>NC_037356.1:46853689-48268662 GCF_002263795.3 Bos taurus
ATGGATTATGATCGCCCGGCCCTTGCCTTATGGACAATAGATTTCTCGACAGACCCAACATCAGCGACAGCCAGGTTGCATTTTCAAAAGGACTTTTGTGCATTTTTTTTTTCTCCTTCTTAGTACTTAGGAGTCCCCGAAAAGACATCAAAACCGTTTAGTGCAGATATTCAGAATAAATGAAACTCTTTTTTTTTTTTGCCCTTGTTGGTTGCCTTTGTAATAACGGTCTCCTTATGTGTTTGGATACTTATGTAACTTAAGATGAAAAGACATCTTATCGCCTCCAAGCAGAATGATGGGAAATTAGCGGCATACCTGCAACTCCAATTTGCCTGGGACGGAGTCCATTCCAGACCATGGGAAAGGGGCGCATTTGCTCCGTGGGATCAATCTCACGCCTTCCAATATTTCCATACAACGACTTTTCCTAAAAGCATGTAAAAAAATACCTTGGCTAACTGGTTTTGTTAATGAACATGAGAGGAAGGTGGTCATGGAGAGCCACGGAGGGTTTGCCCAAGAATTTAAGTAACTGGTTTTGGAGTAGATTTGTTGAAATTTTCATGTCCCTCACTGATTTCGCGACATTAAAATGAACCAGGCAAGTCAGGGTGGAAAACAGAAAAGTCGAGATCAAAGTCTCCAAGCAAGTCGGCTCATCTTAAAGGGCCTCAGATGACCCTGCGATGAAATGGGTATAATTATACCCAGTACATCAGGTCGCTGTGAAGCTTAATGACAACCTGAAAGTGTTCTGAGATCCTCAGATGAAAATAGACCACAAACACAGTGTTATTACAGAATTCAAAAGGATGCTTTCCTTTCTGCAATAAAACGCCGTGGGCACCGTCTGAACTTTGTCCCTTCTGGCCCTGACAATTCCCGCCATGTCCGAGTCTTCACCACACCTGCTTCTCAACCCCTTTAAAGTCCTTTGATTTCTGTGGGCCTCTTCACATGCCCCAAGACAATGGTCTTTCATTATGAATACGCTCCTTAGCAACAGTCTCCAGGAAGGAAAAGATATCTCTGCTGCGCCCAGTGGATTCTTACTCATTTCTCCATCATCAACAGCATCATCCTGGGGGTGACTGTGGTACCCACCACACCTGACTTGGATTCTACCAGATCACAACGGCCTTTCTAAAGAGCAGCCAGGGAGAGGTCTTGGGTTTGCCTCTTTTATTTATTCTTTTTTGCTGTAATCAAGGAGAAAGACTTGACTGATCATAACTAAACTTGGTCTCTAATAAACGGATGCCTGCTACACATATTTTTGTTTCCCCTTTGGATCTGCCATCTTCAAATCACAATTTTCTTGTCCAGATTATGTCCATCGGCAAGAAAAATGGATGGAGGACCCTGTGAAGCCCCTGGGCTCACCAGTACATGAAGCAGTTACATAATCCTGCTAAGCCACTTTCTCAGGGGTATTATGTGAAGTTGAATATTTTTTATTTCTAGACACTGAATGCGCTGGAATGGAAAAGACCCTCATCTCCATGAGGTGGTCCCCTGCTATCCCCTCTTAGAGGAGGGAATGGCAATCCCCTCTTGCCTGGAGAATCCCATGGACAGAGAAGCCTGGCGGGCTACAGTCCATGGGGTTACAAAGAGTCAAACACAACTGAGAGACTAACACACGCTATCCCCTCCATCCAGAACACTTCACTCCTGATGGTCACCTGACTCCCTCCTCTTTCTCATCAGAGCTGCACACAATGCCTCCTGGCCTCTCTAGCTTCCCCCAACCCCACTGCCTGTCTCCCTCCACTGGCTCTTGGGATCTCTTGTTGTTCAGTCGCTCAGTTGTGTCCAACTCTTTGCAACTCCACGAACTGCAGCACGCCAGACTTCCCTGACTTTACCATCTCCCAGAGCTTGCTCAAACTCATGTCTATTGAGTCTGTGGACGATGCCATCCAATCATCTCATTCTCTGTCACGCCCCTCTCCTTTCCTCAGTCTTTCCCAGCATCAGGATCTTTTCTGATGAGTCAATTCTTTGTATCAGTGGCCAAAGGATTGGAGCTTCAGCTTCAGCATCAGTCCTTCCAATGAGTATTCAGGGTTGATTTCCTTTAGAATTGAACGGTTTGATCTCCTTGCTGTCCAGGGGATTCTCCAGAGTGTTTTCCAGCACCACAATTCAAAAGCATCAGTTCTTCAGCAGTCAACCTTCTTTATGGTCCAGCTCTCATGTCTAACCTTCATCTGTCAGTTTCCCCCCTCCATCGGACAGAGGATCAGCCCACAGAATGTTGACTTCCCAGCACTTCCAGATAGTGTGTGTGAGGGCTAAGCACACACCCATGGCAGTCCTCAGAGGAGCTTAGGGGCAGGAAGCAAGAGGCATGTTCAGCACGTACCTCCAGCGAGGCACCGGGTGTGGGGGGTGGGGGTGGCGGTGACAATGAGAAATGGCTCTCCTACTTCAGCCTTTGTTCTTGAACCCATGAATTTCAACTTTGGGGGTCACAGCACCATATCTGGCTATTGATTGGGTGCACTGATGGGTAGCTGAGTCATTCACAGGATGCTCTTGTATTCTCCCAGCCTATCTGCTTCTGACTGATGAGAGTAGGTCCTAAGACCAGTAGACCACAAGGCCATGTGTTCAGTGTGGTATCTCCCCAGCTGTAAAATGACTTCTCAATTCAAGGTGTGCAGTCAGACCTCGGGGATGGATTCTGTAAGCCCTTTGATGGATGCTGGGAAGCACTGTGAGCAGAGGAAGCAAACCCATACCAAGAGTAATGGCAGTTCCAGAAAAGACAAACTGCTGTTCTACCCAGATTAGAAGGGCTTCCCTAGTGGATTAGCTGATGAAGAATCTGTCCACAATGCAGGAAAGATGGGACTAGGGTTCAGTCCCTAGCTCAGAAAGATCCCCTGGAGAAGGGAACGGTTACCTCCTCCAGTATTCTTGCCTGGAGAATTCCAGATTAAAAGAGGGTGATGGACTCAACCTGCCGCTAAGGGGCCCACTGGTGCTCTCAAGGCAGGGTGTCACGTTGAAGGGTCATCATTTGTCTTGGTTGCTGAAAGTCTGGGTGTCCAGCATGGGTATTGGTGTCTATGGGCCACTTAACATGCCCCAAGACCATAGTCATTATTTCTGAACACTCTCGTAGTAACGTAATTTCCAGGAAGAAAGAGGTATCTTTGCTGTCTCCTGTGGATTCTTGTTCATTACTCCATCATCAATAGCATCATCTGGGGATGACTGTGGTCATCCAAAGAGAGCAGCCAAAGAGAGATTTGGGGGTCATCATCTTTGATTTATTCTTTTGTGCCATAACCAAGTAGAAAGACTGGCCATCATCTCCAGGACAGGTCATCCCACTGACCTGGTCCCTGCGGGCCTGAACTATGGGACAGGCCCTGAAGGCCAGTTGGCACCCACACACTTTTGCCCACTGCTGTAGGTCCGTCTCCAAACTAAGTTGTTCCCGACCTCCTAATACTGTGCCTTTCAGGCTCCTATCCCATAAGACAAGCCGTGTGCCCATGTCCAGGCGTCTGTGGATTTTCCTGCTTCTGGGTACTTTTCTATGTACAGTGGATGACCAGTGTGCTGCCTGCGGGATGCCCCCACCGCCCCTGCTGTCTTTCAGGGTTACTTCTCAGAGAGGACGTGATGCAAAAAAGAGTCAGTCTTCAGCCAGCTCATGAGAGGCACTTCAGCTGCACAGCCGCCTGGAGTGCCCTGGCCAGGTGCTCCAGCCCTGTTGGAACCTACTAGCAACTCACAAGCTGTTCTTCAAACCGCCAGTGGCTTCTATATTGTAGAGAGCACATCTTGGGGCTTCCCTGGCAGCCTAGTGGTTAAGACTCTGCACTTCCAACAGAGGGGGGCACAGGCTCAATTTCTGGTCAAGAAACTAAGATCCTGCATGCTGCACAGTATGGCCAAAAAAAAAAAAAGAAAAGAAAAATTTCTAGAAAGAGCATGTCTTCACTCAAGAACCCCACAGGTCTATGCTGAGACGTTCCTGGAGAGGTTTTCTGCACTCTCCACCTGTGCAAGCCTTCATCACCTTATCTGGTGGATCGCAAGCCCCTAGGGACAGAGAAACTTACACTCCAGGCTCTGCCTGCCACCGAGCCCTCTAAGACCTGCTCTGGGTCTCACGTGAGATAGAAAGCCTTTCAAACCACTCAATAAGCTGGTTAGAACAGAATTCCTGAGAGTGCTATCGATTTCCACCTCCCCCCAAGTCCAAACAACTTTAAGTTTTGTGCTTCTTTCCTGCTAGCTGTAGAAGATGTAGGATGGGCAGCAAATGGTTCTTTGCTTTAAAGGGAAGCCCCACGGGCCCTGGACACTGGGTCCCTGCTCATTTCATTGGCATGCAGCCCTTTATATTGTCAGAAGTCTCTTTCTCACTTTCTGCATACTCTATGCTCCGTGCTCACCACTTCCAGTTCACATGGGTTATCAGTACAGAAGACCAGCCTGATCTATAGAATATCAGGATGACTATGGTCCCTATGAGGTGTCTTGTTGGGAGAACAGGAGAGTTAGCTCCAGTCTGGAACCAGAGAGCGAATGTGAACTTCTGTCCTTCTCCTATGATGACAAATTGTTTTTTATCCTCTTCACCAATGGGATTGGAGAAGAACACTTCTAGATCAATAGGTGCATACCATTTAACTTCCATTTCTGGCTCCCAGATGGAGAAGTGACTACCAGTGGAAGCTTCCTGCCATAAAGAACCATAAAACTGGGGGGGAAAATATGAAGCAATCTTGTTTGGGCAACAGAAAGCAGGCATTAGAGACTGTGATCCCTGAGAGAAGGGAAATTCATAAGGCAATCCCATTAACTGCCCAGCCTCTCTGCCTGGGGAAATTTCCTGACCACAGTATAGGAGCGAGAGCAGAGGAGAACAATCGTATTGAGCGGAGGGGACTGTGAAAATGATGTGAATCTGTGGTCAGGGTGCCAGAGAGGAGGCAGCTGTGCCCACAGGAACACCTCAGACATTTGCATGAAGATTACCTGCAAGTCTTTGGCTAAGAGTGGGGTTGTGAGTATACAGGGAAAGACTATGTAAGAATTACTCGAGATCAGGTGCTGTGCAGTTGAGAGACCAAAGTTTGCTGAGACACACTGAAGTTGCCAGCCAACCAGAAAGGAGAAGAGACATCAGAAAAGTTGTGCCTTAGGAGTAAAGATCATAACTTACAGCAAAGTCTAGTCTATCTAAGTCTAGAGCCTTAAATCAACTCTCAACAAAGCTTGAAGACAGAATTCAGAAGGAGAGTCAAAGCAACTTAGAGGGGCCCAGGAAAAGCCAGATCCAAGTCTATGCAAGTTCAACTTATCAGCCAGGAATATCCACCACCTACAAGAATA
Organism: Bos taurus; assembly: GCF_002263795.3. Lineage (NCBI taxonomy): Eukaryota > Metazoa > Chordata > Mammalia > Artiodactyla > Bovidae > Bos > Bos taurus. The sequence continues at coordinate 46,859,054 of NC_037356.1, forward strand.
AAACCAGCAGTACTCAGAGACAAATATCAAATTCAAAATCTCTAAAATGTGTCATCTGAAGTTCCAAATAATAGTAAAAAATCTAGACAAGCAAAGCACAAGGAAAATATAACTCATATGCCATAAAATAGGAGTCAATTGCCACTGACCCGAAGATAGCCCAGATGTTGGACTTAGCAGATATATAAAGCCATTATTATAAATATGTTCAAGGATTTAAAGGAAAATATGGCCCTAATGAACAAATCAATAAAGAATCTCAGCAGATAAATTAGAACTGGAAAAGAGAACTAAATGGAAATTCCAGAATTCACAGGCACAATAACAAGTGAAAAAGTAAGTGGATTCAAAGAAGATTAGAAATATCAGTAGAAATTACCTGAAGACAGATCAATAGAAACTATCCAATCAACAGAGAGGCCTTCTCTGGTGATTTAGTGGATAGGAATCTGCCTGCCAGTGCTGGGGACATGGGTTCCACCCGGTCTGGGAAGGTTCTGCATGCAGTAGAGCAACTAAGCCTGCGCACCACAACTGCTGAGCCCAGGCTGCCTGGAGCCTCACGTGCCTGGAGCCTGTGCTCCACAAAAGAGAAGCCACTGCACGAGAAGTCCACGCATCGCCATGAGGAGCAGCCGCCCCTCACCACAACCGCACACAGCCACAAAGACCCAGTCCTACCAGAGTAAATTTTAAAGAGAGAGAGGGAAATCTAAAGAAAGTTAGCAAATGCTCAGAGACCCTTGGAACAAAGTCACATGGCCTGGAATATGTGTAGTTGCAGTCCCAGAAATAAAACAGAGTGAAAGGAAGCACAAAAAGACTGAGTAAATAAAACAAAAAATTCCCAAAGTTGAAGATCTCCATATAATAGGGAGAAAGCTATTTACAGATCCAAGAAACACAATAAATCCCAAATAGGATAATTACAAAACAAAATCCCAAAAAAGCCTGAAAACCATACCTGCACACATTGTCATACTACTGAAAAATAGAAAATCTTGAAAGCAGCCAGATAAAAAAGCACATTACATATCCAGGAAGAACCCAACACTCATGGCTGATATCTCATCAGAAACAAAAGAGATCAGCAAATAGTGGGAAATGATATTTAAAGTGTTGGAAGGAAAGACTCACCAACTCAGAATGTTATACCCAAAGACAATGTCCTTCAAAAACAAGAGAATTGAAATAAAGGCATTTTCAGATCAATAACACACAAGGAGATCAAACCAGTCAATCCTAAAGGAAATCAGCCCTTAATATTCTTTGAAAGGACTGATGCTGAAGCTGAAGCTCCAATACTTTGGTCACCTGATGCAAAGAGCCAACTCATTCCCTGATGCTGGAAAAGATTGAGGGCAGGAAGAGAAGAGGAAAGCAGAGGATGAGATGGTTAGATGGCATCACCGACTCAATGAACATGAATCTGAGCAAACTCTGGGAGATAGTGGAGGACAGAGGCGCCTGCCGGGCTGCAGTCCATGGGATCACAAAGAGTTGGACTTGACTTAGCAACTGAACGACAACACAAGCAAAAATTTACTGCCAGCTGATCTATATGGCCAGGACGCTCTTCCGGTGGAAGCTTCACCCAACTGACAACAAGAGTTTACAGGAGGAATGAAAAGTGCCTAAACCAGTAAATGAGTGAGAACACAACCACATACAGCGTCAGGGGCCGTGTCAGTCTCCTCGTTACCATACACCGCATCTGGCGTGGTTTACAGAACGTCCTGCGTGCTTTGGGGTCAGATGGGTGAGCGGAATGGGAATGCGATGGGGCAGGACCCCCGCATCCTTAAGTGTTTTGTGATGCACCAAGTCTTTGCAGCTCCTCCTGGGGTGGTTTTGCTTCTGCCTCACTGCCTCAGCCAGGAGGGGACAGTTTCAGGTGACTCCACTTGGCTCCTCCCACCGAATGACTCCTTTTCTGCAGGTCACAGAATCAAAGCCAGGGTCCTGCCGACTCTGGATTGCAGCCCCCCGAGTTACACAATAAGGGACCGAGAAAGTGATCGCAGGTGAGCCCCTGGATTCACTGTGACATGAAATTGGGCCAGGACTCTATTTATCACTGTCATTGGGGTCAGCAACAGAGTTTCAGGTCTCCTGGTAGCAGACCCTGCATCCAACAATCCTGGAAAGTCTTTTCTCAGGACACACATACCATGGTCAGTAGCCATGTATCTATCACTTTGGGGAAGGATCAGGAAAATAATGATGGCATCAACCGGCAGTGACATTTACAGGATCTGTCCTCAAAGAGACTTGACTTCTAGTTAATCGATCAATAGTGTCCGGGTCTGTGAACAGAGCCAGACCAACCATCACGTGTATTTTCCTGGTTCCATTGGCACCCATTACCAGCTCCGGCTCTCTTCATTGCCTGACATATTTCTCCTCTGCAGACATCCTGATGGCCAATCTTAGTTATCAGCCTTACCAGTCGATGTATTGAGGGGCCATGGGTTCCATTAGGGAGGACAAATGTCAAGTGTCTTGAGTGAGGCTCTGGGAAATATCTCCGAGAAAGGGGACACGTCCCCTCTGTCAGAGGTAAGGAGATTGCTTCTGTTGATGGGGTGGGAGCCTGTGTGTAAGTGTGACTGCTGATTTCAGGGTGCAATTCCATACCCAGCCCAGCCTCCATGGCACTGCTAACTCAGAAGTTAACATTGTCAGCCAGAGGACTTCCCTGGTGGCCCAGTGGCTAAGACTTCAAGCTCCCAAAGCAGGGGATCGCAGTTTAATGCCTGGTCAGAGAACTAGACCCCATGTGCCGTAACTAAGAGTTCACACGTCGCAACTAAAGATCCTGTGGGCTGCTACGAAGACCTGGCACAGCCAAATAATTCTTTTTAAATGATCAGACAATAGGCTGCCCGGATGATAAACAGAAACCTGCAGATCTAAAGACACTGAAATCCCCTGGATGTTCCGGAATTCATACCAGAGTCTGCCTCATTCCCGGGTGGCTCAGTGGCAAAGCATCTGCCTGCAATTCAGGAGACCTGGGTTCGATCCCTGGGTCAGGAAGATGCCCTGGAGGAGGGCATGACAACCTGCTCCAGTGTCCTTGCCTGGAGAATCCCGTGGACGGAGGAGCCTGGCGGGCTACAGTCCATGGGGCCCCAAAGAGTCAGACACGACTGAACGCACACGTGCTGCCTCATCCCAAACCTCTCGGTCTGCCTACTAGACAGATTTTGTTCTGAGAATTCAGGACCACCAGCCCAAATGGGCCCCCGGTTACCTGAAGAATAATTCGAGTAGGGTGAGTGAGGTTCAAGTTTGCTTAAGGAAGAGGCCCAACAAGCCAGTGGACTCCCGAGGGCTCCCGAGGGCTTCACTGTGGTCTCCACAGGCAGGAAGTTTGCTGTCTCCCCGAGGTTGCTTTCTAAAATGTAAACACAGCTTTTCTCCTCCTCCTTCTTCTTCTTTTTCTTCTCCTCTTCCTCCTCTTCTTCCTCCTCCTCCTTCAGTCTGTGGGATTTTCCTCTTTGACGGTACAATTTGCTAAAAATGAACATTTTGACAAGAAAAATATGTGGGCACCAGGGCCAGGAGGGAAGCTGTGAATTCTCTGCCCGCTGTCCCAGAGGGAGTGGGGGGAGCGGGGGCCGGCCTCGCGTTCCTGCCCCTGGGGGGCAAAGGGACTCCACCTGGGTTCCTCGCACCGTCCCATGCGGCCGCTGTCCTCAGTCCTGCCCTGCAGGGTGGCTCCTGGTGTCCCCCACCACCAGCCCAGCGGGAGCCCTCATGGTGATGACCAGGAAAAGGACCAACTCAGCCATCCCGAGTCCAGTATTCCCAGTGCCTGGCCTTAAGCCACATGACCTGGGGGTGAGGCTCAGAGATGTGAGGCTCAGAGATGTGGAGCTCAGAAGGAACAGGGTTCGAGTTCAAAACCAGTCCTTCGGACCCCAGACCCCTTGCCTTATTTTTGCTCCACTCCGGCCCAGAGGCAACGCTAAGCACCAAGGACGTGGCTGAATGCAGAAAGAAGTCCTATTTGGTCAGAGAACTCCTCAGCCAGAGGATTCAGGGATGGAAAGGAGCTCCCAGTCAGGCTGCTCCTTACCACCTGCCCAGGTGTGAGCAGTCTGGGTCCTCAGGGAGTCTCAAAGGGCCTTAGTGGTCTTGGAGGGCCTCCAGGGGTCTGGGACCTTCAGGGATCTGTGGGGGCCTCTACGGTCAGGGAGGAACTCAGGAGTGGACCTTGGGAAATCTGGGGGCCAGCAAGGGGATTTGTGATCTCAGAGGCCTAGGGGGCCTTGGTGGTCTGGGGAACCTCGAGGAGTCTGGGGGGACCTCAGGGAGTCTGGGGGGAACTCGGGAAGTCTGGGGGGATTTCAAGGAGTCTGGGGGACCTCAGGGCATCTGGGGGATCTCAGAGAGTCTGAGGGAACCTCAGGGAGTCTGGGGGGACCTTGGGAAGTCTGGAGAGACCTCAGGGAGTCTGGGGGAAACTTGGGGAGCCTGAGGGGCCTCAGGGAGTCTGGAGATACCTCTGGGAATCTGAGGGGCTTAGGGATCTGGGGGATCACTGTCTTGCTGAGAGAAACCAGTAGGGTTGGGGAACCCCAGGGGTCATGGGGCACAGAGCTTATCCCCAGATTCAGTTCATGGTGGGACGTCTTGCATGCTTGCAGCCATGTGCCACTTCCTACTCAGTAAACCCAGTGTGATCAGCTCCAGGATGGGAAGCCAGGCAGGGGACCAGGGAACATCCCTGAGGAAGAAGAGAAGTGGCAGCCGTGCAGCCAGAAAGCCTTTCAACTTTCAGGGTCAACACAGCCCCTCCAGATGCTCCAAAGTTAGGAAGCGAACGGCAGCGGCGAGGGTGTCTCGGGGCTCTGCCTGCCCTGACCATAGAAGTCACTGTCCGAGTGAGTCACTGACATGTTCCTGCTCCCTGCAGCACAGGGCTGGGCGCCAGGACCCCGAGCAGGCCATCTGCTCCCGGGTTCCATCAGCGAGGCCACCTGGCTTCAAAGGAACCGGAGTGAAGTCACAAACAGAAAATCTGTGTTTAAAAGCTCAGGGCCTTTGGGGTCACCTCATCATGGGAGCCTGGACCTGGGCGGGGCGGGGGAGGGGTGGGCTCCCACAGTGGCAAGGCACACAGCGAGGAGCTCAGAGAGCCTGTCCAGTTCATCCTGAGCAGATGGCCTGGGGCACTTTCTCGGATGTGTGGCCCATTCATGACTTTCCTGGAAGGTTTTTAAAATTTTTATTCATTCCTGTGACCACATCCTCCAGGAATCACATCCACAGGGAATCATCCAGAATGCTCTGATTTCAGGGCTCAGGTTTGCATTCTTCGGGGGAGCGGGGGGGTGAAAAGATTACCAGGGAAAGGGGTCTGCGTTATTTCTGCAACGGAAACTTGTTATTGTTGTTTGCTGTTTGGACGGTAAGTTGTGTCCAACTCTTTGCAACTCCACGGACTGAGGCATGCCAGGCTTGCCTGTCCTTCACTCTCTCCTGGAGCTTGCTCAGACTCATGTACATCGAGTCGATGATGTCATCCAACCTTCTCATCCTCTGTCATTTCCTTCTCCTCCTGCCTTCAGTTTTCCCCAGCATCAGGGTATTTTGCAATGAGTCAGCTCTTCGCATCAGGTGGCCAAAGTATTAGAGCTTCAGCTTCAACATCAGTCCTTCCAGTGAATATTCAGGGTCGATATCCTTTAGGATTAACTGGTTTGATCTTGCTGTCTAGGGGACTCTCAAGAGTCTTCTCCAGGACCACAGTTCGAAAGCACTCTGCCTTCTTTATGATCCAACTCTCAGATCCATACAAGACTACTGGAAAAACCATAGCTTTGACTATACAGACCTTTGTCGGCAAAGTGATGTCTCCGGTTTGTAATATGCTGTCTGCGTTTGTCATGGCTTTTCTTCCAAGGAGCAAGCGTCTTTTAATTTCACGGCTGTAGTCACCATCCACAGTGATTTTGGAGCCCAAGAAAATAAAGTCTGTCACTGTTTCCATTTTCCCTTTAATTGGCAGCAGCTAACGGAGACCAGCTGGACACAGAGAGAACACTGGCTCCTAGGCAAGGATGCAAGATGAGTGAGATACCGCCCCCTCGAAAAGGCTCTCAGTTTACTGGGACTTCCCTGGTGGTCCAGCAGCTAAGACTCCACACTCCCAATGCAGGGGGCCCAGGTTCAATCCCTGGCTGAGGAACTAGATCCCACATGCCTCCCCTAAAAATGATCCTGCGTGCCACAACAAAGCCTGAAGATCCTGCGTGCTTCAACAGAAGACCGAGCACAGACAAATAAATAAATATTTTAAAAGAAAACAAACCCCCAAAAAAGAAGTTTGCTGGTTAAGGGGTGTGATCGCCTAGGTGGACTAGAGAAGAGGCAGCCCAGCCTGATCTTGTACTGCAGAGTCAGAATCCCACCTCCACCAACATTACTTCCTGCCCTCAGCCCCGTCCACCCCATCAGAACTTTCCTCCGCATGAAGACCCTGGGCATCCCCTCTGCATCCCTGAAATAAATCCCAAACTCCCTGGCCTGACTCCCTGCCTCCTCTACTCGGGCCCCGCCCACTCCTTGAAGTTGCCCTTCCCCCATGCCACTCGCCCGCCTTCCCCACCCCTGCTCCCAGGGAACTCCACCCTCCTGTAGGATAACAGCTCTCGCTCCTGGGGACATCCTCACACTTCAAACCTGATAGCCCTCTCCTCTGCGTGTCCTCTCTGTCTCCTGACGGTTGCCCATTGTTTTGTGATGGTTTGTGTAGGAGTCAAGTGTCCACCTGGTTGCCTGCTCCAGGCGGAGCGAGGTGGTACCACTTCCCCAACAAGCAGGCTTCTCTGGTGGCTCCGTGGTAAAGAATCCGCCTGCAATGCAGAAGATGCAGGGTCGATCCCTGGGTCAGGAAGATCCCCTGGAGGACGGCGTGACAACCCCGTCCAGTATTCTTGCCTGGAGAATCCCATGGACAGAGGAGCCTGGCGGGCTACAGTCCATGAAGTCACAAAGAGTCGGACGTGACCGAGCGACTTAGCACACACGCACCCCACCCAGCACAGCTCAGGACACAGGAAGAGGCAGGAAGATGCTCAGGAGCCCTCAGGAGAGTCCCTGACCCAGGCTTCGGGGGACCATGGCAGAGGGCAGAGAAGAGACTGAAAAGGGGCGGGGACCTCAGAGGGGCTCCCTGAAAGGGTGAGGAGGACTAGCACCTGCCCCTCTGAGCTCTCAGATCTGGGAGTAAGGGGGTCTCTAGAGCTGGTCCTTGGGTAAGCTCTGCGCCCCACCCCCCGCCCCGAAATCTTCAAAACTGTAAAAGCCATAAGATACAACAGAAAAGCCTCCTGCATCCGTGCTCTGCTCCCCACCGCACACAGCCTCAACCAATTTTCTTAGAAAGTCATATTTGAATCTCTGACTGCACCTTTTCAGGAGGGCAGGGCCGGCAGGGCTGGCCTGCCTGCAAATGGAAACTTTGCCGAGAATGCTGTGGTCTGGTGACCCAAACAAGCCCATTTGCAAATTGGCAGGTGGAATTGACCCCGTGGAGATAAAAGGCTTGATTGGGGAACATTTCAAGAAGTTGTTGAGTTTTTTGTTTTTTGTTTTTCTTTTACTGAGTGCAAAAGCAAGAGAGGGCAAAAAAAAAAAATCAAGTTAATAAAAATTGTACTGAATGAAGTTAGACACAATAGTAGTATTTTAAAGCAACAACTTCCACGGAGGCTTTTAAAACAGATTTTTACAAGCTGTTTTTCTCTTTCCTTTTTTCTTGCTTGTTTTAAACCGTGCTCGGTGAAAAGCCTTCTAAATTACTGTTGACCACATTATTTTCAATTCTTGAACCACGATTTTTCCCCTGTGCCTGGGGAGGCTCCATCTCCGAATTTACAGGCAGGCCGGTTCCCAAAGGACAGCTGCTATAATTCAGCTCTAAGATTCCTCAGTGTGAGTCTGCAGAAGCGATTTAATGATAACCGTGATCCCAAGGGACCCCAAAGGCCTTTGATGGGAGACTTAACCCTAGGAGCCCTTGTGATTACTCAGCGGCCCATCTCCACGTCTTCCCAAAATGAGAAGATGGGGTGAGGAAAGACCCATTTGTGGCAATAAACCATTTGAGATCAAAAGGAGGGCTGTGGACTGAATGTTTGTGTTGCCCCAAAGTTCATATGTTGAGGGCCTAGGGAGATGGGAGTGAGCTTTATTCACGTCGCAGCAGGGAGAGTTTGGGAGGTTCACACGGTTCTGGGAAAGGAAAGAGGCAGGCTGGTCAGAGGGCTATCTGGGTCACCAGTGAGCTGCCCTTGTTGGCCATTATGAGAATGGAGCTGCGCCTGCCATGCCAGGGGTGGGCACAGGCATCCTTTGCTTCGAGTCCAGCCCCAAACTCCCCCACCTGCGTCCCCCACGCTGGCATCTGGGTGCCACCCTGCCAGAGGAGCTGCCACTTTTGCGGACACTGTCGGAAACAGGGCAAGGGTGTTTCCCCATCCCTGGAATGCGCCTCCTTTGTATTAATTGGCATAGAATTGCTTTGCAGTGTTAGGTTAGTTTTTGCTGCACAGCGAAATGAATCAACTACATGGACACATGTCCCCTCCCTCGTGAGCCCCGCCCCTGCCCAACCCCATCCTTCGGTCATCACAGAGCAGCAAGCACCTGCTACTCGGCAGGTCCCCATTGCTTTACACTGTGTGGGGTGTTAACATACATGACGATCCTGATCTCCCGACCTGCCCCCGCCCCGCTCCTTCCCCCCATGTCCGCATGTCCCTTCTCTACATCTGTGCCTCTATTCCTGCCCTGCACAACGGTTCATCTCTACCTTCTTTCTAAATCCCGTGCATGTGCGCTCAGTCATGCCCAACTCTTTGGGACCCCATGGACTATAGCCGGCCAGGCTCCTCTGTCCATGGGATTTCCCAGGCAAAAATACTGGAGTGGGTTGCCATTTCCTTCTCCAGGGGATCTTTTCAACCCAGGGATCAAACCAATGTCTCCTGCATTGCAGGTGGATTCATTACCACTGTGCCCCCTGGAAGCCCACCTGCATTAATATAGGAGATTTGTTTTTCTCCTTCTGACTTACTCTACTCTGTATGACAGACTCTAGTCCATCCACCTCTCTACAAGTGACCCAGTTTTGTTCATTTTTATGGCTAATACGGAATGCCCTCCTTTAAATACAGCCCCATCTTGCCTACCAGGTCCAGCTGTCTGCACTTCCAGCTGCTGTCTGCAGGCCCTGAGGTCTGCCCTGGCCTCCGCTGCCCTTTCGTTTCAACACTGTCCCCAAACCAGAGCGAGTCAACCCTCCTCTGCGGGCGGAGAAGCCCCAGGCTCCCTGTGTCAAGGATGTGCTTGCCCTCTGGAAGGAGAGGTAGGGGAATGAAAGGAAGCTCTTGTTTTTTTGGATTCTTCTAGAACAGCCTGAACACAGATGCTTATCACCATATGGAACCGCCCCTGTATGTCTGTCCACCTGTCTGAATCGTGGAAAATTCATATCCTTCAAGGAAGAAATAGTTCTTCTTCCATTCAATAGACTCATAAATATGTATATGGGGGGGGGGACAAATTAGGAGTTTGGGATTAGCAGGTATAAACTTTTGTATATAAAATAAACAAGGTCCTACTGGATAGCACAGGGAGCTATATTCAAGGCCTTGTAATAAACCATAATGGAAAAGAATATGAAAAAGAATATATATGTGCAACTGAATCACTTTGCCTTACCCTAGAAACGAATACCACACTGTAAATCAACTGTATATATATATATATATAGAAAGAGAGAGAGTACATTATGTAAGTATAATACAAATAGAGTTTTGAATCAAACTGAAAAGAACAGAGAAAAAGTATAGTCTAGCCTCGATCATAAACATAGACTTAGGGATGCAAACAGTAAGGAAAACTGGAAAAATTCAGTGAAGCCTGGAGTTAACAGCAATGTCCTGATGTTGGTCTCTTGGCTTTGACGCCCCGGCTGTAGTTATGTGAGATACTAACAACAGATATGTCATGAGGGATATATAGGAACTTCCTGTGTATCTAAATTATTCTTAAAACAAAAATCGTATTCTAAAATTCTAAATATGAGCAAAGACTTTCAGCACTTAAAAATATAAGTGTCTACAGCGACCAAATAGGGTCTGTCCCAAAAATATTGGTGGTGATAAAGCAGGAAAATGACGTATCATATCAGCACAAGAAATAATAAAAGGTAATTGAATTATACCAATAGATATCAATGAGACACTTTGGGAAAAAATCATTATTTAAAAATTTGTAACAATTAAACACATTTCTTATTTTAAACATGATGAAATTGTGGATTTAGAACCAAAAGCCAGTATCACTTAAGTAACAGGTCACGAGCCTTAAAGATCAGTCATCCTGTGATGTGTCCTGTCCAGTGACTGTTCCCATTTTAAAATAAACCTAGAAATACCCGAGGAAGCTGCTTAAGAAGCAAAAGAAATAACATAGAAATGTAGAAAAAGGAGGCATACAAATATTCTTTCTCTTGTGGTCATAAGGGCTTCCCTGGTGGCTCAGAGGTAAAGAATCTGCCTCCCAAAGCAGGAGACGAGACGTAGGTTCAATCCCTGGGTTAGGGAAGGTGCCCTAGGGAAGGAAAGAGCAACGCGTTCCAGTATTCTTGCCTGGAAAATCCCATGGACACAAGATCCTGGAGGGCTACAGTCCATGGAGTTGCAAAGAGTCAGATACGACTTAGCAACTAAACAACAACAATATCGCAAGTATAAACCTGGGAAAGCAACCGGTAAATTAACTCTGGACGATACGGCACATACAAAAGCAAAGGTTACCAATTGTGTATTATGCAAGTGCCAGGCAATTAGAAAAAAATGCTTGTAAAATAAGAGATCCCAAGAGCAGTAAAAAAAAATCAGATAATTCATTTTTTAATCATTTTAATTTAATTGTTTAATAATTGCCTTCCCATTTACTAGAGAATATACAACTTAGCAGGCCCTAATAGGAGAGAAAAAAAAAAGGAAGGCAAAAAGCAGAACTGTATTTTGCTCTTGAGGAAGAAGAAACACAAGAAAGATGATGGGCCAGTGGGCAGAACCCAAATGTTACATATTCAGGAAATTCACAAGACATTGGCCACGTCCTGAAGAGCTCGAAATCAGCCATGTTGGCCACAATGGGAGTATTTACACCAAGGGGATCACCAAGCATCTTGAATCGGGTCTTTCCTTCCTGCAGAGCCGTTTTCCTAAACACCGTCACGTCTGGTAAAGACAAAAGACTTTTACTGGTACTCTCAGCAATGTGATAAATTGACTTTGAAATTCCAGAGGAAGAGTGTACGTGCCCCTGTGCACATGGATAGATCTATGTGCGTGTATGTGCATGGGTGTGACCACTTTAAAAAATTAGAGTTAAAAATGTTTAACTCGTGTATGAACACAAGGGCTTCACAGGTGGCTCAGGGATAAAGAATCTGCCTGCCAATGCGAGAGATGCAGGGGGTTCAATCCTTGAGTCAGAAGATTTCCCTGGAGGAGCAATTGGCAACCCACTCCAATATTCTTGCCTGGAAAACCCGAGGGACAGAGCAGTCCATGGGGTCGCAAAGAGTCGGACATGATTTAAATAAATAACAATGAACAAACAGAAAAATCCAAAAAGATATATAAAGAATATTACCAATGCTAGCTGGGTGGTAAGATTGTAGGTCCTTATTTATTTTTCTTATTTTTATTTTTCATAACAAACATCTATTGCTTGTATGATTAGGAAACCCTTTTTCATTTTTTTTTCAGGTTTTAACAAGCTAGAAGAAAGTAGAACAGCACTTTTTTCCCCATCCATGTAAAAGAAATTCTGACTAAAGAAATGGAAACATCTCATTGGAGACAAGATGGAGGGGTTTGATTATGTTAAAAAAAATTAACTTCTTTCATAATCATATGCATGATAAAATTTTAAAAGAGCAATGCTATGCTATGCTAAGTCACTTCAGTCGTGTCCGACTCTGTTCGACCCCATAGACGGCAGCCCACCAGGCTGCCCCATCCCTGGGACTCTCCAGGCAAGAACACTGGAGTGGGTTGCCATTTCCTTCTCCAATGCATGAAAGTGAAAAGTGAAGTCGCTGAGTCGTGTCCGACTCTTCGCCACCCCATGGACTGCAGCCCACCAGGCTCTTCCATCCATGGGATTTTCCAGGCATGAGTACTGGAGTGGGGTGCCATTGCCTTCTCCAAAAGCATTGGGAAAATGTGTAATAAACAAATAAAAGTTATAAGAAGTATCCGTATGAAACATACAAGATCAATATTCAGTTTCAACTTAAGTGATCAGAGAAGGAAAAACAATTAAATTTATACACCAGAAAATTATGGTGACACATTGTCACACAGGAAAATGCAAAGCTTCTTTACTAGCAATTAAAGAAATAAAACTCTAAACAATACGAAAGTATTATTATACCCCTGTGAATCCAGCCGAAAAAAAACAAAACGATAAGATTCGCTTGGAAGAGCTAAGGGAAAACTATCTTTGCACACTGCTGATGGTGGGACCTGCTGAAATCTGGTTGGGTCTGGTGAGGATTCTGACTGAAAGGATCTTCGAGGATGTCTGATTGAGAAAAAGAGACAAGCTATTTATATTTTTTTATATCACGTTGGAAAATATGCTGTGAGGCAGGGTTTCCCAGGAAAATTTCTGGAACCCGGCCAAACAAGCACGTTTCTACTCTGCAGGACTCCTCAGTGCCTTTCCATGAATCCCCAAGAGTGTGTGACATAGACCCAGTTAATTGGCCCTCAGAATCTTTTTTATGGTAACTTTATTGGCATCCCACAGCACACTAGGCTACTGGAAATCAGAGAGAAAATAAGAGAAGCATTTTGTCTAAAGATGTCATTTCTTAAAGTGAAATCTTAGAGACAGTCTCAATTTACCTGAACGCAAGAAAGGTTGTCCAATTCCCTTGTACCTGGTAAGAAATCTTTTGCGTGGAAGTTCCCTCTTGTCTGCCAGGTAGATAAGCAGGCTTTTTGACTCCTAACTGAAGTCATTGAGAAAGACTGGAATAGGACGAGAGCCCTGCACTTGTCACTAGAGCTCCGTGTCCTGAGATGCGTTGCTCAGGGGTCCTTGTTTCATTGGGAAAACTAACTGGATTCCATTATCATCTTATCCAGAGATATTATCAAAAATCACATGTCCTACTGCAGGCAGACCGGAAAAGTATTCTCAGCATTAGATGCACGCATATCTCGGTTAACCTTCAGAAAGGGGAAGAAACCGAAGCCTGGTTCCCCATTGATGGTGTCAGCTCAGCCAACTGACCCCTGATTAGATCTTAGTTTGAGTTAGGATCGGAAGGATAGACGCATGCACATCTTATTCAGTCTCGTATTCTGCCGATGTGTTTGCCTTCGGGTTTCCTAGAAAGCATTCCTGTTTGAAAATGTCCAGTCTTCTCCCAGCCACGTGGAGGGAAAGAGGAAATTCACACTGCTTTGGTCACTGGTGGGGGTGGGGAATTGAACCAAAGAAACATAAGTGGAAAACCGGAGCATCAAAGACTCACGCACAGGTTAACGTACTTTTACAAGGGCAGTGGTGATGAATACAGCCTATGCCACCCTGCAGGGACAGAGAGGCTGGGGACCCACAGCTGTGGACAGCATTCCCCCCGCCCCCACCCCTCACCTCATCCAACCACTTGCATCCCATAGCTCCCACAACATTTCACACATACACACACACGCATGCACGCATGCACAGAGTTTGTCTGTTTTCTCAGTAGCCTGATCTTGGTAATTCAGGAAGCAAGAGAAAGTACCAAAGTGGTCACTAGCCAGAGAGAACCCATGTGTTCCCAGCAACATTCAAATGACCTTGGCCATCAGGAAGACCTCTTGGGGCAGACCCCAGCCTGGAATGACCCCTGAAGGCCATCACTCCTCAAGCCAAAGACACATCTGTTCCCATTCATCCCATTCACTTCTCATTCCTTGGCCCAACACATCCGTGCAGAGCCCCTCAAGGTGCACGACCCCAGAACGGGGTGAGTTTTCTGTCTCCCCTCCTGCCGCCAAATGTTCACAGTCTAGGACACGGAGCATCTCAAAGACCCAGGTCCAGCAAAAATGAAGCCGGCCAGCTGCGTGCATTTAGAACGAGATGGCAAATGAGACTTGTATTTCCAGGTTTCCAAAGCAGCCACGGAAAGGGCCGGTCTCCACGGCCCACAAAGGCCCAGCCTTCCCAGCCTGTTGCGGCTGCAGGAGAAGGGCCTGTGGGCCACTGGCTTTGATGGCCGCCCCTGGGGGCCGTACTCCGTGGCTGGTCACCAGCGGAGGTTTGCGAGTTTATCACATTAACTGTGTCTGATCCCCGAATCCAAATTACAGGCCAAAGCCACAAAATTGTCTCCCAATCAGAGGCCTCTTGCTCAAGTCCCCCACAAACACCAATCCCCCTTAATCAGGAACCGGGGGACGGGCCAGGCACTCTGCAATGGGGAGCACACTCATTTTTTTTTCCAATTTTACAAAGCTCCTCTGCAGCCTCCCTCTAATTTTCCAGCTCAGGTTCTTTTGAGGAGGTTTTGTGCCTTGCAAGCCAGAGTCCTATGGCAAGCAGAACAACGGGAGGAACGGCAAAAGGCCAAGCCAGAGCCCAGAGCGGGCTGCCAGACCAGCCTCCACCCCTCGAGGTCTCCTGCGAGCTTGGCGTTCATGTGGTCTTGATGCTTTAGTCCAGGCATCTGACCACGAGACGCTCGAAAGCCTATGAGCTCCGTGCTTCTGCGTGATTTCCAAAGAGCTACCTTTGCAGGCAGAATCCCACCTCCCTGCATCCCAGCCCTGCATTCCAAATTCAGAGGGAGACAGCATCCCTGGAGGACAACCTGGGTTTCTTTTTCCCTTGAGCTCTTTGCAAGGCCAGGATGGTTGTGGGAGGGGTGAGTGGTCACCGATTCTAAAGGAAGCAACCTAGGCCCAGCCATATGGGTGGGCCCCACAGTGTGAGAGGCGGACTGCAGAGCAGCCTTTGCGCACAGCACTGGGGTCTCTCTCGAAGGCCAAGCTGTCGTGCACTTGGGGCTGGAGGACCACCGCAAAGGGAGGCTATAGAGGAGTGGAGCACGCGTGGAGGTTTCATAGGAGGAGTGGGAGGGATGGAGCACGCGTGGAGGTTTCATAGGAGGAGTGGGAGGGAAGGGGGGAGGCATGCACGTGGGCAAAGAGGGTCTTGGAACGCCAGGCTACTCATTGGAGAAAGTCTTCAGGGGGCCTTGGGGGGCCACTGGGGGGGTACCCGAGCAGTGGAACAGTCTTAACGTCAAGCCAGGCGATCATTATAGTAGCAACACACACCTTACCCTCATGGTGGCTCTGCTTGTCTGCACAGCTTTACATTAAGTCCTAAGGCCAGTAGTATCAGTCCTCAGACTTTGTTCTTTATACCGTGCTGGTTTTCGCCTGCCCATATAAACTTTAGAATCAGTGTGTTGATATCCACAAAACAACTTGCTGGAATTTTGATTAGATAGCATTGACTCTCTAGACCAAGTTGGGAAGAAGAACTGATATCTTGAGAAGCTTTTTTTCCTAAACATGGAATTTATTTTGTTCTCTGATTTTTTTCATCAGAGTGTTGTAGTTCTTCTCAGATAGATCTCACACAAATTTTGTTAGATTTATTACCTGGGGACGGGGTATGCTAATGTAAGGGCTTCCCATGTGGGCACTAGTGGTAAAGAACCCATCTACCAATGCAGCAGATGTAAGAGATGTGGGTTTGATCCCTGGGTCGGGAAGATGCCCTGGAAGAGGGCATGGCAACCCACTCTAGTAGTCTTGCCTGGAGAGTTCCATGGACAGAGCCTGGTGATCTATGGTCCATAGGGTCACAAAGAGTCAGACATGACTGAAGTGGCTTAGCACAGACGCATGCATGCTAATATAAACAATATTGTATTTCTCATCTCAAATTCTACTTGTTCATTGCTGGTACTTGGTGAGCAGGACTGACTTGTATATTAACCTTGTACACTGCAACCTTGCCACATGCCTTTACCTTTTAATGATTCAACCCAAAAGTTTTACTCGTCACTTTTACTCATAATTTGTTGGCTAGGACAAGTCACACGGCCGTACCAGCAGCAAGGGAGACTGGGAAATGTCATCTTTCCGTGAATAACAGGTGCCGAGGAAAAATCCCGTTTTTGTAGGGAATGGATATCAGAGGATGCAGTGATACCCGGCCCCTAGCCTCCTCCCCGGGCAGTCTCTCCTTGCGTGATTCTGTCTATACGATGCCCTTGTTAGGAATCCAGCCTCCTTCCAGGTATCTTTATTTGTCCTAGTAGACATCAGGTAACCACTGGATCAGCACACACGTGCCTCCCAAGTTCAGTTCAGTCGCTCAGTCATGTCCGACTCTTTGCGACCCCGTGGACTGCAGCACGCCAGGCTTCCCTGTCCATCACCAACTCCTGGAGCTTGCTCAAACTCATGTCCGTTGAGTCGGTGATGCCATCACCAGCTCCCAAGGACCACTTGAATTCTTAGAGATGATGCGGCCCACGCCCACATCAAGGAGAGGACAGCTGCCCCAACTCCTTCTCATTCATGCTCTCAGCACCAGCGCAGCCTGGTGAGGGAAGAGCATTTTACACATTGGTCTGTATCTGCAAGCTCCTCTTTGCATTTCCTCCTGCCTTCAGCCAACACCCTACATCTCAGGGGGCATAGTCTGGACTTCCTCTGCTCTGAAGTGGTCACTGCCCAGCGATGATCATACTGGCTATGTGTTTACAAGTGTCGTCTACCCTGGGGCCCACTAAACTCTGCCTAGGGCACCAGCTTCCCACCCCTTTGTCTGCTGGAGCCATGTGTGAATTCAGGCTCCTCCTGGCCTGGCACCTGGGATGCTCCTTGGTGACAGGGAGAACCCCATGAGGCCACGTCCCGATGAGCCACAGGGAGTCTGGCTCAGGTGTCCCAAGGAAAGACAGGGGGCCTGAGGGTCTGCAAAATGCCTGGGTATCCTTTGGAGTTGTTTTGGGTTTGATTCTTTTTTTCTGGTTTTAATATAAATATTTGTTCATAGGAGGATAGAGTGTATGGAAAGGACGTGGTAGAGCATAGAAGGAAGGGGAAAAATCAACCTTATCAACCCTTCAAAGCTCAGCTCCTTCCATTTTGTGATATGTCCTTCAAACCAGCTACGTACGTCTTACAGTTGAGCTAGTGTGGTACCTGTGCATTTGTATCTCGCTATATATCAACCTCTGGATATGCCATAATCCACCATCCCCTGTGATTGGACATGAGATCATTTCTAGGATGACTCTTGTAAGTTTCTTGTTTGGCAGTGAGGTCACAGGTCTTCGTGCAAGCCGCAAACGTGCTCAATCGTGGCGTCCTTCTCATCCAAGTGTTCGGTTGCAAGCAACTGAAACCAGTGCTGATGGGGTTAAGCAAGAAAGGAAAACCAGATGGCGAAAACGGGCTGGGCCAGGGGAGGTGAGGCAGCATGAACTCCAGCCAGACCAGGCCCCGATCCTGTCTCAGGAGGCGCTTGAACCATCCCCAGCACCGGACCTGCGCTGGCCCAGACCTGGTCAGCAGGTGCTGTGACCTCATCGCTGCGCCTGAATCTGGACGCCCTGCCAGCCCTACAGGAGGGATTTCCTGCCTCTTCTGATCCTGTCCACCACCGGTTCCCATTCAGCACGGTATTACCTCCACTGCGGCTGAGGGGACAAAGCAGAGGGTCCCTGCATGGACACATCCCAGATCTTTCCCCACAAGATCTTTCTTCATAGAGCATGGACCTGTGCGTGGCTAATCAGGACACATGCCCACCCTGTCAAGTTTCTTAATGTCTCACACACGCACACACACACACACAATTTCTGATGCACTCTTATTCATGGTTCTAGACCTTAGGACCTCCCTGAAGATGGAAGAGAAAAGATGAAAGAGAGAGGACAAGAGATAGAAGGACCAGGCAGGAGGTTTGACCAATGAGAAGCCCTCTTTGGATGTGTCTAGATCTCTCCAGTCCCAGAGAACAGCCCTCCCCCGAAGACTGACCCTTCACTTGATTGTATAGAAAAGATGACCCTTTATACACAGAGAAATGAACACATGAGTGTTCAGAACAGCATTATGCTCACAGTCCAAACACAGAAGTAACCCAGATGAATCCATAAAATGTGGCACAGCCATCCAGTGGAATATTACTCAGCCATAAAAAGGAATTAAGCACTGAAATGTGCTACGAAACACAGATGAACCTTGGAAACATTATGCTAAAGAAGACACAAAAGCCCCCATATCAGAGGACTCCGTTTACGGGAAACAGTCAAATTAGGTAAATCCATAGCAATAGAGAACAGGTTACTGGTTTCCTGGGGCTTGAGGGGGTGAGGGGCAGAGGAAAAGGGTGTGTCTATTAATGGGTTCATGGTTTCTTTCAGTTCAGTTCAGTCGCTCTGTCGTGTCCGACTCCTTGTGACCCCATGAATCGCAGCACGCCAGGCCTCCCTGTCTATCACCAACTCCCGGAGTTCACTCAGACTCATATCCATCGAGTCAGTGATGCCATCCAGCCATCTCATCCTCTGTCGTCCCCTTCTCCTCCTGCCCCCAATCCCTCCCAGCATCAGAGTCTTTTCCAATGAGTCAACTCTTCGCATGAGGTGGCCAAAGTAGTGGAGTTTCAGCCTTAACATCATTCCTTAGCATCATTACTCCCATTCCTGGGAGTTTGAAAATTCAGATTTTCATCATCATTTCCTTCCAAAGAAATCCCAGGGCTGATCTCCTTCAGAATGGACTGGTTGGATCTCCTTGCAGTCCAAGGGACTCTGAAGAGTCTTCTCCAACACCACAGTTCAAAAGCGTCAATTCTTCGGCCCTCAGCTTTCTTCACAGTCCAACTCTCACATCCATACATGACCAATGGAAAAACCATAGCCTTGACTAGACCATGGTTTCTTTAGGAGTAATGAAAATGTTCTAAAATTAAATAGTGACAATGGTTGCACAGCTCTGCAAATATACTGAAAATCACTGACTTACACACTTTAAATGGGTGAACTTTATGGTGTATAAATTATATCTCAATAAAGCTGTTTTTAAAATGGTGAACACTGTAATTTCTAGGGGCTTCAAATTTTGTCATTCCTTCCCCTGGGTTTTAAAGTCCGACAAAGCCAGAGGCATCCCAGCTTTGTCATAGCTAATGACTCTGTGGGCCTCGATTTCCTCATCTGTAAAATGGGGAAGAAGTGACTGTCCTCAGAGGCTGATGTGAAGATGAATTAGCTGCTCTCTGTAAAGCAGCTGTGTGGGTAGAGAGGAAGAGGATTGTGTGTGGGGGGGGGACGGGGGGCAGTTCCTAACTTTCCTTCCTGTTCCCACCTTCCTGATCGCTGGATTCCCCTCTCCTCCCGCCCCCCACCTCTAGGCATTGCAGTCACACCTTCCTTGCCACCATCCTTATCTTTCATCTCCTCTTTCCAAACCCCCTCTTTCTATGACTTTGAAACTTGCACGGGAACTTGCTGGTGGGTGGACTCCGAGTTTGGACTCATCAGCCAGAAAGGGCAGGAAGAAGGGATAGGTGAGGCTTGGGAAGGGGCCAAGAAGAGCCTCCCAGGTCTCCGTCTAGGAAAGCTCAGATTCCTCTCCCCCACCGAGAGCTGCTCTGACGTCACCCCTGTGGCCCCAACCCTGCCCTCTGTGACCCTCAGTGGCTCGCTTCCTGCTGTTGTAATCCCAGCCTGGGAAGCCACAAGTTCTGAGACCTGTTTCCAATCCATCCAAAAGCACAGAGCGAAGAGTGCATTCAGCCAGGACAAGGCAGCAACACCCAACTCCCGCGTATTTCCCCCAAGTCCGGAAGGCTATCGACTCGCCTAACAGCACTGCTACCGCACTGCGCAGAGCGGGGGCTGCTCTCCAGTTGCGGTGCGTGGGCTGCTCATCGGCGGGCTTCTCTTGTTGCGGAGCAAGGGCTCTAGACGCGCATGTTGACCGATCTTATTGGCAGTTACAGAAGCTTTTGATTGAAAAAATGAGTTGAGTTGGCTGTGACTTAATGAAGGGGCTCTTTTACACGACTACAATTTTCAGATTTATAGTGCGCCTCAGGGCTTCCCTAAAGAATCTGCCTGCAATGCAGGAGACCCAGGTTCCGTCTGTGGGTCAGGAAGACCCCCTGGAGAAGGGAAGGGCAACCCACTCCAGTATTCTTGCCTGGGGAATTCCATGGATAGAGAAACCTGGTGCGCTACAGTCCATGAGGTCGCAAAGAGTCAGACACGACTGAGCAACTGCCTTTTCACAGCTAATAATGGCTGCCCTCCCCGTGCCATCTGGATTCACCCGCCCAAACTCATTTAGTTTCTGTGAAAACCCTGTGAGGTCAACACTATCCTTAGCAGTCCCTCACATCCACGGGTTCCCTATCGTGGATTCAAATCAACCACGGGTCAAAAAATACTCCAAGAAAATGAAAATTCCAGAAAGCTCCCAAAAGCAAAGCTTGAATTTGCCGCACAGTGGCAACCACAGCCGAGCACCGACAGTGTCGTCGGCGTCACCCGTAACCACGAGACGACTTCAAGTGTACGGGAGAGGGGCTTCCCGGGCGGTCCAGGGGCCAAGAACCCGCCTTCCAACCCAGGGGACTCAGGTTTGATCCCTGGTGGGGGAACTAAGATCCCACCTACTGTGGGGCAACTAAGCCCGAGTCTCAACTAGAGAGCCTGCATTTGGCGACTAGAGAAAGCCCGCGTGCTGCAAATCCAACAACAGCAAAAAAAAAAAAAAAAACAGAAAAAATTTAACAGTGAAGCCTAATGGGAAGCTGTGTGTGGGTTATATGCAGGCCTTTATAAATAAAGGCCACAAGTACCAGCAGATTGGGGCATCTAAGGGGGTTCTGGAATCGGCCCCCTGTGGATAATGTCAACGATTTATCTCCGTTCCCCCCACCCATCTGCTTTAAAGGGTTCAGACTCGGCTTTTCAGCCAAGTGCATACCCTGCAATCTCTCCTTGCGGGGTTTCCTTTATACTGTTCAAACACCTAGAACATTGTCTCCTCTCTCTTAGCCTTCCTCATTCTTGGATAAAGCCTTTCTCTTTACTCCTCCCTAAAATTCTAACTGTGGGACTTCTCTGGTGGTCCAGGGATTAAGAAGCTGCCTTCCAGTGCAGGCGACGTGGATTCGATCTCTGGTCAGGGAATTAAGAGCCCGCATGCTGCAGGGCAATGAAGCCCGCGCACTGCGACTCAAGAGCCTGTGGGCCACAGTCAAGATCAAACCCAGGTCTCCCGCATTGCAGGCAGATTCTTTACTGTCTGAGCCACAAGGGAAGCCCGACTAAGATCCTATGCAGCCAAAAATAAAGAATATTTTTAAAAGAAAATTTTAATCACAACATGCTTTTCATGACTTCTCCTGTCTATCTCTGCAAAGGAGTGAATACGACAGGGATAGTGGTTGCCTATAGAAGGCATCTGCCTATTTTGCCACAAACTTTCTCTTAAAAATAATATTTCCATGTATTATTTCTCAGGCCTCCAGTGGAAAGTCCTGGAAGACACACACCATAACTCAGTTATGCTTGGGCCCTGTCCCTCTGCCCCCTGACATAAACCAAGACCTTACCAAACACAAGGATTTGATGGCAGAGTTTAAACTTTAAGACCCGTCCCATCTTTGCTCTTCTTCCCACCTGTGGTGGGCTGAATGGTGGCCCCCAAGAGTCGTGTTCCCCTCTTGACCACCAGAGCCTGTGCATTCGATGGCTTTTGGAAATAAGGTCTTTGCAGAAGTAATCAAGTTTAGGATCTTCTTGGATTATCCAGGTGGTCCCTAAATCCAACAACAGATGTCCTTATAAGAGACAGAAGAGGACAAGACACACAGAAAAGAGAAGGCCCTGTGAAGACGGAGGCAGACACTGGATTGATGTGGCCACAAGTCAAGAGACAGGGGAGCCCCAGAAGCTGGAAGAAGCAAGCACAGGTCTCCCCAGGATCCTGCAGAGGGGACAAAGCCCTGCCAACTTCCTGATTTGGGACTCGAGCCTTCAGAACTAGGAGAGAAGCGGTTACTGTTGTCTGAAGCCACTCAGTTTGTGGTCCTCTGTTACAGCTGCTGCTGCTGCTAAGTCACTTCAGTCGTGTCCGACTCTGTGCGACCCCATAGACGGCACCCGCCAGGCTTCCCCGTCCCTGGGATTCTCCAGGCAAGAACACTGGAGCGGGTTGCCATTTCCTTCTCCAATGCAGGAAAGTGAAAAGTGAAAGTGAAGTCGCTCAGTCGTGTCTGACTCTTCGCGACCCCATGGACTGCAGCCCACCAGGCTCCTCCGTCCATGGGATTTTCCAGGCAAGAGTACTGGAGTGGGGTGCCATTGCCTTCTCCGTCTGTTACAGCAGCAGGGGGAAAGCATACTTGGCCTGACTCACCAGGACCAAAGAAGGGTGGAGGCTCACAGGGGAGGGAGCAGCGTGACCAGCCCTCTCACCTCACAAGAGCTCAAGGAGCATGTATTTGCCTGTTGGCCAAGCTGCCGGCACTAAGCTTGCGTTTTGCTCGGAAATTTCCCAGCTGCTTTTTCCAGTTTCCTCTTTGGGTTAGAAAGGCAATTAAAACTTTCTAATCACCAAGAAAGAAAAGAAAGAAAATGAAGTCGCTTAGTCATGTCCCACTCTTTGCGGCCCCATGGACTGTAACCTATCAGGCTCCTCTGACCATGGGATTTTCCAGGCAAGAATACTGGAGTGGGTTGCCATTTCCTTCTCCAGGGAAATCTTCCTGACCCAGGGATTGAACCCGGGTCTCCTGCCTTGCAGGCAAGCTCCATTCTAAAGGCTATGACAAACCCAGACAGCAGCATATTAAAAAGCAGAGACACTTTGCCAACAAAGGTCCTTATAGTCAAAGCTATGGTTTTTCCAAAAGGCATGTATGGATGTGAGAGTTGACCATAAAGAAGGCTGAGCACCGAAGATCTGATGCTTTTGAACTGTGGTGCTGGAGAAGACTATTGAGAGTCCCTTGGACTACATGGAGAGCAAACCAGTCAATCCTAAAGGAAAAATCAACCCTGAATATTCATTGGAAGGACTGATGCTGAAGCTGAAACTCCAGTTCTTTGGTCACCTGATGTGAAGGGCCAACTCATTGGAAAAGACCCTGATGCTGGGAAAGATTGAAGGCAGGAGAAGGGGGCAACAGAGAATGAGATGGTTGGATGGCATCACTGACTCAATGGACATGAGTTTGAGCAAACTCAGGGAGATAGTGAAGGACAGGGGAGCCTGGCGTGCTGCTGTTCACGGGGTTGCAGAGAGTTGGACACAACCGAGCGACTGAACAATAATCACTGAAGGAGAGAAGGGTTGACCAGAGTCCTTTGGGCACCGGGAGGCCCTCCGGACTGGTGGTCCAGGACTCCTCTCTCCCCAGTAGGCCCAAGCCTCAGCGAAATGTTTAAACCAGCCTCCCCTGTCCTTCTTCCCTTCGGGGCCCCTGAGGGCAGCCTGTGCCCTGGCCATGGGCTGACGCTGTCAGCAGCTTCCAGTCCGATGGCTTCTTGACACTTCTGCCTCTTTGCTTCCGCCAGTGTCAGTGACCTGCACGTTTGGTCAGTTTCACTTCTGATCACCTCTCCCTCCCCCCTTTTTTTTAAATGACTCTGGGCCCCACCTATCCAAAGACCTGGGTAGGGCCTCAGGCTGTCCACCCTCTTTGACCACCAGAAATCCCCCTTTTTGTTTCTGACCCTCAGCCTTGCCTTGACACTTTAACCCTTAACTAACATGCTTCCTTTTTTAATCATTGGGGTTTCCCTGATGGCTCAGCAGTAAAGAATCTGCCTGCAATGCAGGAGACAAAGGAGACATGGGTTCGATCCCTGGGTCAGGAAGATCCCCTGGACAAAGAAATAGCAACCCACTCCAGTACTCTTCCTGGAGAATCCCATGGACAGAGGAGCCTGCTGGGATGTAGTTCATGGGGTCACAGAGAGTTGGACATGACAGTGACTGGCAATTTTTAAAATTCACTTTTTTACTTCTTTTGCATGTTGAGAAGTAAGAAGGGAAGATTATCGTGGTTAAACTTTTTTTTTTTAATGCGTGCTCTAGGATTTAAATCTCATGAACACAGATAGCTCAGGAGAAGTCAGCAAATAAAAGTGAGTTTATAGACTATAAAGCCATTTTGTAATCCTCTTTCTGAATATAAACTGAAATGTTTAATTAATTCCACATACAGCCTGCATCACATGGCCTTCATTCTGCACAAGAACAAATACATGAATGAATAAATCCAACAGGCCTTGACATATGCCAGGCCCCAGGCTAACGCCCCACACGCGTTACCATAATTACTCGTCTCCACAGCCTTCCAGACACACAGTCATGCTCCCTTTTACAGACGGAGAGAGATTTGCCGGATGCACACCTACTGGCTGATACAGGTCTGTGTGTGATACTCTTCTGCAAGCTCACAGATATGCTTGCAAATTTCCTGGCACCCTGAAAAAGTGGTTTGGTTTTGCATGAATTTTTGAAAAGTAGATCATTATTCTGGTTCTCAGAAAAAGACCCCTCAGGATTTTTTTTTTTTTTTTAAATAATATAGGTAGCAACCCACTCCAGCATTCTTGCCTGGAGAATCCCATGGACAGAGGAGCCTGGCGGGCTACAGTCCATGGGGTCGCACAGAGTCGGGCACAACTGAGACGACTGAGCACGCAGGCTCTGATGGTAAAGAATCAGCCTGCAGTGCAGGAGATAAGGGAAATGAGGGCTTGATCCCTGGGTCGGGAAGATCCCCTGGAAGAGGAAATGGCAACCCACTCCAGCATTCTTGCCTGGAGAATCCCATGGACCCAGGAGCCTGACAGGCTACGGTCCATGGGGTCACAAAGAGTCGGACACGACTGAGCAGCTAAGTACAGGCAGCTTTATGGACGTTCCCTATGCTCTAAAAAGGCTTACCTGGTGGCTCAGAGGTTAAAGTGTCTGCCTGCAATGCAGGAGACCTGGGTTCGATCCCTGGGTCGGGAAGATCCCCTGCAGAAGGAAATGGCAACCCACTCCAGTATTCTTGCCTGGAGAATCCCATGGACGGAGGATCCTGGTGGGCTACAGTCCATGGGTTTGCAAAGAGTCGGACACGACTGAGTGACTACTTCACTTACTTCACTATGCTCTAAGGACGTCATAGGTTCTGTTTCCCAGTCTCACGGATACTGGGTTGAGCCACCGACTGATTTGGAATAGTCAGAAAAAGAAGAAAGTCCTCCTCTGCCTGCTGCAAGTCCTCCACTAAGCTCTCACCGCTGTGAAGGCAGAATGGTCATCGGTCCGGTTCCGTGACGTTCCTGAGATGGAAGTCATCCTCCTGACATACCAGTGGGACCTACCAATGGATGTGTCACAACTTCAGCTGTAGGCTCCTTGTTACGTAAAAAGGAGCAACTTCTGGCTATTCACCCGGACAGAGTAGGCAGGTCGGGATTCACCCTGGGAGGTCCGCAGGCGAGCCCAAGCTGGGTTGTGCGCCTCTCTTCTGAACCTTACGGTAAGCACGGCGCGCGCCGCGACCACGTGGCGGCGGAGCCGAGGCCGGGCGGGAATGTGCGGAATGCTCGGCGCGGCCCTGGAGCCCCGGCCCGGGTTCCCGCGGCGCGCGCTCTTCCCTCCTCTCTCTCTCCCCGGCCGGGCCGCACCCCAGTCCCCAACTTCGTTTCCCCGGACTCCCAGGGCAGGCGATTCTAGCGCAAGCAGGAGGGCGGGGCGTGGGGACAGGGCGCGGCCTTTCGAGCCCCTAGAACCCCGAACCCCAGAATTCCCCAAAGCCGTGTCCCGCCCTAGCCCCGACGTCGCGAAGCCAAGGGACCCTAGGAAACGCGTGCAGCGCGCTAAGTACGCAACCCCTCTCTCCGCACTTGGAACTCTGCCCCCGCCCCCATCCCCGAAGCCAGTGTTGGGAGCCCTGGAATGTCTAGACGGCCCTTAACTAAGACCCCCCGGCCCTTCCCCAGGGTCAATTCAAAGGATGGGAACGTTTTCAGGGCGTTTCCACGGCAGAAAGAAGCAGGCTGGAAGGCTCTAGTACAGGGGGTCCTCCCCGCGGACACTCTCCGGGAAAAGGCGAGGACGGGGGCGCGAGTGACAAGTCCTGAAGGAGGCGGAAGGTGTGCCGCGGGAGCCCACGGGGGTCTTAGAGAGGCTCCTTCCAGCGGAAGTTTTCCGACGCCTCGCGGGTCTCTGCAGTGGCGCCCTGCTCTCTGGGCGGAGGTTGGGCGTCGGGGACGCGGGGCGAAGGAGGGGGCGTGGGGTGGTGTCCTGGTCAGCCGCGGGTAGGCTTGTTCGAGGGAGACGCGGGAGGGGTATGGCCTCCTAGGTCGTTATCCCCACCCACCGCCCAATTCCTTCGCCTTGGCTGGAGGTGGTTATCTATATCAGCCGGGGCACCCGCCCCGCGGTCATTGGTTAGAGACCGGCCAGGGGGCCTGAGCCAAGGGGCCAGGCAATTCCTGGTGAACTTTGGGGGTTCGTATTGCTCAGGGAAGCAGGCGGTGCGTTTTGAGGGCAGAGGTCAAGGAGTTCGAATCTCCTTTCATCTCCGAGCGTGCACCTTCTCCCTTGGGATCCCAGAGGCTTTGAGGGAACCGGGCCCCGCCCCCCAACCTGTTGGGGTTTGTTTTTAGCTCCCGCGCGCACTTCGCCCACGGCCTTAAGGGCTGAGGGACTGTGGTCCCGTCCCCCGCTACCTGCCCGATAGCTTGGGGCGGTGGGAGGCGAGGTTGCCCCAGTTCCCAGCCTGTGAGTGTCCGGGTGGGCCCTGGGGCCGGAGTTGGCTCCGGCTTGTTCCGCAACTTTGGGGCGCAGGGGATCCGCACCGCGTATCCCTGGCGGAGCTATCTCAGCACGTGGACCGCCGTACGCGCCCCGCCAAAAGCGAGCACTTTGTGGGGGAAGTGAAGCCCCCGGAACCCTGCGGCCCGCACTCGGAAGCGTTTTCCAGAACGACTTAAGGGCTTAACAATGGAAAACTCGCAGAGCTGGAGCCAAGTCCTTTCAAGTCGCCGCCAGGTATGCGGCTGCAGGTGACCCCACCTGCACGCGCCCGCCCGCCGCCCAGTCCTCTCCGGGGAGGGCAGGGGCCGGAGTTCTACGGCCGGAGGAAGGTCTCCGCTGGGCCCTGCACCCCCTCCCCAGAGCCCCCCGGCTCAGCGGCGCGCAGCCGCGGTGCGTCCCGGAGTCGGCGCCGCGGCGCGCTGGCTCCTGAATGAACGCGCTCCCTTCCCCCGCCGTGAATGAAGGTTCCCACAGCCAGGGACGGTGGCAAAGGCGCCCGCCGCGGAATTGGCCCTCTCGGGACTGGCGTCCCTCCCGGCTTGAGGTCACTTCGACGAGGGGACCAGGGGGCGAGGAAAGGTGATCTAAGTGACTTTTGCATTTTCTTCCCAACCAACTTGGTTTCCCGTTGAGCCACTGGCCCTTTGTTTCAAAGGGTCATCAAGAAATAGCACAGAGCACTCTAAATGAGCCCAGAACTTGTAGTTCCTGCTTCGTGGTGGGTTTTATCAAGGCCGTGCAAAATTAAACCTTAAGCCGTGAAGTGTTTAAAAGTTGCTTTTTCTCTCAAAAAAAAAAATACATAAATAAAACGCGTCCCCTGCTCTCCTATAAGCAGCCTTTATTAAAGGCCCGAAGCTGTTGCCACCACCACCACCCCCTCCCCACCCCGGTTCTCCAGGGAATGCGGATCTGGGCTCCTCAGGGTGGGGGCTGGGCGGCGGGCTCTCCCCCCCCGGCACCAAATTCCAGCGCCTCCCCCCGCGGGTTCCTGGACGGCTCTTCACGCTCGGCAGCCGGGCTTGCACTTTTGCGCCCGTCCCTGAGCGGGGAAATCAACGAAGTTCCTCGTCTAGATCTGCCCGGCCCGCCTAGTAACAGCGCCGCTCCCCCATTGGCTCATGCTAATTCCAGTTTCCTCCGTCTTTCTCCGGGGTTAGGGGGAAGCTCCCTCCTGGATCTGGAGTCCGTCCCGCCGGAGTGGGCGATCCTCTTTACGACCCGCTGCACCTCGCCGTGGCCAGCCTGCCTCGGGCCCGGGTGCGGGCACACGCGGGGCTCGGGCCCCTTCGCCTCCCGCCCTCCGGGACAGAAGCAACCCGGTGGTAGCGCGCAACCCCATAAATCATCCCGGCGGCCGCCGGGTCGGGATTTTATGAATGAAAAGCAACCCAGCCGCCCTCGTGCACGGGCTGATGCTCCGAGGCTCCCGCGTGCCGGGGCCCAATGCGAGCCTGGGTGCCCAGGGAGGGGGACACGGCGGTGGGCGCGCCCATGTCGGGCCATCCGCTCCTCCCGAGGCGTGAGCCCAGGGTAATTACCCTCCTGGACCCGGAATATTAGTAACCCTGATCCTCGGCGGGGGAGGGGCGCGGGAATCAGCTCTGAAAAGTGAGGGGGTCTTGTCCTGTTGTGTGCGCCCTTGCGAAGGGGAGGGGGGGCTTTTTAATCCGTTTTCTTTGAGCCTTTAACGTTAGGGTATCAGATGGTTTGATGACACTGGACTACATTCAGAGGGAAGTTAATGAACAGTGTTCTTAATTTGGGGCAGGTAGAGTAAAAACTAAAAAAAAATGTTAAGACTGGGTAAGATGTCCTTTTATTTTAAAAATAAGCACCAAAGAGACTGAATCTTTTCATTTTAAAAAACTATATTCTTTTATATTCTTAGAAGTTGGCGATTAATATTGGGGACTCGCGTATAGCCACAAATATATATAGGTTTTGTTTAAAATCATCAGATCAATACACCTATTTCTTTAACTTGTAATTGTTCTGATTGTTGCCAGACCCCCGCCAACCACCTCAGGCTCACGAATGCAGCCCCCGGGCAAATTCTAAAGGTGAAGAGAGGTCCACACCCCCAACAAAGCCAATTAGGAAGTTTCCGGTGGTCTTCTCCCAGGCGGGGAGGCGACTAGTATTTCCAGCGATTTAGCTTAATTTTTAATTTAAAAAATGAGACAGGACAGAGACCACTATTTTGCAGCCTTCCTTTCAGAGTGTTTTTCTAGCTGTTAAATTGCCGGCACAGGGCGGGGACGCGGGGGGAGGGTTGCGGGCCCCCCGCAAGAATGGACTAGCTAAGGTAGGAAGACAGCGCGCAGATCCCCCAGGCGAGGAGGACAGGGCGAAGGAAATGCTGGCCACCATCTTGGGCTGCTGCTGGAATTTTCGGGCATTTATTTTATTTTATTTTTTGAGCGAGCGCATGTTAGGCTGAAAGCCCTTTAACTTTGGGGGTTACCCCTCCGGCATTTGCACAGACCCCCCTCGGTGCGGGAATGAAACCTCCACCGGGGTTGTCGGCTCTGCCCTGAGTCCCTGAATGGTAAATGGTTCCTGAAATTTACACGTGTTAATGAAAATGAAAGAAGACAGACGCTAAGATTCTTTGGCTGCCTCCGCCCGTGGGTGCCCTCGTGGCGTTCTCGGAAATGCGCCCATTCTCCCGGCTCAGAGTGTCACCGAACCCCAGCGTCCCCCCTCCATGCGGTCTCCCCCAGCTGCGTGTGGCCTGCCCGCCCTCCTAGTTGTCCCCCTCTGCAGAGCCACCTTCACCCAACCCCCCAAATCCTGCGGGACCCAGTCGGGGAGGACAGACCCCCCCAACCCCCGCTCCTGCACCCCTCTTCCCCGGCGGGGAGAAAGGCTGCCTTAGGACGGTTTGCATTTCTATGAAAACCCGGCTTCGGGGGCAACACCGCGCGGTGCAGGCGCGGCGCCTCCGGGATGGCTTTTGGGCTCTGCCCCTCGCCGCTCCCCGGCGCTCGGCGCCCGCGCCCCCTCCCCCTGCGCCCGGCCCCCCTCCTTCCCGCTCCCATTCTCTGCCCGGCTTTGATCTCTGCTTAACAACAGTAACGTCACACGGACTACAGGGGAGTTTTGTTGGAAGTTGCAAAGTCCTAGAGCCTCCAGAGGGCTGTCGGCGCAGTAGCAGCGAGCAGCAGCGTCCGCGCGCTCCGGCGAGGGGCAGACGAGCTCGAGGGAGCGCGGGGCAGCAGGAGCCCGAGCCGAGCGCCGACCCAGCCCCGGACCCACCGCCGCCCCCCGGCCACCTAGCCGAGCCCCCAACCATGGCACACCAGCTCCTGTGCTGCGAGATGGAGACCATCCGCCGGGCGTACCCCGATGCCAACCTCCTCAACGACCGAGTGCTGCGGGCCATGCTCAAGGCGGAGGAGACCTGCGCGCCCTCGGTGTCCTACTTCAAGTGTGTGCAGAAGGAGATCCTGCCGTCCATGCGGAAGATCGTGGCCACCTGGATGCTGGAGGTGCGGGGCTCCGGGCGGCTGTCTTAGCACTTTCCTGCGACTTGTTGCGCAAGCCCACTTTTCTTTGCCACTCATCTCCTTCCCTTCTCTCCCACCCGAACTTTGAAGTTTGCCAGAGTGTTGCTAGGAATCGTAGTTCCAAAATATATAGATATTCAGGGTATTTTTTTGAACAGGGAGGGGGTGGGGTGGGGTCGTTAGATAATTCTTTTCGTGGGGGGGGGCGGCTGTCGAAGAGGGGTGCCCTGGGGGAAGCCACTGCCCGGGCCCCCCAGGTGGCTTCGGGGTGCGGGCCCGTAGGCTGGGCGTCCTTTGTGGCCCCCGCCGGGACCTCCGCCGCGCAGCCCCGCTGCGCCTCCTCTTGCCGCCGCGCGGCTGCTGAGCCGCCAGCTCCAGGGGGAGGGGGCATAGATTTGATTTTTAAATTAATATCCATGGACACGTATGCAAGGGCAGCTCGTGCCAGTATTATGCGCCATCTTTGTTCTTTTATTGCAAAGCAAAAGTGTTTATTAATAATTGGGGGCAGGGTGGGGGCGGGGAGCGGCCGGCCAGGCGCTTGGGGCCGCCGCGAGGGGCCGTGCCGCCGCCGGGAACCAGCGGGAGGGGCGCGGGGACAGAGCTCGGGTAGTTGTGGGGGGACCCCTCTCGGGAAAGGGGGCCCCTTTGTTCAAGCAGTGGGTCCCGGGGCGTCCCGCAAGGCCAGCTTGGGCCGGAGAGCACGCCGGGCTGCAAGGTCGCGTGGCCCCCAAGACGCTAGGAATGGACCCTCATCTGCCAGGATCTCAGCTTGGGGGACCTGTCTGGAGCGAGCTGGGGGCCAGGGGCACGTTTGCAGGCTTTCAGAGGGCTCCCCGGGGCACCGCAAGTATTTTAAAATAATTTTTGAAAGTGCGGTGTGGTGCCCTTGCGAGAGGGAAACGGCGCCCGCGCCCAGGGGGAAGGGGGGCCCCCGAATTTGAATTCCTGGGGCTCTCCCCTGAGCCCGCAACGAGCTCCCGACTCCCGGCCTGGGTAAAGGACAGTCTGAGGGTCATTTTCAGGGGATTTTTATGTACCCACTTAATTTTTTTATATTTTTAAATATTTTTTGAAAAGATGACGTCTGGGGAAATGCGGCGCGGCGGCCTGGGACGCCACCTTTGTGTCTCGCAGGCGCTGCGAGCGCGGCGCCCAGCCCCGCGGCCCTCCCCGCTGCCCTGCGCCCCATTTTTTGCCGACCCCAGGTCTGGCAGCTTCCGAAGCACCCACGCGGGCCGGGGTCCCCGGGGCCCACAGCCCGCGCACGGCACACGCCGCCCAGCCGTGCCCGCTCCCGCCCCCACTGTGCCAGCTTAGCTGGGACTTTCCCTTTCAGTTTCGGGGTGGGTGGGTATTGGGGAGTCCCGGGGAAGGGGGGCGCGGCAGCGGCGGCTTCTGCCGCCCCCAGCCCCAACCTTCCGCGCGCTCGGGGACCCCGCAGTCCAGTCGCCCTGGCGCGAGCCGGGTCGGGGGGCGCGAGGTCTCCGCAGAGGGGGCCGGGCGCTCCCGGCGGCGGCGGCGGCGGTCACGGCCCCCGGTGCCCCCCGGCAGGTCTGCGAGGAGCAGAAGTGCGAGGAAGAGGTCTTCCCGCTGGCCATGAACTACCTGGACCGCTTCCTGTCGCTGGAGCCCGTGAAAAAGAGCCGCCTGCAGCTGCTGGGGGCCACCTGCATGTTCGTGGCCTCGAAGATGAAGGAGACCATCCCCCTGACGGCCGAGAAGCTGTGCATTTACACTGACAACTCCATCCGGCCCGACGAGCTGCTGGTAACCCTGGGACCCCCGCCACGGTCCCCGAACGCCCCGTTAGCCGCGGGACCCCGGCGTGGGGGAGGCGCGGGGGTCCCGGGCGGGCCGCCGAGAGACCCTCGGCCCCCAAGGAAGGCGGCCGCACGGGCGGGGCCCCGCGCCGCCCCGCAGCCGCGCCGCCTCCCCCCTGGCCTTCTCTCCGACTCCCACCGCCTCTGCGCCCCCAGCATTGCGAAAAGTGGGGGGCGCGCGCCCTCCAGCGGCGGCGGCGGGGCGGCGCCCGCGCGGTTGACCCGGCCCCGCGTTCCAGGTGTGGGCGGACCCCTGGTCTCCGCGGGCCCAGGGTAGGCTGAGTTTAGGGCAGGACCCTTGGCGAGCAGCACCGTCCCTGCTCGGAATGTGGGGTCGCGCGCTGTCCCCCTCACTTCCCGGGCCCTCCAGCGACCCCCATCCCCTCTCCCCGTCCCCTGCTCCACTGGGGTCCTCGCCTGCGCCTCTCGACACGCGTTTCCCCCGGGTCCGCAGCACATGGAGCTGGTCCTGGTGAACAAACTCAAGTGGAACCTGGCGGCCATGACCCCGCACGACTTCATCGAGCACTTCCTCTCCAAGATGCCGGTGGCCGAGGAGAACAAGCAGATCATCCGCAAACACGCGCAGACCTTCGTTGCCCTCTGTGCCACAGGTAGGGTGCTGGCCCCGCCGCTGGTGCCCGGGAGGAGCTGCTTGGCCCCCGCCTCGGTTACCCCGTCGGTGGAGATGGTCCCCGGGCCCCTCCCGTTCTTGGAAGCGCTCCTCTGTCCCCTGTTCTGGGGAGCAGAGAGGGCTGGGCTGCTTTTAAGGGCTCCAGGGAGGGGGGCGTTGCCTCCTGGGCGGGGGCAGCAGAGGCTGGTCTGTTACCACCCAATGCCTGGGGGCTGCGGGGGCGGGTGGCCCGCCTGCCTGTGTCCAGCTGCTGTAGCTTCTGCTCCCCACTGCAGGCAGGGGTCACTCTGTGCTGAAAGGGGTCTACCTTGGCCGTCCAGCCCCCACTGTCCCCCTCCCCACCCGTTCTTCCCATGTCCTCAAGGAGCCTGAGCTGCGGGGTCCCCCTCCTAGCCTCTCCCAGGCTGGGCCACCTGCCAGGGGCGCCTCCAAGGGTGGGGAGCGCCGGCCGGCAGTGCCTGGACCACGTGCTCTGGGCCGCCGGCCGCGGCCCTCACGCGGGGGTGGCCAGCAGAGGCGCTTGTCTGCCTGAGGCCCTGCCAGGGGCGCCGGCTCTGCTCCCTACTCTTCCTGGGAGCAGCTTCAGAGCGCCTGGGCTCAGGCCGCTGCGGTTGGCAGCAGGAGCCCCACCCACCCACCCCCTGTAACTCCCCTGGCACCATTCTGGACCATCCCTGGGGGACCCTCCCTGGCAGGGCCCTCTCCCCAGCCCCCAGGCGGCCAGTCACTCAGAACCCAGGGAGACACAGATGCCACCTCCTGCTTCTCCCAGCCCTGCCCCCTGAGCCCTTTGACCCCTTCCTCCCTTGGATCCCATGCTCTGGGCCCAGGACCCCTGGGGACCCTGACCAGGGACCCAAGCCCCGTCCTGCCCAGCTCTTCTCTGGGCTGTCTCTCCCTCTCACCAGGCCTCAGCAGTCAGATCTGTTGGGGGCTCCCTCTTGGCGACCTGAGGACCATGTTCCACCAAAGAGGGGTTGGGGTGGGGTCCCCCACCCAGCATCTTATGTCACCCTCTCCATGTCCAGAGGCTCTAGTAGCTGAGGTTTCCAGGTTAGGGGAGGTGGAGAGATTGTGCTACCTGCTTCTTCTGCCTGCTCAAGGCGTGAACCCCTCTAAGAAGGACCCCTCAGAAGTCCTGCCAAGTGAGCCGTGGGGTGGGGGCAGACAAGAGGCCAAAAACATCTCAGCTTGGATGGATCTGAGGGGTGAGGGTGCCCCCTCCCCTGGCTCTCCTGCCCCACAGCACCCGCCCTTGGGCAGGGACAGTGTGGTGGTGGTGGGGCTCTCACATGTGTCTCCCCGGCCTCCAGGGGCCAGCCCAGCAAGCGGGCAGGGAGGCATTCTCTGGCTGAGATGCCTCCGAGAAGAGAAGCCTCCAGAGATTTGCAGGCAGCCTTTTATGGAGCTGAAAGTGGTTCAGAGAAACGACCAAGTTTCCCGCAGATAATGCAAGGAACGGTTCCTGCACGCGCTCCCCGGAGGATGGCTGGGACAGCCCGGAGGCCCCCCCGCCAACTCCAGGGACCCCTGGGAAGTGGGGTGTGTGGCCTGGGTGGGGTGCAGACAGCACAGAAGCTGGGCACAGAGGCCATGCCTGCACTCTGGCGGCTGTCTTGAGAACTGGCCCAGCCAGTGCCCCTGGCCCGGAGTTACACAGATACCTTCTCACACCTGGGGTGAAAGAGGGGGGATGGCCCGGGGTGACTCAGCATTTCATCTGCAGCAGCATTTGGGGGGGCCTAGGGAGCAGCACCCCTCAACCGGGTCCTGAGCTGTTGAACTTAAGCGGCACAGCTGTGTGCTTTAGTCACAAGTGGGGGTGGGAGGTAGTTTCTTGGATGAGAAGGGCATGTTACAGCCTCAAACAGGTTTTGTGAAGTGGAGGCATGAGTACGTGTCCCAGGAGATGCTGTGTCCTCCACATGGCAGGGGTCCCTTTAGAAGGTGCTGGAGAGGGGGGTGGTTGTCTGCTCCTCCTGGTCCATGTGCCTGGCAGACCTAGGTTCTTGATTAGGTGCCCAGGGGTGGTGGGGCACATCACCCACACACCAGGTAGGGTTTTGCTCTGCTTCTAATGTGTGTGTCCACGTGTGCACGCTCTGTGCTCAAGTTTTGCTCAGTTGTGTCCGACTCTTTGCGACCCCATGGACCATAGCCCACCGGGCTCCTCTGTCCGTGGGCTTCTCCAGGCAAGAATACTGCAGAGGGTGGCCGCTTCCTCCTCCAGGGGAATCTTCCCAGCCCGGGGATCGAGCCTGGGTCTCTTGTATCACCTGTTCCGACAGGCAGATTCTTTACCAGGAGTGCCACCTGGCCTGTGGGTGTACGCAGTAGAGCGTTTCTTGTGAGGAGCGCCTCTTTGAGGCTGGCACAGTACCAGGCTGAGAGAACAGGCCCGAGGGGGGTCAGCTCCAATGCCCACTGGCGTTGGCCCACTGGACTCTTGGCCGCTCAGTCGTGTCTGACTCTTGGCGACCCCATGGAGTGGGCAGCAAATAGGAACGGCGCACACGGACGCACGCTTATGCTTGTGCATGCCGTCCAAGCATGTCATCCCTCCCTGCTGGACGGGGCTCTCAAGGTGCAGCCAGTCAGAAGCCATGCTCTGGCCACAGTGATGTCTGGGATTCTGATGGGCCCTGATGAAACGCTCCCAGGCTGGGTGGACCTGCTCCTGTTTAGAGGGAAGTGGGGGGCACACCTCACGGGGGCATTTCTTTTTTAAGTGGTTAGAGCGTGCAGCCCCAACTTTGTCTCCCCTTCAGGGCTGGCTGTCTTTCTCCCCTCCCAGCCCTTCTGCGGGCTCCCACTCCCTGAAAGGAGGCCCTGGCTGTTCGCTCTTACAATGAAATCTCAAGCCAGGCCGTGGGGCGGGGGCGTGCTCCCCCGTCCCCCGGGGGCCGCACTGCCTTTGTGCCCTGTCCCCTCCCACGCAGCTCAGTGGTGCAGGGTGAGGCGGTGGGGACTGACCTCCTAGAGCCCAACTCTAGGCCGAGAGGACCCCCCCCTCCGCCCCCCCATTCAGATGCTGAGATTAGCGGCCTCCCGCCAGTCATTCCTCATTGAAAACGACAGAGGTAGCCTGCAGGCCCTGGGTCACTTCAGTATCCCTTGTGGCTTTTCCACCTTCCATGACACTGTTCCCCCTGAAGGGAAGCCAGGTGTGCGTACAGCAGGGAGTGGCTGACGGGTGACCTTGGCTGGGTGCCACCCAGGGAGCCAGCCTCCCCCCACCGCCCCGCCGCCTGGGTGGACACTTGCCCAGCAGCGTGGGGAGAGCTGCTGAGGACACGCAGATGCAGTGATGAAGTCACGCTGCACCCCTCCCAAGTCCCTGGGGGCAGGTAAATGGAGTGAACATCTGGGCACGCTCCCACGTGGAGGATGGCTGCCCCGGTGCTTGGGGTTCGCGTTGTAGAGGGACACCGCCTTCCTTGTGGGCGCTCCCCACCTTCTTACGACTCTTCTATGTACTGTGTGAATAAGCGATCCGTTCATAGGCTTATATGCCAAGAGGCCTCCGCCAGCGGTTTTCCTGGTCTGCTTTCCTGGCGTCTGTAAATGAGCGTCACGGGCCATGTTCGGGGAGCCTGAGCTGACTTGCTCTCTCTGCCGCCCAGGGTGATGACCAAGGCTGGGGCGTGGGGAGCCTCGCCGACTTCCTGACCATCCCTTTGAAATTTGCAGGACAGGCCAGGGGTGGGGGGCCCTGAACACAGGGTCCCAGGGCGCCCTCACTCAACCCCCTTGCCTCTCTGTCTCCCCCTGCCACAGACGTGAAGTTCATTTCCAACCCGCCCTCCATGGTGGCCGCCGGGAGCGTGGCGGCCGCGGCTCAAGGCCTGCATCTGGGAAGCGCCAACGGCTTCCTCTCCTATCACCGCCTGACGCGGTTCCTCTCCAAGGTGATCAGATGTGACCCGGTGAGTCTCCCGCTCCCGTGTGGGCAGGGGGCCTGCCCGGCTCTGGGCACTAGAAGATATCAAGGGCCTGGGAAGCAGGGGCCATGTGGAGGATGGATGGACCGGCGGCTGTCTGCATCCGGCAGCACGGGCCAGGCTGCAGCCTTGGCAGAGTGCCTGGGGGCACTCCACGCCCTTTCCCGGGGGGTGGGGATCCTTTGGGGAGAAAAGACTCCAGGAACTTGTCAGTGCGTAGGAGGGTGGTCCCCGGGGGCCCCTGGAGCCTAAACCCCTCCCGGGGTGGGGGAGCCATCCAGGAAGAGGGGCCACAAGGCAGGCGGGGTCAACGGTCCGTGCCCTAATGCCGTGTGGGGTGGGGACCGGTCGAGCTTTGTCCGGGCGACAATGTGGATGCCCGATAAATGGAAGCTTTACAAGGGCTCCTGTGAGGTCTCCCTCCACAGCGAGCCCGCTCCAGACAACTTGTTTTTATGGCCCCTTTTGAGAGGCTGCTTCTGTGAAAGCCAGAGTCCATTGTCTCTTTCTCCTTAAAGATGCCATTGTCTTATCCCCCATTCTTTTCCTAAACAATTAAAGTGACAATTACAAGGGTCGGGGGCATTTACCAAATTAGACCAGCAAGGTTTGGTGGCGGGGGAGTCACACCGGCCCTGCCAGGGTCCCGTGGGGGAGACAGTGACCGCCTTGACCCCCGTCCAGGTCTGGCTCGGGCTGCTGGTGGTCCCCCCTCAAGCAGGCGGGAGGCAGAGGAAGGCGGGGTGTGGGGTGGACGCCCGCCTGTCCTCTGCCAACGGCGCTTGGCCGCAGCCTGCGTGACCCCCAGAGGAGGAAGCTTTCCTGTCTGGAGGTGTGGGCATCTCGGAGAGGGAGTCCCGTGGAAGGAGCGGGCATCTCAGCCTCACTGCCAGGGGTCAGCCTCAGCCAAAAACGCCAACGATGGTGCTGTCCCCAGACAGTTGTAGGAAATGGCTGCGTAACCCCTCATTTGAATAGAGATTGTTTTAATTAGACCTGAGACAAAGGCTTCCCGGCTGAAGGATGGGGTGGTGGGGGAATCGTTAGTCTGGTGACCAGGTGACAAACAGCACTGAGTTCAGACAGAAAGTTCTCGGTGGTGGAGGCGTGGCCCCGTCTGCCTTCCATGGGATGAGGCTGAGGGGGCTGTGGGGTGCGGGGCTCCGCAGAGAGGGGGCCCTTCCTGTACCCCTCTGCTGTAGCTCCACCACACAGCCCCCCGAGTTACCGGGGCAAGTGAGCTGTCCCCGGGAGGGAAGAGGGGGCCTTCCTGCTATGGTGGTGGTGGGGCTTTCCGGAGGCAGTGGTGGGTGTTTGAATGGGAACCTGAGGAGGGTGTCGGCAGTCTTGGGTCCCCCGCCACACCTTCCGGGCCTCAGTTTCCGCTTCCGTAAAATGGGGCCATGTGCACATACATGCCTTCTTCCTTCGCCATGATGAATATTGAAAAGGCGTCTCGGGAAGCCTCCCCAGCCCGTAATCCCTGTACCCGTGGGAGATCCCCAGGGGTTCACTCAAGCCCTCCTGGTCCAGCTTCACTTTTCTGGGGTGATGTTCACCATAGCCAGCCCCATCTAGGTGGATGCTGGGGGTGCCTTCTCATGCCAAACCTTGCTCCTCCAGTGGGAAAGGCATGGGTCTGGGCTCTGGACTGCCCTGAAGCCTTCTCCTGGTTCCAGAAGAGAAGGCCTGTGTGGCCTCTGTTTAGCCCAGGAGCCATGGCCACCCGACTACCAGCGGCGCCTTTGAGCTGCTGGGAGATTTGCCCCCGGGTGGGACCAGCAGAGGCCCACAGCCTCCATGGTTCCTCCTCCCCCTTGAACTCGTGGGGTGGTCGCTGCGGGAGGAGGTCTGTGGCAGGCGGGAGCCGTGCCCAGCCGGAGCATCTTCCGGGATGCAGGCCCGAGCAGGAGAGGACGGCGGTAAAGGACCCAGGTCCCCCGGGGCCGCCTGGCGTTCATCTTCTGTCAGGCGTGGCCTAACGCTTCTGACGGCCGTTCATCACAGGAGGCTGGGTTCACCACCAGGGCTGACACGACAGAGGTTAAGTCCAAGAAGTGGGGGCTCAGAGGGCCTCCTGTCCGGGCTCAGATGATGCTGCTGAATGTGCTGAGGGGGCCGCAGTGGGGCCAGTGGGAACCTGGGGGCTGGGCTCTGCTGGGGGCTCCGGACAGGTGGACAGGGTCAGCTGTGTCCACCGGAGCCCCTGGGTCCTGAGTGGGCTTGCCACCGCTTGGGTGATCTGCGGGCTCCTTGGGCCAGGGCAGGGGAGCAGCTGGTAGCCAGACAGGGTCGGCACTGTGGATCCTGGAGTCTGAGGGAAGCAGCATTTGAGGTTAGTGGAGCCTCTTCTGAGAGCCCCGTGCCCACCCCCCTCGCCCAGGACTGCCTCCGCGCCTGCCAGGAGCAGATCGAAGCCCTCCTGGAGTCCAGCCTGCGCCAGGCCCAGCAGCAGAACTTGGACCCCAAAGCCGCGGAGGAGGAGGAGGAGGAGGAGGAGGTGGACCTGGCCTGCACGCCCACCGACGTGCGTGACGTGAACATCTGAGGGCACCGTGGCAAGGGAGGGGCCGCCCCGGCCTGGCCCCCTCGGGGGGACAGCGGCCCCCTCCTCACTGTCCTGGTGTTTTCCTTTGCTCTTTTTCCCTTCCGTCTCTGACTTAAGCAAAAGAAAAAAGTACCCAAAAAGCTGTCTTTAAAAAAAAAGAGAGGAAAAAAAAATAGTATTTACATAACCCTAAGCTGGAGAGAGGGAAGAGGGTTGTGCTACAAAAATAGAGGATTTTAAGCCCCGTAATCAACTAGTTTTGATATTCATGTGTTTGTGTCTCCGTGTTGTAAGAATAGACATTAACACAAGGAGCGAGTCTGCGGGAGAGGATTAGATTTGATTCTTTATGTGTTTAAAACAAACAAAAAAAAGCATAAAAATGTTTCTTAAAAAAAAAATAATAGAAAAAAGTCCACATCCCATTTTTAAAGTAGAAGAGGATTTTAGATAGGGGAGCATACTCGTGTGCTTTTCTTAAGGACACGGCTTTAAAGCAGTTCTAGGCATCCTGTATCTTGCTTATGCATGTAGTCACTTTATAAGTCATTTGTTTATTTTATTTTGTAGGTAGGCGTGTAACCTTCACCTTGTCAATGGCTGATGTAATGTAACCTCTCGGCTAGGGTAGCATTAGAGTTTGGCATCTTGGAAAGGCTAATCCTCTTTCTCCCTGTGGACTGACCACCAGGGGGTCTGTCAGGCGCCGGCCTGCATCACGGTGACGGAAGGCCGCCACCAACTCCTCGTCCACTACAGGAAAGAGAAACCGCAATAGTGACCTAATATATTCTATTTTTATAATCTTCATATTTTTGTAGTTAACCTGTTTATGAGATGCTGGGTTTTTTTTTCACTCAACAGACCTGCAGCCTGCTTATATCCAGGTGAAATCTACAGCTGTTCTGTTCTGTTTTGTTGGTTTTTTTTTTTTCCTTCTCTATATTCCAAAACCATTCCATTTCAAAGCACTTTCAGTCTCTAGGTGACATCTCTGCTTCTGTGGTGTGTGGAGGGCGGGGAACAGTTTCCAAATGGAATGGTTTGGGGATATTCCAGTACTAGGGTGCAGACAGGACGCAAGGCAGGTGCTTGTCACTGTGGTGTTAGCGGAAGGGGGTGGTGATACTTTGGAGGACTAGGTTCTGGTCGAGGAGAAGAAAGTGTGCATTCATTCTTCACGTTGCCAGGATGGTGTGTTCCTTTCCTTTTCTGTAGAGAAGCTGAAGTTTAGGAATCCTTCAGTGCCAACTGGTGTTTGAAAGTAGAGGCCTTAAAGGTTTGCCTAGAGAACCAGCAGTTTCAGAGTTAACTTTAGATGTTTTGCAACGGAAGGTTTTTAAACACTAAAATATATAATTTATAGTTAAGGCTAAAAAAGAATATTTATTGCAGAGGGTGTTTGTAAGGCCAGTATGATTTATAAAGTAATGCAATCTCCCCTTGATTTACACACACACACACACACACACACACACTTTTCTGCCTTAGATGTCGCAAGTGTAGGACAGTTTATTAAAGTTAGATCCTTTTATAGGAGAGGGGGGGAAATCCCGAGAGAAAAACACAAAGACGTGAATTCAGCTGATCTGGCCTGTTTGGTGTTTCCCAGAGTGATCCAGTTGGAGAGGCATCAGTTTCGAGGACAACTAGGATGCTTGGAGACAAGTTCAGTTCTAATACGATCTCTGACCCCTCCTTTCATAAAAAAAACTTAGCAACCGATAGGTAATTTGCACATCTTGGCTGTGTACCTTTTTGTAATTATCCTGTAGGGAGAGTGTGAAGGGAGCAAGGAGGTGAGAGTGGAAGTGTGCGGAGGGGAGGCGGGCGGGGACCACGCGAGGGACAGGCTGCGGTTCCGTTTTCTTTGTTCGCTGCTACCGATGACTTCCCAGAACAGTCTGGAAACATCCACGTTGCTTCTCTTTATCTTTCACATTGTTTTGCTGCTATTGGAGGATCAGATTTTTTTTGGTTTGTTTTACAATGTCATATACTAGCCATGTTCTAGTTTGAATTTTCTCATAGAAAAAAAAAAATGTATTACGGATGCCTTTTTTTTGTAGGTTTTTTTTTTTTATGTGATCAATTTTGACTTAATGTGATTACTGCTCTATTCCAAAAAGGTTCCTGTTTCACAATACCTCAAGCTTCACTTAGCCATTTGCAGACCAGGCGGTCAGGCCGTCTGACCCACGGCCTCCTGCTTCGGCAGACAGACACGTGGACGAGAACCCAAAAAAAGGGGCCCGGTGGGGATCCCCGACCCCCGGCCACGTTCACGAGGACCCCTGGGCGTCTCTGGAGACCGGCCGTGTCCGTTTCCTCTGCCCTGCGCCTGTTGTGCTGGACTCTCCACCTGACCTGAGATTGACCATCCAGTAGGTTTTTACAGCTGTGTCGTTCTTTGCGTTTAGCTATGAAAACTGCATTATTGTTGTTGATGTTGTTGTAACAAGTGTGTCTCCATGTGCCACCGTGGTGCTGTGCTGTAGGACTTGGTCATTTGGCATGATTGCAATCGCTCCCGGACCATGTCTCGGTTTGGGGTGTGTTGTATGTGTTATATTAGTGTTCTGTTTGTGGTTCTGGTCATTATAGCAAAAAAGAAAAAAAAAAAAATGCTCATTTAAAGAGACTTCAGATCTCAACGATAAGCCAGCTAACGGGGCTGTATGCCCAAGAGCCGCCAAGCACGCTGCCGAACCAAAAGGACTTGCGCCGTCCACCGCAGCCCCAGACGGGGCAGCTGCGACCCCCAGGCCCCTGGCGGGTGCAGCCCCACCTCACCCACCCTGCAGCCAGACCCCCGCTTGCGCTTACCTCAACCCTCCTGGCTGCGGCACCTCTGTCTGAACCAAAAGGGGTCCGAGCGGGACGATCTGTCCATGGCCAAGGGTGGGGGAACGTGTGTGCTCAGAGGCCAAAGGCGGGGGCGGGTCTGGGGGCAGTCTGTCCCGGGGCGGCGAGCGGGCGGGCGCTCGGGGGGGTCTGTGTGTGTTTATGGTCGCACACCGCGGTGTTTCCCAGCACAGACATGTAACCGGCACGTTTCCAGCAGGAAACAAGACAAACGCGAAAAGTCTAGAAATAAAATTGGTAAAACCCCAGTGCAGCGCCTGCTTGTCTGTCTCCTGGGGCGGGGTGACAGGTGGTCCACTGCGGACGCCGGGGCCGGGTCGGGCCGCCCCGGGCGCCGTGGGGTGTCGCAGGGTGTCTGCCCGCCTCCCTGGCCTCCACCCGCTAGGTGGCAGGACGTCCAGTCGTGACAACCGAGAACACCTCGACGTATCAGCGGTCCCCTGGCGAGCAGCAGGGGGAAATCCAGCCCAGAGGTCTGCGGTGGGGTGGGCCACGTGGGGCCCCCAGAGATGGGGGACATGCTTGCAGGTGGCCCTGACCGCTTCAGACAGCGGCTCGGGGCCCAGTCATGCGACCGTACTGTCCCCCCGTGGATCAGCCCACGTCTGACCGGTTTGCCCTCCCCGGTTATTTGCAGATAGTCAAGTAAAGTTGGCATTCCTTACTCTTCTGGCGCAAAATGCTGTTTGCTCTAGGTGAATTGTGGCCCCACGGGGCCCTGAGCCCGGGGGAGTGACGTGAGTGTCCAGTCTGCAGTCCAGTGGCCTCTACCTGGACCTGGCGGCCTGGGAGGCCTGCTGGACACCTGCGAGGCATCCTCTGGGCTTCAGAAGCCTGTGAACTGCCCACATTCCCAGCTCCAGGAGGAAGTACTATGTGAACCTTGGTCCCAGCGCTGCGGGGGCCGCGGCCTCTTCTCAAAACCTGGGGGTCCCCGAGGTGCCCTCCCCCCGACCCCCACAAGTGTTCACTGAGCTAGGAGCTCAGGAGCCAGGAGCAGGCCTGGGTCACGTGGCCAGTCCGCCACTATGCACCAGGTCGCTCACTGCAGCCCTTAGGAAACGCCTGCTGTGTACCAGACTGCAGGGAGAGGGCTGGGGGACCCATGAGTCCATGGAACCTGTAGCTTCTGGGAGAGGGTGGGGTGGAGGGGCTTGAATTGCAGCCTCCTCGCACCAGCACTGCCAGCTGGATGTGGGGAAGAAGGCAAGGTCCCTGCCCCGGGAGCCTGCCGGGCGCTCCAAAAGGGGGTCCCATATGGCAGGGCGGAGGGATGGAGCTGCGGGGCGGGGCGGGCACCTGAAGGCCAGGGCCCAGTCTGCATCTCTGCAGTGGCTCAGTCCAGGACGTGCCAGGGCCCAGAGACGTTGACGGTCTGTCCCCGCGGACTGCAGGCCTAGAGGGGCCCAAGTGAGGCTCTGATGCCACCAGGGCCTCGGGGTATCTTGAGAGGCAGTTTCAGGGGGGAGTGGGGGCTTCCCTGTTGGCTCTGTGGGTAAAGAACCCGCCTGCAGTGTGGGAGACACAGGAGGCACAGGTTCAATCCCTGGGTCGGGAAGATCCCCTGGAGAAGGAAATGGTGACCCACTCCAGTCTTCTTGGAGAATCCCATGGACAGAGGAGCCTGACGGGCTGCAGTCCATGGGGTCACAGAGAGTCGGACATGACTGAACACACCTGTGTTCATCACACAGTGATTGTGTTAAGTTCCAGTGAGAATCGACAGAGGAAGCTGTGGGGGCAGGGGGTGGGGGGAGGTGGATGCTGGGGCAGCCGGGGCTGCAGGCTGTTTTATGGAGTCTAGGGTTTCAGGTGGAAGATCTGTTCGTGGGTTGACAGGTCGGACAGTGGAAGGAACAGGGCGTGACGGGGAGGTGGCCCTTGTGTGTGGAGCATGGGAGGCGGGGAGCCAAAGCGGGGGACCCCGTGTGGACGAGATGCACGACCCCCAGCACACAGAGGGTCTGGGCTGAGGGTCCTCCGGGGCCCATCTTTCCAGCACCGAAGCCCCAGGGAGGAGTGGGGTGGGCTCCCCTCAGTTGTGCTGCATGCCCAGAGCTCTCCAACTGCCACGGTCCCCTTGGGGTCCCCTCCTGGGATGGCAGGGAAGGCCCCGTCCCCTGGCGGTCTGGCTGCCCCTTGCCTGTCATGAAAACAAACCTGGGCCTTTGCGGGGCTTCAGAGACAAAGCTGTCCCATGTCAGTCCACCGTCCCCTTCCGGAAGCCTGGTCTCAGTTGGACCCATGGCCACTCACCTGGGGCCTCCCTGCCTCCCAGCCGGTCTCTCTGCCTCTGGCAGCCCCTCCACCCTCTGCCAGACCTCCCTGGGGCTTCTAGCTCCTTCCAGCTCCGTCCAAGGTCCTGGGGCCTGGGCCTGTCTCTGGGGCCTCGCCCCCATCTCCCCCAGCGTCACCCCCCTCTAT
Source organism: Bos taurus (assembly GCF_002263795.3). NCBI lineage: Eukaryota > Metazoa > Chordata > Mammalia > Artiodactyla > Bovidae > Bos > Bos taurus. Next base: position 46,903,713 of record NC_037356.1, read on the forward strand.
ACCCGAAGTTCCCGCCCTCAGGACTGCAGGACACGCCGGAGGACTAGACCCCTTGAGTTTTGTGTCTGGAGTCCCCTCCCCCCGCCCTCCCCCAGGCGACCTAAGACCCTCTGCCTGCATTCTCCACCCCACCCAGACGGGCGGCTCTGGGTGGTCCGGGAACCATCGCACACGGTGCTTCCCTGCTCCGGACTGTGAGCCCTGGAGGACAGCCGTCTGGCTGGTGGGGTGCGCCCCTGGCCTGCACACAGTGGGGCCGCGTGGAGCTGCAGAGGCCCTTCGGGACCCGGGTGTGGTGGGCAGGCCCCTCGTGTTGTGAGGAATCCGGGGCTGGGGGCTCCCCTGGAGCTGGCCAGCTCCTGATCCTGCTGAGGAGGCCCAGTAAGCCCAGGACACAGCCTGTGTGCTAAGGCCAGGGCGGGGGGTGGTCCCTGGGCAGGCATGTTTGCAGAGGAGGTCACAGTCAGGCCCTGGGTGACCACGGCCGCGGGCCAGGCTCCCACCTCCCGCCTACCCCGACCCTGTCCCCCTGGAAGCAGGCAGCCGTATCTCTGGGACCTGCAGGTGGCAGGGGTCGGCTGTCCCACCATGAACCCAGCCCCAGCTCCGGGGGGCGGGGGGGGGGGGGCCTGTGTGGGGGGTGTGTCCCGCATGCTGGGCCGCCTCCGAGTGCACAGGGCTTTGTCATCCCAGGAATGCCTTTGATCAGGAGTTGGTGCAGGAGGGACGCAAGCCGGCCCCTGGCCTCTAATCCGTTCCCACAGTCCCCCTGCCCGCCGGCCCCTGCCCTGAGCCACACCGGGGCCCAGGAGACAATAGCCTCGGCCGGTGGGCGGGCAGCTCAGCGACGGGGCTGGAGGCCCACATCCGGGGGCATTGTCACTGCCAGCCCAGGGTGCACGGGGGGACGCGGGAGCCCTCACCGAAGGGCTGCCACCAGCCGGGGCAGCTCAGCTCGTCCTTATGAGCTGCAGCTAATGGCAGCCGAGATGGCCTCTCCAGGGCAGTCCTCCAGAGCAAGACCCGTTTAGCTGGAAGGTGAGCCCACAGCCTGGAGCTCGCAAGGCAGTGGTCCTCCCGGTCCCATTGAGGGAGGCCAGTAGCTCAAGTTCACCAGTCACGCCCTGGGGACCAGATATCGTGCTATGGGCCAAACACATCACTTCTCCCTAAATCTTGAATCAGCCTCCAGGGGTTCTGACAGGCAGGGGGCATGCCGGGGATGGGTCCCGCGGAGCCCACGTTCACTCTGGGAGGGACAGTTACCCCATCTTCCAGGTCAAGGGTTGGCAGGCTTTCCACAAAGGGCCAGGCCAGGCAGTGGGCACTTGGGACTTCACAGGCTCTGTTCTCCATGCAGCTCCTTGAACCTGCTGCATGGAGCCCCGGGCACAGCCAGCCTCCGTCTGGGTGAGGGCGGGACTGAGCCGACCTCTGCGGCAGGTGTGGAAACAGGCCCAGGGAGGTGAAGTCACTGAGCCAGGACCACACGGCGGGGAAGTGACGGAGCCAGGCCAGTGGCCGGGTTTGTGTCTCTGGGGCCTGCGCTGCACCCCCCGCCCCATCAGTCAGCCTGGCTGCCTGCTGAGAAGGGCACAAGGGCTTCAAAAACGCACTTGAAGAAAATGCACGCAGTCTTCATTTGAGCGTCTTCACCCTGTGCCAGTGCTAGAGGAAGTCAACCCTGAATATTCACGGGAAGGACTGGTGCTGAGTGAGGCTGAAGCTCCAATACTTTGGCCACCTGATGAGAAGAGCCGACTCATTGGAAAAGACCCTGATGCTGGGGAAGACTGAAGGCAGGAGGAGAAGGGGACGACAGAGGATGAGATGGTTGGATGGCATCACCGACTCAATGGGCATGAGTTTGGGCAAACTCTGGGAGGTGGTGAAGAACAGGGAAGCCTGGCATGCTGCATCCATGGGGTCACAAAGAGTCGGACGTGACTGAGCGACTGAACAACAACCACCCTACGCTTAGCGCTTCCACTCAGGGCCCTGATGTGCCCGGAGGCCCAGGGGTTGGGGTCAGGTCCACCCAAGGCGTCTAGTCAGCGGTCCCTGTGGTCAGCACAGCATCCTGGTCAGCCGGTCAGGAGAATGGAGGCCAGGCGCGCTAGCAGCGGCATCTGATGTGGTCAGTGGTTGTCTGAAAGACACACCTCTCCCCCATGAGCACATTCAGAGGAAAAGATCCAGGAGGTGGATCTCAGCTCTGCAACTTTCAGGCTGCGTGGCTTCTCCTTCTGGGCCTGGACTTTCTTACCCAGAAGATGGGGATCGTCGTGGGACTTCCCTGGGGGTCCAGTGGTTAAGAATCTTCCTTCCAATGCAGGACGCACGGGTTCGATCCCTGATCAGGGAACTAAAATCCCACATGCCTTGGAGCAACTAAACCCACGTGCTGCAACTGCTGAGCCCTCGACGCACAGCTATTAATAGAAGCCCATACAAGGCGATGAAGGTCCAGCGAAGCCAAAGTTAAAAAAAGAAAACTGGCAACAGCCCTGTCTATGAGAATGGAGGCTCCAGGAGCGCGTGCTAACGTCTGTGACACGCCCAGCGGGAGGTGAGATGGGCTCTGTCCAGTGCCCGCCTCCGGGGGTGATGCGAGGACAGATGACTCGAGGTCCATGAGGCCCTGAGCACACACCAGCTGCACGGGCATCACTGAGTAAGGGCCCCCGTCCCGCCAGGGCCATCGCCGTCACCCCGTGCAGTGTCCAGCTGAGCAAGGAGGCCCCACTGGTCCCCGAGGGCGGTTCCCTCCCCTGGCAGTTCCTGGTCTTCATGCCTCTCTCCTGGTGTTGCCAGCCCCCAGATTTCGCTCGGTGGGAAGCACCATTCTCAGCTCCGTGGCTTTGGGGGGACTGGCCCCCTCCCCGGCTCCAGGACAGGTGCTGAGGCGCTCAGAGCCAGCAGCACATCTGCCCCCTGGGAGGAGTGGCAGGTTCAAGGGTAGATGTGAAATTTAACAGCCAGCGAGACTTGGGGAGAGATTTTTCTGGAGCTTCTGGCCAAGAGAGTCCTCCACCCTGATCCTTAGGACTCCGGGGGTTGGCACAGCCCTTCCGCCGCCTCGCGAGGGGTACCTGGGGAGCTTCGGCCACTGAATGGAGCCTGAGAGCAAGCTTGGTCGGGCAGGAGAGCAGGAGAGGGGACCAGGCCTCCAGGAAAGCTGCTGGATCGAGCCAGCCCCCTTGTTCCAGGAGCCCAGGACTGCTCCTTACTGTTGGAGTTCGTCTGATGTGGCCTTCCCGGCATTTTCAGAGCTTAACGGCCCCACGGTCTGCATGTTTTCGACCTATTTCCAAAGAAGGTCCATTCCCAGGTGCCAGAGGCTGGAATGTTCTCGTGTCTTTTAGGGGACACGGCTCAGTCCAACAGGTGTGTTTGAGCTCTCAGAGCTAGAGAGCACATTCGTGGAGCACCCCGTGATCTCAGGGGTGCACGTCCACCGGGAAAAATGGAAGTTCAGTAAATCCTGGCTGAAAGGGTGGCGACACCTGCCACGAAGTCTTCAGTTTCGTGGCTGTTTACCTGAGCGAGGGGTTCCCCGCTCCGTCCCACTCTTTAGTCAGCAGAGACAGGACCACATTCAGGTTTCACTACGACCCCGGCGACCCACAGCCCAGCCGATGTGATCACGGGGCACCCAGGAGCTGGGGCTGAAGCGCTGGCTCCACGGGGCCCCCCAGGGACAGACCAGCCAGGGCCTGGATGTCAGGTGAGGAGTGTAGTCACCATCAGGGCTGTGGGCAAGAAGCGACTGTCCTTGGAACCGTGACGTCCGTACTGAGCCCCATAGCACTGATGGCGCGGACAGGACCCTGCTGCCCTCGGGTCCTGGCCCGGCATCTGCATGACGCTCATGTCCTGGGGGAACTGAACAGAGCACTCACTTTTCTCTGCCTGATCAGACTCACTTGGGGACTCGTCTCCTGGGCTGCAGACCAGTTCCTCACTTCACTCCCTAAGGACTGGAATATCTGTGGAGTTGGGACCACCTTGCCTGTTAACTTGCAGCTTTTGATCTCTCCAGACTACACAGTGTTCTCAGGCAGGGTAGAACAGACATTCTCCGGCATGCTGAACACAAACGAAAGTGCCCAGTGAGTCGTGCCAAGGTCACCTCCTCCAGGAAGCCTTCCTGCCCTCCTTCCCACTCCCTTATTCCCCAGGCAGAGCTGAACACACCCCCCCACGCACATTTCCAGACTCCCCACCCATACTTCAGTGAGCCCTGCTCACAGGGTTGGGGGCAGGTGCTGGTCCGTTCTGCTCCCGCCTCTACTACCACAGCCAGCACGGGTCCCGACCCATAAATCCGTCCGCCTCCACTCCAATCAGCTAGATGCAAGACTGGTCACACAGACAGGCTGTGAGTTATCAGAAAAATGAGGCTCTGTCCTGGCTAAGGATAATTCATGCAAACCGCTCGACCCCCGCTGTGCTTAGTGAGGCCTGAGGTCGGCCACTTACTGCAGCCGTCGGGTTCATCACTCAGCTCAACTGGGTGCCCCATGCCTCCATCTGCAGCGGGGGTGGGGGGTCGGACGGCGGGGGGGGAACAACGGCCCCACCTCGCAGGCTTTGTGGACGCTTCAGGGACCTGAAGAAGGTCAAGGCGGCCCTGGACAGCCACTTGGCAAGTTAAGACTTCTTATCCGTCCCCCAGATCACTCCATTCTCTCCTCACCGCTGGTGGAGAAATACAACAGGCTGAAGGTGAAATAACTCAGTGTGGCGGGTGCCATCCAGCCCCGGGTGGGTGTAAAGCCCTTCAACCATCACGGTGCCTGAGAGCGTAGTCCCGAAGGGTAAGTTTGGCTGGAAGGTGGATTAGTCCGCTTATTCCCAATTATAATGTTCAAGAAAAACAAAATGGAGTTACTTCAACTTTTAAGTGGAATGGCGTTCTTCTCTCCCAAGTCAAGTCTGTCCAGGCAGCCAGACGGGGTGGCTCTTATGGGCTGAATGATGTCCCTACCAAAATTCATAGTGAAGAATGGATCCCCAGGACCTCAGAATGTAAAGCCGTCATCAAGGCAGACCCCGATCCAACAGGACTGCGGTCCTTAAGAACACAGGATGCCCATGTGAGCACATGGGGAGGAGATGGCCATCTATCACGCCCAGGAGAGAGGCCTCAGGACGGACCAGCCCTGCCCACACCTGGGTCTCGGATTCCAGCCTCGACTGGGAGACAGCAAACACCTGCTGTTTAAGGCCCTCGGTGTGGGGAATCTGCTGTGGCAGTCCGGGCTGACTGATAACGTGGCAAGAATATGCTGGGGGGTTTCCGATGGGGGAAGAGTGAGCAGGCCTTGGGAAACCTGAGCCCCCCAGAGAGGGGGTGAATCCTTGGTGAAATCCAAGGGTTAGGTGGACAGGAAGAGATGGGACAGGATGTGGGAGGTGAGCAAGGCATGGAAACCCCCGCAAGAAAGACAGGAGCAGGGCGCCATTTCCTTCTCCAGGGGAGCCTTCCCGACCCAGGGATCAAACCCATGTCTCTTGCGTCTCCTGTATTGCCAGGCAGGTTCTTTATACCATTAGCGCCACCTGGGAAGCCCAGAACCAGGGCATGCACCAGGCTCCTGTAACTCGAAGTCGGCCAGTGGGCGCCTCAGGGGCTGGTTGGCACAGCTGCTAGGGGACGACATCAGGGGGTCCCCCTGGCTTGGCCCTGCCAGGCGCAGGGGTGGCTCCATCAGTAGCTGCCTGTCAAAATTCCGGTATCACAGCCCCAAGGGACAACTTCCAAAAGAGATCCCGTCTCCTCCTTCCCCCGAAGCCCTGCAGCATCCTCCACCATTCCATCAGCCAGAAGAGCAAGCTCTCCAGACCCCGTGGCTGGAGGCAGCATCGTGGGGTCAGGGTGTGAGCAACGGAGCGGGGACTCTGTACTACAATCCAGGACATCTCTCCGGTAAGCAAGGTTTCCCGGCCATGGGGTCTCATCCTCCAAGAAGGAGCTGGGTGGGCACAGGGCAAGCCCAGGGTCCAGAGGCCCTGAAGACCAGCAACAAGGCAGCTGAGCCCCACGGGATGGGGGAGAGGAAGGGGCTGCTGGGGGGCTGGCTGACACCGGGCACAGGAGAGGCCGAGACGGGGCAAGAGCGAAGGGGGGAAGGGGGGCAGGGGGACGCGCGAGGAGCTGGGAACAGGGGCAGGGGGCAGCAGGACCGCCCTCCCACAGAAGCCGCCTCCACGTGTGTTAGTTGAAGCCAGACACAAACGCAAGAGGGGGCTGCCGGTGCGACCCTGGTTTCTGAACCCCAAATACCATGGAGGAAGGAACGAATTCACCAGAAGTCGCATCAAAAAGGTCCCAGACAGCCTTTGGCTTTAAAATATGCTGTTTATTTTTTTTCTCCAATTATAAAAATAATACATTATCCAAACAGCTAGCTTAGGAAACACAAAATTCCGCCCAGGAAAACGATGACGAGAGCCCTCCACCCCGCTGGACGGAGATGAGCTGGTGGTCTCTGTGACGACGGCGCAGCCGAGGCCCGGCCCGCCCAGAGCTGAGAAGGGGCTTCAGGCCAGAAACACACAGCGAGACGCACGGGACGGAGCCACAGCGCGTCCATCAGCCTCAAGACACCAACCCGCCCTCCTCGGCACCCAGGACCCCAACATCCAGGCCCCGCAGGGACCCTCAGCAGCTGCCAGGGGAGCAGAGCACACCCAGATGCTCTGGGAGGATTTTAAAAGCTGGACTAGACTCACAGTGACCCCAAGGTGCCTGCATGCAGAGCGACGGCCTTCAGATCTCCCCTGGGACCATTTTTAACGACGAGTACCACCCCACACCCGGGGACGCGGAAGAGCACGTTCCGGCTCCTCGGGCACAGGGCCGGCCTCTCCTCCTCTCAGCCAGATGCCCACGTCCACGGCACAGGAGGCGACGAGCACAGCGCTGTTCATGGGCGGGGACCCCGGGCCTGTGGGTGCGAGCGTGCGTCCCAGGGCACCAGGAGACAGGGCGAGCGCCAGGGCCGGAGTCCCAGCTCTGCCGCCTGCAGCCCTTGGACCGGGCGGTCTCTCAGGCCTCGGGTTCCTCTATAAACCACGAGTAACGCCTGCCTCGTGGGCTCCCGAAGGGAATAAATAAGACACCAGGGGCAGGTCACAAAGCGCTGGTGCATCTCTAGGGCCAGTATACGCCACAGTACCCGTCACTCCTGCCGTGCCAACCCTGTCCCCTCATCTCTGAAAAAACAGCCCTCTGAGCACTGAGCAAAGCCCGAGGAGTAACGGGTGTTGCTTCCATCCGGAGCCAGGTCTGGATCCAGCCAGGCCTGCCAGGGGGCAGGCACCCACGTGCCCACGGCCGGACCCCGGAGCAGAGACGGGCAGCCCTCGAGGGCTCTGCCAGGGCTGCACCCAGAGTGTGGGGCAGACAGGACCCGACCCAGGACAGGCTTGTGCAGAGCGGCCCCCCGCGGGGGAGGACGCAGGCCACACGGGGGGACCTCGGGGAAGGGGGCCCTTTCACCGGCCAAACTGGACCCGACCCTGCAAAACGATGGATCCTCCCCACTGTCTTGCTTTTAATCACGTTTTTCAACACTTAACACGTGAACCTCTGCTCCTTGATGTCCCGTCTTTGTTCATCTGTCCTCAGAATGAAAGTCCAGAACCTTCTGTGCTGATTTTAAAGTCGGGCTGAACGTTCAGTAATGAACAAAGCTGGAAACACAAGAGGAAAAAGGTGGCTTTTTAAATGAGCGCAGACCTCTCTCTAGGCCACCACCCTCCATGAGGTCCTCGCATCTGCTCCCCAGAGGGCCCCGGTTTCCTCACATCGAGGTACACAAGGACTTGCTTTATGGACCCAAGACACGGCTCTGGTGGCCCTAAAACCGTTAGCAAAGGGAGCCCCCAAGGCACCCAGCTACACCTAAGACAGGCATCCTGATCAAAGAGAAATATGCGGGACACAAACCTGCTTAAACTTCCCTCTAATTCTGTCTAAGTCTTCATGAAGTTTATCGTAAGTAGGGTCATCATAAGGGAACTTCTGAATCATCCCAATCAATGCCTCTAAGACCTTCATCTTTTTGCTGTAAAACACAGAAAGAAAGACCTTCAGTCCCCGGCACTGCAGGCTTGGCCCATGCAGCAAGGTGCCGGGCGCGCTCCTTAAAGCAGTGGTGCTGAGCACGCCGGGGTTCAGGAGCTGGTGGCTAACGTAATCATCACTGAACAACCTTCCCCCGCCTGGCGATGGGCACCCACCCACCCCTGCGCCCGACATCAAGCGAGAACCGACCTCGCCACGCCGGCTGCGGCCTGGACCAGCGGCCGAGGAGACTCGACAAGCACCCAGACCACCGGTCCCAGGCCTGAGCCGGGAGCAGACACAACCAGAAGGAAAGAGCGCTGGGCATGGCCACGCCTGCTCCCATCTGGGGGGTTTCTCGGATCCAGAACCTTCACACTCAGGGCCTCAGGGAGTTTAACAGCAGGTAAACACCAAGCCTGCTCCGTCCACAGTGTCTGCTGCCTGAGTTCAGCCACTTCCCCAGGAAGACAAGGGGCTCAGGCTGGAGCAGGACTGCCCCCAGGCACTCAGGGACTTCACGGTTCTGGGACTCGGCATCCTCATCTGTAAAATGGGGCCCTGATGGCCACCTCCCAGGCTCAGGAGGATCAGTAATCCAGAGAAAGCCCAGGACATGCCACAGAACAGCGCTGAGTAACCGTCAGTCTCCACCAGACCCTGGAGGCCAGGGCTCCCATTGGGGAGGGCAGGCGCCCTTCTGGGTCATGGACAAGTGACCCTGCCCATCTCCGATCACCGGGCGTCAGGAGCATACTAGGTATCTGTTCCCAGGGAATTTCGAAGGACTTGTCCTTAGGATGAAGCTACAGCCATTCAAAGCGACCAGGACCCGCTCACGTTTGCTGTTCTTAAACCAGTTTACAAGAATTACAACAGCTGCCTCTCGGGGAAAACACAAAACTGCGAAGCGTCACAGAGAGTGAAGGAAAGCAACCAGGCGCTGGGTTTCCAGCAGATGGAAGGCAGATGCCACACGGGGAACGGCTGTGCGTGCCGGACGCGGGGACCACCGCCCACTCTCAAGGCCGCAAGCAGCCCCGCCCGACGGCCGGTCACCCCAGCTGCTCCAGACGCACTCAGCCCGGCGCACAGTCAAGGCCGGTGCACACCGGGGGGTGTGGCCCGCTCACGGCTCCAGTAAGGAAAACGGGGCTCCACCATCCTGCGGGAGGGCAGGGCAGCTCGGGGAGGGTCAGAAAGCCATGGTCACCCGCTGGACACCCCATCCTGCAGGCTGAGACGGGTTCCCACACGCCTTCTCCGGGTGAGAAGCCCCCGGCGTCACTGAGTGAGGCCGCTTCTCCTCTAACATCCTCACTTGGAACATAAGGCAGCGGGAGGTCCTCTGTGTGCCTTCTACCATTTTTCTTTTAAACTGTAGAGACTTAGAAAATCCAAAAATCACTCCTCTAAGATGAAAGGGTTTAGGCTGCAGTTCAGAGACCACCAGGCTCTGCTGCTGGGGTGGGGGCAGCGGGGCTCCCACCAGCCCTGACACAACCCACGTGACCCTCCCCCTGATGGAGCCTGGGGGCACGGCTTTAGGACGGCGGGGGTGGGGGGTGGGGCGAACCCTGCCCTGGGGCGTGAGTTGGCAGCCCCCAGGTACAGGAACCTTCACACCCTCCGTGCGCTGCAGACACCAGCAGAGGGACAAGGGGAGGCTGCTGGAGAATGACCGGGCGCGCCACCCCCAGCTTCGCAGGCCGGGAGTGCAGAGGCACCTTCAGCCCTGACCGGCCTGACCGCCACCCAGTGCTGCCACGTGCTGCCACCCACCGTCCCAACCAGATCACCAGCTACGCCGCCGCCCCGCTGGGCCTTTAGAGGAAAACCTCCTCGAGGTGTCCCTGCATGGTGGATGAGTCTGTTCAGCTCCCACTTGATCAGTGATGGGACAGGTCAGAGAGCAGCGACCCCAGAATCACCCAGACCCTGTCTCGAGCATCCCTGCTCTGACACATGAATACGGCAGTGGCACAAACTCTAGAAATTCAAAACATTCCAAATAAGACGACAAGTCACGTGGACGGGGGAATGCCGCTTCTGCCTCTGTCACTCACACTCCTGGAGCCCCTCCCTGGCCAGGCAAGGCCACCAGGCATCCGAATGACGCAGAGCAGCCGCCGAAGCCCTGTGTCGGCTCCCCTGAGCGGCAGCACAGCCTTTCACAGACGGCTGAAGAGTGAAGACCGCGGGTGGGGACAGGGTCCCGGGGCTTCGGGAAGCGGCACCCGTAAGAGCAGGTTCAGAAGGCTGCAAGCGCTACAGAGGACGGCTGACGGCGCCTTAGCGCTTCCCGACCCGGCAAAACACACGGACCCGGCACCTCGTTAGACCTTCCGGCTACGTCACAAGTCCCAGTGCCGGTGGAGCCACCACTTCTGAGCCTGGATCACACCCAGACTACCGTGCTCTGTTTATCAGAAGCTCAGGGGAAACGAGAAGATAAAATTGTTTTCAGCCTGCCTTGACTGGCAGGGAGTGCTTGAAGGCCTCCAGGGAAAAGGCAGGGGGGATCAGAGGACTCTTGAGAAAACAGTAGGTGTTCATCCAACACCCACAACAGGCCCGGCACCTTCTAGGTACTATTTCCTGTAAACCCTGTAACAATTTCATGAGGTTACTTCAACCCGATTATTTTCTCCGTTTTACAGATGAGAAGACTGAGACTCTAACCACCCGCGATCAGGGTGCACCACAAAACCGCAACTCCGGTCCAGACACCAAAGAAGAAAGGAGGTTCGGCCTTACCTGTCTCTCTCAGTGGCGCAACTGTGCAGGAGACCTCTCCAAGCAAACGCGAAGCCTTGGTAGCACCCGATCTGTGAATTGATGAGACATTTACGAGTACAATGAATAACCGAGCGCTGTATTTGATCTAATTACCAAGCTCTCAAAACTAAAGTGGGGGAGGGCGGGAGGGGGTGCTCCTTCTCGTGCTGTCCTGGAGCAGGAAATGGAAGTCGGAGGTCGAGTTATCAGCGGGACAGCCGGCCTCCAAGGCAGCCCACTGGGCCCCACCTCCCCACTGCACTGGTACTCACGCCTGCGTGGTCTCCCGACTGTGTCGGGTGGCCGTGATGAGCAGGACACAAAAGAGGTGGCACGTGGCCTTCCGATTAATGGGCAATGTCACCTCTGCCCTGCCCACCTGGGCCACCCACACAGGGTCAGGAGGACACTCAGGCGGCCCTAAGGAGAAGTCCACGTGCTGAAGACCCCGAGGGGGCGAGCCGTCTGACAAGTACCTCCTCTGGCCCCAGGCAAGCCTTCGAGTGGCTGACTCAACTCCAGCACCAAGGGGCCCTGAGCCAGAACCACCCGGCTCAGCTGCTCCTGGACCACGGACCACCAGGACCTCTGTGGCATAAGTAACACTGGTTGTCTTAAGGCCATGGGCGTGGAATGATTTCACTTTGAAGCCACAGACGCCTAATACAGTTCCAGTGGCCTCAGACTTCACTGTTCATGGCTGGTCACCTGTAAGTGAGGGCCCATCCAGGACAAAAGGCAGGAGAAAAGGAAAATCGGGCATTTTATGGAATTCCTAGGTAAATATCAACAGCATGCTTTCACAGGACACAGGGGTGCTCACTCTGCAGGAGGACTCGGCACCATGACACTCGACATCCACCGAGGTGACGAGGGACCTGTTTTTTCCTCCAGCCCACCCGACTACGTCATCGCCACACAGCCACACGCTCTGCAGGCTCTGTCCTAGGAATATGCCTCCATCAGCGTTCTATCTAGCCTACTGCCGCTTTAAGAGACCTGAAATTGTGGCTTCACCATACTGACCGTCAAGGTAAACTGTCAACAGTCAAAGAACAGGACTCCTTTCTAAGTGACGGTGGGGCAGGGGGGAGGTCCCCACTCACTTCAGATCCAATTTTAGCTCCATGGAGGGTGCCGTGCTGTCTCCCTTCGATCATACCCAAACTGCTTCCTTCTTCATAGCCTTCTCGGTACCCTTCCCCGTGAAACCTGCGACGGAGAAGCAGCAAGTCTGAGTAAATAAACAGGAGAAAGAGGATTCTCCCTGGAAAAACTCATCTCCTCCATGTGACCCAGACCTAGTATCACAGAAAAACAACAGAACCTGGACCTAAAACAGGCCCATGTCAGCTCCACCCCTCCCCGAGCCTGTGCTGTGGCAAGGCGCTGTACTCCTTGAAGCCAAATTCAGCTCTTTTACAATGAGGAAGCTAGGATAAATCAGGGATTCCCAAACCGGGGAGAACACTGGAAACACACAGGAAAATCCCAAAGATACAAATTCAGGAGCCTCGCCCCTCATCTCAGTAAAGCTCAGGAATCTGCTTTTTGAAATCTCCCCGGTGACTTAGTCAGCAGCCCCAGTTCTGTAAGTCTGTAAGTTGGACTGTTTGGGCAAGTGCTTCAAAACAAACAAACGAAACTCTGCCATCTGCACCAGGCTTTGCATCACACGTCAGGAGCCAGGCAGGGAGAAGGGCCATCAGGTCACCGCAGTGCACCATGACTGCCGGGCCACAGGGGCCGGCAGTGGGACTGTACCAGCACAACCCACGGGCCACCAAAGTTAAAAGGGCTGGCTGGAGCCCCCGGGGAGGCCAAGTGTGCCATTCCCACTTATACTGGCTCCCGCCCCCGCCCCGGGAGTGACCCTGCCTCCCATCCCAAAGACGGGATCTAGTTCACAAGTAGGGATAAAATAGATAACGGGGGTACAAGGCTTAGTTCAGCGTGCGGCTCATAGCAAGTTCCAAATGAACTGTCAGCGACTGATCGCTTCCTGCTCCCTCTTTCTCAGGGACGTCTATCGATGTCTCAAGCGGGCTGGGCACTGGAAGACAGCCATCAAAGCGGCCAAGAGCTCCCCCCCACCCCACCCTCCAACCCCGCCTTGTCACAGCTCCTAGGCGCTGCCCAGGGGCTCAGGAGGGAAAAGGATGATGCCTGACACCGTGATGAGCCTGTCCGTGAATGCGGCCGTCTGTCCTACTACTGAGGAACAAGAAAGAGGTGGGCAGCGCCCAGATGGCAGAGGTCCGCCCCACCCGAGGACGGGGAGTCCCTGGAGGGAGGCAGTCACCAGGCCGAGCAGATGCATGGGGGCAGCCCCGGAGGAGGGAGGCGGGTCTCGAGGAGCAGCTGGGCGCCTGGCGCTCGCCCGAGAAGTGGAAGTAACAGCATCCTGGGCCCTCCCGCGCCGGCCACCCCCGGGGCCCCAGGGCGCTCCCCTAGAGCCGCAGCCCAAAGCTGAGAGCCGGCACGCCAGGGCTGGGGGCCCCGACCCACCCACCTCTCATCTGCCATCACGACAGCGTCGAACATGTCCTGATCCCCGGCCATGGCGGCCGCCGACCAGCCCCCGTCCGTCGGGCTCCGCCGCCCCGCGATGGAGCCGCGGACACGCGAGGCCACAACTCGCGGAAACCCCGGCCACTCGCGACGCCAAGTTCACTTCCGGGGGCGACCGCGCGGGGCAGGCCGGGTAACGACGGCACGCCGGAAGGCTCAGCACGCGCCCGGGCGGGCCCAGGGCGCGTGCGCGGCGGCGGCGGCGGCGCTGGGCGGGGCTAGGCCGGGACGCGGCTCCACCCCGAGGCCCCTTGCCCCGCCCCCCGGCAGGGCCGCGAGCCGGTTGGTCGGTCCCCACCTGGAGCATCCACCTGGCCAAGCGGGGCTGACCCATGATCTCACTTTCCCAAAATCAGGCAGAGGCCACCGAACTGCCAACAGCGGCTCAGAAAGAACCACGGAAAGAAACTTGGAAAATTTATCAAAGAACCAAACGCCTCCCCCGGAGCTCTGGCCAACAGGCTCTGGGCCCGTGGGATTTGAGGGAAAGAAGTTCCAGGAAAGGCAATTCGCGGAGTGGAGACAGTACCCAGAGAAGAGTGGCCCAGTCCCCCGCCAATCCCGATCCACAGCCAAGGGCCACCCGCCAGGACCAAGTCAGACTTGAGACCCCCCGCCTAAAAGGCCACTGAATCCACGATAACAGTATTCCAGGGCATTTGGGCTTTTGTTCGAGAAACAACGCAGGGCTGACCCGACCCCCCGGGAATCTGAAACAGCAGTAGGTGACAGGAACAGCCTAGGTCCTCTTAACACTCAATGAATAACTGACCATAGACTGCCAGGCTCCTCTGTCCATGGAATTCTCCAGGCAAGCATGTTGGAGTGGGTTGGTATTCCCTTCTCCAGGGGAATCTTCCCAATCCAGGGACTGAACCCAGGTCTCCTGCATTGCAGGCAGATTCTTGACCATCTGAGCCATGAGGGAAGCCCCAGTAAAAGTAGTGAGTGGAAGTGGCTCCTTCATGTCTGACTCTTTGCAACCCCATGGACTATACCGACCATGGAGTTCTTCAGGCCAGAATACTGGAGAAGATCTTCCCAACTCAGGGATCGAACCCCGATCTCCCACTTTGCAGGTGGATTCTTTACCAGCTGAGCCACAAGTAAAAGTAGACCTATTCAAAATGCAGGCAGAGAGTCAAGAATCAGCACAAAAGGATTTGTAATTAACACCCCCCAGAGCCCTCTGTTCAGCTGAAGGCATCCCCCCTTTAAAAAAAAAAAAAAATAGCTTCTGCTGTTAGTCCTCCCGTTTGTCATTTCCACGGCAGGTACTTCCTGGACATGATTTTTAAAGGTATGTCAAACTATCAGCCACAGTGGAACATAGATATGAATTACCAAAAGCTTTCCCGTTAAAATCAGGAGTAAAGCAAGAATGCTTTGAACACATCCAGTAAACCTAATCAGTGCAATAAAATCGAGCAAGAAGTCTTAACTATCTTTGGGAAAAAAAGACAACAAAGTGCCATTATATGTAGGTGTGGTGGTCCATCTAGAAATTCCAAAATAAGCATTTAGACCCTCTCAGAATTCATAATACAGTTCAGTAAGTAGCTATGCAGCTGAATTGCCAAAAAAAAAAAAATCACTTGCTTTTTGTTATTCTAACAATAATTAATACTGGTCTGAGCAGGGATACTCAGAGAAATCCACTTTACCATGGTCACAATAAGATCTGAGCAGAACCTATACAAGAATAACTACCCCACCACCCAAGATAGGAAGAAATGCAACCCCACATAATCCACATAATCTGGGGGAAATGTGTCAAACTCTAAATTCTATCTGGGAACTCCCCTGGTGATCCAGTGGTTAAGAATCCACCTTCCAATGCAGAGGATGCAGGTTCAATCGGTGGTCAGGAACGTAAAATCCCATATGCATATGGAGCAACTAAACCCTTGAGCCACGACAAAGACCCACGGCAGCCAAAGCAATAAAAAAGTAAAATAATAAATCAATAAATTTCATCTGGATGAATAAGTTGATAAGAATAACTAAGATGCTTTTGAAAGAGAGAATGATATGGAAGACTTGCTATACCAGATGTGTAAAAAGAAAGTCTCCATAAAAGTATGGCTTCCCGTGTGGCTTGGTGGTAAAGAACGCATCTGGCAATGCAGGAGACATGGGTTCTGTCCCTGAGTCAGGAAGATCCCCTGGAGAAGGAAATGGCAACTCACTCCAGTATTCTTGCCTGGGAAATCAACCCCATGGGCAGAGGGGCCTGAAGGGCTACAGTCCATAGGGTTGCAAAGAGTCAGGCACAACTTAGAGACCAAACAACAGTATCCATAAGAATACTGTAGCATGTTTGTTCAAGAACAGACAAATGAATGAAATAGGGATGGAAGGGCCTGGAAGGGGACTCAGGAAACGTAAAGCCTTCCCACAGGATAAAAAGCACCACAAATTAATGGGGGGAAGGGATATTCATCCATCACTAAAATGGGAAAACTTGTTGTCTGGGAAAAGTCAAGTTCCATGTATATCTCACGTACTCAATCACTCAGCCCTGTCTGATTCTTTGTGACTCCATAGACTGGAGCCTGCTAGGCTCCTCTGTCCATGAATTTCCCAAGCAAGACTATTGGAATGGGTTGCCATTTCCTTCTCCAGAGAATCTTCCCAACCCAGGGATCAAACTGGTATCTCTTGTGTCTCCTGTGTCTTCTGTGTTGGCAGGTGGATTCTTTACCACTATGCCATCCGGAAAGGCTTTATATCTCATACCATTCATCAAAATAGTTCTAAATGCATGAAAGACTTTTTTTTAGAGAAAAAAGCAAGACATTTAAAAATTTAGGTAGAACATTCAGGTGAGTATGGAGATTCGTTTTTAACACATGAAAAGCCACGGGGGAAATCACAAAGGGAAAATCAATGCAAATTTATGCAAGTCCAAGCGTGGTAATAGGACTTCCCAGGTGGCTCATGGGTAAAGAATCTACCTGCCATGCAGAAGGCGCAGGAGACATGGGTTTGATCACTGGGTGGGGAAGGTCCCCTGGAGAAGGGCACGGCAACCACTCCAGTATTCTTGCCTGGAGAATCCCAGGGACAGAGCAGCCTGGTGGGCTACAGTCTGTGGGGTCGCAGAGAGTTGGACACGACTGAGCGACTGAGCACACACACGTGCAACGTGGTAATGAACAGAATTAAAAACCAGAGGATAATCTGGGGATGTATTGGTCATAAATATTATAACTAAAGGAATAGTATTTCTGGTTTATGAAGATTCTCTTAAAATGGATAAGAAGTTAATGCATCTTAACAGGGAAAAGCATGGTCCAAGGACTTGAATATCCAATTCACAGAAAAGAAGAATATAGTTCTCTGGCAAACAAAAGCATAGCAAAGACAGACTCACTAGTAGTAAAAAAAATAAGTGAAAGAAAATGTGGATCAAAAGAACGAGCCTCATTTTTTACCTTTTCCAAATGGAAAAAAAATCATCATTTTTAGAAGGAAAATACTGTCAGTGACCACAGATGCCCAAGTTAAAGCTACCTTTTGGCCTAGCAGTTCAAAAAGATAAGAAGGACAAAGGACATTTTAAATGTTTTTACCCTTCTGCCTAGCAATTTCCTTTCTAGGACTTCAGCTCAAGGAAATAAACAGAGAAAAGTGAAAATTCTTTGTACAATGATGTCCAATGCAGTATTATAGCACGAGCTACAAAAGCCAGAAAGAGAAAGCAGCTTACGGCGGCAAAGTGAGGATGAAGCTACATATGGTAGGATACTCTCAGTGAAGACTTTTAAGCTCCCAGCAAAAATAATATTTGAAATAAGAGTAATGTCACAGAGAAGGCTCCTGATGTTTAAAGAAAAAGAGAAAAAAAAATCCAGTACACCTAAAACATGATATGGCAAATCAATGACATTTAAATAAAAAATACAAATAAAAAAATAGAAACGAAGGGTAAAAAATAAAGAAAAAGCTCTACATATACTCTGATACCAATGACATTAAATAATTACGCTTTTAAAAAACTAAAGTAAGTACACCCAAATGTTAACAGTGATTATATCTAGATTTTGGAATTACAGTAATTTTAAATTTCCTCTTTTATATTTTTTTCTGAATATTCCGTGTTCACACAGCGAACATGAGTCACTTAAATAAAAAGTCCAACAAAAATATATTTGTGAAGATGAAGTGAAGCAGACTTTGTATTATTTTGTTACCTTCTCTTTGTTAGTTTTTTGTCCATTTTTCATAAATCACAAAACATTTGGGATGTAAGAAAAAGGGCAACACACACAGCAAACAAATCCACTCTTGTCACCAATTCATTTCTGCTAATTTTGTCACGTTTTCCCCTTTGAATTTCCACAGAAAAATAATCTTCATATATGTATAACTTTACATCCACCCCACCCCCAAACACTTCACATCGCATTGCAAACACGTCCCATGTAAGGGAACTGTTCTCTTATTACATACATAAAATACGTGTCATGAGCATAGCCCGTTATCTGCTGAAAGAAAGTAAAAGCTCTATCTTTTGGCACAGGGAAACTGATATATGAAGAGAGAAAAAGAGACCGATTATACTGTACTGGGAAGATTCCCTGCAGTAGGAAACGGCATCCCACTCCAGTATGCTTGCCTGGAAAATTCCATGGGCAGAGGAGCCTGGTGGGCTACAGTCCACGGAGCCACAAAGAGCCGGACACAGCTGAGCACTCCCACGTAGCTATACGGTAAAACTCACGGGTACAAAGACTTGTACAGAAGAGCACAAGTTAATTTCAAGCTTTAAAGAAGTGTGCAAGAGCTTTAAAAGATTATATGTGCTACAAAAATCAACATTACTGACTCAAGCTATTAGTCTGAAAATTAAAGCTTTACAGGGACTCCCCGCAACCACTGCATTTATTTCTCTGACTGTGTTCCTAAAATATTATTTTGAACACAGATTGTCTTAATGTTGAAGGCCAGGAGTTTGATTACGTTATTTTGGCTTTTTAATATTGTTTTCACAAATTGCTTCCTTTTCTAACAAGGGCCAGACTTTAAAGCTAGGGCCTTGAAGGTAGAAAAAGGCTAAGTTTTAAGTTCAAATATAATTTGTTGCAAAATTTTTAGCTAAATTTCAAATTTGATGCCCGAGTTAGCAACTGAACCCATAAGAAGCAAGCAGGAAAAATCGAAATTGGTCTCTCTCCTTGTTAAATCAGTTTCTGAGAAAACGCTGTGATGTTTGCTTGTATTTATCTCAGGAACTAAAATTTCTCCATCTAACTGAATGGAATAAAAAATGGTTTGGGGAATTCTCTGGTGGTCCAGTGGTTAATGCAGGGGACATGGGTTCGATCCCTGGTTGAGGAACTAAGATCCCACATGCCACAGGGCAACTAAACCCAAGCCCCACAACAGCTGAGCCTGTGCTCTAGAGCCCGTGGTCTGCAACAGGAGAAGCCCCCACGGTGAGAAGCCCGTGCACCCCAACTAGAGAAAGCCCGTGTGCAGCAGCGAAGACCCAACACAGCCAAAAATAACTAATTTAATTTTAAAAACAAGAGATGGTTTATATGGGTACAACGGAAACTATCTAAAAAGGTTTTCAAGGGTATAGAACTTTCTAAACTTCCAATTTTAGTTTCCTCTGAAAGCTGCCTTAATTGCACTTATTCCAATGGTTTCAAAACATTAATATTAAATAATTTATAACAAAAATATAAAGGAGCTGGTATAATCAACTCCCAGTGAAGTGAAAGTCTCTCAGTTGTATCTGACTCTTTGTGACCCCATGGAGTATACAGTCCATGGAATTCTTCAGGCCAGAATACTGGAGTGGGTAGTCTTTCCCTTTTCCAGGGGATTTTCCCAACTTACGGATCGAACCCAGTTCTCCCACATTGCAGGCGGATTCTTTCCCAGCTGAGCCACAAGAGAAGCCAGGGATCTACCATATTAACAAATAAAACACAGTTTTAAAAACAGAAATGTTTTCCATATTCTTCTTTCAAAGAGAACCAGGTGGATATAACTGAAATGAAAAACTTCATCAAAGTTGATTGGAAAGTGTTGTCTTATTGGAAATGATTTTTTTTTTAATTTTTATGTTCACAGTGAAATACTAGGCAACCTCCAGAATGAACCAAACCAAATGTGATCTGAGCTCTATAGTGGCTGACCTGGAAACATGACCATTTTATCAGAATGAAAAAGCAAACCAAATTAAAAACAAAATGTGTCATTTGCTCCTGTGGTGGTTGAAGAAAGAACCTGTAGGCATACTGACTGTTTTTAATATATGTTCAAAACTATATTGCAGAGTTGGGGTCCCTTTCCTAGTGTAGATTAATCCTATCCAAGTCCTTGAGTTACAGAGCTTCCTCTCTGGGGGATAGGACTGATGAGATCGTGAATAATATTTATTTTCTATGTTTTTATGAGTTTGATTTTTTTTTTAAATCACAAAGTAACATAGCCTTTCATAATCAGGGAAAAAAACAGATTTCAGTGTCTTAAACGGAAGTCATTAAAATGACAACTCACTTCCAGGAAACAAATCTCCGTCTTGTACTATATGCATCATGAAGTGAAAGTGTCAGTCGCTCAGTCGTGTCCGACTCTTTGAGACTCCACAGGCTGTATCCTCCGTCCATGGAATTCTCCAGGCAAGAATACTGGAGTGGGTAGTATTCTTCTTCTCCAGGGGCTCTTCCTAACCCAGGGATCAAACATGGGTCTCCTGCATTGCAGGCAGTTTCTTTACCAACTGAGCTGCCCATAAGTGAAAAGGATTGGAAAAAGGTATTCTTCAGGCTTTCATCCAAGTTTGACCCACTGGGGCAGGGGACCGAGAATCCAAGGGTTGAGTCCCTTCCAGCCTTTCTGGCGGAGTCTCTTCTGCTCCTTGCCTGCCAGAGGCTCTCTGGAGCCTGCCTTCAAGGGCCATTTTCCACCTGCCTCCACAGGAATCCCCTGCAGCCACATAGCAGGAGACCTGGGGTGTGGGTGGGAGCCTGAGTTGTGACCCGTGACCACCACCAGGGGTCCCCTGAGCACCTTGAAGCATGGGTCCCCAGTCTGAGACCTGTTAGGAAGGCGGTGCACAGCAGGAGGTGAGCGGTGGCGACTGAGCCTTCCAAGCTTCACCTGCAGCTCCCCATTGGTCCCTCCCGAACCCTCACCCCCCAACCCAGTGGAAAAATTATCTTCCACGAAAGTGGTCCCTGCTTCCAAAAAGCTTGGGGATCACTGCCCTAGAGAAGGGCCCTGGCCAGCAGAGGTCAGTCTCTGCCCCCGAGGCAGCAGGGACCCCTGGGTGGTTGAACAGCACAGGCCAGTGCTGTGCAGGACAAGCCCTGAGATGCGGACCAGACTGTGTGAGCCCAGCCCCCCAGCTCCTGGCCATTCGCCTTTCTGCCTCTGCTCCAGGATCCACAGGGGCAGAGCCTTCGATTCCAAGTGCTGGAAGGAGAAGCAGGGTTAACTACCACTTCTTTTCTTGAAGGAAGCAAAGGCCAGACTCCTTGCTTCCTTAAACCCAGGCTGTTCCCCGGGAGTAATGTGCTGACTGAGAAGCAGAGAGGACTTGGGGAGAGTAGCCCAAAGACAGGGCAACAAGCCCTGCACTGCGGGGGGGCGGGGGGGGGGGTGCGGGGGGCAGAGTCAGAGGGGCGACTGCTCACCTTGTGTTAGGCTTAGCTAGGCTGGGCTGCAGGAACAAAGAAACACTGCTGTCTCAGGGGCTTAACCCAGGAAGGGCTATTTCCCATTTACACAGAATCCATTATGGGCTCAGCAGTGGTTTCTCCAAACCCAGGGGTTTCCCAGATGGTGCAGTGGTAAAGAACCTGCCCCTCGGGCCAATGCAGGAGATATAAGAGATGTGAGTTCAATCCCTGGGTCAGAAGACCCCGTCTGGAGCAGGAAATGGCTACCCACTCCAGTATTCTTGCCTGAGAAATCCCACAGACAGAGGAGCCTGGTGGGCTGCAATCCATTGGGTTGCAGAGTCAGGCACGACAGCATCTGAGCACAGCACAAAGGTGGAAAAGACAAGATGAACATCTTTGAGTGTTAGTATCAATAGATACCAAAACTGCAGAGCTCATTTTGTGCAGGATCGAGCACCGTGCAGATGCCCAATAGATGGCTGTCGAACGAGTAAGTGAGAGGCTGTTGAATGAATAAGTGAGGGGACCCAGGGGCTGAGAAGCAGACCCCCTTGGAGGGAGGAGGGGCCAGAGGCCACCATGGCTGTGTTTGCCCACAGCGCCTTCCCGAAAGAGAAGGTGATCACAGAAAGGGTTTTCTTTCCAGAGCTCAAAGATCTTTCACCAGGAGGGGAGGCAGCCCTCTAGGAATGTACTGCACCTGGAGAGGCAGAGCCCCGGACCAGGCAATGACCGGTCCAGCCAGGCATGGTGTTCCAGAGATGGAAGGGGCCTGCCGAGGTCAGATGATGGGCAAAGGCACAACCCGTCCGTCCTGCAGGGCACACATGACTCATGACCCCAGAGCAGGTGCCCTCCAGTGTCTCCACATGGCTGACACCCCTTCTTTTCCTCAGAGGGGCCTCAGCTCTGGGCCTCCAGTGTCTGCCTCCCAGCTCTGTAGCCCCTCTGGCCTGGGACCCCTCTATGGGTTTTCCCGGCGCTGCAGCCCTTCCCCTCCAGGCAGCCCCTACCTCTTCCCCGTTCTTCACCAGCTGGAGGGTGGCATCCAGAAGGCCCCAAGTCAGGCCCAGAGTGGAGTCTCCAGCAATAACAGTGGGGTGGCGGGGGAATGGTCCTCAACAGCCTGCCCTTCCCTCCTCTGCTCTGCAGCAGGAAACCAGCTTTGGCATCATCTGAAATGGAGTCTCACCCACTGGCGTTAGTAGAATTCCCCTGACGGTGCCTCAGTTTGCCCATCTGTAAAATGGGAGGGGGAGGGAATATTGATACCCTGATAAAAGGATGAGTACCTGGCACGTGGGAAATAGGATGAATTCATAAATATTATAAATGCATTTTTAATGTCAGGTTGCAGAAGGGATGAAGCGTTCCTCTCCTTTCACACTCTCCCGGAGTCCATGATAGGAGACTCTCCCGCCTCCCGGGAGAGGGTCGTCTGCGAAAGAGGACGGGTGGGCTGCCGCGGATCAACCCCAGGATGAAATCTGAGCTCGAGGATGGAGATGGCGCGGGAGCTGGCAACGTGAGCCTCCGGATCCGGAGCCGCCACTTGGGGGCACCATTGTGCTTCGGATGTGCTTCCGCCGCACCCGAGCTGCCGCCGGCCTGGGCCAGGGCTCCCGTACTCCCTAACCGTTCCTACGGGTGCTGGAACATTCTACTCCCCAGCTTCCACTTCTCCAGTCCGGAACCATAACCACGATAAGGACCCACTGTGTGTCAGACCCTCTTCTCAGGTTATCACTGTCATCTTGAAAGCAGACGTGGAGACGGACTTTATCAGCATTACTCACAGAAGCTCCGGACAGCTACCGGGCTTTGCAGAGGCAAATGTCCAAGCCGGGAGGCCGGGGGTAGCCACCTCTGCTGCAACTCGACTCAGCCCCCTGACTGCCCAGCCCCGGCTTGGGACTGATCAACGAGCTCTGGCCCACTGCCCCCGTCGGCTCAGGGCCCTCAGATCACACATGGGGAGAAGAAAACGTGGGCCAGGGGACAGCTCACCTGGTTCTGATGGAAGAAGCCGGATTATGGAGCCCCGCCTTCCAAGTCTCCCAGGGGTGTCCTGGAGCCTGGTCCAGCCAGGTGGCTTGAATCTGAGTCCTGCTTCAATCCAAGGTCTCAGACTCCTCATTGTGGGCTGGCGTTGGGATCCAGGCTTCAGCCTCAGTCACTCCACCTGGGACCCCGGGCCCCGGATAGAAGAGCTGACAAGGAAGGAGGTGACCCCCATAGCCCCCAGCCTGCCTCAGGCCCCGCCAGCCCTGACTATGGGGAAGGCAGGGCTCCCAGCCCGGGATGGAGTGGGTGGTGGGTGAAACTGGATGAGGCATCATCACCACCTGTTCTCAGTCTCCCCAAAGTAAATGGAGGTCGCAGCTTCTGATAAGTCTGTCTCGTGTGCCCAAGCTCGTGGTAACGTTGCCCCTGGATAAACTGAGGATGCAGTCTGACAGCCTCTGGCAATGTTTTAAACGTGCATGTCCTTTCCAACACAAGGGCTTCCCTGGTGGCTCACGTGGTTAAGAATCTGCGGGCAATGCCGGAGACCTGGGTTCGATCCCTGGGTCGGAAAGAGCCCTTGGAGAAGGGAATGGCTACCCACTCCAGTAATCTTGCCTAGAGAATGCTATGGACAGAGGAGCCTGGCGGGCTGCAGTCCATGGGTCCCAAAGAGTCGGATACAACTGAGTGACTAACGGTTTCCAACATAGCAATTTTACTAATGTCTGTCCATCTGTCGTGGGTTGGATGGCCCCCAAAAGATATGATTAAGTCCTAACCCCAGAACCTGTGGATGTGACCTTAGCTAGAAAAGTGTTTTTGCAGGAATAAGGCTCTGATGGTGAGAACACCCTGTTTATTACCCACAAGGCCCTAAATCCAAGGTCCAGTGTTCTATTGTGACACAGAGAGCAGACACACAGGGAAGAAAATCAGGGCACGTGAAGATGGAAGCAGAGGCTAGAGGGACGCGGCCACAAGCCCAGGGATTCCTGGAGCCCCCAGAAGCTGGAGCAGAGCTCTGCCCACACCTCCATCTCAGACTGCTGGCCTCCAGAGCTGGTTGTTCAGTTACTCAGTCATGTCCGTCTCTGCGACCCCATAGACTGCAGCACGCCAGGCTTCCCTGTCCTTCGCCATCTCCCAGAGCTTGCTCAAACTCATGTCCATTGAGTTGGTGATGCCATCCATCCACCTCATCCTCTGTCGTGCCCTTCTCCTCCCACCTTCAACCTTTCCCAGCATCAGGGTCTTTTCCAATGAGTCAGCTCTTCACATCAGGTGGCCAAAGGATTGGAGCTTCAGCTTCAGCATCAGAACTGGCCCCCAGAACTGGGAAGGACAAATCCGTGCTGTTCCAGTATCCTGGTGTGCGGTCCTTTGTTACGGCAGCTCTAAGAAATGACACCATCACCCTGGAGAAGCACTTGCAGCCGAGCGTGGAGATGTGTTCCGGGACATCTCTGCTGATAAGGGTGAGGCATCACAGCATCTGTGGGCCTCCACGGTACCGAGAGCGGTCCGTGCGTGGGACGGAATCCAGTGTAGACAAAAGGCAGGCTGGGTTAGTCAGTGTGGTCTGGAAGGTCTGCATTGAAGTGCGGGGGTGAGATGGCTCCAGACAGAGTCTAAGGGTGAAGGGTCACGGGGGAGGAGCCGTGCAGAGGCCAGAGAAGCTGGCAGAGAGGTGGGGGGCCGGGAGAGGGAGGTGGGGCAGGAGAGGAGAGGAATGAGGCAGGGGTGATGGGCTTGGGACGACAGTGATGCCAACCATGGATGTAACCACTCACTCAGCGGTCCAGAATGGTGAGAGGGTGGGCAGCAGTGGGTGAGGTGGGGACAGGCCTTTTCTTTGCTCATAGAATTTGCTCTTTCACAAAAATAACTCATGCATCGTTGTTAGTGTAATTAAATGCACACCTTTCTAAAAGGAAAATCACATTGAATCCAAAGACCCAGGTTCGAGCCCCCATTTTACAGGTGGGAAGATGGAGGCCCAGAAAGAACCCAGCTCTGCAGCTGATGTCCGAGCTGTGACTGGTAAGGACTCTTCACCAGGCTCCTCACTCCCCCTGGAAAAGAAAAGAAACTACTCCCTCTGGGCCTGGAGTGGGCACAGGTTCCTCGGACTCTCGTGCAGGGAGCCTGCAGGTGTCCAGGGGCTGGGGGTACAACAGGGAGTGAACGTTAAAACCTGCCTCAAGGAGCTTACGTGCTAGGAAAGACGTGCCACCTGCAAGTTAAATCCTCTCATCTGGACTGCATTCTTGGCAAAACTAGGTGGGGATATTTATTAATTTGCCGAGTGTGTCATGGGCTTCCCTGGTGGCTCCGTGGTAAAGAATCCACCTCCAATGCAGGAGACGTGGGTTCGATCCCCGGATCAGGAAGATCCTCTAGAGAAGGAAATGGCAACCCACTCCAGTATTCTTGGGAAATCCCATGGACAGAGGACCCTGGTAGGCTACAGTCCATGGGGTCGCAGAGAGTCAGACATGACTTAGCAACTGAATAACAACAAGTGTGCCATAGAAAATTATCCTGGAGTCCCACTCCTGGGCATGCATCTGGAGACGACTCGAATTCAAAAAGACACATGTACCCCAGTGTTCACAGTAGCACTGTTTACAAGACATGGAAGCAACCTGAATGTCCACTGACAGAGGCGTGGATAAAGAATGGAATACTCCACTATATACATTAAGAATGGCATTTGTGTATAGAGTGGAGAGTTAGCATATTCAGCCATAAAAATGAAATAACGCGATTTGCAGCAACATGAACGGACCTAGAGATTTTCATGCTGAGCGAGGTAAGTTAGAAAGAGAAGGACAAATACCACACGATGCCACTTATATGTGGGGTCTAAACCATGATACAAGTGACCTTTACAAACCAGAAACAGTCTCACACAGAAACTGAACTTATGGTTACCAAAGGGAGAAGGGGAGAGGAATTAATTAGGAGCTTGGGATTAAAATATATACGTCACTGTATCTAAAACAGATAAACAGCAAGAACTTACTGTATAGCACAGGAAACCATATTCAGTATCTTAGAATAGCCACTCATAGAAAAGAATCCATTAAAAGGTGTATATATATATAGCAATTCTCCAGGCAAGAACACTGGAGTGGGTTGCCATTTCCTTCTCCGGGCGGTTCTCTGCTGCTGCTGCTGCTAAGTCGCTTCAGTCGTGTGTGACTCTGTGGGACCCCATAGACAGCAGCCCACCAGGCTCCCCCGTCCCTGGGATTCTCCAAGCAAGAACACCGGAGTGGGTTGCCATTTCCTTCTCCAATGCATGAAAGTGAAAAGTGAAAGTGAAGTCGCTCAGTCGTGTCCGACTCTTAGCGACCCCATGGACTGCAGCCCACCAGGCTCCTCCATCCATGGGATTTCCCAGGCACGAGTACTGGAGTGGGGTGCCATTGCCTTCTCCGAGATATATATATACACACATATATGTGTATGTATGTACGTATAACTGAATCGCCTTGCTGTACACCTGAGACTAATACAACGTAACTCAACTATTTCAATAAAACTTATAAAACCACAGACGAGGGCCTTAAACAGCAGAAACGTATTGTCTCTGTTCCTGAGGCTGGAGGCTGGAGGTTCCGCTCCTCCTGAGGCCTCTTTCCGTGGCTGGCAGCCCGCCTTGTCCCGTATCCTCCTGTGATTTTTCTCTGTGTGTGCGTCTGGTGTCTATTCTTCTTCTTATAAGGACACCAATCATGTTGGATGGGCAGCCCACCCTAATGACCTCCTTTTAGCCTCTTTAAAGACCTTATCCCCTCATACAGTCACACCCAGAAATATACTGGGGGTTACGGTGTCAACATATGAATTTGGGGGAATGCAATTCAGTCCATAATACAGATATATATATACAGACTATATCCATGCTCTCTGTACTTCCTTCCGGAGAGGTCCCCTGCACACAGAAGCCTCTAGGAAGGACGGCAGTTGGTGACATTTACCTTAAATCCTAGATGGGAGGAAGAGAAAGCAAGCAGGAAGTTTAAAGTTATCAAGGAAGTTAAAAGAGAGGATGGAAGGAAGGAAGCTTAGATAGATGCTATGGGTGAGGGGATGGCTGGAGGGGTGACGGATGGATAGATGGATGGATGGATGGATGGAGGATAGATGGTTGGTTGGACAGATGGATGGATGGAAGGACAGATGGCTGGATGGCTGGATGGCTGGATGGAGGATGGATGGGAGAGGAAGAGGGAAGAGGTTGAGTTCTATCTTGGTCCAGCAAGGCCGCCCCAATCTCAGACAAAGGAAAACCAGCAGGATTTGTTGCCAGCAACCCTACCAGTAAAGAATGGCTAGAGGAGGTTCTCTGAAGATTCAAAGAATTTAGAAGAAGGCTTGGAACTTCAGAGAGGAAAGAAAAGCATCAAACTGAGCAGTTACTTGTCACACCAGGGGGTAAATACTAACACTTGAGACTGTCCTTCTCAGGAGTTTCTTAACATCCCGTTAGATAGGTCAATCAAAAACGATAACCTCTGATGCGGGACTCAGCGCTTACAGAGGAAATACCAAAGGCAACTGTGCTTAGAAGGTGGGTCAGGGAGCAGAAGATCTAAATAAAAAGACGCTTCCTCCCCTCCACTCATATCACGGAAAGCCTGGAATCTCCTTTCTCCATGATGAGGCCGTCCCCAGCCAGCAGGGACCCCTGCAGTGAGGGGGTGATGTGTGTCCTGTGACACCCAGGGTCTCTTTCTGTCCTTCTCTGTCTTTCCCCCTCGTTGCAAAACACACTCCTCCTCTCTACATCCCCGTAGTTGAGCCTGCTTTCTGGTGCCCCGATAGCGCGGGAGTGGAATTTAAGAGTGGGGCTGGGAGGTTGTCCTGCCCTCTGCGACTGGGTGAGCAGTTTCTGCATCCTGGCATGGGGCAGGATGCAGAAACTGCACCCTTTAGATCTCCCAGTCTTCTGGATCCTTTGTAGATGGCATGTCCTGACCCAGAAGCGAGACGCCCAGCCAATCAAGCACTAAGTGGAGTGTGTGTTTAGTTGTTGAATTGTGTCCGATTCTTTGGGACCCCATGGACTATAGCCCTCCGGGCTCCTCTGTCCATGGAAACTTCCAGACAAGAATACTGGAGTGGGTGCCCATTCCCTTCTCCAGGGGATCTTCCTGACCCAGGGATGGAACCCTGGTCTGCTGCATTGCAGGCAGATTCTTTACCATCTGAGCCTCCAGGGAAGACTCAGCCCTAGATGGTGGATGTAGACATTTAGAGGGAATTTCTACCCCCCTGGGTTTTCCCCTAGGCAACCAACCCCCCCTCCAGCCCAGAGCTTCATGGGGACAACTCCTCCGGGGGCTAGAGGAAGTGACACAGCCCTGGCCAGCCAGAGCATCGTGACTCCTGGCTGTGGAGATCTGGTGCGGAAAGAAGATGGGACATGATAAGAGTCCACCAGACCTGGGACTCCTGCAGGAGCCGTTGATAGGAGAGACTTGTGCTTCACCCCTGCTGACGAGGCAGGAGGATGGAAGAGAAGCCGGAACCACTGGGGACGGCCTCGTCATCACAGAGGATGGAGATGCCTGGAAGCAGAGACGAGACCCTTACCCCGGATGCCGTCTGGGCCCAGACCCAGCATGCACAGGCCTTGCCGGGGTATCAAGACTCTCACTTTACAGATAGGAGCCGGCCCAAACAAAGAATGGAATTCTACAAGGGTGCCCTGCCCATGGGGTCTTCCGGATTCTGCTTCTGGGCTCTGATCCCTGGCCAGGCTTGTCCAAATGAGCAACTTTCTGCCCCTGGCCCTCCCTCATCACTTCACCCCATGTCAGTGGTGAGGAGCTAAAGCTAGGATGGCCAGATGAAACCCTGGACATCAGTTTTACGTGAATTTCAGATGAACAATCAATAATTTGTTACTGTTGTTCAGTCGCTAAGTCGTGTCTGACTCTGTGATCCCATGGACTGAAGCATGCCAGGCTTCCCTGTTCCTCACCATCTGGAGTTCACTCAGACTTATGTCCATTGAGTCAACGATGCCATCCAACCATCTCATCCTCTGTCATCCCCTTCTCCTCCTGTCCTCAATCTTTCCCAGCATCAGGGTCTTTTCTAATGAGTTGGCTCTTCACATCAGGTGGCCAAAGTATTGGAGTTTCAGCTTCAGCATCGGTTCTTCCAATGAATATTCAGGGTTGATTTCCTTTAGGATTGGTACTGGTTTGATCGCCTTGCAGTCCAAGGGACTCTCAAGAGTCTTCAGCACCACAATCTAAAAGCATCAATACTTCAGTGCTCAGCCTTCTAAAATAAATTTTTAGTATGTCTCAAATATTGTATGGGACATACTTATACTGAAAAAAAGAGAGACAAAGCTTTGCTTATCTGAGATTCAAATTTAACTAGGCATGCTGAACTTTCTTTGCTAAATTTGACAGCACTATCTAAGCAGGGAGGGGAAAGACAGCAAGAAAGCAATCCACCTTTCTAGGAGGAGGCAGGGCAGGGGGGGTGGGTGGTGAGTGAAAATCAAAAGTGAAAGTCACTCAGGTATGTCTGACTCTTTGCGACCCCATGGACTGTAGCCTGCCAGGCTCCTGTGCCCATAGAACTCTCCAGGCCAAAATACTGGAGTGGGTAGCCGTTCCCTTGGATACACAACAAGGTTCTGCCGTATAGCACAAGGAGCTGTGTTCCACATCCTGTGATAAACCATAATGGGAAAGAACATTAAAAAGCAATGTACATGCTTTTAAATATATGTGTGTGTGCATGACTGAATTACTGCTGGGGACCTTCCCAGCCCAGGGATTGAGCCTAGGTCTCCCGCATTGCAGGGCAGGGGGCTGGGTGCTGAGAGACAGTCTCAAAAAACTAATCTTCCCCATTTCCTGCCAGACTACCCACATCATCCATAGAGACAGTCATCACGACTCTTTGGCCTCTGGGTCAAGTGACCTGAAGATGTGACCTGAAGATGTGACCTGAAGAGAAGGCACATCAACCATCAACACTTTAGTATAAGTTAGTTAATGAAGTTGTGCGTTTACTCATCGTCAGCTATGCTGCAGGGAAGAGGCTCCAGGGTGGGAGGCACTTCATTTTTCTCCTGGAGTGTCTGTCTCTAGAGTAAAAAGGATGGGGTGTAAACTGTTTCTCTGGTTCTTAACCTAGGCTGCAGAGGAGAACAAAGGGGGAAGATTTAAAAAGTCCCTCTGGCCTTGAAAAGAGCTTTGTGGTTGCTAAGGGGGAGGGGTTTGGGAGAGGAGTGCGGCGGGAGGTTGGGGTTAGCAGATGTAAGCTATTATATATGGGATGGATAAACAAGAAGGGCCTACCGTCTAGCACAGAGAACTATGTTCCATACCCTATTATAAACCATAATGGGAAAGAACATTAAAGAGTGATGTACATATATACACATATGTGTGTGCGTGTGCACAACTGAATTACTGCTGTACAGCAGAAATTAACACAATGCAGTAAGCCAACTATACTTCAATTTTTTTTAAATCCCTGTGTCCAGACCAGACTTATTCCAATTAAATCAGGATCTCCAGGGATGGGGCTAATCATCCCACCCCAGGGGATTCCAGTGTGCAACCTGTCGACTGAAAAGATACACCACCCAGAAGTTGAGAATTATGTTCTACTCCACAGACTTTTTGAGGACTTGAGCCTCTCAGACAGGTCTGAGGGACTGCTTTAAGAAGAACCCAAAGATAAACAAAACCATGTACTCGCATCAAAACCTTAGACATCAGAAGATTACTGTTACAGAAAAGCCAGACATCTCAAGTTAATGAATTTAGCAGTTTTCTCTGTACGGGCAGATGCAGGAGTCTGGGCTCATTGAAATCACTCCTTTGATTGAATCTCAGCTCTCTGGGGCCAGCAACCTGCTTTTCTCCATCCTGAAAGCCCTTGGGGTGCACAGTCTTGGGTGGCCGCCGTGACTGGGGGCTTGATGGCTGCAACACCCTTTGTTGACTGATGTGACAGGTGACATTTTTTATCCATAGCCAAATCTGAGAACCACTGGAAGTAATGGTTCAGGGTGGAGTGTTCTAGCCTCGGCGAGGGCTGCTGTTGCTGGCAGCCTACGCTGTATCAGGATCTTTCACACAAATGATACTCAACTGCAGGGGCTTCCCTGGTGTCTCAGAGGTAAAGAATCTACCTGCCAATGCAGGAGACATGGGTTTGATCTCTGGGTCAGGAAGATCCCTTGGAGGAGGAAATGACAACCTCTCCAGTATTCTTGCCTGGGAAATCCCATGGACAAAGGAGCCTGGTGGGCTACCATCGGTGGGGTCACAAAGAGTCAGACCAAACAACTAGGTTTAAAAAAAAAATACTCAATTTCCTCCAACAGCCCTGCAAGGCAGACATTGTTCATCTCACCCTTCTCACAAGGCGCAGACTCAGAAAGGGGCCGGCACTGACTCAAAGTCACACAGCAGGTCAAGAGCCTGGGGTTTCCTTGCCAGGCTGGCCTGACCCCAGAGCCTTCCGTCATCCTGCCTCTGGGCTGCGCAACTTTGCATGTGTGCCTTCCCCTCTCTGGTCCCACACTCCCTCGTCTATAACGCAGGGCTAGAGGATGATGCATCAGTAAGCGCTGTTACGCGGTTCTGTCTACCTAGGATGACGGGGCATTAAGGAGGGAAAGGCCCTCCTGACATGCAAATGAAAGTGAAAGTCGCTCAGGCGTGTCCGACTCTTTGCAGCTCCATGGACTACACAGTCCATGGAATTCTCCTGGCCAGGATACTGGAGTGGGTAGCCGTTCCCTTCTCCAGGGGATCTTCCCAACCCAGGGATTGAACCCAGGTCTCCCGCATTGCAGGCGGATTCTTTACCAACTGAGCCACCAGGGAAGCCCTGATGTGCAAATGGCAGGATTCCATTCTGAGTGCCTTGGGGGTGTCATCAGTGTGAAAGATGGTTTAGAAGGTGGGGACCACTTGCTGGTGCAGTGAGAAGAGCCCAGTGAAATAGCCTTCATAGACTTTAACAAGGCTTCCCTGGTGGCTCAGATTGTAAAGGATCTGCCTACAATGCAGGAGACATGGGTTCAATCCTTGGGATGGGAAAATCCCCTGGAGAAGGGAACGACCCAGTTCAGTTCAGTTCAGTTCAGTCACTCAGTCATGTCCAACTCTTTGCAACTCCATGGACTGCAGCACACCAGGCTTCCCTGTCCATTACCAACTCCCAGAGCTTGCTCAAACTCATGTCTATCGAGTCAGTGATGCCATCAAACCATCTCATCCTCCATCATCCTCTTCTCTCCTGCCTTCAATCTTTCCCAGCATCAGGGTCTTTTCCAGTGAGTCAGTTCTTTGCACCAGGTGGCCACCCACTCCATGGAGAATTCCATGGACAAAGCAAGCCGACAGGCTACAGTCCATGGGGTCACAGAGTCAGACACGACTGAGCAACTAACACTTCAAACATCGTAAGAGGCCCACCGAAGCACCCAGTCACCCTGTGCTGAGTGAGTGAAGCCGACATTTGTCCACACCAGGTGCTATTCTCTGCCCATTTACAGATGAGGAAGTTGAGGCTCAGCTAAACATGAACAGCCAGTAGGTGGAGGAGGATCTGCTGAGCCTCCCGCAGTCCATTTTCCAGGCTTCACTCTTAGCCTCACTGCATTTGTGACCTGGATGGCTTGAGGAGCAAACATTTGAGGTTTTTATGAAGTCAGAGAACAGGTTCATTTTGTTTGGGGGTCTTGAAGGAGCCTTATTTTTAATTTAGAATTATTCTAGAAAAATTCTAGATTCACAGTAAGTGGCAAAGTTAGCATAAAGAGGTCCTGTATCCCCTTTGCCCAGCTCCCTGCAGTGTTTACATCTTAAGTAATCCTGGGGCCACATCAAAACCAGGGAATCCAGGTCAGTCAAAGGCGTGTGCAATTCTGGCGTTTTATCACACGTGTGGAGCTGATGCCACCACCACCAGAGACACGCAAAACTGTCTCAGCACCACCTTTACAGTCACCCCACCGCCGGGCCCTGGCAGCCTGGTACCGACTTTCAAGTTTTGCAGCTGAATCCACGCACCTGTACTTGCATTTAGGAGGTAGGTCCTGAACTGGTCACTCCATGGGTACCAACCACCGCCTCCTTTCTCACGAGCAGACGCCCGGCCCCCATCCCCTTCCATCAGAGCAGCACTGTGCTGCACCTGCCACCTGCTTTCCCAGCTGGCCCTGCAGAGGCGGTGGGGTGAGCCCTGCGACCTGGCTCGCTGGATGCAGATGGCATTTGTGGGAAAGGTGTAAGAAAGCTTCGGCTTTGCAGATGAGAGGCCAAGGCAGCTGCGAGTCCATGTCCCTGGCTTGAGAAGACAGAAGTTTCTACTGAAGGCTCAGTACCCACGCTGAGACCACAAAGCCACACCATGGAAATGCCACGAGAGTCACAGAACAGCCTGGGTGTCACTGGGCCCGTGACCCAGCATTGCCACTTGCTTTGTTACTGGGCACGAGAAACCCTGTACGTTTAGGCCAGAGGTTCTCAGTCAAATGAGAGGGCGCTTTTGTCCCCCAGAGAAAGGTAGCGACTTCTGGACATTTTTGATTACCATGACTGGGGTGAGGGGGTGTTACTGGTGCATTGTCAGTAGCGGCTGGGGACACTGTTCATCATCCTAGAACATTCAGGAACATGTGCCCCCAACAGAGAATCACGTGGCCCCAGTGATCCAAGTCTCAGACACAGCGGACACAGGCTCCTTCCCTCCCCTCTCCTCCTGCACAAATATTCCAGATAATTTTTGATACAAATTCCCCTTTAATGTAGAAAAAAAACAAAAAAACAAAACTCGTGTACATACATAAATACCATTTGGGGGTATAAATAAAGTAAGAAAATAAAGAGATGTACATATCAAACACAATAAATTACTCATAAATATCACAGTGGAAACCAAGTGCTGGAAAACGGACTCGATCTCCATGCGGCTTTGACAAGTTACTGGTGAGATTCGGGGTTTTCAGATCTTCTTTTTCGGGGCTTTGGAATGAAAGGGTCAGGACCCCAGGCGGAGGACTTGCTCTGACCTTTTCAGGTCAACATCCCAGCGGGTAGAAAGGAGGTGGGGGTCAGACCCCGGAATGAGGTGAGTGAACTGCGGGGAGGAAGCCTGTAGGGTTCCTTCTCTAAGGGCCCTCAAGTGACAACCCGAGATCGATTGCCTGGAAACCCCGGCCACCATGGCAAGGAAGATGCTGCCGGGACTGGCCACGCCTCTGAGCAGGCGGCAGTGCGGCCATTCACCTTAGGGGACCAGCATGACCCCGGGTAAGTGTTGACCACGTGCAGAGCAATGGTGAAGGGGGGGAAGAGGAGGGATGGATAGGCCGCCTTATCTGCCCCGGGTGGGTTGCCAAGGGGTCCCATGAGGCTGTCCAACCCAGAGCCAGCCATAACAGGGAGTTCTCAAGATTGACCCCGGCTGGAGGGGCCTCTGGGCTCCCCCTGCTCTTGGAGCTTGGTGGTGCCTGCAAGTGGTTACTTCTGTGCTGGAGGAGCTTGGGGAGGCCCAGTGGTCCTTTCTTGGAGTTGAGAGCTGGAAGAATTTCCCCAGGCAGTAGAGTCAGATTTACCTGAGGTTTCACAAAATTGATTACCTGCCCATGAGTTTTAAAAAAATAACTGCTTTTCCTCTGGCCACGCGTGCTGCAA
This sequence comes from Bos taurus, assembly GCF_002263795.3. Lineage (NCBI taxonomy): Eukaryota > Metazoa > Chordata > Mammalia > Artiodactyla > Bovidae > Bos > Bos taurus. Next base: position 46,938,482 of record NC_037356.1, read on the forward strand.
AAGAATAGGAGGAGAGAACTGCTGAGAAGTTCAGCCTGGCATAAGAACCTTGCCGGAGGCAGTGAGCTCTCCGCCAGTGGAGGTACTCAGGCAGAACCAGGGCAGCACACACTCGTCCAGCAGGGTTGAGGGGCTGGGGTAGGTAGAAGCTGGGTGGGTGGGGTGGAAGGCTTACCATTTTATGATCGTACAAGTCTATCCGCTAGAAACCGGCACAGCCCATGTAAAACTTTGTCTATGTACAAGTTCTAAATATTTCCTCCTAAAGCTACATAGAACCTGGACTCAGGATCATACAGGAGTAGAAAACCCACTCCGCAAGCACCTCAGGCCTGGGGTCCTGGTCTCCAGGGCCAGGGTGGAGGGGAGAGGACAGAGCCTCCATTAATTATAGAAGCTGGGACTCTTCACCGATCCCAGTTTGGTGGCGAGCCCGAAAGGGTCCATGCTATCTGTTTTCAGGGGCAGAAAGAAATCAGGCTTCAGGGGTTCCTGGAGGTCTTCAGGTTCGGCTGGGATGGTGGACAGCATGGGCAGGAAGTGAGACAGCGGCAGGAAGCCCCTGCTTTTGAACAGCTGCCTCTGCCTGGAGCTGCTCAGGGAGACCGGGAGATGGTGCTTCCTGGACCAGTACACGTTGTAGCCGTCAGGACGGATCTCCTCCTCGAAAGCACAGTCCTCGGCTGAGTACTGGGTCTGCGAAGCAAAGAGACAGCCTCAATCGGGGCCCACCGGGCTGGGTGACCAGCAGAGACAGCCGGACAACCAGTTGCAGGTGAGTAGGTGTCCACGCCGTTGGCTAACGGCCCATGCCATTAGCCAAGGATGTGTGCAAGTTTATAAAGCACGGAGGTGTATAAAGAACATATATAAACACATAAATATTTAGTATAATGTTATATATGCACACATATAAAATGCAAAGCATGTGTTATATTAATATACCCATTAGATATTACATCATATTAACATAAATGTTATAAGTAATATATATGTTATAAATAAAACATAAATTATATAACATTAAATATGTGTTAGACATTAAACACATATACGAAACACATACGTTAGCATTGCAGGCGGATTCTTTACTGGCTGAGCCACAAGGGAAGCCCCAAAATATATATAGGTACTTATATATTCAGTATGAAAGCTTTTTGTTATATATTAATATGCTCATTAAATACACATCACGTTGAATTCACATGTAAATAGTAATGTCACAGAAAATACATGTGTAACATTAAACATATATACTCAACATATTAGACATATATGTAGTTTGTATACCTTTATACTTTATAACCTTCAACTATATACACATACTTCAGGTATATTTCATGTGTTCGGTGTATATTCTCAGTATCTATATATAACTCACATAGATCCGTTGTATTTTTTCACTAAGTCACATCACTTTTTAAACTTGGTCTTGTTCTGAGCAACATCTATAAAGTCACAGCCTTGACAGGCATGCAATGCTTCCCTCCCCGACGTTAAATATATAATTATTGCCATGAAAAAGTCCCTTGTATTCCACAGGCGGTTTGGGAAACACTGCTAACTAGGTTATCCTTTTAGGATCAGTCTTTTAATTAAGAATCACGAGTAATCCAATCTGGAGCCCAGATGAAAGCATCTATTTCCCATTTAGACCCAAATGACTGTGGTCCTGAGCCTTTTTGTCTGGAGCTCTGGTAAGAGAAACCTCAGTCCCTCTGGCTCCTTTATTCAGTAGCTGCCCTCCAGGCAGCCTGCCAGGATCGTGGAGATAAAGGCAGCCCCCTCCCCCCAGGCCAGGAGGAAGCCTGCACCCCGTGGGTGGCCAGAAAGTCAGAAGGCAGAAGTTTGAGAGTGAGCCGGTGGAGTCCCAAATGCAGAGGGTCAGTTTGTCTTCAGGACACAAGAGCACAGCCAAAGGCGGGGAGCCAGGAGGGCTCGGCCATAAAATGCCCTGGGAGGCACCCAGTCTCATTTCTGCCCAAGCCTACAAAGGTCGCTTCACTGCAGGTGAGGGAGCGCTGTGCTCAGATAAGGCCCTGATAAGGCCTGCATCCAATGGAGCGATATGCCCAGCTCCCGTGCGGGGGAATAAGGCCACCAGATGGAGGGGAGAAATGCAAATTGATAAACAAGGGAATTAAAATCAAATAGAGTGACTATTTCACCCTGCTGGTTCTTTGGGAGAAACTGACATCTCATTTGCCAAAGAGAGAGTGTAACGACTTCGAGTTTCTGGGAGGATGTGGAATTGTTTATTTTTTTTAATCTTCAAGTTTTGCTAAACTGTGACCGCAGGACCTAGAGGCAGAACAGGATTTTAGTTGAGGGACCCTCAGTTTGGATTAGAATGATGATGGGTTAGACCCAGCCGCCCCTGCGGGGGCTCTGCCCCTGAAGCCCCCACCACCCCTAAGTAAACCTCACATGGGTTGCAACTGCGGGGGCTCGGAGTGGCTTTGGGTATCAGCTTTCTTGCCGCCTTTCTTGTCCTTTCACGCGGGATGCCATAAAACCTGAGCCAGGTTTATTTATCTCTGGATAAACAGAATAAAGGGGCACCAGAGCCACAAAACACTGAGACACTAAAGAGATCTGAGCCGCGGACAGGAGGGCATCCCTGGAGGGCCGGTGCCCTCCCCTGCCCCTGCTGCCCCCTGGCCCTCCATCGGAGCCCCGGCCCAGCAGGGCTGCATTGAGGCCCTGCGCCAGGCCGGGACCTCACACAGCCTCCGCTGCGCGCCCGGGGGGCTCAGGTTCCCTTTGAACTCTCAGCCTTTGTTCCGGCGACCAGAGAGCCGGCATCTGCACACTTCCTGCCCCCAGACTTCTCTGGCTACCTGGGCCTGCCCTCCCACCGCCACCCAAAGAGGCCTCTGCCATACAGGTGAGCCCGACAGGGGGATGAGTGCGGCCACGAAAATAGGACCCCAACGCAGCTACAAAATAATCTATTTTTTAGCGGGTAAAAATTAATTTTAAAAAGCCTCTTCAATCCCAAATGTAATTTTTCTTCTGACTTAAAAAAAAAATCCAAGTTGTGGATACACCCTTTTTCTTTTTTTCCTCCCCAGCCACCCCCCCACCCACCACTTTAAAAAAAAAAAAACTACCTCAAGGAGGGAGGGGAAGGCGAGCGCCACACGCGCACAGGGCAAAGCCGAAAACGCCCACGGTGGGCTCCCCGTTTAACATCGAAGCGCCGACTTCCTCCGTCCGACTGATCTGCCTCTAGTTCAGGGGGAATGCAAAGGCGGGGCCTCACCCGTTCTCCATAAACTTACAAATTAGAAAGTGGGACAGAAGAGTAATCCGGGCCTCGCCGCCTTCCCCTCCGAGTTCCACACCGGCCCGGACAGAGCAAACAAGGAAACTGAACCTGACCCTGCGCGCCCTCCTGCCCCGCAGGCCCGCGCCCCCGCGCGTCCGGCCGGACCGAGACACCTACCAGTCCTTGCATCTTGCCGTCGGCGTCCATGCAGAGGTACAGCACGCTGCGCTCGCCCTTGATGGCTACGGTGCTCAGAGCGACCGCCCTGATCTCCATCAAACCTGGGCGGGAAAACAGCAGAAAACTGCAGCCGGAACCCGCGGGGCCCACAACTCGTGAAAGTGGTTGGTGGGTGTACAGGCCCGTCCTCCCCAACCCCCCAGCCCCTCTCCATGTCTGGAGGCTCGGGATGGGAGTGGAACGCCCAGGTGCCAAGACCTGGAGTTCCCCGGAATGGTGGGGGCGGGGGGGGGGGTCCGCAGAAGCCGAAGTGGGGGAAGGGGAGGGGAGCCCATCGGTGCAGTAGGTCCACGCACCCGTTGCCCCCTCCCCCAGCTCCTCCCGCAGTCGGGGGGTCGGGGAGGGAGAGATCGCTAAGTGCCAAGAGCCGGGGTTCCGGGAGCGAGAAGGAGGCAAAGGGAAGAAGGGGCGCTGTGACGGGTGGGGGCCCGGCGGGCACTCACTGTGCGCGCTCTGGACCTGCGCGCAGTCCACGGCGCCGTCGGAGTGGATGCGCAGAAAGCAGCTGTAGAGGCCCTGCGGGCCCGCGGTATACAGGTGCCGCAAGCGAACCGACTCGCCCCAGCCGTAGTGCACGTGCGGCCCCGCATCCGAGAAGGCCAGGGGGCGCCCGGCTGCGGCCAGCCAGAGGCCAGCCAGGACCAGGGCGCGGGCCACGGCGCACCGGCTCGGAGCGCTCCGCATGGCACCTCCCTCGGGCTCGGAGCTCTGCGCGCAGATCTGGCGGTGAGGGTGCGGGAGGCTGGGCGGCGGCCCCGAGGCCCTGCGGGACAGAGCGTGCGGAGGAGGGGTGGCCGTGCCCTTGAGCCAGGAGACCGCTGCACGCTCCGGGGACCTGGGCACCTCTCCAGCTCCGACGGCGCGGCTGCTGGCGGCCGGAGACCTTATATAGCGCGTCTGCCCGCGATGCGAAGCCCTTATCGGGATTGCATCAGCCCTCCGCCCCTCGCACACACCCACTCACACCCCGCCCCCCGACCCAGCCTCTCCCTGGGCCCCGCCCGGGTGACCCCGCCCATATCTGGAAGTGAAGGAGGCCCTCTTTCGCTGGAAACTTGAGGGGAGCTCCTCCTGGCGGCGCTGGGGCGACGCCAGGTCGCTTCCGTCTGGGCGAGTTTGATTTTGTAAAGAAATGAAGCGGACGGCGGAGCCCACTCCCACCCCCCCGCCCAGGCCATTGGTTTCAACCCCCCACCCCCCGGGAATGCTCTCGTCGCCGGGCGCTGGCCGGGGCTGCGCGGAGCCGGGGTCCCGACATCAAAGACGGGGACGGGGGACACTGAGCTTTGCATCCTTCACTCCCGGTGGGAAAAACCCCGCCTCGGCTTTGGGGCCCCCTCCCCTACAATCCACATCCACTCGCTCACGCCACGATTCCAGCCCTTAAAGCCCCGGGGGTAGAGCGGTCCACTGGAATTTATTTTCCCCCTGCAGCTCAGAGCCTCTCACGTTATCCGGCTTTATGTTCTTCAGATTCCTGCCCGGCCCCCCTTTCCACGCCAGTACTTTGTCCCCCGGCTTGGGGCCAGGCGCGACCTGGGCTCTCGGAGGAACAATAGGGTCGCGCGGGCGAGCGCTAGATGGCGCTTCAGCCCGGGTATCGGCCGGGCCCGGCCCGCGGCGGTCCCTGGACCCGGAGCCTGGGAGGAGGGCGCCTGGAGTGGGGCAGGGTGGGCTTGCAAGCTGCAGACTGGGAAACTGACTTTCCAGGGCGCGTAGCGCAGGGAGGCTCCTCTGTTTTTGCTGTGTCTTTCGTCGTCGGTGCTGTCCTTGGGTCCCTGAGAGCTTCTCCAGGGGCTGGGCGTGCAGTTCGCGGGGCGCGCGGCGGGCAGGAACAGGGGAGCACCTTACCTGGTGGGGAGGGGCAGGGCTGCAGTGGTGGGCGCTGCTTGCGGGGAGGAGGGGAGGCGTGGGGCGGGGAGAGGCACCAGTTGGGGAAACTGGGGCCACCTAGTGAAGTGGCCACCCCCCTCCCCCCGCCACCCCCCCGCCCCGCAAACCGGATGGCTTTTCTGATGAGGCTCAGAAAAAGTCCACATCTGGAGAATGCCCCTGCGGGAAAGAGAGGGGTCCTTCTAGGGACGAATGTTGGCTCAACACTGGTTCTTTCTCATTATTCCTCCAACCACCTGCCCCCCAACTCCGGGATGTGGGGCTCCAAGGAGGCTGGTTTTGGGGAAAAGCCACACTGGCTGAGCCCAGGAGCGCGGGGGAGGGCCCACAGTGGAGACAGGGAGAGAGAGCCACGCCAGGCCTGATGAATTTCAATGAGTAAAGACCACGTTCATACCCCAGCCGGTGACTGGCGTTAATGACGGAGCGCGCAGAAAATGTCACCAGGAAAGTCGTTACAAAAAAAGACATCATCTCGAAAGCTTTATGGGCCAGGGACCCCCACGCTGAGTGTCTTGGTTCAGAAAGCCGGGGCTTCTGTTAAATCTAATTACTTCCCCCCTGTGGCTTTAAATCGACAGCGGCTCCTATTAAACTTAATTACCCTCCCCTGCAGCTTTCCTTGTAAAGACCCTGGATAAATGCAGGGCATTGAAGAGGATGGCAGAGGGTGCGCTGGGGGCCATGCCCCAAATCTGGCTGGGGGAGGAGGGGAGGCGGCCTCTGGTTCCACCCACAAGGGCTCTGCTGCCCCTCCTAAGGCCAAGTGGGCGGAGAGAGGCCTGCCCCAACCCCCTCGGCCCCCATGCAGGAGTTCAGGAAGCTGGGAGAGGCCTGGGCAGCTCCCTGCACCCAGGCCCTACTCTGAGCATCTTCTGCCCTCCCCCAGTGAACAGGTCTCAGTTCAGTGCAGTTGCTCAGTCGTGTCCGATTCTTTGCCACCCCATGGACTGCAGCACGCCAGGCCTCCCTGTCCATCACCAGCTCCCGGAGTTTACTCAAACTCGTGTCCATCGAGTTGGTAATGCCAATGAACAGATAGGGGGCCCCAGAGTGACCTGGGGCTGCCCGGGTCAGAGTGCCAGAGTGACCCAAGTTTGCACAGTATGTAAGTGGTGAACCCAGGCTGTCAGGCTTGTAAATCTAGGTCAAGCTGCATTTCAGGGAGGCTGTGTGGCCTCCTAAAAGGGGCAAGGGTCCCAGGGTCAGACCCTCGGCAGCATGGATCACGCCCGGCCACTCCCCGGGCAGGTCATGAACCCGCTGGGGCTTCTTGCCTCCTTATGCCTCCAGCCTTGTCTGGAGTCGCACTGGAGAGTGGACAGACAGTGCCTCAGATACAGTTCACAGAGAAGGACAACCATCTGCTCAGGGGCTGCCGCGTACGTGGAATGTCGTGGTCAGAGCAGTGCTCTGCAAGTTTCGGTGATTTATCCGTGCTACACGTGAGGAAGCTGAGGCTTACAGACTTGGCCAGGCAGCCAGCGAGGGTTGACACCCTGGGTGGTTGGGCCCAGCGTCTGTGCTGGCTTGCTGGTACCCCTGGTCTGTGTCAATCCTGAAGGAAATCAACCCTGAATTCTCCCTGGAAGGACTGATACTGAAACTGAAGCTCCAACACTTTGGAGCCTTTTTCATTAGAAAAAACCCTGATGCTGGGAAAGATTGAAGGCAAAAGGAGAAGGGGGGGACAAAGGATGAGATGGTTAGCCAGCATCACCGACTCAGTGGACATGAATCTAAGCAAACTCCACGAGAGAGTGAAGGACAGAGAGCCTGGCGTGCTGCAGCCCACGGGGTCGCCAAGCATCTGAAACGACTTAGCGGCTGAACAACTGGTGTGTGCGGTTGGAGTAAGCGGGGAAGCGCAGAGGAAAGGCGGCGCTGGTCAGCGGGGGGCGCTGTTGCCCACTGTGGGGCTCTCCAGGTGAGAGCCTGATGGAGGTGAGGACCAACCGGCTGCCAAGCTGCTCACTGCAGACCCCGCCCCCTGCAGCCCCCGGTGCGCTGGGTGGAGCCGGTTTTCAGTGTTCAGGCTGCGTTTGATTTGGTCCAGGTGGCTGAGCCATCTGACTCACCCTGGTGAGTGGAGTGGACAATGCAAGGCAGGTCCAATCCCCGCCATGCCCTGTCATCCCCATGCAGGGCCCCAGGGGTCTCAGGCCCAGATGGCCAGAAGAGCTTGGCTTGGCGGCTTTGTTCTGGATCTGATGTTAGCTGCCCTTTTTAACCGCCCTAAACCCTTCTCCTGGGGTCTCCCCGCTTCATCTGGGTTTGTTGGTTTTGTTCTTCTGATGGTGGTCAATTTCCATTGTTTCTAAACCCACGTCCCAACAGTACAAAGATCTCCTCTTTTAGCTTGACTTCCAGGCTTTGCATTGTAAAAGTAATCCCTCTTCTTTTCACTTTTCAGTTAGAAATTTACGTTACAATGTCCAACATGCCTTCTTAAATACACAAGTACTTCTCTGTGCTCATCCCAAACCCCCTGCTCCCACCGCTTGGCGGAGAAGTACTTTGTAATTACGGAAACTTCTGGGTGTTGGTAAAAAAAGGAAAGAAAGAAAATCTTCATCAGTAAAAAATAAGAACTTAGGGACAGAAAAATGGTGAAGTCTTGGATGGGTTGGAGAGGGACAAGCCACACAGTGAGTTCTGGACCTCCCTGAGACTGGAACTCTGGGTAGGGTAGGGGACATCTGAGTCTTAGCCTGTGACATTTTTGCTAGAATCTATTCCCTGGTGGCTCAGACGGTAAAGCGTCTGCCTGCAATGAGGGAGACCCGGGTTCGATTCCTGGGTCGGGAAGATCCCCTGGAGAAGGAAATGGCATCTACTCCAGCACTCTTGCCTGGAAAATCCCACAGATGGAGGAGCCTAATAGGCTACGGGTCCATGGGGTGGCAAAGAGTTGGACACGACTGAGAGACTTCACTTCACTTCACTTCACCCAGGTGGCGCTAGTGGTAAAGAATCCCCCTGCCAATGGAGGAGACATAAGAGACTTAGGTTCAGTCCCTGGGTTGGGAAGATTCCCTGAAGGAGGGTGTGGCAACCCACTCCAGTATTCTTGCCTAGAAAATCCCCTTGGAAACAGGAGCCTGGTGGGCTACAGTTCATAGGGTTGCAAAGAGTCAGACACGACTGACTGATCGACTTAGCACGCACACACTGGGACATGCACTCTTTTCCCCAAAGTGTTCGGTTTCATTAGAGCCCATTTTCCCCCCGTTAGGATCATTATTCTAAAAAGAGGGCTCCCCGCTAGGCCAGAAAAGGGAGGTCTTCCGTGAGCCTCAGTTTCCTTATCTGTGAAACAGAAAAAGGAATGCTGCATATTTACAGAGCATCCACCTGGCGAATGAAGGTGTGTGACAGATGGCTTATCTTCGCCATGCTTATTATTTATTTTAAGATGTAACAGTAACACTAAAGAGACCCATCTAACCTACAGTGGCAAACCGGGCTGTGGTTGCCCGAGGCCGGAGAGGAGGTGAATCTGCTGGAAAGGATGCCTTCTGGAACGACAGGACAGGCAATGACGTTTGTCCAAACTAGGCGACATCTTATTTTAAATTAAGCCTCAATATAGTTGATATTTAACATTTTCATTGCAAAAATAGGCCTTGTTCCTGGTAGAAAATTTGGAAAACACAGCAAAGCACAAAGGAAAATTTTGAAACCTGGAATATCATGACCCCATTCTGAGTCACCATTTCTAACTGGGTGAATTTCTTCCTCAGACTTTTGAAAGTGTATACGTATCTTTTTCTTTTTACTTTAAAGTATTTGAATTGTATCCTCCTGTTACCAACTTGTGATCCAACTGTGTGGAACACAACAAACTGTGGAAAATTTTTCAAGTGATGGGAATAACAGACCACCTGACCTGCCTCCTGAGAAATCTGTATGCAGGTCAAAAAGCAACAGTTAGAACTGGACATGGAACAACAGACTGGTTCCAAACCAGAAAGAAGTACATCCAGGCTGTATATTGTCACCCTGCTAATTTAACTTATATGCAGAGTACATCATGTGAAATACTGGGCTGGATGAAGCACAAGCTGGAATTAAGATTGCCGGGAGAAATATCAGTAACCTCAGATATGCAGATGATACCACTCTAATGGCAGAAAGGAAAGAGGAACTAAAGAGCCTCTTGTTGAAAGTGAAAGAGGAAAGTGAAAAAGCTGGCTTAAAACTCAACATTCAAAAAACTAAGATCATGGCATCTGGTCCCATCGCTTCATGGCAAATAGATGGGGAAACAATGGAAAAAGTGAGTGTCTTTATTTTCTTGGCTCCAAAATCACTGCAGATGGTGACAGCAGCCATGAAATTAAAAGATGCTTGCTCCTTGGAAGGAAAGTTATGACAAACCTAGACAGCATATTTAAAAAGCAGAGACATTACTTTGTCAGCAAAGGTCCATGTAGTCAAAGCTATGGTTTTTCCAGTAGTCATGTATGGATGTGAGAGTTGGACTATAAAGAAAGCTGAGCACTGAAGAATTGATGCTTTTGAACTATGGTGTTGGAGAAGACTCTTGAGAGACCCTTGGACTGCAAGGAGATCCAACGAGTCAATCCTAAAGGAAATCAGTCCTGAATATTCGTTGGAAGCTGAAACTGAACTGAATCTGAAAATCCAATACTTTGGCCACCTGATGTGAAGAACTGACTCATTGGAAAAGACCCTGATGCTGGGAAAGTGAAGGCAGGAGGAGAAGGGGGCGACAGAGGATGAGATGGTTGGATGATATCACCGACTCGATGGACATGAGTTTGAGCTAGCTCCGGGAGTTGGTGATGGACAGGGAGGCCTGGCGTGCTGCAGTCCACAGGGTTGCAAAGAGTAGGACACGACTGAGCAACTGAACTGAACTGTTACCCACTTGGGCTTCTAGATGGCGCTAGTGGTAAAGAATCCCCCTGCCAATGCAGGGGACCCAAGAGACTTGGGTTTGATCCCTGGATCAGGAAGGTCTGCCTGGAGGAAGGCACGGCAACCCATGCCCTATTCTTGCCTGGAGAATCCCATGGACAGAAAGCCTGGTGGGCTACAGTCCACAGGGTGGAAAAGAGTCAGACAGGACTGAAGCAACTTAGCATGCACGCACGCACATTACCGGCTTACTGTAAACGTCTCCCACGGCATTAGATGGCCTTCTGCATGTGGCATCTCTCGGTGCCTGTAAACCCGAGTGGGGTACCCCGGGGCGTGCAGTCCGTCCCCTGTTGCTGTCTGTCTAGCTTGTTTCCAATTTCCTCACCCACATCACAGAGGGGAGGACGTCCGTGGAGGCATATCTCACACCTGTCCACTCTCGGAAGGGGAATCACTGGACTCTGTTCCCAGTGGATCCCATCAGCATGAGGCCACTAGGTCAGCGCAGGCTGTGGGGACTTTCTCCTGGACTTAGGGAACTACCCTGCTCTGTCCACGCTGAGGGAGGTACACCTTCCTCCAGACATCATCGGGGCCAATCTGTTCTTTGCTTTTTTAAATATATATATATATATATTTGTTGTTGTTGAGGTATAGTCGACTTACAATGTTTCAGGTGGCCAGAAAGGTGATTCAGTTGTACATGTACACATACGTTATTTTTAAAATCATTTTCCATGATAGGTTATTATAAGATATTGACTGTAGTTCTCTGTGCTATACAGTAAACCTTTGCTGCTCATTGCATATCTATTTTTTACATTGAAATCTAGCATTCTATTCATACTAAGTCAAACAAGTGCAATCAAAACGTCATCATTTTTTTAGTTAGGTAAAAATTCATCAGTTCAGTTCAGTCGCTCAGTTGTGTCCGATTCTTTGTGACCTCATGGACTGCAGCACGCCAGGCTTCCCTGTCCATCACCAACTCCCAGAGTTTACTTAAATTCATGTCCATCAAGTCGGTGATGCCATCCAACCATCTCATCCTCTGTCGTCCCCTTCTCCTCCTGCCTTCAGTCTTTCCCAGCATCAGGGTCTTTTCCAGTGAGTCAGTTCTTCGCATCAAGTGGCCAAAGTATTGGAGTTTCAGCTTCAGCTGAAAATTCATAAGTGTTCTATTTTTGGCCATACCACACAGCGTGTGGGTTCTTAGTTCCCCAACCAGGGATGGAACCTGTGTCCGCTGTATTAGGCGCAAAGAGTCTTAACCACTGAACCGCCAGGGGGTTCCCCACTGGGTGAGTCTGACACTGTGTTTAAGTCATGGCCACCACCAGTGGTCACCAAGGGGGCAGAGTTGCTGGGACTGGCAGCCTCTCTTGCTGCTGCTTCAGACGCTCACTCTCTCATGCTCACCACCAGGGCTTGAGACCCGCCAGCCAAGCAGCCCCACCCCCCACCCCACTCAGGCGGGGCCTGGGTGTGGCTGCGCCTTACTTGTGTCGTTTGCAAGAACAGGAGGGGGCAGGTTTTCCGGGGATGGATGGATTCCTGCCTTTTTGGCCACAGAGGCGATTTCTGCCTGAGAATTCTATTTTCTCACTGCCTCTGTCATCAAAACGGAAAGGTGTCCCGATGGAAAAGATTTGGACCCGTCGGCATAGTGATGTGAAAATGCAGCCACACCCGAAACGTGACCCAGGGAAGGAAAAAGTCACTTGATGAGGAAAGAGTAACCGTGCTAGTTCTGACGGCCTTAAGATAAAGTTGAAATACTGAAATTGGAAAGTACCGGGACCCCAGGCTGCCAACCCAACGTCCACCAACTGACTGTTCCTCAGACTTGATACACAAAATAGTTTGTTTGTTTTTTTGGCCTTTCTCCAAAACTGCAACAACAGATGCATTTTCTCTCCCTGTGTTCAAAGGTGGTGGGAAATCCTGAGAGATGCACAGCCAGCCCAGTTTGTTGAATGCCTGTCATATACCATAGCCTTGACTAGACAGACCTTTGTCAAGACATTACTTTGCCAACAAAGGTCCGTCTAGTCAAGGTTATGGTTTTTCCAGTGGTTATGTATGGATGTGAGAGTTGGACTATAAAGAAAGCTGAGCACCGAAGAATTGATGCTTCTGAACTGTGGTGTTGGAGAAGACTCGAGAGTCCCTTGGACTGCAAGGAGATCCAACCAGTCCATCCTAAAGGAGATCAGTCCTGGGTGTTCATTGGAGGGACTGAAATTGAAGGTGAAACTCCAATATTTTGGCCACCTGATGCGAAGAGCTGACTCATTGGAAAAGACCCTGATGCTGGGAAAGATTGAGGGCAGAAGGAGAAGGGGACGACAGAGGATGAGATGGTTGGATGGCATCACTGACTCAATGGACATGAGTTTGGGTGAACTCTGGGAGTTAGTGATGGACAGGGAGGCCTGGCGTGCTGCGGTTCGTGGGGTCACAAAGAGTCGGACACGACTGAGCGACTGAACTGAACTGAACTGAGCGGCTGGTTTTGGTGATGCTGGTGATGGTGATCCTGGTGATGGGATGAGGACGGGTTTGGGAGTGGCCGGCACTTCGTAAACGCTTAGTACATGCCAGCAGGTGTGCTGGGCACTTTATGTTCTCACCTTTAATTTTCACAGCGCCCATTATATTTTTATTGGAGTCTAGTTGCTTTACAATGTGTTTACTTCAAATATATGGCAAAGTGATTCAGTTCTACGTATACATGTATCTATGCTTCTTCAGATTCTTTTCCCGTATAGGTTATCACAGAGTACTGAGTGCCCTGTGTTATACTGTGGGTCCTTGCTGATTATTTCAGGACAGCGGTATGTAGATGTTAATCCCAAACTCCTAATGCATCCTCCCAGCCTCTTCCCCTTCGATAGCCATGCATTTGTTTTCCGTGTCTGCAAGTCTGTTTCGGATTTGTAAATAAGTTCATTTGTATCATTTTTTTTAGATTCCACATATAAGAGATCTCATATGATACTTGTCTTCCTCTGTCTGACTCCCTTTACTTAATGTGATCATTTCTAGGTGCATGCATGTTGCAGCAAATGACATTATTTCATTCTTCTTTATGGCTAAGTAATATTCTTTTCTATACACACACACACACATATATCACATCTTTTTTATCCATTCATTTGCCACTGGACACTTAGGTTGCTCCCATGTCTTGGCACTTGTGAATACAAAGGACCCATTTTAAAGATGTGGAAAGTGGGACTTAGAAAGTAGTTTGCCGAGAGACACAAATAATAAACAGCAGAATTTGGATTTGAATCCAGTGCTGTCTGAACTCAAGTTATAAAACTCTTAATTGTTTCACTATATTTTTGAAGAACAGAAAGAAGGGAAAACCAGAAGCAGACTCTCAGAAAGTTGAGAGGCCTGTCCAAATTCAGAGGCTAGGCCGGGGCCAGGACCCTGCCTGGCGATTCCTTAGCCCATCACTTGTCTGGCTATTTTCCAAGAGTGGTCATCTGAGCCCCTGGGTTGATTCCGGGCAGGAGAGCAAGAGAGACCCACCCCTCAACCCTTCAGAGTGGCCCCAGCTCAGTCACACCTGGGACTTGGGGTCATTATGGCTCTGTCTCTGCCCCCTCCTGGACACGGCTCCTCGGACCTCATGCAGATTCCAACACGAAGTTGGTGGTTACGAAATATTGCTCAAATCATTTAAAGGAGCCACGACGTGTTCACGTGGGCCGTGAATTCACCGGATTGGACTGTTTGTCTGTCCTTTCCTTGTTCATTCTGTCCATCCTTCCACCCTTCCCTGGCTTTCATCACCGTGTCGGTTTTTCATTCATCCGCCAGCCCTTCTGAGCATTTCTGATGGGTCAGACCTCCTGTGTCAGACCCTCTTCCTGCCCTACGGCTCCCTGGAGTCGGGGCTTCCCCCACAGCTGGGGTGTGCTTGGGGCATCCAGAGATGCAGGCAGGGAGGCCCTGCACGGATGTGGTTGGCATTTCAGTCACAGCGTGGTTTGGGCCCGCCGGGTAGCGTAAATGGGAACCTTCTCAGAAGTCCGAAGCAGGATAGCCCCCTGTACCGTAATTACACTTCGGAGAGCACTGCTGGACTCTGAGATGTCTTCTGTCGCGTTCATCGTGACCCGAGGAATGCTGGAATTCCTCTTGGAGACAAATTGATAAGGAGAGAAACCCACCAGTGTTGCGGGGAGGAGGAATGGCGACTTTACCCGCGACCAGACCCAGTTCCTGTGCCTCAGAGACCTCATCTCTGGGGGACGGTCTGCAGTTTCCGCCTTCGTTGCACAGAATTCCTGCAGCAGTGAGCCGGCTGTTAACGCATTTGGCAGATGAGAGGTGGAGCCTCAAAGCCAGGCTGAAAGACCCACCGACGTGTGAGGGAGCCACGAGCGGGTTCTGGGAAAGGAACTGAACGAGGTCACCTGGGGGTGAGGGATGGTCTCCTCCTTCCTGGCCCAACTGCCCCCCAGGCCTGGCCAGAGACCTTGAGTCAGGACGGATACTCCCTGATGCTAAGCTTATGCGTGCTAAGTCGCTCAGTCATGTCTGACTCTTTGCAACCCTATGGGTTCTGTCCGCGGGGATTCTCCAAGCGAGGACACTGGAGTGTCATATCCTCCTCCAGGGGATCTCCCTGACATAGGGATTGAATCCAAGTCTTTGTATCCCCGGCATTGGCAGGTGCGTTCTTTACCAGGGAGCCACCTGGGAAGCACCCAGGGCGTTGAATGTGCTAGCCTATGCTATGCTAAGTCACTTCAGTCGTGTCCGACTCTGTGCGACCCCAGAGATGGCAGCCCACCGGGCTCCCCCGTCCCTGGGATTCTCCAGGCAAGAACACTGGCGTGGGCTGCCATTTCCTTCTCCAATGCGTGAAAGTGAAGTCACTCAGTCGTGTCCGACTCTTAGCAACCCCATGGATTGCAGCCTAACAGGCTCCTCCGTCCATGGGATTTTCCAGGCAAGAGTACTGGAGTGGGGTGCCATTGCCTTCTCCGTGTGCTATCCTAGCTCATTTGAAATGGATGAGCTCAGAATTCTGAGGCTAGACAGGACCAGCAAGACAGTTTCCTGGAAACTCCTCATCCCTAAATGAACAAAATAAAAACTAAGGAGGGGAAAGGATGGGCCCAGAGACCTCCAGCCTGTGGACAGAAGAGAGGGGACAGTAACTTAATCCATGCTTTTATTTTTAAATTAAAAAGTTTATTTATTTATTTGGCTGCACTGAGTCTTAGGTGCATCATGTGGGATCTTTATTTTCAGCATATGGGATCTATTTCCAGGGGTCAAATTGGAGCCCCCTGCATTGGGGGTGCAGAGTCTCAGCCCCTGGACTGCCAGGGAAGTCCCCAGGAACATATTCTATTGTAGTGACATTCCTTCTGCTCCTCCCGCAAAAGCACACACAGTCTAGTGTGACATTGGATTTGAATAAGTCTTTAGAAAAAGAACCCTTCCCGCCCACACACACTCTGAACACCCCTGCCCAGGGACTTCACCTGGTGGTCCAGCGGTTAAGATCCTGAGCATACAGGGCAGAGGGGCTGGGTTTGATACTTGACTGGAGAACTAAGATCCTGCATGCCATCAACAAATCAAAATTTTTTTAATTAAAATAAAGAGGGAAGAGTACTGCCAAAATAAAAGAATTAAACAAACAAAAAACACCTGCTCAGTCGTATTTCAAGAGGACGCCATACTGGAAAAGATCCCTGCACCTCAGTGTTCATAGCAGCAGTATTCACAACAGCCAGGACACGGAAGCAACCGAAGTGTCTATTGACAGAGGAATAAACAAAGAAGATGTGGTACATATGTTATGGAATACTACTCAGCCTAAAGAATGAAATAGAGCCGTTTGCAGCATACTGGATGGACCTAGAGATGATTGTACTAAGTAAATCAAAAAGAAAAAGACAAATATCATATGGTATCATTTATATACGGAATCTAAAAAATGATGCAAATGAGGGAATTCCCTGGCAGTCCAGGGCTTAGGACTCAGTGTTTTCACGTCTGTGGCCTGGGTTCAGTCCCTCATCAGGGAACGAAGTTCCTGAAAGCTGGGAAGCAAGGGAAAAAAAACAAGATACAAATGAACTTATTTACAAAAGAGCAACAGACTCACACACTTAGAAAATAAATTTACACTTACCAAAGGGGAAAGGATAAATGATAAGTTTGAAAATAGCTAATCATCAAGGACCTACTATATAGCAAAGGAGACTCTATTCAGTAACCAGTATGGGAAAAGGATCTGTGAAAGAACAGATGTATGCGTGCGTGTGTGCTAAGCCACTTCAGTCGAGTCTGACTTTTTGCGGACCTGTGGACTGTGGCCCACCAAGCTCCTCCGTCCATGGGATTCTCCAGGCAAGAGTACTGGAGCGGGCTGCTGTGCCTTCCTGCATGGGATCTTCCCGACCCAGGGATGGAACCCAAATCTCTTACGCCTCCTGCCTTGGCTGACAGGTTCTTTAGCGCTGGTGTGACCTGAGAAGCCAGGTGTGTGCATACGTGTAACCGATCATTTTGCTGTACTGGAAACTAACATCACCTTGTGACTCGACTATACTTCAATATAAAATAAAAATGCTTTTCATTAAAAAGTCTTAAACCCATCAAAAGAAAGTAAACTGCTGTGAAGAACACTCCTGAGACCAGTGGGGAATGCGAATGTGGGCCGTCTGTTGGCTAACTGTCTGTGATGGTTCAGTTTCCCGAGTTTGCTCCTTGTCTTGTGGTTCTGTAGGAAATGTCTTTGCTTGCAAAGTATTTAGAAATAAAAGTGTCACATCCACAGCTAACTTTCAAATGGTTCAGAAAAACGTGTGTGCAGCAGAGTAAGGAGGTACTTCCCAGGTGGCTCAGTGCTAAAGAATCGGCCTGCAAGGCAGGAGATGTGGGTTCGATCCCTGGGTGGGAAGATCCCCTGGAGGAGGGCATGGCAACCCACTCCAGTGTTCTCGCCTGGGAAAGCCTATGGACAGCGGAGCCTGGCGGGCTGCAGTCCATGGAGTCACAGAGAGTCGGACGTGACTGAGCTCACACACACAGGAGAGTAAGGACACAAACATGGCAGACACCAGTAACTGTGGAGGAAGCGGGGAATGGGGGTTTCTGACGCTGTTTGGGAAACTGCTCTGGAGGTTTGGAATTTTTCAAAAGTAAACATAGAGGGGGAAGCCCCACCCACCTGCCTGGAACCCACTCACGGCTTCTCATCCAGCCAGTGACTGACCCACTGAGGAGGGCTTTCCAGCCCCCAACCAGGTTCCCAGACTGCAGCAAGAGTGCTGTGATTCCCCACAGTTGCTGTCATCACACCATTTTCCAGAGTAGGAAACTGAGGTCCAGGAGGCCACGTGGCTGACCCACGGCACCACGCACGGCACAGCGCCAAGAGGGGGTGGAGAAGTCGGGCTATTTTGGGTCCTCCAGGGGCGTATCTCCTGGATGGATGGGAGTCACGTTCCTCCCTGATGTCACAGGACATATTTTCCGAGGCAGCCGTCCCCTGGGCACTGACCCCAAAGGCTCTCCAGTCCTCAGAGGCTCTTCCCCACCCCTCCCTGCCAGCAGAGAGTGGCTCAGTCTGGCTTCCATCAGGAGCTTCTTTTCGCTCATAAGCAATGCTGGTTTCTTTGTTTGCTTGTTTGCTTGGCTGCACTGAGTCTTAGCTGCTGCACTCGGGATCTCTGATCTTCATTTCGGCCTGTGGGATCTTGTTCCCTGACCAGAGATGGGGCCCCGGCCTCCTGCATTGGGAGTGTGGAGTGTTAGCCCCTAGACCACGAGGGAAGTCCCTGCGATGCTGTTTGTAAAAGTGGGAAGCCATGTTTGCAGACTTGGGGGCTGGGTCTCATTCCATAGTGGGGAGTCAGCTCCCTCTTTGAAGGGATTACCTAAGAGGCAATCCCAAGCCTAGAAAACAGGGAACAGCCATTTTGGGAATCGGAAGGTGGTGAGAAGTCCAGCTTCAACCCAATGTTCCAGAGCATTCTGCACTGTTTATACTGACGGTCGTCACTGTGGAGCTGAGTCCAGGCTCTGGGCCAGACCTGTGTGCACATGTGTGTGTACCCGTGAATGTGCATGAAGGCGTGTACTCGAGTGTGCTTGCGCGTGTACCTACATATGTGTGTGTGCTTGTGTGCATATGCCCCTGGGACCTGTGGTTCAGGCCGTGGCCCCCCCGAGGGTACCGTCCTCATTTCACAGCTGAGGAAATGGAGGTCAGAAAGGACCCTCGCCTGCTTTACAGAACTCACAGTACTTCTCATCAAAGGATGGTTTTGGCTGTTGGTTCCGTATCTCCCTCTGCCCAGTGTCTGAGAGCTCTGTGGGGGCGCTGGAGGTGTTGGCAGGTATGAAGCCCCGGGTCCCCGCCTGGCCCTGGCGTGCACCTGACCTCATAAACATCCACGGAGGGAAGCGGGGGAGCCTATGAGAGTGGCGTCCTGAGCCGCCCAAGTCTCCGGCCCTGCCTTTCTGGAAGGTCAGTGGAGACCAGAGGTATTTCTGTTTTGAGGCATTTAAACAGATGCTCCGACCTCAGCTCCAGCTAGGGTTTCTGGCTGCACATACCACAGACCAAGGGCTTGGAGATTCCTTCCAGAGGCTCCCGTGGCGGGCCGGGGACCGGCCCTGGACCCAGCTTCCCCATCTAGGAAATGGGACGAGACTTGCCTGCAGAGGGTGGGCCCCCAGGGTGGACCAGGGCCCGGGCCTGTCTGGAGGGCTGGTCCCCGCCCCCAGCACCGCTGCCGAGTGGCTCCCAGGCCCGCTGGTCTGCACCCCACCGCTCAGTCCACAGGAGCTGGTCGCAGCCTGCCCTCCATCCCAAGATGGCCCGTGAGCTCCCAGGCGACCCGACCCCTTGTGTCTGGTCTGAGTCTCATTTCCCCACCGTCTACAGGACGCAGCCCCTTTCTGCAGACGGGGAGACTGAGGCAGGGAGCAGTTGGCCAGCTGACCTTCACCAGTGGAGGTAGAAGGATGCTCCCAATGCCTTCGCCCTCTTTCCCACACACTGCCCGGCCCCGAGTCCTGGTTCAGGTTTTGATGTCCCTACAGAACAGCATCAGCTCATTCCTGGTCCCTGGATCCAGACCTATGAGCCCCTGAATCTCTATCCTGTCTTCCAGGAAGGGGTCAACAGCTTCAGCACCTTCTGCAAGCTGTTCCTGATCCCAGGACGCCAGGAATCCATCCCATGGATGGGCCAGGTCCTCCCCGTCCAAGGCTGGCCTTGGAGGAGACCTGACTAGGGCCCGCCACATACAGGCCACTCTTCCCCGCCAACCTGACCCCACTCCGAGCAGTTCTTTGACTGGATTCGAAGGCCTGAGTCTGGCAGCGGCCCTGTGGTCACTCCAGAAGGCTGTGTAAGCATCCCCCGAGGGTGTGTGGTCGTGGGGGTGTCCCTTGCAGAGCTGCTGGCCCCCGGGCAGTGGAGGGGACCCCTTCCCAGCGCAGAACGCCTGGCCTGTAGTGGGTAGAGCTTCCTCTTCCATCTTCAGTGTCTAGTTCCCATGAGTCCTCTCGGTTCCTTCTAGAAGCTTCCTCAGGAGCGTTGGAGAGATGGGATGTGTTCCCCTTGATCTCGGAACCAGTGACCCAGATGAGGAGCTGGGCTGAGCTCCGGTTCCTCTGCCCTTTCTGACGTGAGGTCGGCAGCTGCACTGGCCACAGGCCCCTCCGGCAGCCCTGAGACCCCCCACCAGGCATCACAGCCACCTGCCTCCCACCAGGCCACAGGAGATACTCCTGAGGGGTGGCCCTTGGCTTCCCGTCCTCTCTGACTGCAAATTGCCTGATGGCCTTTCCAGGCACCTCCGACGAGTTAGGCTCTACTACTACCCAGGTCCTCACCCCTGCGCGAGGGCATGGCTGCCCTTTTGGGGGGGCCAGAGTGCTTCCAGGCAGCAGCGCAGGGCTCCACATCGCTGTCCAGGGGCGACCGTACACATGACCCCAGCTGGGGCGGCTGGCACCCGCCAGCCTGTCTCTCACCATCCGGAGCCTGGAAGCCCAAGATGTCGATGTGAGCAGGGCTGGTTCTTGCCCGAGAGTCTGAGGGAGGGTCCTTCCTGCCTTTTCTGGCTCGGGGGCCTCCAAGTGTCCCCCGGCCTATGGCCGCTTCTCTCCAGCCTCTGCCTTCATCATCACATGGCTGCTCTCTGCCCTCGTCTCCGTCTCAGATGTCCCTCTGCCTCTCCCCTATAAAGACACTTGTCACTGGGTTCGGGACTCACCTGGGTAAACCAGGATGATCTCATTTCAAATTCCTTGATTCGATTACACCTGGGAAGAAAGAAAGTCACTCAGTCATGTCCGACTCTTTGCGGCCCCAGGGACTGTAGCCCACCAGGCTCCTCTGCTCATGGAATTCTCCAGGCAAGAATTCTGGAGTGGGTTGCCATTTCCTTGCTAGGACCTTTTGCCTAAATAAGGTCACACTCACAGGTTCCGGGTAGACCTCCTTGGGGGACACAGGTCAGCCACCCGTCAGCAGGCCGAGGTCAATGCTGTCCCACTCTGTCCACTGCAGCACAGTGGACCCCACCCTAGATGGCTCCTCCTTTGCCCAGAGAGAGGCTGGTGGGTGGCCGGGCTCAGAGCGTCCTGGAGCAGAGGCAGGGGATGTACCTGTGTGTGTGTACCAGGGGGCGGGCACGGGGTCCTCTGGAAGGGACATGGAGAGAGCAGGGGGGACGCCCAAGACTGGCCAGAGAGGATAACCCAGGGAGAGGGCCGGGCGGCCTCTCGACACTAGCTCACTAAGGGGCTCCCCTCCTGGCACCCTGGGGGCCGAAGGGCCCATTGGCCTGGCTTCCCTCTGGCCTGCCATGTTCCCAATGCGCCCTCCCCAGGCCCCCTGCGCTCTGGAACACCCTGGCATAGTCCCAGCAGGCCAAATCCAACGATTGGAAGCTGGGCCTCCGCGTCCCATACCGGGCGAGGCCTGGAGAGAAAACCTGTGAATCTGAAACAGAAGGGAAGGCTGCGTGCTCAGTGCTTAACAAGCGGTCAGGTGAGCGGGGGAGCAACCAAACTCGTGGGTCCCCGATTGGAATCGTTTCCTCGGGAGGCTGAGCGCGCAGAGCCGGACACCAGCTGGGCGCACAGCGGCTTCTGACTCTGAAAACAAGAGGGAAAAAAAACCAAACATGCACCGAGCTACAGGAGAAAGATAACTCCCCTGTTTCGTTCCTCTTTGCCTGTCTGTGCTTTCTCTGTCTTTGCTACGCTAAAAACAGATCATCTTTAAAATCGCAACACAGAAGCTCTGGCTAGAATCGACTGTTTTCGAGACGTTGACTCGGGGCAGCAGACAAAGGATTCCCGAGGAACGCTTGAGTGATTCTGATCTGTCAACACTGGGTGACCACACGCAGGGATGTCCGTGCGGCTTCAGTGGTCAAAGGTGTGCGGACAGCCCAGCCTTACACATCCCCAGGTGTCACCTTCCTCCCAAACATTCCCCGGCCCTGGGCACAATGGCCTGGCTGCTCCGGCCCTGCCAGCCGGAACCTTCCTGCCGCTTCCTTGGAGGGTCAGGGGAGCTGCCCTCTCGGGTGGAATCTGTGCCTGGCCGAGGCTGTGACCTCCTCCCGGGGGCCAGCCTCTCGTGGCCACTTTGTGCTCACAAAGCAGGCTTTTAACTCTGTGAAATGCTTTCGTGGTTCACGACCATGCCTCCTCCCAGGGGCTCCATGAAATTCTCAGAGACCTGTCACACCCAGTGAATCGGGAGGGCTTTGATTTAGCGGACAGATGCTTGCCAGCTGACACTCGGAGAGACTGAAGGAGGCGGGGAGAATTAAATAAGAAGTGGGGTGTCAGCTCCCAAAAGGTGGCATATCTCTGTCCTAATTCCTTGACGCCCAGTGTGCCTCAGAGGTCGGGGCTGTTAATGGGCAGGGAACAAATTGGGCGATGCCACCTGTGGCTTTTCCAAGGCAGGAGGGGGCTCCCCTTTACAATTCAGGGGCCGGTTTACTTTGAGCAAAGCCCAGGTGCTCCAGGGTCTGACACTCACCTGCTTTGTGGTGCTCGCCAGCCTCTCTGAGCTTCTTCCATGATGCTGATACTTATAAGAAAGGTGGATCAGAATACCTAGGCCTTAGGAGGCTTTGTCTGTCAGCTTCCTGGTCTCTGTGAGCCCGGGGGGCCCTGGCACAAGGCCGCCATGCACAGTGGCCCGGGCTGTGCACTGCACAACGCCACAGATCCTGGGGTGATGCAATATGGCAATGCAGCCCGGATAACTGTGGGGTGGGGTTAGGGAGAGAAGAGACTCAGGAAAACCTTCTACCCCAACACGACACGACATACGTGACTATTTCATTTGTACCTTCTTTTACTTTCACGCTTCCCCTGCTGACGGCTCTTGAGGGCTTGTCCACCTGAATGGCGCTGTTTCTCCAGCACCTAGCACCTGCCCAGCGTGATGTAGCTGCTTGGGAAATATTTCTGGCATGAACAAAGTCAGGGTTCGTGTGCGGGGTGAAGATGGGCAAAGGGAAATTTACGAGCTACCGGCTAGCCCAGAGCTCCAGGCAGCCACGGGCGGACCAGCTTCACTCTGCATACTGACCACCCTGGTTTCCCCATGGGAGGGTTAAAGAAGTCGGGGGCTCAGGGTGTGGGTCAGGTGGGCTCTCAGAGACAAGACAGCTGCTGACCTGTGTCTGGTGGGGAGGGAGGCAGTAAAATGATGGCCTTGCTTCCCATCTGCAGCTAAGGGAAGACCGTGTAACCCCAAACTCAGGCCTTCAGTGCAGAAGTCTATGTACAGTGGCTTCCAATTCAAGACAAACAGAAACCCAACATGGCAGGGAAGAAAAAAAGCAGAGGAAATAGACCAGGTGACAGCGGCTCCAGGCAGGGGACTGCGGCGGGCTCTGTCTGCCCTCTTTCTTTTTCTTCCAACTCCCAAATTTTCTCTAAAGACCACGAACTATATTTATAATGATTGAAAAAAAAAAAAACCTGGTTAGAAGCAGGGGAACGATCACAGAAACGGGTAGAAATGTATATGTGGGTAAATTCGGTCTAGTCTTACTCACTGGAATAAGAAATGGAAACCAACCTCAATGTCCAGCTCCTGGACAAGGTTTGATTCTCACACCATGGGCGGCTGTGCCGGTTAGGGAGCGAGGTAGATTTGCCGGAGCTCAAGGTGCTTAATAAACCCAGGCTTCTAAACAATACCCACGTACAAGCCCGTTCTGATTATAAAGCAAATGTGCCTGTGGTGATAAAATTACACAATCAGGAGGGCAGAACATGAAGTGTGAACTTAGCTCCGTGCTCAGCAGCCCACTTGCTAACAGGCTTTGGCTGGGACTTCTCTCTGAAGCGTCCTCTGCACACACAAGCACTTACTGGGGAGCGTTTGGTTTTGTGTGGGCACATACTGACCCCACTGCCATTTCAAAGTTGGCTTTAAGAAACAGTTGGCATCGTTCTGCCACGTAGAAGCTCCGAGTGCCATGACCCACAATCCCCCTGCCCAGCAGGATCGGCCTGCCCCACCAGCCCTTCTGAGCAGCTACACCTCTGTAGCTAAAGCCTGAAACGGTCCAGCCATCCCTCTACAGGGGAATGAATAAATGAAGCATAGCATGGTCACACTGTGGGATATCACACAGCAAAGGAAGGTGAATGAATTCCGAGTCCATGGGGCCGCAGGAGCAAAACTCACAAACGTAAGACAGAAGGAGAAGGCGAAGCACGGAGCAGCTAACATCAAGAGGTGTGTCCAGATTCAAAGAAGGAAATTATTTTCACAAAAGTCAGAAGGGTGATTATGTTGGGGAAAGGGGGCTGGCCTGGGGCTGCAGCAGGGCCGGAGGAAGGGTTCATCGTGCCAAGGTTCTCCTTCCCGTCTGGGTGTTGCTTCTGTGGGTCCTTGCCTTATGCTTGTTAGTGAGTCTGTTTCATAGATAAGCTCATTTGTGTCATATTGTAGATTCCACATATAAGTGATGTCATATGAAATTTGTCTTGCTCTGACTGACTCCACTTAATACGATAATCTCTAGGTACATTCACGTTGCTGCAGATGACATCAGTTATTCTTTTTTACGGCTAAGCAATATTCCACTGTATATATGCACCACCTCTTCTTTATCGATTCCTCTGTAGATGGACATTTAGGTTCTTTCCAGGTTTCGGCTATTGTAAATAGTGCTGCAGTCCATGGAGTCGCAAAGAGTCAGACAAAACTTAGCAACTGAATAATAACAACCATGAACAATAGGGTATATGGTGAGGGAGGGCTAAATCAGAAGTTTGGGATTAGCGGATACAAACTGCTATATATAAAATAGATACACAGCAAGGCCCTACTGGATAGCACTGGGAACTACATTCAATATCCTGCAATAAACCATGTTTTTCAGTTGCTAAGCCCTGTCTGACTCTTTGTGACCCCCTGGGCTAAAGCACCCCAGGTTTCCCTGTCCTTCACTAGCTCCTGGAGTTTGCTCAAACTCATGTCCATTGAGTCGATGATGCCATCCAACCATCTCATCCTCAGTCATCGCCTTTTCCTCCTGCCCTCAATCTTTCCCAGCATCAGGGTCTTTTCCAGTGAGTCGGTTCTTCGCATCAGGTGGTCGAAGTATTGGAGCTTCAGCTTCAGCATCAGTCTTTCTAATGAATATTCAGGGTTGATTTCCTTTAGGATTGATTAGTTGGATCTCCTTGCAGTCCAGGGGACTCTCAAGAGTCTTTTCCAGAACCACAGTTCAAAAACATCAATTCTTTGGTGCTCAACCTTCTTTATAGTCCAACTCTCATGTCATAATAAACCATAAGGGAAAATAATATGAAAAAAGAATATATATAAATACATACATACACACACATGTATATGTAGGACTGAACCACTTTGCCGTACATCTGAAACTCACAGCATTGTAATCAACTACTCGTCAGTTTTAAGAGGGCACTAGTGACCTGCATTGTGTCTTTTATGTGCTTTCTAGCATAGATGCTATTTTCCACAAAAACAAGAAGAAGAAAGCAAAAGGTCCCAAAGAGAGACCCCAGATAGTAGCAGGCTGACCTTTGGGAGGTGAAATGCTGGGTAATTTCCACTTTCATGTTAATAAAATCATAACCATCCCCTGAGCGCTTGACATCTGTCATCTAATTTAATCCTCACAACAATTTTGAAACTAGCTTTTATTACCCGCCTTTCACACCTAGAGAACCCAAAGCCCAGAGAGGTGGATGGTGTTACACGGGGAGGTGGGATTCCTGCTCCCATCCTGGGGGGCCAGGCACTTGGATGGTTTGACTTCAAAAATGACCGTAGGTGACTTCTGTCAACACCGCCAGAGAAGCTGGGCAGGAGGAAAGGCCACCGTGGCCCGGCCGGGCTGGGCTCCAGGTGGTGGGACCTGGGCTGCCCTGGCTGCCCCAGCCTGGGGCCAAATGGCGGGACCGCCGAGGCTAGAGGAGTCCGGGGGCTGCTGCCTTCCTCGGTGCTACAAGCAGGTTGTAAAGCACTTTGGGGACCAGTTGACACCAGGATAGGGAATTGCACCCTCGAGGTGGTTTGTGACCCCATAAATTGCCCCGAGGTGGGAGGCAGCTGGGAGCAATGTAGCCAGTTCGCCGGGGGCTGTGACTCTGGAGGTGTGGCATTCCACAGGGCCATGGCCCTCGGCTGGGCGAGACCCTGGGGCAAAGGTGGACGAGTTCCAACCCCCCAGGGACAGGGCTGGGGTGCCTCTTGGCACTGCAGACCGTTGAGAGTGGGCTTGTATACCTACCAGGAGCCTCATGGGGGTCTTCCTGGATACCCAAGTCAAGGTGCCTTAGGTCCAGAGGTCAGAAGGGCCACACCAAGCACTCATGCCTTCCAGGTGTGGACAAGCCCACCGGGAGCATCAGCTATGTTACCGAAGAGGCACCTGGCCTGCCTGCTTGCATGCACGGAAACACCAGCACCACCCGATTGGGTGTCTGAGCACTCTGTGTGCTGCGTCTCGGCCGTCCTGACATTTAAGGGATGGAGGGAACCTCACAAGCTCCTGTGAGGAGCTTCCTGATCCAAGCACAGCTGCTCCCACTAGCCTAAAAGATGTTCTTGCAACTGAGAAAAAGGTGCCCTCACTCTCTACAGATGCAGCCCCACACTGGGCACCCAGCTTGGTGGGCCTGCCAGAGTTCAGGCTGGGAGAGCCTTTGTGCAGTGCACCATCTTCACAGCTGTACAAGGCAGACCTGCCTGGGCCGTGTGTGCAAGGTTGTGCACTCGTGTGTGTGTGTATAATGCATGTGTGCACTTCCCTGGACAGTCTGTGGGTCGCAAAGGGGTTTGTGACCTCATATAATGACAGTGATCTCTGGAACACTGGACCAGCAGCAACTTGAGTCACCTAAGTTCAACAGGGCTTCCCCAGCCCGTGGTGCCAGGCCCGCCGGGGGTTTGGGAGACAGAGTGCCCGGGAGCTGGGATTTTTCTTCCCCATCTGTCGAAAGAACAGTGCACTATCGTGTTGGATAACCCTCAGAGCAACACTGCAAGACCATGGGTGCTGTGGTTGCCTTCATTCTGGAGACCAGACACCAAGGCTTGGAGGGCTGTGTGAACTTGCCCAGGCCCAGTGGCAGGTGAGAGGCGGCGACTGCCTCATGTCGATGGCAGAGTTGGCCCAGGCCAGGGTGCATGTCCATCTGGGTCTCTGGACCCCGGAACCAGCGCCTGCAGACACACAGGAGGATGTGGTGCCCGGCAGAATGCTGGCCACAGCGGAAAGGCCGGAAGTCTCCAGCATGGGAGGTTCCCCTGCATGCTGCCTCCCCAAGTGCTTCCTGCTCGGCTGTTTGTACTCAGACCCTTGGGTCTGAATCGCCAGGGTCAGGTTTAAGAGCTGAAGGTCAGAGGTTGCCCAGGCACCCATGCCAGGCCAGAGGGCTGACCTTTGTGTGACCAAATCGAAGGCCCCTGGGACCCAAAGAGGGGCTTCAGACCGCTGGCCGCCATCTGAAATGCTGCTTGGGGGTTGATCCTAATCACCCCTAATTTAGGGGACAAATGGCCAATTAAGGGACCGTTTGAGAGTCAGAGAAGCAGAAGATGAATGGAGGAGACAGATGAAGCGCAGCTGAATCCCCACATTGGAGCTGGTCATGGGGTTCAGCCTGGGAGGGAGGGGGACTCCTCTCTTGGCATCAGGGGACCCTGGGGTCTGCTGTCCTCTGCCTACCCTGTGGTTGCCAAGGGCCCCAAAAGCCACCAAAGTCCCAGTGGCAGCATTTCCATGAGGCTCACTGCAAAGTGAGTCCCCTGCAGCCGCTGGACTCGGGGGTCCCCACCCCTGCCTGCTCACTATCGTCTGAATGCCCACCGGGTGCTTCCACCAAAGCCAGGACCACTCCATCTAGACAAAGCAGAGCCCCCACCCTAGTGGGGCATCAGGTCTCCTGTGTGTGTGTGTGAGTGAGTGTGTGTACGAGAGAATCCATGAGTGTGGGTGTGTGCAATTGTGTAGTACATGTATGTGTGGGTGTGCATGGGTGTGCAAGAGTAAATGTGACATTGTGTGTGAATGTGTGTGCCCGTGTGGATGTGAAACCAAGAAACACACAAAAAATACACAAGCAGTGGAAGTATCAGACGGTACCACCGCTGAACTGAGTGGCTTTACACAACCGACCCAGCTGGAAATCCCGTGTGCAGGAACTGGGGACTCTGCGGCGTCTGCTCACGTGGCCCACTGGGCTCCCCAAGGTGGCTTTCATGCACAGGAGGCTATAAGTGCCCGTGGCCACCGTCATGATGAGGCCTGAGTGCCCCAGCCCCCCGCCCCCACCAGGCCCCCGTCCAGGGCCTCAGCCTCCTCGGCTTCTCTCCCAAGCAAGGCCGCCTTTTACCCCGGCCCCATGTCCTGGGTGCTCAGGGCAGAGAAGTGGGCCTCACCTCTGGAGGGCCTGGTGGGCATCTTAGAAAAGACCCACCCGAGAAGGGTGCTCCGCCCACAGCCGGGTCCTGGGGCCCCTGGTGCAGAAGGCTGAACAAGAGGGGGATGTGCCCTGAGCAGCCGGGTCACCCTGTCCAGGGAAGCCCGAAAGCCCGAGAGGGAAAGGGGCTGGGGAGTGGGGGCAAGGCGGGTGGGACGGGGGTCTCAGAAGAGCCTTAGCTTTGCTCTAAAGAGGGGTCCCGGAGGGCCAAGCTCAGGCGGGAATCCAGGGAGGCAGGTGGATGGGGTGGGGGGTGGGGGTCAGAGGTCGTGGTCAGCAAGCTGAGGGCTAAGAAGGGCTGTGTGTTCTGTCAGAACTAGAAGCAGGGGCAGCTGGAGGAGGGGGTCCTGGGGATGGTTTATGCTTAACACGGGGTGTCTGCTGCCCAGGACAGAGGAGAAACTAGGGGTGTAGGAGAAGGAGGCAGGGATGGGTGAGGGAAGGGTCCAGGCCTGGGAACAGGAGGCGGGAGGGGAGGAGCCGTACGTGGGTGGTCTTCCAACTGCTCCATGTTCCCCGTGAACTAGACTCACGGTTCCCAGGTAAGACTGAGGAGAAGAGGTCTGGTGGGAAAGGCTCTTCTCCAGGGTTCTACGGACCAGACACTTGGGCTCAGAAAGGTTGGGTCACTTGCCCAAGGTCACACAGCAAGCACACACGTGTGGATTGGATGTCACTCTCCCGGCTCCTGGCCCATCGACTGTGCCTGGAGAGCTTGGGAGTGGGGCCTGGAGGGATGAAGGCAGCTCCCTGTGCCCCCCAGCCCCCTGACCCCTCCTCACTGTGTCCTTGGTCCTGGCAGGACCTCCTCGCCATCCACTGTGGCAGGGATGGGGACAACCAGTCCTGGCCATGGACCCCCCTGCCCAGCATCAGCCAAGCGTGGAGGCAAGAGCAGACCCCAGCGCGGGAGTGGAAGATTCCAGAGGTGAGAGAGGTGTCCTGTGCCCGCTGCACCTTACAGATGCCCTCTGGCAAGTCCCCCCTGCACGTGCCAGGGGTCCTGGGGGCAGAAGCCATGTGGCGCTCACCCCACCTGACCTGGCCTGGGGCTGGGCTGTGCACGCAGCGGGTGAGTGCCAGGTACTTCCTGAGTGAATGGACCAGTGGTAGGTGGACACGGAGGGGGAGGGCTTGGTGTTGGGAGGCGCAGGTCCAGGCCCTGTCACTCTGCACCGCCTGTCCAGGGGGACCGGGGGGTCGCCAGGACTCAGGCCTTCCACTGCTAAGATCGGGATGTGCTGGTCACCCTATCTGTGACTCAGCCCGGGAGCCTCCATCCTCTCCTGCCCTGAACCAGGGCTTAGAGCAGCTGCCATCAAGGGGTGTGCCCGTGAGCCCCCATGTCCACAGAGAGCGGGAGACCCCGAGTCCCTCATGATCCAAATAGAAAGGACCCCTCAGTTAATGATCAAACCTCAGCTTGGCCGGGAAATGCCACCCCTGCTCCCCAAACACACGCCCTCCTGAGCCCCAGGTTAAGGCACTCCTGTGCCAGGAGTCCTCCAAACCAGCTTGCTGACAGAGGTCTCAAGGCAGAGGCCCAGGAGTGGCATTCAGTCCTGGCTACTGGATGGAATGGGGGCCAGGGCCCACCCGCACTTGGGGACCAGTGTGGTTCCCCCATCCCCACCTGTGGCTTTGTGGTCTTGGGATCTTATCAGTTGCTCTGTAATTGAAAGTGATTTGTTTGGGCTGAAAATAATCTGTTTTGGAGGCTAACTTGATTATCTCCTGGAGGGAGCAGCGGTGGGGGCGGGGGGGAGGCTTGCTACCTGCCCCCCCCCAGGCTGCTCACCATTACCATCCATTACCATAAAGATCTTCTTCAAAGGGCAGCCCCTCCCCCAGGCCAGCCCGTTAAGAGCAGGGATGAGGCACCAAGGGCGGCAATAAACTTTCTGCTGTTAAATGATGGCCGAAGTGTCAGACACGTGAGGCGAGCGGGGCCCAGGCCTCTGTGTTTGTCAGGCTGAGATGCCTGCTAACTGGGAACCCGGGTCTCTGCGGGGTTTTCCACAGTCCGGCCCATTCTCCACCACCAGACCCTGCAGGCAGCACCCAGGTGACTGACCGCCATCCCCTATGTTAGGCTCCCAAAGTCCTCAGCAGGTCCTTAGGAGGCTCCCAAAGTCCTTGGCCGATCCTAGGAAACAGTCTCCTGAATCTTCTC
This sequence comes from Bos taurus, assembly GCF_002263795.3. Classification (NCBI taxonomy): domain Eukaryota; kingdom Metazoa; phylum Chordata; class Mammalia; order Artiodactyla; family Bovidae; genus Bos; species Bos taurus. The sequence goes on from NC_037356.1 coordinate 46,968,946, forward strand.
AACAACCTGTGAGGCAGGGTAATTTGTGCCCATTTCACAGATAAGGAAACTGAGGCTCAGAGAAATGAAAAGACCGGTCCAGGTCACCCAAGGAGGAAGTGAATGATAACAGGATTGAAAGCTGGGCCTGAGCACCCACCACTCCATCACGAGACCATGAAGACATGAATTCCCAGGTGTGGGCCCAGTGGTTTCAGCTGTGGGGTGTTTGTGCGACACTTACTGAGGTCACTCAGGCCCGTGGCTCACTTAGGCCAGATCTGATGACCACAGCGCCTCACACAGACCTCTGGGTTCCAAAAGGAATCAGGCAGCAGAGCACAAGAAGGTGGGCAGGGGGGCCTCCATTAACCAGACATCCTGGGAGCGGCCAGGATCCGTTGGACGATGGTGTAGGGCACGGCAGGCAGGCATCCGGGCGCTGCGAAGAGCTGCGTCTGTGTTGGGGGACAGTGGTGTCCAGGCCCTGCCAGCCAGCCCCCACCCCCTTCAAGGCTGGGGGCAGGGCGGGCATTGGGCGATCGTGTCCTGTGGCTTCTCCCCGCTTTTCCGGGGGAGACAGCCCATCTCCGGAGATATCCTGCAGAAGCTGGAAGCCCCAGGCTGCAGTCCCTGCACAAACATCAAAAATCCATAAGGAAAAGGGAAGTCAGGAAAGCTGGCCGCTTTCTCCCCCGGCCCCCGGGGGCCACCCTCCACTATAGCAGCGGCTGTTTGGGTGGTGCTGGATGGAGAAGAATAAGGATCTTTCATAGACACCCTGGCAGGCCACAAGCAGAGTGAAGGAATGTAGAAGACGGTGACCTTTTGCAGAAATTCTCCTTTCCCGGCCGCCCAAGTCTCTGCTGGCTTTTCCTGGGGCTTTTCCAGGGGGTTTCCCTGGAACCTCTTCCTTCCCTCCAGTTGGAACACCCGGGAAGGTGAGGCCTCTGTCTGGGGACTCCCGGGGAGGGGCGCAGGTCAGGGGCCCTCCCAGGTCTCCCCTCTTGAAGATGAATCGAGCCAGCATCCGGCGCCAGCCTCTGCAGGGTGCAGCGGTCCTCCTGGCCGATGGCTGATTCACACTTGGTTGTGCTGCCCACCTACCTCTTCCCACCAAAAGGAGCGTTCATGGGCGGGGGAGTTAGTTGGCAGTGCCAGCCAATGCTGGTGACATAAGAGACATGGTTTTGATCCCTGGGTCAGGAAGATCCCCTGGAGGAAGGCGTGGCATCCCACTCCAGTATTCTTGCCTGGAGAATCCCATGGACAGAGGAGCCTGGCGGGCTGCAGTCCATGGGGTCGCGAAGAGTCAGAACGACTGAAGCAACTTAGCATGCACACAGACAGAATAAAGAGGAGCCAAATATACTTAGAGGAGGTGCCCGAGGCAAGATGAAAGCACAGGGTCTCGGATTTCTTGCGCAAACTTGGGGGTATTTACTGGACAGTGATGTGCTGGTGACCTCTTACTACTGATATATGGCAGCCACCCCACAGCTTTGGGGCGTAAAACACCAGCCGTTTGTTCACCATCCTGAAACTTGGGTAGTGCTGGGATGCTCATGTTCCCCCTATGAGGGGGCCTGTGCCACTCCAGTGGGCACCTCCATCTGGGAGCTTCGTTGGGTCTGGAACTTCCAAGGTGGCTGGACCCGGCGGGCAGGTACCCCCCGGGCTGCACAAGCTGGGGGCTGCCAAGGCCCTGGTCTCTCACTGCACGGCCTTTCCAGGAGGGTGGGTGACCCTTTGCCAATGGTTCTTTCAACCGGAAGAAAGGAAAAGAGGGTAGGAGCCTGCTTCTGACTCACTGTGGCTCTTCTGCTCACATTCTATTGGTGAGAGGTGGTCCCAGGGCTCTATCTAGATCTAGGAGAGGCTGGGAAGTATACTTATGGAGAGAGGAGATGGAAACTCATTAGCTACAACCCTACCCTGAATGATGTAGCAGTCAGGAAAGCCTAGGTTATGCTGCAGTAACAAACACCCCCCAAATCTCAGCAGCTTGAAACAGCAAACTTTATCTTTCAAAGCCTATGTCCTTCCAGGGTCAGCACGGGATTATTTATTTGTTGCTCAGAGAACCAGACTGATGGAGGGGCCCCCTCCCCAGGTGCCTTCACAGTTACAGAGGCAGGGGGACTGTGAAGCACTGGTTCTTAAAGCTTCTGCCCAGAGTAGCCATTTTATTGGTCAGAGCAAGTCACCTGGCAACGGCTGGATTCAAATGATACCAGGTTCCCAGAATGAGAGAAGTGAGCTGCTCAGACATGACCACAGCGGGAGTCTGAATCTCGGTGGGTATCGGGCTGCTCTAGCGCTGAGCCCAGGAGCCACCAGGCTGTGGGAAGAACACAGCTCAGTCTTCTGTGTCCTTGTCATCAGAGATCGAGCTCTGACTGAGTCTCCAGTGTGGGAAGAGCCCCCAGAAGGTAGGCTGTCAGGAGGTGAAGACCCCAAATGTGGACGGCTGGAAGTCCCACCCGATCAATGCACCTTTGGCTTCGTCCTGAAAAGAAGGCCACCCCCAAGGAATGGAAGCTGGGGAGAGCATGGCTGGTTTTAAAAGGACACACTAGCCTGGTAGCCAATGTCAAGGGTGAATCAGCTGTAAGTAAAGGAAAACTCAACCCAATTATTTAGGGGAAGAAAAAAATGGAAGGAGAAAATTATTGATTCGTGCAACTAAGTAGGTGGGGATTTCTGCCTTCTGGTCTGGTTTGTTCCAGGAGTTCAAGAGGATCATGAAGACCTTGCTTCTTTTTCTCAATCTCTTGGTTCTGCCTCCTCTAGGCTGGATCCAGGCCTGGATAATCACTTCTAGATGGCATAACACCCAGTCGCAGAGGATAGGATGAGAGCACCTCCCCAGGTCCCAGAGTTTCCCTGTTTGGATGAGCCTGGGCCATGTGCCATCTCTGAACCAATGATTGCTATTGGAGGACTGACGTGCATTGGTCGGCCAGGCCTGGGTCACATGATTTGCCATGTGGGGGAAAGAGACTAGAGAGGGAGAGTTTCCTTATCATGCATGCGTGCAGAGTCGTGTCCGACTCTTTGTGACCCTATGGACAGTGGCCCACCAGGCAGCTCTGTCTGTGGGATTTCCCAGGCAAGAACACTGGAGTGGGTTGCTGTTTTCTGCCATAGGGGATCTTCTCAACCCAGGGATCAAACCTGTGTCTCCTGCATTGGCAGGCAGATTCCTTATCACTGAGCCACCTGGGAAGCCTTTCCTTATCATGTGAAATCTTAAAACAAAATTCCACATTTGAAATTGCAGCTGTGCCCTTCAGATTACACAGAGTCCCAAGCCTTTCTTTGGCATAAGTACCTCTGGCATGAGGTACCATCTGATACACTACATGGGTTTTGTTTGCTTGACCACATCACACAGCGTGCGGGAACTTAGTTCCCCGACCAGGGACTGAGCCTGTGCCCCCTGCAGTGGGTGGGTAGAGTCTTAACTACTGGACTGCCAGGGAAGTCCCTGATATGCTATACATTTTTAAGAACTTCTTCCTAAGTTGTCTTCCCCACTGAAATGTCAGCGCCAGGAAGGAGCAGAGGCCGTCGATCTAGTCTTTTCACTGCCCTGGGCCTGCATAGTAGGCTCTCAGGAAGGGCTGTCGAGTGAATGGATGAATGAAGAGGCTCCTGTAGGCTGCGGGAAGGTAGCAGTGGCGTTTCTGAGCGCAGCCTGGAGGCCTGGCGCTGTGCTAAATGCCGCCCATCAGCTGTCTCAGTTAAGCCCCCAGCAGCCCTCCCCAGTTTCCGATGAGGCTCAGAGAAGCTCCATCACCTGCCGGAGGACACAGAGGACGTGGGGCCAGAGCCACTCAGTCCCAAGCCCACATTCTCACTCCTCACCTGCTGCCTCCACGGGAGCTCGACAGCTAAGAGCAAGCGAGGGGTGGGCTTGACCCACCGGAGGATTAACCCCCAAGAGGACCTTAAAAATGCCTGTCCTTTGGGACTCTTGGAGACAGCTGATGGAAGTTTAAACCGGAACCACTGGTTTGGAAAAACAATCTGGCGTTATCTGATCCCAGTAAAGGTGAACACATCTTCCCATGCGAGGACTCAGTCCCTAGGTGCCAGAGAGATCCATGCACTGCAGACAGCGTTGCTGGGAAGAGAACAGGACCTGAGCGTTGCCCCTCCTGTCACCAGGAGGACCATTTGAATCCATGGGGACAGAACCTGCGATCAAGAGAGCCGACTGTATGTGGCAAAGTTCATGACTGAGCAGATTCCGGTGGCATTTGTGGTCAGGTTCGTGTGTAAATCACATGTGCGTGCACGGGGCACATGCCTTCCCGTGCACGAATGCATGAGTGCTGGCATGCACACGTGTCTGCTGAAGTCAGGCCCCAGGGAGTGTCCCACACATCGCTGCTCAGACCTCCAGGCTGCCCACTGCCCTCCAAGAATGTGTCTGTCCTCCCTTGCCCAAAGCTGATGCTCCTCAAATCTTCAGGTGTCAGGATCCCCCAAGAGGGGATGAGGCCCCTCGTGGGGCCTGCTGACTTGGGCCCTGGGCCAACCATCTGCAGTCAGGGGCTTTGTGACCCTATGAAATGGGGCGGAAAATGCCGGCCCTGTGTGTCTGCGTGGGGGAGACACAGCGAGACATGGCGGGGATTCAGACATCAGATGACAGTCCAGCTGCTGGGCGTGTGGCCAGCTTAGCCTGCTGGCTCCTAGGGAGCTGGACTCCAGGGCAAATCTGGAAGAGTGAAGCCACCTGTCGGTGTGGGATCCCACCCACCAGCATCCCCGGGAACACCTGGTGGTCTTGCTTCACGGTAGCCAGCCTCCAAGACCGCCTCTGGTGACCCGTCTCCCGGGGCTCTGTGCCCTTGCAGACACTGCTCCACGCTGTGGCAGCGCGGCTCTGTGCGAGCAGCAGAACACGGTGGAGGCAATGATGTAGGACCTCCCAGGCATCGCTGCTGCCGCCTTGCTCTTGGGTCACTTGCTCCCGGGGTGGCTGGCTGCCCTGTTGCAAAGTGACCCAAGCAGCTGCCTGGAAAGGTCCACTTGGGAGGAACTGAGACCCTGTACCAACAGCCGCGGGAGTGAACCACCCTGGAGGCTCATCTTCCAGCCCCAGTTAAGCCTTCCGATGAGACCGTGGCCCCAGTCAACTGCTGGACTCCGACATCAGGAGAGGTCTTGAGCCAGAAACACGCAGTTGCGTTTCCCCTGCGTTCCTGATGCTGAGCTACCGTCTGAGATTATAACCGCTGCTTGTTCTTTTCAGCCTCTACCTGTCCAGACAGTCTGCTGGCAACAATAGATGATGACTCTGCTTCCCTGGTGACTCACTGGTAAAGAATCTGCCTGCAATGCAGGAGCCCAGGTTCGATCCCTGGGTTGGGAAGATCCCCTGGAGACGGGCACGGCAACCGACTCGTGGACAGAGGAGGCTGTCGTGTGGCAGTCCATGGGGTTGCAAAGAGTTGGACAGGACCAAAGCGACTTAGCATGCACAGACAGTCTTTTCCATTTATTGAACACTCAGCACATGAATGTTTTACGTTCTACAATAGTTTCATCATCACAGAAATCCTGACGGTGGAAGTAATGGTCCCCATTGCATAGAAGAAGACACGGAGGCTCAGAGAGGAGCAGTGACTTGTCCAAGTTTGAGCCCTGGACAGAGGCAGAGAGCCACACTTCTAAACCCAGATCGTATGTGCAAGCGTGTTCAGTGGCTCAGTTGTGTTAGACTCTTTGCAACCCAAGGACTGTAGCCTACCAGGCTCCTCTGTCCATGGGATTTCCCAGGGAAGAATACTGGGGTGGGTTGCCATTTTCTACTCCAGGGGATCTTTCCGACCCAGGGATTGAACCGCATCTCTTGCATCTCATGCGCTGGCAGGCGGATTCTTTACTGCTGAGCCACCTGGGAAGCTCCATACTGTCAGCTCAAAGACCTCTCTTCCTTAAGCTCTGCCCCCTCCTTCCTTCCTTGCTTTGGCAGCCGAGGTCCCTGCCGGAAGTCAGGCCCGGGTGTCTGATGGGACATTTCAGTTGCACAGAGAATTTTTTACATTTTTATTTATTTATTTTGGCAGTGCTAGGTCTCTGTGGCTGCATGTGGGCTTTCTCTAGCTTCAGTGAGCGGGACCTACTCTCTAGTCGTGGTGGGCAGGCCTCTCACTGCCGCGGCTTCTCGCTGCAGAGAACAGGCTCTAGGGTGCTTGGGCTCAGTAGTTGTGGTGCAAGGGCTTAGTTGCCCCATGGCATGTGGGATCTTCCCAGATAAGAGATCAAACGCATATCCCCTTGGCAGGCAGATTCTTAACCACTGGACCACCATAGAAACCCCCAGAGAATTCTCTAGAGTAATGGCTACAAGAACAACTAGAATTTGTTCTTTTTCCCCAGGGCTGCTATAACAAACTGTTGCAAACTTAGAGGCTTCAAAGCACAGACATGCACTCTCTCCATTTGGGAGGGCAGAGTCTGGAATCAAGGTGTCCGCAGAGCCATCCTCCCACTGAAGGCTCTAGGGGAGAACGCTTCCTGCCTCTTCCAGCTTCTGGGGCTCTGGTGTTCCTGGGCTGGTGGCCACGTCCCTCCAGCCGCGGTCTCCTCCTCCTCACACGGCCTCCTCGTCTATGCATCTGTCTTCTCCTCTTCTGTCTCTTGGTCGTTGGATTCGGGGCTCCTCCTAAACCACCATTAGCCCATCTTGGTCCTCACCTGAGTTACCTCTACAGAGACGCTCTTCCAAATAAGGTCATGTTTGGAATCCAGAAAAATGATGCAAATAAACTTCTTTACAAAACAGAAGTAGACTCCCAGATATAGAAAACAAGCTTACAGTTACTAAAGGGCAAAGAGGGAGAGGGATAAATTGGGATTCAGTTCAGTTCAGTTCAGTCGCTCAGTCATGTCCGACTCTTTGTGACCCCATGAATCGCAGCACGCCAGGCCTCCCTGTCCATCACCAACTCCCGGAGTTCACTCAGACTCACATCCATCAAGTCAGTGATGCCATCCAGCCATTTCATCCTCTGTCGTCCCCTTCTCCTCCTGCCCCCAATCCCTCCCAGCATCAGAGTCTTTTCCAATGAGTCAACTCTTCGCATGAGGTGGCCAAAGTACTGGAATTTCAGCTTCAGCATCATTCCTTCCAAAGAAATCCCAGGGCTGATCTCCTTCAGAATGGACTGGTTGGATCTCCTTACAGTCCAAGGGACTCTCAAGAGTCTTCTCCAACACCACAGTTCAAAAGCATCAGTTCTTCGGCGCTTAGCTTTCTTCACAGTCCAACTCTCACATCCATACATGACCACAGGAAAAACCATAGCCTTGACTAGACGGAACTTTGTTGGCAAAGTAATGTCTCTGCTTTTCAATGTGTTATCTAGGTTGGTCAACAGACACTATATATACAAAATAGATAAGCAACAAAGACCTACAGCCCAGGGGACGATACTCACTATCTTATAATAACCTGTAATGGAAAAGAATATGAAAAAGAATATATGTATATATATAATACACCTATGAATCACTTTGCTGTATACCTGAATCATTATAAATCAACTATACTTCTTTTTCTGGCTGCACTGCCCTGCACGTGGGATCTAGTTCCCCGACCGGGGATCAAACTTGCACCCCTAGCGTGGGAAGTACAGAGTCCAACTGGACCACCAGGGAAGCCCATATACTTCAATTACAGAAAGAAAACGTCCCAGGTGGGCAGGAATTTCGGCAGAGGGGACATTATTCAACCCATTTCACACTTGCTTGGTGTTTTGTTATTTATAAAATCCCAGCACGGTTCAGCGAACCTGAAAGGTAGGTTTCAGTATTATTTGACACTGATAGTCGTAAGGGGCTTCCCTGGTGGCTCAGAGGTAAAGAATCCGCCTGCAATGCAGGAGACCTGGGTTTGATCCCTGGGTTGGGAAGATCCCCTGGAGAAGGGAACGGCTGCCCACTGAAGTATTCTTGCCTGTAAGACTGGCTCAGCTCCGGGATGGGCCTCAGGCCTCCCAGCCAGCAGGTGGTGGAGTGGGGCTTCTTGCCCCAAGTGTGTGACCTGGCATCCATCCACACGGGTGAGTCCGGCAGCCTGTGCGCTCCGGGTCCGCACTGCAGCCGACAGGGTCCTGGCCTTCCCTGCCTTGCGGGAGCTGTGGCTGCAGGTGGCTGCCGGGGGGCCGCTCCAGGTGGGCTCGGCGGCCATCAGAACCTGGTAATGATCGGGGAGCTCTCCTCGCAGAGTTCCCTAATGGTCCATTAAAGGCAAGTTGGGACCTCATGATTACAGGGAAAGTTCAGCGGGCTTCCTCTTTGAAATACACAAAGGCTGCTCAGGTGATGGCTTGAGCTGCTGTGTTTGAAGTGGCCGTCCTCCCAAGGAACATCTGGTAGGCTGGGCCGCCCGCACTACAAACACGCCGGGCACAGCTGGCCCTCAAAGGCTGCCCGGGCCAAACACGGGGGCCAGGCTCTGCTTTTTTCTCTGGTTTTGACTCGCCCCAAACTCTCGGCTGCTCACTTGTACCTTGCTTTGGTGGGTGGGTGGGTGGGTAAGGAGGGGGGTTCTTTCTTTTTATTTTTCCCTGAGCTGAACTTCAGAGAATATTAACACCAAAGAACCCAGGGTTGCCTCATTAATTCAGGATTAGTGCCGAGCCCAGCGATTATTGTGGATTCTCAACAACAGCTAAAAGAACTCACACAGTCAAGACCAGAGGACTGCCCTGATCAGAGCCCCATCGCAGGAGTCTAGGCAGTATTTTAGGAAACAGCAAATTCCCCTTTTTTCTAATCATCTGTGCATTTAACAAATAGTTATTAAGTGCCTACTATGTGCCAGGTAGTGGGAGCAGCAAGTGCAAAGACCCCGGGGCAGAGAGAGCTTGGAGCATTGGAGAGCCAGCAGGGAAAGGCAGTGAGGCTGGAGGGTGGTGAGCAAAGGGGTGCAGGGAGAATGAGGGGTCCATGGCAGGGGGTCCACAGCAGAGCCTAATCCCCCAGGGCACAGGGGTCTTCACTGGGCACCACTGGAGTCTGGGGCACCAGAGGAGTGACTTAGGTTTAACACGCATTTCCTGTGTCTACTTTCTCAGATATCTTTCCCAGAAAGCACTGTTGAATAGGGAGCTCCAAGCAGGGCCCACATCTGACTCTTGTCCCAACCCAGTGTGCAGCCTTGGGCCTGGCACACAGTGGTGACTTGGCACTTGTCAGCTTACCAGCTCAGTCAAGTCCAATGCCAGGGAGCACGGTGCCAGTGATGGACCCAGGAGCCTTCCCCAAGACTGTTGAAGGCTATGTGGCTAGTTTGGAGAAGATTAATCCCCTTCCGAGGGGTGTGGACCCTTCCGCAGCAACGCAGAGAGCATCCCCTCAGCCCTGGCTGGTACGGACCAGCACCCTGCTGCCACGGAGGAGCTCGGAGTGCTGCAAGGTGTCTGGAGGGGACAGAGCCTTGTGCAGAGGGGCAGAAGCACCCCGGGCATCCTCTCATCTCTCCTTTCAGTCTCCCTGCCTCATCCAGTCTCCAGGTCTTCCCAGACCCTCACGTGGAACCTGAGAAGACACGCAGCGAGTGTTGGATCCAACTGCGGCTTCAGTGAAAGAGTGGTCGAATGAGCGAACGCTGGTCCACAGCGGAACGCCGTCTGTCTTCCCTGGCCCTGGAACACCTTACCCCGGCCCCTCCAAATCCCTCCTTGGCTTCCAGCCCTCCTGGGCAGGAAGTAGCTACGATGTGTAGCTCACTTGGACTGGGGAGGGGGCCTGTGATGAGTCTGCACATCTGTGTCCTGAGACGGGCTGGAAGGATTTCCAAGAAATCTTTTTTTTTCAAAGATCTGTTTGTTTGTTTATTTTTGACCGTCCTGGGTTTTCACTGCTGCGTGGGCTTTTTCTCTAGTTGCAGAGAGCTGGGGCTCCTCCCTAGCTGCGGAGTGCGAGCTTCTTATTGCCGTGATTTCTCTTGTCGCCGAGCACAGGCTATAGGGCGCTCAGGCTTCAGAAGCTGCGGTACGAGGGCTCAATGGTTGTGACTCCCCGGCTCCAGAGCACAGTGGTTATGGAGCACACGCGGGCTTAGCTACTCTGCGGCCTGTGGGATCTTCCCAGATCAGGGACAAACCTGTGTCTCCTGCATCGGCAGGGGAATTCTTCACCCCAGAGCCACCAGGGAAGCCCTCCGAGAAATCTTGATGCTTTCTTCTTTTTCCATCTCTGAAATGTTTTCTGGTTCCAAGAGTTTGCCATGGACATTTTAGAAATAATGGAGGATGTAGGTGCCCACACAGACACCCACGCACAGTGCTTTTATGATTCCCCCACCCAGAGATGGGCAGCTTAAGTCTTTGGGCCTCTATCCTTCCATAATTTCTATGCATAATCACATCTATTAATATTTTCCAAACACCTTTCTGTTCAAACTGTTGCTGACCTGTTCTTTTCACTTAAGGTCTGGGGAGCAAATTTCTGAGGCTTTTTTTTTTTTTGGCCATATCTTGCAGGGTACGGGATCTTGTTCCCTGAGCAGGGATCAAACCGTGCCCCCTGCATTGGGAGTGTGGAGTCTGAACCGATGGACTACCAGGGAAGTCCCTGTTTCTGCATCCTTTAAATGTCACAGAAAGTCAATTCAGCGTGATTCTCTGCGCTCTTCTGGGAGGTACTGAGCTTGCATCCTTCTCTGAGTGTGAGTTTTTCTGATTGTGGAGAATTACAGGTAACACAAGATGGATCATTTCAACCGTTTTGAAGTGTATGATTCCGATGCATTGAGTCCGTTCACAATCTGTGCGACCACCACCCCCATCTAGCTCCAGAACACCCTCATCCCACAAGGAGTCAACAACCCTGAACCGTCAGCAGTCGGCCCCATCAGCCCCTTGCTCAGCCTCTGGGGACTGAGCTATTCTGGACGTGTCACAGACAGGGACTCCTGCACCACGTGGCCTTTTGGGTCTGGCTTCTCCACGTGGCCGAATGTCTTCAAGGTCCATGCTGCTGCCTGTGTCCGCGCTTCGCTCCTTTTGATGGCTGAGTAATATTCCACAGCGTGGATGGACCAGATTTTGGTTCTCATGCATCATTTGGGTGCGTGGGCTCTTTCTAGCCTTTGGTCACTGTGAATAGTGCTGGCTGAGCATCCGTGTGCAGGTTTTTGTGTGGACATGAATTTTCATTTCTTATTTTTCATTTTGTATCCCCAGGAGTCGAATTGCTGGGTCCTGGGGTGTTCCTACTTTTAACTCACTGGGGAGCTGCCTGAATGTTCCCCACAGAGGCTGCCCGCTGCACAATCCCTCCAGCGGACGTGCAGCAGCTTCAATGCTCCCAGTGGTCCTGAGACCCCGGCCTGGGGGGCTGATTCGCAGGTGGGTGCGTGGCGGCACCTGCTTTCTCTGCCATGTTGCTCTCCAGAAAGGCTCAGTCCCCGTAGGCCCTCTGGGTGGCAGGCACCTTGAGGGGATGGACGGCCCTGGGCGACCTTGGGCAAATCTGGCCCCTCTCGGGGACCTCATTTCAGCCTCTGGGCTGGCGCTGTGCATACAGAGGCTGCCCTGAGAATCAGTGCTTTTGTGGGGAAAACTTGGGAGGTCAAGGCTCCAGCAGGCAGCTCAGGCCCTCAGGCTGGAGGCAGAGAGGCTGGCCTCATCAGGGACCCCAGGATGGGGTGGGGGGAGGGTCCTCTGTACCCAGATTCTTCCTGGGCAAGCTCTGGTCATGCCCAGAACCCCGCTTTCTGTAAATTGCTAGCGTGGAGGCTGGGAGGGGTCCGCACCCCGCTGGATGGGTTGAGGGAGGGGACTGGAGCTGCTGGCGGTCAGGAAGGGATATGTGAGTCTTCAGCCAGAGTTTCCTCAGCACCGTCCCAGGAGCCTGGGCTGGGATCTTAGGAAAAATCTTTGGCCTCAGGCCAGCACCCATTATGGAGGGGCAAGGACAGGAGAACAAAGACTAGGAGGGAAGCGAGAAGGGGGACCTCTGGGAGGGCAAAGGGCAGGGCGGAGGCCTGGAGGCAGCCCAGACCAGAACAGAAGAGCACGCCGGCTGGGCCGCGTGCTGGGCCTGGAACGCTGGTCCAAGGCAGGCGTCTCTAGCCCCTGAGCAGGACATCACATCCCTCGGTCTGCCCTGAGGACAGCCTGCCCCAGAGGCTGCGGTGCCCGTGGTGCTGCCCAGGGAGGGGACAGGGGAGGGCTGGCCTCACCTCAGCGCAGGCGGGTTGGTGCCGGGGCCCAGATGACCTTGGCCACCGCCTCCCTTCTCCTTTCGTGGCTGTCGTTCCCACCTGGGCCCAAGAGGGTGACTGGAGGCTTTGTACTTCAATAGACCCTTTCATCTGCAGCCCCTGGGGGCCTCTGCAAGCCGCCTTAATTAAGGCTCCCAGCACCCTGGCCTCCTAAATGCTGTTTTGCAGTTGGATGGCATACAGAACAGAGGGATTAAGTGATTTGTCCAAGATTGCACAGCAGAGCTGGGCAGACTCCCCTCCCTGGGGCGGGGGGACGGGTTGGCGGGCCTCGGCCTCCGCCTGCCTTCTCTCTCCTCTTGTTGGGTCCCGTTCTGCTGGGCCCCAAGAGCTCAGCTGATGGCCCTTGGAAATCCACACTGTCCCCTGCTTGCCAGCAACCAGCCCACGGGCGAGCCAGGCAGGGGACATTTCCTGGACGGGGTGCCGAAGGCAAGGGTGGCTCTCAGGGTGTGGAATCCACTCCCACAGGGCCTGCTGGGTCCTGCAGGGCTGCTGCTGGCCGGGGACCTCTGGGCGCTGGACACAGCAGGGGTGAGGGGGCCGGGCAGAGAGGCAGGGCTGCGGGGAGGGGAAATTCCTGACGTTCTTTCTTTGGGTCTGTGAGCTCATGAGCAAGTGTGGTGGGTGCATTTCATAGACCGGAAAATAAATCATTCATTGAAAAGGAGAAAAACAAATGCATTTCCAATCTGAAGGGTCAGCGGCCATTGAAGTCAAGGACAGGGAGGCGGCCTGGCTGTCTCCATGGGCTGGGCCAGCATGGTATTTGCAAAGAACAAGCTCTCTGAACCTCCCACCTCCCAGCTCTCCTCCGGTGCCAGCCGCGGACCTGCTGCCTCGGTGACTTCAAGGGCCTCCAGGCCGGTCTGCGCTTCCTGTTCCACCACAGTCTGTTCCCAGCTCAACAGCCAGAGCAACTCGCTTACAGAACAAGTCACACTGGTCTCCTGCTCTGCTCCAAATGACCAGAGGCTCCCACTCACTCCAAGAAGACGCTCTGGTCCCCCTCTGCCCTCTGCGCCCTCACCCCATCCTGCAGCCACTGAGCGTCTCCGTCCCCACTGTGCCCTCGGCCTGGCACACCGCCGCCCTAGGTCCACCTCCTGCTCAAAGGCCTTTTTCCTCCCAACAAGTCCTTTCCCACCACTTGAATTTAAACTGCAGCTCCCGCTCCCATCCCGTGTATGCACTAGCATTTCCAACACCTCTTTCATCCAGGATACTCTGTTATTTTCCAATTTTCTTTATTAATCACCACCATGAAAAATGCCCCCCTCTCCTACCCTCTCCTCACTTCAAGGCAAAGTTCTGAAATTACAGAAAAAAAACTTGGCGTAATAGTGGGAGACCCCAAGAGGGTGTCCTCAGCAGAGAGGTTTACGGGGAGGTGAGACTCCATCAGGAGAGCTCGTGAGAGCCGTCACTCTCCAAATGGAGAAAAAGACCCCACATTGTGAGGCTGACTCCTCACGGAGGTTCCTGGCTTTTTCGGGAGAAGTACAATCAAGCTTTAGGAAAATAAAAAGGAATAAATTTGGAGTTCTCTTCCACAGTTTTCATTACGCTCAGTCATATCCGACTCTTTGAGACCCCATGGACTGTAATCCACCAGGCTCCTCTGTCCACGGGATTTCCCAGGCAGAAATACTGGAGTGGGTTGCTCTTTCTTCCTCCAGGGATCTTCCCAATCCAGGGATCTAACCTGGGTCTCCTGCATTGCAGGCAGATTCTTCACCATCTGAGCCATCAGGGAAGTTCACTAGAGTAGTACCTGGCACACCATGGGCAGCAGGAAATGCTTGCTTGATCCTGAGTGCCCTGTGTTCCTTGGAGGAGGGGCAGCCAGCCTGAGCCAGGATCTTTAGTGTGTTTCGTTCAGAGTCAGTTGTGGGGCATTTTGCTCAGAATCACAAATCTGGGAGGTCCCCAGGGATGGGAGGGAGTCAGGGCTAGAGTCCAACTCGAACACCCCAGGGCAGGCAGGACCACCCAGAGCCTCATTCTCTGGGCAAGGCAGGGTTGACTGTGGACCTGCCTCCCTCCTCACCAGATTTGAAGGACAGAAGACAGTGGTTCTGCCAAAGAGGAGACTGCAGAAGACAAGAAGCCAGAGGGGTGGGAGTTAGCTGGGGTTTTGAGCAAAGGTCCCCTATGGCTATACCTAGGTCATCCCAGGGAAAGGGGGCAGGGAGGTCCTAGCCCTTGGGACCTCCCTGGCAGCATCAGACATCTGTGATCTCGGGTGCCTGCAGCACGGCCCCTTGAGAAACATGAATTTCTCCCAAGCTACGGTGATCCATAAAATGACTTAAGGCACAGCCCCTCAGTCAGGACCACGTAGAAGAGGGACCCCAACAATTCAGGCCAACCCAAAGCTTTGGTTGGGCCCTGCGCTTCCTGCCCTGGTCTTGCAGGTCGGTCTCCCTGTAAGATCTGCCCTGGAGAGAGGGGTACAGAAGTGTCCCCGAGGCCCCAGAAAAAAAGAACTGGGAATTAGAATGGCCAGACTTCACAAGTGAGAACAAGACACCCAGTTCAATTTGAATTTCAGGTACATATCAAATACTTTGTTAGTATAAGTATCTTCCAAATTTAGTATGAGTATGGCCCATGGAAACAGTGAGAGACTTTATTTTTGGAGGGGTGGGGCTCCCAAATCACTGCAGATGGTGACTTCAGCCATGAAATTAAAAGATGCTTGCTCCTTGGAAGAAAAGCTATGACCAACCTAGATAGCATATTAAAAAGCAGAGACATTACTTTGCCAGCAAAGGTCCATCTAGTCAAAGCTATGGTTTTTCCAGTAGTCATGTATAGATGTGAGAGTTGGACTATAAAGAAAGCTGAGCACCGAAGAATTGATGCTTTTGAACTGTGGTGTTGGAGAAGACTCTTGAGAGTCCCTTGGACTGCAAGGAGATCAGACCAGTCAATCCCAAAGGAAATTAGTCCTGAATATTCATTGGAAGGACTGATGCTGAACCTGAAGCTCCAATCCTTTGGCCACCTGATGCAAAGAACTGACTCACTGGAAAAGACCCTGATGCTGGGAAAGATTGAAGGCAGGAGAAGGGGACAGCTGAAGATGAGATGGTTGGATGGCATCACCAACTCGATGGACATGAGTTTGAGCAAGCTCTGGGAGTTGGTGATGGACAGGGAAGCCTGGTGTGCTGCAGTCCACGGGGTTGCAAAGAGTCAGACATGACTGAGCAACTGAACTGATGGCCCACGCACCGAAACGTTTACTGCTTACTTGAAACTCAAATGTAACTGGGCACCCTGGATTGTATCTAACAATCCAGAGGTCCCTGCCTCAGACAGGGCAGTACATGAGAGTCCTGGGGCAAGAGATAGAGGCCCTGGAATTCTAAGATTTCCAAGGTCAGAAGCGGAAGGAGAAACAACCAAGATTCGTCTTACAGATGAGGAAACCGAGGCCTTGGGAGATGGGCTGACTGGCTGGCGCTGAACCCAGGCGCCCAGTCTCCCTGCTCTCTGCACACACCCACTGCCTGGAGTGAGTGTGGACCAAGGTCTAGAGTGAATGGGGCCAGAGTTGGGGGCCACAGCAGCCCCCGGGAGCCAGCGGCCTTGTCTCCCACACCAGCATGGTGAGAGCTCCCCAGGAGAGGGATCGCCTGGCCCAGCCACCGCTCTGCCTGGCCCTGTGTGTTTGCCCAGCCTTGGGTCCTGGTCCCCGAGCCAGCCTTTAGGGTTTGGTGCCCCTCACCCCCGCTGCCCCAGCTTGTCAAAGCCCCAGTGTCTGGGGACCCCAAGAGGCCTGGTGTTTGCACATGAATAGGTGGAGATTTCCTGAGGTCATCTTTCCCCCAGAAATGCACATTTCTCACCAAAAGGCTCCAAGTCGGGCACTGCAGCAAGTGGCCGCTGATCCTGTCCCCAGGGGTCTGCCTGGCTCAACGCGGGAGTCTGCAGGAGCCAGGACCGAGGTTCCCCCAACGTTCCCTAGGGCCCTGCCTGGGAGCCGATTTTCAGGGCTGGGGGTGAACCACAGACTACAAAGTGATGCTTCCCTATTTGTGCTCATTCCTTCACTCAACAAACAGCAGGTCCTGTCCCTGCCCAGTGCTGGGCGCTCTTCCAGATGCTGGGGGTGCAGAGACCTGCTCTCGTGACACATAACACAGGTGAGCGTCATGGTTTGGGTTGTTAATATGGGCTGGGGGCTGCTGGGGAGCATCCAGAAGGCTGCTCCAGCTGGGGTCAGAGGAGGTGGCATTCAGATGTAGACGAACCCATCTGTGAAGATTGGAGATGAGAAGATCCCAGGCTAAGGGAGCAAATGCAAAGGCCCTGGGGCTGGATGGTATGGAGTGCTGCAGGAAGCTGAGGCTGGGAAGTGGCAGGGACCTTGAGAACCGGTGCTAGCTGGCTGGTTCTGTCTTCCTCCACTTTACGCCTCTGCCCTGAGGGCACACACTGCCCATGATGGACCTGCTCCTCTTTCTGGGCCAGGGCATCAGATGGGGCCAGCCAGGCAGCCATCGATCTCCCTCTTCATCCAGAGCCCAGGAGAGTGGCTCCTGGTCCAGCCAGGCTGGCCGAGGTGGGGTTGGGCCTTTGCCTCCCCATCTGCGTAGGAATGAATGGTGACCCCCAAGGAGACATATCCAAGTCCTCACCCACCAGGGCCTGTGTGTAAGTCACTGGGTCGAGTCCAACTCTTTGAAACCCCATGGACTGTAGCCAACCAGGCTCCTCTGTCCATGGGATTCTCCAGGCAGGAATACTGGAGTGGGTTGCTATTCCCTTCTTAAGGGGATCTTCCCGACCCAAGAATCAAATCCAGGTTTCCCACATTGTAGGCAGTTTTTTACCATCTGGGCTACCAGGGAAGCCCTGTAAGTGGGACTTTAATTGGAAATACGGTCTTTGCAGATGTAACTAAGGTAAGGATCTCAAGAAGAGATCGTCTTGGATTTAGAGTGGACCCTAAACCCAATTACAGTTGTCCTTGTAAGAGGAGAGAAGGGGAAACCAGAAGCAGGACAGCGTGGAGGAGGCCAGATGACAATGAAGACAGGGGCTGGGGGAATGCAGCCAGGGACACGGGGCGCCCCAGGGGCTAGTGGAGGCAGGAAGGACCCTAATTTCGGGGAGAGGAAATGATGCTGACACGATCTGAAGCCATCTGATGTGTCATCGCTTGTTACAGCAGGCTAGGGACACTCAAAGGCCTGCCTTTGACCTGATCACTGGACAGGAGGCTCAAATACTGGTGAGCCTTCTTATCTTTTCTGCCTGGACAGTCTCTTGAGTCCCTCATTTGGGAGAAGGGATTACAGGAAGTTTAAGGGTTAAATAAGTTTGGGGGTCGAAGGGACCCCCTACTACTAGACTGGCAGGTAACTGTAGGCTGTCTTGCTTACCCATGAAGTGGGGTACCACAGTACCCCCTCGCCGGGTCTGCAGGGTCTGCCTCTCCAGAAGACCCCAAAGCAAGGATTTCAGCAAAGCTTCAGAGCTCTGGAGATGGCCGGACTGGGCTCCGGTTCTCCTGGGCAGCACCCCTGGGAAGGTGATTGGGGGCTGTTTGGGTTCATTAACATTTTCTGGCGACAAACGCGACCTTAATCACATTAGCTCTGAAGTACAAATCAGGCCGGGCCCTCGAGCTGGTTTCAAAGACTCTGGGGGCTTGGCCGGTTCTGGGTTTTTCTCCAGGCACTGTTTACTCCTGTCTTGAAATCCACAGCCTCCTGGGTTGGTGTCAAGGAGCCGGGAAGAGGTCAGGGGGCTCCCCTAGGAAGTGTGAGTGTGCCTGGGGGGGCACGGGCCAGACCGTCGGGGAGAGAGACCAGCCGGAGGCCTGGCCCTGGAGCCTGGGGTCCCCCACCTGGATCTGGGCTTCCGCCCTTGGTGGGGACTTATATGCCCTTCCTCTCAATCTGGGACTTGCAGGTGGATCAGTGATGATGATGGAAGATGGCCCACCTGTGTGTCTGGCGGCCAGCAAGCTGTTGGAGGGGAAGGGAGGCATAACTGGGCCATGTGTCCGTTTCTTCCAGCAGCCAGCCTGGTGGGCCTCTTCATGGTGAGAGCACAAGATTCCCACAGGCAAAGAGAAAGCAAGCTCCAAAGCCCAGGCGGCGTTCAAGCTTCGACTGGCATCACATTGACAGACCATCCCATTGACCAAAGCAGGTCAGGCGGCCAAGCCCAGGTTCAAGCAGAGACAGAGTCCACCGTTTAATGAGGAAACTGCAAAGGCATAGTCCAAGGGCAGATGCTACAGGACTGGGAAGAATCTGGGGCTATTCCATCTATCAGAGTTGCTTTGCTGTTTTTCTTCTTTTTTAATTTCCAGGGTGTGGAATTTCTAAAATTCATCGTAGATTCATTTAATTATTATCTTATAACATTGTACTTTTCCTGGGGTTGTTGTTGTTCAGTCACTCTTGTCCGACTCTTTCTGATGCCTTGGACTGCAGCATGCCAGGCTTCCCTGTCCTTCATCATCTCCCAGAGTTTGCTCAGACTCATGTCCTTTGAGTCAATGATGCCATCCAGCCATCTCATCCGCTGTCGTCCCCTTCTCCTCCTGCCCCCAATCTTTCCCAACATCAGGGTCTTTTCCAATGGGTTGGCTTTGCATCAGGTGGCCAAATTATTGGACCTTCAGCTTCAGCATCAGTCCTTCCAGTGAATATTCAGGATTGATTTCCTTTAGGATTGACTGGTTTGATCTCCTTGCAGTCCAAGGGACTCTCAAGAGTCTTCTCCAACACCACAGTTCAAAAGCATCAATTTTTTGGCACTCAGTCTTCTTTATGGTCCAACTCTCACATCCACACGTGACTACTTAAAAAACCATAGCTTTGACTAGGCAGAACTTTGTTGGCAAAGTGATGTCTCTGCTTTTTAATATGCTATCTAGGTTGGTCATAGCTTTTCTTCCAAGGAGCAAGTGTCTTTTAATTTCATGGCTGCAGTCACCATCTGCAGTGATTTTGGAGCCCAGGAAAATAAAGTCTGTTGATATTTCCATTTTCCCCCCATCTGTTTGCCATGAAGTGATGGGACTAGATGCCATGATCTTAGTTTTCTGAATGTTGAGCTTTAAGCCAACTTTTTCACTCTCCTCTTTCACTTTCATCAAGAGGCTCTTTAGTTCTTCTTCACGTTCTGCCATTAAGGTGGTGTCATCTGCACATCGGAGGTTATCGATATTTCTCCTGTCAATCTTGATTCCAGTTTGAGCTCCACCCAGCAATACAAACTGAGTTGGTTTAAAGAAAAAGATGAAGTAAAAAAGCTAAAAGGTAAAAAAGAAAAAAAGATTAAGTAAATAAACCAACAGATTATGCAGAAATGGCAACCATAAGTCTAGGTGATTATTTACCTTAGTAAATAGTCAAATTTATTCTGTTTCAAAGATCTGTTCTTAACTACATGTAACCACCTCCAATCCAGCTATCATCACATGTCACATTAATTCAGTTATTCACTCAACAAGCATACCTCAATGGAGCTAGGGTGGTAAAGAATCTGCCTGCAATGCAGGAGACCCCGGTTCGATTCCTGGGTCGGGAAGATCCCCTGGAGAAGGGATAGGCTCCAGTATTCTTGGGCTTCCCTTGTGGCTCAGCTCATAAAGAATCTGCCTGCAATGTGGGAGACGTGGGTTCGATCCCTGGGTTGGGAAGATCCTCTGGAGAAGGGAACAGCTACCCACTCCAGTACTGTGGCCTGGAGAATTCCATGGACTGTATAGTTAGACACCACTGAGTGACTTTCACTTTTCAACCACCTCCAGCCCAATTATCATCAGACATTCAGATGTCATATATTAATTCAGTTATTCACTCAACCAGTACACAATGAAGGTCCCTGTGTTCACTGCCCTCCCACTTAACCCAGGAAGGCAAGGCCTGACCCAGGAGCTTACCACCAAAATAGGGCATAAATGCAAGGAATTATGTACAGACAGAAACAACCATGGTCATTTCAGACACTTGCACACAAGGGGAGAGTGACCGGGAAGGCAGCTTATCTGCTGTGTTCTGAGAGCCTCCCTGAGCTGGAGCTGAGAGTTGGATGCTGAAAAGAGATGTCGTCACCGAAGGGCCAGGAGGAGCAGTGGGCAGGGGCCAGGTGCAGGACAGGACGGAGGCCGTGGATGCTGGAAGGCAGGAGGCATAGCAGAGTAGGGGGAGGGCTGTGAGTTGTCTCTTCCAGGTGAGCCTTCAGATCTCAGATTCAGTTATCGCTCCCCTTTTTTCTTTTTTTAATCTCTATTTCCAAAATCCATCTATTGAACACTTAAAACCCATTTGAAAAAGCAGTTGTTCTGTGGGCTCTCATTGCATCCCTTCAAGAGATGTCCTTTTTATTTTGGGTCAGTTTCCAGTTGCATCTCCATCACACATTGGCTGGGCCTTCCTACCCAGGCAGCCAAGGCCCCTTGGGCACATTGTCACTTTTCTGTGCCTGCTCGTGACTCCGTCTTCCACCAGCTCATACCTGCTCAGCTGAACAGTGGAGGGTGATGGGGGCCATGGACGGCCGAGAGGCACCTTCCCAAGGGCAGGAGAGGCAGGAGGGCAGAAGAGAAGGGGGCCAACCATCCCCTCTCTGCTGAATCCGTGGAAAGTCAGCTCCTGGGCCCCTGGTACAAGTGGCAGCCCTCTGCCAGCTCCTGGGGTCAGAAACAATTGACCCTGTAAAGTGGCCCGTTCCTGGGGTCCAGGGCTCAGAAAGGACTGCGTGCTATCCAGGAGACCCATCAAGAAACATTGGCCCTTGATCCTGGAATTCCCCCAGAGCACAGGGAAATCCTGGATTCTCCCAGAAGCCTTCAAGGCCAAGCAAGCTGTGTTCTCTACCCCCGGTCCCTGCTACCTTCCCAGCACCAAGGAAACAAAATGCCCAGCCAGCCTGCCTGCCGTGGGTGTCCTTTGATCCTTTGCAGTGAGTGGGCTGCAAAGAGTGCGAGGTGTAGGCGTCAGTCCGTCTTCCCTTCCTCTCTGTCTGGCCCTGCTCCTCTTATCTCCTAGTGTACAATCAACTCCCCGCAGACTTCGTGGTATAAGACAACCACCATTTTCTTCAGCTAACTGAGTCTGTCATAGGAGCTTGCGCAGGACACAACAGGACGGCTCATCCCCATGACATGGTATCTGGAGCCTCAGCTTCAAGAAAAAGCACCTAAGAGTTAGTGTCATCCAGAGGCTTCTTTACAAGTCTGGTGCCTGGGCTGGCGTGATTTAGACTCCAGACACAGCCAGGCCTGTTGCCAGACAGCAAGGACAGTCGGCCTCCTCATGCAGCTCGGGCTTCCCCCTAGTATGGCAGCCGCAGGTGGCATGGCTCAGGGCTGCAAGGACGAGGGGTCCAGGGGATGGAAGCTGAGTTTCTTTTCATGACCCAGCCAGGGAGGCACAGAGGCACTTCCACAGGTGGGAGCGCTCAGAAGCTCACCCAGTCACAGGAGAACGGCCATTTTCAAGGCTTCACCGAAGCTCACAGAGCAGCGATCCCCAATCTTTCTGGCACCAGGGCACAGTGTTGTGGAAGACAGCTTTCCCATGAACGGGTTCGAAGGATGGTTTCAGGATGATCTGAGCGCGTGACTCTTATTGTGCACTTTATTTCTATTATTACATCAGCTCCTCCTCAGATCATCAGGCAGTAGATATCAGAGGCTGGGGACCCCCGTCATATACCATTTTATCCAAGAGTCTGGGCTTCTGCAGAGAGAGGGAGAGGGCTGACAGGTCCTTGTGGAGAGGGGGCTCTGGGGTTTGGCTCCAGGTCTGCCCAGCGGCTCCGCCGTTCTGGCCCCATTTGTGTATTAACGGGGTTTTATCCAAGCGCAGGGTGTCACGCTTGCCTCCGTCAGGGGTGGGGGTTTTAGGTGAGACAGGGAGGCATTAAATCACATGGACTCCCACAGGGAGAAAGATACTGCCTTTCAGCCATTTTCACTAAGAGGAGAAAGTTTCTGTTTGGTGATAGTAAGCCCTTAACACACCTCTAACACTTGCAAATCTCCCTTTAGGGAAAAAAAAAAAAAGAGGCCGTGCCCTGGCTCGGAGCTTAGAAGAACTTCTCAGCATCATTTATGTTTGTTTTCCCCAGTTACCTTCTGGGTATGGCAAGCAGCAATGTTTCTCCATTTCAGCTGGAGTTGTAAAGTTTTGTTTTCTTTTTTTAAGGTTTTATTTATTCTTTTGCTTTTGACATGTACACACTGCTATATTTTTATTTGTTTATCTTGGGCTGTGCTGGGTCTTGTTGCTGCACGCAGGCTTTCTCTAGCTGGGGAGGGAGGGGCTGCTCTCTAGTTGCCGTGCGGGCTTCTCACTGTGGTGGCTCCTCTTGCTGCGGAGCGCAGGCTCTAGGCTCCCGGGCTTCCGCAGTCGCCGCTCATTGGCCCTGGGCCATGGGGGCTTCAATCGCTGTGGCACACGGGCTTAGTCGCTCCACGGCACGTGGAATCTTCCTGGACCAGGGATCGAACCCATGTCCCCTGCACTGGCAGGCAGATTCTTATCCCCTGCACCACCAGGGAAGCCCTGGAGTTGTAAAGTTTTAAAATACAATTATTTAAGTAACAAAGGGATTGATGGAAACAAATATCAGGTAAATGTAAATTTAGAACATATGGTTAAAATCATGCGGGTGACATCCCCCAGAGGTGTGCAGCAGCAGCCCTGGAGTGCCTGAGTGTCTAAGGTTCTGGCACCGCTGCCTCGGCTCGCTTAAACCTCCTCCAACCCATGAGAAGGGAGGGCTTATGATCATAATTTCCACCCTGGTGTTGAAGGAACAGGATTCAGGGAGTTCAATCTCTGCTCAAAACTCACAGCAAGTGCGGGGCGGCACCAGGAGTCCTTCCCGCCTTCCAAACCCAGGCTGTCCTTCTAGAAGCCCTGGGTCTGGGGAGTCCAAGACTGACAAGCCAGAGGGGATGTTTCAGGACCAACACGGGAATGCTCTAGAGATGGAGACCACCTGGGGCCAGACCGGAGGCTAAGGTGTGGGCACGGGGGCTCGGCGTCCAGGGAGAGCACACCTGAGGGGTGACCTGATCACTGGGCCCCAAGATAAGCCCATGAGGGCAAGTCCTGAGGCTCTTTGGGTTCATCTGGTCAACCCCATGTGGGGTGCGTGTGTGTGTGTGTAGGGGAGGCAGAGGTCACTGCACACCCCCTAAGGGAAGCAATGGGCATTGAGATTGACACGGGTCTCAGTCTGGGTTTGCTGCACCCTCTAAGGATGGCACTGCTGGCCCCAGCCAGCCCCCAGCGCCGGAAGTGTGGAAGGCAGTCTAAAGCGTGAGACCCTCTCACCTGTGGGGCCCAGGGTCTAAGGGCACCACAGCCAAAGACCCTCTGTCTCTAGACGCGCATGCCATAGGCCTCCTGGGCAAGGCTGGGCAGGCTGCAGTAAAAGTTGGCTCGGGAGGGGAGATATGCCACATTACTTTGGATGTGACCTCCGGGAAAGGAGGCCCCCTGCCCAGGAGCATCAAGGTGTGACCCACGTGATGGTCAAGACCAGAGACAGCAGCCATGCCCTGTCCCCACCTCAGCCCAGTGGACACCCTCCATCCTGTCCCCATCAGTCCAGTTCACTTTAAAATGCAAGACAGTGGGACTTCCCTGGTGACCCAGGGGTTAAGAAGCCACCGTGCAATGTGGGGGGCGTGGGCTCAATCCCTGGTCGGAAAAGTAAGACCCCATGTGCTGTGGAGCGTCTAAGCCAGTTTGACTCAACTACTGAGCCTACGCCTGCTCTGGAGCCCATGTGCCGCAGCTAGAATCCTTGTACCAAAACGGAAGATCCTGCGGGCTGCAACTACGATCCAATGCAGCCAAATAAATAAATATTTTTAAAAATTACAGATACAAGAGATTGGGAGGAAAGAAAGACTTGGAAATAAGTGAGCTATCGGCTATATTAAATAAATAAATAAAGTCCTTCCCCCCCCCCAAATAAAGTCCCCCTTATCTAACACCATATACAAAAAGGAACTCAAAATGGATCAAAGACTTAAATGTAACACCTAAAACTATAAAACTCTTGGTAGAAAACATAGAGCAAAATCTTCAGGACGTTGGATTTGGCAATGACTTCTTGGTTATAACACCAAAGGCAAAGACAACAGAAGAAAAAATAGAAAAAAAAATAAAGAAGGGTTATTATGGGATTATATAAACTCATTGATGTGAAACTCTTAAAAAATGGAAAGCCCTATAGAATGTAAAGAATCTTTCATTCAATAAAAAAAAAAAAATAGACAAATTGGATTTTGAGAAAATTTTAAAATTTTGTGCAGCAAAAGACAGTCAACAGACTAGAAAGGCAAGCCACAGAATAAGAGAAGATATTTGCAAGTCCTGTACCTGAAAAGATATTAATAGCCAGAATATATACAGAACTCATAAACTAAAGGGCAAACAGCATGATGAACAAAATGAGCAAGGGACTTGATAGACATTTCCCCAAAAAAGACATACAAATGGCCAGTGAGGACGTGGAAAGATGCTCAACATAATTAACCAGCAGGGGAGTGCAAATCAGAACGACGAGACACCACCCAGCACCCAATAGACAGCTACTATCAAAGGAAAAAGCACAAAAATCAAATGTTGACAGGGGTGTGGAGAAAGTGGAACCCTCGTATACTGCTGGTAAGAATGTAAAATGGGGCAGCCCCTACGGAAAACAGTATGATGCTTCTTCAGAAACTTAAAGCTACCACAGGGTCTAGCAATTCTACTTCTGGGCATGTTCTCAAGTGAAAGGAGGTAAAAGCAGGGTCTTGAAGAGACATCATAGCGGCTTTATTCACAACAGCCAAAAGAGTGGAAGCAACCCCAGTGGCCATGGATGCTTGAGTGGACAAGCAGAAGGGGGCTATCATGCAGCCTTCTGAAGCAAGGGGCCTCCGACACAGGCTGCAGCATGGAGAAGGGGACTATCATGCAGCCTTCTGAAGCAAGGGGCCTCCGACACAGGCTGCAACATGGGTGAGCCCCGAGGGCACGATGCTCCGTGAAATAAGCCGGAAACCAAGGGACGAAGACCTCGTGATTCTGCTTACGGGAGGTCATGGCAGCCCACCACAGTGTTCTTGTCTGGGAAATCCCATGGACGGGGGAGTCTGGTGAGCTACAATCCATGGGGTTGCAAAGAGTCCCACACGACCTAGGATGAAACAGACAAGAGGAGTTAAGTCCATAGAGACAGATAAGAGAGCACCGGGCTAGGGGAGGGGGAAGGGGGTTAGTGTTTAACGGGGACAGAGTCCGGCTTCCCCGGTAGCTCAGACAGTAAAGAGTTTGCCTGCAATGCAGAAGACTCCGTTCAACCCCTGGGTCAGGAAGGGAGAAGGGAATGGCAACCTACTCTAGTATTCTTGCCTGGAAAATCACGTGGATGGAAAAGCCTGGTGGGCTACAGCCCATGGGGTCGCAAAGAGTCGGACACGACTGAACAGCTAACACACACACGAGGGGACAGAGTCTCAGCTGCTCAGGATAAGAGAGTTATAGGGGATGGATGGGTGCCATGCCTGCACAATATTATAAAGGTATTGAATGCCATTCAATAGCTGAATGGCATTTAAGTTGACTTAAAACTCAACATTCAGAAAACTAAAGATCATGGCATCAAGTCCCATCACTTTATGGCAAATAGACGGCAAAACAATGGAAACAGTGAGAGATTTTATATTTCTGGGCTGCAGAAATCACTGCAGATGATGACTGCAGCCATGAAATTAAAAGATGCTTGCTCCTTGGAAGAAAAGTTATAACCAACCTAGACAGCATATTAAAAAGCAAAGATATTACTTTGCCAACAAAAGTCTGTCTAGTCAAAGCTATATTTTTTCCAGTAGTTATGTATGTAGGTGAGAGTTGGATTATAAAGAAAGCTGAGTGCTGAAGAACTGATGCTTTTGAACTGTGGTGTTGGAGAAGACTTTTGAGAGTCCCTTGGGCTGCAAGGAGATCCAACCAGTCAATCCTAAAGAAAATCATTCCTGAATATTCATTGGAAGGACTGATGCTGAAGATGATACTCCAATACTTTGGCTACCTGATGCGAAGAACTGACTCATTGGAAAAGGTTTTGATGCTGGGAAAGACTGAAGGCAGGAGGAGAAGGGGATGACAGAGGATGAGATGGGGATGGCATTACCGACTCAATGGGCATGAGTTTGAGCAAGCTCCAGGAGTTGGTGATGGACAGGGAAGCTGGTGTGCTGCAGTCCATAGGGTTGCAAAGAGTCGGATACGACTGAGCAACTGAA
This sequence comes from Bos taurus, assembly GCF_002263795.3. Classification (NCBI taxonomy): domain Eukaryota; kingdom Metazoa; phylum Chordata; class Mammalia; order Artiodactyla; family Bovidae; genus Bos; species Bos taurus. The sequence continues at coordinate 46,995,468 of NC_037356.1, forward strand.
CTGAACTGAATGCCATTCAAGCTGCTACACTTAAAATGGCTAAGATGACAGATTTATGTTTTAGGGGGAATTTGGGGCTTTTTTTGTTTTGTTTTTTGCTAATGCAGCCCTGAGTCTTTATTTTTTCTAATTTATTTTTAATTGGAGGATAACTGCTTTACAGTGTTGTGTTGATTTCTGCTGTACAACAAAGTAAATACAGGTCTACATATATCCCCTTCCTCTTGAAGCTCCCTCCCACCCCCTCGGTCATCGCTGAGCGCCCAGCCAAGCCCCCTGTGGCTGCACAGCATGTTCCCAGCAGCTGCCTGGCCCGCACACAGCGGCGTATATACATCAATGTGCCTGTCCTAACTCACCCTAACCTCTCCTTCTCCTGCCGTATCCACAAGTCTGCTCTCCGTTCTTGCCCTACATGAAGTCAGAAAGAGAAAAACACAGTATTGTATATTAACACTTATGTATGAATCTAGATTTAAGTTTTGTTTTCCACAATTAAAAAGAAAGAGGAGTGTGTACATGTCCATCCCAGACTCCCTAACCATCCCTTCCCCTACATCCTTCCTCCCTGGCGACCATCAGTTCGTTATCTAAGTCTGGGAGGCTGTTTCTGTTTCAAAAATAAATTCGTTTTTATCATTTCTTTTTAGATTCTGAATACAAGGGATACCATATGATATATGAATCCTGGTCTTCTCTCCTACAGGGCAGAGTGTGGACTTGACTTGGGGAGGCAAGCAAATAATGACATAATTCATTAATCAGTTGATAACTGTGGAAGAGTTACAAAGAGCTGCCAGTGTGCTAAATGCTCGTGGTCCCCACCCAGACCCCTTCCCAGGATGACGCCTTTATCCTCAAAGCTGCTGATGGCTCCTGAGTCCCCATGCTCCTTGACTTTCCCAGAAAGGAGGAACCACCTCGCCTGTCTATGCCTGTGAGGGTCTACCACTGGCTACCAGGGAATTCCTCCACTTATTGTTTTTTTTTTAAAGAAACATTTAGGATTCAAATGCTAAATCAAGAACAATTACAATTCATTCTCATTGAAAAATGACCCTGAGTGCCCAGGACCCTTTGCCCCGTCACATTCTAGAACAGAGAGGAGTGCATCAGTGCAGGCTTCTGGATGGGAGGTGGGTTTCCTGAGTTCCCTCCAGGAACGGGGGAGCCAGCCCCCCTCCAACAGAGAGGAGTGCATCAGTGCAGGTTTCTGGATGGGAGGTGGGTTTCCCAAGTTCCCTCCAGGAACGGGGGAGCCAGCCCCTCTCCGAGAAGACCCCACCACGCCCAGATGAGGGCCTTTGTTCTGCCTGACAGCGACTCCTAACACCTAGCCAGAAAAATCATCCCATCAGCTCCAAGATAAAAAGGATTGAGACCTTAAGACTGTAATTAAGTCTCTTAGGAGAATAACAATGACGATAGGGAAGCCTGACTGTTTGTTGTACCCAGCACATCACAAGCTCTGTGTCCTCAATTCTGACACCAGGCCCCTGAGGCACAGGGAAGTCACCTGGCTCATCCAAGGTCACATAGATGGAGGCCCTGAGGCTCGCCCACCCTCCACCTGGGCTGTTTGGTCACCAAGGACGAAAAGAATGGAGGAGGAGATACCCCAGAAGTCTCCCCACCCCTGCCCGCTTCGTGGCCATCTATTCTCAGCCCGCCAGCCACGTCCTTCCTCTGCTGTCCCCAGCCGACCGTTGAGATGGGGCCCCGGGACCCAGCCTCTCTGCCTTACCTCCTCCCCGGCTCGAGGACGAGGGCCCCGCCCAGGCAGGGATCTCTGTTTTCCTCACTCGGGTGTCCCGAGCTCTTAGGACTGCGCCTGACACACAGCAGGCACGCCACAGATGAGTTGGCAGAAGTGAGTGAATGACTTTTCAGCCCCCTCTTTGGAGAGGGCCAATATAGCCGATATCAGCCTAGGTTAGAGGCTGGAAGGCCAAATGGGAGCTCAGTTCAACTGCAAGATTCTGCCAACCGTGGGCAGGTTCTCACCCAGAAGCTGGATGAAGCTTTCCGTGTTTGGCCGGGGACCGCCGGGGACAGCTGGAGAAAAGGCCAAGGCTGCGCACGGGTCAGGGGTTCACTCCTCCCCCACCCGCATCCCAAGGAGGACAAAGAATTACCCCTCTCACTTCCCCTAGGGCTGCAGCAACCAAGGACCACAGAGCGGGTGGTGTCACATAACAAGAATGCGTTGTCCTTCCGTCCTGGAGGCCGGAAGCCCGAGATCGAGGTGCGGGCAGCTGAGCCCCTTCTGAGGCTGACAGAGCCTGGGCCAGGCCTCTGCACGCCCGCTGGGGGTCTTGGTGCCTTGGCACTTCCTTGCTTGCAGATGCATCACCTTAGCCCTCCTCCATCCACGGCTGTCTCTCCATGACCTTCCTTTTATAAGCGTGCCAGTTGTATGGATGATTACAGCTCATACTAAGGACCTCATTGTAACTCAATTCCCTCTGCAAACACCCTATTTCCAAGGTGCATTCTATGTATGGAGGTTAAGACTCCAACGTGTCTTCTTGCAGGGCACACTATTTAACCCATAACCTTGTCCATGTATTTTTGTCCTCCCTAGATCACGGGCATCAAAAATAATAATGTGATGTCTTAGCAACATAGGTACCATTAAGGAACCCCACAGCTTGTTTTTCCAGTAGTCATATACAGATGTGACAGTTGGACCATAAAGAAGGCTGAGCGCTGAAGAATTGATGCCTTCGAACTGTGTTGCTGGAGAAGATTCTTGAGAGTCCCTCGAACATCAAGATCAAACCAGTCAATCCTAAAGGAAATCAGTCCTGCATTGGAAGGACTAATGCTGAAGCTGAAGCTTCAATACTTTGGCCACCTGATGAGAAGAGCCAACTCATTGGAAAAGACCAATGCTAAGAAAGATTGAAGGCAGGAGGAGAAGGGGACGAAAGAGGACAAGATGGCTGTATGGCATCACCGACTCAATGGAGGTGAATTTGAGCAAACTCCAGGAGACGGTGAAGAACAGGGAAGCCTGCAGTCCACTGGGTGGAAAGAGTGGGACATTCCTTAGGGACTGAACAAGAACAGCCCTGATGGCTTTTTGTGGGTCTTTTTGCCAACCAATTGGATGTATTTTATGGGGGGAGGGGAACCCAGGTTCTTGGCCCATTAGGTCAGAACTGGTTTGTTTTTGTTTTTTTTTTTGCTGTTGACACGACTGAGACCTCCTATACCACATCATAGTAGAGACCAGTTGGATATATATATATATAGTTGACATAGAGCTCACGAAATAATCTGTTCCTTTACGGTGACTGACGCACTGGATGGTTCTAGTCTGTACGATTTCTTCTAGTTCCTTTCATTAACATTAATTGATTTGTTTGGTTGTGCGGGTCTTAGTCGCAGCACGCAGGGTCTTTAGTTGCGGCATGCAAACTCTTGGGATTTCCCAGGTGGCTCAGTGGTAAAGCCCCCGCCTGCCAAGCCAGAGATGCAGATTCGATCCCTGGGTTGGGAGGATCCCCTGGAAAAGGAAACAGCAACCCCACTCCAGTGTTCTTGCCTGGGAAATCCCATGGACAGAGGAACCAGGCAGGCTACAGGTCACAAAGAGTCGGACACGACTTTGTGACGGGGCATGCACGCACACGGGAACCCTTAGTTGCTGCATGTGGGGTCTAGTTCCCCCACCAGGGATCAAACCCTGGCCCTCAGCACTGGGAGCTCGGAGTCTTAACCACTGGGCAACCAGGAAAGTCCCTCCAGTTCCTTTTAAGGCTAGCTGGGGTTCATTATGTTGATTTCAAGACCCCTTGGTGAGAGGTTGAAAAATTTGCTTGGGACAGTCTTATGATCAATTCTGGGAGCTACACTCCCCACCCGCAGGAAAGTACATAGAGCGGTTAGCCTGGACCAGGCCAAGGTGATGCGCATGGCTCTGGTTAGTCCCCGGGTGGGCAGAGTGCGAATTGGCCCCGTCTGCAGAATCAGTTGCAAAAATCAGAGTCATCACGAAACTCTGACACTCACCACCTCCCCACCCCCACCCCAGGCTCCTGTCTTCAAGGCCACATTTGTGTGGACACAGCTGGCTAAAATTCGTCTCCCCCACCCCCAGCCCTGGGCCCAGTGAGGCAAGGCTCAGGGCCTCAAATAGACACTGGGAGACAAGGAGCAGGGAGTCACACATTGGCATTTCAAGGCAGGTTTTAATCGTTTGCAATACCTTCCCCAGTTACATTCATCAAGGCCAATGGGACTCTTTATATGTGGTGAACGTTTTCCATTTATTCTGTATTTCGATGTGCACAGCACATACCTCACAGTATGGGTCAGCACCTGTATAAAACTACAGACAGATTCTGAAAACAGCAGTGGGTACAGAAACCGCAAATCCCCATCACAGCAACAGAAACACTTTACAATATTTCAAAGATTCAACGACACCTCTGAACGCTTCACGTCTGATTCACTGACTATATACACATGGTCAAGGATGGCCGAGTTCTCCCCTTAAGACATCTGAGTTCCTGACAATCTGATCGGGCTCTGAGACAAGGCGTCGTGCAATATGCAAGGCATCTGAAACAATCTGGTTTGTTACTATGTGAATACAGTAAATACAGAACAGCCATAAATTCCAGCCCCTGCTCCCCCCTCCCGCAAAGCTTCCCCCCTCCCCCCTGCAACCAGCACCCAGATCTCTGAGCATCGCTCAATACTCCTGGAGTCTAGGGCATGGTTTAAAATTTTTAAAAAATTTACTGCCAGGTCTGAACAGCAGTGTGAGATGTAGCGTCCCATCTTAAGTGGCTTCTGACTTCTAGGCTTCAGTTTAAGAACAGTATTTTAAGTAGATGATTTGCATTTGAACAAAGAGTTTTAAAAAGGAATGTGAAAGACAAAAACGCCAATCAGATTTTCCAGTCTTGCTGTCTGTAGACTCCCATAAAGTTAATTCGGGAGACAGTTCAGAAACATCTTAGGAGAGTATTAAAGTCTTGAGGAAACATTCGGAGCATTTCTGGTAGCAAGCTAAGGTCATTTTGTATAAACTCGAAAAAGTCATTCATTAAAATTAAATGTTTGCCATCACCTCGGAACTTTTTTTAAACCTCACCGACCCTTGCCTCTTCCATCTTTGCTTCCAGGACAGGGGTTACATTTGTAAAATATATAAAGAAAAATATAAGGTTACTTGGTGACCATATAGTGTACTCTAACAGCTGTCTGCAAATATTTTCACGATGATTATCCTTACTAAAAGTAAATCGTGGGGTAAAGATAGCTCAAACGTGACAAGGTTCGAATGGGGCGCACCAAACGCTATCTGCAATCCTTTTTGGCTACATATGGAAAAAAAAAGCCACTTGGGATGGCAGAACTCTACACTCGGTCTGAGCTTTCTGCAGATTTTGCCAGATGAGCAGTTCAAGGGCTTTTGAGGTAGATGTGAAATCCACTTAATCAGGAATGCAACGGACAGAAGCAGCACCTTCCCGCATGCAAACTGCCTGAAGTGTTTTTGGACAATTACAAGGACATTTCACCTAAATGAACAGCTAGTTCCAGCCCAAAGCTTCCCAAACACAGGGAAGTGTGTTTTTAAAAAGAAGATATATATACATATATGTGTGTGTGTGTGTGTGTGTGTGTGTGTGTGCTATTACTTATCAGAAGTCTCCACACCACAAACTGTCTCTCACCCCTCAGGTTTTCGGGGGTGGTTATAAATCCAATCTTGTCCATTCCCAGCCTCCTAGTGGAATATCAATTCCTCTCCATCAGATTTTACAAAATCACTTTGTTTTTGCCCTTTCCCAATAGCCACAGAGAAACAGTGGCTGTGGCCAGTCCAAAAAAGGAAAACAGGAGTTTATAAAGTTGCCCACGGGTCTCCCCCATCTGGTAGACTGAGGAAGATTGACTGCAGCAAAGTTCAAAGGTCATACATGGCAGATCTAAAAACGGAGTGGCAGCGGTGGCCTCGACAGTGCGCTTTCTGTACCCGAAGTAAACCGATATGTCCCGAGGAATATCTTCAGGGCAGAAAGGGAGTGGGGCAGTGCAGGATGCTAGGAAGGGAGCCAAGCCTGGGAGCTTCCTTCACCGGCTTCCAAAGCCCCAGGAAACGTTTCCAGGCACAAGGATGCTCACTGCCAAGCCACAGGGGACAGTGCAAAGCGTGGGTTGATATCGGAGGCTGACATCACCGGGTTTAATACATGGAATAGCAGCAGCCACTTGTGACAACTTTCCAACAAGTTGAGTAAACCCAGTGGAAGGGTCTCTACTGTTCTACCAGAAAAAGTCAGGCTTTGGTTGGGGGTGGGGGTGGGGGGTTGCTTTTGTTCTTCCAGAAAAATACAAAACACATCCACAGAACCATAAATAATTTGGCGGCGATATATACACATTTAAATAATTAATTTAAATATCTTACACCTACTCTGGCATTCAACCGTCCATTTGAAGAAAGTGCACCAAGGGGACCCTCGGTACTCCCCTCCGGGGGGGCGCTAAGGGTCACAGCCTGGGGAGGAAGTGGGTGACCTTCATGGTGGGGGACACCCGGTTCCCCTTCTTGGCCTTGCCGTTCTTGCTCAGGGCGATGAACATGCCGGGGTGCCGGTCGCACTCGTAGGCGTTGTAGTTGTTGGGGAGGAGGATCTCTCTGAACCTGCACTCGTCGGTGAAGAAAGGCTGGGAGGGAAGGAGGAGCCGGGTCAGGGGCCATCGCGGGCCAAGGGACCTCTGGGGCAGTGGTCAGGGACTCCTCTCTCTCCCGGCCCCTCCTTGGCTGGGAGGTCCCTCCTGAGAAGCCAGGGTACCCAGACTTTCACGGGGTGAGGAGAGGGACCCCGCCAGTCCCCAGCCACCGCGACTCCAGGCACCTGCCCGGCACCTGGAAGCCAGACCAGTGCGTCTTCACTGGGTCCACCTAACGACTGCCGTCCTGCCCACTGGGACCCGCCCCAGGGGCTCCAGGCAGCGGCTCCCGATGGCATCCTTGACCCACTGGCAAGGGACCGCTCAAGGATGGCGGGAGCGCTGTCCCTGTCTTGGGGCTGGGCCTCTCCTTTGGGCTGGTGGGCGTCCCTGGTGGCTCGGTGGTAAAGAATCCTCCTGCCAATGCAGGAGATGCAGGTTGGATCCCCGGGTTCAGGAAGATCCTCTGGAGAAGGAAACTGACCACCCACTCACTCACTCCAGGATTCTGGCCTGGGAAATCCCATGGACAGGGGAGCCTGGCAGCGGAGGGTCTACAGGATCGCCAAAGAAATCCAACAGGACTGAGTGACTGAACGACAAGGGGGAGCGGCACTGCCTCAGGAGCGGGGTTACTTTCAATCCCGCGGCCCCCACCGCAGCTCCACGATCCTGGCGTCGGACGGCCTGGAAGCGTCACGATGCTGCCCGGCTCGGCGGGGCCCACGGTACTCACCGAGCCGTACAGCCTGCCCCGGCTGCTCATGGCCACGAAGAACCGGCTGGCCACCCCGAAAATGCTCACCACCCCGCGCTCCACCGGCGACAGCTCCAGCAGGCCTGGGGGCGGGGCGCGGGTCATTCGCGGGCACCGGACCCTCGGCCCGAGCTTCCCACCTGGGCCCCTCCTCCCCCCCGGGACCCCCACTTCTGGGGGTGGAGATGAATCTAAATGGCCCTGCTCCCTCCGCGGTGCAGGCCGCCCCCCATGGGCCCCAGGAGCCCCGCGGGCTCGGCCCCTGTCCCGGCCCCGCGCCGGCCGCGCCCAGTCCGGGACTGCAGGAGCGGGGTGGCCCCCTGCGGCCCCCTAGTCCGACCCCGACGTGGGCGCGCGAGCCGCCCACTGCGGGTTGCCGGTGGCTGCGCCGGGCTCCCGGTGCCCACGAGCGAAGGCGCTGGAATCCGGCACCCAGATTCCGGACTTCTGAAGGCGGGAGGCGGGCTCAGCCGCCGGGTTGCGCAAAGCCAAGAGTGTTTGGCGTCCCCGGCGTCTTTACGCCAGAGGGGACCGGACCCCGAGTCCGCTCCGGTTCCCATAGCCCAAGAGCAGGTGCCGGCGAGACCTTCCTGTGCGAGCTGGAAGGGGCGGCAGCTGTCCCGGGCCCCGACCCTCCCCGTCCGGCCCGCCCCACTCACTGTCACTCGTGTCCGCGTGCACGCCGCCGATGCGGCCGTCGGGGAGCACCTGGAGGTGGAAGCCGATGCCCACGTTGCAGTACAGCCTCCGCAACCGCTTGATGCCCAGCAAGTAGTCGCCGGCGCCGCTCTGGACGGCAGCCTCCTTGGGCTGCGCGGCCACCGGCAGGCGCGCCAGCGAGCGCGCCACCAGGCTCTCCCAGCGGCGCTCCAGCTCGGCCTCCAGCGTGCCGTTGGGGGCGGTGGGCGCGGCGGCGCCCCCTCGGCCGGCCCAGGGCGCCAGCACGGCCAGCAGCACCGCCGGGAGCAGCGCCGCCGCGGCCGCCCCGGGCCCCGCCATCCCCGCCCTCGGGCCGTGCGTCCGCGGGTGGGTCAGTGCGCCTGGGAAGCCGGCGGGCGAGCTCGTCAGGGGGGGGCTTGCGGGAGCGCACTGCCTGGGCCGGGGCAGGTAGTGCCCGGCCGGGGCGGGGAAAGCGGGAGGCGAGCGACGGGGCCCCCGGACGCCGGGAGCTACCTGGGCTGCATGGAGAGGCGGGCAGCGGTGGCAGGACGCACGGCCCGGGCTGGGACCCTGCGGAGCGGTGCGCGCCTCCCTGCGCGCTGGGCCAGCGGCCGCCGAGCCGCTATATATAGCCGATAGCCACCCCCCCGCCCCCTTCTACTCCCGCAGGGGGCCGTTCGCGTTCGCCTGGGCGCCCGGGGCGCTGTGGCGCTCGCGGCGGCTGGTCGCAGGCCGCCTGCCAATCAGGGCTGGGGGAGGGAAGGCGGCCGGGGCCCAGCGCCGCCGCGGCCACCTGGAAGGTCCCCGGCCCCCGCCCCTGGCTTCGCCCGGCCCACGGACCTGGGGTCCCGACCCTGGCGTCTCCTCCGCTCTTGTCTTTCCGCCAAAGTTTGGCCACTTGCACTTTGTCCCTGCCTGTCGGGTCTCCATGGGTGCCCCTCTCGGCCGCGGCCCTCACCCAGCACCCTCAACTCGAAGTCACTCCCAGCGCTTTGTCTTTCAGGGGCTTTCCAGAACCTGTGCCGGGCTCGGACCCCGGGGACCCACCTGGGAATGCGGGCCGGTAAGGGCAGTACACACCTGAAGGGCCAGTGGTGGGAGGAAGAATCCAGGCTGGAGGGAGGCAAGGGCCGGGGTTGGCCACCTGAGCGCTGGTGGTCAGGGACAGAGCTGTGGCCACCAGGAGGAGGCATGCCCTGAGCAGGGGGCCTGGATGGGTGGTGCTGAGAGAAGACGGGGCACGTTGGTGCACCCCAAGGCCACTGGCTCTGCACCCCCATACACACCCACTGCCACGCAAAGACAGGGGGCCAAGCCAGAGAGGACATCGCCGCCCCCCTTCTCTTTAATTCTGCAGCGGGAATATTGAGGAGCCAGAGACAGAACCCCCAAGCCCATGCCAGGCTTTGGACAGGCTCCCTTCCCCCACCTGCTGTCCCCACCCCCCACCCCCACTGTGCCCATTATGGCCTGATGGGGCGGGGTCCAGCAAGATGCTGGCTCCCCCAGGTGTGAAAACCCCTGTTCTTCATTGTACCTGAAGAGGCTGCTGTCACCTCCCAGCAGTCCCGCCCAGCTGCCACCGCAGGGGGCCTGGAGCCACCCTACCCCCTGCTGCCACCAGCACCTGTGACCAGATGCGTCATCCCGAGGCCGTTTCAGCCTCCCGCCTCCTGCCTCTACCCTGTTCCTGCCCGAGGAGCCCGACCGATCTCCGCGGCCTGCTGGGGCTCATTCGCACCACAGAGGGGACCTTGGGGGCTTGAGGTCTCTGGCTTGAGCCCAGAGACGGGGCTCCCGGGGCTCAGTGAGGGCCCTGGCAGGACGGACCCCCGGTCTGCGGTTTCCTCAGGGAGATTCCTTGCTCTCCTCTGGGCCTGTGGCCGGACCTTCCTGGGAGGCCAGGTGACGGCTGTAAGGCCAGCTGTGCAGCTGCGTGGACCCCGGGCCCCCCCTCCCGACAGGATGCAGAGACCAAGGCCTGCCCCAGCCCTGAGCCCCCCTCTAGGTGACCGGGGCAAGTGCTGCTGCCCCTGGACTCCGAAACCCCTATTTACAGAAAAGCCTGGAAGGTGGGCTCGTCTCTGGGTCCATGTGGGTACCTGCTCTGAGGAGGTGGGACCCAAGCCCTCCGAGGTCATCCCCAGCCCCTGGCAGGGTGTGCCCCCTCTTCCCAGAACCCCCACAGGGAGCTCCCTCCCCGGCTCCCCTCTTTGCTGGCAAGTTCAGCTCAGTTCCAACCCGGGTTTGATCCCCGGGTAGGGAAGATCCCCAGGAGGAGGAAATGGCAACCTGCTCCAGGGTTCTTGCCCAGAGAATCCCATGGACAGAAGATCCTGGCGGCCACAGTCCATGGGGCCGCAAAGAGTCGGACACGAGTGAGTGACTAACACAGGTTACAGGAGGAGGATGTAGCAGGGTGGTCTTTCCACCTGGCCCAGCCTCTGACAACCCCCCTCGCCCTACATCTCCCAGAGACTCTCCTCCAACCACTGTCCTCAGGATCTTCCTCTGTCTCTCCAGCCTCTGGACTGCTCCCCGCTCAGGGCTCCCCTCAGATACCAGCCACTCCAGAGGCCTGCCATGACGCCCACCTCGGGGGCGGCCTCCTTCTCCTCCCAGCCCATCTGGTTGTGGTTTCTTCTCAGCCCTTAAGGGGCCTTCCTTTCCTTGCTGACCCCTCCTCTCCACTACAAATTGGCCCTGATGCACCTGAAGAGGCTGGTCTACCAAGAGTCCTGTGGTCCCCGCTTCAGGGTCCCATGGAGGGCCTGTCTCTTGGTCATGTGATGCTAGCCTTTCACTTCTGATCCTGCTCAGTTTTTCCATCTGTATAATGGGTATAGGGGGCGGGAGGAGGAGGGGACAACAGAGGACGAGATGGTTGGATGGCATCACTGACCCAAGGGACATGAGTTTGAGTAGGCTCCTGGAGTTGGTGAAGGACAGGGAAGCCTAGCATGCTGCAGTCCATGGGGTTGCAAAGAGTTGTATATGACCGAGTGACTAACAACAACGATGTAATAGGCATAACAGTAACTCATTTCAGGGGTCACCAACTTCTACAAGAGAGGGTGGGCTGTAGGGAAAGGATGAAAGCAGTCAGTCCTTCAAACCGCCAGCTCTTAGGGCCCAGCTCACCGTCCACGTTCCGAATGTGTGAAATAATCACTCACATTTTTATCCTATGGAAGGCCCCACCTCGAGTCACCAACCGTGCCTGGAGGGAGAAAGTGGCAGACGGAACAAAAACTCAGAACCGAAACCGGCCAGTCCCCGCCTACAATCCTCTGGTGACCTTTTCTAACCTACAGAAAAATTGCGATGTTGTGTCTTCTTGTTTTCTTCTTTGTAAGAGTGACAGGGCTTCTTAGAATCACCGGCCCCAGCTGTTAAGGACTTACTTGGCTTCATAGTAATAATAATAATAAAAAAGTGCTGCATAAAGATTCAATTCCAGTCCTTAGGGTGGAGTGTCAGGGCCCAGCCTGGGGCAGGGCTCCCAGGCTGCAGACTTTGCAGACTTGCTCAACTGTTTTCTTGTTCAACTTCCTTTTCTTGACCTTAGTGAGAAGACCCTCACAATGGCCTCAAGGAGAAGGTTAAGGCTGTCTACACAGGCTGCAATTGCTGGGAGAAATATCAACAACCTCAGATATGCAGATGATACTACTCTAAACGTAGAAAGTGAAGAGGAACTAAAGAGCTTCTTGATGAGGGGGAGAAGAGGAGAGTGAAAAAGCTGGCTTGAAAGTCAACACTCAAAAAACGAAGATCATGGCATATGGTCCCATCACTTCATGGCAAATAGAAGGGGGAAAAGTGGAAACAGTGACAGTTTTCATTTTCCTGGGCTCCAAAATCACTGTAGATGGTGACTGCAGCCATGAAATTAAAAGACGCTTCCTCCTTGGAAGGAAAGCTGTGACAAACCTAGACAGTATATTAAAAGGCAGAAACATGATTTTGCCAACAAAGGTCCATCTAGTCAAAGCTATGGCTTTTCCAGGAGTCATGTACCAATGTGAGAGTTGGACCATAAAGAAGACTGAGAGCCAAAAAATTGATGCTTTTGAACTGTGGTACTGGAGAAGACTCTTGAGGGTCACTTGGACTGCAAGGAGATCAAATCAGTCAATTCTAAAGGAAATCAATCCTGAATATTCATTGGAAGGACTGATGCTGAAGCTGAAGCTCCAATAATTTGGCCACCTGATGCAAAGAATGGATTCATTGGAAAAGACCCTGATGTTGGGAAAGATTGAGGGCAGGAGGAGAAGGGAGTGACAGAGGATGAGGTAGTTAAATGGCGTCGCCGAGTCAAAGGGAGTGATTTTGAGCAAACTCCAAGAGATAGTGGAGGACAGGGAAGCCTGGAGTGCTGCAGTGCATAGGGTCGCAAAGTCGGACAGGACTTAGCGACTGAACAACAGAACGGGCTGCAGTAACCCAGTAAGCGTGATTTCTTTAAGAACATCCAAAGAAAGGGGAAATTAAGCCAGTTTTTCGAAAGGCCTTTAGAAATTGTGGCTAAATACATATAACATGAAATTTACCATATACCAGGACTTCCCTGGTGGTCCAGTGGTTAAGAATTCACCTTCAAATGCAGAGGACTCGGGTTCAATTCCTGGTCAGGACATTAAGATCCCACATGCTGTGCAGTGGGGCGACTAAGCCTGTGAGCCACAACTGAGACCCAATGCAGCCAAAAAGAGGTAAGTTTATAAATATTTTTTCCCAAAGAGGGAAATTTTGTTACTATCTCATGTCTGAGTGCACAGTCAGTGGCATTAAGAATGCCCACATTGTGTGCCTTCAGCAGCCATCATTCTTCTCCAGAACTTTCTCTTGTTCCCAAACTGAAACTCTATGTTCAGTAAACGCTAATCCACCATTCTCCCATCTCCTCGAGTGTGACTCCTCTCGGGACCTCCTCTAAGTAGAATCACACAATATTTGTCCTCTTGTGTCTGGCTTATTTCACTGAGAGTAGGGGGAGAAGGAGGTGACAGAGGATGAGATGGTTGGTATCATCGACTCACTGAACATGAATCTGAACAAACTCCGGGAGATGGTGGAGGACAGGGGAGCCTGGCGTGCTGCAGACCATGGGGTCGCAGAGTCCGACACGACTGAGTGACTGAGCGGCAACAATGAAAGTCCTTGAGGTTCATCCACATTGTAGCCTGAGTCAGGACTGCCTTCCTTTTTAAGGCTGAACCACATTCCGCTGCATAGCTACAGCACATTTTAGTCCATCCATTCTTCTGCTGGCGGACACGTGGGTTGTTTCAACCTTTCGGTTGCGGTCAGTCATGCTGCTTTGCACACATGTATGCGAATATCTGTTTAAGACCTTGCTTTCACTTCTTTTGGGTGACCATCCAGAAGTGGAATTAGACGATCACAAGGTCATTTCTAAGTCTAATTGTTTACAGATCCTCCATACTGCTCTCTGTAGCTTTTTGTTTTGTTGTTTTTGTTTGTTTTTGGCCATGCCCCACGGCTTGGGGCATCTTAGTTCCCCGACCAGGGATCGAACCGGGGCAGGGAAAGGGCGAATCTTAACTTCTGCACTGTCAGGGAACTGCCTGTTTGTTTGATATTGGTTTTTAAAATTGTACTTTATTGACGTGTAGGTGATTTCATTTCAGTCCATTCCTTTGAAAAGTCAGCTCAGGCCACTTCACCCCTCCCTGCTGTGTCCCCTCCTCTGCTTGCTCCCTCCCAGGTCCCTGGATGGACTCTCTGAGCCCAGGGAGGGCTCTGGACCCCGTCCTCAGGCTGGGTGCCACATCTGTGCCCCACCAGGTCTCTTTTCTTTCCCTCTCTCCCTTTCTAGGAAAGCAAAGTCAGGAAAAAACCTCAAAATATTACCCTCCCCTGCTCACTTATCTTTCGGGGTAGTGATCAATCCTAGGCCCCGAATCAGGGGGCAATGACTGCCCAAAGACTGCTGGGCTGATGGGATGTATGGGCCAGGCTGGGTCCAAATGCTGGTCCCTCCTCTGTGGGGCTGTGTGGCCTTAAGCAAGTCACTCACCCTCTTTGAGCCTCAGTTGATTTTTTTTTTTTTTTTTTTTCCGTTGAGTTGGGCCTATAATGGTGCTCACCACAGAGGGTTTCTGGGAGGACTGAGTGAAATGAATGGAGGTGGGATGGAAGGGTAGACAAGTGGGAGGGGGGATGGTTGTATTCCCTAAGAAAGTGGGTTTCTTCAGCCAGACTTCAGCTTCTCAGAGCCCAAATGGAACAAGCCGTGACCTGGTGTTTCAAGAACCCCTGGTGTCTCTTCCCAAGGCCCACCCGGTCTTTGGAGGCTGCAGGGCTTGAGGCTGGTTCCCCTCTGCTTCCATCCTAATCGCCTGGAGAGGGGCTGCCAGAGCCCAGATTGGGAGGGAGGTGGGGGCAGACTCGTGTGGTCTTCCAGCAGAAAGGAGATTTCATCTCTGGGGCCGCTCCCCCCTTCCTCTCTCCCTCGGGCCTCTTCTAAGCACTTCTGGACTTGCTCCGTCACCTGCCTAAGATGCTTTAAGGCCCACAGAGGGCTGCTGTTCGCTGTTCATTGCTGTTTGCCAAGTCGTGTCTGACTTTGCGACCCCATGGACTGCAGCACTCCAGGCTTCCCTGTCCATCACCATCTACCAGAGTTTGCTCAACCCCATGTCCATTGAGTCAGTGATGCCATCCAACCATCTCATCCTCTGTCATCCCCTTCTCCTCCTGCCTTCAGTCTTTCCCAGTATCAGGGACTTTTCCAATGAGTCGGCTGTTCACATCAGGTGGCCAAAGAATTGGAGCTTCAGCATCAGTCTTTGTAATGAATGTTCAGGACTGATCTCCTTTAGGATGGACTGGTTTGCTCTCCTTGCTGTCCAAGGAACTCTCAAGAGTCTTCTCCAGGACCACAGTTAGAAAGCATCCATTCTTCGGCACTCAGCCTTCCTTATGGTCCAACTCTCACATTTGTATATGGCTACTGGAAAAACCACCTTTGACTATACGGACTTTTGTGTATCTGGATGAATCTGCCCTGTCCAAATACGAATTTCTACTGACTTCAGTCTGGAAATTACTAATGGCATTTTTTTTGTGAGGGCGACGTGTATTTCTTTGTCCCCAGGGACAATCAGAGGTGAGGACCTCAGTGGCAAAGAGGCCCTTTGTCTGGACCCCTCCTCGCTTAGGCCGGGCAGCCTTCCCAGAGCGGCCTTTCTCAGCCCAGGTCTCTTTGCTTCAGGGCGGCAGGTGTCCACTGGGAACCCCAGCTCCTCTTCTTCCCTGGCCGGATGTCCTCAGGGTCAGTTTCATCCTCTGAGGATGTGTGTGAACGAGCTGTCTCCCTTGTGCTTTTCCAAGCTGAAATCCAAAATTTGTTGTATATAGTTGCAAAGAACATCATCTCTAATGTGTTTTAAATACTGACATTTTTAAAATAAAATTCTTCTGTTTTTCTTTTCAGTGTGTCCAATGGAATCTAAAAAAAACCATAAGTTTATCTTCCATCTTTTTTTAAGAAAACGGTAACAAGCTTTACACTAACAGCCAAAAATCATAAATCATGGATTTTTTTCTTTGTATTTATATTCCCCCCACGAGTTTTATCCAAATTTAATTTTATCCAAATTTATCCAAATTTTAATTTTAACCTTGAAAGCCTTTTTTGATAATCTTGTCATAATTCTTTGGGACAAAAATATTTCTGTGAACTGAAATATTTTAAAAATGAATTTCTTGTGACTATTAGCATTAAATATTCTTGCTTTGGATTTTGTTTTCCTCAAAATTCTTATCATACACTGTTGATCAAAATACCATGTGTATGATAGCAAATAATGGATAAGTAGAAAGCACAAATAAAATCGCATTGAAAATGAATCTTTTAATTTGAGACATGATTTGAGGGTTTTTTTAATTGTTTCATATCGTCATTATTACTTATTGCTGGAATAATGTGGAATTTGGCTTCCATTTTATCCTTGTTTTCCATTTCTGTTCATGTAAAAGCCAAAAAGCCTATTTACAGAAATAATTAGAAGGAATGGAAGGTTTATTATGGTGACATCACCCAGGGATTTGAATACCCGCCAAAGTATGTGTTCAAAATCACATATAACTTATCATCAAAAATGCATTTCCTGCTGTCTACTGATACACTAGACCCTTTTTAAAATTGCATATAATTACGTAACAATGTTGTGTTAGTTTCTGCTGCACAATGATGTGAATCAGCTATACTCCACATGCGTCCCTCCCTCGAGTCTCCCTCCCACCCCCCGTATTGATCGAACTTGTATCCCCTGCATTGGCAGGTGATCTCTTTACCACTGAGCCACCAGGGAAGACCCTAGATCCCTTTTAAAATTTGTTGATAGCAATGACTCAGAAGCTGCCTGAGTTGGCAAAGATTTTTCTCAGCCAAGCTGTGTGACCGAGTTCCCTGACCAAGGATTGAACCCAAATCCTCTGCAGCAAATATAAGAGTCCTAACCACTGGACTGCCAGAAAAGTCCTGGCAAAGGATTTATGATCAGTCATTGGAGTCACACTTTTTCAGCTTCCAGAAAGTTCATCCAAAGGTCTTTTCACCTGAAAAAGGTCGATTAATTATGCCATTTATTCTTTTACTCAGAGGTATACTGTTAAACACCTTATCATGGAAGGAAAGAAAGAAAAAGAAAAAGAATGGACATGGGACAATTGTCAATTTCAAAATGGCTTGGCCACTGCTACACCCTGAAGTTACAGGTTTCGTTCATCCAACATACAGGAAATTTTCATCATAGAACTCACACTCAGTAAGGTCAGTCCTTGGGGTGAGAGATCAGATTACCATCAGAAGGCATCCTACAGACTGCTTTATTTTTTATTTTTAAAATCTATTTCTTTATGGCCGCCCTGAGTCTTTCCTGCTGTGTGTGGGCTTTCTCTAGCTGTGGCGCGTGGGCGCCTCTCTTTGCTGTGATTTGTGGGCCTCACTGTGGCGGTTTCTCTTGTTTTGGAGCGCCGGCTCTAGGGTGCTTGGGCTATAGTAGCTGTGACTTACTGGCTTTAGCTGCTCTGCAGCACGTGGAACCTCCCTGGACCAGGGATCAAACCCGAGTTCCCTGCATTGGCAGATGGATTCTTATCCACTACGCCACCAGGAAAGTCCTGGCTACATTTTTCAGTTCAGACAAGCGAGTTGACATGAGTGTCCGCAGCATACTCCCTCCTTTGGACTTGAACCCTGAGAAAGGCCCTAGGTAGACACATCTGTACACAGAGAGCAAGGGCCAGATGTCTGCCTGAGCTGGGAGCCTGCTGACCTCAGGGGCCTGTCTATCGGAAGCGCATCTTTGTCCACCACTGGATTCCGGGGCAACAAGTTCATTGAACGGAATTGTCCTGCCTCTGGCCCTTTGCTCCCCAAGACGTCTGCATTCCCCACTCCCCCAGGCAGGCCAAGCAGCCCTTCTCCAGCCACCCTTGACCCTAGAAGGGGCTGCTTCCAGTTCAGGGAGAGCTGGAAGGGGTGTCGCTTGCTGCTTCCCCTTGTTCCTTTGTTTGCCAGAGGCTTCTGCACCAGACAAGAGCTCCCAGGTGGGCGAGGTGTAGTGCAGGAGCTGAGCCTTCCTTTCTGGACGTGGGAGGAAGATCCAGTGAGCAGAGACGGGAGGGCTCCATCCTAGGAGAGCACAGCTTGGCAATGGGTCCTGTACTCTGTCTATTCACCAAGTATGACCAACCTGGACAGCATATTAAAAAGCAGAGACATCACTTTGCTGACAAAGGTCCATCTAGTCAAAGCTGTGGTTTTTCCAGTAGTCACGTACAGATGTGAGAGTTGGACCATAAAGAAGGCTGAGTGTCAAAGAACTGATGCTTTCGAATTGTCGGGCTGGAGAAGACTCTAGAGAGTCCCTTGGACTGCAAGGAGATCAAACCAGTCAATCCTAAAGAAAATCAATATTGAATGTTCATTGGAAGGACTGATGCTGAAGCTGAAGCTCTAATACTTTGGCCACCTGATGCAAGAACCGACTCCTTGGAAAACACCAGGATTCTGGGAAAGACTGAGGGCAGGAGGAGAAGGGGATGACAGAGGATGAGATGGTTGGATGGCATCACCGACTCAATGGACGTGAATTTGAGCAAGCTCTGGGAGATGGTGAAGGACAGGGAGGCCTGGAGCGCTGCAGTCCATGGGGTCGCAGCGAGTCAGACAAGACTGAGAGACTCAGCAACAACAGAGGCGATGAGGGCTGGGGCTGCAGGGTGGCTGGAGGATGGAGCAGAGAAGCTCTACATTCCTTCCTCTCCTGTCCCAGCTAGCCCCTACTCCCCTTTTAGCCCCTAGCTCCACCTTGACCTTTCAGAGAAGCCTTGCCTGACTTCTCGAGTCCAATCCCCATCCCAGGGCACAAGGTAGTCAAAGTAAAGCCCAGCCTGGGGCTTTTATAGAGAAAGGAGGTGATCTTGGCTTCTGGGCACACCTGGCCACTCCGGGCAGATGGAGGCTCACTTGGACCCCTGAGCTGCGCCAGCTCCCATCCTCCACCCACTGAGTCCTCAAGACCACTGCGTCCTTGGTTTGCACTCCTACTGCCTCCAGGCCGGGGCCCCAGTGCTCCTGGGGAGCCCGCAGAGCGTCTGCTCCGCTGTGCCCAGTGCCGCCCCGGCCGGGGTGCCGGCTGCAAGGGCTGCCTGTGCTTGGCCCTGGGAGAGGAACCCAGGATGGGGGCCGGACCCAGGCGGGATACAGCGACAAGGCTGGGAGCGGGGAAGCTAGGGAAGCGTGTCCTGGCCTTGGGCGGGCTGGCCCGGACCTGCGCCCCGTTTCACACGGGGCTACAGTTGTGGCAGGCAGAGCACAGCCTCACGGAGTCAAAAATGTCCGGAACTGAGCTGTGCGAGCTGCTTGTATATTTTGGAAATTAATCCTTTTGTCGGTTGCTTCATTTGCTGTTATTTTCTCCAATGTTAGGGGCTGTCTTTTCACCTTGCTTATAGTCTCCTCTGCTGTGCAAAAGCTTTTAGGTTCAATCAGGTCCCACTTGTCTACTTTTGTGTCCACTTCCGTTACTCTAGGAGGTGGGTCCTAGAGGATCTTGCTTTTATTTATGTCATTGAGGGTTCAGCCTATGTTTTCCTCTAAGAGTTTTATAGTTTCCGGTCTTACGTTTAGGTCTTTAACCCATTTGGAGTTTATCTTTGTGTATGGTGTTAGGAAGTGTTCTAATTTCATTCTTTTACATGTAGCTGTCCAGTTTTCCCAGCACCATTTATTGAAGAGGCTATCTTTTCCTCATTAATTCTGTAAAGCAATTACCCTTCAATAAAAAATAAATTAATTTTTTAAAAAAAGAGAGAGACCAGAAAGAAAGGGAAAAAAAAAAAAATGTCCAGAAGCCAGTGCTCGTCTGACTCCTGGAGGCAGTTTTCCCTCCGGCTTCGGCCTCCTCGGCTGCACCCTTGGTGCCCACGCGGTACTGCTCACGGGTCCCTACTCGCGGAAGTTGGGGGGGACACAGGAGCACCCAGCCCCCAGGCAGAGTGACGAGGGCTTGCAGGCTCACAGGATCCCTTACACACGAGAGTAGACTGTATTCCCCATCACCCTCGCTGTGTTACTGCTGCCGCCGACGGGGGCGTCCAGAGGTGGCTGCGGTCCATTCTCAGCAGCTGTAAGGCCCGTCTGACTCTATCCCTTTCTCTGGCGGTGAGGCCCTTGGGCAGATTCTTACTCAGCCTTTCCATCTGCAAAATGGGTAACAATGGGGAGAAGATCTGAGGAAAGGTCTAAAGGAACAGACCCTCCATCTGCCTTTACTCCTGAGCCTCTGACGTCATGCCCGTGGGGCCTGCCCGCCACCCCAGGCCGGGGATGCTCACCCTCCCAGGGCCAACACGGGCCTTCCCAGGCCCCCGGTCTCGACGACAAGAGGCCTCTGCCGCCTGCTCCTTGACGTCCCACGCGCCTGCCTCTAAGCCCGAGATGCACTCCTAAGCCGGGGCAGACCCAGCCTGCTATTCTGGGGTCTTCTTTCAACTATTTTGACAAAGACCAAATGGCAGCCTCCTTTAAAATAGATGCTCCCGGCCAAGAGGTCATTCCCCGAGAACCAGGTCAGAGCAGGCCTGGACTGCTTCCCAGCCGCTCACTCTAGTTACACCCGGACCCTGGCACGTGTAGCTAGGACGAGGGCCTGACCGAACCCGGGGCAGAAGCCAAAATGAAATCTGGCGGACCCTCTGTGATACCTCAGGCTTCTCTGTTTCACAAACACTCTGCCTTTCTCTGTGAAATCGCAGGGCCGGCCAAGGAGGCGGCCAGGAGGCCAGGGTGAATTGGGATCCAGCAGCCACGGCTGCCCAGCCCGCACAGTCCAGGGCCACCCCATGAACATGCATCTGGGGAGAAAAGTCTGCGTCCTGAGGCCTGGGAGGCCCACACGGAAGCAGAGTTCCTGAACGAGGGCTCTGGTCACTGGGCCCTACTTCTCCTCCGTGTCCTTTGCCAGAGGAGCAAGCTTGCTCACCTGCGTGGGTTTGGAACCTTAAGATCACATCCATCCTTCCCATCTTTACACTGGCGGTAAAGAATCTGCCTGCTACTACAGGAGACACAAGAGACACGGGTTCAATCCCTGCGGTGGTGGGGGAGACCCCCTAGCATAGGAGATGACTACCCACTGCAGAATTCTTGTCTGGGAAATCCCAAGGACAGAGGACGAGATGGTTGGATAGCATCACTGACCCAATGGACATGAGTTTGAGCCAACTCCAGGAGGTGGTGAAGGACAGGGAAGCCTGGTGTGCTGCAGTCCAAAGAGGTGGACACAACTTAGCCACTAAACAACAACAAGATCAGATACATGTCATAGCAAAGGAGACTGAAACAAAACAGGAAGGAATTCTAACAACAAGATGAAGCTATGTCAAACTGTACTGAAGGTCGCACTCCGCCACGCCCAGACATCAAATTGCAAAACGGCTCAGGTGTGCATCCTGCTCCCTGGTACCCGAACGCTGGCCATTGACGAAACTGGCCCTTTCCATCCCTTTGGCTGAAATGGTTTCACTAAGTATTTCAGCAGTCTCGGCTGTACCCTCCTTCCCCCTCTGACCTTGGTAAGATAGTCTTGTGGTGGCACCAGCCCTGCAGGGCAAGGAGTATTTTGCTCACGCTGAAGCTCAGTAAGTCATTCAACAAACCTTGGCTGAGCCCCTGCAGGTTCAGGCTCTGTCCCAGGCACAGGGATGTGGCGAGGTGCTGCCACCCTCCCCGCCTCTCAGAGATGCCTTTCCACGGGTAGGAGACACTGAGCAAGGAGCCCCCCACGGACGGGAGTTTAGAAATGGGATCCAAGGACCTACGGGTGGGGTATGATGGGGGCGAGGGGCCCTGACCTGGTCAGGGAGGTGTCCCTAAAGAAGAGGCCTGCGGTTGACATGAAGCTGCAATCTGGGCGGAGCAGATGATTTAGGCAGAGTACGAGGCTGAGAGGTGAGACCCAGGGGCCTCTGGGCTGGGGGTGAAGAGCAAACAGCCCAGGCGGGCAATGTCAAGAGGCTGAAGGGGCCAGCAGGGCTTTGAAGAGGCCCCAGGCAGGTACAGGTGGGGGGACACTGGCTTTCCCTTAAAGGCGGGCCCTCTGGCCTCTGTGAGTCCTCCAGGGATGAGGGCACGGGAGGTTGGGAGACGTGGGGGTCGGGGGTCAAAGGACTCCAGCTCAGGGGAAGCAGAAAAGGCTTTCCTTTTCACCCCTGAAACCAAACCTACAGGGAACTTGCCTGGTGGTCCAGTGGTTAGACTCTGTGCTCCCAAAGCAGGGGCCTCGGGTTCGATCCCTGGTCAGGGAGCTAGATCCCACATGCTGCAGCTGAGAGCTGGCACAGCCAAATAAATAAATAGGAAGAAACGTTTTTTAAAAAATAAACCAAACCCACAGGGCCTTCTGAACCTCTGAGGGCCATCCCATGGGTGCCTGGGAATTCATCCTTGACCTGCTCATCCCGTGACCAGCCTGGGCCTGCCTTCACCTCGAGGTCACAGAGGAGGAAAGAGGGCTTGAGTCATTCAAAGGGAATAGGGACCTAGGAGGTGGGCCACAGGGGTCTCCTGAGCCCAGAAGAGGCATTTTTATCTCAAACGCAATGCAGAGCAGTTGGAGCATTGAAGCCAGAGGAAAGCTCCTTCCTCTTGGTCTTTCTGAGAGCTGGCTGCCATGGTGCAGGGCAGGGCGGATGCCCAGTTTTAGAAGGAGCCGGGGAGGAAGTATTAGCAGCTGTATGGGCCACACAGCCTCTGCTCCTGCTGCTCAGCTCTGTGATCCTAGCCTGAGACCTGTGCGGTGCACAGTCAGTCAGCCGTGTCCGACTCTTGTGACCCCATGGACTGTAGCCCACCAGGCTCCTCTGGCCATGGGATTCTCCAGGCAAAGACCACTGGAGTGGGTTGCCATGCTCTTCTCCAGGGGATCTTCTCGACCCCAGGATTAGACCCAAGTCTCCTGCCTTGGCAGGTGGATTCTACCACTAAGCCACCTGGGAAGCCCAGGCCAGGAAAACTCCGTTTACCAAAGTGGGCAGTGGGCCTGCTCCGGTCTGAGTTTGCAGAGCTTTGATGAAGAGGCTGCACTGGGGGTGTGGGGCGTGGGGCTCAAACCAGAGGGAACAGAGCCACAAGGAATCACAGGAAAGTTAGCCACGGGATTCGGGGGAAGCCAGACGTCTGAGTTCAGAATCGTGGATACGGGTGATTTTCATCCTCTCCTGGGACCCCTCCCACACCTAATTTGACAGCACCACTTTGGAGGAAGTTGTCTCCACTGAGTCTTTCCGAAGCCTTGTCTTCATGGGCCGTCCGCTCTCTTTTCACCTTTGTGTTCCATCGGTGTGTTTTACACTCCTTAAATTTTCTAGCCAGGCTTCCCTGGTGGCTCAGATGGTTAAGAATCTGCCTGCAATGCAGGAGCCCTGGGTTTGGTCCCTGGGTTGGGAGGGACCCCTGGAGGAGGGCATGGCAACCCACTGCAGTATTCTTGCCTGGAGAACCCCATGGACAGAGGAGCCTGGTGGGCTATACCACGTTGTCGCAAAGGGTCAGACACGACTGAGTGACTAACACACACACACACACGCACACACACACACACAAACACACACACACACAATTTCCCAGCTGTCCTGACAAGCACAGTGGGCCCAAGCGACTTGGTAACAAACCCAGCAACTGTTACTGAAGGGGATGGAAGCGTATCGATGGTAAACCTCTGTGGGGCTCTGCTTCCTGTGTGACGCTCAGCATTTCGGAGCCTCAGTCCCCTCCTACCCTCCTGGTAGGGATTCAGCAAGAACGAGGAAGGTGAGAGCCCTGACCTCTACTCACGGGCGCCTTTCAGAGCAGCCAGGGCCTTTGTGGGTGGAGGACCCTGCACGGCAAGGCGGCGGAGGGCCCGGAGCTTCCGCTTTAACTCAGGTGTCCTGGGCCTGCTCAACTGGGTTCCTACCAACCTGTTACAGCCTGGGTCCCCTGACTGCGTGACTCTGCTCCCCAGGACCCAGGGCTCAGTGAGACTGGGATGCTTGGTTTCTCGTGAGCCACTGTGGCCCCAGGGGGCAGGGGATGTGGACACGCCAGAAGCAGCGGCCGTGCCCTCCGAAGGGGCCCAGCGTCCGTCCGTCTTGATCACCCCGCCCGGGAATGCAAGAGCAGAAAGGCCCGTGAGATGGAGGTCCTGATAGTGCTGGGGACCGGGGGGGCCGCTTCCTCTGGCCGAGGGCGCAGGTCACGGTGAGTGGGCCCCCACAATGCGAGAGGGGTGACAGGGCCAGAGCCCGGGCCCTGACTGCGGAAGCAATTTGATCTGGTCGTTTCCGCTTTTTTTTTTTTAAATTTTTTTATTGAACTATTGAGCTTGCTAAATCTCTTCAGTCATGTCCGACTCTTTGCAACACTGTGGACCGTAGCCCTCCAGGCTCCTGTGTCCATGAGATTCTCCAGGCAAGGATGCTGCAGTGGGTAGCCATTTCCTTCTCCAGGAGAGAGTCCTGACCCAGGGATGGAAGCTGCGTCTCTTCTGTCTTCTGCATTGGCAGGCAGTTCTTTACCACTAGTGTCTCCTGGAATTTATTCAACTATAGTTGATGTATAATATTTCAGGTATAGAGCACGGGATTTGGATATACACATATATTAGAGATATATATATATATATTCTTTTTTCTGATTCTTTCCTGAGATATATTATTTCAAGATATTGAATATAGTTCCCCGTGCTTTACAGTAGTAGGTCCTTGTTTATCTACCTTATATAGAGTAGCATGAATGAATCAACCCCAGACCCCTACCTTGTCCTCCCTCCCTCTCGCCTTTGGTGACTGTAACTTTGCTTCTCTGTCTGTGAGTCTGTTTCTGTTTGGCACATAATTTCCTTTTTACCACTTTTCTGTAGCCCACATATAAGTGGTATCATACGGTGTTTCTCTGACACTTCACTTGGCGTGATTTCATTTTTACCACTTTTCTGTAGCCCACATATAAGCGGTATCATACGGTGTTTCTCTGACACTTCACTTGGCGTGATAATCTCTAGATCCACCCGTGTTCCTGCAAATGGCAAGGCTTCATTCTTCTTCATGGCTGTGTAGTATTCCGTTGTATATATGTGCCCCATCTTCTTTATCCATCCTTTGGTGGGTGGAGTGGTCTCTGCATCTTTACCTCCTGCGGCTCCACACACCAAACAGAGAAGATCCGATGGCCCTGGCTGTGCCTCTAAGTCTTGTCTCCCTGCGTGGTCCCCACCTGATGGACTCCATCCCCTCTGCATCCCCCCTGGAGACCACATCCCCACTTCCCGGGAGGCTGATTGACGCAACATCGGAAAGCCCCCTCCCCCGCTTCAGGGTCCAGCACGATCGTGTCCATTGACACCCTTACTCCAGGGGGTGATACCCTGCTTCAGGGTCCAGCATGATCGCGTCCATTGACAGCTTTACCCCAGGGGGCAATAACCTCTGGCTCCCTGGGTCATTCCTCCTAAGCATAGGGGGCATGCCTAGCAGAGCCAAGCCTCAATAAATATTTATTTGGTGGATAACCAGACGAACGTGTGAACCATCCTGCAAATAAAATCTTTGTTTTCACTTCATAAATGTACCCACCACCACCCCACATCGTTGCGTGGTCTTTGTAAACTTCTGACTTCTATAGCGGTCTAACCATTCTGCTGTTTCTAATATTAGATAGTTTCTGAGGTGTTTTTTTTTCCTCTTTGCTATCATTTTTTTTTTCTTTTTTCTATTATCAGCAATGCTGTGATGACCACCTTTGTGCGTGAACTTTTTTTCTCTTCATGCATTTGAGGTGTGATCTTCAGAAGCAGACTCTCTGGATTCAGGCCAAGAATTTTTGGCTGGAACTTTACGCTCCTCAAAAGTTCCCATGTACCCTGACTGCAGCATGTCAGCAGCTGCCCGTTTAACCGCATCCTCGGCAGCTCTGGGTAACTTGGTTTTCTTTTGTTTTTTTTTTCCTGCTTTGTTGCCCTTGTTCAGTAGCTCAGTCATGTCCAACTCTGCAACCCCATGGACTGCAGCTGTCCAGGTCCTCTGTCCTTCACTGTCTCCCAGAATTTGCTCAGATTCACGTCCATTGAGCGGGTGATGCCCTCCAACCATCTCATCCTCTGCCACCTCCTTCTCCTTTTGCCTTCAATCTTTCCCCAGCATCAGGCTCTTTTCCAATGAGTCAGCTCTTTGCATCAGGTGGCCAAAGCTTCAGCTTCAGCATCAGTCCCTCCAATGAATATCCAGGGTGGGTTTCCTCTAGGATTTACTGGTTTGATCTCCTTGCTGTCCAAGGGGCTCTCAGGAGTCTTCTCCAAAACCACAATCCAAAAACATCAATTCTTTTGTACGTGTCTTCTTTATGGCCCAACTCTCACATCCATATAAAAACCACATCCATAGAAACACCCGTAGAAAACCATAAAACATCGTTAGAAAACCATGACTTTGACTATAAGGACCTTTTCCCTGCTAGTCTTTACTAATATGACAGGCAAGCAATGAAGCTGGATTTTTATTTTGTTAATAACTTTTAATTTTACAGTTGTTTTGCACTTATAGGAAAGTTACCCAGATAGTGCAGAGGGTTCCTGCCTGTCCCACACCCCCACACCCAGGCTCCCTATTATTAGCATTTTGCATTTGTGTGTTCCACTTGTTACCATTAATGAATGAATCCTGACACACTGTTATTAACTAATGTCCAGGCTTTAAGCAGATTTCATTAGTTTCTCCCTAATGTCCCTTTCCTCCCCAGAAGCCCTCATCACATCTGGTTGACCCCCCGCCTTAGGCTCTTCTCCTGACAATTTCTCAGACCTGCCTTGTTTTGATAACTTTGACGGTTTTGAGTTTTGTTTTTTTTTTAATTTATTGGGGTTATAGTTGCTTTACAATGCTGTGCGAGTTTCTGCTGAACAGACAGAGTGAATCAGCCAGATGTACACATACAGCCCTTCCTGCTTGGACCTCCCGCCCACTCCCCCCATCCCACCCTCTCGGTCATCACAGGGCACCGAGCTGAGACCCCTGTGCTGTGCAGCAGGTCCCCAGTGGCTGCTGTATGCGTGGTAGTGTATATATGCCAATTCCAACTGAGATGGTTTTTGATGTTCATTCCTGTGTCTTTGGCGGAGGCCGGAGCTGACCCTGGCTCTGTGAGTGTGCTGTGGGCGTCCCCTCCCTTTTATCCCTGGTGGTCTCAACGGTTCCCCCAGAAATCTGAGTGGCCCTGAGATGGTGAGCATGGCCCTCACCGAGCATGCACACAGCCCACTCGTACTCACCTGCTTTCCTCTTCAGAGAACTTGGGGCTGGGTTTTCAGGTAGATGGTGCCGAGGGTTCAGGGAGCAGAGCTGATATTGACATTGGTGTTCCCGAGCTCGGGGGGAGATCCAGGGAGGGCCCAGCCAGGGAGCCGGGGGTGGGGTTGGTGAGCAGCTGCAGGAGTGGCACCAATCACCTTTGGGGAGCAGCAGGGGTCTCTTTGCCAGGGTGGGCCAAGGCAAGGTCCTCTCACCCCCCGACAAGCACAGAGGGACCTCTGCCCCTGTGCTCAGAGCCACAGGCCCAGACCCAGTCCCTGACCACAAAGAACAATAGACAGAGCCCAGCCAGCATCAGCATCAGCTGCCCTGCCTGCCTCCCTGGCCTCCGCCCCTCCGCCCATGCTCCAGGTGCCCCTCAGCCGCCCTGGCTGCCACCCCCCACCTCTGCCCCTCCGCCCATGCTCCAGGACCCCCCCAGCCGCCCTGCCTGCCTGGGGCCTGGGCCGGGACTCTCCCGACCACAGGGCCTTTGCACTTGCTGGCCCCCTTCTTCCCATCACTCAGGTCTCAGCTTGGAGGTCACCTCCCCAGACAGATCTTCTCAGTCAAAGAGTCACCTGTCCCCCGACCATATCACTCTCCGAGCTTGCTTTATGACATGGCAGATCTGAAAGTAGCTATTCGCCCCTGGTGTATCCTATGGGGGCCTCCACCACATCAGCTGCTCAGATCTGGAGCCGGACTGGCCCTCCCTCCTCTCTCTGCCAGGATTGTGCCAGGCTGGCACGCAGGGGGTTAGTGAGCATCTGTGATAGGAGCGAGAGGGGGTGTGGGTGGGCAATGTGGATGGGACCACATGGGCCTTCCCCACCGTCGGGGAGACAGCACCACCTGCTACTGGGGGCGGCCGTGCCATGACCACCCCTCAGCGCCAGCTCTGGGCACAGAGCTCCGTCCGCGCGGCGGGGACACAGGTGAGACCGGGGGTGGACAGGGGTAAGTTTTTCCCAATGACAAGGGGTCACCTCCTCTTTGACCAGGACTGCAGTTCCAGCCTCATCCCCCTCAACAGCATCTCCTACAGGACCCCAGACTCTCAAGGTGGGCCAGCCTCCAGAAACCTGGGCCGGCATGGACATCACGTGGGGGGCTGGAACCAGTGACCTCGGGGACCCTCTGCCTTAGAGACCCACAGACCTTCTCACCTGGCGGTCTCAAGCTGCCTGGCTTACAAGGTTCTCAAACAGGGAGTGGGGCAACGATGGGCACCCTCATTTTTCAGGGAGAAGCAGGCTCAGGGGTAAAACAATGGTCCCACCCATGCAGCAGTAAGAAGTGGAGCCAAATCTGAACTCAGGCCCATGCTGTGCTCTGGCCACTCAGAGCCAGTGCTGTGTGACCTCGGGCGGAAGGCTTCACCTCTCTGAACTGTTCCTCGCTGGAAAAAATGGGGACGATAATAACAGTACCTACCTTTCAGAATAATCATGAGGCCCACACGAGAAGCCATGTGCTCAGGGCTCAGTGGGGCAGCCTCTCACGTGGCGGGTGCCAGGCTGGCAGGACAAGAACCTCCACTTCTGGCCCAAGGCCATCCTCCCCCGAGCCCACCCCAGCCTTCCTGAGTCATGGTGGCATTCTGGCCACAGGAGAAGGGGGCCTACCTGGTTCTCTCTGCCAGGAAGAAGCTGCTGGACTGGAGCTGACGTCCAGCCGTGACAGCGCAGGTCCCGGCTGGGCCGCCATGACCACGGCCCATGGAGGGCAGTCCAGAGGTCACACAAGGCCCCTGCCCTGCTCCCGCCTTGCCAGCATCACTCTGGGAGGTACCAAGAGCCTCAGGCCCAGGAGGAGCCGAACTGGGGACTGACTTACCACCTGTCTGCCTTCCCCCCTCAACCACCAGGAAGGGGCCAGAACTTCTAGAATCCATGAACTGTCAGCTCCTGGGACTGGCACATGGCTCCCCCAAGGGGCTGACAGCCCCTCCCTGCCCCTTCCCTGCCCTGCTTCCCCACTCACTTGCGGCTGCGATTTTGAGGAAGATTCTGGCCTGACTAGCAGCTCTCTAGACGACCCCAGCCCAGGGGAGGCTGGGAGTGACAGGTGAGGGCACCGGGCCCTGGCCCTGCCCAGGGAGGGGCCTCTGACGACAGCCGCACAACGTCCTGTTGGAAAAGCCTAGAGCGCCCCTTGGGCCCTGGGTAGGGACGCTCCCAGGGCCGGGCTCGGGGTGGGGCTGGCAGGGGCTCTGACCTCCAGCAGGTGGCCTCGGGCTGGCCTGGCAATAAATCTTAAGTCTGCTCTTGCAGCAGGGACAATACCCAATGGCCACACGTTGTTCTCCTGACATTTGAAGAAGCCGCCACGGGAGAAAGGACTCGATGGCCCAGAAGGCACACAGGTGCGGAGGCACCCTGGTGTCCACTCTGAGGAGGCAGAGACGCCCGATACCCTTTCTCTCTTTTCTCCTTGGATATAGAAACTTGGGGTTTTGCCAGAGTAATACTGCCTGGAGTAAAGACTACATTCCCCAGCTTCCCCTGAAGCTTGGAGCAGCCATATGACTGAAGCCTGGCCAGTGAAAGCCAAGCAACACCTAGTGAGTACTCTGGCCAATGGGAGGTAAACAACACCTTCCCTGTGGCTTCTGGGAGATGTCTTGTGGAGCTGGGGACCTGCCTGTCTTCTTTGCTGCCGTTATATGGACTGTGGATGTGATGATTGGAGCCCAGGCAGCTATTTTATATCATGAGGTCAAACCCATATGATGACTATGAAAGAGAAAGATGGGAGGAAGCTGAGTCCCCAGTGAATGTGAAGCACCCTCATCAGCCTGGGCATCCTTTGCATGAGAGATATACATCTTTACCTTGTTTTAAGTACATTTATCTTGAGTTTTCTGACCCTCATAGCTGAGCTGAAGGCTGACTCAAAGAGGGAAAACAGATACCCCGGGAAAGTTAACTGGAGCCAAGATGAGCTATGAATCCAAATCCATTTGCTTCCAAAAGCAATCTCAAGGTGGGGGTGCAGGGATGAGAACTGGAGGGACCCAATCAGATGTTGATGGAGTTTGGGACGCCCCAGACTAGGTATGGTGAGCTATAGGGAAACCGTTATCATTGCTCCCACTCCTGCCTGTCTCCTTCCAGCAGAAAGCTCGAGACAACCCTAGAAAATTATGCCCGTATTTCAGGGACCATGACTTTCTCAAGACTCACATACCTGGGTAAAGGTAGCACTTCTTTATCCAGTTCTCAACCTGCCCTCTAGCCTGCAGAGAAAGAAAGTAAGCATGTTGGCGGGGAGCCACGTCCCCCAGGGCCATCATCTGTCAACAGGGCAGCAATCATAGCAGTCTCTTAGATCCAGCTTTGTCTAAACTCACGCCTCACCACTAGAGACTTGGGGCTTTCCCCTGACCCTCAGTCTCCCCTCCTGTAAAATGGGGAGCGTAACCACCAGCCTAGCAGAGTCACTGAGAGAATTCAGTGTGCTGATGGGTAGAAGAAAAGCTATGACTAACCTAGAGAGCATATTAAAAAGCAGAAACATTTCTTTGCCAACAGAGATCCATCTAGTCAAAGCTATGGTTTTTCGGAGAAGGCAATGGCAACCCACTCCAGTACTCTTGCCTGGAAAATCCCATGAATGGAGGAGCCTGGTGGGCTGCAGTCTATAAGGTTGCATAAAGTCGGACACGACTGAACGACTTCACTTTCACTTTTCACTCGCATGCATTGGAGAAGGAAATGGCAACCCACTCCAGTGTTCTTGCCTGGAGAATCCCAGGGATGGCAGAGCTTGGTGGGCCGCCATCTATGGGGTCGCACAAAGTCGGACACGACTGAAGTGACGCAGCAGCAGCAGCAGCAGCATGTATGGATGTGAGAGTTGGACCATAAAGAAGTTGAGTGCCGAAGAATTGATGCTCTTGAACTGTGGTGTTGGAGAAGACTCTTGAGAGTCCCTTGGACTGCAAGGAGATCAGACCAGTCAATCCCAAAAGAAATTAGTCCTGAATATTCATTGGAAGGACTGATGCTGAAGCTGAAACTCCAATACTTTGGCCACCTGATGCAAAGAACTGACTCATTGGAAAAGACCCTGATGCTGGGCAAGATGGAAGGCGGGAGGAAAAGGGGATGACAGAGGACGAGATGGTTGGATGGCATCATGGACTCAATGGAGGACATGAGTTTGAGTAAACTCTGGGAGTTGGGGATGGACAGGAAAGTCTGGTGTGCTGCAGTCCATGGGGTCGCAAAGAGTCAGACACGGCTGAGCAACTAAAATGAACTGATGAGTAGAAAGCACACAACTCATAGCAAAATATTTTATGTCCTAAGTTAATACATGTGAGCAACCCATGGAGATGTCCCTTTAACTCAGGAATTCCCAAATGCTAGAGCATTGCCTGGAGGTCTGGTTAACACCTAGACTGCTGGGCCCTTTTCCTGGGAAACAGGTCACATTTTGAAAACCACTGGTTTAAATCAAGGCCCCGAAGACAAAAGTGTGAAATTGAGCCCTTTTTTAAGATGACTTGAGCCTAAGGAGAAGAGGACAACAGAGGCTGAGATGGTTGGATGGCATCACCAACTCGATGGACATGAGTTTGAGCAAGCTCTGGGAGCTGGTGATGGACAGGGAAGCCTGGCATGCTGCAGTTCATGGGGTTGCAAAGAGTCAGACACGACTGAGTGACTGAACTGAATTGACTGAGCCTAAGATTGGTTCTGGAGCCAGATGGTTGGATTTGAATGGGAGCTCCAACCCTTGGACGCTGTGAAGCTGTGTGACCTTGGGCAGGTAGCCTCCCTTCTCTGAGCCTTGACTCTTCACCCGTCATGTGGAGAGAATTAGAACCCAGCTCAGAGCTGAGATGCAGATCAAAGTGATGTGAGCAGGTGCCCAACACGTGCGTCTCTTCTTCCTCTCCCCCCCACTGTTATCGCCACCACCATCATCACTATCATCTTACACAGATAAACACCTTCTCAGCAGGGCGAGGAGCTCACTCTCTCCCATCCAGCCAGCAACAGTAGGTCCCGGATGCACACCTTACCCAGGACCAGATTCACCGCCAGCTCCCTGCCTTGCATGGTCCTCGTGCCTGGGGAAGGACCCTCTGCCCTCTAAGTCCTGGGCAGGCACGTCGGGGCGGAGGGCGTGGTCCCGTCCTCTCAGGTGGAGTCAGTCCTGAACTGATGGCCAACTGCTCCCGGACCGCCTGACCCAGGGTGCGACCCAGCAGGGACGGAGGCACCAGAAGCCCCTGGGGTCCTCAGTCAGCTGGATCCACCTTGGGCTTGTCGCTGAGGTCACTGCCACCTGCTGGTGGGCAGTGGTACTACAGTCAGGGGTGCCCTTGGCCACCGCTCGGGATGACCCAGCCCCCACCCGGTCCTCCTATTGCGCCCAGAGCATGGGAGGCCCCATCAGTCCCACCCTCACAGAAAGACGTGCAGCCCTGGCTGTGGTGATCAAACGTATCAATTTACTGATTCACCCACTGTAAGGTGTATGATTCGATGGGTCTGTATCGATGGGTTGTGCGCCATCACCGCATCAGTGTCAAAACGTTCTCGTCACCCCAAAGAAGACCCACACCCATTGCCAGTCTCCCTCCAGCCCCTGGCAACCGTCCGCCTGCTTTGCGTCTCCACCGACTTGCAGATTCTGAGCATTTCATATAAACGGGATCCTAAGTGTCTGGGCTTTTGTGTCTGGCTTCCTTCTCTTAGAGTAATGTCTTCAGGATTCATTCACATTGTATTAATAGCATTTATCCAAACATCATTCCGTTTCATGGCCAAATACTATTTCATCGTATGGCTATAGAGCATTTTCTTTCTCCGCATCAGCTGATAGACATTTGGGTTAATTCCATTCTTTGACTATTGTGTGTGCAGGATTTTGTGTGAACCTGTGCTTTCGATTTCTTTGGGCACCTACCTAGGAGTCGAGTTGCTGGGTCACAGGTGACTCTAACATTGTAGAGAATGCCCAGATGGTTCTCCATAGTAGATGTACCACTGTGACCACTCCTTGGTGTCCTGCCTGTCCTTGGGGATCCTGAGGGTTAGTAGTACAAGCCCTGGGGCCCAAGAGACCTCAAGGAAAATGCTTAATCTCTCTGAGCAACTTTCTCATCTGCAAAAGCGATGAGAGGATGTAGCTGACACTGTCGGGGTTCCAACATGCAGACCCCAGGGCTTCCTATCACAAGCTCCTGGGTTTCTTTGTCTGAGGGGAGTGGGCCAGAAGTTCAGCGAGTGACTGTCACTTTGCTGGCGGATAAATAGGTCACATGCCGTACCCCTTGGGTGGGTGATGGGTGGGGGACCAGCAGTGAGTATACTTTAGATACTCACTTACTTAAAGATTTTTCTTTTAAAGCATGGGCTTTGCAGCTGGAAGCACATTTAAAAAAATATTTATTTACTTATTTGACTGTGTCGGGTCTTAGTTGCAGCATGTGGGTCTTTTATCAAGGAACACAGACTCTCTAGTTGAGCTCAGTAGTTGCAGCACACAGGGTTAGTCGCTCTGCAGCATGTGGGATCTTAGTTCTCCGACCAGGGATTGAACCTGAGTCTCCTGCATTGCAAGGCAGATTTTTAACCGCTGGACCACCAGGAAAGTCTCTCAATTACTTACAGATTAAGTCTGATTATGTGAATGAAAATCACAAGGTGCTATGGGGGAAAATATCCCCAATTTTGGATACAATGGTCACAGAAAGTCTCTCTGAGGAGGCAACACCCTGAGAAATGAACATCAAGAAGCAGCCAGTGAGGCAAAGGGTCAAGAGAAGAATATTCCCAGGTGGCAGCATGTGCAAGGGTCCTGTGGCAGGAAAGAGCCTGGTATGGATGCAGCAGAGGGGCTGGAGTTAGGGATGGGAGAGACAGCAGAGGAGGTGGGAGACAGGGAGGAGCTAGAAGAGCATCCTGGTGAAGAGATGACCCTTTTCCAAAAACCATTAATGCCTGTTGCATACTTGGACGTTCAGTCTGCTCTCCTGAGACAAGAATTTGAGTTTGCATGGGAAGAGTTTGTGGAGGCAGGAAGGTCATTCTTTAATGTCTTGTAAAGAAAAAGGAACCCAGTCCTAAGAGTCAAACAGGTGGGGCAGGTTTCTCCCCTTCACGTATTCTGCCGGTATCCTCCAGGGGCTCCAGGGGTGGCCCCAACCTCCTGGGAGAACTGGGAGGTCTGCCTCACTTGGTCGAGGCAGGCTGGCCTGGCAAGGGGTTCTCTGCGGAGGAGGCAACAGGCTCTAGAGCCCACTACCTGGGCAGGAGCCCCAAGTCCAGTCTGGCCAGCTCTGCCATCTTGCCTGTGTCCCATATCCACTGAGAGTCGTTTCCTCGCTGAGCGGTGGAGACCGAACCCCTGCCTCCCAGGGTTGTTTGCAGACGACCTGAGACGTCAGACAGTGTGAGTTTGGAGAACTCGTGCGTTGCCTGGAATGGCCTGACCTTGAGTCCGTGCTCCGCGAGGGGGAGATTTTAACCATTCTCGCCGTGACGATCTCCGCCTCGGGCCACAGTCGGGTGGTGACAGCACAGGTGACCTCAGAACCCCTGCCACCTGCGTGCCAGGCGCCAGCCTCCGTTCCTGAGCTGCGCTGCATCTTCACGACAGCCCTGTGACGTGGTATCATTGTCGGCCCCATTCCACAGAGGAGGAAGCTGTGCTTAGAGAGGACGGAGAGCCATACCCAGCCCCAGAGCCCTTCGGTGGAGCATCAGTCAAGGTACCTGGCTGGGGGGGCCTCGATGGAGACTCAGGTTGGCCCAACCCCAAGGCCTGTGGTCCTAAACAGCCCTTACCATGAAGCCAGTCCCTCCTGGACACCATATCGCTCCTCCATGCTCCCAGCCCTTCAGTCTTCACCTCGCCATGTCCCAGGGTGGCTCCAAAGGGAGAGAAGGAAACTGGCAAGTTCTGATTCTCACAGAATCATCTAGATGCTGGCTCTTGACAAAGGGGTCCAGACTGATGGTGCCCCGTGGTCCTAACTGGAGCTGCTCCACGTTCTCTGAATTTCTCTAGGCCACTGCTCCTAACCACTCCTTTAGACTGGTGCCTCTCTCTCCCATGAGGCTGGAAGCTACTGATGGACAAGCATAAGCTGTTTTATCTGTGTAAAGGGCCTGACATTTGGCTGGTGTAAACTCAGTGGATAGATGGTAATTGAGTGGATAGATGGATGGATGGATACTTGGGTGGATGGAGAGATGAGTGGATGAATAAGTAGTGGATGGATGGATGATGGATGAATAGGTAGATAAATGGATGCATGGATGGATGGATGGGTGGATAGAAAGATGAATGGATGATAGGTAGATAAATGGATGCATGCATGTTTGGATGGATAGAGAGACGAATGGATGAATAAGCAGATAACTGGATGGATGGATAAATGGATAGATGGACAGATTGATGGATGGAAAGATGAGTGGCTGATAGGCAGATAAATGGATGGATGGGTGGGTTTTTGGGTGGATGGAGAGATGGATCAGTAGGTGAATGGATGAATAGCCTGCCCAATGCACAGAGTTTCCCAGGAATACCCACATCGCTATCAGTACTGTGTGTTGCCCCATGACACTCTCCTTTCACTCCTCACCACTGAGCCCATTAGAGGAGAGCACCGCATAGCAAGTCCCTGGGGAGGCTCACCCCGTCCTTGGTGGGCCTCCCAGATCTTACCCGTTCGTGGCTGTGCAGCTCTTTTCATAGACCGGCCACTGTCTGTGTCTCCTCAGTGGATTGGGAGGGTTGCTGTGGGAGCCCATTTGACAGATGGGAAAATCGAGGCTGGGAAGGGGAGGCAGAGCTGATCCTGGGCTCTTACCGCCTGTCACGAGACCACAGATGTGGCCGAGGTCATATTTGAACCGGTGGATGTGAATCCAGCACCTGTCCTGTCTCTCTCCCAACCCAGAAGCCCGTCTCCCAACCCCCATTCCGAGGGATGGACGCACCACCCACCAAGACGGCTCAGGCGCAAGTGTGGTTGCCTGGACGTTCCAGCGACTGCAGCCAAGGGGATTGTGGGTCAGCTTCAGGGCTGTATCTGACTCTGCCGTGGAAGGCGGCCCAGGCAGGGTTGCCCTCCAATGGCTGGGCGCTAATTATAAACACACTTTTTCACCTTTGAGAGTCCTTCAACCCCCTTTGAACCTGCTGTGGGGTTCGAAAACCCATTGCCAGCAGATGAAACTTGGTCACCCAGAGCCTGCCCTGCCTTGTCCATCGGAGGCAGAGTGGGACCACAGGGCCAGGGCTCAGGGGCCAGCAATGAGTCCTCAGTCTGCTGGCTTCATGAAGGCAGGGAGTGGACTGGGCTAAGCAAAGTCGCTCACAGCCCCAAGGCTGGCCAGCTGACTCTCCCTTATTTGAGCTCTGGGCAGGCAGGTATGACCAGCCGGCCAGATCCTAAAGATTCTCTATTCCCCCAATCTTCTCAGCACGGTTTATTGAACATCTCTGATGCTCTTCTCAACTACCTACTTTTGATGGGGAGGACAGTAAGACCAGTGCCACAGGTCCCGCAGTCAGGGCGCTCTATAGCTACTTTTAATGTTCTTTTATCATTTTATCCACTTTTTTCAGCTAAGACAGCAAAAGAAATGATTTATTGTACACGTGTTACATTCAGCCACAGCTGTGAACAGAACGAGTCCAGAACGTCACAGGTCCAGGGCAAAGGGCCAAAAGGGGCCGTGTTGATACGAGCAAGGTCGGTCTCTCAAAGGTGGGTGAAGCGGTAAGATGGCCATAAATGTTCTAGATCCACTGAGATAAGTTTAGACAGGAGGCACGCTGTCCAACAATTTGTTCCAGGGTCTCCAGTCTCTGATTTCTCTTCTTTCTGCTCCATGAGGGAACACGCTGGCTTGGACCTCTGCCTCACCTTTTTTTTTAAGTTTTTTTTTTTTTTTTTTAATGTGGGGACCATTTTTAAAGTCTTTATTGAATTTGTTACAATACTGCTCCTAGTTAATGTTTCGATTTTTTGGCCGCAAGGCAGGTGGGATTTTAGCTCTCCAACCAGCGACGGAATTCCTGCGTTGGACGGCGAAGTCTTAGCCGCCGGGATGCGAGGGGGGTCCGCCCTCACCTTTCTTATTTTGTGCTTCAGCCTGTGGTTCTCTTCTCTCCACCTCACTCTCACGGTGGGGACGTTTCTCAGAAGGTGCCACTAAGGCCGGGAGCCCGTGGATCCGCTTTCAGGCGCATAATTTTGCAGCGGCGCATTCACAAGTGAGTGTCTCCTAATCACTGTCTGTTTTCAGCACTTTTTCCTCGTCCAAAATCGAGACTCCATCCTCACGAGCCGCTGACTGCCCCTGGCCCTCCCCTTGCCCCGGCCCCCGCCACCCTACCTCCTGTCTCTACGGATTTAACCGCACGTGCACGATGTAGGTGGCCTCAGGCAGGATTCGTCCCTCTGTGTCCGGCTTCATTCACTGAGCGTCTTGTCCTCCAGGCTCATCCACACCATAGCCCGAGTCAATGTCCACCTTCTTCAAGGCTGAGTAATATTCCATCATACAGTTGGACAACATTTCACTTATCCATTCATCCATCAATGGACACGTGGGCTCTTTCTACCTTTTGATGGCTGTGCTTAACCTCGCGAGCAGTGGGGTGTGGTGAATATCCATCGGAGCCCTGCCTTCGCTCTGTTTGGGGCTGTACCCAGGGATGGGGCTACTGGACCAAGTTTCAATTCTATTCCTCACTTTTTAAAACATTTTTAATTTGTATTCATTTATTTTGGCTGCTCTGGGTCTTGGTCGCTGCATGTGGGATCTAGTTCCCTGATCAGGGATTGAACCCAGGCCCCCTTGCATTGGGAGCTCAGAGTCTTAGCCACTGGACCAGCGGGGATGTCCCCTCTGTGCCTCCCTTTTCAAGGAACCGTCACCCTGTCTTCCACGGTGTCTGCCATGATTCAGGTTCCTGCTCCTGCAGGTGACTGGCCCAAAGCCCCAGATCCCCCTGATGGCACAGACCTGCCCCATGCCCTCCAATCTCTTCCCCCGCCCCCCAACTCCTGCCCTGCCCTCCTTGGCTGGGCAGGTAGGGGAGGCTGTTCCTAGAGCCTCCGGGACTCCCCATCCCAGCTCAGGTGGCATGAACTCTCGGAGCTCAGGGACCTAGTCTCCAGCCTCTGCCGCTGCAGGTTGAAGCAGGATGGTCCCCAGTGCTAGCTTCACTGGGCTCCATTCTCATCCTGGTTTCCTTCTCAGGGGCTCCTGCCCATTCCCATGGCCTCCTGCATGCAGCCTACAGCCCCTCGCCCAGGAGGGCTCTCTGGGGACTTGACATCTCACGAAGGAGGGAAGACAGCATCGACACAGGACCTGAAGCGGGGTTCAGAGGGCTGGGGGCCTCCTGAGGGTGAGGAGGTGGAAGGAGGAATAAGGCTTTTGGTGGGGTGTGGACGGGGATGTCCCCAGGCATGTCCCCAGGAGTGCCAGCCCAGAGCGTTGCTCAGGGCTGACCCGTGCCAGCTTCCGCATCCTGCAAACAGGCCGATGGGACAGAGAGAAGCCAGGGTGGCCAGTGGCTCTGAGGTGGGTGGGCCGTGATCCCTGGGCAGGAGGAAGAAATGCCTGCCCCAGGAGGATCCCCCGGCCTCCCAGGGGCCGGGTCAGGGGAGGCCAAGGGGAGCAGTGGCAGAATCACCTTCCCCATGCACCCGACTTGGACCCTGGAGCCCTGGCACCTGAAAGCCCCTCGCCCTGCAGGGACCTCACCCGGCTGGCACTCAGCCTCCCTCCAGGTGCGGGGTGCCATGTGCAAGGCACACCTTGGCATCCTCGCCTGAGGGGTAGGCGGGGCTGCAGCACTAGCCACACAGGTGAGCCCCTCCCCGCAGCGCGCTCTCGAGCCCAAGGCCATCTTCCCAAAGTCCCGGGGACACAGCGGTTCTTAGTGACGTGGGGCCAAGGGCTAGATTCCACTACATGACTTTGTTGCTGTCGTTCAGCTGCTCAGTCGTGTCTGACTCTTTGCAGCCCGTGGACTATAGCACTAGTCTCTGGCTTCCCCTGCTTCTGCTCCACGGAGGAGCAAGTTTCACTTGGACAGCCTTCCCTGTCCTTCACCATCGCCCGGAATTTGCTCAAACTCATGTTCATTGAATCAATGATGCCATCCAATCATCTCATCCTCTGTTGCCCCCTTCTCCTGCTACCTTAACCTTTCCCAGCATCAGGGTCTTTTCTGATGAGTTGATTCTTTGCATCAGGTGGCCAAAGTATTGGAGCTTCAGCTTTAGCATCAGTCCTTCCAATGAACATTCAAGGTTGATTTCCTTTAGGACTGACTGGTTTGATCTCCTTGCAGTCCAAGGGACTCCTAAAAATCTTCTCCAGCACCACAGATCAAAAGCATCAGCTCTTTGGTGCTCAGCTTTCTTTATGGTCCAACTCTCACATTCATACATGACTATTGGAAAAACCATATCTTTGACTAGATGGACCTTTGTCAACAAAGTAATGTCTCTGCTTTTTAATATGCTGTCTAGGTTTGTCGTGGCTTTTCTTCCAAGGAGCAAGCATCTTTTAATTTCATTTACTTACTTACTTAGTTCAGTCGCCCAGTCGCATCCGACTCTTTGCGACCCCATGGACTGCAGCACGCCAGGCTGCATTTACTGAAGTGTTTTTAAATGGACGTGAAATGCTTGTTCCCTTTGGGGTCCATTTGCATTGCTTAAAAACCAAAAAGCTGGTTTGGAGGCAGTGTCTGCGGTTCAAAGCAGAAAGGGGTGGGAACGCTCGTGCAGGCCCCACTTTGGAAATCCCCTGCAGCCCCTTCCTGGGCTCCCCAAGGTGCCCCCACGGCCCATGTTAGATGAGCCTGGTGTTGGCAGCCTGGTGGGCCCTGCAGATTGACGTCCTCAGAACCCTCCCTGGAGCCCACGCTTTCAGCCTGTGGACTTCCTGCGCTCCCCCCTCATTCAACAGAAACAAGGCCCCTCTCCCTTTGGGGACCACCTGAGCGGCAGCACAGCCGGGCCCCTTGCTCCCTGTACAAGCTTGCTCGGGCAGCTATGACAAAGTTCCACACACCTAACGGCCATAACGACAGAGACGTGTGGTCTCCCAGTTCTGGGGGCCGGACGCCCAAGGTGTGGGCAGGCAGGCCATGTGGTGGTGTGGTCCAGTCTCTCCCCTAACTCCTGGTGCCGTGCAGTGATGTCTGCTGTACAGAAGTGTCACCCCAGTCTCTGCCCTCATCCTCACCCGGCACCGACCTTGTGCCCAGGTCTGCCCTTGTCATCCCCCTTCTTACAAGGGCCCGGTCACCCTGGGGCAGAGAGTGCCCAGCTGCAGACGGCCTCACCCTAACTTGATCACATCTGCAATGAGATGTGGCCAAGTTCTGAGGCCCCAGGTGGGCACGGGGCAGGACTTCAACATGTGAACTTTGGGAGAAGTGAGTCAACCCACCACGCCCTCCTGTCCCACACCCAAAACGAAGCAGTTTGGCCTGCAGGGGGGTCCAGACTGACCCAAGCGTGTGTGCACGCGTGCTGAGTCATTTCAGTCCAACTCTTGGTGACCCTACAAACAGTAGCCCTCCAGGCTCCTCTGTCCATGGGATTTCTCCAGGCAAGAATACTGGAGTGGGTAGCCATTCCCTTCCCCAGGGGATCTTCCCGACCCAGGGATTGAACCCGGGTCTCCTGCATCGCAGGAAGATTCTTTACTGTCTGAGCCACCAGGGAAGGCTGCAACAAACCACGTCACCTCTCTGAGCCTCAGTTTCTCAGGCAAACGTAGGCACGCTCAAAGCCTTGGTGGCAGGTTAGGGGGATGAAGGAGCTCTGGAATGGCTCTAGGTGGCCCGCAGCCCAGGTGCTCAGAATAGTCCACGGAGAAGCACACAGCTGCAAGGTGGAGGGAGTCTGGGGAATATCTACACAACGTAAATCTCTTCCTTTCTCTCTCTCCACATGTGTGCACACCTATGCACAACCAGGAACACACAACCACACGCATATGTAGATTCACTCATGCACGCACGCACGTGCACACACACACACACACACACACAGAGGCACACGCCCACGCGTGCTGCGTGCTAAGCTCTTTCAGTCGCGTCCGACTCTGTGCGACCCGATAGATTCTAGCCCACCAGGTTCCTCTCTCCAGGGATTTCCCCAGGCAAGAACACTGCAGTGGGTCGCCATGCCCTCCCCCAGAGGGTCTTCCTGGCCCAGGGATTGAATCTGCGTCTACTGCAGATTCTTTACCGCTGGGCCACCTGGGAAGCCCACATCCCCCCCACACATGCAGACACTCGGGGAAATTCACATACACACACACATACACACACACACACAGAGGCGTTAGTCTCTTCTTTCCATCCAAACAAAACATCTAGTGGTTAAAAAAAATAGTAACTTTCAAAACCAGGGAATTGAAATGTGTCTTTAGCCCAGTTTCTCAGATACAATCATACATCTTAAGACATCAGTTTGGCACAGATTCCACCATCATCACAAGCAGATTCTTTCAAGTAAAACCTTCAAGTGTGTCTGCAGGCTGCATCCTCATCTATTAAATAACAACGTAGAGCAAAATACTTTTAACGTTTTGATCACCCCCCGCCCCCACCCCATTGTCCCACAGCGCCTCCAACAGCGGGGACCCCTTGCTCCAGCTGATCCTCCCCCTGTGGGCAAGGGCGCTCCCAGCCGTAGCAAACGCACAAGCGTCCCGTTACAGCAGTCCCCTCCAAGCCAGGACGGGGGCTCCTTGCTGCGTTGACGTGCTGGTTGTTTGAGATAAACAGGAAGGGTTGGGGGTGTATTCCGTTGGCCTGGGCGGAGCAGCCGGCTGCCAGGTGGGAAGAGCGAGAGCACGGAAGTCAGGGGTGGAGCCCTGCACGCCCCGGGTCGGCTTGGACGGCGGGGACTCCAGGCCTCTGTCGTCTGGTCTGCACCCCGGTCCTGGCAGCCCGAGCTCGGAGCCGGCCGCGGGGCGGGGACGCTCACGGCCTCCGCTCCCTCCCCGGGGCGGGAGCTAAGCTCGGCCTCCCCGGTCCCGGTCCCGAGGCCTCCTCTGCTGCCGCCGCCGCCGCTGCCGCATGGAAGCGGCCCTGCCGGGGGGAGGAGGCCTGGCCTGGCCGCCACGCAGCCCGGCCGTGCCCAGGAGCAGCCGCACCATCTCGTGGTCCTTGCGGTCCAGCACGCGGGGCAGGAAGAGAGAGGACTTCTGCGTGCGGCGTGTCTTGAAGCCCCGGCGGGGCCGGCCCTTGCCGTTCACGGACACGTACCACAGTCTCTCGGCGCTAGGCTGGCGCCGAGCCCCGCGCCCGCTGGGCGCTGTGCGGTACAGCCGGGAGGCGTAGGTGTTGTAGCCCAGCTCGTGGATGCGCTCCACGAACTCGCACTCGGCGTTGTAGCTCTCCTGCGGGGCGGGCGGGGGCCGGGGTCAGCGCACAGAGCCCCCCGAGGACGCAGGCGGGGAGGGGAGCCCTGGGCCGGGGTCTGGGTGGGGTGGGGTGGGGACCGCCCCGTCTCGCAGGCAGGCGTCTGGACGGACAAACGCAGAATGGAAGGAGCTTTTGCCAGCGCCCCCCGCGGGCTGCTGTGGGGTGTCTTCAGTTAGGGGGCTGGGCAAGGGGCAGGTATGTCTTATGCCAGCGTAGGCTCTAGTCCCAGCTGTAGGTGGACAGACACGCCAAGCCCCCCTCAGCACTGTTTCCGGCCCCCCCCCCCCCGCACTGTGCCAAGGGGCACAGGGACAGCTGGCCAGGAGGACTGGCCTCTTCTCTGGGAACTGACCATGAGGTGGGAGACCCTCAGGGCCCCTCTCCATCAGCAGAGGGGGGAAGGGTGCAGGTGGCCCAGTGGACCGCAGCCCCATTCTCCGGGGTCACAGGCTGTTCGGGGCCAGACCTACAGACTGGGAAGCTTATGATCCCCGAGGACCTCAGGAAGCAAGATGGGAAGCGCCAGCCATCTCTCTCTGGTGACTCAGGAGCCCCGAGGCAAGGCTGGAGAGCATCGGGGGGAGAGCCTCCCCCCATAACCGCAGCCCCTCCTCTGTGCTCTGCCGCCCCTCAGTGGATGCTCGGCTCTTTGGGTCTGCATACGGATGCCACTGCCTGAGATTTTACACATGGGGAAACTGAGGTCCAGAGGGGTGCCAGACCCCAAATCACAGAGGGATCTGATGCCCCTGAGGCCTGTGCCCACCCCCTGCGTGTTGTGGGGCCCTCTGGGGTGGGTGGGTGGGAGGCCTCAGGACAGACCTGCCCCACCCGCATGCCGCACGCTGCTTCAGCATCTTACACCTGCCGCCCCACCCCGGCCCACATTGAGTGTCTGTGAAAACCTCGGCAGCTGAACCAGCTCTCCTCCCAGGCCCCTCTGTCCTGGAGAAGGTACCTCCTCCCGGGCTGAGGCCCGTCCTGCAGGAAGCCTGGTGGGTTTGCTCTTTGCTGGGACACTTGGGGGCGGGGGCCATTGAAGGGACACAGAGCTGTGACAGGGGCTCAGGCCCTATAGGAGGGCTTCTTGGGGGCGGAACATTGTTTGCACCTTGAGGGGGCTCCTGGGTGGGGGGATGCTATGGGTAAAGGGCCAAGACGAGCTAGAAAAAGGCATCACAGACGCACCAGGACGGCAGGTCCCAGTGCCTGTCCCACCCCCGCGGTCCCATCCCAGACTCTGCTCCCCAGGGGCCCTCCCCAGAGCCACCCCAACCCCGGGGTCCACCTGCTCAGACTGTACTCCTTGCCATCACCCTCGTCCTCAGGGAGGCTGCTCCTCCTTCTCAGCTTTGCCAGCTCCTGGCGCTGCTCCAGGAAAATCAGCCAGGGCAGGGCAGAGGCGGGGACCAGGCAGAGGTGCACAGGGAAGGCAGGCACCCTCCCAGTGGGGTGACAATTGAAGGGGAGGGCATGTTCCCGTGGGGCAGAAGGGGGCAGGAGGGGGCAGGGGCACTCCGGGCAGTAGAGTCAGGGAAAGCATGGGGTCGGGGCTGGGAACAGCAGGGCTTGTTCTAGAGAAGCCAAGGGGTCCGGAGCCTGAGTGGGGATGGGAGCTGTGAACTGACGGTGGGAGGAGGAGGCAGAAGGTGGTCTGGGTTGCTCCACTGTGAGCTGAGCTAAGGAATCTGGGTGATAATCTGGGGGCGATGGGGCATTCCTGGAGGCCATTAGGTGAGTGGATTTGCAGTTTAGGGAGATGACTGATCAGTACCTAGCACAGAGTGTGACATATGGTAAGTGCCCAGGACACTGAGGAATGAATGCCAGGTGGATGGAAGGAAAGAAAGGTGGATGGATGTGTGTTGATGGGTGGATGTGTGAATAGATGGATGGACAGACGGATAGATGGATGGAAGGAGACAGGAGGGAGGGAAGGGGGCTGTGGACTGGAGGAAGGAGACCTGGAGGCCAGTAGCTGGGTCCCGAGACTGCTGTGACGGTCCAGCTGGGAGAGGACGAGGGCCTGAGATATAAGAGCATGGGGCAGGGTGGAGGGAGGCCAAAGCTGAAGACAGGGATTCAGGAAGTGTGTTCGAGGACTTGGAGGCAGACTGAGTGTGCGGCTGAGAAAGAAGCAGGTGTCCACCAGGACTCCCGGCTGACCTTGGGTTTAAGTGAGTGGCTGGCGGGGTAACAACCACGGAAGGGGAGTCGGGGGAGCTTCTGGATTCAGCTGGAGGTGTGCTGCCCTCTGCCAGGTGGTCTCTGAGCCATCAGGACATTTGGGGGGAACTATAACTCTGAAGGGAGGTCAGGACTGGGATTGGGGGCTATCGGAAGCAAGGGCCGCTGACCCAGAGTAGATGAGCT
Source organism: Bos taurus (assembly GCF_002263795.3). NCBI lineage: Eukaryota > Metazoa > Chordata > Mammalia > Artiodactyla > Bovidae > Bos > Bos taurus. Next base: position 47,040,259 of record NC_037356.1, read on the forward strand.
AGCCTGCAGGGCGAGAAGCAAGGTGATGGCAAAGACCAGGGACTCAGATAGTCAAGAGGCAGGGCAGTCGGAGCAGCACTCATGGGCAAATTGGGGCACCCAAGACGGGGACAAGGGGTGGCAGGAGTGGCCCCTGGGCTGCCTCACCTTCCAGCTTATCTGCAACATAGTGAGGCCTCCCATGCCAGGCGCTCTGCCAAGTCCCACCCCACCCAGCTAGACCACCGGGCTACCCGCGTGGGACCAGGAACCTCTCCTCTTCCGTCCCCGAAGCCAGCGCTGCCAGCTCTCAGAGACAGAAGCCATAGGGAGACTCTAGCCTACTGGGCACGCATAATTCTGCCCCCCAGGGTCCTGGCCTGGGTCTCCCATGGAAGAGATGGCAGCAGCCAGATGCTTCCTCTCCTGATTCCAGCTCTACCTGCCTCCCTGTGTGAACAAAGGCCGCCCCTGGTCAGTAAGACCTGCATAAGCACTGCACGCCAGTTAGGCCTCCCCTCACCATCAGAGATGGGAGGGACTGTGGGTGGTCCCAGCCCATTTCAGGAACAGAAAGTCAGTTTTGCTCACTCCGCACCAAGAGGGAGGGCTGGAGGGGTCTGGAAAGCCACCGTCCACCTCAAGAAAAAGTCAGACCAGACCCTGGGCTAAGGGCATGTGTTTATAAACCACACTTGGTGTTTACAGACTAGAGGAGGCTGGGCACCCGAGGGTCCCTCTTCCCAGACCTAGACTCCCCCAGGTCACAGAAAGCAAATGGGTATCTTCCTACTTCTGCATTTCCTTTAGCCAAACCGTGAAAAATCTGTGATGGAAAAAGCTGCTTAAAGGAGGATTTCCCTGAATTTCTTGACGGTGCTTTGCCTGACTTCCGACAGGCGGGGAAATGTCTCTGTTTCCCCTGCAAATGCAATCGAATGGAGGAAATGGTCCTTGCCTGTGTCGTCTAGGTGACGGGGGAGGGGGGGCGGGGGGGGGGGGAAGCCTCTCACCGCCCAGGGAGCATCAGCGGAATTGCATGTAATGACTAGTTGGAGGTAGGAAACTTCCTAGGACATGTATTTCACTCCATGTATGCCCCGCCCCTGGGGGACGGACACCGCCAACGCCCACAGTCACAGGACCCCTTGTTGTATAGAGACCCAGATGGTACAAAGACTGGGCTCCAAACCTATGTGCCTGGGACGTGGGCCCCATCGCCCTCTTGGTTCCCTCCTACCGACTCACAGCTCTTGCCTTTCCGCCCTGTTCCTCACTCTGCTCTCAGGAATGCTCTGTCTGGGTGAGCCCACAGAAGACCTTTTGCCTCCTGGACACCCTTGCTTCATCCCCAGGCTCGCCAGGGTCTGTTTATCTTGGTAGAAACTTGGGGCACAACCTCTCCTCTCCTCCCAGTTACCTTGAAGGTGACCACAGAATGCCTGGGGAAGCGTTTTCTCACCCTACAGCACTGGAGAACATAGGATATCTCTACCCCGTCAGCTGGCAGCCGCCTCTAAGCAGAATCGGGCGGAAGAGCGCCGGGTGGGGAGCCATGGGACCTGAGGTGCTGGTCCCTGCATGTCCCCGGACAGAGCGTTACGCTGCCCGTGTCCCTGTGTGTCCTCTGATGTAACGTCCAAGGGAGCCAGCTGCTCCGTTTGTGCCCTGCGCCCAACACGAGCCCCTGGACTCACCGAAGCATAGAGCCGACCCCTCTTGTTCATGGCCAGGTAGCGCCCGGAGAAGAGCCCCTTGATGGCCACAACGCCCACCTCCACCGCCGTTATCTCCAGGATGCCTGTGAGGAGTCGGACAGCCTGTCACTCCCTCCACCTCCCACAGAGCCTGGCAGGGAGGGCTGAACACCCCATTTCCCTGCGCCAGCTCTGGGGGGGATGGGGGTGCTGAGGGCAACCCACACTGAAAGGGGGCGACTTTGGAAGTTTGGGGGAGGGAGAAACCCCTGGGTGGAGGTGCAGAACGGGGAACACCAGGGAAGGTGTCTGCAAGGAGAGGAACGCAAACCTGGGAGGGAAGGAAACCAGTACTTCCCCACGCTGGACGTGAGCTCCCTGGAGCCTCCCCAGCACTCAGTGAGCTAGTTTCATGATGGGCTGGCCAGACGCGCCAGCTGAGACTGGGGCTGAGGGACTTGCCCAAGATGGCACACAGGTGTCTGAACCAGGATTCAAACCTCTTGAACGTGGCAGTGTCTGGGCTCACTGGAGTGCCTCTGGGGGCCTGGGAGGGGGAGCTGGGCCCTTGGCAAGGTCGGTTGATAATGGGATCCACCAGTGTATTGAGGGTGCCACCCAAACCTGCTGGCAGTGGGCGTGGGTGGGAGATAATTGTGTTGAGCCTGTAGGGTGTTGGCAGGGAGCTCACAAAGGGCAGCCGCCTGTGTTCACCCACTCCCCACCCAAGGGAAGACAGTTTAAATCTCCCCTAATGCCTTCCGTTAGGACCGAGGGCACTTTTTTTCTCCCTGGGGAGCCTGCAACAAATCCCCACGTGGGGCCACGGTGCCCCTGGGGTAACAGCCGGTGCCCTCTCCAGGGGGCGCCTGTCCGGTCCAGCGTCTTGCCTCCGGCACATGTCAGCGATCACAGGGCCAGGCCGCCGGCCGCCAGAGGCTTGCCCGGAGCGTGCGGGGGCCCGGGAGGCACAGGATGCCGGCCTCTGGGCTCTCTGGGGCGCAGGCTGGGCGGATTCCCCCCGCCCCGCTCCGTCGCCCCGTCGCGCCGGCCTGAAGACCATAGTACCCGCGTCTGGATATGGGACCAGGGCGGCTCTGGGCCGCCCGCCTTGGATGCCTCAAGAATTTGGATGCTCTGCGACTCCCGGGAGTGGTAGGGGAGACTGCATTTGGACAGAACCGAAGAATCGCTACCAGGCGGGCTCAGGGGCTTTCGCAGTCCCGTCCCGCGCGCAGTGGACGCCCTGGTAACATTTGGCTTCCACCGCGCGGCTCCGGAGGCGTCTTCCGAAGACGCCCTCGCCGCGGCTTTCCTGGAGGAAGCAGAGTTGTCCGGCCGCCTCTGGAATACACCGCGCCTTTTCCTGAGCCCGGGGCAGGGGGAGGAGCAGATCACGGGGCGCAGCGGGGGACCCCGATTCTCTGGCCACACACCCCTCCCACTGAGCTCCTGCCCGGCCCCGAGCTCGGGTCTCCAGCTCCTCACTGAGCGGAGCTGCGTCGAATCCCCACGGCCCTGCGCTCCTCCTCGAGAAAGGACTCCGCACGAGCCCGGGTCCCCGTGGCCAGAGGAGCCAAACCTTGGGACCTTGCGGGACTCCGGCTCGAGCGCAGTCCGGGCGCGGATTCCGGCTGCGGGGCGGGGTGACAGTGTGTCCGCGCCCGCAGCACCAGGTTGACGCCCCTGCGTGCTCCTAAGCCGCATCCTGTGGCCCCCCACCGGCGACCCAGGAGCTCATCCCGCCGGTCGCTCGGCGGCCGAGGGCAGAGGCGGGAGGGCTGGGGACTCCGGTCTGGGGACACGATTCTCTATCCTTGCGGTCGCCTCCCAGGATCCCCGGGAGTCCCGCTCTGTCCGGCGAGCTTCTTCCGCGGGCCGGGGCGGCCACCTGGGTGGCCGCGAGCCGGGAGGGGGGAGGGGATGGCCGGGAGCCCCGAGGTCGGCAGGAGCAGAAGGGGTCGAAATAATAAAGAGGACGATAAACGCCTTGTCCAGGGCCTTTTCTCCGAAAAACTCAAAGGGCTCAGATTTGTCAGGACCACCGAACCCAACCGAGCGGGGAGTCCCCGGACGGCTTTCCTCACACCTCCTCGGACCAGAGGCGGCGGGGCGCCGGGGGCAGCCACCAGCCGCGGCCTCTTCGGACGTGACCCGCCCCCCCCCCACCCCAGATCCCCTCTTTTCAGCTCCCAGACGTTGGGGGAGCCCAGGGGACCCCGGCGGTTTCCCTCAGGCCGCAGCCTTGGTCCGCGTCCCCCGGCGGGCACCCTTGCCTGGCCAGCCCCCGCGTGGGCACCGCTCCTTCCGGGGGCGCCGGACACTCACTGTAGGCACTGTTCTCCAGGCTGCCGTTGACGCGGCCGCTCGGGTGCAGCTGGAGGTGGTACTTCGTGGCGCAGTAGAGCTTGCGGCGCCGGGGCGCCCCGCCGAGGTGCTCGTAGACGCCGCCGCGGCCGCCCGCATCCCGCCGCGGCCGCGCCACGGGGCCCGCGGCCGGCCAGCCGGGCTCCAGCAGGCTGAGCAGCAGCAGCCAGATCAGGTCCATCGTGGCATCGCGCCCGCCTCGCGGCGGCGGCTGCAGGCGAGCGCGGCGCCCATGGAAGGGACGGCGAGCCGAGCCGGGGCGAGGTGCTCGGAGCCCGCTCCCGCGCCTGGCGGTGCCGACTCCGGCTCCGCGGAGCGGGGGAGGGGAGGGGAGGGGAGGGGAGGGGAGCGGTGGGTGCGAGGGAGGGAGAGGGAGACAGAGAGAGAGAGAGATCCTTTAATTTTCACCCCGAAACGGGTGAGATTTCCGTTGCTGCGCAAAGAGCTGAAAGAAAAGACGGTTCGGCAACAAAAGGCCGATGCGGTCCCCAGGCAGAGGCGCGGGAGGCGCGCGAGGGGCGGGAGGCCGGGCGGGGTGGAGAGCCGGGGCAGGGCGCGGCGTCCGGGCCGGGTGCCCCCCGCGCTCGCTCGCCCCCCGCGTGCCGCCGTCGAGCCGTGGCTCTGCTCCGCCGCGCGCCCCGCGCCCGTGCGCCCTCCCGGTTCTGAAAGGTCCCTTCCCCGCCCCCTCCCCCGCCCCCTCCCCCAGACCAATTATGCCTCCGAAAATTATAGACCGAGGTCTCGAGGCGGCCGCCCCAGGCCCTGTCACCCCCTCCCGCCCCTCGTCAATCCCCTGGCACAATGGGAACGCCGCCGATGACTGATGTCCGCGAATACAACTCGCGGGGCAGTCGCACTGACAAACGCCCATTAAAGGCGGCGCATAATGAAGGGGGCCCGCGGAGCACCGCAGAGGGGCGGGCCCTGCGCGCGGGCGCGGGCGCGCGTGGGGGACCCCGAGGTTCTGACTGCGCCCAGGGCTGCCCACTGGAGCCAGGACGCTGCCCTCGGCGGCCCAAGGCTTGAAGGTGCTTTATCCCCTGGCGCATCCCAAGCACCGGCACATGGCGGGAAGGATGAGGTTTGCGTTTGGAACGTCCAGTGTCAGGAGCGCGCCAGGGAGGGGGCTGGGGCTGTAGGAGGGCGACAGTGTAGCTAGAGAAAGGGGCACAGAGACAGACAGCCCTGGAGAGCAAGAGAGACAGACAGCTCAGAGAACAGGAGAGGATAGGACAGAACAGAGAGACTGAGGACCAGAGATGGGGACCCAGAGAGCTCGGGACAGATGGCTTGAGCAAAGCATGGGGAGCCTGCTAGCCACCGAGAAGGGAGATGAGCGGAAACTGGCAAAGGTGGGTGGGCATCCCCGCCGGGGGGGTTGGGAACAGCCATGTAGAGGCCCCTGCGCCTCGAGGGGGCCCCTCCCCTCTGGATCCCAGTGAAGAGGGGCTGAGGATGGAGTGCTGGGAAGAGCCACATCCTCACCCCCTCTCTTGCTCCCCCACCCACCCACCCACTCTGTGCTCCTGCAGCCCCCTGCCCAGCAGCTGGTACTGACACCCAGGCTCAAGCAAGGGTACTTGACAGGCATGAGGGCTCCCTGTAGGGTCCAATAGTCTAGGCTCCAAGTTCAGGGGCTTGGGGATGAGCCCAGTGGGCTGGCATCCCCTGTCCCTTCTACCTGAATCGGGATTTGGAACCTTGGTCCTTCCTTGGGGGAAGGGGTGTCGGGGGGGCACCAGGGGCTCTCTTGAGCTGCAGGAGCTAGTGCATCCCATTGGGATACGTCTCAGTACCCTGACCTAACACAAGCAGGGCAGCGTGTTCTCAGTGGGCCCTCCCCAGCACCCGCAGTGCCTAAGTGGCCCTGGGCCAGCCCTGGGGCACCACTCAGTACCCCAGTCCCAGGAGAAGTGGCTTCTGGCTAGAGTCGGTCTAGTCAGACAGAGCCCCTGAACAGTTGAAAGAACAGGCCACCAATTGCTAGAGCCCCGTGATGATGGAGCCGGCTTTACAAGGGACAGAGGACCGTTGTCAGGCAGCCCCTGAAGATGGAGCCAAGGGCAGTGCACTGGGGCTTCACCCACGGAGCTGGCCTGGGGCTATTGGTCACCTGAACTTCCAGAGAGAACTCAGGAGAGACATAGCAAGGGTTGTAGGTGCCCTGCACCCACCCCCTCTGCCTGCACCCTAGAACTGGTTGGGGGGGGTCACTGCCGCAGAACAGGGGTCCAAGAGCGCTGAGGGTCAGGAGCTTCTGCCGGTTTTGTTCACTGTTGTGCCTGCAGCTTCTAGACTGTGCTGGGCACAGAGCAGCCCCTCAGAACCTACCCCATGGATGAATGAATAGCTCAGCTGCTTCCTAGTCCTGCGACCTTGGCCGTGCAGCATCATCCTCTGAGATGCTGGCTCCTCGTGTGCGTTCTTGTCGTTCAGTCACTAAGTCATGTCCAATTCTTTGCAAGCCCATGGACTGCTGCACACCAGGCTTCCCTGTTCTTCGCTGTCTCCTGGAGTTTGCTCAAACTCATGTCCATTGAGTCGGTGATGCCATCCAACCATTTCATCCTTTGTCACCTCTTTCTCCTCTTGCCCTCAATCTTTCCAAGCTTCAGGGGCTTTTCCTATGAGTCGGCTCTTTATATGGGGTGGCCAAAGTGTTGGAGCTTCAGCTTCAGCATCAGTCCTTTCAGTGAGTCTTCAGGGTTGATTTCCTTTAGGAAAATGCCTCAAATACAGTGAGAGAAACTCAATGAAAGTACCTTTGCAAAGGCCCCACCACCCTATCGGTGCAGAGGCCGACCCTATCACTAAGGGACCACAGTTCATTATGCAAACCCGGCGCTGTGAACAGTTAGGCCAGGACAGCAGACCCCCACGCCCCAGGTTCCTTCCAGCAAACCTGACTCCCCATGGGCATTCTTGTTAGGGGAACTCCTCTGAGGCAGCTAAGCTCCCTGGCCCCGGCAGTAACCTCTGGGCTGAAGTCAGAAGGAGTGTCTAAAAGCCAAAATTGCTGTCTTCCCCACACCAGGCTCTGGGGCAGCCCCTTCCTCTGCTGGTGTTTGGGGGCCTCGCCAACCCTCCTGCACCCCAGCCCACCGCCCACAGCCTCTCCTTCTCTGCCCCGACCTTTGCTTTCCTACCCACTGAGTCTCCTGGTCATCGAAGTCTCCCTGATCCCCGTCTTTCCTGTCCCCAAGGCTCCCGCAGACCTGGGCTTAGCTCTGAATGTTGCTGGGCTGCCAGGCCCTAGGATGCCAGGGCATAGCCAAGGAGGGGTGCCCGATTTCCTGCAAGCTTCCTGGCAGGCACAGAGGCGTGCTGGGCCAGGTCGGGGCACCCACAGAGCCCACCCCACGGCGGCCTCCCCCTCAATACGGAACCAGGTGGGGGTGTGTAATTCGCTAATAGCGAGCCTGTTAATTGCTACCAAATGGTCATTGCTGCCATTTGACTGATTGGTCTCCTCCAACCCCAGCCTGGACACTCCCAGGCCCGGCCCCAGCCAGCCTCCTACCACCAGTTCTGGGACTTCTGCTGTGACTGTCCTCACCCCCAGATCCCCTCCCAACCCTATCTGGTATCTGGGTGACCCCCCTGACCTCACTTAGGTCCAGGCCTCACACCTCCAGCCGCTTCCCCTGGAGAGGGAGCTGGAGAGGGCGGATGGAGAACAGTGTTCTGTGATGTGGTCCCAGCCTGCCCACCGGGGTGACTATCAGATGTGGTGCTGACCTCAGGCCCCAGACTCGCTCTAATTACCCCCTGTCCCCAAGAGCAGTGGGAGAGAAGCCTGGGCCACAGTGGGCCAGCTTGGAGCCAGGGTAGCCCTGCTCAGCCCCGCCTTAGAGATGAGAAATGGAGGCTCGGAGACCTGCAGAGACTGCTGAAGTAAAAAACCTTCTCATCGTGGCAAAAGAAACCTCTAATCTTTAGCTGGGAGGCAAGGTGAGGGGTCTGGCACCTCCATCTGGCCCCTCGACCCCCGCAAGTAGGCTGAGGGTCCAGGGCTGAGCACAGGAGTCTTTATTCTCTGGCCCCAACTTTGCTTCCAGCAAAGTCAGAAGATAAGGAGCAACAGGGATAGTCCTTGAGGGCAGACTCTCCAAGCCCAGCCGGGGCCAGTTTTTGCCAATAGACACTGCCTGTGGGTAGACCAGTTGACTGCCTTCCCCTGCTGAGACCACCCACTCCTAAGGGCAGAATTTGGTCCCAGTGCCAGGTAAGAGCCCACTCACTGGGGGGCTCTCTCTCTCGAGGGTCTTCCTGGATGCACCCAGCTGGGGGCCCCCTTCTCTCCAAATATCCCAGGATCCCTGGGCTGCAGGGGTGGTGGGACCACTGGCACCCAAGGGGCCCTGAACATTGCCTGTGGGCAAGGAGAGTGAGGGCTGCTGGGCACAGAGAGGAGGGGGTCCCCACTCTCCTATAGGCCAGCAAAATCTTGGGGCGGGTCATCCCCATTGAGGGGTCCTAGGCCAGGCAGCTCACCAAGGAGGGGAAGGACAGACCCAGGAGGGTGACCCAAAGTCTGGGGGCTTCAGGAATACTGCTGGTGCTGCTGCTGCTGCTAAGTCGCTTCAGTCGTGTCCGACTCTGTGCGACCCCATGGACAGCAGCCCACCAGGCTCCCCCGTCCCTGGGATTCTCCAGGCAAGAACACTGGAGTGGGGTGCCATTTCCTTCTCCAATGCATGAAAGTGAAAAGTGAAAGTGAAGTCGCTCAGTCGTGTCCGACTCCCAGCGACCCTATGGACTGCAGCCCACCAGGCTCCTCCATCCATGGGATTTTCCAGGCAAGAGTACTGGAGTGGGGTGCCATTGCCTTCTCCGTTCAGGGATACTACTGCCATCCAAATCAAGTGTTTTAAATTATTCATTTATTTTTAATTTTAAAGAGCTTCAGTGAGATGGAATCCACATATCCTAGAATTCACCCTTTTAAATTGTACGGTTCAGTAGTTTGTAATACACTGCTGTTGTGCAGTCATCACCACAGTTGATTTTAGAACCTCATCGTCTCAGAAGAAACCTCGAACCTTTAGCTGTCATTCACCTCTTCCTCCCTCCCCCACTCAGCCCCGAGCAACACAGATCTACTTCACCTTTCCAAGGATGTCCCTATCCTGGACATTTCACGTGCATGGAGTCATGCAGTATCTGTCTCCCTGTGTCTGCTTTCTTTCACTTGGGATAATGTTTTCGATGTTCAGCTATGTGGTAGCAAGTGTCAATGATTCATTCATTTTCAGGGCCGAGTAATAACCCCTTGTATGGGTGGACCACATTTTGTTCATCTCATCGTCTGTTGATGGACCCTCAGCTTGCTTCCTGGCTATTATGAAGCTCCAAACTGAGCCTGAGAGGAGGAGGAAGAGGAATTCTTTCAGGATTGTGAGGAGGGTAGGGGAGACACACCCCATGACCTGCCCCTACTCCTTCCCCCTCCAGACGGAGGGCAGCCTCCGGCCCCTGGACCCCCTCAGTGCCTGGTGAGGGGCTGCACACAGAGCAGCTGGAGCTACCAGGAGCCTCCAGAGATGGTGGCCTGGCCAGACCTCTGCGTGCCTCAGTCTCCCCCTCTGTGACAAGAAAGACCGTCCCTCCTCCTGCATGTGCTGGGTGTGAGGACTCAGTGAGGGAAAACCACATCGTACTGGCTGCAGGCCATCAACTCACCCACAGGGACCATGACCCCCATCAAGAGCTGGTGCTTCTGAAGCCCATCTTGAAAGATGAGTCAGTGTAAAGAGTAAGGATGATGACCACGCAGCTCAGGCCACCATCACAAAGTCCCGCAGCCTGGACGACCCCAACAGCAGACATTCCTTGTCTTCAGTCCTGCAGGCTGGACTCCCAGACCCAGCTGTGGGCGGGGCTGGTCCTCCTGGGGCCTCCCTCCTGGGCGTGCAGACGGCCGTCTCCTCCCCGTGTCCCACAGGGTCGTCCCTCTGAGTGTGTCTGTGTCCTGAGCTCCTCTTCTTATCAGGACCCCAGTCCTGTGGGATTAAAGTCCACTCTAGGGACCGAATTTTACCTTAATTACTTCTTTAAAGATCGTATCTCCAAATACACTCATGTTCTGAGCAATTAGGGGTTAACGGCTTGAACATATGAATTTAGGGAGATGCAATTCAGACTATGGTAAGTGCTGACAATGAGGTGTGCCCCTAGGCCTGACTGCATCAGGGGCTTGGGCTGAGATTCGCACACTCCTCTATCAGGGTCTGGCGGAGCCTGGTAAGAGCTACGGAAGCAAACCCACGCCCACATTACTTCTGTTCCCCACCCCATCCAGGCCTTTACACAGGCTGGTCCTTCCCCGACTGGGTACCCATTAGCCTTTTCCTTCTAGAAACTTCTGCTGTTCCTGCAAGCAGCTCCCAGCTCCGCAGGCACAGTGAGTCTCTCCTCTCCCCAAGTGCCATCCTGATTCCAAGGCCCCTCGGGGTCAATTTCCCACTGCTTCCCACGCAGACCTCGTGTCTTGGAGGGTGGGCAGGCTCTGTCTGTCTCTGTGCCCTGTGTCCTGCGGCCAGGATGATTGAGAGGTGACTGGGAGGTGCGGGACCCTGGGGGGTGGAGATGGGCATGAAGAGTGCTCTCAAGGCGCTGGCAGGGAGGAGTGCCCCGGCCCCCACCCCCAGGGACCGGCGCCCTCCTTGTCGGCACCTTCACCTCCCCTGGGACCCCTGGGCGCTGCTGCCTGACCTAAGTCTGCAGAGAGAAGCGACCGCGATCTGAGCCCTCACTGGGTCCCCCCAGGAGGCCGCCGGGGGACAGGCAGGCTGACAGGTGACATCCGTGGACGGTGGGCTCTCCCCTGGAGGGCTGGTGCAGCAAGGCAGGAGGGAGCGAGGCCAGGAGGCAGCCGGCCGGGCTCCTGGTTACTTCTGTTAACAGGAAGCATCTCTCATTTCCCAGCTTTACGAGGCGGGGTGGGACACTCGCGTCCCTATCCCCTAACCGGTGGGCTGCCCTCCACAGAGTGAGACAGGCTCCCAGGCCTCCCCAGCCCCCACCTCCATCTTTGCCAGCTGCCAATGTTGCCTGCAGGCCCACTGTGCCCACCAGGCGTAGCTGTAACCCCTCACCTTCAGGGCAAGGAACTTGAGCTCAGGCACAGGCTGGCCCCTGCCCGTTACTGCTCCCGCAGCCCCTGGGATCACAGGCTCTGCTGCCCCCGGGGGCCTCTGTGCTGGCTGTCCCCACCGCCTGCAGCACCCGGTCCCCTCTCCGCTTGCCTACATTCTCCCTGCTCTTGGTGATCCAGCCCAGAGGCCCGCCTCGGAGGGGTGTGCCTGCATCCCTCCTCCCCACACTCCCTAGGGTCAGCAGTCCCTCCCCCTGGCTCCCTGTGTCCATCGAACCCAGGGCCCTGGGAGGTTGTAAGGAAGCCAGGACCAGTCTGCTGTTCTCTGCTTCCTCAGTGTCTCCCCCTGGGCTTGGCCTGAATCAACCCCCACCACGGATGAATGAATGAGTGAAATTCCCATGGCACCTTTGATCCGACAGTGTTCGCCATTTGCATGAAGAAAATGCAGAAGAGAAGCTGGAACTATGGGCCTGACGATCCTGGCCCAGGGCGGGAGGCAGGGGACAATACAGCCTCGTCTCCACTCGCTGCCGGCCAGGGTGGGTGGCCGGTTTGAGCCGCTGTTTCCAACAGGGATAGAGGGTGACTTCTAGAACGTTGGGTTTGGCAAAACTGCAGACTATTTGTCGACTAGAAAATGACCTTTCATAAGAGCTGCTCAGCAGGGCGTGAAGCCAATTTTGAGGCAGTTTTCAAACAGGAGGGGTCTGTCCAGTAGACAACACAGCAAGGGAAGCTGAAAAGATGAGAGTTGCGCTCAGGTGTGTCCCACAGAACTGCAGGGCATGCAAGCCAGGGCCACCTCCACGAGGGATGCCAGGCAGGATCTGTGACAACAGCTGCCGCGATGCCCCTTGCCCTAGGAATCCCACAAGCTCCCTTGGTCTCACCAAGTCTGTAAAGCAACATGCCCAGGAACGTCCGCTGGCTTCATGCACCAGGATATCGACCCAGAAACAGCGCAAACCACCCGCCCGTGGAGACCATGGTGTGCAGGCCTCGCCAGGGCAGAGCGCTCCTGGGGTGGGAGGGGCCCCATGCAGCAACACGGCAGCGTGTGGACCGCGACCCATTTGTGACCTGCTGGCTTCAAGGCCAGATTCTGCCACTTACTACCTGTGTGAGCTTGGGCTGACAAACCTCTCCAGGCCTCAGCTTCCTCATCTGCAAAATGGGATGATTACTGCGAGTGTATTAAAAAGCAGAGACATCACTTTGCCGGCAAAGTTCTGTATAGTCAAAGCTATACAAGTAGTCGTGAACGGATATGAGAGTTGGACCATTAAGAAGGCTGAGTGCCAAAGAATTGATGATTTCAGACTGCAGTGCTGGAGAAGACTCTTGAGAGTCCTTTGGACAGCACAGAGATCAAACTAGTCAATCTTAAAGAAAATCAACCCCGAATGTTCATTGGAAGGACTGACGCTAAAGCTGAAGCTCCAATCTTTTGGCCACTGATGCAAAGAGTCGACTCATTGGAAAAGACCCTGATTCTGGGAAAGATTGAGGGCAGGAGGAGAAGGGGGCAACAGAGGGTGAGATAGCTGGATGGCATCACTGACTCAACAGACACGAGTTGAGCAAACTCCGGGAGATAGTGAAAGACAGGGCAGCCTGGGGTGCTGCAGTCCATGGGGTAGCGAAGAGTCGGACACGACTTAGCGACTGAACAGCAGCAAACAGCCATGAGGCTGAGCGACGTTCGCACAGACGACGTGCTCAGGGCGGTGTCGGGGGCACTTGGGCTCCAGGCCTGTGGTCAGCGGTTGGTGTTAGTATTTGCACATGCTCATAGATACGCGGGATGTTTTTGAAAGATACAGGAAACTGAAGGCGTGGTTAGCTGCCTCTGGGAAGGAGGATGAGAGCAGGGGCCAAGAGGGAACTGGGTGGTTCACATTCACCCTTGGGTGTTGATTTCACTGTTGCTTTGGTTTTTAGTGTGAGCAGGTATTCTTTGGTGATTGATAAGGGGGGCTGGTCCTCTGTCGAGGCTCACTGAGCTGAGGCCCCTTGGCTGGGGTAGAAGGAATCTGAAACGCTCAGGACTAACATCTGCAGAGACGAGAAGGAAGGAGATGGGTGGGGGGCAGCGGGGTCCTGCCCTGTGCATCCACAGTCTCCTCTGACAGCAGCTCCTCCCAGGAGGGAAGACTATAGCTGGTGGGAGCCCAGGAAGCAGAAGCCCCGCCCGGGTGGACAGAGGCACTGGATTCAGACTCCACAGCCCACCTTCTCTTCCCTCGTCAACCAGAACTGAGCAGAAAACCAGACCCCCTTGCAGATTAGTTTGGGTGGCCATCTCTGCAAAAAGAGCGACCTTCCTGCCCCCACCTCATAAGTAATGAACCAGAGTGGAGACACAGGCAGGGCTTCCTGGAGACCCCAGGCCCTGGACCCACTTGCCCAATTGACACACAAAACCCTGATGCTAGGAGATGAGAGTGAGTTCACCTCGGGGACTGATGGACGATGGTGCTTAAGCAAAGCCTCCACTTGACTTGAGAGGGTCCTCAGGGCCCCTTAGACGTGGCTGCAGCCTGCTCAAGGCCAGCACAATGTAGCTAATTGGCCTCCACCTTTTTCTTTCTTGAATTTTAAATCCCTTGAGCCAGAGATTACAGGACAATGGGCTGGATTCTCAGGCCGTCATTAGGCTGGGGACAGTGAGGGCTCGCCACCCCCGGCCAGCCTCGTTACCGGATGGTTTGGAGGGGCGGTGTCTCTCCTAAGGGCGGGCGCACAAAGGTGAAGACTGTCTCGGGGCCACAATGCCCACTTTCATCCCGGGCCGCCCTGACAAAGGAGCCTTCCCCGGACTCAGGGCCCACCGTCCTGGAGGCCCTCAGCCTGCTCTTCAGTGCTCTGGCTCCAAGTGCAAAGCGGGCACCAGAATGCAAGTCAGACCCCCGACCTTTGCCCTTTACAGGCACTTGTTCCTGGGTGGGGGCCCCTTTGGGATGTGGGTCCGAGGCTGGCTGGGCTGCCCTGCTCCCAGACCGCCCTGCCTTGGCTGGACCGTCATCTCGGCTCCTTCAGTCCTTGCAGCGTTTTTCTCTTTCTTTTAATATTTATTTATTTCTTTGACTTCACAGGCCTTAGTTACAGCGTGCAAACCCTTGGTTGCAGGGTGTGGGATCTAGTTCCCCGACCAGGGATCTAACCCAGGCCCCCTGCAGTGGGAGCACAGAATCTTAGCCACTGGACCCCCAGGGAGGTCCGAAGTCCCTGCAGTTTTTCATCTCACCTGCCTGCAAACTGGCAGCCACTGCCCCCTCCATGCACTGCTCCCCTCTTACCTGACCCTCTCTGATGCACACAGCCCCATCAACCATCTCCAGGGTGCCAGGCTGTGGCATGGGGCAGGGGCTTTGGCCCAATCAGACCTGGACTAGAAAAGATGCTGCCAGAGTCTAAGACCTTTTTGAGAGTGTGACTAATGAGAATTTGGGGGGCATGGTCTCCTAAAACAGGAGCTCCTGGTAAAGGCAGAAGACAGAGGCTTTGTTGGGACTTCCCTGGTGGTTCAGTGGCTAAGACTCTGCACTCCCAGTGCAGGGGCATGGGATTGATCCTTGGTCAGGGAACTAAGATCTTACAGCCAAAAAAAAACTTCTTTTCCCCAGTGGCAGGCACCCCTTCCAGTGGCTTCTCACCATCGGTCTTCCCGCCACAGCTGTGGTAGCCTCGCTGGCAAAACTGCGATGCTTCTCAGCAGCATTTTGGTCACTGTCAATAAACTTGTGCAGTTTTTCTTGCACCTGGATGAGGCCGCATTTTGACAACTTGGCTCCAAAGCAAAGAGAGGCTCGGGGTCCTCTGTACCTCATCGGGCGCCCGGGGACAGCCTGGTTGGGGTGTCCTCCACGCTGGCCCTGCAGAGGTTGCCGAGGACTTTGCTGCAGGCTGGTACTCAGGCACTCTCTGTGATGCTGACTCACAGCTTGTTTGCTCGTTCTTAAAATTCTATGGAAGTATAGTTGATTTACAATGCTGTGTTAGTTTCGGGTGTATGGTGCACTGATTCAGTTACATGTGGAAACGCACACACGTATTTATGTTCTTTTCCAGATTCCCTTCCCTTATAGGCTGTTATAAAATATTGAATATAGTTCCCTGTACTACACAGCACATCCTGTTGGTTATCTATTTCATATATATTTGTGTGTGTATGTAAATCCCAAACTGCTAATTTATCCCTTCCCGCCTTTCCCCTTTGGCAACCATGCGTTTGTATTTTATAGCCATGGGCCTAGTTCTGTTTTTTAGATAAGTTCATTTGTATATATGTATATATATGTAAATGTATAATATACGTGTTTAGATTCCACATATCAGCAATATTATAAGACATTTGTCTTCCTCTGATTGCGTTCACTTGGTATGATCATCTCCACATCCATTCTTGTCACATGCACCACATTTTCATTCATTTGTCTGTCGACGGATAGGCTGAACTAGAAACCTATCCATCTAGCCACCTGGAGGGGTGCCTGCCTCTGGGCAAAGAACATTTTTTTTGGCGGCAAAAAAAACGGGCAGTACTAAATAGGTTGCGTCCACGTGTCGGCTACTGAACACAGAGCTGCTGCTGCCGCTGCTAAGTCGCTCAGTCGTGTCCGACTGTGCGAGCCCATGGACTGCAGCCCACCAGGCTCCTCCGTCCATGGGATTCTCCAGGCAAGAGCCCTGGAGTGGGGTGCCATCGCCTTCTCCAGAACACAGTGCTGCAAG
The DNA here is from genome assembly GCF_002263795.3 of Bos taurus. Classification (NCBI taxonomy): domain Eukaryota; kingdom Metazoa; phylum Chordata; class Mammalia; order Artiodactyla; family Bovidae; genus Bos; species Bos taurus. The sequence goes on from NC_037356.1 coordinate 47,056,135, forward strand.
GATGCAGTACGTGTGTCTTTTTGAGTTAGGGTTTTCTCTCGATGTAGCTTTTCCAAGGAGTGAGGCTGCTGGGCTCTATGGTAATCCTGTATTTAGTTTCTTACAGGGCGTTCACCCTGTTTTCCATGGTGGTTTTACATTCCCAGCCAACAGCACAGAAGGGTCACCTTTTCCCCACACACTCCTCCAGCATTTCCTGGCTGCAGACTTCTCGATGATCCCTTCTGGGGTGAGGTGACACCTCACTGTGGTCTTGGTGTGTGTTTCTCTGACGATTAGTGATGCTGAGCGTCATTTCGTGTGCTTGTTGGCCATCTGGCGTGTCTTCTTTGGAGAAATGTCTTTTTGGAATAAAGCAAAGTTCCCCTCTAGTTAGCCACCCACAGTAGGTTTTGAGAGACAGGATCCTAACTTCCACCTGGTGTGGAGACAGCAGGCTTTTCTGCCATTTCTTCTGAGCTAGACTCTGAAAATTGGTGGTCAGTTCCCTTGACAAGGCTGCCAGGGGCTGCCCGTTCAGACCACGCTGGCTGAATGCCAAAGGAAGGAGCAGTGGTGCTCAGTGAGCTAACAGTGAGCTCACCTAACAGTGAGCTCAGTTAGAGCCCTGCATGTTGTGCCAGGAGTGTGGCTGGATGTACACGTTTTTAGGCCTTGTAGTCATCCTGCTGCACTTGGCAGGGCCAGCATTTTGTCCAGAACCTTCTTCCCAGCTCGTTCCTCGATACAGCACAGGCCAGGAGCCCAGGCTGTTCTCCCAGATGCAGGGGCCTCTTGCTCTGCCTGCATCCCCCACCACCTCGTCTTCCCAAATCCAGGAGTTGGACAGTCAGGTAACAAGCCCTCAGTCTCCACATCTGAAAAATGGACACAGTGACAGCAGAACCGTCCTTGTGAGGCTGTCGGGCTGGGGGCAGCGCCATGAGGGAGGCCCTCGGCCAGCGCCTGCCCCTTCGCCACCCTCCTTCCCTCCCACCTTCTCTCCCCTGCTCAATGCTGGTAGCCCTTCCCTTTAGCCGGTGCGTAACAGGGAAGCCCACAAACCACTCATCAGGATTCTCAGATCCACTGTGAGATGCCACCACGACCTCTGCCCCCACCCCCATCCCCTGGGAGAGCCCAGAGCCTTCTCTGCCACTCCTGCCCACGGGCAGCACCTGCTCCTGCTGAGGCTGGGACTCTGCAAAGTCTGCCTTTCCCCAGAGCAGAACCAACCAGGGGGCCAAAGGTCATGCCTTGGGAAACCATCTACATCAGACAGAGATATTGCGCCTCCCTCACATATGCACGCATTTCCCCTTGCCAGGTCACTTTCATGCCGAGAGCCTGGGCTGCGGGCTTCTTGAGTCGTGTCTCCTTCCCAGCCTTGGAGACAGAAGCCAAGAACGCTGCACAGCCCCCACCAGCCCCAGAGGAGCTCCGAGGCCTCTGTGGGGGACTCCTGGTAGATCAGGAAGAGAAAGAGGAGAAGGACATCCTTCAGAATGCCCTCCGGAAAGATTGGCTCCAACTTGAGTCTGGACCGGCTTCTGCACACTGTCGTCTCTCTTTGATTTTTGCCTTCAGATTTCAAGCCACTGGTGGATGTGGGCAGGGGCCTGGGCCTCCAGCAGGCCATCTCTGGCCCGGGATGTGACCCCACCACTGGCCCTGGGAGAAATGGCAGGAGAGCCCCAGACGCCAGAGGTTGTTCCAGCTCCAGGAATCTGCCCCCAGGGACCCCTGAAGAGGTAAGACCATTTGGGAAAGTTCCCCAGGAAGGAACCTGCTTTCTCATCACAAAGTTGTTGTAAAAACGTTCTCAAAACCCTGGGCCTTAATTCCTTCCCAAAAGAAGTTTGTCAAGAGCCGGTCAGCATCTGTGTCTCTGCACCTCTACCGGGATAACTCTGCCAGGTCCCACCCGTCATGGTGGACTGTGAGTGTTTGTTCAAACCACCGGGGGCTCATCTGTGACTGATTGAAATCAGACATATTGGACCCTGAGGCCACTGACACCCGTCTGCAGGAGACATACCACCAGGAGACCCCTGACAGCTGATTGGCACATGTCATGGGCACTAAGGAAGCCTGGCCATTGTACCATAAGCATCCCAGGCTTCAGAGTGACTCACTGGCCTAGGGGTACGATTCTCACTTTGGGTGTGAGAGGTCCCAGGTTCAAATCAGGACAAGCCCAGACCTTTGGGCTTCCTAGGTGACTCAGTGGTAGAGAATCTGCCTACCAATGCAGGAGACCCAGGTTTGGTTCCTGCGTCCGGAAGATCCCCTGTAGAAAAGAATGGCTACCCACTCCGGTATTCTTGCCTGGAGAATTCCATGGACAGAGAAACCTGATGGGCTATGGTCCGTGGGGTCATAGAGAGTCAGACACGACTGAGCGATTGAGCATGCACACACAACCCAGGCTTCAGTCTCTTCTAAACAAGCTTCTCCGGGGAAATCCAACATCCACCAGCTCTGGACATTGCTGTGTTAGACCATCCCTGAGACCAAAGTCTTAATCGCTCAGTTGTGTCTGACTGTTTGCGACCCCATGGATTCTAGTTCGCCAGGCTCCTCTGTCCATGGAGGTCTCCAGGCAAGAATACTGGAGTAGGTTGCCATTCCCTTCTCCAGGGGATCTTCCTGATCCAGGGATGGAACCCAGGTCTCCTGCAGGAAGATGCTTTACCATCTGAGCCTCCAGGGAAGCCCAAAACACAGTCTGAACACTCTTGTATTAGCATCTGTCACTCATTCACAACCTCATTCATTCACTCATCCATTCACAACTTTGAGCTACCACCTCGTGCCAGGCCGTGAGCTGGGGCTGCAGGATGAACGGGACACGTTGCTTTCCTGCGGGGAGAGAGCCGGTAGACACTTACCACCAAGGAGGTGAGTGACAAACGCAAGTGACAGCAATGCCTTCAGTTCTTTTGGACACGAGCTGGCCCTGCCCCCACCCTCCTAATGAGCCTGGGGAGGTCAGGAAGCAGCCACCCCACATCAGGCTGGCTAGCTTTGGACCCACTCAGCCAGTCTCACAGGTCCCTCCTGCACCCCAAATCTCTCACATTTCATTTTCCCCAAAGCTGTTCTGTGTTTGGGCATGTCTTCCCTCTCACAGCCGTGCCCCCTTGGCATGCCACCTGAGTTCTGTGGAACAGCAGAGCAGAGGCTACTGGTTCCATTTCTCAGAGGAGGAAACTGAGGCACGGGACATAACCAGCTTGCTCAAGCACAGCCAAGCGTGAGTGGATGAGCTGAGGTCTGAGTCCAGGACCCAAAGGCACACACTGAATCCCGATTAGTAACTCTCAACAAGAAAGAGAAGGCCACGTGGGGATGCTATTCTTCTGGATGTGATTTGTAACCAGCATGGGTGGGCACCCCCAGAGCCTGGCAAAACCTGAGAAATCTATTTACCAGATGCTGATACAGTGCTTATGGTAGACAAGTGCCCTTCAAAGCACTTTCTGAATATTAACTCCCTTAAGCCTCATACCAATGCTAGTGAGTAGGGCCTATGAATAACCCAATCTCAGAGATGCGAAAACAGAGTCACAGAGAGGTCAAGCAACTTGCCTGTAGATGGTCAGCGGCCAAGAGGCAGAGCCAGGACTCATAGGCAGGAACACAGGCTCTGGACTTTGTCTGAAGCGCCAGGCACTGCTGCCCAATGCAGGAAACCCTGAAGGATAACTTTGGCGATCACGCATTGGGGGGGGAAAAGCCCGTGATAAAATATTAAGCAAGAAAGCATCATTCAACACTGTACATGTCTTTTGTTTGCAAATAGGAGAAAAAAACATAGGCATCCTTTTATACGAACAACGTGATAGCCACACGTTACCTGGGGCCAGGTGGTGGTAGGGGGTAGACACAGAACACAGGACACGAGAGTGATTAGCGTGGAGGAATGGGTGTGAGGATGGACCTTGTTTCCTGATTTCCACCCCTTTGTCTTTCCAACAAAAATAGCTCGTTTCCCCATGAGTGGGTTTCTTTAAAGTGTCACTTCAAATTCCTTTTGGATTCTCCAGGCCCATTCAGGTGCCTGGAGCGGGAGGAGGGGAACCATTGTCCCGGGCTCGGCCGCGGGGACAGGAGTGCCGTCTCCACTGGGCTTTGATCTCGGGATGCATCACCTGGAAATGGCCTTTCTCTGGGCCGCTCAGACGTCCGGATGTAACCAGACCCCACGTGCCGAAGAGTGTGTGAGGCCGGAAGCTCGGGGCTCCCGCTCCTCTCCACGCTGGCGTCTCCCCCAAGCCGGTCTCAGGGACCCCCGGAGTGTCTTGGACCAGGGAGGCAGCTGACCTCCCCCAAGACGCCCCACCTGTAATCACATCTCCAAATGTGCCCTGAACACCTCCGCATCCTGCCTCGTCAGGGGAGGCGGGCGGGGAAGCGTCGGGGGCTGCGGCCCCAGTGCTATTCACACAGGACGAAAGAGTCTGGGGACACTTCTGCCGCGGGTACATGGCCGGGGGAGCCCACGGAAGTCTCCTCGCTGCCCTGATGAGCGCCATGTGCCACCTGGCCCTGGACGCAGTGGCGCACACGGTGGCTCAGAAGTCAGACTCTGGCCTTGGACTGACTGATGCTGTGTCTCTGTTTTCTCGTCTGTAAAATGGAGATGTAACAGCACCAGTTCCTACGGTGTCTGTGACGATGGCCCCCTACGGGCAGCGAGCACCAGAGCAACGTCTGCAGCTGGCGCTCCCGAGTCCTTGACGCAGCCCTGGGGGCTGCCTTCTTGTCACCTGCGATTTGCAGGGAGGAATCGACACGAAGAGAAGCTAAGTGACCCGCCTGGGGTCCCTGAAGGTGGCTTTCTCTTGGGGCCATTCCTGGAGTCATGCCATCTCCCAGGTCATCACTGGACCTCCAGGTCCTGGGACATGGAGCTCCCAGAAGCTGAGAAATGTGCACCAAACATCTCGCCATCAAAAAGATCTGACAAGAGCAAATGGAATCTTTTTTTTTTTTTCTTACTTACATTTATTTCCAAGGAAAATTCACACCCTTGTCAAGAAGAGAGAATGGTATTATGTGCCCTGATTACAACGTAACTACATTACAATGTAACTATAAAAATAACCACAAGAAAACTGTATTCAGTTTTCACCAAGTCTCAGGCTCAGATATGGTCACCTCTCGCTTTATAAAGGGGAGCGAGCGGTAGTGGTTGAGGGGCGTGGGGTGCTCAGGGACGGGGCACAGGCCAACTGGATTAAGAAAACTTGAAAGAGGAGGAAGAGACTTTCCTCAAGAGTTTATGGGATTTCGGCTACACCAGCCTTCGCTCCGCTGGAGTCCCTGAACCACAGCCCCAAGCTACTGATGCATCAGACCCTGGACCTTTGGGTGGGGCTGGAGAGAGAGGGGAAGCTGGTACGCACAGGGAGGTCTCTCCCAGGGGGCCCGGCTCCCCCTCAGGCTACCGCTCCATGATGCAAGGCCGGCCTTCCACAGGCCCACTCCCCTCCCATCTCAGCAGTTTTCTCCTTCACCACTTCCACCCTCCTTATTGACCGTTGAAGCCAGAGGCCTAGAGAGGGCCAGAGACTTCCGAAGGTCACCCAGCCGCCCAGGGGCCCCGAGGGGCTGGTTCTTTATTTAGCAACGATGGCTGCACCAGTCTGAGCTGCACAGTGATTGATCTAACACCCCCTCACCCTGTTCAGAGGTGCAGGTCGGCTCAGGGTGTGGAGTAACAGGTACAGAATTTGAACTCAGGCCCTGCTCCCTGGCTCCTGTCCTGTCCTCCCCTCTTGAAGCTTCACTACTGGCTGCTCCTCGCTCACCGACAGGCTTTTCCTGGCATCCTGTCGCGATTGGTGGAGCCCAGCACACTCCCTCTTCAGAGTATCTTGGACTCAGACCACCTCTGTCCCCCCCCAATTTGTCTGGATGCTGTGGTCTTTAAAAATCATTCATCTTCAAAGCCAGGAAGAGAAAAGGCTCCCGAGGGGCCAGGCGGGCCTTGTGAGCGGCTGGGAGAACTTTGCTTAAGTCCCTGAAATGATGGCTAATTGGAGTTTGGGCGGGGTTGGGGGGGCACAGAGGCGGCTCTCACTGTGAGCGTCGCACCTGGGGGGCAGGCAGGCGGGGCGCGTCCCCTCCCCAGGCCGGTCCAGACTCCGGCCAGGAACCCCACAGCCCAGCCGAACGGTGTCCACAGCCCCAAGTCAGACATTCCAGCTTTGGTTCGGGAAACCACAGGCGCCCTGGGTCAGCCCCGCTGGACTTGGGCTCCTGGGTGGGAGGACTGTAGTCTCGGGCACCGTCTGGGATGGGGGATTGTAATAACAGCTTTTTGTCTTGGTTTTCCAGGACTGCTCTAACGAAGCACCACAAACTACATGGCTTTGAATAAGAGAAATTTATTCTCTCAAGGTTCTGGGGGCCAGAAATCTGAGGTCAAGGCGTGGCCAGGGCTGAGCTCCCTCCAAAGCCTCTAGGGAAGGGTCTCTCCTCACCTCTCCACATCTGGGGGCTCCAGGCGCTCCTTGGCTTGTGGCCGCATCCCTCCAGTCTCTGCCTTTACGTGGTCTCCCGTCCTGGGTGTGTCTGTGTCTCTTTCTCTTCTTATAGGGATATCTGTCATCGGAGCAGGGTCCACCGTACGCCGGCGTGACCTCATATTAACCTGGTCACCTCTGTTCTTTGTTCTGTGTGTGTTAGCCACTCAGTTGTGTCTGACCCCATGGACTGTAGTCCACCAGGCTCCTCGTTCCATGGAATCCTCCAGGCAAGAACACTGTAGTGGGTTGCCATTCCCTTCTCCAGGGCATCTTACCGATCCAGGGAGCATGATTCTACCTCTACCCTCTCATGTGCTGTCCACGGTGGCAAATCCCTTCTCAGGCATTGCCTTGGAGACCCTTCCCCACGCAGCAGCAGGAGGGGAGGTGTAGTGTCACATGGTCGCTGTTGCTATGTTACAGATGGAGAGATCAAGGCACAGAGCCCGACTCCTATCTGCCCGCCCAGGCACCAGGAGTGTATGAGAAGGGACTGTGACCCTCCCTCTGGGGGGATGAGGCACTGAGGACATCAGTCCCCTGCCCTCTGTCCCCAGCCCAAGTCGGTCCGGTCCGGTGTGAGCGCTGCCCACATGCCACACTGGCCCCTAAGCCGGGCAAACCCTTGATCTTGATGGAGTGAGTCGTGTATTCACGATGTTGAGCATCTCGGCTGAGGAGCCAAAAATGCACTCTGGTCCCAGCTCAGGCAGAGCCTGGTACTTGGCTTTGGACATCCCTCCAGGCCTTGGTTTGTGCTCTGGGAAAGGAGGGAGAGTCTGTATTTTCACTGTGTCACAGCAGAAGCCGTGGGTGGCGACTGAGCACTTCTAATGTGGCTGGCGCAACCGAGGAACACAAGCTGCATTATACCAACTTTTAATTAAAATGTAGGTTCAAAATCAGATGCTTGATTTGGTTGTTGGAAAAGTTCTACGTGCATTTGGAACAACTTGGGTGTGCGACCCTGCTTTTTCAAGCTTAGATTTTATGAAACCTAAACACAGATCACGGAGAAGGCAATGGCACCCCACTCTGGTACTCTTGCCTGGAAAATCCCATGGGCGGAGGAGCCTGGTAGGCTGCAGTCCATGGGGTTGCTAAGAGTCGGATACGACTGAGTGACTTCACTTTCACTTTTCACTTTCATGCATTGGAGAAGGAAATGGCAACCCACTCCAGTGTTCTTGCCTGGATAATCCCAGGGACGGGGGAGCCTGGTGGGCTGCCATCTATGGGGTCGCACAGAGTCACACACGACTGAAGCGACTTAGCAGCAGCAGCAGCAGCAGCAAACACAGATCAAGTAAGTATACCCTGAAGAAAATTCTGCATATGGATTGAGATGTTCCATTAATGTAAAATGCACATACTAGATTTCAGACACTTAATAGAAAGAAAAGAACAGGAAATAAGGAAATCAGGACTTATTACATTGAAAACATACTGAAATGATACTGTTTTGAATGTATCTGGCCACGTAACATACATTATTGAAGTTGTTTCTCCAATAGTTGTTGCGATGTGACTGCTAGAAAATGGGAACATCGCAGTATACTCTTTTTTTTTATTTTTAAATTAAAATATAGTTGACTTACAATATGGTATAAATTTCAGGTGTTCAGTTCAGTTCAGTTCAGTCGCTCAGTCGTGTCCAACTCTTTGCGACCCTATGAACCGCAGCACGCCAGGCCTCCCTGCCCCTCACCAACTCCAGGAGTCCACCCAAACCCATGTCCATCAAGTCAGTGATGCCGTCCCACCATCTCATCCTCTGTCGTCCCCTTCTCCTCCACCCTCAATCTTTCCCAGCATCAGGGTCTTTTCAAATGAGTCAGCTCTTCACATCGGATGGCCAAAGTATTGGAGTTTCAGCTTTAGCATCAGTCCTTCCAATGAACACCCAGGACTGATCTTCTTTAGAATGGACTGGTTGGATCTCCTTGCGGTCGGGACTCTCAAGAGTTTTCTCCAACACCACAGTTCAAAAGCATCAATTCTTTGGCCCTCAGCTTTCTTTATGGTCCAACTCTTACATCCATACACGACTACTGGAAAAACCATAGCCTTGACTAGACAGACTTTTGTTGGCAAAGTAATGTCTCTGCTTTTTAATATGCTGTCTAGGGTGGTCATAACTTTCCTTCCAAGGAGTAAGTGTCTTTTAATTTCATGGCTGCAATCACCATCTGCAGTGATTTTGGAGCCCAGAAAAATAGTCAGCCACTGTCCCCCCATCTATTTCCCATGAAGTGATGGGACCAGATGCCATGATCTTCCAATCTCCTCTTTCACTTTCATCAAGAGGCTCTTTAGTTCTTCTTCACTTTCTGCCATAAGGCTAGTGTCATCTGCATATCTGAGGTTATTGATATTTCTCCCGGCTATCTTGATTCCAGCTTGTCCTTCCTCCAGCCCAGCGTTTCTCATGATGTACTCTGCACATAAGTTAAATAAGCAGGGTGACAATATACAGCCTTGACGAACTCCTTTTCCTATTTGGAACCAGTCTGTTGTTCCATGTCCAGTTCTAACTGTTGCTTCCTGATCTGCATACAGGTTTCTCAAGAGGCAGGTCAGGTGGTCTGGTATTCCCATCTCTTTCAGAATTTTCCACAGTTTATTGTGATCCACAAAGCCAAAGGCTTTGGCATGGTCAATAAAGCAGAAATAGATGTTTTTCTGGAACTCTCTTGCTTTTTTGATGATCCAGCAGATGTTGGCAATTTGATCTCTGGTTCCTCTGCCTTTTCTAAAACCAGCTTGAACATTTGGAAGTTCACGGTTCACGTATTGCTGAAGTGTGGCTTGGAAAATTTTGAGCATCACTTTACTAGCGTGTGAGATGAGTGCAATTGTGCGGTAGTTTGAGCATTCTTTGGCATTGCCTTTCTTTGGGATTGGGATGAAAACTGACCTTTTCCAGTCTTGTGGCCACTGCTGAGTTTTAGAAATTTGCTGGCATATTGAGTGCAGCACTTTCACAGCATCATCTTTCAGGATTTGGAATAGCTCAACTGGAATTCCATCACCTCCACTAGCTTTGTTCGTAGTGATGCTTTCTAAGGCCCACTTGACTCCACATTCCAGGATGTCTGGCTCTAGGTCAGTGATCACACCATCGTGATTTTCTGGGTCGTAAAGATCTTTTTTTATACAGTTCTTCTGTGTATTCTTGCCACCTCTTCTTAATATCTTCTGCTTCTGTTAGGTCCCTACCATTTCTGTCCTTTATTGAGCCCATCTTTGCATGAAATGTTCCTTGGTATCTCTAGTTTTCTTGAAGAGACCTCTAGTCTTTCCCATTCTATTGTTTTCCTGTATTTCTTTGCAGTGATCACCGAGGAAGGCTTTCTTATCTCTCCTTGCTATTCTTTGGAACTCTGCATTCAGATGTTTACATTTTTTCTTTTCTCCTTTGCTTTTCACTTCCCTTCTTTTCACAGCTATTTGTAAGGCCTCCTCAGACAGCCATTGTGCTTTTTTGCATTTCTTTTTCTTGGGGATGGTCTTGATTCCTGTCTCCTGTACAATGTCACGAACCTCCATCCATAGTTCATCAGGCACTCTATCTATCAGATCTAGTCCTTAAATCTATTTCTCACTTCCACTGTATAATCATAAGGGATTTGATTTAGGTCATACCTGAATGGTCTAGTGGTTTTCTCTACTTTCTTCAATTTCAGTCTGGATTTGGCTGAATTCCGGGTGTACAGTACAGCAATTTGGTTACATATATATTCTTTTCCCTTACAGGTTATTATGTGATGCTGAGTATAGTTCCCTGTGTGCTGCACCTTGGTAGCTAGCGTGTGTGAAACACCCACTTCTCTCTCCTATACTCAGTGCCAGGCAACTCGGGGAGGCACAGCTGGGTGACTTGTTCCAGGCTGGTTCTCCAGACACCAGGGCTGTGTGTGTTGGGAGGATTCAGGGAAGAGACAGAGGTGAAGATCCCTGCACGGGCTCAAAGTGAGGGCCAGACAGCCAAGTAGACCTGGGTACGCCTCTCTGCTCCACAGAGCCTCACTTTGCCCACCTGTAAAATGGGGATGTGAACAACCATGCCCTCGCAGGGCTGTGGTGTGGGTATGGTGCCCTAGTTTCTGCATACACAAGGCCTAGTCCCCGCTTCTCCCCATGGACTTGCAGCCATGGGCTGAGAGGAAAGAAACCTGGGTGAGAGTCTTGCCTGAATGCAAGTGAGGCAAGCTCGTCACCTCTCTGTGTCTATTGCCCGGGGGTGCAGAGGGTAAGAACTCTGGCATTCAAATTCTAGCTCTGTGCTTTCTACCTGTGTGGCCTCAGGCAGCTTCCTTAACCTCTCTGGGCCTCATTCTCCCTGCTTAAAACGAGGGTCGCTATAACGACTCCACTGCAATTTGAAGGAACCAGCGTGGACTTGGAGGGCATTATGCTCCGAGTGAAACAAGCCGGGAGAGAAGGAAAGATAAATACCGTATGATATCACTTATATAATACGTGGAATGTAAACCACCCAACAAACTAGTGAAGATAACAAAAAGAAGCAGACTCACACACACAAGGAACAAAGCAGTGGGCACCAGCGTGGAGAGGGGACGGGGCGGGTGGCGGTGAGCAAGACGGGGTAGGGAACTAAGAGCCATGAAGCATTAGGTATAGAATAAGCTACAAGAGGACTTCCCTGGCGGTCCAGTGAAGAAAACATCTGCCTGCCAATGCAGGGGACATGGGTTTGATCCCTGGTCCTGGAAGATTCCACATGCCACGGAGCAACTAAGCCCGAGTGCCACAACTGCTGAGCCCACACTCCAGAGCCCATGTGCTACAATTACTGAAGCCAGAGCCCCCTAGATCCTGTGCTTTGCAACAAGAGAGGCCGTCTCTGTGCACCACAGTGAAGAGTAGTCTCCACCCGCTGCAACTAGAGAAAGCCTGTGTGCAGCAAGGGAGACCCAGCACAACCAAACATGAATTAATAAAAAATAAGCCACAAGGATAAATAAGCAGCAAGGGGATACAGCCAGTATTTTATAAGTGAAGATGGAGCATAACCTTTAAAAACTGTGAATCACTGCATTATACACCTGTAATTTACATAGTATAGCTCAACTATACTTCAACGAAAAACATTACTGAGTCTGTCGTGCCTAGAAAAGATAGCTTAAGCCAACTTGGTGTTTTGTTAGTGAAGAGTGTTGCTTTCAGCGTGGTTAAATGCAGCGTTTAGAGTACTCACACAGCAACCAAACAAATGGCATTCTAGGCTGATCTTGCCACTTCTTCATTATTCACTGGGAAAAAGCATTTAATCTCTTCAGGCTTAAAGCCTCTTCATCTTGGACTACAAATATTCATGAGAATAAATACTTTCTAGAACTTTCCTATTATACAATTCTACAAAATAAAAAGCATTTCATTAATGATGGGGGGGAAAGATTATAGATCTGAGCCGATTCAGGGGTTGGGGAAATAGGCTCCACCTCCTGTGGGAGGAGCTTCAAAGTCACATGGCACAGGGGGCGTGGCTAAGGGACAGGCCAATCAGGCATGGAGGTGCAGCTGCTTGGTACACCAAGTGTCCCGGGCACCTTCCTGAGGATCTGAAGGATGCCGTGGACCTGCCTGCATCCCAACACCTGGGGGTGTGCACACACAGCACTTTGTGTACGACTTTGGGGTGTTCGCACTCCCTCGTGTCTGGCCCATCTGTGGAACCCCATGTGTGCCACCAGTTTCCCCCAGGCGAATCTGCCCTGGGCATCAAGGCTGCAGCTGTCAAGGATGGCCATTGGGAGGCCCAGCAGAGGGCTGGTGGCTAAACCTCTTCCCCACAGGGAGATGGTCCCTGTTTCCATTGCTGTTGCATTCCATTCAGGGGCACATACCCAGCGTCCACGAGGCTTTCAGGTCTTGTGGGTCAGACTCCAGATGGGACACGGAAATTGGTTTCTTCTGGAGCCTCAGCTGGGGAGGCCAGGTGGCTGGGCCCTGGAGTCACCCAGAGCTCCCTGGCAGATGTGGCTCAGAAGCTGGGCTCCTCTGGGCCTGCCGCGGGGCTTGGGTTCTGAAGGGCATGTCCCCAGAGTACCCTGCAGGAGGGTGAAGCAGGAGCAGCTCCCCGGCTTTTTCTCTTTTCAACTTTATTGAGGAATAATTGACAAGCAACCTCGTGTGTGTTTAAGGTGAGCAATGTGATGACGTGATACACACACACACATCGTGGAATGATTTCTAAGATGGAGATCTCAACACATGCGTCTCACCCACTGAACTCCTCTTTTGTGAGGGGTGAGAACACCTAAGATCTACTCTGAGCCGCATTCAGTGTACAGCACCGAGCTCTCAGCTGTGGCCCCCTGCTGTGCGTTAATCCTCAGGATGTAGCCTTCTCGTGCCTTCCAGTGGAGTCCCTTTCCTGCTCGGCCCTGGGGGTCCCCCAGCATCAATCCTACCACATTCTCCTGGTGGACACGCACCCAGCCAGATCCAAGGGGAGGGGACATAGAGCCTGCCTCTCACTGGCAGGCTTCTCAATCACCTGGAAACGATTTCTAAAGCCTGGCAGTGAGCATTCTCTGGGGGCCAGGAGATGCACCCACTCGGCACCTCGGGGGTGATGGGAGCTGACAGGGAGGGTTCCCCAGATCCCCCAGGGACACAAGAGGGTCTCCCAGGTCGCCATCACGGGCTTGGCTCCCTGGATACACAGAGGCTCTCTGACCCTGGGACTTCCAGGGGATGGGGTCTCAGTTTTCCCACTCCCGGGGTGCTCCCTCAAGCTACCTAGTGAGTGGAGGCAGTGAGACTTCCCTTCCTGTCTTCAGTGGGCAGCCAGGACAGACTGCCTGGGGCCACAGTCTTCCCCAGATGAGCAGACACTCAGGGTCCCTCTGCTGGGGTCTAAGCCCAGCCCTGCCCCTCATGGCTCGCTCCCAAGTCACTCAACCCAGAGCCTCAAGTGTCTTGGGGTAGAAAGGGGATCATGGTGGTCCTTCCCTCCGGGGACAATTACGCGTGTTAACTGAACTGCTCAGCGCATGGCCTGGGACAGAGCTGGTGCCAGACGTCGGTTGTGATTATCATCAGAAAGATCAAAGTTCTGAAATATCCCCAGAAATATCTACCATCTCCCATCTGTCCTAAATCTATAATTTTCTTTGGAGCAAGATATTTGCTCAAAGGGGCTTTCCAGGTGGCCCAGTGGTAAAGAATCTGCCTGCTAATGCGGGAGACACAGGTTCGGTCCCTGAGTCAGGAAGATCCCCTGGAGTAGGGTGGACACAGGAGCTTGGTGGACTACAGTCCATAGAGGGTCGCAAAGAGTCGGGCACACCTGAGCGCACGCACTTCTGCTCCAAGAGGCCCCGCTCACTTAACAGAAGGACCTTCGCCTCCGGGGAAGTTCACCCGGGACTCCTTCCATCACACAGCACCCTGGACAGTGGCAAGTGTTGCCTGGTCTTGAGACCCTCAGGGCACCAGGTGCGGTCACATGAGGAGCTGGCAGTGTCTGCGCTCCCGGTTTGAAGAGGAGGGAACTGAGGCTCAGAGTGTGACATGAGCTGCCCAGGGTCACTCAGCCAAGGAAACCCCAGGATCAGAAGCTAACCGTGTGACCCAAGAGTCAGCCACAGGCTCTCCTGCCTCCGGCCAGTCGCAGGTCAACCACATCGCCCAAGAAGTGTGTCCAGCAACTGTCCTGGAAGCAACCTGTGGGTTGAGTGCCCTGGATGGGCCAGCTTGGGACAAAACCCTCCTCAAAGGCAATTCATTTTATCCTTCCGCAACCCAACAGGGGTCTGTTTGATCATAACACCCTCTTAGCAAAGGAGGAGCCTGAAGCAGAGGCTGAGTAGCCCCAGGTCCTGCCACGGCTTGAACCTTCTCTTATGGCCTGGTTGCATGTGTTCTTTCTCGTGAGACCATCCTACAAGTCAGTCCTAGAGGAAATCAACCCTGAATACTCATTAGAAGGACTGATCCTGAAGCTGAAGCTTTGGCCACCTGATGCAAAGAGCTGACTCATTGGAAAAGACCCTGATGCTGGGCAAGATTGAGGGCAGGAGGAGAAGGGGACGACAGAGGATGAGACGGTTGGATGGCATCATGGACTCCACAGACATGAGTTTGAGTAAGCTCTAGGAGATGGTGAAGGACAGGGAAGCCTGGTGTGCTGCAGTCCGTGGGGTCACAGAGAGTCATGTAGACCTGGCGACTGAACATCAACAGCCACATCCTGCAAGAAAACGAAGGGGGTGATTTAGAAACACAAGCAGGACTTCCCTAGGAGTCCAGTGGCTAGGACGTTGCATTTTCTGCTGTGGGTCCATATTCAGTCCCTGGTCGGGGAGCTAAGATTTTGCAAGCAGTGGGCAAATAAATAAATTAATGAATAAAACCCTGGTGCCACAAAGAAACCATCCTAAAACCTAAGAGTATTTCACGTGTGGAGTGGGTGCTTCTGAGTGCCGATGGGTATCAGTCACGCCCCTCACAGCGCCTGCAAAGATGAGTGGCCCCGGGATCTCATTCTTCAGGCGAGGAAACTGGGGCTCGGAGGATCTAGGTAGCTACTTCAGGTCCCGTCTGTGTTAATTTCCACGCAGGCCCTGTGCTGTTTACAGGTCAGCGAAGGAGCAAGAACTGCCTTGTTTGACGTGCAGTCTCTGTGTCCAGGCTGGTGACCCCCCACCGCCCCACCAGGTTCCTTCCTCCTAGTCAGGCTCCTTGAGCTGCTGGGGGCCCAGAACTGTGGCCCCTCCAGGCTGGCTCACCTGGACTAGGGCTGGGGGCCCTGCCAAGTGCCTCCCTGCCTGGCAACGCCTGGCCGCTGCCTCCCTGTGGGCAGCTGCAGACACCAAGGGCAGGTGAGGAGCTGGCTGGTGGAGGCGGGGAGCCAGTGTCTGTCCACCCCCCTGCCCCCCCACCCTGAGCCCCGAGACAACAGCCCTGCTCAATGTCATCCTTAAGAGACTAGGGTCACAGGCCAGTCCTCCCGGCGAAATATAATCGTCCTCCTGGGAGAGGGGCCTTCTCCTGGTGGGCAAGACTGCAGAGGCTGCCCCACGAAGGGCGGTCTCAGGAGCCTCACCTTCCCCGTGGCCCCAGCCTCCCCTTTGTTGAGATTCCCACTTAAACTATCAAAGCTACGGGGCCACAATGCCCCACTGAAAGCTGAGTCACCCAGGTTTTGTGACACCACCGAGCCCTCCTGCCATCTAGCTCCCAGAGGGGCTCCTAGCGCCAGATGCAAAGGAAATCCCCAGCCATGGGTGGGTCGGGGCGGCTCGGCGAGGCCAGCGCCACATAAAGGGGCCTTGTTCCTGAATCAAAAGGGCCTGAACACAAAGCGGAGAGAAGAAAGGGCTGGGCGGCGGGGCCAGCTGCAGTCTGGCACACCTTGAAGGGCACCATGTACCAAGCCCACAGCGCCCGCTGGCAAGGGGGTGGGCCTCCTCCACCGCTCCCCAGGCAGCCCTGCAGTGGGAGGCAGAGAAGGATGGGGTGGGGTCTCACATGGAGCCAAGCAGCAGTACCCTGGAGACCCTGGCCCTGGGTGTGAATGGGGTACTCACGGGCAGCCAGCACCAGCATCCTGCCAGCACACCAGCCACACCACCAACAGCACCGTCACCACCAGCAACACCAACCAAGGAAACCCCAGCAACGCCAAGGGCAGTGCCCGCGCTGGCCCCGCACCTGTAAAATAAGGGTCATAATGTGATGCCTGCCTTGCCGAGCTGTGGTCAGGATTGCATGAGTGATTAAATGAGGTCCTTAGACTCATGTAATCCCGAAAGAAATCAACCCTGAATATTCACTGGAAGGGCTGATGCTGAAGGTGAAGCTCCAATACTTTGGCCACATGAAATGAAAAAGCCAACCCATTTTAAAGACCCTGATGCTGGGAAAGATTGAGGGCAGGAGGAGAAGGGGGAAAGAGAGGATGAGCCAGTTGGATGGCATCACCGATTCAATGGACAAGAACTTGGGCAAACTCCAAGAGATGACGAGGGACAGGGAGGCCTGGCATGGTGCAGATCATGGGGTTGCAGAGAGCTGGACACAACTTGGTGACTGAATAGCAATAATAAGATGATGGTGATGATGAGTCAAGTGTTCCGCTTAAGTTCTTAGAAAATGACAGCTGTTGGGAATGGGGGATCGGTTGCAAGACAAACCTGCCTTTCAGGGTGGAGGACTTAGCAGAAGCTGGACCCTCAGTCGGGGGCCAGGTGGGCTTTGCCAGCCCAACCAGGTGCTTAGAGGAGATGGGGAACTGGCTGGCTGCCCTGTAGCACCCCCTGGCAACCACAAAGAGCTTCAGGGCCTCATCCTGGGACTCCTGGGGCCGTCTGCACCTGAGGGCACTTGCAGCCTCCCTCCTGGGCCCTGAGCAGGTGCAGGCCTTGCCCCAGGTTTCATTCACCTGCTCCTGCTGAGCTAAAGGCTCATCATCTCATCAGGGTACCCGAACCCCATGTGGGCACGATCAGCCTCCAGCCCAAGACCTGGCCTTGAGGGAACTTATAATGCTGGGGAGGGGGATCCATCTCTGCATCCCTCACTATCAGCCGCAAAACCAACTTCTTAGATAACACTTCTAAGAAGGCGTCCCCAACATATATAATGGACATGAGCTTGGGCAAACTCTGGGAGATGGTGAGGGACAGCGAGGCCTGGCTGCAGTCCATGGGGTTGCGAAGAGTCGGACATGACTTAGCGACTGAAAAACAACAACAACCGACTTTCTTCCTCTTCCTGGGAAACCAACGGGATGGCTGGAGCTGGAGCAGCAATCTTGGATCATGAGGTCACGAGAAAGGAAGACATATGCTGAGGAGGGAGGAGCAGAAAGAGAAAGGGCCAGAGTCCTTGAAGACTACAGACTCTCACACACCTGCCAGAATGCTCACCTGTTTTGCTGAAGTGAAGACCTGCCCTGTGGACCATTCATGCTGGTTAAGGGAGACAGGAAGTAAAACAATAAACATGTGAATGTGTTCGAGTCAGATGGTAATAAAGGCAAGGAGAGGGGTGGAGAGCAGCCAGGTCGTGCTGCTTTAGGAGTGAAGGCGACCTCTAAGTCCTGCATAATGGGCTAGTGGTGGTGGTAGTCAGTCGCTCAGTCATGTCCAGCTCTGTGACCCCATGGACTGTAGCCCACCCGGCTCCTCTGTCCATGGGATTCTCCGGGCAAGAAGACGGGAGTGGGCTGCCATTTCCTCCTCCAGGGGATCTTCCCGAGCCAGCCATTAAGGGTGGGGTGGGGAGAGACAGTCCATCAGAGGGGCTGGGTCTTGGAAATATGCCTTGTGTGTTTGAGGAGTAGCTAGGGATCGTGGAGCTGGAGTTGTGTGAATGTTGGGGGTGTAAATGGAGTTGGGTGTGGACCCCCAATAGACATGTCCACGTCACAATCCTGGAACCTGTATTACCTCATATGGCAAAAGGTATGATTAATTTAAGCCTCTTGAGATGAGGAGTTTATCCTGGACTGAGTGGGCCCCATATGCAATCACATGTGTCCTTATAAGACAGACACACAGAGGAGAAGATAAAGGGGCGGGAAACAGTGAGTCATGTGACCACAGAGGCAGAGATGGGAGGGACATGGCCACGAGCCAAGAGCTGCAGACAGTCACCTGAAGCTGGAAGAGACAGAAGGGATCCTTGTCTAGAGCCTTTGAAGGGAGCACAGCCCTGCCAACACCTTGAACTTGAACTTCCAGCATTCAACTGCAAGAGAATAAATTCTTATTGCTTTAAGCCACCACTTGAGGTCATTTGCTACAGCAAATACAGGAAACTAATATGGGGATGAGAGGTGGGCACCGACATTAGAGACTGAGGTGGGGGCCAGTTATGCAGAGTGTCATAAACCACCTCAAGGACTCTGAGCCTTATTCCGGGTGAGAGGAGAGGCCACCGCAGGATCAGGAGCAGGGTGCAGTGGGATCTCACCTGCATTTTTAAAGGACACTCTGGTTGCCAGGTGGGAGGACCCCATCTGGGAGACATCTGCAATCATCCAGATATGAGAAGGTTTTCCTGGCCTCGAGGGCCCTGTCTGGGGCTTCCACACAAGCAATTGGGCAATTGCTTTCCATGTTCCAAGTGCCCCAGGGGCAGAGAATAGGGCATGGCTGGGCCCCTCTGATCAGCCAAACAGAACAGATGTGTTTTTAATGGGGAACAAGAGGCCTATGCCTTCAGGGCAGAGACACAGCTGCGTGTAAATATTTAGAAAACTGGGTGTGATGTGTTCATATTAAAAAAAAATCCACTTCCTTTTCTTTGAATGACACAGTGGAAACACCCAATTGTCTTCAAGCCAACATGCAGGCAGGTCAGTGACCTTCAGTGGGCTGAGGCAGAGGGGACAGTAGGGGAGAAGGAGGAACAGTAAACTTCAACCAGAAATCCTCGATCATGTGACAGAGAAGCTGGGGTCAGCTGGTGCTTGGGAACCCACAAGGTGTGGTTACTAACAAGAACTGCATGGAGACAAAGGTCAGCTGCTGAGACATCAGATTCCTAGGTGAATGGTTTTGTCAATCAAGTGGAATCAGAGACCTTTGCAGCCGTATGAAGAGGCAAATCTACTACTCTTAAGATGAGTTTGGAACTGTTATATTCAAAGCGGAAAACCAACTTGCATCTGCTGTGTAGCACAGGGAACTCTGCCCAATGTTACGTGGCAGCCTTGATGGGAGGGGAGTTTGGAGGAGGATGGATACATGTATTATGTATGCCTGAGTTCCTTTGCTGTCCCCCTGAAATTAGCACAACATTGTTAATTGGCTATACTCCAATATAAAATAAAAATTTGAAAATAAATAAATGAGTTTGCAGAAGAGATCATTTTTCTCAAAGGGCCTGCCCCTCTCCCCATCTATCTTTGCTCATACCATATCACCTCTTCTCTGCGCTTCACCAGTCCAACTCCTGGCTTTATGTGAGCAGATGTCCAGGAGATCCTGGGCTGTGAGTGCAAGGAGTTTCCTTGGGCCACAGAAGAGGAGGAGAGGAGACCACCTGGGGCGTCTAGCTAAGGAGCTGGCAGAGCTGGGGAGCACAGCGCTGAGTCTGGGGACCGCTCTGTGGTTCAGGGACCTGGCTGCTGCATTCTCTACAGGGGGGGGGGGAGCTTTTAAGGGCACCAAGGAGCTCCGGCCTTGCCCAGACTGCTCTAAGTCATTCCCCAAACTCGTACCTCCAATGCCATCACCTCCCTGGTACACTAGTCCAGACTGCACCACAGCTTACCTTTTCTTGAGCTCCTTTAGCATTCATAGGACGGAAAGAGAGAACTCATGTCCACACATGCTGAGGGCCTACTATGTGTGAGTTTCTGTGCCAGGGCTTCACGTAAGTGATGTTTTACATCACTTATTCTCACCATATCTTGAAAAACAGGAGCTAAGGAGATGCTCCTTTGGCAGGTGGTAAAACAGACTCAGAGAAGTGGAGACTTGTCCAGGTGCACACAAACCTGTCTGCACAGCACCCTGTGTTTTCCAGCTCAGAATTCATCTCTTTCTCCAAATATTTGTTGAATCCTGTTTGGTGCTTGGCTCTGTTGCAAGCGCAGTGGATATCACTGTGAACAAAACAGATGCAAACCCCTGCTTTCCAAACGAGGCTTCTGTTCTGATCCTCAAACACAAGTGTGTTCAGTTTGAAAATCATCAAGGTACACCATCATCATCTGTATATTCACGGTACTTGAAGAAAAAAAAATTAAATTCCTGCCTTCACTGAGGTAACATCCCGGTGTTTGAGACGTGGTAGGTTGAATTAAGGCCCCCAAAGATACCCAAGTCCTAGTATCTGGAACCTATATGTCACCTTGTGTGGCACAAGCAACTTTGCAAATGTGATGAAGTTAAAAATATTGAGGTGGGGAAATTACGTGCATTATCCAGGTGAGTCCTGAATATAGTGGAAAATGTCCCTAAGCTGCAAGACTGAGGGAGATTTGATTACAGAGGAGGAAGTAGCAGATGACATGTTGGAGGCAGAGTTTGGAGTGATGCAATGAAGAAGTTAGGAGACAAGGGACATAGGCACCCTCTAGAAAAAAGAAGGAATGGATTCTCCCTGGGGCCTTCAGAAAGAATCAGCCCTAATGACACCTTGACTTCAGTCCAGTGAAACTAACTTCAGACCCCTGGCCTCCAGAACTTGAAGAGAATAAATTTCTGCTGTTTTAAGCCATCAAGTTTGCAGTCATTTGCTACAGTAGCAACAAGAAGATAATACACAAAGGACTTTTCTTTTCTTGAGCCACTTGAGATAGTTGCCAATGCGAGACTACCCCCTGATGGCTCTAGTCCATATTTCTTAGAAACAGTGACATTCTTCTGCATTATTGCAACAAACTATCAAAATCAAGAAATTAACACTGGAGTATCACTACATCCTCTGGCTTCACCAATTGTCTCAATCGTGTCTAGCAAAGCATCCAGTTTAGAATCTTAGTCCCCTTCTGTATGGGACATTCTTCAGTCTTCTCTTGACCTTCATGATCTTGATGTTTTTGGATACAGGCCGGTTACTTTGAAGAATGACTCCCAATTTGGGTTTGTCTGATGTGTCCTCGTGATGAGGTTCAGGCAAGCTCCGCATTTTTTTTTTCGCGAGAATATCACAGAAGGGACTCAGCATCTTTCTCACTGCCTCCTGTTGAGTGGTATGCGATTTCCATCAGCCCACAACTTGTGCCTGCCACGCTGACCCCTTGATGAAGGTGGTGTCTGCCAGCCTTCTGTGCTGTGATGCTACTATTCCTCTTCATAATTAATGTATGTCTCAATTCATTTATTTATTTATGTCATCATGGAGTCATGGTTTATTATTTTAGCCAATGAGTTATAATACATTCCTACCATTATTTATTTTGACCCTCAATTTGTTCTACATTTGGCCGGTGGGAACCCCGTCAAGCCCCTCAGACGTGTCTCATCGTTCTTTGAGAACTTTCTGATTCACTGGAATGAGATGCTTTAGATCCACCTCGTACCTTCCCTGCCCCTGGAATCAGCTGTTTCTCCAAGGAATTCTGTCTCCCCACCGGCATCTATGCTTCTCAGTGAAGCAGGAAGTGAGACTATCAGCTGAGAGTGAGAACAGGGAAGCTTGTGTTGGAGGTTCAAGCAGAGGGGAGGTCCCATTTATCTCTCAAGTGAGCGGAAAGGCCTGTGCTGGTTATGTTGTCTGTCTAAAAGGGAGCTCATATATGCGTCATATATATGCCATGAAGGATGCTGAAGCTGAAACTCCAGTGCTTTGGCCACCTCATGCAAAGAGTTGGCTCATTGGAAAAGACTCTGATGCTGGGAGGGATTGGGGGCAGGAGGAGAAGGGGACGACAGAGGATGAGATGGCTGGATGGCATCACTGACTCGATGGACATGAGTCTGGGTGAACTCCGGGAGTTGGTGATGGACAGAGAGGTCTGGCGTGCTGCGATTAATGGGGTCGCAAAGAGTCGGACACGACTGAGCAACTGATCTGATCTGATATTTGTAAAAAATACACAGACTCTCTAAAGTCACCATCCTACCTTCTCTTCAAGCAAAAGAAGGAAGTGGGTAGATGCCATTTCCATCTCCAAGCTCTTGGTCCCTCTCCCTGGAAACCAGCCTTTCTCCTGCAAGACTCATTCACCCTTCCAGACCTGGCTCCCTTGTCTCCTCCTCTGTGAAATCTCAGGGGTCCCCGAGACCACTCTCAGGTTCAACAATTCACCAGAAGGGCCCACAGAACTCAGCAAAGCTGTTACACTCATGGTTCCATTCGTTACAGCAAAAGGATGTGCATTAAAATCAACACAAGTGAGAGGCTGGTGGAGCAGAATCCAGGAGAGGCCGGGCTTCCAATCGTTCCTTCCTGTGGGTCACCTCCTCCCAGCAGCTTGTGTGACAGCACTCCTGGAGTCTTGCCAACCAGGGAAGCCCGCCCGAGCCTGGGTGTCCTGGGGGTCAGTCACACAGACGTGGAGCCTCTCGATCTCCAGCCCCTCTGACAGCCACCCTGGCAGAGCGAGGCCAAAGGTGCACGCAGATGCTCTTCCAGGGAGGATGTCCAAACGGCACCAAGGTTATCTCCCGGGAGCTGGTGAAGCCTTGCAGGGTCCAGAGTTGGAGCACCCAAGTGCATCACCAACCACACGGAAGCCTCCCTTGCTCCCACCCCGTTCCAGGTCCCAGCTCCGGGCATTCGTCCTGTCGTCCCACTAGCTGCCTTCATGGGCGCTGACCACACAGACGGCCATCTGTGCTTCTCTGCCCACACTAGGATTCCCGTGTCTCCCATCCCCATCCCAGAAGGTTCCTCAAGCCCCTAAGCTTCCTTTCTTCAGGACTGTCCTAAGACAAGGCTTTCCCCTTGCACACACATTAAGAGAATGTTCCTCAACTGGGGTTTATTTAATTTAATTTTTTTTTTACAATTGTGTGTGTGTGTGTGTGTGTGTGTTAGTTGCTCAGTTGTATCAGACTCTTTGAGACCTCATGGACTATAGCCCACCAGGCTCCTCTGTCCATGGGATTTCCCAGGCAAGAATACAGGAGTGAGTTGCCACTCCTTTCTCCAGGGGATCTTCCCGACCCAGGGATGGAACCCGGGTCTCCAGCATTGCAGGCAGATTCTTTACTGTCTGAGCCACAGGGAAGGCCCTGTAACAATTAGATTGAGGTTACATTTTTTCAAGCCATGTGCCCTCCTGAGGGCATGGTACGCTGTGGATCTGTCTTACTCCTGATGATGTAAACTTAGATCAGTTAGTGAAGGCGGTGCCTGCCAGCTTCTTTAGTAAATTTATTACTTTTCCTGATGTACTTTATAATTATTTGGTAGGGGGGAGATACTTTGAGACTATGAAAATACTCTGCTTCTCCTTGAAATTTTATCCACTCATTTGAGCCTCTGTCTGTGGATCTGTAACAATCATTACTATGTTGTTCTGACTTTCTATTTTCCCAGTTCTTTCTACATTTATTAAATGGGATTCTTTTCTGAGGATCAGCTGTCCCCTCTTCCCATCACTTGTTGACTTCACTTAGATTCAGGGTACAGATGCATTTCCTCCCCTTCAGCAGGGCAAATTTTCATGTGAAGCGAACCTCGAGATTCCTATCTCGTCTACAGACTGACCTCGTGTGTTGGCCAGCGACAGGTCTTCCTATGTCCTAGAAAATTTCTCTGATGTTCTCACAAACAAAAGCTGAGGCTGTGCTCACAAATAAATTTGTTGTTGTTGTTGTTTTTTAATCAGGGAGAATGTTTTCCTGTTTAAAAAATATACAGAGAAGGGTATGGGGAAAGGAACTCCAGGAAGAAGGAACAGCATACACAGTGGCTTTTAGAGGAAAATGCGAAGTCCAGTTCTTAACTGGAATCTGAGTTGCTTTCTAAAAATGCTGTTTGTGCAGCCTCTCTTCTAATTCCAGGCTGGTCCCCTCTGTAAAGCCATTCAGTTGGTCCTTGTGTCTGAGTAAGACTGCAGAAAGAAATGTCCCTAATTGCTTTGTCCCTGAATCCATACCTCTGGATGCAGAAATTCCCATCAGGAGGCAAAGTGTTATTTCCCTGCACTCCCTCCCCCCAAAACTAGGCTGATCTTTGCTTCAGCCAGTAATGTGTGGCAGCAGAGAACCGTCGGCAGCTCTGAGTCTAGGGCCCGGGAGGACACATGGTCCCTGCCTTGTGGACCAGCTCAGGCTAGCCTGCTGGAAGGGGAGAGACATGTAGCTATGCTGCCCCCATCCTCCCAGCTCCGAGCAAGCCCACCGTTACGGGAGCGAGGCCATCCTAGACAAAGGAGCAATGCCATCGTAGACCAGCCAGCCACCAGCCGACCCACCAGCCGACTGTAGACTTAAAAATGACTCCAGTCAAATCACTGAAGGCTGATCCAGATTAGCACAACTGCCCAGCTGAGCCGCAGGGCTGAAAACAGAAACAGATGTTTACCATACAAACCAGGTATGTCTGGGGTGGTCTGTTACACAGCAAGAGCTAACACAGCAGCTGTAGCTAACCACTACAATTGTAGCTAACGGCTACGATCCTTTCTACTCCCACGCCAAAACTAGACCCTGTAACGCTTAGAGATGCGTAGGGTACGAAGCACTCCTCGGGTCTAGTCTTCCTGGACTAGGGATGGAAGCTGTGTCTCCTGCATTGGCAGGCAGATTCTTTACCACTGAGCCATCAAGGAAGTCCACCTTGACCACTTCTGATTTGCCAGATCTCAACTTTCACACCTTCAGACTGAGACTCTCTAAGTCCAAAAAGTGCCCCGTGGGGCTCACCCGCACTGGCCCAGGACTGGCCTTGGCCATCCAGGGCTACTGCCCACCCGGGCAGTTTCCTGTTAATCTGGACAGTGGTCACCTTCATTACCTCTCCCTCCCCTTTCTCCTGGAGGAAACAGCTGTGCTCCGCCAGCTGCTGTGGCTGGAGGGGCTTCAGAGACTTCGGGCTGAGACATACACCACACACGTTGCAGTGTGAGTATTTGTTACATGAATGATCAATAAGCAATATTAATTATGGGAATAACTCTGGCCTGGAATGAACTTCGTCTGAATAACAATAACCATGGCAGCAACAATAATAGTGGCTGCCATTTATTGAGGTCTTGGGGCTTCCTTGGTGGCTCAGATGGTGAAGAATCTGCCTATGATGCAGGAGACCTGAGTTCCACCCCTGGGTCAGGAAGATCCCCTGGAGAAGGGAACAGCTACCCACTCCAGTATTCTTACCTGGAGAACTCCATGGACAGAGGAGCCTGGTGGGCTACAGTCCATGGAACTGAAGAGTCAGACACACCTGAGCGACCTCCTCTTAACCCTCACTCCACACTCCCAGCAACTTACCATGGAGCAGGCGTGGTTCCCACATCCCAGGTGAGGAGGCCCCATGTCCCAGGTGAGGATGCTCAGATGTGTGGAACCTGCCCAGTATCATCCTCTCCCCGCAGAGGAGCTTCCCTGACCACGCCAGTAAGAACCTCAAGTCCTCACTGGTGCCTGCCCCTTGCACTGGTCACGTGACGTGTCACCCACATCACGCCTGTGATGAGTTCATTCTGTCCACCCACAGCCACACCCAGAGTCTGTGTAACCAAACAGGGCTCTATGGGGCCTTCCCGGAATGGGCTCCCCCTACAAGTCCTTCACAAGACTCTTGACTATAGAAAGCTCTATCCTCCTAGGCCCCCCTCGAGTTCCAAAGACTAAACTTAATCAGATAAGTAAGAAAATGCAAAAAGAAAGGAAAACAGTCAAACAAGACCAGTTAATAATAGTTTAGCCAGGAAGCAAAGTCAAGTACCTTGAGCTCCTCCTCTGGGGCTGTAGATGATATTCTAAGCCACTTCCTTTGAGCTGGTTTGCAGATCCTGGATGCCCCGACCAGGTGGGAGAAGTTAACTGTGTGGTGCCCACAGGCACGGAGACCCCACACCTGTTAGAACCAGAAGGTTGATGATGTTGACTCCCAATTACCTCACCACCAGCCAATCAGAAGAAAGTCCACGAACTGATCACGCACCCTCCCGTCCCCATACACACACACACACAACACCCCTCCCTTCCCCTGTCTTTAAAAACCTTTGCCTGAAACCTTTTTGGAAGTTTGGGGTCTTTGAAGCAGCAGCTACCTGGACTCCTTGCTTGGCGCCTGCAATAAACGCTGTGCTTTCCTTTACCACAACCTGATGTCAGTAGGTTGGCTTGACTGCAAGTGGGCGCAAGTTTGGTTCAGTAACACCCGGAGGGTGGCAGCAGGTGAACAGATGGAAGCTGAAAGCGAGGCTGCTGGGCAGTGCTGGGCCTGGAGGCCCTTAGAGCTTCTTTCCACCCAGCAGGCCACTGCTGCCCCAGAGAAGGCCTGTGCCTGGGTGGAGGAGCGGCTCAGCCCTGGGAGGTCAAGTCTGCGAGAGGCAGAGGAGCTGCCTAGACGCAGGCCCAGACTGCGCTCCAATCCAGTCGGTTTTAAGATCCTCTTCCTGGGGAGGCTGTGTTGAACTGCGACAGTAGGTGACCACCCCCCCGCCTGCCCCACCACCCCACCTGTTTCCTCACTTGCAGGAGGGCTGTGTAGAGGGGGAGACGCTGCAGTACCCCAGCTCCCTTTTCCACTCAAAGCCTTGAACTTGCCAGCAGTGGACGCGGCCCTGAGACACGCTGTCAAACCACGCTGTGTCAGAGTCTGAGACGATCTGAGTTAGTGGCTGTCGCTGTCCTTATCTTCCTGTTTTATTTTCAACATTTAGGGATTCCTCTTTTAATTCACCAGGGACTTCCCTGGTGGCTCAGACGGTTAGGAATCTGCCTTCAATGCAGGAAATGTGGGTTCAATCCCTGCATTGAGAAGATCCTCTGGAGAAGGAAATGGCAACCCACTCCAGTATTCTTGCCTGGAAAATCCCATGGACAGAGGAGCCTGGAGGGCCAAAGTCCATGCAAAGAATTGGACATGACTGAGCAACTAACACACTAACTTATAATTCAATCTCATTTTTTAAAATTACATGAAATATTGACTTGATGATAAAGTCAGACGGGTCAAACAAGGCTGTTTCCTATGGCTGTTGATGTCTTTAAAAAAAAACACACGTTGATTCTCTCACAGCTCTGGAGACCAGAGGAACCCAGACCAAGGTAGCCGCTTCCTCATGGAGGCTCCAGGGGACACTCTGCTTCCTCGCCTTTTCCTCCTCCTAGGGGCCACCTGCATCCTTGGCTCGTGACCCCTTCCCTGGGTCACTCTGACCTCTGCTTCTGTGGTGACAGCCCCTCTAGCTCTGACCTTCCTGACTCCCTCTTATAAGGATGCTATGATGACGCTTCCCCTCTTGGTATCCAGAACAATCTCCCCATCTCGAGATCCTTAACTCAGTCTCTCCTGCAATGGCCTGTTTGCCCTATAAGGTCACAGGTTCTGGGGATCAGGACGTGGGCATCTTTGTGTGGGTGTGTTGGTCGCTCAGTTGTCTCCAAATCTTTGTGACCCCATCAGCTGTAGCCCACCAGGCTCCTCTGCTCATGAAATTCCCCAGGCTAGAGAGTGGAGTGGTTGCCGTTTCTTTCTCCAGAGGATCTTCCCGACCCAGGGATTGAACCCTCATCTCCTGAGTCTCCTGCGTTGGCAGATGGATTCTTTACCATCTGGGCTACCAGCATTGTCCCCCACAGGAAATACAGTCGAAGAAGTCTTGCTCCCCTCCCTGTGTCCTGACCCCGAGAGAGGTAACTACTCTTTACACTCCTTGTGGTGCCCGGCTGTGTGGGTTTTGATGCACGTGTTGACTTGTGTGCCCACCTCTGACGGAGATCGGAATGTATTCTCGGGTGGGGAGGAACCCTCGGGGCAGGGGGGTGGATCCAGTTCCCCCAGCAAAACCGACCCAAGGTGGGTCTCTCCTGGGTTTGTTTATCCCCAGGCTGGAATCTAACACCCAATAAGAACAGTCATCCTGGAGGTCACAGTTTAGTGAGAACAAGAGTCCCATTGATGGATGATACAGTTCATTCTTGGTGACGTTGGCGGGGAGGGGAGGACTGTCCAGAGCACCGTGGGGACCTGGTGCTGGCTTGCATTCTGTCTGAGATGGCAGGAGCCCCTTCCTCTCTCTTGGAATCCAGCGCAGCCAGCAAAGGCAGCTCTAACTCTGGCCCTGGGTAGGGGACTAGGTCCCTCCTCCCACTGCCACCATCAGCTATAGCAGGGCTTTTTGAAACCTCATCAAAATGAAAGGGGGCCTCTCGCAGGCTGGTCGGGGCTGGTGGCCCTCGGGGAAGGCATTCCAGGAGACAACGAGGGGCTGGCGGCCCTTTCTTCGGCCGCCAAATAAAAGCTGCCGACCTCAGGGACGCAAAAAGGCGAGCGCGTGAATCACTTCTGCAGGGACTGCAGTTCCTTTGAGGGGCCTGTCACCAGGGCCGGGGCAGCAAGAAAACATTTTGTCATGCACGTCAGCGGCCTTTCTCCAGCCTCGGGCGACCCAGGAGCTGCTCAGGGCTCGTCCATCAAACTCATAATGAAGTGGCAAATTGCTGCCTTAGACTCTCAAAAGCCGCCTACTTCAGCCCATGTCCAGGAGGCTGTCAAAGGCCTGGCCCCAGGGGAAGGGCTCCCCCAGGAGCCTTTCTTAGGGGCAGAATGCAGAAGGGCTGGCTGGTCACTAAAGGAGCTGCAGTGACTGCCAGCAGCCCCGTGGTTCCCTGGGGGTCAGGCTACCCGCCCCTCCCCTGCCACCCCATTGCAGCTAGGGGTGCCCAGCTCACCATTCCCCACGATATTTAAGATCTCACATCCTCATTAATTTCAGAGTTGGCTTCGAGAGATCCAATAGCCGGGCAGCACCTCTAGGCCCCTATCTGGGGGTCTACGCTGCTCTGGAATCTTCCTTTCCTCCACTGTGGTCAGCTGAGAGGGCTGTGAGCCTCCTGCCTGGTTGCAGAATCTCTGGGGCTGCCCAGTGGGGCCACCACCAAGCCCGTCCTCTGCCGCCAAGCCTGTTTGGCCTGACGGTGGTGATGGTGATGATGGTAACTGCATGACCACCATCATGATGGGGGGCCTGCAGCTTTGCTCACTACAAAGTCAGAAAAATCTGGCTCCCATCCCCCAAGAGAGGTACCCAAGACCCTGTAGACACACAAGGCTTCTCGGTGCAGTGACTTATACTCAAGGCCTAAATGTTGAGAAGGAGCCAGGCGTGTGCAGGAAGCAGGGGGGTGGTGCAGGAAGAGGGGCAGAGGCAGCCAGCTGCAGTGGAAGCCAGGCCAGGCCCGGCATGCTCCGGGCTGTGGGGCCTGAGCCCTCCCATCTGGCAAGGACGTTGGAAGGTGGCTGCCACACGGAGGAGCAGCAGGGACAGTAGCAGAAGGTGCTAGGCTTTGGGGGCAGAGCCCTGAGTCAGCACCTCACCTCCTCCTTCCCTGACAAGGAGGGTGGTAACAAGCTGGTGTCTGTGTGTCCGGAAGAGAGAGGTTGCCGGGGCAGAGAAGCGCGGCCTTCTACCCAGGGTCACACAGCAAGCCAGAGCAGAGCTGGGCCCTCACCCCTGCCTCCCACCCTGTCTGCATCTTGAAACAAGGGCTCAGCATCCCACAGGCGCTCTATGGAGGAAGGACCCCTGCCCCCAGGCTGACACTTAACCGGCCGAGGAGGCCGAGTACATTGCAGGAAAGAAACCAGGACCCCCGGGCCACGGCGGCTCTTGCTTGAGAGCTGCCCAGCAGGAGAGGGAACCCAGGACTCCGGGAAAGAGGACCAAACTCTGGAGATGCTAGTATCCAGCTGCTGCAGCCACGCTGCCTCGGGCCTCCACTCCCTCCTCCAGGAAGTTGGCCTGGACCTCCCCGGGCTGGTGCTCCCGTAATCTCCAGCTGTTTACCTGTCCAACTCTCCTGCTGGTCATGATACTCCTGTTTTATCTCCAGTCCCTCCAGTTCCACCAGGCAGGTGTGACACTGAATACATGGAAAAGTGGGGTGTGGGGGCTTCTCAGAGGGGCTCCTTCTGGACCCCGACCCATCAGCCCCGAGTCCCCTTTTCTGTTTGGACAGGAGCTGACCACTGAAAACTCGACTTCGAGACCTTCCCTGGGCCCACCGCCCAGTGGGCAGCAGTGGAGGTGTGATGGCAGGGCAGGGAGACAAGGGCCACGGCAGCCACTGCAGGGGAGGGGCCTCTGCTCCGAGGGGACTCCTCCCCCCGCCCCCAGGGCACCCAGGCTTGGCCTCCTCTTCTCTGTGCCTCCCTTTCCCCGATTCTTTCCAGCTTTGGAATTCCAAGGGGCAAATCCCAGACGGGCAGCAACTTGAAGCCTCTTAGGCCTTAAATCTGGCTTCCCAGGTGGCTCAGTGGTAAAGAACGTGCCTGCAATGCAAGAGACACGGGTTCGATCCCTGGTCGGGATGATCACCTGGAGAAGGAAATGGCAACCCACTCCTGTATTCTTGCCTGGAGAATTTCACGGACAGAGGAACCTGGGGTTACAGTCCATGGGGTCACAAAGAGTCGGACATGACTGAAGCAACTTAGCACACACGCAGGCCTTAAATCTGTTCTTGTACTTCCTTTGCCTAAAACCCTCAACTGCCTCCTTCCAGTTAAAATTTGAACTTCTTGGCTCCCTCAAAGGGACCTTCTGAGATGTGTCATGATTTAACTGTCAGCTTTCCCTCTGCCTTGATGTGTTCAGTCGCCCAGACGTGTCTAACTCTTTGCGACCCCATGGACTGTAGCCCGCTAGGCTCCTCTGTCCATGGGGTTTCCCAGGCAAGAATACTGGAGTGAGTGGCTATTTCCTTCTCCAGGGGATCTTCCCCACCCAGGGATTGAACTCGAGTCTCCTGCAAGCTCCTGCATTGCAGGCAAATTCTTTACTCACTGAGCCCCCTGGGAAGCCTCTTGCTGTTGTTCAATTGCCCAGTCGTGTCTGACTCTTTGCGACCCCCACGGACTGCAGTATGCCAGGCTTCCCTAGGGGGATATAAAATAATGGCTATTCTTAGAATCAGTGGGCATCCCTGGTGGCTCAGACGGTAAAGTGTCTGCCTGCAATGAGGGAGACCTGGGTTCGATTCCTGGGTCAAGAAGATCCCCTGGAGAAGGGAATGGAACCCACTCCAGTACTCTTGCCTGGAAAATTCCTGGAGGAGCCTGGTAGGCTACAGTCCACGGAATCACAGAGAGTCAGACACGACTGAGCAACTTCACTGCTTCATTAGTTAGAATAAGTGGTGTCTTACATTACACAATACACAGTAAAGCCAATCTATCTCACAGCACCCCCCAGCTCACTTAATCCCAGTAACAACCCCAGGTGGTACTATTATTATCCCGTTTTATACAGATAGGCTTAGAGACGTTAAGACCTCCCCTGAGGTCACACAGTAGGCTTGTCCATGCGGTCCACCCCAGGGAGCTTAGGGTCAGCTACCCTCTCAGGGGACTCAGTGTTTCCACAAGGCCTTGACGAAAATCCTCCAGTTCCTTGCTGGTGGTGGGTTAGAAGAGGTGACATTCGGATGAAGGCGTCTCCTGATTCGAGGGCAGGAGTAGGATCTTGGGAGACATGTAGGGAAGGGGGAGACTGGAGGTGGGCTGGCTCGTGTATAAGGGGATGGCTGGAGTCTTAATCACAAGAGGTATTAGCTCCACGTTATGCTGGGCCTCGAATGCCAGAGCAAAAAGAAATCGTTGGGGAAGCTGTGGGAGCTATGGAGGGCTGTAGAGCGCGGGCATGGCAAGGCATGGCCTCATCTTAAGTGACTCCTAGGCATTGAGGCTAAAAGCAAACTCCTTTCGCTGGCAGGTCTGGCCTTTCCTGGTGGGGCCCTGGGGTCACTTCCAGGCCCCCAGGGAGCTCCAGCCACCTGGTGCTACCTTGGTCCCTGAGCCCACAGACTTGCTCCTCTGCAGGCCTGCCCTCTCCCCCTCCTTGCCCCTGCCCCCTCATCCCATCGCAGGGAAGCCCCCCACCTCACTGCCCAGGCAACACGGACCCTCCCCCTGCCCCCTACCCTCCTGCCACCCCCAGTCCTAGGGCTGACCACGCTGGGTGGGGGGGGGGGTCCTATCTGTCTTTACTGCCCACCAGACCCCACCAAGCGGAAGTTCTGGCAGCACGGGCCCCCCTCTGCCTTCTGTCCACAGCAGTGTGGTCTAGAAGGGATGACTCAGCCCATGATGAAGGCTTGAATGAGCTCCATCAACAAGGGCCCATCTGAATCTGTTGTGTGAGCTCTTCGGTGGCACCTGGCTTGCGTACAGATGGGCATGGAAGTCCTGCCAGCCCTTTTCTCCCCATCCACCCACCTCCCTCACTGTGCTCCTGCCCTGAGAGCCCATGAGGAGCCTGGGGTGAGACGTCCAACAGGTAGCTGTGGTCCCAGCCAGGCGAGTTGGATGGGTGATGGCGTGTCTGGTGCCCCAGCTCACAGGCGAAAGGATAGAGGCCCAGAGGGGAGCCGGCTGAGCTTTGACAAATGCCTGGCACAGGCAGAGGCCTTTCTCTGCCTGGCCTTCCCAACACCTTTGCACTGCAGCAGCGGCGGGGTTTGGGTGAAAGGCCCATTTTCCGGACGGGGAGGACCAGCGATGTCTCAGCTTGACCTCAGCCGCAGAGAGGGGCGGGCAGGCGGGGTGGGCGGCGGGTGCAGCTGAGTCCGAGGGGCCCACCTGCGACCCCAGCAAGTCTCTGTGCCTTCTCCATCCCGCTCTGGAAGCTGGGGGTGTCAGAGTGAGGCCATCAGGGGCTGAGGCACACGTGTGGTGCTTAGCACCGGCCGGAGGCAGGCTGATGTCATCACGGTCATCACCGTTGCATCATCATCCGAGCCACAGCCAAGCTCACCAGAACGGGGAGGCCCCCTCTCGGGGCGGAGGGGGCTAAGTCTGGAGCTTCCAGCCCTACACGGACGGGGCAGGGACACAGGCCCCTGCGGGCATCCAGGAGAGCCCTCGGCTGGCCCCACTTGGTGAGAGGGGGTGGTCACGTGCCCTTTGAATCATTGGGAAATGACCTGCCCCTTGCCCCACCCACCTCGAGAGCCAGGTACCCACATGAAAAGGACTCAAGTGGGCGAGCGTCTGCCTTTGTCATCCGATGCCATTAAGGCCGGAACTTCTCATGGGAAAAGTAACGCTTTGCTTGCTTGAAAGGCAGAGAGGGGACGCAGCGCGGGCTGGCGGTCCCAGGGGCGCCCGACCTGAGCCGTTTGAAGTCCACCCGTTATCTGCCGCTGGGGCTGTTTGCTTCTGCCAGGGCATAAACAGGGTGATTGAAGTGGGCGGCCTGTGTCTTTCCGGATGACAAAAGTCCCCTCGTTAATTGCCACATCAAATGATCGAGAACCCCCCCCCAGTGGAAGCCCTCAAATTACCATGAACACACACTGCAGCCTGAAGGCCGCAGTGGCGCCCCCCACCCTGGCCGCGGCCCCGCGCCCCACCAGATTAGGTTTCGTGCGCGGGCGGAGGTACAGGAAGGTCCCTGAGGATTTGTTCTGCTCTGCTGCCAGCCCGCTATGCCAGCCCCCAGTCCAGCCCCAGCCCCATTGTTTCCAGCCGTCCAGCCAGCATGCGGCCAAGCTTGCACAAAGACCCTGGCCATGCAGGGGAGGTTTCCCCCAGCCACGGTCAGATCCTGGTGACGGGGTGCCAGCTCTCAGGCCAGCCCCATGCCGGCCGCAAAGGGGCCGTCAGTCTAGGCACCTTCAACGGGGTCATCGCAGAGCTCAAGGGACATCAAAGCTGCAGCAGTGTCAGCCCCTGCCTGCCGCTCTGGGCTCTCTGCTGTGCCTGAGTGTGAGGGCAGGGAGACCGGGTGGCCAGTGGTCAGCACCCTGCACAGTCCTTACTCCACACTGGGAACAGGAACCCAGTGTGCCCAGCCCCTTATCAATACTGGGACACGCCAGGCACCCCGCCACCCCATCACAGCTTTACCTCGCTGAGCCCTGTCAGGCCAGGATCACAACTTCCATTTTACAGATGGGAAGACTGAGGCTCGGGAAGCCCGAGCGCTTTGGTCCAGGACACGCGCCCCTGCCTGTGCTCCACAGCTGCTCACGGGCTGGCAGGGGAGACACCCCAGTCACCCAACGGTGACAAGCAGCTCCCGACTTACCAAGGTCCACACAGCAGGGTGGGTGCAAACCCCTCCGAGGGGCACACGGGGCTCCCGGGGGCCTGGCTGCTGACGGCCCCTGTCCCGGGCTGCCCACCTTCTGAGGCTGAGTCATGATCGCCACTGCTTAGCACTGGCGTCCCTTTGGGTGACTTCTTCCACTCCTGGGGTCCTGACACCTGCCTCAGCCATCACGCATCAACTCAGCCTGAGGAGGGAGGCGAGATCACGACAGAGACGGGAGAGATGAGAGGCCGGAGGAGAGGATGCCAAACAGAAAGCTGCCTGGCCTGACGGCGGGACAGGCCATTCCCCAGACGAGAGCAGCCGGGCAGGACCACTCCAAGGTATGGAGCCAGTATGTGCCAAGGTCCTGTGGCAGCAGAGTCTGGGCCGTAGCTGAGGGGTTGGGGAGAGCCGCGAGCTGAGTATAGCGGTCAGCGGGGCAGGATGCAGGGTTCCTGCCTGCACGTCCACTGGACTGAGGATGTCGATCGCAGCGGGATGGGCCGTCACGTGGGTCGGCGGCTGTGGGGGTGACAGATGAGGACCGAGTTTCAAACCTGCTCTGCTGTAGTGGGAGCCCATGTGTGCGCGCTCAGTCGTGTCCAGCTCTGTGTGACTCTAAGGACTATCGCCCGCCAGGCTCCTCTGTCCATGGAATTTTCCAGGCAAGAACACTGGAGTTGGTTGCCATTCCCTTCTTCAGGGGATCTTCCTGACCGAGGGATCAAACCCAGGTCTCTTGCCTCTCCTGCAAGGGCAGGCTGATTCTTTACCACTGCCCCACCTGTACAGTGAGACCAGCTCTCAGCTTCTCCTGGGAAGCCCCAGTGTCTGGGTGCCGAGTACCCGATAGGCATGAGGAGGGGTGGCCCACAGGTCTGGGGCAAAGGAAGACTCTCAGAACGGTCCCTGTGTCCGGGAGAGACTGGTGTGGACAGCGCCACAAAGATGGTTCTCTTGCCAGGGACAGGTGTCAAATCTGCATCAGACAGAGCAGAGCTCAGTAGGTTCTAGGCGGTAGGATGTGGACCCCGAGGCTTTACAGTGGCAGGGAGATCAGGCAGGAGGTCTAGGGCATTCTGCCGTCAGCTGGATCTAGTGGCTGGGCCTGGGGGCAGCCAGGACAAGGTGGCCAGCGTGGACTCTGCACACAGTGGTTCTCCCCAAACACGAGCCCTGAGAACCGTGGACACGCTGCCTCCCTTCCCTGAGTCCCTCTCTTGTAAAGGCGTTGCCACACGTCACTATTTAAAGCTGTTCTTTGTTAGGACTGCCTGTTTCCCCGGTGAAATGGAGCATCACAGGCAAAGCTGAGCACACCAGAGGTGTGCGGGGGACAGCACCTGAGGCCGGGGACCCCTTGGTGTCTTGTCCCCTCCTCCACGTGCTCCCCAGCCGGGCGTTCAAGAGGCACCGATATTCTCTGGGGCTCCGACAGTCCAGGACCCTGCCAGGAAGCAAGTCAGCATTGGACAGAGCACCGCCCGGTCGCCCACAGCCTGGGTTCCCGCCTCGCTCGCTCTGTGATGTGGGTGGGAACTGGCGCCTGGCTCTCCCGGTGGGTCCTGCCCCGAGGTGCTGACCACTGCCCAGCACCGCTTGCCGGGACATTTCTGCATTAAAAGAACCAACAGCAGTTTTCTCCAAACTTCTCCAAATGACATCTGCTTGACTTTGCCACCTCTGTGAGTGTGTGTGTGCGTGTGCGTGTGTGCATGCGTGTGCACGTGTGTGCGTGTGCACGTGAGTGCGTGTGTGTATGCGTGCATGTGTGTGCTGGAAAATAGAATGAGCATCTTCTCATGTGCTTACCAGTCATGTGATGTCTTCTTGGGGGAAACGCTTGTCCAGTCCTCTTGCTTGCTCTCTCTGTTGCCGAGTGACGAGAGCTCTTCACGCTCTGGACACTTCCTGGCTCTAACAAGGGCTTGCACTCTCACTTTCTGCCAACAGCTGGGAGTCGAGCAAGGGGGCAGGGCTGCAGAACAGCTCATGCAGGTGGCTTAGCGGGGCCCAGGCTGGCATGGGCTGGCTGGGGAAGCACCAGGAAGCGACGCTGGTCCTGCCCCACTGCAGCGGGAACGACCTCTGGTTGCTTCAGTGTTCTCTGCAACAAAAGATGTAACAACAGAATCTGCCTCACAGAGCTGTTTCATTGAATAAATGACTTTACGGACATAAAGCACGGAGCAGAGAATGTAGCACACAGTAGGTGCTCAGGTAATGTTAAATCTGATTACTATATAAAGTGTACAACGCAAGGAGATCCAACCAGTCCATCCTAAAGGAAATCAACTGTGAATATTCACTGGGAGGTCTGATGCTGAAGCTGAAGCTCTAATACTTTGACCACCTGATGCAAAGTGCCGACTCACTGGAAAAGACCCTGACGCTGGGAAAGATTGAAGACAGGAGAAGAGGCCGACAGAGAATGAGATGCTTGGATGGCATCACTGACTCAATGGACATGAGTTTGAGCAAACTCCAGGAGACGGTGAAGGACAGAGGAGCCTGGCACACCGCAGTCCTTGGGTTCACAAAAAGGCGAACATGACTTAGTGGCTGAAGAACGACCATGCTCTGTCATCAAAGGAATGTCCACTGAAGTGTAACTTTTGCCTCCCCAGATGTTATAAACTTAAAATCAAGTCACACTGCTGAGGATTAGCAAGGCACCCGGAAAACGGTTCCTTTCACGAAGCCAAGTAGACAATTTTTCCTTTTAGAAAAATCTCCTCAAAATATTTAAGTGGCTGCTTAAAGCAAAGATAATTGTGGAGTATTCTGGGGGGGGGGGCGTCAAAAATATGTAAAAGGAGATGTATGAAAGCTAGAGGACAAGAGATGGGGAAAGGACACTGTAATGAGCTTCTTGCTCCGTGTGAAGCTGTGTGGGATGTGATGCGAGGTGGGGACACACAGACTTCAAAGCAAGCGCTAAACAAACAGAACGAAGACCAAGAGGCAAAGCTAATAAGCAGATGGAGAACGAGAAGAAAAGAGAGACAGAGAACAGAAGACCTAAAAAACCAACAAGGCATCCTTCAGCGCAACCCCCTCTGGGGACATAACTGAACAGTAATGATCTATAAATGCTCCCAAATAAAAGGCAGAGATGGTCAGATTGACTACACAAGTGAGACCCAACCATTCCCTGTCCATAGGTCATGCACTTTATTTTTAAACAGTTACTATTTTACTCTTTTAATTAACTAACTTGACTGCTCTGAGTCTTGGTTGCAGCTTGCACGATCCAGTTCCCTGACCAGAGATCGAGCCCAGACTCCCTGCATCAGGAGCCCAGAGTCTTAGCCCCTGGACTAAGTGGACACAGGTTGTCCACTTTAAAGGTGAAGACAGAGACGTGAAAATAAGGATGGAAGGTTAGCCGCCAGGCTCTGTCCAGCTGGACCACCTGGACCCAGATCCTTGTGCACCAGGATCGCTCTGAACACACGTGGCCACGCACTGCACGCCTTCCCCACCTGTGTGTCACTACACTTTGGCAAACCCTGGGGTTCCCAGGTGGTGCAGTGGTACAGAATCCGCCTGCCACTGCAGGAGCTGCAGGAGACAAGGGCTTCATCCCAGGGTCAGGAAGATCCCCTGGAGAGGGAAATGGCAACCCACTCCAGGGTTCTCGCCTGGAGAATCCCATGGACAGAGGAGCCTGGTGGGCTACAGTCCGTGGAGTCACAAAGAGTAAGACTCCACTGAGCACAGTGCAGGGAAAACAGCAGCACAAGGAGCAAAGCCTAGTAAACCCAGGGCTTTAACCAACAACAGTGTATCAGTCTGGGTTCATCACTTGTAACAAACGTGTCCCACTCACGCAGGATGTGAATAATAGGGGGCTCTGAGGGGCATGGAAGGCTACACACCATCAACTCTATTGCTGTGTTAGCTTCAAACTGTCCTAAAATTAGTCTATCAATTGTTGAAAAGCACACCAATCAACCGGAAAAGATGGTGGTCGGCACTGAAGATGCGGAAAGGGGCGGGCGCCTGACCTGGGAAGCGGAGGAGCCCCGAGGCAGCCGTCGCTGGCTTTCTGATTCTCGGCCAAGTTCACCCAGACTACTCCTGCACTTAACACTTATCACTTCCCGGCATTAATTATCGCTGCTCCGCCCCACTTACAAGTAGCTTATCAACAAACATCTCGTGGGCGCATTGCTGGGATGTCTGATAACATGCCTCGGTGACTGCAGGAGCTTCCAGAACCTTCCAGCCTTGATTGTGGCTCAGGAGGGCACAGATCAGCATGGCCGTGCTCAGGTGGCCCAGAGGCCCAGCTGGACGGGCCCTGAGAGTGGTCTCTGCAAGGCAACCTGGGCGATGCCAGCCCCACTCCACCCCCGCCAGCCTGGGTGGTCGGCCAACTCACGCCCCATCTCTCCCCGTCCTGCTCCCCAGCTGCTGGCAGCAAGAGACCAGAGAGGGGAAACAAGTCTTTGGTGCCGCGTGAGGCTGGGCCAGTCACTCGGCCTCTCTGTGCTCAGGCCTGATTTCCAAGCTGGCCCCTAGATCCCAGGGTTAATGAAGAGAGGCTGTGATCATCTCAAGACCTGGCCTCCAAGCACCAAGGCCGCACTCTACCTTGTCTCACACAGCCTTGTGGGCGAAGGCCCATTTCACAGGGCAGACCACCAAGGCTCAGGGGTCCCGGGCTGCTGGCAATGGCGAGTGGGCTTCCTGGGTGCAGGCACCCACCGTCCACGTCGCTTGCCAGGGAGAGTCTGGAGGGGAGGGAGGTCTGCTCCCGAGGGGTCCCCCTGCACCTGGGGAGTAGCTCAAGGTTGACAAGCTGGCAGGCCCAAGTGCTCTCTGGTCTCCACGCTGCCCGCGGAGAAGCGAGCGCGTGTGTTTTCTATCTACGGAAATCCTCCTGAGCTGGACTTGGTCATTTCGGCCCCGCTCCAGGGGACTCTGCGGTCCCTGCGGCTGCATCCCAGTGGCCAGGAGGGGCTTTCATCCCATGGAGGGCTCCGGCTGCGTCGCCACCGAGCAACGGAAAGAACTTATTTTAGGAAAACGAGAATCCACCTACCACTTAGTGAGGAGTCCAGGCTAATTGCGAAGCTGCTCTCAGTTTCTTTATTTAGCTATTTATTAAACTGGCTCAAACTGGAATTAATGGCTGAGCCAGCCTCGTGGCTCCTCCTGTGTGTGTGTCCTGGGGCGCCCCCCATAGCAATTTCGGCCTGATTAAAGGCTCCGCCAACCCACCGCCTCACTCGGACCCACAGCTCAAAGCGCCAGACCCAGGAACGTGCGGGCCATGGCTTGCAGGCCTGGCTGCCGCTGGTGAGTCCATTTCTGCCTCAAAACCCACGCCCTGACCCCCCCACCCACACCACACATGCTGCCCAGCTGCTGCGTGAGCACCTGCCTTGGCCTGGGCTAGCCGACCCCAGCACCCACCCCAGGAACCTCCCAAGCCCTGGACACCCTCTGCCCATCACCTCACTGTTGACTTTGAGGCACTCTGCAGTTTGAGGTGGTCTCATATATCTATTTGCTTGCCGTTCCAGAATGTATGGTCCACAAAGCCAAGGCCTCACCTTCCCATTGGCCCTGAGTCACTAGATTTTAGAATATTGCTGGGTATACAGCTGGCTTCTCGGCTGGAGCTAGTGGTAAAGAATACAGGAGACATAAGAGATGCGGGTTCAATCCCTGAGTCAGGAAGATCCCGTGGAGGGGGGCATGGCAACCTACTCTAATTGCGAAGCTGCTCTCAGTTTCTTTATTTAGCTATTTATTAAACTGGATCAAACTGGAATTAATGGCTAAGCATGGCATGGCAGGAGGGCATGACCTGGGTCTAGAGTCCGTAGGGTCACAAAGAGTCAGACATGACTGAGCGACTAAGCACACATGCATGCATACAGCTGGCGCTCGGTCAGCATGCATACAGCTGGTGCTCGGGCAGCAGGCATTGAATGTCTCACTTTTACTTGGAAGGGAAGGTGTCAGAGGCCAGCCCGGAGACTTCAGTCCTGAAGAGAAGCTCTCGGTGAAAATCAGAGGGGCCGACAGTTGCACAAGACGTTGAACTCACTAGCATCCACTGGACCGCACAGTCGAACAAGCAGATTGCATGAGCTGTGAATTGCATCTCCACGAGACTGCTGCTGCTGCTAAGTCACTTCAGTCGTGTCTGACTCTGTGCGACCCCATAGACGGCAGCCCACCAGGCTCCCCCGTCCCTGGGATTCTCCAGGCAAGAACACTGGAGTGGGTTGCCATTTCCTTCTCCAATACATGAAAGTGAAGAGCGAAAGTGAAGTCACTCAGTCGTGTCCAACTCATAGCGACCCCATGGACTGCAGCCTACCAGGCTCCTCCGTCCATGGGATTTTCCAGGCAAGAGTACTGGAGTGGGGTGCCATTGCCTTCTCCCTCCATGAGACTAAAGAGACACAAAAGGAGAGCCCTGTTCAGCCTGTGTGCTCTTGTGTACACCCAATCAAAATGCATGCACACATACCCCAAAAGGCATGTGCTGGAACGTTCTCTGACGCTTTGGTTAGAAAAGCCCCAAGCTGACCCCACCCAAAAGCACATGGAGAGGCGAGCGCACAGGTTGACCCTGGTGCCTCCATATATCGGCATCCATGGAGCCTTGAGAACTCCTGACCTGCAGCCCACCCAAGGGCTGATCAGACAGATGCCGAGATTACTGAGATTACTGGAGCCAGACTGGAGAGCACAGACTTTGGACGATTCCTCCATAGAAAGCAGCAGCAGGCAGAACTCAGATATGTTGATAGGAGCCAGGAGCGGTTACCCTTGGGGCGTGCTGCAGGGTGTGGCTGTGTCGGTCAGGACGCTGGCTGTGCAGGCAAGTCACCCAGCTGTGCACGTGTCTGAGCTGCATCACGTATCAATGCAAGTTTCTCAAGTTTAAGGTCAGAACCAAGCGTAGACAGCCGCAGGGTGCGACCAGGCTGGTGGGCAGGTTTGGGGGTAAGGTTCCCCCACCTGCTAGCTGGACTCAAGGCCTCACTTTTCTAGCCAAGCTTGGTTCCTTTTCAGTGTTCTCACCTGTACCGTGTGAGCGATGGTGGCCCCTACCTGGGAGGGCTGTTCTGAGGGCCCAGTGAGCAGGTAACGGGAGTCCGACCCTGCACAGGCCAGGCAAGCTGCTGCCCCTCTGACTCGGCCCACTGGACGTCCTCTCAGTTCCTGGAGAGGGAGCTAAGCGTCTCTCCTTCCCATAAGTGTCCACACCTTGACCCTGGGAACCTGAGAATACATCACCTTACGTGGCAGAGGGACTTTGTAGATGTGACAAAATGAAGGCTGAAGCGAAGCTAAGGGGGTGAGCATCCCGGGTTGCATAGTGTTAAAGAACCCGCCTGCCAATGCGGGAGACACAAGAGATGCAGGTTCGATCGCTGGGTCAGGAAGATCCCCTGGAGGAGGGCATGGCAACCCACTCCAGAATTCTTGCCTGGAGAATCCCGTGGACAGAGGAGCCTGGCGGGATACAGTCCTTAGGGTGACGAAGAGTCAGACACGACTGAAGCGACTTGGCACGCACACACACAAGAAACCAAGGGGAGATGACCCTGGATTATCTGGATGGATTCAATGTCATCACAAGGATTCTTACAAGAGGGAAGCAGGAGATCAAAGCCAGAGACGGAGACGTGATGGTGGAGGCAGAGGTCGAAGAGATGAGGCCACCAGCCAAGGGATGCCAGCAGCCTCCAGGAGCTGGAAGAGGCAAGAGCACATACCCTGCCCAGAAGCTCACTGAGGACTCTGACCTCCACAACTACAAGAGAGAATTGGTTTGTGTGGTTTGAAGCCACCCAGCACGTCACCATTTGTCCGAGTGGCTACGGGCCGCCTGTGGGCTGGGCCTCTTCCATCCTGCCCCTGTCCCACTGGGACACACCCAGAGCCAGGCCCTGCACTCAGGGTCTGCATGTAAACCATACAGCCCCACTCTCATCACACAGGCTGGGCTGGTGCCCTGGTGGTGGAGGAAGGACGGAGGAGACCCTCGGGCTGGACGCAGAGCTCTGTCCAGGCAGGACCAGCTGGCTTCTGGGTGCATCAAGGTCTCCTCTCCTGGGGCCTCGGCTGCCCCAGCCCAGAGCCCGTGCCTGTCATTGTGACGGGGACCCGGGGGGGAGGGGGAGATGAGGCCCCTGAAGGAAGGTCCTGGTGGGGCCCCCTCGGCCTGACAGACAGCAGCAGGCCCCCAGGGCTCACCCAGGACACCTGCAAGCACCCTCCACCATCCTGTCTCCACCCAACACACACTCATGGGGGACCTAGTCTGGCCAGGAGGGTGGGGACACAGAGGTGAGCAAACTCCAGTGGGGTCTCCGCCCCAGGCAGCCCAGAGTCCAGCTGGGAAGACAGATGGTAATCACATCATGCAAGCTGGGCTGTGAAGGACTTAGGAGGGGCTGACCAGCCAGGAAAATCTGGGAAGACCTACCTGCGGAGGTGATAATTGAACTGGGGGTGGGCGGTTCAGGGATGATGGAGTGGGGGGCTTGTGAGCCGGGGGAGAGGAGATGCAGACAAGGCCAAGAGAATAGGTGCAGGCAGAATCCTCACCTCATAGAAGGTTCTGGAAGGCTACAAGCTGGGGGTATGGTGAGCCAGTCTGCTTTGGGGAAGACCACTCTGGCTGCCCCATGGGGACTGAGGGCAGAGGGCTCTGACCAGTGCTAACCCAGGGGCCCCTCCCTGCGGGAGATGGTGCCACCATCCCCACCTGAACACCCCTCCCAGGTCTGGGACCCCTGGCTGCCACCTGGGAGCTGGCTTCGGAGAGACCTCTCTCCTGCTGGCCTGTGTGCAGTGGAGGCAGGGCCCACAGGGAGAGGCGGTCCCAGCAAGGGGGCTCCAAATGGTGCCAACTCTGCAGCCTCCGGAGCCCTCCAGCCTGCCCTGTCGTAAACCCACCCCAGCTCCTCCTCCGCCTGCTCACTGACCTGCAACCAGGTGCAAATTGAGGACAAAACGGCTTTGATGAACCAAATGGCGGGTTTTTTGTTGTTGTTAAGGGAAGTACTGGGAAGGCCTCAGCACACAGGAACGGTGTCCTGCGGAGACCCCGGCCCAAGAAGGGAGGGAAGGGCTTCTTTTATGAGCCTCCCTCTCCCCACGACCGACCAGGCCTCTTCCAAGAGCAAGGGCCTCAGCCCAAAAGCCTGTCCCTGAAGGCAGGGGCTTCGAAAGAGAAGGAACAGGGGCTCTCACAGGGACTGGAAAAAGCAGAAAACGCCAAGCCAACAGTGATGGGTCCCAAGGCCTTCTCTAGGTAGGGTCTCGAGAGAAGCCGGGGCACAGAGGCTCTGGGCCCTCCCAGCCTTACCTGGCCCTGCAGCCTACCTCCCTGCTCAGAGAGTCCTGACCCCGACAGAGACGCCTCAGCTGTTCAGAGCTGATCAAGTCCTTTCCTGGGCTTCTTAGATGCCAAGACGTGGGCAGGCAGGATGGATCCGCACCTGTTCCTTCACAGAGACGCTGAAGACAGAAAGACGGGAAGACCGGGCGCTTTCTCACCCCCCTCCCACCACACATTGCCCCTCCCCATATTTGGAGCTTCCCATCCTTCCCTTGGGCCCTGCAGAGACGGAAGTGGGCTATTTTGGGTGCTTTTGATCTAAAATTATCCCCCCGCCCCCACCCAACCTGGCTAACCTTAGACTCCCACTAAGAGCCTCCTCGGCTCCCCCATGATCCGTTCCCCAAAGGCACGCAGTGATCTTTCCAAACGCAGGGCACCACAGTCGTCCCACCGCCCCGCACCCTTGGCCTCTGAGGCCTACCCGACAAAGCTGCCACCCCTCTGGCTCCCAGGTGGACAGCTCTGCCCCTAGAGATTCACGGGCCAGGGCTGCCCTGCTCTTGGACTGTATAGTCACGGGCCTGGGGTTCTGGAAAATTCTCCGGCCTCGCTCCATAGCTGGATGCAAATTCGGACCAAGCTGCTAACATCCTGCCTCCGAAAGCTCAGGCATGAGGGCTGACCTCCCCGGCCATCTTCTACTGCCCGT
Source organism: Bos taurus (assembly GCF_002263795.3). NCBI lineage: Eukaryota > Metazoa > Chordata > Mammalia > Artiodactyla > Bovidae > Bos > Bos taurus. The sequence continues at coordinate 47,100,330 of NC_037356.1, forward strand.
CTCCCACATTCCTTCAAAGACATCCCACCCCTGCCGCAGGCATGACTGTGGGCAAGAGTCCCCCAACTCTGCCCCAGTCCCACTGAGGCAAGGCTGGCTGGACCAAAGCTCTGGCCTCCTGAGAGGGGAGAGGGATTGCTCATCACCAGTTCCTTCCAAGCTGACTTACTGAGTACCCGCTATGCGCCGAGCACTGTACAAAGTCCCGAGGATGCAGCTGCGTGCTGGACAGAGTCCCTGTGCTCCTGGATCGGGCCGTTCCTGAACTCCACTCAGGATAACACTCCAGGCCTGTTAGGGGGCACATTCATTTTTACCCATTTTCACAGCCCAACAAAAGCCTCAAGAGCACGGGCTTTGTTGGCTGGCTGACCTGGCTTCAAATATGAGCTCGCCACCTGCAAGCTGAGTGACTGGGCAAATTATAGAAGTCATAACCGTTAATAGACAGTGGAGTTGTTTTATTGTATATTTTGCTGAGTTCCTGGAACAGTTATAAATAAATTCTTCCTCACAGTGAAAAAAGAGAAACCATCATCATAACGGCTTAAACAAGCAGCACACAGAGTAGATGCCGGGAGTGCTCCAGGTGCTCAGTCGGGACCGTTTAGTCATCCCGAGCCCTGCGGGGCGGGCACCGCTGTCGTCATGTTGTAGGGGAAAGGAAAGGGCACGCAGGAAGAAGCCTGTTGCTCATGGCAGTGTGCTCCGTGCTCTGAGCCTCTGGTCTGGCCCCAGCGACCTGCAGCGGACGCGTATCAGTGCAAGAGACCAGAGCCTGGGTGGGGTGAAACGATGCGGATTAATTCTCTCTCATTGTGGAGCCCAGACATCCAAACTCGGGGTGCTGCAGGGTGCTGCCTCCCTCCGGAGGCCCCCAGGGCGGATCCGTCCTGCCACTCCCATCTTCTGGGGTCCAAGGCTGCACCTCTCCAGCCTCCGTGCTCACGTGGCCTTCTTCCTTCCGTGTCTGAGAGGACCTTTCTGCCTGCTTTCTCTTATAAAGACACCCATTGTCAGATTTCAGGCCCATCTGGGTGATCCATGACGACTTCAGAAAGTGTTAGTCCCTCAGTCGGGTCCAACTCTTTGTGACCCTGTGGACTGTAGCCCACCAGGCTCCTCTGTCCATGGATTTCTCCAGGTAAGAATACTAGAGTGAGTTGCCATTCCCTTCTCCAGGGAATCTTCTTGACCCAGGGATTGAACCTGAGTCTCCCCCATTGCAGGCAGATTTTTTACCATCTGAGCCACCAGGGAAGCCCTCAGCTCTGGAGCCTTATCTCAACTCCATCAGCAAAAACTTCTGTGTTAAATAAGACCACATTCCCAGGTTCCATGTCTTTTGGGGGGCTACCGGTCAACCATCTCCAGAGGCCTTCTAAGGTGTAGGGCCTGGGGCAAGGGCTCCTCTTTTCCAGAACTCAGGAGAGTGCTCCTGTGGGCTTTGAGGTTCACAGAGGAGTTTGGATCTTTGTGCTGAAGGCAGACAGCATATTAAAAAGCAGAAACATCACTTTACCGACAAAGGTCCAAATAGTCAAAGCTATGACTTTTCCAGTAGTCATGTACGGATGTGAGAGTTGGAACATAAAGAAGGCTGAGTGCAGAAGAATTGATGCTTTTGAATTGTAGTGCTGGAGGAGACTCTTGAGAGTCCCTTGGACTGCGCTGAATAATCATTGGAAAGACTGATGCTGAAGCTGAAACTCCAATACTTTGGTCACCTGATGAGAAGAACTGACTCGTTGGAAAAGACCCTGATGCTGGGAAAGATTCAGGGCAGGAGAAGGGCACGACAGAGGATGAGATGGTTGGATGGCATCATAGACTCAATGGACATGAGTTTGAACAAATTGTAGGAGATGGTGAAGGACAGGGAAGCCTGGTGTGCTGCAGTTCATCGGGTCTGAAAGAGTTGGACATGACTTAGCAACTGACCAACAACAGACATTTTTCAGGTGGGAAGCAAGTTCAAATCAGCAGCCTGGAAATACTGCAAGGACTTGGCAAATTGAGGGGTCCGGTCAAGAACAGTTAGGAGCCTAAAACACTGGCTATGATGTCATAAAGGATCACCAGGGAGGCCCCTCTGACTGTTCCCGGCTAAAGCCCCATATCTGGAGGGGCCCGAGCTGAACCAGCAGGCATCCCTGGTCTTCTCACCTAGACCAACCTTTCTTGCTTCTGCCTCAAACCCTCTTGGCTCAGAGGTTCCACCTGCATGACCAAATCCAGGCTGGAAACCGCTCGCTGGGGTCTTTCCTCCCCGCTATATTCCAGATGCTCCTACCTCCAGCCCTGGCCACACGCAGGAGCTCAGCGGTGAGAGGCCACTGGTGCAGACGTGTCCAGAGCCTGGTGCTTCCACCCCGGGCAGCGGGGGCGGGAGGATTAGCTGCCCTCTCCCCAGAAGGCTCTCCCCTTCCGGGTGTCCAGTCTCCGACCAAATGTTTTTGATTTTACAGGAAGTAGAACAAGGGGCTAATCTGAGTTTAATTTTTGAAGCCAGGCCTTTGATTTAATACTTATTCATCTAAGTAATTAATGCCTCTGAGTCTGGGGTCAGAATGCATCTGAGTTTAGCCTGTCTCCTCCTTTACATCCAGAGACAGACCTCACAGCACTTGGTACCGCCAAACCATTCATTTATACCAATTGGGACATTCCAAGGGCCCAGAGCAGTTACCAAACAGGACTTTGTAGGGTTCTCCAGCATCACGATTAAATCCATTATCCTCCACCATTCCCAGGTCCTGGAGGGAAGGCCCTCCCGCTCTGGCCCAAAACCTGCTCCCAAGCCGGGTCCTTTCTCCCAGGAGGTATTTGGAGAGAGTGTGGGATATAGAATGTTCTGGGTTGTGAGACATTTCCCCAAACCCAGACCTCGTTCGATCCACAGGCATCTAATAAGTGCCGACTCTCTGCCAAATACTGGTAGATTCATGCCACTGTGGTCCTGAAGCAGAAACACACGGACACACAACTCTAAAGGTGCGAGCAGGGTCTGAGCCCTGGGGCGGGGCAGCATCTCAAGGCAGGTGGGCTCCAGAGGTGCGGAGGGCGTGGCGAGCCCGTGATGCTGACCTGAGCACAGAGGTGAGAGGGCCAGCAGAGGAGGGCGCAGGGCTGCACCACCCAGGACTGAGCTTTGGAGGCTGTTTGTAGACACTCTGGACAGCTTTTCATACAGGAGATCCTAGGGGGAAATTTTTGGTTTTTGCTTGGTCTTTCTTTTTGTTTAAAGCGTAGGATGAAACCACCTCCATGATTGCCCTCGAGTCTGCCGGCAAGTCTACCTCGTCCCCACCTTATTGTCAGTTTCACTTCCCATCATCCCACTGATGGTCAGCACACAGGGACCCAGCATCTGCGCGCCCAGAGGCTCTCAGCGTGGGGCTTACAAACCACTGCGGCTCCCGTTTCACAGATGGAGAGACAGCGCTTGAATCAGGGCAGACTGTGGACCTCGCAGGCTCCGGGATAACCACCCTTTTGACGGCTCTGGGATGGCGAGGAGAGGCCAATATCCACGGGAGACAGACTGCATCAGTGCTGATCAGAGAAGAGGGGTGGGGGGACAGACCCGCAGCCTTTCCCTCAAGCTCGGGGCTGGGGTGGCCAACTCAATGGGCCCTCCGGAGAGAGGGCCTGGCCTGCGGACCACACATGGAGCTTAGCCACAGACAGTTCCTCCGGTAAGAAGATAAGTACTTAGTCCTACGAATCCCTCACGCCCACATGAACCCAAGGATAATCCCAGCTAGGGGGACAGAGGGATGCCAGCTCTGGGCAAAGCTGGGGCTTAACTGTCCTTTCTGGTCTCTAGACTTCTGAGGGCTCAGCGTGGACCAGGCCAGACGGGGGCGGCTGCTCCTGCCCAGGGAGACGGGGGCTTCAGCCGCTGAGCGGCCCGCTGCTGGGCCCCGGGGAACCCCAGGGCAAGGATTTTCACCTTGCTTGTTCATTACTGCACAAGCTTGGCTTGGTCGTGCGGAAGCGTTTGGGGAAGGGAACCGTGTTCAGTATCGGGAGGTGTGGACCCGATGCTGTCTGGCCCTTATACGGGGCTCTACCCTGAGCTACAGCACTGTCACAGCTAGGAGGCCCTAGAGCTGGGGAACCTGTGGGTGCCTGTGTTACCTCAGCACCTAGAGCTTCTGATAGGCTTCTTTTGAGTCTCAAAGGGGTTGATCATTCCCCAAACCCCTGACTTCCCACTCATAGGCTTGTAAACCATCCCTGCTCCCCAGAGCCACCAGGGCACCCCTCAGGCTGCAGGAGCAGAAGAGGAGTGTTGTCCGCTCCAACAGAGCCAGAGAGGCTTCGCAGAGCAGGGGGCTTTGGAGAAGGCCCACCCCTACTGCAACCGGGAGGTGGATGAAGCATCTCCTGATGAAAAACAGAGTCTGACCAATGGCATGTTTGTTCATCTCACCCTATAAACTGACCCAGATCCTGGGTTGGACGCCAGCCCTCCACATCTTAGCTGATGCTTCAGGGTGAGTCATTTGACCTCTCTGAGCCTCAATTTCCCCATCATAAGATAAGTTATTCATAGAACCTGGCCCTGAAGGCTGTCAAAAGAATTAAATGACCCTCAGATATTTTTCTTACCTGTGAATTAGAAGCATGGTACCAATTCCACACTGTATGATTCCCAGAACATTTTGTACTATTAAAAAAAATCATTTTTCAGGCTATTAAAACACTGATATTAGAATATAGCAAATGAGATTACTCTTCTTAAAGCTGTGAAAGTAGAAGTGTTAGTCACTCAGTCATGTCCAACTCTTTGCCACCCCATGGACTGTGGTTCTCCAGGCCCCTCTGTCCATGAAATTCCAGGCAAGAATACTGGAGTGGGTTGCCATTTCCTTCTCCCGGCGATCTTCCTGATCCAGGGATTGAACCCAGGTCTCCTGCACTGCAGGCAGATTATTTACATTTGAGCCACCGGGGAAGCCTCTTACAGCTATAAATCCTAAAATAAAACTTTATGGCATTTGCCCTAAGACCTCACCTCACCCCAACCCCCCAAAAAGAGAAATTGCTCGGATAGGAAGGGGCAGATGGGAAGAATCGCTCAGTACTCAGCGTCTGTTGGTCACGAGGTCAAAACGCCTAGTAGAGGCCAGGTTCTGGGACCAAATCTGGGAGCCTGTTGAGCACCAACAACCTGACCTCAGGGAGTTCAGAGTGTAGTCAAGAGAGGTCAGCACAGGAGACCTGCCCCACCCCTCCTCGGGCAATCTCTTGTCCAGGGACCTGGTCTCTGAGCAAAGTCCTAAAGAATAAAGGTATCAGCTGGAGGGCGGGGGGAGGGCAGCTGAGGAGAGGATGCAGGGCTCCCTGCTCCACACACACACACACACACACCACACACCACACACATGCAGGAACACACACAGACACATACACACATGCAGAAACACACACATGCAAACACACACGCGCACGCACACACACCGCACACACACCCCACACACACATGCACACACACACGTGCGCAGGTATGCACAAGTGAGCATGCACGAAGCATATAAATGCACACACAAGCACAAGGCACACACGTGTGCACAGGACCAGAACGTGCACCACGCACACAAACACACACCCACGTAGGCAGGTGCACACACATCTGCACTCACACGACGGCACCACACACACATGTGCACAGGTGCTCAGGTGAGCCTACACCAGGCAAGCTAACATGCACACATGCACATGCACGGGCTGGACCACACGGATGTATGTGTGTGCGCACACTCACAAGTGCACACACAGAGACGCACAGATACCGAAAGCATACACCATCGCTCAGAGACCCACACACGCAGGCATGCACACACCTGCACACTCACACTGGGCACCCGCACCGGAGGGCGTCTCCTGCCCTCTGCACCGAGAGGACAGAACTCCCTTCAGCTGTAAGGAGATTCCCGCGGTCCCTCCTCTTAGGTTGCAAATAAAAAGAGCGAACCCTCGAGCCCCGCAGAGCAGTGCCATCTTGTGGTGGCAGCCGGGCACGTGGCTTTCTTTCCTTTGGGGACAGTTCTTCCTAGAGCCGCTTCCAAGGTGGTCTGACACCAGCTGTAACCTGGGGCAGGCACTCAGCCACCCTTTTGTTTGAGAGCAATGGGGTGCTCTGGTCTGCTCTGGGGCACGCCCCGACTCCTGCCAGACCTGCGGTCACCTGGGCACTGAGTCTAGCCCTGCTGTGGGTTTAGGAAGCCCCCTTCTCTCCCTGGGCTTCACTTGCCTAATCCGGTAAATGGGACCTTTACATTGATGCTTGCCTGTGTCTAGACAGAGCTCCTGACCCGCCCTGGGACTTCCCCAGAATAGGCTGGGCTGCCCCTAAGCTGGGCTTGAAGCAGGGGTTACCCAGGCATCTCCTCTTGGCCCTTTAGAGATTGATTAGGTGGAGATCAGACCCAGGGCCTCCTTGCTCTTCGGCAGACCACCAGACTCTGCATCCACTGGGAAGTCATGAGAAATACAGGATCGTGGCCCCATGGAGAACTTCTGAGCCCAGGGGGCTGGGACCGCGCCCCCCCGGAATACCCTTCTCTGGGCACCCATTGGGGTAACCACCTCTGTGCCTCTGTGTCCTCATCCAGGAAATGGGGTCAAGATCAGAACCTGTCCGGCAGCGTCCTCGGTAGGGTTAAAGGAAACCTATTCCAGGCAAAGTGAAAAGCCTAGCCCCTGATCTACAGAACTGCTCAATAAATGTCAGTGGGTAGGAGTGGGGGCGGCTTTGCCCCGTCACGTGAGCCCCTCCCCTGTCCTAAGCACAGTTAATTTTGAGTTTCACCTCCAGAGTTTGGGGAGAGGCCTCTTGGAGACAGGAGGAGGAGGCTGGGACTCCTGCAGCCCCAGCGTGGACCTAGTGGGTAAGGGATGGCACTGTGGCTAGGGACCCCGGTTTCAAAGGCATAGGAGGTGGGCATGGCTTCTCGCGTTTCCATAATTCACTGCGCTCCAATTAATCTTTCGCTGTTGATACTAGCACGAGCCCTGCGGCGGTTCAATGGCCTCCCCGGGAGGACGCGTCCCACTCAGGCTCCAAGGGGGTTTCCTTCATTTGGCACAATGTTAATTTCCCCCGAGTCTCCTGGAAAGAGGTTTTAGAATAAGATGCGAAGCTTGGCAGGAATCTGACATCTGAAACAGCCGTGGCGACGAGAGGAGGGGTTGTGACTTTTGCTAATTGCCAATCGAGCTCTAATGTGATGCACTGAGAGGCTTGGAGGAAAGTCTCCATCCCCAAGCCTGTGCTGGTTTCCTGGATGGAGATACCCCCGTGGGTGCACCATACTTCGCCATGGGTAAGCATCCTTCTAGGATCTAAGAGAAACAACAGGGACATTTGCTCTTGGAAAACCAGAGAACGCTGGGAGGCTTGCGATCCAGAGCACCTCTGCTGAAATCCAGCTGGGTGGACAAGGGCGGGACCCTTCTCTTCCCCGAGCATCTCTCAGGTGAGGGCCCGGCATTCCCAGACCACTGCCCCAGGGCCCACCCTTACTAGCCTCAGCCAAAGTCTGCCCCTGGTCCAAGGCCTGCAGAGCCCTACCTCCAAACCTTCCCAACGAGGATCCCCAAAGGGGACCTGCCTGCCATGGCCCCGCCCCATGGTCTGCCTACAGCGGACCCAGAGCCAGGACAGAACCTTCAAACGCAAGCTCTGAGGCCCTGTGCAAACTTGGCTTTTAAAGGCATCAGATGTGTTCAGCGTTTGGCGTAGGAAAGCTGGATCAGCCGCAGCATTGCGTCCTGCCAGCGGGAGCTCTTTGGGGAGGCCGGGTCTTGCAGAGCACGGAGCCACCGACACTCCCTGCTGCTCAGCTTCGTACTCCTTCAGCAGCTTCCAGTAAGCACCGCGGTGAAATGCCCCCAAGCGCAAACCAGATCCAGCGGTATGCCCTGGCACTTCCATTTCTGTTGCAGACGTGTGTGTGTAAGCACACAGGATGGGCCTAACCTTAACCCTGCCAGCCTGCCAGGGCTCTCTGGTGCCCACGACGGTGGCCTTTGCCCTGCCAGTCCCCACCAGCAGCTCCAAACAAACACACCATCTAAGTAAAAAGAGCTCACCTCCCCTTTGCAACAGTTTGCCTGATCCGGGGCCCTTCCACTCAGTCTGCAGCCCAAAGCCCTCCCCACAAATAGAAATCCCCCGGTGATGTGAGCTGGACCCACTACAGCACCTGTTACCTGCAGATCTGGGGGTGCACTGAGAGGGAGCTGACTTTGGGACCCCCTCAGACCATGCAGCCCAACCGCCAACCCCACAGGCCCTGGCTGTGCCTGACTTTCTAGGCCCGTGTCCTGCTCCAAGAGGAGTCCAGGGCCCCTTTCCTGGCCCCGGCGGCCCTGTGCTCTGGCTCCAGAGAGCCGGGGTCCCTGGGGAGGGAGCGTGTGCCTAATTGCTGTTCCAGCTCGTTAAACAGACTAATGAGGGGGAAAGCCAGAGAGACAAAGAGAGCGCGGACCCTCTGCGCTCCCCCCGCCCTGGGACCAGCCTTTGTGCTCTGTCCTGATTTCCTGTCCCCCAACCTCAGGACTATGGGCACCAGCCAAACGACAGCCGCGCCAATAACACACCCAAGTGTGGGTCATCTGTGCCTCCCAGGAGCCAGGTTCTGTGCTAAGCACATTGTCCTCCAGCATCTTCTGGAACCTTCTCGATAGCCCAGAAGCAGGCTCTGCTATTGCCCCTGTTTTTTTGTTTGTTTTAAACTTTTTTCTTTGTACTGGGATATAGCCGATTAGCAATGTTGTGATAGTTTCAGGTGAGCAGCAGAGAGACTCAGCCATATGAATATACATGTATCCATTCTCCCCCAAGGGGCTTCCCAGGTGGCATTAGGGCAAAGTACCCACGTGCCAATGCAAGAGACGTGAAAGACGTGAGTTTGATTCCTGGGTCAGGAAGATCCCCTGGAGGAGGGCATGACAACCCACTCCAGTATTCTTGCCTGGAAAATCCCACGGACAGAGGAACCTAGTGGGCTACAGTCCACAGGGTTGCAAAGAGTTGGACACGACTGAAGCAACTTAGCACCCAACAGCAACAACCTCAGGACTAGGGAAATCAACTAAACAGCAGCCACACCAATAACAGACCCAAGTGTGGATCATAAGTGCCTCCTGTGAGCCAGGGTCTGTGCTAAGCACACTATCTTCCAGAATCTTCTGGAACCTTCTCAGCCCAGAAGAAGACTCTGCTATTGCCCTCATTTTATTTTTTTTTTTAACTTTTTATTTTGTACTAGAATATAGCTGATGAACAGTGCTGTGATAGTTTCAGATGAACAGCGAAGAAACTCAGCCATACCAATATATATGTATACATTCTCCCCCAAGGGGCTACCCAGGTGGTTCAACGGTCAAAGGGTCTGCCTGCCAACGCAGGAGATGCAAGAGACATAGGTTTGGTCCCTGGGTCGGGAAGATCCTCTAGAGTAAGAAATGGCAACCCACTCCAGTGTTCCTGCCTAGAAAAGTCCATGGACAGAGGAACCTAGGGGGCTACAGTCCACGGGGTCTCAGAGTCAGACACAGCTGAGCCTAAGAACAATGATTCTCCCCCAAACTCCCCTCCCATCCAGCCTGCCACAGGACACTGAGCAGGGTTCCATGATGTACCATGCTGAGGCTCCGGAAGGTCTGACAGTATTTCCAAGGTTATTGAAGACCCACCAGTGGAATAATAACCAGTGAATTTATTCGGGGTTGAAATCCTGATCTCAAAGGCAGAGATGGTCGCCCTGCCGCCCCGGCCCTGAACACCAGGTCCTGGGAGTTGAGGCCGATCACCTAATGGCTGCTCCAGAGCTGCTCAGCCTGGTGCGGACCATAAACCACCGGGGGCACGGGCGGCCGTCTTGGCTCAGTACCCGACTCCTGGGTCACGGCCCCGGGGCCCTTTCCAGGAAGGCAGGCAGGAGGCACCGGGCCCCGGCAAGGTGCAGGCGGCCGAGGTTAACGACTTGCCGCGGCTGCTGGCGCCCTCGTCCAGCAGAACACTCTGCCTGCCTTTATCTTTGGCACCGAGTTCTCTGGGCAACGAGCCCAAATTTGAGGCCATAAATGACTGGCCTTTGTGCCCCCAGAATTGCTTTCTCAAGGGCTGCTGATCCCTGACCCGATTCGTTTGTTTATTGGGAGCATTTTTAGCTTGTACTCTTGCTCCCGGGATCACCAACTTTCCTTTTCAGCCCTCCGTGTGAGGAGAAAGGAAACAGGGAGTGACACGCAGGTCCCTCAAAGGCCGGGGTAACTTTCGGGCAATGTTTTATAGGCCACCGGGGTCAAGCTTTTGCCAACAATAACCCCGCCGCGGCTGGCAGATGGTGTATGAGCTGTGTGGGGTCTGGCCGGAGGCGAGGATCTGGGTATCCAGGGCCCACCACCAAGGATCCAGAGCCGGGATGGTCAGGACCACCATCTCTCTGAGCCTGGAGCCTTGGGCCCCAACAGGACACCTGTGTGAGCTCCAGGTGTGACATTTTGCTCAAGGTTCGGTGTGCTCCCAACACACAACCCCCAACTTCAGAGCAGCCCTGCCCCAGCTTCCTGCTAGTCTTAGAGCCCTTGAATCCTGACCCTGCTGCTCTGCTTCCTCCCTCCACTGTGCCTCACTTTCCACATCTGTAAAATGGGGGTTAGCGAGAGCACCAACTCTGTCAGCTGGTCAAAGGATTAAATAAAGGGCCTCTGGGCCCATGGTAAGCACCCTGCAAGGAATGACACTCACTGTTGTTGTTACTGGTGTTGGTTACAGCAACGTGTGTGTCACCTTCCTGGAAGCAGAAACCCTGGGTGAATAACCCCAACCGTAACCCCTGGGTAGTGGAGGGGGTTGGTGGGAGCAGGGGTGCTGCCCTGGGGCCAAGAGGGAGCAGTTAGAGCCCAGAGAAGGGGCTGTGGGAGGGGACTGCACAGGAGCCGTGGCCCTGCCTCCCCGGGCCCAGAAGGAACAAAGCCAGCCCCTCTCCCCTTCCTCGCCCTCATCTGTCGTTGGCATCTCCCACTGGCCGAGCTCAGCTGTCACCCAGAGGCCAGGAAGCCGGTAGCCATGAGCCTCCTGGGGCAGAGAAACAGGGTTGGAGACGGAGGATGGCTGGATCTGGGGCAGGTAGACAGAGGTCAACACTGCTGCAGGGGACCCTTGTGTGCCCGGCCACCCCAGGTCCTGCAGGCCCAGAGGACCCCAGGCCTGGGTCCGAGGAAGCTGGAGTCTGTGGACCGGGGGTTCCAGGCCTGGCCTCTCCTTCCCCCAGGTGGCCGCTCCCTGCCCCCGGGGCACGTGTGGATAGGCTGGGTCGTCAGCCTTGGGACGGACTCCAGTGGAAGTTGACCTTTTGAAGCAGGGCTTTGTGCTCTGAGTCAACACCTCCTGAGCAAGAATGTGACAGTCAGCAAGTAGCAGGAGCTGCCGTCTGGCCGAGGCACCCAGACAGCTTCCCTGGGATCCCCGAGGAAGAGGGGCCCAGGCCAGAGGGCTCATCCCATGCCCCCAGGCCAGAGACGTGACCATCTCTAGCCCCATGTTTCTCTTTGGTGCTGAATTGTTGTTCAGTCGCTAAGTCGTGTCTGACTATTCATGACCACTGCAGCTCAAACTCATGTCCACGGAGTCAGTGATGCCATCCAACCATTTCATCCCCTGTCACCCCTTCTCCTCCTGCCCTTAATCTTTCTCAGCATCAGCATCTTTTCCAATGAGTCAGCTCATTGTAGCAGATGGTCAAATGTTGGTGTTTCAGCTTCAGCATCGGTCCTTCCAATGAATACTCAGGGTTGACTTTAAGATTGACTGGTTGGTTCTCCTTGCAGTCCAAGGGACTCTCAAGAGTCTTCTCCAGCACCACAGTTCGAAAGCATCAATTCTTCAGTGCTCAGCCTTCTTTATGGTCCCACTCCCACATCTGTAAATGTGACTTCCGAAGAAACCATAGCTGAAAAGCAGTTAGAAATCAGACTCTGAGCTGCTCCTGCTGACAGTTTGCCATTGGAAGAGTCACGTGTGGAACCATTTCTGCAGGATGGAGATTTTTGTCCTGGCCTTTCGTGCTAATGACCAGAGGCCACCAAAGCTGGGTGCAAATTAAATTTTCGACTATTGCAGAACAGTTTCCCCAAGATGGCCAGAGGCACTGCAGAGATGCACAGATGGGTCTCAAAGCTGGACATACTGACAACCAGCCACCCAGGAAATCGTGACCTGGTTCACGTAACCCCCCTTCCCCAGAGGCTGTGGTCCTTAACCTTAAGGGTCACAGATCCTTTTGAGAATCTGATGAAAGCTACAAAACCTCTACTCAAAATAGGCAATAGGCTTTGTGCATAGACACAGTATTTTTATATAAGTTCAAGGGCCCCAGACTCTAGTCTCCACACCTGTGCCCTGAGTGAGGAACAAGGGCCTCACAGAGTCGGTCTGTGAGAGTGAGCCCACCAGGATGCCCTCCTCAGCCCCCCAAAAAGACTCACTCACTGTGAAGGTTCATTTCGTGTGTCTGTAAAATTTGGTATATGGTGTGTTCATTCTCATTCAGTTCAAAATACTTTCTATTTTCTTTGATGATTTCTTTGTTGACTCATCATTACTTGAAAGCATCTTATCTGTTTACAAATATGGGAGGATTTTCCAGGTTAATCTTTCCATTACTGATTTCTAATTTACCGTAGTCAGAAGACATACCTTGAGTGACAAATTTTTTTAATGTATTGAGGTATGTTTCATGGGTTTGCATATGGTCTACTTGACAAATGTTTCATGTACACTAGAAAATGATCTATATTTCATTTTGGGGGGATGGAGCATTGTACAAATGTAAATTACATCTAGTTGGTTATCCAGCGTTTTACACATCTTCTATATGTATCTGTTCTTGTATAGGCATCTGTTCTGATATTAATACAGCGCTTCAGCTTTCTCATGATTAATGTAAGCATGATATATCTTTTCCCACCATTTTACATTTAATCTAATAATGTCTCTACATTTAAAGTGAGTTTCTTATATATGCCGCGTGGTTGGGCTTGGGGTTTTTATTCAGACTGAAAATCTCTTCCATTTAACTGGAGGATTTTAGATCATTTACATCTAATGTGATCTTTGATGCAGTTGTGTTCACACCCATCCTCTTGCTATTATTTTCTGTTCGTCCCATCTATTTTTTTTGTTCCTGTTTCCCTATTTTTATGCTCTCCTTTTCATTAATTTAGTACTTTTCATGATGTGGTTTTATCTCCTTTGCTGCCTTTTCAGCGGTAACTCTTCGTTTTGTTATTTTGGTGGTTGTTTTACAGCTTATTGTGTACATCTTAAACTTACCACAATCTACTTTCAGTGGCTACCACATTATTTCATGTGTAGTATTAATATAAAAATCTGACAATATTTCTATTGCCAGAATATATTTCCATATTTCTATTCTACCTCTCCCCTTTTTGCTCCTGATACATCCTACTTCTTACATATGCTACAAACCCCACACTGCATTGCTATTACTTTTGCTATATCATTAGTTATCTTTTAAAGGTATTTAAATAGTAAGTGGCATCACTGACTCGATGGACGTGAGTCTGAGTGAACTCCGAGAGTTGGTGATGGACAGGGAGGCCTGGCATGCTACGATTCATGGGGTCGCAAAGAGTCGGACACGACTGAGCAAATGAACTGAACTGAACTGAAATAGTAAGAAACAAGTCACACATTTTCTCACGTAGTTATCTTTTCTGGCACTTATCATGCCTTTATCTAGATCCTGAATTCTACCAGGTGTCTCTTTCTTTCTGCCTCAAGAACTTCCTTTAACATTTATTGGAAGGTGGATCTGCCTGTGATGAATTCTTTCTGCTTGCCTGTATCTGGAAAAAAACCAAACAAGCATATTTTGCCTTTGTTTTTGAAAAACATCTCACTCGGTAGAGACTTTTAGGCTGATGGGTTTTTCCCTCCATGCTTGCAGCAGTGTCTCCTTGCTCACATTGCTCCTGACAAGAAATCTGCTGTTGCCCTTATCTTTGCTCTCCTGCACATGACATCTTTTTCTCTCTGCTTTGAAGATGTTCTCTGTATCACTGAAAATGAAAGTGAAGGCCGCTCAGCCGTGTCTGACTCTGTGTGACCCCCATGGACTATACAGTCCATGGGATTCTCCAGGCCAGAATACTGGAGTAGGGAGCCTTTTCCTTCTCCAAGGGATCTTCCTGACCCAGGAATTGAACCAGGGTCTCTCTCATTGCAGGCAATTCTTTACTGGCTGAGCTACCAGGGAAGTCTCTGTATCACTAGTTTTGACCTATTTGATAATAATGTGTTTTGGAATAATTTTCTCCATGTTTCTTATGCTTGGGATTCATTGAGCTTCTTGGATCTGTGGGTTTATACTTTTTATTAGCTTTGGGGAAAATTCACTCATTGTTTCTTCAAATATTTCTCCTTTATTTCCCCTCTTTCTTTGCTTTTGGGGATTCCACTTACATATATATCATACATGTGTATCATACATACAAGAACCAATACTGGTTTCACACCTAACAAAGCAGACGTGCACTTGGCTTCTAGCTGACGAGAGCGTTGGAAGAGGAGGCCTAGATCCATCTGCTATAAACATGTTCCACTGTTCTTTGCTGAACGGTGGTAATGCCCTCCTCAGGCAGGGATCGGCTCCACCTGTGCGGTCCACGATGGTGGCCACTCATCCGCCAGTGGCTATGGAGCTCTGAACTGTGGCAAGTCGCCTGAGTGTTAAGTTGCACTTCAGATCCTGAAGCCTCACACCGAAAATAGGAATGCAAAACGCCTTGTTAATAATGCTGTAGTGTACATTATGTGTCTAATGACAACATTTTGGGTATATTGGATTAAATAGAATATGTTATTAAAATTAACTCCACCTGTTTAGCTTTACTTTTAAAAATTATATTTATTATTATTATTTCAAAAATATGTATTTTTATCTGGCTGCTCCGGCTCTTAGTTGTAGCACGTGGGATCTCTGATGCAGCCTGTGAACTAGTTGCAGCGCGTGGGATCTAGCTCCTGAACCAGGGATCAAACCCAGGCCCCTCGCACTGGGAGTGTGGAGCTTAGCCACTAGATCACCGGTGAAGTCCCTCATTTTCTTTTTTTTTTTTTAATGTAGCTGGTAGAGAATTTAATACTGCCTATGTGACTCCCATCTCATTTCTACAGAAATATCCTTCCGCCCCAGTCTGGAAACCAGCCAACCTCTGCCATGCTGCCTAGGCCCCGGCCAACCCCTACCGCCTGCCACCCCCAGCCAGATGTTGAAAACCGCAAGACCACCACGGTGGATGTGGGGATCTGGATTCAACTCAAAACTGGCTCTGAGGGGCCTGGGAGAGTAGAGTGAACTCCCGGGTGCTGGCCAGGGTCAGTAACCAGCTGGGCACATTCCCTGGCCAGGACTGAGGTGCCTAGAGCCTGCTGCTGAGTCATAGGAGTCAGATATTCCTGGGCCAAACTACAAGGAAACTCCTTCTCCGGGCTCCCTGTTTTGGCAGCCCGGTTAATGAGTCACCTACCAGTCGCATGCCTGGGGAACCCAGCCTAGGGGCTCCCTCACATGCCCGGGTTACCTCAGTGCCAGAGAAGGTGGGCAGGGAATTTTTTACATACTACCTGAAAATCTGACTTCTTCAGAAAGGAACCAAGTAAAACGTAGCCATCATTTGTAGTTCCCACCCAGAATTAACCACTTCTAACAGACTTACACAAAGAGTCGGACGCGACTGAGCAACTGAACTGAACTGAACTGAACAGACTTATTTACCTCTAGTCTTTTGAAAAATGTATTTACTTTCCATCAAGCATAAAATGAATATATATTTATTTCTTATAAAGAAGGGAGAGCCAAAGACTATATTACCCATGAAGCTAAAGCACCTTCCCTACCTCCTTCACTTTCATTCAAATTTCCTCTCTCTTCCCAGAGAGATCGCCACTACATATTCTGGGAATCTCTCCATTCTTTTAAAAATACCTATTGCCAACCTACAGCGCTGTTTGGGGTGGATTTCCACACACACACACCCCCCCATTTTCTCCCAAAGGCTTCACACGGTGTGTGCCGTCCCTCCCAGAACAACAGCCCTTGGCGTGCCCCACTGCTAGGGTTGGGGAGCAGCCAGACTCTTCCTGCCCCACCGGGGCAATGTGGCTGAGTCCACCTACCTGGACAAGGACCCACATGCTTTCCACGGGTCTAGGAATTCATCTTCCTTCCAGTGCACCCAGGCTGAGGTTCCAGGCTGCTGCCACTGCATGGTTCACAGAAAACAATATTCTGTAAATTATGATGATGCAGGCGTGGAGTGCTATGCAGCCATGAACAAGAATGAGCCAGCTCTACCTGAGCAGACGCAGAGAGCTCTCAGTGAGTCAGGTGACTCCAAGGAGCTGCAGGGCCCTGGGTGGCTCAACACTTCTGATGGCCCAGAAGAGGTGAACAGAACCTAACTCTCGAAGACAGGTCTCAGGTCAGGGCATGAGAAGAAGAGAGAATTGTTACTTTACTTTTTGTGATCGTTTGATGATCTTTTCCTAACTATACAGGCATGACTTACTTTTGTTTAAGGACGATGAAATACACATCTGAAAACAGCAGCTAGGCTTCATCCAGAGGATTGTGGGGGCCCCCTTCGCCTCTAGGAGGCTTTCCTCCTCAGTGCTGCCTTGGGGATGAGGGGTCCCCGGCTTCCAACAATGCTGTTCCCTCAACCGCCTCTAGGGGGAGCGCCTGAGCACTGTGTGCGGCTGTGTTCACCTGGGGACGGTGAGCCAGGTTAAAGGGGGCTGGCAGCCCATGCAAGGCTTTCTTAGCAATGGAGGGGGTGGGCAGAGGTTCGGGATTGGCACAGCCAGTGCCTAGGCAGGTTCCCAAATGGCCTGGGGAGCAGCCCCGGGGGTTCCCTGTACCAACGGGGAGCGGGGGAGTGGTGCCTTGGGCACGTCAGGTTGCCTTCGTGGCCTCAGTTTCCTCCCTGAATAATGGGGGCAGTGAGTCCGCCTCCCGGGATGTTGGAAGAAGGACAGAGGACCTCCACGTGGCGGTGGTTACTCGCTGTCTCTCTTGGGCTTCGCAGGGCCGCAGCCGGCCCCCACCCCACCCCGCCCATCATGCACTGCGGTCCTGTGTCCGCACTCACTGCAGAGGCGTCCCACAAGTGGTTCCGGGGCCTTCCTCCCCGACAGCTCACTCTCCCTTGTCTTCTCCACCTCCCCATTTAGGAAGAAAGAAAACACAAAGATGCTTAGGGCAGAAATCCTCACAGGTAATTCAAAGGCACCCCCTGGAGGCTGCTAGCATTGAGGCCTCACCACACCCCACTTCATGGGGACCCCCCCTCCTCAGGATGGAACCCCAAACCTGCAGCCCAATGAGAGCCTGGGGGTTCCAAGGCACACCAGTTTGAGAACCACCCCAGGCTCTAAAACAAACCGTACCGCGGGTGATGAGTCCAGGTCACACAAGGCCACCACCCTTACCCAGTGCTGCCCGGCAAGCAGTGACCCACAAGCACCTCAAACTCTGGGCCAGGGTCCACCAGCTGCTCCAGCCTCCAACTTCTGTGGGGTCTCTGTGTCAGTCGCTTCAGCCTGAGGTCAACACACTCAGTATCCAGAGGGGCCGGCCCCTTCCTGTGCCCAGATTGTTCTCCAGGCAGTCACCCCTCCCCCTGCAGGTCCCCGGGAACACCTAGGGTGGCCCCACCTGTCCTGCCTCTGGCTCATCAGCACGTGCCCCAGGTGTGTCTTGGGTAGGGTGCATTCCTGACCTTGAGGTCAGCGGGGCGCACTATTTCCTGCAGAAATGTAGAAGGGGGACCCGCTTTCCTTCCCAGGACTCAGGCCGGAGAAGCTAGCTAGGACCTGCCGGGGCATCATACGGGGTGACGGGGGACGGGGGACGGGGTGCCTGTCATCGTCCAGAGGGACACAGAGGCCAGACATGAGAACCGCAAGGGCCAGTCTCACGCTCGAGCTGCAGGGCCCGGGGCCCTTAATGCCCGCTTTGAAGGGGCTTCTTCCCCTGCAACCAAGGGGTAAAAACACCCACAAGAACAAGACACAAAGCTCAGTCCAGAGCCCCTCCAACTGGAAAGGTCACCAGAAGCATCACCGGGTTCAGCGGCCCCTTCCCCAGCCAGCCCAGCACAGAGGCCTGCAGAGACGCCCCGCCGGCCCCTCCCACCCCGTCCCGGGCCCAGGCCAGGAAGCCCAGCGCGCTCTCCGCTTATCTTCTGCAAGCCCAGCTGGGCATCCGCTCCGCCTGGCCTGGTGCTGCACCAAACGCACAGGGCCGGACGCTATTGTTAGCTATCTGGTTGTAAAGGTCTGCCTTATCTCCAGCCGCCTCTCACTGCCAGTCACTGGTTTATGCTTTTACGAGGGCAGTTTGCTTCTCCTGGAGAAGGAGGTGCAGTCTCCGAAGGCGCCTGGGAGTGGGGGTGGCGGGGGCTGCGGTTTCTTCCTTGTAAAGCAACGGCCCTGTGCCAGCCCTGGCTCAGCAACTGTGTGGGCCCCCTGGGAACCCGGGGGGGGGGGGCAAGGGTGGATGCCCCGGAGGGTGGGGAGGACCCAGGTCAGCAGCCCCACCGCGAGAAGCAGAGCCGGGGGAGGTGACATAAGGGGACCCTCTGGGAGGGATAACTCTGGGGTGCCCTTCCTGTTCCCCCTTTCCATCCTCTGGCTCTCCTGACACCTGCATCCCACCAGCCCACCCACTGCTATCCTGCCTGTGGGGGCTGGGGGACGACGGGCCAAGCCCTGAGCCTGGAGGCTGGGATTCTGCCTTTGCTCGATGCCTCCATCATCCTCCCAGCCTCAGTTTTCCCTCTCCACAGTGGGCGTAAGATGCTGGGCCCCCCAGTGTGCAGGGTGGCCGTGGGGACCCCCAGAACAGAGCAGTGTTGAGAGTTCTGTCAACCAGCCCGTGAGGTCCGACTCACGCAGCATCCACCGTAGAAAGTTCTAGGAGGCTGATCCTTTGGTCGCCCCCGCAGGATGTTTGCACTCTTGAGGCCATCAGCATGGGTCAGGCTGAGCCCCAGGGATTGTGTACTCCATCAGGTGAGAAGTTTCTAACTCCAGGACCCTGGATTCATTCATTCAAAGAATAACGTGTTGCGCATCTATTATGGAGCACACCCAGACGGGCTGGGGACCCAACAAGAGACCAAAGCAGACACCACCTCTAGGCTCCAGTGGGAGTGAACAGACACTCAATGTGACAGATACAGAGACTATATGGTCCACTGTGTGGTGATGAGAGCTAATGGGAAACCTCCAGAGGACAGGCATGTCCTGGGTGGGGACTGTTGTTGTTGGGTCACTAAGTCATGTCTTACTCTTTGCGACACCATGCAGCAGTCCAGGCTTCCCTGTCCATCACCAACTCCCAGAGCTTGCTCAAACTCATGTCCATTGAGTCGGTGAGGCTATCCAACCATCTCATCCTCTGTTGCCCCTTCTCCTCCTGCCTTCAGTCTTTCCCAGCGTCAGGGTCTTTTCCAATGAGTCAGTTCTTTTCATCAGGTGACCAAAGTATTAGAGTTTCAGCTTCAGCATCAGTCCTTCCAATGAATATTCAGGGTTGATTTCCTTTAGGATGGACTGGTTGGATCTCCTTACAGTCCAAGGGACTCTCAAGAGTCTTCAGTTGTGTGCTGTTGAGAGCTAAACAGGAAAATCCAGAAGATGATGGGCATGCCTGTGGTGGGGATGAAGCCTCGGTTCTCTATAGGGTAGCCAGGGAAAGCCTCACCAGGTGTGTGACACCCAAGTCAAGACCAAAGGCAATGAGGAAATGAGACGTGGAGAGACTGGGAAGAGTGGTCTGGACAGTGGTCAGCTTGTGCAAAGGCTCTGGGGCAGGAGACCTGTATATTCAGAGAATGGCCGGAGGGCTGGAGGTCAGGGGTCAATGAGAAGGTCAGAAGAGGAGATCAGAGAGGTAAAGGGCCAGCATATAGACTTGCTTTGACTCTGAGTGAGAAGGGGCCTGGAGGATTTTGAGCCCAGGAGAGATAATAGTCTACTTGCTTTTTGAAAGACCCCCTGGCCACTGAGAGAGCAGCAGATGAGAAGGGCTGGACAGAAGTAGGGAGAGCAGGTAGGAGGCTCTTGCACCATCTGAGGAAGAGCGGGCGGCAGGGAGACCAATGATAGCAGACAGGTTGCTGGGAGGGGCTGCAGGCTGGGTCTTTGCGGGGGACGGAGCAGGGTTTGCCAGTGGATGTGCCTGGCGGGGTGAGACAGGAAGGGGAGCACAGCCCCGAGCCCTCGCAGGGCTCATCACATACCCTTGACTCCCGAGATCCTCTCTGCCACGGAGGTGCGGTCGTCCGCACTTTCAGGATGGAGGGGCTGAGACACAGGGTATCCACAGAGTCACGACTCAATCCAGAGCCTGGGCGCTTGACCGCAAGACCACCGGCTGTGTGTGAGGTGAGCCTAGCTCCTCCTGGGCTGGGCAAACGTCGCCTAGCGAAGGTGTGTCTGTCCACCTCTCGTGTTTAGATGCCAAGGGATCCTGCCACCGTCCCAGACAGCGCTCTCCACTTACCCACGTGGAAGGCTAGGCCCTGCCTGGTGCTCATGAAGTCAGGGCTCAGCGGACCTTCTGTGAAGGGCCAGAGAGGGAAGATTTTTGGCTGCACGATCCTGTCTCATCTCTCGGTTTCCCACCACTTAGTAGGAAAGCAACCTCGACAAGTCAAGGAAGGGGCAGCCAGGCTCCAAGAACCCTTGCTGATGGACACTGACTTGCAAGGCCGTATTGCTTTCGTGGGCTGTGAAATGTTCTACCTTTGATCGTTTTCACCCATTAGAAAATGTGAAAGTCATTCTTAGCTCACGGGCTCTACGAGAAAGGTGGAAGAGGATTTGACCTGAGGCCGAGTTGACAGCCCCTGACGGAGGTTGTCACCCAAACTGGGACACGGGAGGAGGGGAGAGTCTGGTGCTAATTAGTGATGCAGATGGCATGGGTCAGGCCCCTGGGGAAGCAGCAGGCGGTGGGCAGGGGCCAGCATCCGGCCGGACACTGCGAAGGACCTGAGGTCAAGCCCAGTCCTGGCCCCTTCTGTCCCACTTCCCTCAGCCGCCGTCAGCCCCTCGTTGCCCCCACAGCAGATGATGACCTCCTGGGGTCATCAGTTTCTTGTAAAACATCATCCATCCCTTACCATTCACTGGCTACCACGCTGGGTCCTGCTGGCCCTTCCTCATTGGGTCCTCACCCCACTCTGCAACCCACCCCAGGATGGAAGAGAAGCACTTTCTTTGATCCACTCTATGGCCGGGGTGGGATGGGGACAAGCTGGGCTGCCCTGGGGGTTGCAGCGCCCACTGCAGATGCCCTTCTGCCAGGGTCCCTGCCCTCCTTTGCTTTCTCCTCCCCCGACCTGGACCTCACGGCACTCCCCACCCCCGCTGCCCTGCACCAGGAGGATGACTTGGAGCCCACGAGGGGGTGGGAAATCCACCTTGAAGATGGGGAGATGCTGGTGCCTGGCCTGGGGCAGGCCTCAAGAACCGTAAGCAGGGGACATTTTTAAGATCTCTCCTAGATGGAGAGAAGAGGTGGACAGGGGTCTTCTGCTGGGAGGGGACCCGGAAGAAGTGGGTTCGGAGGCAGGTTGCTGGCTTCTGCTTTGCACGTCCCAGCCGGGTTGGGGCAGGCACCATGCGGAGGCACCAGTGGGCAGGTGGGTAGTGGGCCCAGAGCCAGGGAGGCCTGAGTGTCTCCCTCTTGCTGTCAGGCCTCCACCTCTGACTCTCCTTTCCCGGCTCCTGGACTCTGTCCTGCCTGCCCCGCTGCCAGCAGCCTCGCTGGGACCCCATGGGGGGCTGACCACAGAGCCTGCATCTTGGACGCTCTCTGGGATGCTGGGCATACAACTGGTGCTCAATACATGTCTAATGAAGGAGAGTCTAGCCACGGAGACCCAGTGGACACAGCAAGCTTCTGGGCAGCCTTCTGGCCAGTGTAGACTGGCCCGGTGTCCACTCCCTCACTCCTCTGGCCTGACTGAGAGCCAAAAACAGCTGCTGTTCCCTTTTCCCCCCCCGTCACTGCCCCCAAGTGGCATCCGTGACTGGGGAGGGTGAGGGGTGCTCTCTGGGGACTCCGGTCCCCAGGCAGGCGCTGCCCCCTGGTGGTCACTCTCTGGAACCGCAGGGTGGGCCTCTCCAGTTCTGCTAGGGCCCCAGTCTCTAATCCAGACAGACCACCCTCAGGGACAGGTAGGGGGGCCTTGTCCAAGAAGGGACCCTGCTGGAATCTGTCTACTAGGGCCAGAGGGTGTCAGCGGCTGCCCAAGGGGCTCCCAGGTGCGCTCTGGAGGCCCACTCACCTGTCAGGGGCCCTCAAAGGAATCCAAGAGCCCCCTCTCTGGGCCAGGGTCTTAGGGCGGCCAGCAGTGTCCTGCACGCACGCCAAGCAGAGGCTGTTCATCTGCTCCAGGTGCTCAGCACTGGGCCAGCTACAGGGGGAGCAGCGCCCTTTCTGAACTACGCCCCCAACACAGCCTGCACTCGGGGCCCTGCTCAGGTGTGGGAACGTGGGCTAAACCCACACCTGTGCCGGCAGGTGAAGCAGGCGTGGCTCCGGCCCAGACCGAGGACCCGAGGCTCCCCTTCTCCCATCAGGACTGGGCGCCGGGAAGGCCCAGCCGGTGGGGGAGAAAGCCCTTCCGGGCACCGGTCTCGGGGACAGGCGAAACGAAGAGCCACCCACCTCGAGAGGGCGGCAGCCTGCCCGCAGCCTGAGCCCCAGTCTCCGGGACCCTCAGCCTCGCCTCCTGCCCAGCTCCAGAAGGGGACAGCAGTGTCCAGAGCACCCCTTCCCAGGGAACAAGTCTCTAACTGAGGACAGCTGAGCCCACTGGTGCCGCCAGGAGCCCCCTGCCTCAGCACATGGACTCCCTCTGTTGGCCCAAGTGCAAGCAGTGGGCATCCTGGATAGGGCGAGCCACTCAGGGAGGCTGCTGTGAGCAGGGGGTCCTCAGAGAGAGCAAGCCTGGGGCCTGCAGCGGGCACTCCGCACCCTACAGTTTATGAGGCACCTCCCAGAGGCCATGTCCTCCAAGCCTCGCACCCACTGGAGAAGGCGGGGGTAGGGGTGAGCTTGTTGCGGCTCCATTTTTCAGATGTGGAAACTGAGGCCCAGGGCAGCCAGGCAGCTGTGTAAGAACTGGGTGGGGAGGAAGGCGGCGTCGGGGGAGGGCGGGGCAGGCACGCGCAGGCCCCTGCGGGGTGGGGCCAGGCTTGGAATTTCCTGTCGCTCCTCACCCTGGAGTGGTGTCCGAGGCCAGGCGGTGCCAGGCTGGGAAGTCTCTCAGAAACCTCCACGCCCGCCACACCTGGTATTTTTATTCCCATGTAAGTCTGATGCCAGGAGAACGTGGTTAAGGCCCTGCCTTCCATGGTTGCCTTCCATGCCCAGGTCAAGGGACCCTTATCTGGAGAGATTTTATCTGCATGTCCTCCGGGTCCTGGAGCTGGCTCCTGGAGGTACAGGAGGCCCCGGGCGGGCGATCAAGGTGCCAAGGATTGTCTGCAGGGTAGGGCCTCTGTCCCTGCCCCCGTACACCGCCTCCCCAGGAGGCCTTTCCGCCTGGCTGTGTCATCTGCCTGCACCCCACGGCACTGGAGGTGTCAGGCCATAAAAAGGACTTAGGAAGGAGAGGGGAGGCTGGAGGAGGAAGGCAAGGTTTTCCAGGGCTCCAGGGAGCTGCTTCCATCCCAGGTCCCACAAGCTGGCTCTGAGCTTCCTGGCAGCCAAGGCAAATGGGAAAAGCATCGAAGGAAGGTGGAGGAGAATAGGAGATGAGTCTGATGGACAGAGCCTGGAACGTTCCCCAGATGGTGTCTTTTCACTAATGTGTCAGCCTTCCCTGACATGAATGGTCTTCCCAAAGAACGAGACAGAGCAAACGTCACGTTTCATGGCGGGGCAGGCGTGTTCACCCCCACTTAGCTGTTCACACATCCTTTTGCCCAGCAGACACTCGCTGGGACCTACGGTGTCCAGGCCTGCAGTAGGGGCCGGGGAGATGGCAGTCAGTAAGGCAGGCATGGTCCTAACCCTTGAGGCCACAGTCCCGACCCTCAAGACCCCCCATCTCAGAGGAAGATGATGGTCAACAAATGGTGTCATCAAGGTCCGGGCACAGGTGAAGCAAGAGGACAGGGTGAAGGAGGGCCAGGCTGGGCCTGCGTCAGAGCTGGGAGCCTGGGCAGCTGGGGACTGGGGCTCAGGGCCGGGAGGAGGGGCCGAGGGCTGGGGCCCGGAGAGGCGTGCCCGGGGAAGGAGTGAGCCGGGTCCCAACCGCCTGAGCCCCCCACAGACTGAGGGCCCCACCCGCTGCCGGACCCCTGCCCGTCATTTCATCTGTTTGTGCCTCAGTTTCCTTGTCTGTAAGAAGAGCATGTCTTACTACCGACCAGGGTTCTTGGCCTCCCTTAATCAATAGAAATTGATTAGAGGCCAGACAAGAAATTCCGGCAAGGCTTTCTTGGGGTCCCTGCTGCAGCAGGGGGGAGCGAGACCAAGCAACAGGTTCCCTTGCTAGTTCCTGGGATGTCGGGGGGGATGAGCTAGTTCCTTATATGGGGCGAGGGTAGGGCTGTACCTAGCGGTCGGGCTGGAGGGGTGGCATAGGTGGTCTGCCCACGCCTTTGGGG
The DNA here is from genome assembly GCF_002263795.3 of Bos taurus. NCBI lineage: Eukaryota > Metazoa > Chordata > Mammalia > Artiodactyla > Bovidae > Bos > Bos taurus. Next base: position 47,125,069 of record NC_037356.1, read on the forward strand.
TGGTCCTGTGTGCGGGTGGTGCGGGGGCTGCGGAGCGGGGCGGGCAGCCTGCTTTTGCTCCCTGCTCTTCAGAAGTGCATTTGAGTTCTCTGGTCTTTTTGTACCTTTCGTCCAGAATTTGTCCCAACTGCGCATGCACAGTTGCGTTTCATCCCCGATGGTTTCTCTGTATTTTGTGGCTCCAGGAGAGGTGTGTCCAGGTGCAAGCGTTGCAGCAAAGGGTCCCAGGCCCCAGCCCTTCTCAGTGAGAGCTCTGCAGTTAGTACAGGCGAGGCGCTCAGCTCGGGGCCTGGGGTGTGCCGCGCACAGGAAGCGTGAGCCGAGGCTGTTTCTGGGACCCCACCCCGAGTCCGACATGGGCATAAACTGTCCTCTGCCCTGTTCCTTCCCGAACTTCAGGCCCAGCGCAGGCTCGCAGTCCTGTGTAAGGGTGATGTGGGGGATGAAAAGGGAGATGTGTGGATCGGAGGGTGTCGTGTGGGCGAGGACTCTGCTGCACGGCCCGGGGGGCACCTGGGAGACATCCCGCGGTGGAGAGGCTCCGGCCACGCCCCATGATTGGGGCGGGGGAGGGGAGACATCAGGAACTGTCGAGAATTATCAGCACTAGTTCTGTAGGAGCAAAACTGCGTCTTCACAGAATCCTGTGTTCTCCAGCATTGCATTATGCGAAACCCTGGTTTCAATGCGGAAAAAGGAGGTGCATGGCTGGAGAAGGTCGGATTGGAAAAGCAAGTCGCATCCTTCTGTGGGAATTTCAATATTGTGGGTGGGTTTTGCAGCAGTAAACCTACTTTCACAAGGTCAAAGGAAAAGATTGCATTCTCCAGACTTGCCCTACCCAAATCTGAATACCCCATTGTTGCTGCTATTCAGTCGCTCAGCCGTGTCCGACTCTTTTCAATCCCATGGACTGCAGCACGCCAGGTTTCCCTGCCCTTCACCATCTCCCGGAGCTTGCTCAAACTCATGTCCATTGAGTCAGTGATGCCATCCAAAATCGTCTCATCCTCTGTCGCCCCCTTCTCCTCCTGCCTTCAATCTTTCCCAGCATCAGGGTCTTTTCCAATGAGTCAGTTCTTCATATCAGGTGGCCTAAGTATTGGAGCTTCAGCATCAGTCCTTCCAGTGAATATTCAGGGTTGATTTCCTTTAGGATGGACTGGTTGGATCTCCTTGCAGTCCAAGGGACTCTCAAGAGTCTTCTCTAACACCACAGTTCAAAAGCATCAATTCTTCAGTCCTCAGCCTTCTTTATGGTCCAACTCTCACATCCATACATGACCACTGGAAAAACCATAGCTTTGGCTAGATGGACCTTTGTTGGCAAATCGATGTCTTTGCTTTTTAGTATACTGTCTAGGTTGGTCATAGCTTTTCTTCCAGTGTGACTCCAGCCACCTTCCGGACCACATGGACACAGCCTGTAAACCACAACCCCCACCCTGCATGCTCCCAGGTCTTCACCACGGCCTCCAAGCCAGCCCAGCCAGCTGGCCCCTGCCGACCCCTGCATCACCTCACACTCCCTCGGCATGCCCTCCAGCCGGCACCGGCTGCACTGATTGGTGTGAGTCAAGCATGGTGGGCCAGTTCCAGCCTCAGGACATTTGCACTTGCTGGTCCGTCTGCCTGGACTGTGCTTCCCCTGGAAAAGTCGCCCACCTACTTCTCAGCCTTTATATCACTGCCTCTGCAGTGCCTGTCCTCCACGCTGGGGCCTCTCTAGCTCCCACCCAGCACAGAGTAGGATTTGTGCATTTTCATAGAACAAAGACACAGAACACTCATTGTTACACTTTTAAGGCCCCAAATGGAACTAAACTGCAGCCCAGCTCCTCGATTCCTGGGCTTTCCCTGCTCCAGCCCCTCATCCCCAACATGGTGGAACCTCCTGGTCACCCCATATTGTGCTCCAAGCAACGCAAACCACATTTCCCGATTGAGCCCTGTCTCCAGCTCTGGATCTGACTGAGGGAGCCCCAGCCAGTTTGTGTGTGCGTGCTCAGTCACTCAGTCGTGTCCAACTCTCTGTGACACCGTGGACCACAGCCTGCCAGGCTCCTCTGTCCATGGGATTCTCCAGGCAAGAATACTGGAGTGGGTTCCATGCCCTCCTCCAGGGGAGTCTTCCCAGCCAGCTTAGCACTCTTAAGAAAACCAGACCTACCACTGGGGGGCGGCATGGTGTCATGGGAAAAAGCCGGAAGCTTTGGGTGACCTGGGTTTAGATCTAGCCCCTGCCCCTCCATGAGCCGGGGAGACTGGCCCAGTCACTTCTGCTCCCAAGCCTCAGTGTTCCCCTCCATAAAGTGGGCTCACCTGCCGGGAGAGGGAATGAGCATAAAGGGGCAGGACCCTGTGCCCCCCGAGATAATTTCAGACGGACTGGGGACCATTGCTCCCAGCTCCTTTTCAATATCCGAAGAGTTATGGGGGGGAGAGGGAAGCAACAGTTTAAAAATAGGAGGACACATGTCCAGAAGGACATTCTATCATTTCCCACTTGGTCGCTCTTGGCAGGCTCCAGCTGGGAGGAGCGGGGAAGGGCTGTGCTGAGGCCATCGTGCTGTCTGGGTCTCTTTGGGGGTTCTGAGCCTAAGCCCCCTCCTTGGGCAGCCAGGGAGAACTGAGTCTGCTTCTGTATCCCCACAAGGTCCTTCCGGCCAGCTCTGGGGTCTGGGCAGATTTCGGGATGGAGTCCCTCCCAACGGGCACTGGGTGATGTAAATGCTTTGGAAACAGACCCACGTGACCCCATCCATTTAGAGGACAGTAAACCACTTCCTTTCGAACTGTGGTGCTGGAGAAGACTCTTGAGAGTCCCTTGGACTGCTAAGAGATCAAATCAGTCAATCCTAAAGGAAATCAACCCTGAACATTCTCTGGAAGGACTGATGTTGAAGCTTTAGTACTTTGGCCACCTGATGAGAAAAGCCAACTCATTGGAAAAGACCCTGATGCTGGGCAAGATTGAGGGCAGGAGGAGAAGGGGACGACAACAGAGGCTGAGATGGATGGCATCACCGACTCAATGGACGTGAGTTTGAGCGAACTCCAGGAGACAATGAAGAACAGGGAAGCCTGGGTGCTGCAGTCCTTGGGGTCTCAAAGCATCGGACACGACTGCGTGACTGAACAACAACAAAAGCCATTTCCTAGAATGAGACCTGCATGAGTCCCTACCCAGCTGTCATAAACTACCACAGCCTTACCAACTTGAAGCCACACAGATTCATTCTCTTGTGCTTCCAGAGGTCAGAAGGCTCACTAAGGCTCACTAAGCCAAGGCTCCTTGGCTAAAACCAAGGAGTCAGTCGGGCTGGTCCTTTGAGGGGGTCTCTGGGAACAAGCCATTGCTCACCTTTTCCAGCTGTTCGAGCACCACCCACACTCCTTGGTTCCTGGTCCCTCCTCAGTCTGCAAAGCCAGCGGTGCAGTATCTTCAGGCCTCTCACCCTCTCTCCGACCTCTCTTCAGCATCGCATCTTTTCTCTGACTGTCCCTCCTGCCTCCCTGTTGTAAGGACCCTCGCGATGGCGTGCGACCCACCCAGATAATCCAAGAAAATCTCCCCCGTTGGCCCCTCAAGCTCACCGCATCTGAAAAGTCCCTTTCACCCCATAAGTTCACATACGTTTTAGCTTCTCACATCGCTTAGGTCCATTTTCCAGTCTGTCACAGGCCTTGCACACCATTGGTGCCTGGGGTACTTATTACAATAATAAGCACCCTGGGGGTCTCTCCCTGCTGAGGACATATTTCGACACCAGTTTCTCGGGGCAGGTGGTGTTATTTTTGGTCCCAGGGCACTGGCCCCTGGAACACAGATGCTCAGTGAGCCATGCCCTCCCCGGGCTTTGCTGGGGGCCCATTGCTGCACACCCACACCCCACGAGACACCCCCCAGGAGACGTCTGCTTAGTCTCGGGTCCCCCAGGGCCCTGGACCATTGAGGTGAACTCTTAGAAGGACAGAGACACCCCAAGGCTTCTCCACCGCATGAACCTCACTTTGCCCATTTGTAAATGTGAAGAGTGGGGCTAGGGGGCCGGGTGGGAGGTGGGTCAGGTCTGGAGTCTGTTAACTATTGGCCCTGCCTTGGGGGCCTTGTAATAATGTCCCCCCCCCCCCGCCGACCCCGAACACAAGGACACTGGGGCACTCAGCCTCACTCAGGAGGTCTCATGTAAACCCATCTTCTTTCTCAGCCTCCAAGGGCCCTGATGCAAAGCTGTGCCATGGAGGGCTACCCTCGTGGTTCAGTGATAAAGAATCTCCTGCCAATGAAGGAGACACAGGTTCAATCCCTGGTCCAGGAAGATACCACACACCTCAGAGCAACCAGGTCCGAGTGCCACAACTATTGAGCCACTGCTGTAGAGCCCAGGGGGCTGAGCTACTGACGTCCCAGAGCCCGTGCTCCGCAACCAGAGAAGTCATCGCAATGAGAAGCCCACGGACCACAGCTAGACACTAGCCCCCGCCCGCCCCAGCTAGAGAAAAACCTGCCAGCAGCAGAGACCCAGCACAGCCAGAAATCACACATTGCTTAAAAAGCAAAAAGTTGTGCGATGGAAAATGTCTCAGTAGACCAACGATGGAGTTCTCTCCACCACCAGGGGGCAGCATTGGCCCTCACCGCTGAGCCTTCCTTGGAGACCCAGCTACACCCCCAACCCCCAAGGTCAGAGGTCTCTGGGTTCATGGCCTAGGGGCCTGAAAGCCTGACTGAGCCCCGCCCCACCCAGACCTCACCTCCTTGTTCCCTCCGAAGCAGTGGCCACCAAGACTGATCAAACCTTGAAAGGCCGCAACAGGAGGGCCTCCCGGCCGGGGTTCCTGCGGTGAAATCCCGCCAATGCTCCTTGGCCCTTATGCTCCCTGACGCCTGGCAACCTCCTTCCGGAGCCCCCTTCCCTGACCCAGCCTGGATTCCCCCTCCCCCAGGCTGCTGTCCCTGGTTCACTCCTGCCCTGGCCCAGAGAGCCCTGGGAGACCCCTCTGCTAGGATGGTGGAGCCTCCAAGGCTGATGGCCCTCCTGAGCCACTTGGGGCTCACAGCCCCTTCACTCCCGCCAGTGTGGCTCCCTGGCGCTCTCAGACACACGAACACACGTGCATTCACACATGCACACACAGCACTCACACATGCGCACACACGCACTCACTCCCAGCACACTCATACATGTGCACACACCCATGGACAAGCACATACATGCACCCTGCTGTTCTAGGGCCCCTCTGCACTGTCATCCCAGGAGGGTCCTCATCTCCATCAACACCCAGAGGCTCCCTCTGTCCTGAGCTCCCCTGAGGGGAGCCCCCTTCTGGGAGTGAGCCCTCCTCCCTGGGGGTCCTCCCCTACTCGGCCTCCATGGAGCCTCTCCAGAGCTCTCAGTAAGCCCGCGTGTCCGGGCCCCACAGCAGGGCCCGCTTGGACCCTTCACTTCCTCTTGGACTGTCTGCTTAGCGGCCTTGGAGCATGGGTGCAGCGGGGCAGGGGAGGGGGTTGCCCTCTCCAACCCCCAGAAATGTGACGCTTGAATCCTGCCCCACGAAGTGCATCTGCAAAGAGCCAGCAACCAGTGAGCTTCCCAGGACCTGCGCGTCAGTGGGAGAAGGCAGGGGGCTGTCCAGGAGGGGTCCGGGGGGTGTGTCCAGGGAGCGTCCTCAGGCTGTCTCAGATGGACCGTCTCCTTGCTGTACCCGCAGCACGCTGCGGTGGGGAGGTCAGGAGGGGCTCAGCCAGGTCCAGGGCCCAGCCTGGGGGGCCCATGCTGGCCTTGAACTTGGCCTCCTCCCGGGAGAGGGGCAGAGCTCCTTCCGCAGGGCCCCGAGGAGGCCGGCTCAGGGCTGACCTCCCATTAGGAAATGTATGTCAGGAGGGATCCACCCCCGAGATCCCGACCCCTCCCCACTTCCTGTGGGTTTCTGGGTCACCCACAGCCTCCTGGCTTCTCTGAACCTCAGAGTCACAACAGCCTTTGTCTAAAGATAAACATCTTTCCCGCAAGAAATAAAGGGGGTGATGAGGGGCAAGGGGAGGGAGGCAGGCTCAGACCAGGAGGCAGGCTCAGGCCGGGGCGGGGGGCCGGAGCAGTGAGCGCCCCAGGGGCCTGCGGGCCTGGCCCTCCTGCCACCTCTCTGGTGTTAGTCCTGCTGCCCACCCAGGGCAGGCCTCCCCACCTCCAGGACCACTGGAGCCCTTGACCGGGCCTTTGAACACCTCTCTCGGCTGTGGGCCCCCACCCAGGGGTGGGGGGAGGCCAGGGAAGTAAGCCAGGCCCCTGGCCCTCAGCTGGGGAATGAGATGGATGAGACAGTCAGCAGAGGGCCCCGGGCAGGGCTTCCTCATAGGTGGACAGGTGGCTTCAAACACGGGCCGGGACAGCACACCCCGGGGGAGGGCAGGGCACCGTGTGGGCCAGGGCCCAGGGGCAATAAGTCTCGGGTGTGCCCAGGGAGCAGGGAGCAGGGAGTGGGGCCAGAAGCAGGTGTCTGCGTTGCCCTGCCCGTCTGAGCGTGGGCCAGGCTGAGTAGTCCTTTCCGGATACTGGGTGTGTGCAATGCCGGGCTTAATTTCCATGGGCTCGGTTTGGGCTCAGTGCATACTGGGGAGACTGAAAGCAAAGCTCCAGCCACACCTCTAACTATCCCCTGCCCCAGCGTCCCCCTCGTGGTCTCATTGCGATCACCACCCCCAACTCCTTCTCCAAGAGCCCGAGGGGTCTCAGGGCAGCGGCTGGCTCCGGGCACAGCTCCTGGCCTCCAGGGCACCCAGAGCCGCACGGGCTCCAGGCAGGGGAGGTGGACCTGAGACACAAGAGCAGGCAGAGCGCGCCCTGAAACCCACTCCAGCCACAGCGTTCTTGGGCTGGTGCTGGGACCTCGGGACCCCAGAAGGTCCAGGGGACCCGAGGCTGCTGGGAATGGCCTGGGGGAGGCGCAGGGTGGCGCTGGGCGACCTCACCCTGGCCTGGCACCATTCCTGCGAGAAGCCTCTGGACTTAGCAGGGCACCTGGACTGAGGTCCCACAGGGGATCCGGGCACCTGGACCCCGACCTTGAACCTGAGCGGGGTTGTGTGGCTCCTGGTGCCCATCCCCTCGGGGGCTGTGTGAGGGGACGTCAGAGGGCAACAGAGGGTCAGGGTTCTCAGAGGCCGCTTTCCACACCAAGAGGGATTGTAGCTTCTCCAGGTGACACGGCTGAATTGTGTTCCCCTCACCCCAGATTCATACTCTAAAGTCCTGAGCCCCATCACCTCACAACACAGGCTTATTTAGAAACTGGGTCATTACAGACGTGATTAGTTACGGCCCATCTGGGGTAGGGTGGCCCCCAATCCACTGTGACTGGCATCCTGGTAACAAGGGAAGTGGAGACAGTCACGCACACGGGGAGAACCCACGTGAAGACTGGCGTGACGGCCCCAAGCCAAACAGCCACCAGGAGCCAGGACGGCGGCCTGGACAGGCCACCCCCGTGTCTTAGGGGAAGCCCGAGCGCTGCCCACACCTCAACCTCAGCCTTCCAGCCCCTAGGACTGCAGGATAAGATGTTTCTGTGGGTTAAGCCCTTCCATCTGTGGTTCTTCGTTCCAGGAATCCCAGGACACTAATTCAGCAGGGATGGGGATTCTGCCTTTAACTCTGGTCACCCCAGACTGTGAGATAGCAGGTGGTGGGAGGGGGCAGAAAGGGGATTCATTCTCTGAACCCTGCCCTCTTCTCAGAACTATAGCAGAAAGGGCTTCTCTTTCCTTCTAGAGGCTACCCCCAACAACCCAAGACCCCCAATAATCCCCAAAACCAAAGTCCCCACTTTCCACAGCCAAGGGGTTCCCTGGGGCCTTGTCTTCTTGGGGCTGCATGGTGTCCAGCCCACAGGGACATATGCGATAACAGTGCCTCAGCGAATGATGGAGGGATGGATGGATGGATATTTGGTAGATGGATGGACGGATGTTTGACAGATGGATGGATGGTAGATGAACGGATGGATAGATGTTTGATGGATGGATGGATGCTTCATGTATGGATTCGTGGTGGGTGGATGGATGGATGGATGGATGAATGTTTGGTAGATGAATGGGTATTTGGTGGATGGATGCATAGATGGATGGAAGGATGTTTGGTGGAAGGATGGATGCTTGGTGAATGGGTGGATATTTGGTAGATGGACGGATGGATGTTTGTTAGTAGGATAGACCGATGTTTGGTAGATGGATGGATGAATGTGTAGTGGTTAAATGGATGAATGGATGCTTGATGGATGGATCCATGGCAGATGGATGGATGTATATTTGGTAGATGGAAGGATGGATGGATGTTTGATGGCTGGGTGGATGTTTGGTGGTAAGATAGGTTGATGCTTGTTAGATGAATGGGTGGATGAATGTTCGGTGGATGGATGGATGGATGGGTGTTTGGATGGGAGACGCTAGCCTTACGGGCTCACTCCTGCATCGCTTCCCCTGGGATGCAAACACTGTGGGAGGCCCTCTTAGCCCAACAACACCACTGGCCGTGAGCATGCAGACTGGCACCGCCTGCCCTCCAGCAATTTCCATGCCAGTTGCCAGGTGAGGTTTTTCACTGCTTATTCCCTGGCTTGGAAACATGGAGAAACAAACCTCAGCTTCCCCGAGGCTGCAAGCCTCTCCTCGCACAGCAGGCGCCCCGGCCGGCACCCCACACTCCACCAGGTGTCCCGGCTCGGATGCTCTGGAAGGCGGCCCACGGAGAGAACCCCTCCATGCCGGCCCGTGTTCCTGGGCCAGATTTCTAAACTCGGCTCTGACAAGCACTAAATTTATGACCGAGTTTATTTAAAGGAGGAAGCGACAGTCAAGTACGACACCCAGGAAGTGATGAGCTGAGAGCTCCGAGGCGGACACGAAGCAGGTACTGACACCCGCAGGACGCGTTGTTTACAAGTCCCCCAGCTGACGGATCGGATGGCCAGCGGGCCAGACACCGCTCAGAAGGGATGAAAAGAGCTTATTTCCTTCCTCCCAATAAACACGCCAGCAGCCAGATCCTTCCGGGATGATAAACAGTTTCTTCCTGCCATCAGTGCGGGGGGTCACGCCTCTCGACTGGCCAGAACCTGTGGTCCGGCAGAGGCCCCGGAAAGGGCAGCGGCAGGAAGACGCTCCTGCATCAGAATTCCCAGAAGCCCGGCCTGTCTCCAGGATGCCACCTTGCTCTGTCCAGAGCCCCCACAATTCTCAAAACACCGGAAAATGCAGGGGGATGGCGGGGGGCAGGGGGGAGGTGAGGTTGCAGCTCTGACATCCTGCCCAGGGCCAGGACTGTGGGATCGAAGGGGCTCCCAGCACAAGATTCTAGAAGGAAGGCACCGGGGGGGCAGGAAGGACACCTCCCTCGCTCCATGGATAGGGGGGCGCTCTGGGCCGTCCTTTGGGAAGCGAGAAGCCAGCTGTGACTCCCCAGGGCCAGGGACCTGCTTTGGCTGAAGTCTGAGTGCCCTGTCTGAGGGGTCGGGAAGCAGATGAGGCCGTCACCCTACGGCAGACGGGCATCACGGCCCCCGCTGGGGCTGTTTCAGGAGGAAACTGGCTGGAAGGCTTAGCAGAACTGGAACAACCCCCCCCTCCCCGCCCACCACCCCGCACTCTGCCTCCCCACCCCACATGGTGCTTTCAAACAAAAATCCAACAAGGTTATTTATAAAAGGCCAAATTGCTGGCAGATGGACCGCCTCCTGGGGCTGGAGAAGAAGAAAGGGGCGTCGGCCTCCTGGGCACCAAGAAGCCTCTGTGCTTTCCGGTTCCCTGGGCTCACCTGGGGGTGGGCAGGAGGCAGGACGGACCCCTGGGTCTTAAGGACATTCCCTTCCCCCGGGGACGGTGCCCTGCCTGCCGAGCCCTGACTCCCAGGACAGCTTCTTGCTCTGCAGTGGGAGGAGGCAGGGGTGTGTATGGGAAGGGATGAAACACTGACCTGGCGACAGCGTGGATGACCCTGAACACTGTTCCGCTCAGTGCAAGCTGGCCTCCCAGGGCCTCACACCGCTCAATCCCGTTTATATGAAATTTCCAGAATCTGCAGATCCATAGAGACAGAATGCCGATTGATGGTTGTCCCCAGAGTTTGGGGTTAGAGAAAGTGGGGAGGGATTACTTAGTGGGCCCAGGGCTTCCTTTTGGGATGATAAAAATATTTCGAACTTGATAAGGCTGACGGTCATACCACGCTGGGAACACATGACATGCCACTGAATTTTTCACCTGAAAATGATTACTTTTATGTTATGTGAATTTGACCTCCGTTTTTTTTTTTTCCTTTAATGCAGGCGCAGGTCAGTGTGGCCTCTGGAGGCACCTGCATGGGGCTGGGACAGGGAGCCTCGTGTGCAGCCTGTGGAGCAGAGGACACTCAGAGGGCCACCTTTCCTGGTGGCCCCTCGCTCACTGGACGGTCCGAGTTCTAGGCCCGAGAGACGGTGGCACTTCTGTACTCAAAGCCAGCTCCGCTGCTGCTGGGAAACCGAGCCAGATGACTGGACTTCCGGAATTCTGTCTTCACGTCTGTAAAGTAGAATCCGCAAGGACACAACCCCAGAAAGCCCAGGGCCCCGGATCCGGTGTGAAGCTGGCTTCTGCTCACAGCTGTCAGAGAGGCCCTTGCTGTTAGCTAGCCTCTCTCCCAGGTGGAGCTTCTGACCGGGGTGAAGACGAAGAGGGTCACCTGCTATATCCGTAAACAAAGGAAGCTGCAGCCAGCAAGCCGGCAGCCACCGTGGTCACCCCCGCCCCGACACACAGACGCACACACACGCTGTGAGCCCCGAAAGGACTCCGCACAGAGGAAAGCAGGCTGCTGGCCCCAGGCCGAGAGGTGCACATCAGAGGAGTACTTCAGCGATCCCAGACCCTTGCCTCTTGCCGTACACAGACAAGCGCTGATTCGTTAACGTGAGATGTCTGGTTTCTCTTTAACTTACCGTAATCTTTTGATGTACCGACTACCTGGGTTTTGTTGCAAAAAAACCCCCATATATCCCAGCTCCTCCCTTGTGTCTCCGCAGCAGCCCCTCTGAGCTGAGAGGCTGCCCCGAGTTCTGTCTGAATAAAACATAAACGACTTTTAGGCTGTGCTAGTTTTTCTTCAGTCGGCAAGGGGCCTGTCTTACCTTCCTTGCCAGACAGCCAGTCCCAGACGGGGCAGTGTCTGTTTCATCTCACTGTCCCCACAGCCTGGCTTCCCAAATTCCAGGCTATGGGCAAGCAGACTATGTCAGCGTTTCCCGGACTCCTGCTGAAAGTTCAGATTCCACCCCCACTGGGGTGGGGCCTGCGATCTACAGGTGAGCGAGTGTCTCTGCACAACCAGGTTCAGGAAGCTTCTGCGATTGGGTGGGAAGGGGGACTAGAGGGTGCACGGCGTCCCCGAGGACTTCAGCTCTGCGGACAGCTCTGTCCCCCGCGGGGGCCGGCGGCAAGTGGGCCGGAAGAGGCCTCCACGAACCCTGTTTGAGAAATGCAGTCACTCGCTTGACCCTCAGCAGGACCCCATCCTTGGCCCCAACAGGAAACGATCCTCCCGGAGACTGAGGGTTAAAAAAAAGAAGAAGAAGAATTCTGTTTAAGAAACCTGTCAGGCAATTTTTTAAAAAAATACAAAAGGAATGTTCAGAGCCTTCCCGCCAAGGAATAATAAGATTAAGGGATTTAAGAGGTGGCTGGTGACACATCCACACTCCTCCTGGGAGGAGCCGCCGGGGGCCCCAGGGAGGGCCCAGCTCCCCCTTGCAGCCTCGCTCAGGGGTGGCAAAGCCGGCTGAGGTGTAACCAGAAGGACGATTAGCATGGTCGTCTGCCGGGTCCTTGCAGGCCCTTCGTAGCCCTCACCTTTCTCAGCGCTCCAACTGTTGCAGGAGGAGGTAAGAGCAGTAACAGCCAAGACAGACTGAGCTCCTTCCTCCTGGACACAGAGCCAGTCTCCGTGTCCCGGCCTCCCTGTGGTTAGCGTGGCCTCTGCCTGTGGGTACAGACGGCCCAGGCCCGGCCCAGAGGGACCTCCCAGGGGTCCCCCATCCGCAGACGATCCTAGAGGAAGACTCTGAAGCCCCAAGAGGACCACAAGCTGGCAGGAACCTGGATCCCTGAGTGACTTCCTGGAACAGGCCCCTGCCCTCCCCCTTCCTGTACTGGATGGTGACTTGAGGGAGAGAGAAAGCGTCATTGTATGAAGCCCTCCACTTCTGGGCTTGGAATGTCAGCGGCACTGGCTCTCTCACCCTGTGAACTGGTGCGCACAGCTACGAGCGGTCAAGCTCTTAGCACCAAGCACAGTCCCGAGCACGTCTGGTGTATATTAATCCAAACTTTCAAAGGTTCTTTTCCAGTGTGGTTTTGCACAGGATGTTAAAGGCAGTTCCCTGTGCTACACAGCATGGCCTTGCCTATCCATTCCACATATGACGGTTTCTGTCTCCTGTTCCGAACTCCCATCCGTCCTTTCCCCACCCACCCCCTTACCCCTGCCCCCTGCCCCCTGCGCCCTGCCCTCGCGACCGCAAGTCTGTCTCTGTGTGTGAGTCCACTTCATGGGCAAGTTCATTTGTGCTAGACTTTAGGCTCCACACACAAGTGGTACCATGTGGTCTTTTGTCTTTCTCTGTCTGACTTACTCCACTTAGTGTGATAATCTCTAGGTTCAGCTCTGCTGATGCAAATGGCATTATTTCATTCTTTTTCATGGCTGAGTAATATTCCACTGCATATGTATGTATGTGTATGTGTGTGTGTGTGTGTGTGTGTGTATCTCACATCTTTTTTATCCATTCATCTGTTGATGGACATTTAGGTTGCTTCCATGTCTTGGCTGCTGTTAATAGTGCTGTTGTGAACAAGGGGGTCAGTTCTTTTGGTATATTGATGCATTCAATACCCACCCAAGCAAACAAAGCCCCGGAGGTTGGAGAGAGATAGGAGGCCTTGTAAATGACCCAAAGCCACAAAGCTGGGAGCCAGGGAGGCTAGCCTGTGAGCTCCACCTTTGACCCCTCATCTTCCCCAGTAGAGGAGAAAAGCAAGATTCAGCAGGATCGAAGGAGCTCGCCCCAGGTTGCCAGCTGGTCATTCTTGGGGAGCAGGGGGCAGAGCCCATGGCCCTGACCACTTACTGTACTGCTGAGGGAGATGGGAGCTGCAGCCTGAGCATCCCCACTGCCGTGCAACCTGGGGAGGGGTCTCAGAGCCGGAGGCACCAGCCCCCACCTTGCCACGGTCAGCTAAGGGTCTCTTTGGGGATGATCGACTCCCAGTGGGGACGGGGTCCTAGAGAGCCAGGCCCCTTCCCACAGCAGCTTTGGCTCCATGGGTGCCCCCCACCCTGTGCCCACAGAGCCACACGCTGAGGGCACAGCCAGCTTCTTCTTGAGTCCACGGCCTGGCCAGGGGAAGGGACTCGCCACTGACCCATTTGGACCCCCAAACTCTCGGGTAGCGCCGCCCCTCCCCTCCCCCTGCCGCAGTCTGGCTCATCTCCGCTCAGACAGCAGCGGAGCCACCTTAAGGAAAAGGGACTTTTGCTGGGTGGAGGCTCAGCCTCCTCTCTCTCAGGGGCCACTCTCTCCGCTTCCCCTGCGTGCCGCCCACCTCGCCTCCCTCCACGTGGTGGCCACTCGCATCCCACCCCAACCTCACAGCATCCCTGTCTGAAATTCTGACGGCCCCCCCAGATGCCACAGACCCCCACTCGGTCACCTGCGAGAGGCCTCCTGACCCCCGTGCAGCAATCTGTCACCCAGCTCTCTCACCCCAGGCCTGCTCTCTCCCAGTGGGTTCTCTGGTCATTTGTCTACTGTCCCCCTTACATGAGCCCCTCAATGCCAGGAACTTCGTGTGTCTCTCGCTGTGATGTGGCCACAGGACCCGATCCCCGGAACAAAGAAGCATGTGCCAAGCATCTCCCGTCTAAGAAACTGTTAAAATCGCTATGGTTTTTGTTACCCTGTTAACGTCGCCCTCTGCGGTGCCAGGACCCAGGACCAGGGCTCTGGACACACCTCATACTTGGTGGGCTCCAGCTGTGCCTGGCAGGTTTGCCCAGTGGTTAGGGGTCAGAGGAATAGGGAGCACCCTGGCCAGGCTCCAGGTTCCCCCAGGTGTGGCCTGCAATCCAGCAGATGCCCCCACGAGACTGCGTCTTGAGCCACACGGAGCAGGCAGCCGTGCCTCTGATGATGGTTTCTGATGCCTTAAAAGCTTCATCAAACACCCCATAAAGCTGCCTGGCTTCATGTATTGCTTTATGTAACTCTCATCAGAGTTCCAGGCAGCTGGAGGGGGGCCCTGCCTGGGCCTCCCAGGACACCTGACTCCCCTGGTCCCCACATCTAGCCAGGACAAGGCTCAGTGATCAGACCTAGGCAGGGGGGCGTATTCAGGGTCACAGGCCACAGGCCGACCACCGCAGCACAGGATTTCATCCCCGGAAACGCCCCTCCTGGCCTCCCAGTGCCTGATGACCTGCCGCTTTCTCTGTAGGAGGTCTGAACTGGCCAGGCCACAGCCTTCCCCGCCGTCCACACCCTGCCCGCTTCTGCTCCACCCACCTCCACCCTCCAGGCTCGCCGGGCCCTCAGCTCTCAGACCAGGGCCCTCTGCTTCCTCGTCTCATCTCCACAGGGTGGGCCCTTCTCAGCCGTCCAGTCCGGGCTTAAATGTCACCCTCGCGGGTGTCACCCCAACATCCTCTCCCTCTGAACCCCCTTGTCCTCCTCCCTCCCTGCCTCTCACATCTCATCTCACCCGCTGGGCACTTGGCTCCTCGTTCACGTGCAGAAAGGGCTCTGAATATGACTGTAGGGGGCTGAAAACGGTGAAGATCTGTCCACAGCCTCATCCCCAGGACCTGTGAAGGTGACCTCATTTGTAAAAGGATCTTTGCAGATATCATTAAGTTAGGGATCTTGAGATCATGATGGATTTAAGGTTAGCCCCAAATCCGAGCTTGAGATCATGATGGATGTAAGGTTAGCCCCAAATCCGAGGACTGGGGTCCTTAGAAGAGAAGGAGGAGGAAGGTTTGAGACACAGACACACAGGAGAGAAGGCTGGGTGTTGATAAGGCAGAGACTGAAGAGATCCAGGCAAAAGCCAGGCGTCACCTGGAGTCGCAGAAGCTGGAAGAGGCAGGAAGGATCTTCCCCTGCAGCCTCCCGTGGGAAGGCAGCCCTGCCGATCCTTGCTCACGGGTTTCTGGCTCCAGAACTGAGAGAGATCCATTTCTGCTGTACACTGGCCCCAGACTGGTTGCTTGCTGCAGCAGCCCCAGGACACTCCGGTAGAGCTTTGCCTGCTGTTTCAACATTTTGGCCACAGCCCTTCCCCCTCTCCCCGCTGGGGCCTGGGCCTGAGTTTGGGGAAA
The DNA here is from genome assembly GCF_002263795.3 of Bos taurus. NCBI lineage: Eukaryota > Metazoa > Chordata > Mammalia > Artiodactyla > Bovidae > Bos > Bos taurus. The sequence continues at coordinate 47,140,476 of NC_037356.1, forward strand.
GAAGACTTGAGCTGCCTGTGAGACTGGGCTTTTTCTGTGGACCAGATTGGAGACTTCCATCTCTGAAAGGCAGTCATCATGGGTGAAGGAAGATTGTTCCTGTGACCGAAAGGCACCAGAAAGCTACGGCCTCAAGGATTCTATGGAGATGAAGCGTACACTGTTGGCAGGGGAGAACTCTAGAAGGAAAAGAACATATGAGGGCAGGGGCGTGACTCATTAGGACCCCCTCGGCCACCCCAGTCACCTTACAGTGTCCATCACACAAAAATTGCTTATTTTGGCAAACTTTACAAAAACACACGACCTTGTAAACACAACTCTCAAGTCCCTCCTGGGCCCTCGGAAGCTCCCAGCAAGGCAGACGACCTGAAATCGCAGTTGCATTAGCTTCAGGAAAAAGATCAGGGAGGGGACATCTGACGGGGCTGTGTGAAGACAAGAGTTGGGGAGAACTAAGTCCTTCCCTGGGGCCCTAAACTGGAGGCCAGTCTGTTCACCATGCTGTTTCTGTGGCTGTCTCCTTGCCGGTCCCCAGGACCCAGTATGAAGAAAGAGCCCAGGAGATGCCTCCTGTGTGTGAGCACACCCCAGGGCACCCCAGCATTTGGGGGGACTCGCTGCTATGGTGTATACTCGGTTTTTGCTTTGGCTGGCCCCATATTGTGGGCACATCCACCCAGAAACCCAGCAGGCAGCTCAGGCCACCTGCAGAGCCAATGTAGGACAACGGAAAAGGAAGAGGAGGGGCTGGTCAGAAACCACGGGTGGGATGGACCCTCAGGGCAGGCGGGTCTCCCCAGGAGGAATCCTGTGGGGCCCCTGGTCACCGGATTAGGGCCACCCACCTGAACTGCTCCCCATCCTGGAAGGGACCCAGAGGTACGCACACGGCACTTGCCTGCAACGAGCCCAACCTCTCTGGCTTAACTTCAGCCGGGGGCAGGGCACACCTGGTGAGCCTTAACACCTTGGACAGGTGCACACCTGCTTGACGTCTGAGCTGCTTTCAGTGCAGGAGCCACCCCTGAGCTTGCACACTTTGCTGGGGGCAGGTGAGTGGTGAGGCAGGACACGGAGTTTCCCAGCTCAGCCTTGCACGTGCTTCCAGATCTCAGACAGCCCCTCGGCTTTCTTATCTGCACAACGCAGGGTACGGAAGCACTGTGTAGACCCGGAGCTCTTGGGTTCAAGCACGATCTGGGGAGGGGGTCTACGGTAGAACGAAGATCAATTTGGAGTTGCGGGGGGGAAGGTCCTGAGCAGCCGGAAGACCCGCCGCCTGGCCTCCTGCTTTCCCTTTTCCTCTAAAACGATCTCTGAAGCCTCCTCTCACCAGAACAGTCTATTTCCTAAAAGAGGAAATGTGTAATGTGGGCCCCAGAGAAAGACCAGCAGCACAAACCCCACCTGAAAAGTGTCCAGGTTTGCTTGACTTTTCCTTCTTTTAGCATCTGGGGGGAAGGTGGGCTGCTGACCACCAGCCCTCCCTGGTGGCCTCCTGGGCAGGGCCAGACCTTATCAGAGCTGGCCAGACCTCGTGCTGCGTCCACAGCCAAGGACAGTTGCCCCCGCCCCCCAGCCTCTGCGTGCAGGGCCAGGAGCAGGGGCAGCTGGGGTCCCGGCCCCTCCAGGCCCTTCAGTAACCGTTGCTTGTCCCCTTTAGGACCATGTCTCTTTCTTTCTCATGCAAGATCTTGAGATCCAGTGAGGGGTGGGGGTTAAGACCAAGTTGAGAGATTGTGAATAAACATTTCAACTCTGCCTTCAGATTTGTAGCTTTGTCTGATTCTTATGGGCCTGGGAAGGAATGTTGAAAGCAATAAATGGTGAAATGTTAGCTATGCAGTTATATGCCCAAGTCCCGTTGATCCCAAACAGCTCGTAGACCCATCCCTTACTGTACACCCCCTCCCGCTCCCCACTTTCTGAGATGAGACCAGGGTCCCGTCTGCTCCCAGACCACTGCAGCAGGCAGGCAGACGGGCTGTACCTCCCTTCCCACCCCTTCTAGGGCATTCTCCACACGGCAGCCAGGGAATGCCTGGGGCTTGTTTGGGTCTGCTGACAGCCAGATGCAAAGATGCAGCTTGACACAGAAGAGGTTTATTGATGGCGCCATGGGGAGACAGAGCAAAGAGCTTTCAGAACACAATGCAGGACCCCTGTCTCTGGAAGGAGAGAGGAGCACCAGGGCCACGCAGGGTGGGTCCCCCCCTGCAGCCAAGAAAGGGGCAACCAAGCTGACTTTTTGGAGGGAAAAAGGCAATTAAAACCAGCAAAATTAGGAAAAAGAGAGAATATATACATACATATACAGAATGCGTACGTGCTAAGCTGCTTTAGTCATGTCTGATTCTTTGTGACCCTGTGGACTGTAGCCCGCCAGGCTCCTCTGTCCATGGGGTTCTCCAGGCAAGAATACTGGAGTGGGCTGCCATGGCCCTCCTCCAGGGGTCTTCCTGACCCAAGGACTGAACCTGTGTCTCTAATGCCTCCCGCATTGGTAGGCGGGTTCTTTACCACTAGCGCCACCTGGGAAGCCCCATGGACAGAATAAGACAATACAAATGGAGAAACATGAACAGAGAAAATGGGAAGAACCACGAAGAATGGTGTGATCAACTTTATGCCAATGAATCTGTAGACTTGGATGAAACAGATTCTAAGAAACTGCGAATTAGAAGACTTCACCCCAGAAGAGACAGAGAAGAGAAAATGACCCAGCTACCATGAAAAAATGACCTTCTCAATCAGACAGTTCTAGCTCGTGCCAAAACTGCACCAGGCTGTGCGGTTTCTGGGAATTCTAACAGAATTTTAGGGGACAGATTATTCCAATACCATTTAAATGGTTCCAGGGCATGGAAGAAGTAGAAAAGTCTCAAAAAACCTTTAGAAAAAGCTAGTGTAACACTAGTACCAAATTCAATAAAGATAGAAGAAAATTTTGAAAACCGTTGACCATGCAAGAATCTGAAATAGAAATATTACCGAACACTACAAATCCTAATTTAAGGACAAAAACCCTCAGCAAAATACTGAATCGAATTGAGAAACATAGAAAATGATTATACAGTATGACCACATGGCATTTATCCCAGGAATGCAGGGTTGGTTTGACATATGAAAATCGATCAACAGAACATATAATATTGTTAGAATAAAAGATAAAACCACAAATTCACCCCGATAGATGTGGGGAGAACATTTAACAAAACATTTTCAAAATGAAATCACTCAACAAACTAGGAGTGGAACTTCTTCAACATGTTAAGAGCATCTATGAAAAACTCACATCTAACTTCAACTTAATCTCGAGATCAGAAAAAAGACAAAGACTCTGGCTCAGCATTGTATTGGAGGTTTTAGCCAGAACAATAAAGCGAGAAAAAGAAATAAAATGGTTTCAGGTAAACATAGAAAGGACTCAGTCACACGTACACATGTATCCATTTTCCCCCAAACTTCCCTCCCATCCAGGCTGCCACATAACATGGAGCAGAGTTCTCTGTGCTATGCAGTAGGTCCTTGTTGGTCATCCAGTTTAAATATAGCAGCGTGTACATGTCCATCCCTAACTCCCTAACTATCTCCTCCCCCCAGGGGATGGCTCAAATTAAAAAAAAATAAAACGGACAATGATATATACATAACAATATTATTCAACCATAAAAGGAATGAAATGTTGCCATTTGAAGCCACGTGGATGAGTTGGAGGGCTAAGAGAAGTAAGTCAGACAGTTCAGTTCAGTTCAGTCGCTCAGTCGTGTCTGACTCTTTGCGACCCCATGAATCGCAGCAGGCCAGGCCTCCCTGTCCATCACCAACTCCTGGAGTTCACTCAGACTCACGTCCATCGAGTCAGTGATGCCATCTAGCCATCTCATCCTCTGGCGTCCCCTTCTCCTCCTGCCCCCAGCCCCTCCCAGCATCAGAGTCTTTTCCAATGAGTCAACTCTTCGCATGAGGTGGCCAAAGTATTGGAGTTTCAGCTTTAGCATCATTCCTTCCTAAGAAATCCCAGGGCTGATGTCCTTCAGAATGGACTGGTTGGATCTCCTTGCAGTCCAAGGGACTCTCAAGAGTCTTCTCCAACACCACAGTTCAAAAGCAGCAATTCTTCAGAGCTCAACCTTCTTGACAGTCCAACTCACACATCCATACATGACCACAGGAAAAACCATAGCCTTGACCAGACGGACCTTTGTTGTCAGACAGAGGACAAATACTGTGTGATATTGCTTATAGGTGGATCTAAAACATACAACAAGCCAGTGAATATAACAAAAAGGAAACAGGTACAGAGAACGAACTAGTCGTTATCAGTGGGAAGAGGGAAGGGGACAAGACAGGCACAGAGGATTAAGAGATACACGCCACGGTGTATAAAATAAATAAGCTACAAGGATATACTGTAGAGCAGAGGGAATGTAGCCAGTACCTTATGATAAATACAAGGGAAACATAACCTTTGAAAATGGTGAATCACCATGCTGTCCACCTGAAACACATACACATCAACTATTCCTCAATTTAAAAAAAGAGACAAATTTTTCGGAATCTTTGGCTTCTTTTCCCGACATAACCCCAGGCGTGCCCCGCTCCCTGACGCGCACACACACACATTTCCCAGCAATACCCCAGCAGCCATCAGCCTGACACCTACAGCTCAGGGAGGAGGAGCTGGTGGCCTCCCCCAGCTGGAGATGAGGCTCCACAGACAAGACGCAGATTGCCCCTGCCCAGCAGCCTCCAAACTCCCATGGGTGAGTGGAGAGTTTAGAGTTCACGTTCCTGAAAAGTCAGCCCATGCGTTTTCAGGCCCCGCTGCCCCAGGATCAACTTTTGGAAGCTCTGAACAACCATCTTCCCAGCTTTGAAATCGCCAAGTTCCCTCAAATGCCATAAAACTCAATGTAAACAGCTTTGCAACTCTAACCACGAGTGTGTCCCAGTCACCCCGAGAGGTTGCTAGGATATTATCTCGGGCGGGAAGTCTCTCCGCCAAGTCTGAAGACCAACAGCGTGGTTTCACAGCACAGAAAGTGGACGGATCCGCACGGAACAAATGTCCTGTCCTCCAGCCAGCCCTCCCGGGGCATCTGGCCCTTCTGGGTGCCCACAGGATGACGCAGCAGAACTCGGCTTCCCGAATTCCAGGGTGGGCTTGGCTGTGGGTCCCTGGGGGAAAGGCCCCCAAGCTGTATCCCTTGCACTGCCCCCTCCAGCCCCTCCACCCAAGCAGCGAGCACAGGTCACTCAGTCCTGGGAGAGACTGCAGGGTGGCCGTGGTCAGGGCGCTGGGCAGACCCCAAAGCTTCTGAGCGCGGCCACCTCGGGCTGTCTCTGGCCACAGTGCGAGAACGGGGGTTGTCCTCCCCGTGCCGTGGGACAGCGATCCCAGGATTTGCCGTTTCTCATGTTGAAAGCGCATGTTGATGATCTGACTCCATCAGTGTTCTTCCCCCAGAGACAGAAGAGGAGCAGGGCAAGATGAACGTGTGCTGGGGAGTAAGAGTGCCCCCGGGGGAGTAGGGGACAATGATGCCCGGCAGGGCTGTCTGAGCCCGTGGGAGGGGGCTTTTTTCCTCTTCCGTCTTCTCAGCTCAGACACGTGGGTTCACCCATCCAGTAGTGACTCCCCAGGGCCTTTGCGTACTCTATGCCCTCTGCCCTGGTTGTCCTGGCCCACCCCAAAGCCACGTCCCGGGGTGATCCAGGTCAGGAGGCCGCCCTCTGAGACCCCCAGGGCAGCAGGGGCCATGTCAGGATGTCACTGGCCAGGGCTTGGCTCCCCAGCAACAGGAGCCTTTCCTGCCTGGGTTTCAGTTCTTACTCTGTTTTCTTTTTGTGGAGGCAGTCTGTATGAAGGTTGGAAAAGAATTTTCAGACAGAGAGCATTTCAGATGGGAGTGAGTTTATTAAGAACAAAGAGCAGAGATAATGTGGGCGCTGCGAGCACAGCAGGCCAACCTCCTGAACGACCGAGGGGAGCTGACAGTTTTCGGGGATTAGAAGCCAATTTTTATAGCCTCAAGACAAAGAAACTTCCTGCTGGAAGGGTGGTGTTAGGTGATTGGTTGGGGGGCTATAGGGTGTTTACTGGAGTGGGCATCTTTGTTTAATTAGGAGTCAGGAAGCTTGTTAGTGATGATCAGGGGGCTTTGGGCAACGGTTACAACCATTGGGTAATGGTTACCAGGGGGCTGTCAGCCTCGGAGGTGCGCTGGGTTCTGTCGCCTGGGTGCAAGGCCTGCGGCCTGGGAGGCAGGACTCAACACTTTCCAAAGCTGGAGCCCAGTGCCCACAGCAAATCCTTATTAAGGACGGGAAAAAAAAAATCTCTATTAAAGACGGCCAGTGCTCTCAGCCCCAGGGGGACCAGAGTGAGTGCCAACCGGGCCACCGGGCCCCCACACCGTGAACCAGTGAGGCTGAGCTGAGCTTCCCCCGGGGGAGGGCCCCACACCGCGAACCAGTGAGGCTGAGCCGAGCTTCCCCCGGGGGAGGGCCCTCTTATCTGGGGCCGGAACGGCCTTTGTTGTGGGCTGTCCTGTGTCCTGAAGAAAGGTGAGCAGCGCCCATGGCCTTGCCCCGTCTAGACCCCAGGAGCACCCACTCCCAGTAAAATGCCTCTAGACATCGCCAAGTGTCCCTGGGGGATAAAATCACCAGGCTCCCCACCCCACCCCCACCCCGCGGAGAACCTCAGCCCCAGGGTGGCTGAGCTGCCCCTGCCCCTCGGGACGCCCACAGGGAAGGGGAAGGGAGAGAACCAGAGTCCATCCTGAGGTCAAGCTCCCCTCCCCACGCCCAGCTGGCTGCGTGTTATCGTCAACTCCGCTCAACAAGGCAGGGCCGCCCAGAGGCAGGTGGGGTGGGGTGAGGCCTGGGAGCAGGTGTGAATCCCGCCCTTGACCCCATCCACCTGTGACCTCCCTCCACGGGCCTGTGAAGGGTCGACTCAGACAGGATCATCCGGGGAATAAGAGAGCTTTACTGCACAGAGGCTCACGGAAGCCAGCTGCAGGATGATGGGCTTGGGAAACAAAGTCCCAGCGGGTGCCAGGCTCCCTGACCTACCCAGAGGGCAGTGCCAGTGGGCATGAGACAGAAGGACAATGATTTATCCCAGGTCCAAATCCATACAGGCAGAGACCCAGGGGAAACCAGCAGGGCAAAGGTCAGGGCAATGAGAAGTGGGAGGCCAGCAGCCGGGCCCAGGCGGCACTTACGCTGGAGACCAGAGCTCAGGAGTGACCCGCCATGACCTGGTTTACCTTAGAAAGGACAGCGACCTCCAGATACCACAGGTGTGTCCTTTCCTGCCTTCTGCTGGCACACCGCCCCGGGGGACATTACCTCTCATCTGGACAGCTGGACAGCCTCCCTGGCTTCCTACCTGCTCTCCCCACCTTCGCTGGACACGCCACCCCACCCCCAATCTTTGCTCCACCTAAAAAGCAAACCAGCCACGCCCTGGGCGGAAGCCCTGGGTGGCTTGTCTCCCATTCTCCCAGGCAGCCTTCAGATCTCAGCTCGAGCAGACGGTATCTGGGAGGTGTTCCTCAGCCTCCCTGGCAAGGACCAGTGCCATGTGGCACGCCCTCCTGACTCCAGGAGGGGCCTTGCCATCGCCGCAAGTCCCAGACGACGATGTTCACTGGTCTCTGTGCTTTTTCGGACCAACATCCATCTCCCCTATCAGTCCCCAAGAGGCCAAGGCTACAGGGCTTGGGCACATATATGGCTCCTAAAGGATGGCTCAGATGGTAAAAAAAAAATCTGCCTGCAATGCAGGAGACCTAGGTTCAATTCCTGAGTCAGGAAGATTTCCCTAAAGGAGGGCACGGCAACCCACTCCAGTATTCTTGCCTGGAGAACACCCAAGGACAGGGGAGCCTGGCAGGCTACAGTCCGTAGGGAGTCAGACACGACTGAGTGACTTTTTCACTAACCGATAGCTGAATGAATGAAATTGACACAGACAAGGGCGGTCTCTCTTCTAGAGGCAGAGAGACAGATTCCAGACTGCAGTGGCTATCGAGGCACTGCCCAGCCTGGCCACTGACCCCCCACCCAAGCAGCTGCTATTCTGGACGGTGAAGCCAGACCTGCCAGGGACACCTGGTGACCTCGGAAGGTGGGCCCTGGCAGACGGGGACCAGTGGGGAGGCCGGCAAGGTCCAGGGGTATTGTGGACACACAGGACCCGCCCCAGAGAAGGGCAGGCCACTGCCAGGCGTTGGCACACCAGGTGAGTCCGGCCACTGCTCAGACCCAGGGGATGTGTGTGAGGCTGGTCTTGCAGGCTGGATGCAGGTCCTTGAAAGGATCCCAAAGAGTAGAACTTTGCGAGCAGAGTTCCTAAGGAGAGCGGGGTCCGGAGGAGCCCGAGAGGACCATGACATGGCCACGGGGAGTGGACAGTCCCACCCGGCACGGGATGGATACAGAGGACTGAAGGCTTGCTCGGCCCCCACGGCCCTCCCCCCTCCCCCCGGGGACCAGGCTGCAGCGGGGCGGGAGTCCATATCAGCATGTCGGCCGTTTCCCACGCTGCCTCCTGCAATGGAGAGACCAGGTCCCCGGGGGAGGCTATTACAGGGACTGACCCAGGCCAGACCCGGAAGCCAGCACTGGGAGTCTCTCCAGGACCGGCCCCGACGAGCAGAAGACTCCCCCTGAGAGGCTTGGGTCGGCCACTTAGGCCGCCGTGTGCCCCAGGCTGGTGGGGAGGGGGGGACCCTGCCCCGGGTGGGCCCATGGGGGCTCATGGACCCTGGACAGCCCCTCCTGATTTCTCACCTTTGGGTTTGTCACTAAAAAAACTTGAGACCTTCTTTCCCCACCACCCAGGCCCCACCGTTTGAAGGTGGATCCAGGCAAGAGGGCTTCTGGATTCTCCAGCATCAGCAAAGTGGTCAGTGACCTCGTGGAAATGTGCTGTTCTTCTCGCATGAGCGGGGGCAGGTTACAATCCATCTTGGTAGAAAGGAATCTAACCTTGCCCTGTTGTGCAGACTTTTGGTGAAGACACTTGGAACGTGTCCACCGCCTGATGAGGAAGCGTTTTCCTGGGAATCGCTGACTCCCTGTTGACGCAGTCGCCAGCACCTGGGGAGAAAACACAGTCCCTTGTTTGAATTCACCTCAGGGGCCTGATGTGGGTGGACCAGGCGGGGCCTGGGGTGCAAAGTGCTGGCATGAGGACCCTAGGTCCCCGCAGGGCTTGACAGGGCCCAAGGGGCTCCCAGCCCAGGTGGGAGGAGAAGCTGGAACTCTGGGGAAGCTGAGGCAGAACGGGCCGGCACAGGCTGGGGAGTCGCAGTAAAGGCTGCCCTTCTCCATGGCTGGGGCGGCCGAAGTTCTGCCTGTGCTAATTCAAGGCAGCACGGGGCATGCCACCCCCAGCTGTGGCCAGGGCTGTAGGTCTGGCCTCCCCGGTCAGAGGGGCCTGGAGCTGGGAGAAGACAGAGGCCCCCAGACCCTCGGTCTCCAGCCTTTTCGGCGCCAGGAACGGGTTTCGTGGAACACAATTTTTCCATGGACCAGGAGCAGGGGGTGGTTCTGGGGTGGTTCAAGTGCTTTACATTTGCTTTGTTGTTGTTTAGTCACTGAGTCTGACTCTTTTGAGACTCCATGGACCAGAGTCCACAGGATCCTCCATCTTGCACTTATTTACTTTATTTACATTGCATTTATTTTATTTATACTCTCATTACATCAGCTCCATCACACACCATCAGGCATTCGATTCCAGAGGTTGGGGACTGGTACCCCAGACCAGGGAAGAATCTGCTCTCAAGACCCCCACCTGCTCCTCTGGGGGTGTCCTGCTCCGGAGCCAAGTGGCAGGACCCCCTGGGGCACAATGAAGGGTCTTCCTTGGCACCCACCCACACCCTCTCCTGGGCCACCTCCTCCCACCCACTTCAGGCGTCACCTCCGGTCCGGAATCAGGCTGGCTGTACCCCCCAGCTTTCAGGCCTCAGTTGGCAGGAGCCGAGTAGCCAATGAAACCTCAACTCACCACAGCTTAGATGGCTAAGACTCCCAGCGAGGCTGCCTCTTGCCCTAAAGAACCCAAAGTACAAAGTACGAAGCTCAGCAAACAGGAGCCACAGGAAGACAATTCCAAATCAGAGTCTGCGGAGATCATGGGATTGGGGCAGACTTGTGTTGTTCACCATTTCCTGGAGGCTGGTCCCTGGGATACAGGCCTCCAGCCTTGAGGGGCCTCAATCAGGAAAGACTCATTTCCTTGTGGAAGCTAATCAGGGTTGGTAGAGATGGCACCTGCCATCTCAGTAGCTCAGCAGCTACTTAGTGGACAGGAGGAAAGGAGGCGAGAAGGGCAGGAGATGAGGAAGGGAGAAAGTAGGGAGGAAGGGAGATGTTCCAAGCATCACAATTCATGGAAATATCCCCAGGCTTCAGCTTGTGCTTCTCAGTAAGCCCAGCTGACCCAGGTGTTCCTACCCCATCCCACCGTCCTCCCTAAGCTGACCCCGGGCACCTGTACTTTTAAAATCTCTCCAGATGACTCTGATTCACAGCCTGGCTGATTCCCAAGTGAGGCTGCAGTTTCTCCTGACTGTCAGGCCAGCCTCCTTCTCACATGGTGGGCTGTGTATCACGGCTGAGCGGAGAATTCCAAGTCGACAGAGGAAGTCTCAGCAAGCACCTCTCCCCACCGGCCTCCAGACAGTCAGGGTAGAAAGGCCTCCAGATTTTGCTCCCCTCCCCTCTGCGAACAAATGGAGAGGAGGGCCCACCCCAGCCCTGCCCTGGCCTGTTCGGTTCCCAGCCCCGGGCTCTCTCTGCACACGTGAGCCCAGCCATCAGAGCAGCGGAGTGATGCGAGTCCGTGCCTGGGCCTGGCCGTCGAGGGGCCCCTGAGTCACTGGTGTGCTTGGAGAACAAGGCCTGAACCTCCAGGAGGCTGGAGGGATGGAGACACAGGATGGATTGGTGGGAGGGGCGCTGGGGGCGGGATGGCTCTCTGGCATCTGCATGGCTGAGTCACCACGGGGAGAGTCGGGCGGGCTGGGCTGACCACAGGACAAGGAGTGGCTGTGATAAGGGACAGATTTCAGAGAAAGCGCCATCTCATACCTGCACCGCCCGGCCACATCTCCAAAGGCTGAGACCCCTCCCATGGAGAGAGTGGACACGGCCCACGCAAAAGGGGGATCTGAGCACATTTAATGAAGGGAACCGTTGTTGTAGGTGTGAACTGAAACCAGAGGGGCTCGGGGAGCTGCCCGAGGCCCCCAGGGTGGGCAGCAGTAGGTGGGGAGCCCGTATCTTCAGGCCGAGGAGGTCAGGGAGGCACTGGTAGAACCAGCTGCAGCTGCAGCAGTGGGAGAGGAACTCGGCCGCGGCCAGCGAGGAGTCAGGACTAATTCCTCAGCCTCTCCCACTGGCTTCCATCAGCCATCAGCTGTTCACCTCGACCAGAGGCAAGGGCGGGATGGGGGGGCCCGTGCCGCCCCTGTGGGTCAGCCCCCCAGACACGGGGCTGAGAGGGGTGCAGAGAGGCACTGAGGGGCCCTGGGGAGTCTGACCATGCCCACCTGGCATTCAGGATGGAGCCCCCTGCCCCCAGGAGAGTGCTGGTCCCTGTGACCTGCCGTGTCCTCTGGTGGAGGAGTAGGGGCCTGCTGAGTCCTGCTCCCTGAGACATAGGATGCTGGGGTCCCCACACAGGACCCCCGTGGGTGAACACAAGCCGGGGCCATCGGGCAATCTGCCATTAGGGCTTGCAGGCTGGGTCAGACTTCTTACATGGCAGCGGCCCCTAGGGCCGGGGGTCAGACACCCCACCGGGGACTCAGACAGACCACCCCTCTCCTGGAGAGGGACCACAGGTCTGCGGAGGACAGACTAGGGCAGGACAGCCAGATGCTGGGGGCTGGCATTCTTGAGAACAGATGGATTTCCCCTCCAAGTGTGAGGCGAGGCAAGTCCTTGCCTTGACCACGAGTGGACTCCAGTCTGGCTGCTGTAGAGCTGGGAGGTTAGGGGAGACACCCACTGCAGTCCCCAGGAGAGCTGGTGGAGGCCGGGTGTCAGATTGCAGTTCAGCGCAGTGAGGCAGGTGAGTGACTGAGGTGAATCGTAGGGCTCTTTGGAAGGTCAGGAGCCCTGGAGGGGGCTGGCCGAGCTCCACTGGGAGAGGGCTGTTTGCGCCAGCAGGAAATTCCATCTCTGTTTCTGTGCTAAACAGTTTGGGAGTTGCCAGGCCAGGCCCATACACATGTCCCCTGAGAGGATATGACCAGCACCCACCTAGATACCGAAACTCACTTCCTTTGTAGTTTCCAGTTCTTTGTCCCATCATCCCCCATCTTAGCCAGAAGCCTAGAATCTTCCTCTTGAATCCTCCTCCACCGATGTGAAAGTCCAAGAACCTCACAAGCCCAAAGTGTTGCGTCTTACTCAGCATGCAGAGCCTGTTACACCCAAATTGCCAATGACTACAGCCATGAAATTAAAAGACGCTTGCTCATTGGAAGGAAAGCTTTGACAAACCTAAACAGTATATTAAAAAGCAGGAACATCACTTTGCCAACCAAGATCAGTATATCAAACCTATGGTTTTTCCAGTAGTCATGTACAGATGTGAGAGTCGGACCATAAAGAAGGCTGAGTGTTGAAGAATTGATGCTTTCAAATTGGGGTGCTGGAGAAGACTCTTGTCCCTTGGACAGCAAGGTGACCAAACCGGTCAATCCTAAAGGAGGTCAGTCCTGAATATTCATTGGAAGGACTGATGCTGAAACTGAAGTTCCAATACTTTGGCCACTTGCTATGAAGAACGAACCCATTGAAAAAGACCCTGATGCTGGGAAAAGTTGAAGACAAAAGGATAAGGGGGGCGGCAGAGGATAAAATGACTAGATACAGTCACAAACTCAGTGGACATGAATTTGAGCAAACTCTGGGAGACAGTGAAGGACAGAGGAGCCTGGCGGGCTGCAGTCCACGGATTCACATTGAGTTGGACGCGACTGAACAACAGCCTCTTCAGCTGCCACATGGTGTCGCTGTTGAGCACAGTCCCAGAACGTCCCTGCTGCTTGCCTGGGCTGGGGTCGCCCTGCTGAGGTCCTGGCAGGTCCTGCACTCAGGAGCCCATGGAGTCAAGGGCTTGTCACTTCTCCCCAGCAGGAGCTCCACTGTGGCAGCCCCAGCTCCCTTAACCTTCAGGTCAGCTAGGGAGAATGCAGATCCTTTGACACCTTCCGGGGGGGCGGTGGGGGGGGTGGGGGGGGGGTGCGGTCCTTGGTCCCTCTGTTGCAAGTGACCTCGGTTGGAACCAACCCCATCCACCTAAGAGCATCTTCAAGGGGGCAGGGCTTCCATTTCTCCCTCAGGAGGCTCCTGCGCCCTGGACATCTCTGCCCACCTCCCCTTCAGCACCACTCCTCAGGGCACTGGAGAAAGATGGCCAAACCTCCTCATCCTCTTCAGAGCCCACTCACAGAACGCTTATCTACACTGCTTCTCTCTTTATCCACGTGGTCAGAGAAACAAGTGGCACTTTCCTCGCCTTAATAGCAATAAAAAGTGGCATTTCACCCCACTTGACACCCTGAACTCCAGTGCAGAATGTAATTGTTTGAATTCCAGGTACTGAGAGGGGGCCCTGAATGTGGGGCAGAGTTGAGGGTAAGCATTGTGGTCGGAGGGAGAGGAAGATGGCTTTTTCCTCATCTGTCTTCCACTCGGGACTGGCCCATCAGGACCATTTGAAATGGGAGAAATGGAGCCTGCATTGGCAGGCCGGTTCTTTCCGCCAGTGCCACCTGGGAAGCCCTGGGCAGCCTCATCTGTCCCAATGCCCTCTTGCTCCACCCTCCCCAGGACTGTGGGATCCCCCAGAGACCCTGTCCTCTCAGTGCTTTGGGGTGTTAGAAGGAAAGCATGCTGAACAAACTAATTTATACTATAGTGACAGTGGCTGATAGATAGCAAAGGTGGGAGGGGCGTTCAGGATGGGGAATCCATGGTGGATTCGTGTCAATGTATGGCAAAACCAATACAATATTGTAAAGGAAAAAAATAAATTAATTAATTAAAAATAATAATAATAAAAACATGTTTCCTGAGCCTAAGAGCTCACTAACTAGAGGGCGTCACAGCTGGGCCAAATCAAAGGCATAGTTCGGTTGTGGCAGCATAAGGAGGGGTGAGAGGAGAGAGTCAGAGACAGAGAGATGGAGAGAGAGAGACAGAGAGAGCTGGTGAGCTCTGGAAGCCCAGGGCCAGAGCAGGGGCAGCCTCCTAGATGGGTGTGGGGGAGGAGAGGTGTCCTTCTCTCTGAGAATCTCTGGTTGCGAAGGAACAGGCCAGTGGAGGAGGCAGGAAGGTCTTTGGGCCGAGGGAAGAGCATAAACAAAGCCCAGAGGGTGTGTTCTGATGGCAAGCGGTACCCAGTGGGGGAGAGAGGAGGTTAGCCCCAAAGAGGCCAGTGTGGAGATGAGGCTGGAGTTGGGGGTTGACAGGTGGAGGGACCTGGAGCCTGTCCAGGAGGGTGAGTTCAATCCCACAAATAGTGGGGAGTCACTGAAGCTGTGAGGGCTTCCCGGGGGCGCTAGTGGTAAAGAACCCGCGTGCCAGTGCAGAAGACATAAGAGATGCAGGTTTGATCCCTGGGTGGGGAAGATCCCCTGGAGGAGGGGCAACCCACTCCAGTACTCTTGCCTGGAGACAGAAGAGCCTGGTGGGCTACAGTCCCTATTTGGGGGAGGGGGTTGCACAGAGTCAGACACGACTGAAGTGACTTAGCACACACAGCACTGAAGCTGTGGGCAGGGGGAGCCTTTTGGAGGGACCAGCCCACAGCTGGGAGCAGTGGCCCTGCAGTCGGACAGATTCTAGAGACCACAGCGACCGCCAGGGCCAGAGGTGCGGCAGGAACCCAGCCCCAGGGGGAGGAAGGAGGCTGAGTCTTGGAGGGTAAAGGCCATGAGCCCAGGGTACCGGAGAGGCGGGGTCAGCAGAGCCTCAGTGTTCCTGCCTGTATGAGGGGCACCCATGGGCAAAGTTGCCTCAGCCTCGTGGCGGGAGTGAACACATGCTGTCCCTACAGAGCTAGCCACCGGGGAAATGGACGTGAAATCAGCCAGGCGCTGGATCTGCAGGTGCTGGTCAGAAAGCAGGGGACAGGCCCGCGGAGGCACCAAACCACAAAGCCGTGTCTTTCCTCCGCGGTGTCTTTCTCTGCCCGTAGTGTTTTTCCCTTGCTGTTTAATGTTGTAGAGTTAGAATTTTAAATTATGAGCATGTATTTTATTGTGCGATCTTGTGTGGGGCCAGATTTGAATTCAAATATAACAGCCTGTGACACAAAGATCTGCTGTAGAGACGGGACTTCCCCGATGGCTCAGTGGTAAAGAATCCACCTGGAGATAAGGCTTGATCCCTTGGGGTCGGGAAGACCCCCGCCCCCCGCCCCGAAGCAGGAAGTGGCAAACCCCTCCAGGATTCTTGCCTGGGAAATTCCATGGACAGAGGAGCCTGGCAGGCTACAGTCCACGGGGTCACAAAGAGTCGGACACGACTTAGCAACTAAACAACTGTTTAGCATTGGGAACTCTAGTCAGGACTGTGTAATAACCTATCTGGGAAAAGAATCCGAAAAAGTACAGACACGTGTATATGTATAACTGAATCACTGTGATATATACCTGAAACTAACACATTGTTAATCAAATATGCTCCAATATAAAATCAAAAGACTTAAATACATGTATATACATATATATGTATGTGAGCAACAAGGACCTACTGTGTAACACGGGGAACTGTAATAGTCAATATCTTGTAATCTATAATAGAAAAGAACGTAAAAAAGCAATTCGTATATATAATCTGAATCACTCTGGTGTACAACTGAAACGTTGTAAATCAACTGTACTTCAATAAAAACATATATTGGGAGGGGAAGTGTATGCTAACATGTGCACAGAATCACAGAAATGACACAGTTCGGATCTCACAGCTCGTGCCCACGTGTGTATTTTTGTTTTCACCCGGGCAGTGGAAACTCTGCTCACACTGTCTGAAGTGTTCCTTTCCCCGTCTCCCCGCCTTCTCCTACATCCAGGGTGTCGGAGCAAGCGCTGGGCAGACGCGGGTGGTGGCCGGTGGAGGAAGCGGGCGGCGGGCCTTGGCAGGGTGTGTTTCCTGTGATTGGATGGAAGTTGTGCTCCCAAGGGCGGTGAGGGTCCCACCTGCCCACGAAGGGGTGGCTGTCGAGACATCCCACAGCTCGGGCTGCTGTATCCACAGGGAAGGGCAAGCCTGCATCCGGGGCCTCTGCGCAAGCACACGCTCCATCAGACTTCACCTGAAAGCCCAGATTCAATAACAGAATAAGAATCAGAAGATAGAGGCCACAGAGCCGAGGCCGAGCTCGGGCTCTCCCAGCTGGCGGCTCCAAGGGACTGTGGGGTCCCACATGCTGAAGCCAGCTGTGACATCTGGCCCCACTTCCCACCGTCTCTGGGAACCCTTGTCCTGTGCTCATGCTCGAGGCTGGAGGCCTTTGGGTTCTATCTAGGTCAGAAATCCTATAAATGATCCACTCCCTGGTTAATGAGCGCAGCTCCTTCCCAAAGGGGTAAAATCAGGGGCACAGATTTAATTTAGCATCTTCCTTTTTTTTTTTTTTCCTTTTTAACATCAAGATTTCTAGATCTAACCAGGTCTTATTTTAATTCAAATTTGCTTTTATCCAAATCCCCAAAGATGTCAGCCTCCTTCAGCTTTCTGTGCCCCCTCCAGCAGCCACCTGGGCAAAGATAATGGGGCCGGGTGGGATCTATAGGAGCTTCAGGGTAACTGAAGCAGAGCAGGGGGAGGGAGGGGGAGACAGTGAGGAGGGGCCACCACGGGGGTCCTGGTGCAGGAGGGAGGGTCCGCACGAGCCCCACACTCGCCCAGGGTCAGGCTGGGTCAGGCCAGAGCCCGCTCCCAGCAGGACAGATGAGGGGAACCGCCAGACCCCCTGCTGGGCCTCCTTCACACCCCATTTTTAATGAGGAGCCTGGGCGGGGCGGGATGGGGAGTGCTTGTGTTTGCAGAGGCCTTCATCAGCGGCGGGCGAGGCTTGAGACATTTATTTATCTTTTCAGCCATAATGCATGAGCTCCCAGAGAAGAGACTGAAGGCCCAGGCATTCCTGGACGCTGGCATCACCGCTAAGGAGCAGGCAAGGGCTGCAGGCACGGCTGTCACCAGGTGACAGATGGGTCCCCTCTGGGGGCAGCCCAGCTCCAGCCTCCTCTGACTCCTGGAATGGCTTGGGAGGGGGGCGCAGAGGGGGCCCCCATTAGCAGGCACCTCTGTGCCCTTGCCAGGCTCTTTGTGTCCTTACCACAGCCCTGCTAAGGACCGGAGACAGCTCATGTTCTCCCAGGTGCTGTTTTCAGCACCGACAAAGCCATCTTCTGCACAGTCGCCCTGGGAAGGAGGCACCCTTATTATCCCAGTTTATAGATGGGCAAACTGAGGCAGACGGGGCCGATCAGCAGTGGGACACCCGACACCCAGGAGGCGCTCAGGGCCACGTGCCTGGGGTTGGACACCATGGCCCCCGACTTACAGGTGAGTGCACTGAGGCCTCGAGGCCACGGGTCCAGCCCAAGGTCACACAGGTGGAGCCACACCCTTGGCTGGCGGCTGCCAAGGGCGGGACTGCCCACTGGCCGGTAGAGAGGGCTTGCCCTTCGAAGAGGTGTTAACCCCCCGGCCACAGGGCAGAGGAGCACGACCCCTCACTGCCCTGTCAGGGACCCCCACACGCTTTCTCTTAGCAGGCAGACCCAATCCCCCCTTCCTCCCTGTCCATCAGCTGCTGCTAATTCAAACAGCTCTCACCCCGGCCCACGGGGCAGCTAAAATCTCCAACAGCCCCGCCATCCTCGGGTGC
Organism: Bos taurus; assembly: GCF_002263795.3. Classification (NCBI taxonomy): domain Eukaryota; kingdom Metazoa; phylum Chordata; class Mammalia; order Artiodactyla; family Bovidae; genus Bos; species Bos taurus. Next base: position 47,158,423 of record NC_037356.1, read on the forward strand.
TTCTGATTGCAAGCAACAGGAACTTAACCAAATCTTAGAGACGAGAACCACCAGGTCAGATTGCCACGGAGGCGAGGGCGTCCACTAAGCCCCGCCCCTCTGGGCCTCATTAGGAAGTTGTATCTCTCTTCTCGGCCACCCCTGCTCATCCCCAAGGGGCGGGTGACAGAGATACACCAGCATCTCCAGTCCGTGTCTCACCCAGGCTCCCAGCAACACTCCCAGGGCCAACTCACCCTGGACCAGTACAGGCCACCTGGCTTCCCTGGGCCTGCTGCTGTAGTTCCAGACTGCCAGGGCTCGAGGCTGCCTAGGGGGCCGGCCCCCCCAAAGCTGAAGAGAGAAACTGGCCCCACCTGGGCCTCATGATCGGAGTGGGGAGACTGGAAGAAAGCTGGGACCCAAGAAGCAAAATCTGTGCCTATGCCCCTGAGACCACGCACACAGTCTCTGCCCACCGTGGGCCTGGGAGGACATGGAAGGACCAGGAGTGACCGCTGCCCGTGACTGGGGGTCGGGAAGTCCTTCGCTGCCGGCTGTTACTGAAGCTCCGCAGGGCACAGACCAGAGGGGACGAAGCCCCCGGCCACTCCTGCCGACATCACCCGCTTCTCCTCTGAGCCTGCTTTGACCTCGAAACCCCTGCTATCTTACCCCTCACGACAAGACCACTCGCATCAGAGAATCTGCAGAGGGAACCTTCTGTGGAAGGTTTCTTGGGCCAGACGGAGGGGGTGCTTACATCTCACACCCAGGGCTGTTTACTGCGAAGTCCAGAGAAGACGCGTGTCTGCATCCCAGGCTTCTCGCCCACAGCCCACCACGAGGTCCTCCTCGCCAGCCTTCCCCATCCTCCCCACCAGACTGCTGCTGCTGTGGGACCCAGCCTCAGGCTCCTCACGCCTCCGAGGGATCTGCTAACTTGTGGCAAAGACCACCACACATAAAATTCAACTTTTCCATTTGCACAATTCAGCGGCATTTGATGAATCCACCATGTTCAACCATCATCGCCATCTTGTTCCAGAATATCTCCATCTCTCCAAAGGGAAACCTTGTACCCATGGCAGCCAGCCCATTCCCCCTCGTCCTGAACCCTGGCTCTCACCAATCAGCTTTAGGTCTCCCCAGCTCCGGAATTTTGGGAATTTCACAGAAATGAAATGGTACCGTCTGCAGCCTGTGGTGATCACCTTCTCTCCCTGAGAGTCATGTCCTCACAGCTCATGCATGGTGTAGCCCATGTCAGAATGTCAGCCCTCTTTATGGATGAAGAGTCTTCCATGTCATGGAGACACCACAGTCTGTTCATCAATTCCTCTGCTGGTGGACACTTGCATTGTCTCCACAATTTGGTATTGTAAGTAAGGCTGCAGTGAACCTTTGTCTAAGATCTTTTGTTTGAACACGTTTACTCTGGGCCAACTAAATCCTAGACCAGATTGTGTATGGGGTCTCAGGGGTGTAGGCATGGCTTTTGCTTCTTGGGTCCCAGCTTTTTCCCCAGTCTCGCCACTCCAGTCATGAGGCCCAGGTGGGGCCAGTTTCTCTCTTCAGCTTTGGGGGGAGGGCCGGCCCCCTAGGCGGCTTTGAGCCTGAGCAGTCTGGAACTATGGCGGCAGGCCCAGGGAAGCCAGGTGGCCCGAACTGGTCCAGGGCAAGTTGGCCCTGGGTTAGTTGGTGGTTAGCACCACCCTAGAAGTGAAATTGCTGGGTTGTGTGTAATTCCACCTTTAACTTATGGAGGAAGCAAATTTTTTTCATGGAGATCAAGCCAGTCAATCCTAAAGGAAATTAACCCGGAATATTCATTGGAAGGACTGATGCTGAAGCTGAAGCTCCAATCCTTTGGCCACCTGGTGCAAAGAGCCAACTCATTGGAAAAGACCCTGATGCTGGGAAAAATTGAGGGCAAAAGAAGAAGAAGGCGGCAGAGGATGAGACGATTGGATGGCATCATTAATTCAAATGGGCATGAACTTGAGTGAACTCCAGGAGATGGTGAGGGACAGGGAGGCCTGGCGTGCCACAGTCCATGGGGTCACAAAGAGAAGGACACAACTTAGCGACTGAACAAAAAACTTTTTTCTGTAGCGGCTCCAACAGTTTATAATCCTGGAAAGGGGTTTTGAAAAGCTGGCTTGTAAGGTTACAAGTCCCTGGCACTTGTAAGCATCCACTGGACAGTAAAAAGGGAGGGACGTCCCCGGCAGTCCAGAGGTTAAGACTCGGCCTTCCGATGAAGGGGGTGCAGGTTCGATCCCTGATCAGGGACCCCACATGCCTTATTTTCAGGGCCAAAAAACTGAAACATAAACCAGAAGCAATGATGTAACAAATTCAATAAAGACTTTAAAAGTGGTCCACATCAAAAACCTTTAAAAAGAATAAATAAAAGGGAGGTGGTCGGAAGTACAGTCTGTACAGACGCAGATCTACACGCAAACTCTGGTGGGACTACTTGCAGGCTGCGTGCCCTTGAGAGAGTTACTCAAAGTCTCTGAGCTTCCCTTTTCTGATCCGTCCAACCAGGCTGTTTTGAGGGCTGAACGAACATGGCAGTGTCCAGGTTGGCTCCGGGCGCACAGCTAGTGCTCAGCAAGCCTCAGAGGTCTGGTCTCAGCTCACACGTCTCATCTCAGCAGGAGGGGAGGTGGCCCAGAGAGGCTGAGGTGCCCGCCCAGCCACAAGCAGCCAGATCTGCCGGCTTCTCCCCAGCCACAGGCAACCTCCCCACTGCAGAAACGGAACCTTAGACACCGTGCCGAGAGCAAGTCTTTAATGCTCATAAAATTCAAGGAACTCAATAATCCCAAATATGGTCTCCTATGCGTTTCTCCAGGAACCCAGCCCAGAAGGCAGAATCGAAACACAGCTCAGAAGGGAAAAAAAGCCACTCTTCTTTCCTTGGGTCTCTCTTTATAAGATCGCGGCGATCATGTCACGGGGCCCAAACAAGAGCACTTATGGGACGCCCGCCAAGTCCTGCAGCTCAGACCCCCTTGCTGACAATTCAAAATAACCCCATAACATGTCGGAAAATGATAAGCGGGTTCAGGTTTAATGGGCAGAAGGAAACCCACTATTCTTGCGTATTGGAAGGACTTGTGGAGAAGAAACTGCTCTCGGATCAGATGTCTGCATGGTACCTGCCCCTTCACTTAATCATCTAATAATGAGGATTTTTTTTTTTTTAAGTTTCCAAAGAGATGTTTCTGGAAGGAGCCCAGCCGGGCCTGGCCAGGTGGCCTCGGCCTGCCCAGCTTTGACTCTCCACCACACCTCAGCGCCACGACCAGCCTGGGAGACCCAACTCCAGGTCTTGGCACCCCCTTTGACCCATGGGGCGACTTCTGCCAAGCTGCTTCATTTCTTCAGGTGTCAGCTTTCTCACCAGCTAAACTGGTGCAAGCGGGTTTCACCCTTGACTGAGAAAACGAGATTCTAGGAGGGCTGAGCGCACGGGGAGCTCGCGGAAAACCGTCACCCTTTATTTTTGCTGTCATCCGGCTGCCTCGCTGCTTTGACACATACAGAAGTCCCACGAGCAAATCTCACACAGCCAGTCCAGACCGCACGGTGGCAGAAGGGGCGGCTACCTGCAGGCCACTCTGCCCCCCTCCACTCTTCACCTGGCCCCAGCTCTGCACCCAGCTGCGTCCTAAGGTGCTTCATTCATTTTGTCGTGACCGCGTCCCTAGGAATAAGGACCATCACGTCACTTTGTACTGCAGAGAAAACCCGTGTCTAGGGAGGAGAAACCTGTCCTTGGTCTCTGGGGGTGCCCAGTAGCAGGGCCGCTCCCTGAAGGGCCTCGAGAGCCAAGCTCCACCTGCGGTGGAGGACAGCAAGGGGCAGGACAAGAGGTAGGTGGCACAGGCAGCCTCGTCTGCTTACCCAGGTTCATCCATCGTGGTCCAGTGATGGGGAGCTGAGAAAGTGGCCACGGCTTGGGCACTGAAGCAGCCATCCTGGCACATGGACAGCTAGTCGAGGCTGTCATTCACTGGGACTTCCCTTCCCACCTGCAGAGAAATACCTGAGTCCTCCCCATGGCCTGCACGGCCTGCCTGGGTTCCTCTGTGCTGTCTCCTTTTCCTCCTGCTCCAGTCATGCTGGGCTTCCTTCAGACAAATTCCTTCACGTGTCGGCTCCTCCTGGCCACAGGGCCTTTGCACATGCCTTTTCTGTGGGCTGGAATTCTTCTTGTCATCACCTCCTCACCTAGTTAAGTCACGTTTGACCTTTTAGCGCCAGCATCAACTCCATTCCTTAGTGTAGGATGTTGAATAAGTAAGTGAAAGTCACTCAGTCATGTCCACCTCTTTGTGATCCCCCCGGACTATAGCCTGCCAGGCTCCTCTGTCCATGGGATTCTCCAGACAAGAATACTACAGAGGGGAGCCATTCCCTTCTCCAGGGGGGTCTTCCCAACCCAGGGATCGAACCCACATCTTCTTCATTGCAGGCAGATTCTTTACTGTCTGGGCCACCAGGGAAGTCCAAGATGTTGAATGCTGTCCCCCGAAAGATATGTCCAAGGGCTAACCCCCATATCTGTGAATGTGACCTTATTTAGCAATTGGTGTTTTAAATAAGGGATTTTTTTTAATGTTTATTTATTTATTTTTGACTGTGCTCACTCTTCGTTGCTGCGCAGGCTATTCCCTAGTGGCAGCGAGTGGCAGCTAGGCAATGAGTTTCTCGTTGCGGAGGCTTCTCTTGTTGCAGAGCACGGGCTCTGAGGCTCTCAGGCTTCAGTAGCTGCAGCTCCCCGGCTCTAGAGCTCAGGCCCAATAGCTGCGGTGCACGGGCTTTGATGCCCTGCAGCATGTGGGATCTGCCCGGACCAGGGATCTAACCCGCCTCTCCTGCATTGACAGGTGGATTCTTTATCACTGAGCCACCAGGGAAGCCCAGCAATTGGGTTTTTGCAGTTGTAATCAAGGTAAGGATCGGAAGATGAGCTCATTCTAGGTTCAGGATGGATCGGGCCCTAAGTCCAATGACAAGCGGCCTTTTAAGAAATAGAAAAGAGACACAGAGAGACACAGAGAGGAAGGGGACAGGAAGATGGAAGCGAGATTGGGGGGATGCAGCGGCAAGGCGAGAACACCAAGGCTCACTGGCAGCCCCCAGAAACTGGGAGACAGGCCGGAAGAGCTTCTCACTCAGATGAGATCGGGTGTGTTCAGGGTGGTGTGGCCGTAGACAGCTTCTCACTCAGAGCTGCCAGAAAGGGCCAACCCTGTCCACACCTTGATCTGAGACTCCTGGCTGCCAGACTGTGAAAGGACCCGTTTCTGCTGTTCAATGCACCCACTTTGTGGTCATTCGTTACAGCAACCCTGGGAAATGAATACACTTGGAAAGCCTGCCCTATGGGGGCAAGCGCCTCAGTTTACCCAGAGTGGAGGGCTTCCCGAGATTTGGGATTGCAGGGCCAAAGCCAGGACAGTCCCAAGGTGGGTGGGGAAGTCAGTCAGTGCTCAGTTCTGGGAGATGATTCTTGGCATGAAGAGCTGGTCAGTAAGGATCAGGCTGCGTGTGAGGTGACCATCAGCTTGTCCTTGGGAGCATTCAAGCAGGGAGGCTGGAGGGAGGGGTGTCGTGGGGCCAGCCTACGCTGGATAAGAGCTGCAATCAACAGTCTAAGGTCCCCTGAGCCCCGGGGTTCTATGAGCGTCCCATTCTGTACACAGAAGACCCTCAGCCTAGGTGGAAGGGCACAGCGCAGGGTTGGGGTGGGGAAGGTAGGCACCCGGGAGTACAGAGTATTGAATGATGACAATGAACTTAAAGGAATGATTGCAGCGTAAGGGCAAAACGAAGGCAAGCATCAAAGTAATAACAAAAGCTGGACCCATCTTAAAGGTGAGAAAGGCAACAGAAAGTTAGTTAACTTGTCCTTGACTCTGGATAATGGAGCTTGGGGTCTTCATAGAGGATGAGACGGTTGGATGGCATCACCAACTCAGTGGACATGAGGTTGAGCAAACTCTGGGAGATACTGAAGGACAGGGGAGCCTGGCGTACTTCAGTTCGTGGAGTCTCAAAGAGTTGAATGGGACTTAGTGACTGAACAACAACAGTCTTTATAGTTCGCAAAATACTTTCTTAAATAAAATGGAAATGTGTTTATTTTGTCTGTAAAAGTTCTGCGTATGTGATAAGAAACCATGCTCCCTGCTTTCAGTGACACAGGCTTCTTACATCTGGTGCCCTACCATGTGAAGGCTCCATTTCCCAAGCCACTTCATAGTCTAAGATAGCTGCTTTCGCTCCAGCCATCACGGTTGTATCCCAGCTAGTGGGAGTGGGAGAGGAAAGGGAAAGGGCATACTCTCTGTAGGATGCTTCCTGACTGTTGCATTCTTGCGCACCATCATAATAAATAGTAGGTGCGATGACGATATTTTGGAATCTTGACTAACATTTTCTCATTCAGTTATTTCATTAATCCCACCAACATCGTTTTATCACCTACCCTGTACCACTGGCCTCTCTACATACATCCATCGTGTGTATTTCTCCCAACAACCCTCTAAGGCGGGCCCCAGCAAGCCTGTTTCACAGACGGGGAAACCGAGGCTCAGAGGAAATCGACTTGCCCGCAGCACTCCCCCTCCCCCGAAGACACAGCAAGGCTGGAGCCAGAGCTCAGGGCCTTTGATGCCAGCCTGGCTCCAGCGCCCCACCCATCACTCCAGGCACCGGAGCTTCCTTCCTGCTCCGGGCCTCCCTGTGAGTCACCGCGGCCCCTTTGTGTTCCCTCTTGGTTTCCTTGTGATTCACATTGTCGGGCCCACCCCAGGTCACTCCTTGGAAGGAACACCCAGGTATGGAGAGTGGTGACTGAGCAGATGGCCTCCAGCGATGGCCGCCTTTTCCGTGGAGGCTAGACTCTCATGGAGGGACCGTGGGGGCCACCCCCTTCACCAGGAGATGAGACAGCCGGTTCTGCAGGGGGACTTCCTCCAGGATGCTCCTTGTGGAGGTGCCCTGTGTGGCTGTCACCAGGCTCTTGGTTCAAAGCCATGACCCCAGCCAGCCTTGCCCCAGCAGACCAGCCTGCGGCCCAGCCCCTCCTCTGTGAGCACAAGGGCCATCGCACTTCAGCGTCCAGGACGTGTGGCTGTGCTGAGCCCAAGCCTGGCGCCCCAACGACATCGGCCACAGCCAACAGCTCACTCCTCCTGCCACCCTACGTTTGCTGCACTCCCTGAATACTGGGGCAAGTGGTGAAGAACCCGCCTGCCAATGCAGGAGACATAAGGGATGTGGGTTCCATCCCTGGATTGGGAAGATCCCTTGGAGGAGGGCCTGGCAACCCACTCCAGTATTCTTGCATGGAGAATCCCATGGACAGAGGAGGCTGATGGGCTACAGTCCACGGGGTCGCCAAGAGTCAGACACGACCGAAGTGACTCAGCACGCAGCATGCACTGGACACCCCAGAAATCCAGGGACGCCCAGCCTTCCTGAATCCTGCTCGGCAACAGTCTATTTTGTTGTTTCAAATCTGTGTATCCGTTTTGTTGTGCAGTCTCTCAGTCGTGCCCGACTCTTTGCGACCCCGTGCACTGCAGGCCACCAGGCGTCCCTGTCCTTCGCTATCTCCCGGAGTTTGCTCAGTCTCATGTCCGTTGAATCAACGATGCCATCCACCCATATCCATATAGACCTCAGAGACACAGGCAGTTCTTCTGACACCTGGTCCTGTGCACCTAGACACCTAGCCTACTGCAAGCCCAGGGGGCCCCAGATTTGGGAAGCATGTCCCCTGACTCAGGCAGCACCTTGGGAAGCAGCTCTGAAAGCTATCAGAAGCCCATTAGGGCCATACCCCAGAGTAGGGGGTCCTGAGGCCACAGGTGGACTGAGCCGGCACCTCCATCCAGGGCCAGATGGAACGAGGACTTCGATTCTCACACAGTCAAAGGCAAAGAGGCCTCTGCAGCCGATTCCTTGGCTCCGTGACCAAATAAGGCAATATTACATTTCACTGTTTACAGCGGCATGAAGCGGGCGGCTCAGAGGGCATGGGGAGAAGCTGTCCGCCCCATCCCTCCGTCCTCATCATCCAATAACCCTGTCCAAAGCCAGCTCTAAGTTCCTTATAGAAACAACCATTTGTCACTTTTTAAATACACTAACAAACCCCAGAGGTGACCCCGTCTCGCCTCCAGGCAGCTGGGTGGTGGAACCCTGCTTTGAACCACCACGCGCATGATTTAAAGGTCCTCTAAAAATTTTATTCCAGGGCCTGAGCAAAAACAGAGACTCTTCTTAAAGAGCCAGCTTCAGAGCGTCATGCATGAGGTGCCTTCCTGTGCCCTGAGAATTTATTTCAGACTTTCTTTTGCTAGTAAGACCGCAGCTGCAGCAAAGAGCCATGAGTGACCTCCTTGTCCCGACAGCATTTATAAAAGGAGACACGCGGTTGGCAGGGTTGAGTCTTAGTAATTGGTATTAATAATAAGACAAGTGTAAATGTTGAAAACCCATTAGGAGGCTTTAAGTGCTAAACAAAGCTTCAGTGTGCTGGCATTTGCACCCTGCGTGTGGACCAATCTGACCTACAGCTGAGAAAATTGGACCCCTGGGGGGTTCTGCAGCGTCTCTGTGACCCGGTGCTGTCCTTGCAGAGCACGTTTAGAGCCCAGGATGGGGGCATGGCTCTGGCGAAACGAGGAACAACAGAAGAGCATCAGTCTCACCTCCCAAAGGGAAGTTTTGAACCTGACGTTCTCCCCACGAGACCCCCTGCACTGCCCCCACGCCCTGCTTGCTGTCAGGAACAAGGTTACTTTCATCTCTTTTCTCCACCCCAAAGTAGCCTTTCTGGATGCAGAAGGAAATGTTTCCTGGAAGGAAGACCCAATGAGTGAACGACTGAATGGGTGAGCGAGTGAACGAGGAATGAATGGGTGAAATTTACTATTGCATCTCTCGCCAGTGGCAGCCTCCGATTTTCTGCCCTTGAGTCCCACGTGAGCTAGTACCGGATGGGTTTCCAGCGGCCAGGCGAGCCGGGATCAGCTTTGCGATAAAATCCTTGAGCCCAGAGTTGATTTCTGGGGAGACCACCAGCAAACTGGCTCTCAGTCTCCTGCCCTGCCACCCCCGAGATTCCCCCTGTTGTCCCAGTTTCCTGCCCTGCCGCCCCCCAGATTCCCCTTGTCGTCCCAGTCCACCCCAGACCCACGTTGCCCCCCTGCCTCCCTCACCGTCCACTCCCTCACGCCCGTCCTCCACTTAGGACAGCGACCGTGCCCCGGCTGGGGCTCTGAGCGAGGTCTGCGCTGACGGTGAGCTGGGACACTGGGCAGCCGGCCTGGGGCCCGTGGGGGGAGCCCGCTGGCACCCCCAGCTACCAGCCCTCCTAAACCCGCCCTCCTAAAGGAACTGTGATTCCCACTCCCAGATGATGAGTACGTTCTCAGGGGCCAAATGCAGCCTTTTTAGAGATCTCATCCCTGGTAGTCAGACCCACCTCGGTGGAGACCGGCCTGTACTGTGCCTTTCGCCGAGTTACCCGACATCAGCGCTCCTCCAAAACAGCCGCGTACGGACACGCCGGCCAGCAAGACAGGCGAGGATCCTTCGCCTTGAGATGTGAGAGGCAGCCAACACCTACTGAGTGCTTACTGGGTGCTCAGAATTGTTCCTGCTCTGCCCCCTTAGCCCTCACCGTGCCCTGAACTGCCGAGATGCCCTGGGGAGACAGAGGCACCACCAGCAGAGACAGTTCCTCCCGCTCTCCCCCAGACCTGTCGCTGGACAGCCACCTGCCTGGACCTCGCCCCCCTCCCCCGTGAAACAGAGACACACGGCCTCCATTTGCTGGTGAGAATGTTCACAGAGGGCGTGCACGGCACTGTTGAGTGCCTGGCACAGTGCGGGGAACAGAGCAGACGCTCGGGGAAGCACAGCTGGGTGATCTGCAGGCACCGCTGCTGGCCAGGGGTTAGTGTTCACCACGAGACAGGACCACTCTCCCTCAACAACCTTGCCTCTTCGGAGCTGAAAATGAACAGATGAAGGGACAGGATCCCTGGGCACCGGTCCTCCCCTTGAGCAGATAATCAGACCAAGAGGACCCTGGCAGGTGGGTCACCCAGGACCACGGGAGGTCAGGGCTGGTGAATGCCATGCGGCAGGGGTCCGCTGGGATCCCGGGGATGTGTCCAAGCTGCCTGTTAATGATTAACCCACACGCTCTGAACCCTCTCGCCAGCTGACTCATTTTGCAAACTCTGCTGGCCCGCCGGAGCGGCCTCTACCCCTTCACCGGAGATTCCAGGGCAGAGGTGACCCGACCCGCCGTGGGGAACCAGCGCCCACCTGAGGCCTACGCCCGGGACACGCTCTGATGGAGGAGACGGAGGTGGACCTCCTGCTAGCGAGTAAGGAGGGGGCCCCCCATGGGATGGGGGACTGGGGAACGCTACTCCCTGCCCGACCCAGGCTGGACACCCTGTCTTGCCCTCCGAGACCCTGCACAGGTCCAGGGAAGCCCCACAGACCCCAGCGTCCTGTGGTGCCCAGCCCAGCCAGACTCGGGGGTGGTGGAGGTGCGCCCCCAGGGTGGGCAGGTGACAGTGGGAATGTTCGTGCAAGACCCTCTCTCGGCGGGAAGCCCCTTCTTAAGAACAGGGAGCAGAGACCTGGCTTCTCCGCCTGGCACTGTTGACATCGAGTCACTCAGGCCGTGGGGGCTGCCCTGGGCCTTCCCAGGCGTTGAGAGGCACCCCGCCTCCACCCCCTGGAGGCCAGCAGCATCTGCCTCTGTGGTGACGCCTCCAAAACGTCCCCAGATGTGCCCGGCGTCCCAACTGAGCCCCCGCGCAGCCAGTATGAAGCGCTAACCGAGCACCTGACATTCTGCTGAGCACTCAGGCCCACAAGGTTGGCCCCAATGCGAACTGCCTGACCCTCCGTGCCTTGGTTTTCTCATCAGTAAAATGGGCCCAACAGGAGCAGCCACCCCACGGCACCCTGGGGTGGGAAACACTAGAGCTGAGATGTGCAAAGGGCGCTAAACACGGGGCCTGGTCCCCACCACGCGCTGTCATGACCCCCCTTTCACACAAGAGAGTAAGGCTGGGCCCAGAGAGTGAAGTCGCTGGCCAGTGGGTCACACAGCTCGTGGCCTCGGGGCGGGAGGGACCCTCTCCGAGGCCTCCTGTGCTTGGAGGGGCTCCGTCTGCCTGGCGAGGCCCCACTTGGTGGGCAAGGACCCACCAAGGACAGTTGGCCCCGCACCTCTCTTGTTGTCCTTCCAGCCGTCCTTAGGGAGGGCCTGCTTGGTGGGGCCAGGGCGCTGAGGCCTTCCTGGCAGCCAGGGATTAGCCAGATGGCTTTGGGGAGGGTGGAGGGTCTCTCTGAAGACAGAGTCCTCTTCCTGCTGTATAGGAAATCAGCCAGCGAAGGCAAGCTTTGGATCCATCTGACTAGCACTCCTCTCCATCTTTGGATTAGTGAATGAATGAATGAATGACATCACTCTGTCTTGAGCAAATGAATGGAGGTAAAGATGAGGAATGAGGAGGTGGACTCACTGTCCCCCCACCCACAGAGGGAGCCCCAGGACCTGAGCTGAGGCAGCCTCTCCTGTAGGACAGAGGGCACGGAAGTTGCTCTCAGTGGCCCCCGTTCTGTGCTTTCACATGGAGGTCAGAGGTCAGAGTCTACAGGGCTTCCTTGGCCAAAGCTGGAACACCCCCCAAGGAATGGCTCTCTGGCCTCCTGTGGGAGACAAGTTGCAAGGGCAGAGGGGGACGGGGTGAGGTTTTGCAAAAATGAGCGAATTAGCTGGAAAAGGATGAATTTTTATTTTTGGTTTGTTCTCAAAGTGTCTGAGAGTCAAGCCAGAGGGAGGAGGAATGTGAGTTGAGCAATCGGATGTTCAGAGGGGCCCTCAGCTTGCTGCCAAGGGTCACCAGGCCTTGGAGATCCCTGCCCTGAGGTTGACCCGAGACCCACTTCCTCCTCGGTTGCCCCCATGGGGGCACTGCTCTGCCTTCCTGGTGGGAGGGGCCGGCCTGATGCCCATAGAGGAGCAGGGGGAGTCTGCTCCAGGAACTGTGGGAAATGCCGATTCTCAGAGCAAGCACAGGAGACTTTTGATAGAGAAAGAAGAAAGAATTAATCACTCAGTCATGTCCAACTCTTTCCTACCTCATGGACTGTCACCCACCAGGCTCCTCTGTCCATGGGATTCTCCAGACAACTAGACAGGAGTGGGTTGCCATTCCCTTCTCCAGTGGATCTTCCTGACCCAGGGATCAAACCTGAGTCTCCCGCTTCTCAGATGGACTCCTTACCATCTGAGCCACCAGGGAAGCCCCAAAAGCCTGCAGCACCCGGTATTCCCAGGGATCTCCCATCCAAGTACTAACCAGGCCCAGCCCTGTTTGGTTTCCAAGGTCAGACAAGATCAGGTGTGTTCAGGGTGGGATGGCCAGATGAGATTGCGGATGATACCAAAGGCAGGAAGAAGGGGCTGCTGCTGGGGTGCTTTCAGGAAAGGGTTGAGATGTGGTGGCCTGCTCCATCGACATCTAGAGAAGATGAGCTCACTGGGGGCAACTCCACTCTGCCAGGAGCACTTCTTGGGCAGAATTTCTGTCCAGGAGCTGCCTACTGAGTAATACTTCTGTGCTAACTACACAGCCCATGGATTTGTGACCTGGTCTTAAGTTACCTTCCTGCTGGCAGCACAGGGCTGTAACTTGAAAGGGTCCCCTGGGGAGACTTCTTGTCATGCTTTGGAACCCGCATCCTTCCTTCTCCATTCCTTTGTCACTAAGCTCTAGGTCCTCAGAGACCTTTATCAGAAAGCGGGTATCTCCAAAGGAGAACAGTCAGACGTGTATCAGTCAGTCACACGCTAGTATAAACAAAGTTAGCAAATGGGTACCACTGCAGGATGTTAGACAGCTGAGGGACAATCTTGCCGTATGGTGTGGGGGCTGTGGGGAGGGTCCCCGGCAAGGGGTGCAGGTGAGAAACTTTCCCTCTCCAGCTGTCACCAAAGACCCCGGGTTTCCCTTTCAGGGCCGCGTGTGCTGACTTCCTCCCAGGGTGGAGGCTGGGAAGGGCTGCAGGGGATCTGGTCTGAGTCAGGGCTGAATCCCAGTGCCAGGACTGCCTAGCTGGTGTGACCTGGGGCTTCCCAGGTGGCACAAGTGGTAAAGAACCCACTTGCCAAGGCAGGAGACATAAGAGATGCCGGTTTTGACCCCTGGGTCAGGAAGATCCCCTGGAGAAGAAACGGCAGCCTACTCCGGTGTATTTGCCAGGAGAATCCCATGGACAGAGGAGCCTGGCGGGCTCCAGTCCATTCAGTCACATGAAGCTGGACATCACTGAAGCCACTTAGCACGCACAGGTCAAACTCTCAGCTCCCAGCAGCCTCGTCTGTGAATCGGGCATGTCCCACCACAGAGGCCTGCTTGAAGGACAGGGCATCAATGGCAGCGTTTTCCCTGGTGATGCTCATTGTCTGATGCTGGACCCAGGAAGAACCACACTTGTCTGCTGCCTCTATTTCGTCTCTGGAGTGAGGCCCTGAGCATCTGACTCTACTGGGAAATTGTGTCTCTCTTTTCACTAAGCAGAGAGGTTGTGAAATGCCGCTGTGGGGTCGTAGGGTAAGGAGAAAGACAGCTAGGGAGCTCTGGGAGACCCCGACGGCAGGAACGTGGCCAGGATGAATGACGTCACTCCTCAGCAATCAGAGGAGGGGTCTCTACGAGGAGGGAGGAGTTGCTGAAGGTCAGAGGCGATTATGGCAAGGGGGTGCACTCTAGTACCCTTAGGGTCTCAAAGGAAATCTATGCCAACAGGAAATGCAGACAAGGAGGAAGAGAGGAAGGGAAGGAGGGAGGGAGGGACAGAAGGCGAGCTTGAAGGACCTTCTTGCTCCTGGGGACGGTGATGCTTCATAGCAGAAGCCTGGCCAGAGCGTGTTGAATCTGTCTCCAGCTGCCCCAGAGGCTGGCCCTCCAGGGAAGTGTTTTCTCAGAGCCAGTGGGTCCCCACCCAGCCCTATGGCGTGTCCCCGGGGAGGGTGGGGCAGAGCTGGGCTGACAGCAGCCACAGTGGCAAAGGCCTTCAAAGTGTCACCAGCCTCATCGATTAGTGGTCACGTGAACACCCTGTCGGGAAATGTTCTTCAGGCCACGGTCTTGGCCGCCACTCCGGAGGCAGGGCCTATTTGCTTTAGCAATTATCCTGTGCAGGTCTGAAGGGAGTGTTTATATAAGAGAAGCTCTGTGACCTCGCGCAGTTCATGCCCCGTCTCTTGGGGTTGTTCTTCATCTTGATCATGATGAGAGAGCTGCACAAACAGCCACATGGTGGGGGGCGGGGGCGGGGAGGAGAGCCAGGGAACGTCTCTGTTGGTTCAACAGCAAGGGACAGAAAAAGTTCTCTTTAAAAAGTGACTCTCCAAAAAAAAAATAATAATAATAATAAATTAATTAATTAATTGAAAGTGACTCTCCTATAAGAGAAGTCCGGAAGGGTTGGTGGGGAGCTTCATAAACTCATCAGAGACCAAGGGTCCCTCTCTCAGACCACTCTGCCATGCTCAGCAAAGGCATTCTCCTTGTGGCCCAAGATGACTGCCTGAGCTCAAGCCATCAAATCTGCATTCCAGTACAGGAAAGAGAAATGGCAGAGACGGGTACTTTCCCTCCATGGAAGTTACCCACACACTTTGACTCATTCCCATTAGTCATACCAAGCTGTAAGGGAAGCCTAGCCATGCCATCTTTTTTTCTGAGTAAACATATGCCAGTTAAAAAACTAGGAATTCTCTTACGGAGAAAAAGGCTAGGAATAAATATTGGGAGGAAACTGTGACGAGGTTCGGGATGAATCCCTAGTCCTAGGGACAGGCCGTCAGCTGGCAAGGGACCTGGTATCCTCTCCTCACTCTGAGCCTTGGTCTCTCATCTGAAAAATGGGACAGCTGTTCCCAAAAGGCCTCTGCTTCGGATAAGTGACTCTGTTTGAAACAAAAGTGAGAGCGAATTCAGAGAAACGCTGGAATATTTGACTGACAGGCTGTGTTTGGAAATGCCAGCTTATCTCGGTCTCCAATGCAGAGTGCGTGAGCATGCCTAGGCTTTTTTTTAAGTGAGTACATAGACGTTTGGACACATATTTTCCAGTCCTGGCAAAATATGAGTGTTATTCCAAATGCACGGGCAGCAGGCACTGAATCAGTTACGAGACAAGCTTCACAAAAGACTGAAATGCCTCATTTCCTGGGTAGGAACACACACATTTGTGTTTCTCTCTGCTTTGGAAACTGTAAAACGCTGTCATTTTACAGCCACTCATCGCACATATCTTCATCCTGAAGCTGTATGACAACTCGTGTGCCTGCTGGATTTTCCTCTTGTGTTCACACTGTATTGTGATCAGATATTTCCATGTAAATATGCAGTATGAACTCTTACCTGCAGTATGCCTGAGGACGTGGTTCATAAATGCAGGAGGATTCCACTCCTTATTCTTCACCAGCACTCCTGAGTCAGACCAGTTGTGAGAGTAAAGCGAGCTGCCCATGGGGCCTTTGCACAGCTGTCCTGGGCCCCGAATTGTTATCGTTGTTCAGTCGCCAAGTCATGTCCGACTCTGTGACCCCATAGGCTGCAGCACGCCAGGCCTCCCTGTTCCTCACCATCTCTCGGAGTCTGCCCATGTTCACGTCCATTGAATCGGCGATACCATCCAACCATCTCATCCTCTGTTGCCCTCTTCTCCGGAATATTCTTCCTCAAATACCTGCATAATTTCCCCCTCTTCACTCAGGCCTCATGCAAACACCCCTGCCTGTCCCCTGCCTGTGGCATCTTGTCATTCCCACTCCCCTCCTTTCACTTCATTTTTCTTCAAAACCCCTCCCTTTCCAGCACAGCATCATCTGCTTATTCTCTTTCTCCTGCATAGGAGTGAGATTCCATAGCAGCAAGAACTTTCTCAAAGCCCTCTGTCCTCAGCAGCTAGACTTGTGCCTGGGGGATTCAGATGCTCAATGAATATTTATCACCTCACGTCATCTGCTTTTCTAAATATTTTTCTGTTAGTCCTTAGAGAGAGACTCTACGAAAGATGAAAATAGTTGTTTGGGGGTATCTACTTTTTAATTTATTTTGTGGAAGTACAGTTGGTTTACAATGTTGTGTTAATTTCTGCCTACAGCAAAGTGATTCGGTTATACATACATTCTTTTTCATATTCTTTCCCATTATGGTTTATCACAGAATATTAAATATAGTTCCCTGTGCTACACAGGAGGACCTTGTTGCTTATCCATCCCATATCATGGTTTGCCTCTGCTGATCCCAGACTCCCAGTCCATCCACCCTCTTCACCCTCGGCAACCACAAGTCTGTGCTCCGTGCCTGTTACAGATATGTTCCTCTGGGTTGTATTTTAGGTTCTGTGTGTAAGTGGCCTCATATGGTGTTTGTCTTTCTCTCTGACTTCCGTCACTCAGTATGACGCTGCCGCACAACGGCGTTATCTCACGCATCTTTGCGGCTCAGGAGTATCCCACTGTGCGTATATGCACCACATCTTCTTTATCCGTCCATCTGCCCACGGACAGTTACATTGTTCCCCTGTCTTGGCAAGTGTGGAGAGTGCTGCCAGGAACATAGGAGTGTATGTATCTTTTTCAGTTAGAGTTCTGTCTGGATATATGCTCAAGAGTGCGCTGGCTGGCTCAAACGGCAACTTTATTTTTTAGCTTTTTTTAAGCAACCTCTGTACTGTTTTCCATAGTGGCTGCACCAACGTCCGTCTCCACCGAGTATAGAAGGGTTCCCTTCTCTCCACACCCTCTCCAGGATTTGTGATTCATGGACTTTTTGGTGATAGCCATTCTGACCGGCGTGAGGTGGTACCTCATTGTAGTATTGCTTTTGCGCTTCTCTAATAATTAGTGATGATGAGCATCTTGAAGATGAAAATGCTTTCACTCCTCCACGCTAGCAGTGGTGGGCATGGCTCTTCTTGGCTGGTACAGATTCTTCTCGAGCTCAGTCTACCTGAGTGTAAGCTTTTAAGATTCCATCTTGTCCCGAAAAGACTTTAACGTAGCTTACCAAGATCTATAAAATTTATCAGAAATAAGATAATTTGAAAGTTTGCAAAGGAAAATGAAGCACAGGGAAAATAAGGTTCTGGAAGTACGATAAAGATAACCTTCAACGCTTCCTGAACGGCGGCTGTGAGCAAGACATGGCTTTCCGGGCTCTGGCTCACTTGTGCTTCATGATGACACTGATGCGTCCCATTTCACAGATAAGGAAACTGAGGCCAAGAAGGAGGAAGGCTTTTGCCCAAGATCACTGCACTGGCAAAAGGCAGGAAGATGGGAGTCCGCAGTCTCTCAGCACATGGGAATCCCCCTCCCCTGGCCCTGTGCTCTTGGCCCCAAAGCCTGGATTGAGGAATGTGGGACCACCTGTGGGTGGCAGAGCCCTAAACGCCCGCTCGGGGGACCTCAAGATGAGCTGCTTCTGGGCATGAGTGAAAGCTCTGCTTTCCGTGGGTCAGGATTCCCAGCTGCAAGCAACAGAGGCCGAGTCTGGTTCTCCGTCTGGGACAAAGCATGATGCAAGGCCCTGTGGGGACAGACTGAGGGCCGCCTGGGAAGCCACGCGTGGGAAAGCCCGCGTCTTCCCGCAGCCCCTGCCCCTGCCACCAGGATGTCCTGCCCCTGCCCCCGGACAACAGCACCGCAGCCTTCCGAGACAATCCTAACCCTGCCTCTCTGGTCCAGAGGCCAGACCGCACACGGACACGTCTGATTGGCCAAGCCCGGGTCACCTGAGCATGGCCCAGTTGCCAGGGAGACAGACCCGCAGCCTTCCCACCCGCTTCCATAGGGGTGGCTTTTTATCCATCAACATCACACCCAGAAGATCTCCCAACAGGAAGGGAGGCTGGGTGCTGAGCAGCCCCTCCGTCAAATGACCAAAACCGCCACATCCTCCCTGAGGAGTCCCCAGGACAGCCTCTCATGGGGGTCCACTGAGAACCACAAGCTCTAACTGCTGGAAAAGCCAGGAGTGAGGGGCTGGTGCCTTTCTGGGTCAAGGGGTGAATGAAGGGGTGGGAAAATTGAGCAGACCCAGGGCTGGCCCAGGACCCCCATTCAGGGGCAATTTGGGCCCCTTTGTCACAGAGGCTTGTGGGTGCTTGGGGACCCTTCGGTTCTTGGCAGTTGCAAAAGCACCTTTATGGAATTAATCAAGAACTCGGAAGCTTTAGGGTGCTGCCTCTGGACCCCTCCACTCCCCACCACTCTCCAGGACCACCTGCCCTAAACAGCCTGTCTGGTCCCAGAACCGAAATCACCCCGCAGGCCAGTGCGAAGCTGGAGCTGTCTACCACGTGGGGTGACTTGCACTTCAGACTGTTCACTCCGAGCCCACTGGCTGGCAGGGACGCAGCCGCCGACCGGCTTGCCTGTTTTAGTTCCCTCAGCTTTGTTTGGTTTGTTACGCTGTCCACGTGGTTGGGGTCAAAGCGCTCATACAGGGTGCGCCGCGAGCCTCTGTGCACCAGCCTCCCTCGCTGCCCTGCTCTGCTCTGTGCCCAGAGAGGACAGCAGGGGCCAGGAGACTGTGTCTGCTTGCCCCTGCCACCCTCTGGATTCTGGACGAGGCAGGCCACGGGGACCGGAGGACAGGAGAGGAACACTGATGTCTGTTCTCCCGGCCGCTCATGCCAGGCTGGGCCCACTGCTGAGGCCACAGTGCCCAGATGCAGCCCATTCCTCCAGCCCGACCCCGAGGCCAGGCCCTCCCCTTCTCTCATCTCTGGGAATCTGCCTGTGGCCAGCATCTAAGTGCCTCTCCAGCCCTTATGATTTCCTCTAACCTGACCACACCTCTGCAAACTGTTATTTCATTAAACTTGTTTTGGGCTGATCTGTGTCTGCCCACCTCCAAATTCATAAATGGATACCCTAAGGACCAGCCCCTCTGAATGTGGCTGTATTTGGAGACGGGGCCTTTAAAGAAATAAATAAGGTAAAATGGGATCACTAGGGTGGGCCCTAATCCCAAAGGACTGGGGTCCTGATAAGAAGAGGAGGTCAGGACACGGACACACACAGACGGACGACCCTGTGAGGACACAGGGAGGGGACAGCCGTCTGCACGCTCAGGAGGGGGGCCCCAGGAGGACTGGCCCCGCCCACACCTGGGTCTTGGATTCCAGCCTCCAGGACTAGAGACAGTGAATCCTGTTGTTTAAGCAAAGCCTCATGTCTCACTGGAAGGAGCTGGCTATTGGCTACCAGGCCCTAAATGGTATTAATACATATCACAGCAATTTCATATCAAGGGCTTAGAAGGTTCTAGGCGGGGTGCTTCCTACATGGATTCCCTTATCCTTGTCCCCACCCTCAAAGATGGGCACGTTGATGTCCCTGTTACCCCAAATCACAGAGCAGATACCCAGGCAGAGTCTGAGAAGGCTCCAGAGGGTGTGCGGCTGGGACCGATGCCCACCGGACTCATCCACACCGCACTTCTCTGACCACAAGAGGACGGGTTGCCCAGAGTGAAAACACAGCCACCACGTTCGCCCAAAATGGTCCTACATTCTTTAGACCGAAATTAAAAGAAGGGGCCGGAACACAGCTCTGGATACTTCCTCCTGACCTGTCTCACCATCCCTGGCACAGGTGATGACTTGAGGGTCCTGCCCGTGTGCATGGAAACGGCTGGAAGATGCCCTTCCATCCCCAAATACTCCAGCTGCCGTGATCAAAGGCCGCAGAACTGGTACACATGCTGCCAACAGCTGGGTGTTGTTCCAGACCCTGCACTGTGGCTGATGGAGGGCTCGCCCCGCACCCAGCACCTCGCTCACCATGCAGGGTGCTGAGGGCCAGGCCTGCCCCTTGCCAGCAAGGCCACCTGTGCTGTGGCTGGGAGGTCGCTGACAGCTGCAGTGGGGACGAGGTGGGCGGCAGGGCTGCCTTTTCAGAGGGGGACACAGGGACTTCCCTGGTGGCCCAGGCGCTGCGACTCCACGCTGCCAGCGCGGGGGGCCTGGGTTCGATCCCTGGTCAGGGAAGTTAGATCCCCTGTGCCACAACGAAAGATCCCGCACGCTGCAGCCACGAGCAAGGATTCCGAGTGCTACGACTGGGACCTGTCACAGCCAAACAGATTAAAAAAAATGGGGCGCGGCCCAGCCCAGCAGCCTGTGCGTCGGGCCAGGCCTCCATCCGACGCCCTCCTTCCAGCCAGCACGGCCCCAAGCCTCAAAGGCTGACCGCTGTTGCTTTTTAAATCAAATGTTTCGTAAAGGGGAGCCTGAAGGCGGCCTGAGGACACGACTTACTCTGCTTTTCAAGGACAAAGGAGGCTGGCTCCCCATCGGCCTGGCCCTCGGATGACCGGCCCATGCACCATTGCCAGGCCATCGTGGGCGGAGTGTCGTCCAGGCCCTGAGCCCTTTGGAGATAGCCGGGGTCAGAGTTTCGGGGTCAGAATCCTTCTCAGATTCCCTCCCAAGTCTGGGAAAGCGTTATCTTGAGGGTCTGTGAACAGTCCTCTCTCTGAGTGGCTGTCATTTGCATATGTGGCTGAAAGAGGGGAAGAAAATCCCCCCAGGGGCCTCAAGGAGCCCTGCTCTGGGGGGAGGTGGCCGGTGTCCCCAGGGGCAATGCCGCTGACGTTTTCTTTGGGAATCAACATCTCCCAGGCAACTCTGAAGAAGGGGCTGTCCTTTGGGAGACATCTGTCCCCTTGTGCAGAAGACCCCGAGTGACTCCGGGGCTGCCCTGCGGTTCTGGGGGGGCCGGTCCTCCAGCCATCGGACGCGCTAACTTGCCCACAAGTACCAATATCAGATGGTAGAGTGGCCAAGTACCTGAAAACAGCTGAGCCTTAAGAAACAGATCCCCTGGGAAATGACAGATGCCTTCTTGATTGTTTTATTTTTAAAATAAACTCTATGGGAAGCGATCCTTCTCTGGAGACCGTTTTACCCTGGACTCCTGAGTAAAGCTTGATGTCTCAACTGGGGTGTGTATGTGTGTGTGTGTGTGCGCGCGCCTGCATTAGTCACTCAGTCATATGCGACTCTTTGCTACCCCATGGACCGTAGCCCACCAGGCTCCTCTGTCCATTGGCTTCTCCAGGCAAGAATAGTGGAGTGGGAGGCCATTTCCTCCTTCACTTCACTGAGGGCTCACTGGACAGTCCTTGGGCCTTGCGGGCGAGAAAGCACCAGGTGTGTTGAATTACAGATACATCTACCATCCTTAGATAACTCTGAAACCATCTGGAACCTGTCATCTCCCTACCATCAACCCCCACCCCCACCCGCCACCACCTCCAGTTTATAGCCAAGAGCCTTGGCATCGATACTCTTTACTCTGAAAAAAAAAAAAAAAAAAAAAGGCTGTTTTCTTTCATGGGGCATCGAGCGTAAATATTTGCACCATTAATTAGAGTCCGTTTAATTCCCCAAACTCAAACAATATGGTCAGCCTTTAAGGGTAAACAGGCCACAAGACGTTAGTCATACCTGGAAGATCACTAGCGGAGAGTCTTCCCTCTGGCCCTTCACCAACTTCATTCTGCAAACAAACAAATAGACTAAGGTTGAGGAGAGGCCAAGGAGGCCCCAGCGTGAACTCTGGATGTAGGAAATAAAAAGGGCTGATTATGGGTTCTTTCTTTTGTTTCCATGGCCTTCTTGACCCATAATAATGTGTTGCAAGGAGCGTGGCGGGTCCATCCATGCAAATTCCAAATTCTAGAGAAACAAACGGGAGTTTGGTACAGTGCACTGGAAACAATTCTGGAGTTGACTAGAAATTTCCGGAACACATTGGACCTGGATATGACTCCCAGTTCTGCCACTTACTAGCTATGAGGACTTGGGCAAGCCTTAGTCCCCTCTGGGAGTCAGCTTCCTTAGCCATGAGTGGGAAGTATGACCCAGACCTCACGTGGCTGAGGTCACAGCCTCCTTAGCCGTGAGTGGGAAGTGTGACCCAGACCTCACGTGGCTGAGGTCACCTGGGTAAAGATAACGTTGTTGTTCAGTCGCTCAGTCGTGTCTGATGCTTTGTGACCCCATGGACTGCAGCACGTCAGGCCTCCCTGCCCATCACCAACTCCCAGAGTTTGCTCAAACTCATGTCCGTTGAGTCGGTGATGCCATGCAACTATCTCATCCTCTGTCTTCCCCTTCTCCTCCTGCCTTCAATCTTTCCCAGCATCAGGGTCTTTTCCAAGGAGTCAGCTATTCACATCAGGTGGCCAAAGGATTGGAGTTTCAGCTTCAGCATCAGTCCTTCCAATGAATATTCAGGACTGATTTCCTTTAGGACTGACTAGTTTGATCTCCTTGCAGTCCAAGGGACTCACAAGAGTCTTCTCCAGCACCACAGTTTGAAAGCATCAATTCTTTGGTGCTCAGCCTTCTTCACAGTCCAGCTCTCTACATTGATAGATGACCACTGAAAGGACCATAGCTTTGACTATGAGTGAATATTTAATTCCAGCGACTTGTGTTGCCTGAAATCTCTGAGGCCAAGGCTACTCTCCTGTGTCTGCGGGGGAAGATGGACAACATGGGCTCACAAAGCCTGTGTAATGCCCGGAAGCCATCAGTGTTATTTCTGGTATTTCCCCAGAGGCAGTCCATGGGCCTGAGTGCTCTACAGACCTGCCTGAGTGCCAAGGGGACATGGGGAGAATGAAGTGTGGTCTTCACGCCCCTTGCAGGTACTTGGGGCGTGTCAGGGAAGAAATCTCAGTCTGGTGCCTGGAGCTCCATGCCCTCTTTACCAAGTGGTCTCCCAGGGATTGGCACCATGTCAGGCTCAGGGTCCCTGGGGCATAGACCCCAGGTCAACCTGAACATGGTTGTACTTTTATTGTCCTTTATTAAATTGTCACCTGCTGGTGATTCTGATTTTCCATTTCCAATCGCAGTATCGAGTTCTTTACAAATGCATTTGATAAGTCTCTAAGAAGGAAGGGTTTGAGTTCCAGCTCTTACCGTTGTGTGACCTCAGGCAAGGGACTGCTCCTCTCTGAGCCTCGGTTTCCTGAACTGTAAAGTGGGGATGATAATAGAATGGACGGCACAGAGCTAATAATTGTGAAGTGCTTGGAACAGGGCCTGGCACACAGTAAGTGCTATGTAAGAGCCTGTTACATAAACAGACGCCCAAGGGGAAGCGCCAGGCAGGTGGCTGCCTCTGTCGGCAGGCCCCCGGCACGGGTTAAGGCCTCGGACACAGACCCGCTTCAGCTGTAGTCCTCTGCATCCGCGCGGGTGCCCAGGCTCATTCCAGCGACTGCGTGCCACAGTCGGGAGCCCCTCGTATCAGCAGCAAGCAGCTGCCTCCGGTCCCCAGCTGCCCAGAAGGCTGGGCTGGATTCTCCCAGCTCGCGGTCCTCTCTCTAGTCCTCCTCCTCCTTCCACTCCGCTCCCCCCTACCCCCTGCCCCCTGCTCCCTCCTCCTCTTAGCCACTGAACTCTCTGTCAGCCTTGCCCAGGGCCTTGGGCCACCTTGGGACCCCCTCAGTCCTTGCAGGCACTTTCGTGAGACACTTCAGCTCCTTTCCGTTAATCTGTTTGTTTTGTCTGCATCAGGCCTTACAGTCTTCACTGTGGCACTTGTGACAAAGGGGCTTCTCAGTAGTTGTGGGGCTTAGGCTTAGTCGCCCCAGAGAATGTGAGATCTTAGTCCCCCAACCAGGGATCAAGCCCATGTCCCCTGCATTAGAAGGCAAATTCTAAACCGCTTGACCACCAGGGAAGCTCCCCTCCTCAAGTCCTTTCAAAAGGCTCCTTGGAAACAGCCTGAAGGACCATCAATGGATGAATAGACAAACAAATGTGACCTCGCCAGACCACAGAATATCATTCAATCACAAAAAGAAATGACGTTCTGAAATATGCTATAATGTAGATGAGCCTCAAAAACATCATGGATTTTGAAAAAAAGAAAATTATGAGAAAAGAAAACCACTGTGGAACGGATGAGACACAAAAGACCACACGCGGTGCGATTCCGCTGATGTGAGGGTCAAGAAGGGATCCGCCAGGGAGGAATGGGGACCTGATGGAGCCGGGGGCTGGTGCGATCCCACTGATGTGAGGGTCGTGGATGGATCCGCCAGGGAGGAACAGCGAGCTGACGGTTACCGGGGCGGGGAGGGGCAGTGACCCTCCGGGGTCCTGGGTTGTGCTCATAGTGATGGGCATGTTCTCAAACTACCAGGAAAGTCCCAAACGCCACTGAACTGGACTTTAAAATGGCTGATCTTATATTATGTGAAATGCACCCTGATGCTACTCCCCCTGCGCACCCCCCCACAAGAAAGGACTTGCTTGTTCTGTTCAGGGCAGCTGCCTGAGCCCACAGTCGGCCGGGCCCTGCCTGCAGATTCCTCCCTCCCCCGACCCCATCATTTGCCAGGCCACCCTGTTCCGTCACTTCTGTTCCTTTTCCCGGCCTCTCCCCTAAAGCCACCCTTAACCCCCAGAAACCCACCCACGCCAGTTGGGTCCCAGGTCAGGGGCCACTCCGGCTCCGAGATGCCCCCAGGAGCCGCCTCTCCTGCCTTAAAGCGCCGGCAACGTGGCCCTGCCTGCTCATCTGGGGACACAAACAACACCCTCTAATCCAGGGCTTGGGATGCGCCAGGTTCTGGGCTGGAAGTGTCTCTCTCCAGCTTCCCCAAACCCTCGAGAGGCAGCTCCTGCCAAGCCCCTTTTCACCCACACACTGAGGGGCCAAGAAGCAACTTGTCCACGGCTGGGTGGGTCCCTCTCCTTCCCTGTGAGGCCCGGGGCTTAACGCCTCTTCCAGCTTGCTTATCTCCTCAGACTGTACCGGTGCTCAGGGGGTGGGAGACACCCCTTGTACCCTCACCTCCTGCCAGCCCTGAGTAGGGGCCCTAGGCCCTGAGGAAGAGACGCTCAGAGGATCGGACTGGAATGAAAACAGACTTCTCGAGAAGAGAGCATTCCGGCGCCCTGTGACCCCGGACGTGTTCCAGGGAACAGTGACAGTGGACGCAGGGTGTATGTGACAGACTGGGCACCTCCTGGTCTCTCGGAGGGGCATGGGTGACTGCAGGGGCACAGAGGGATCTGCGGTTGTGTGTGTGACGGGCTGGGCACCGCCCGGTCTCTCGCAGGGGCTGGGTGACTGCAGGGGCACAGAGGGATCTGCGGTTGGGGGGTGGGTGGTGGCTGTAGGCCCCGTGACACTTCCCATCCAGGCAGCTCTGGCTTCTGACCCGCCCCCGAGCAGAATCTGGGGCAGTGGAGACCTTGAATGGAGTCTGATAAGGTCTGGGGAGGGCTGAGCCTGTCCCAGCGGGACCCTGGCCTCACCCTACAAAGCCTATTTAAAACCAGCCCAGGGCCTGAGTGCTGGCCTTCGCTGCAAACTGCCTTCTCTCCCTCCCTCCCTCCCTTCCCCGCTTTGCCGAAAAGGGAAACCATTTTCCATAATTACAAGCATTGTGCTGCGTGATTACTGTATTCCGTAATGACGGCTGTGACAGCACGCATACCCCCTCCCCGGGACAGTCCACTTGCCCCACTCTGCTTTTGACATCAACATCTTCCTGACTGCGCAGGGGGTGGGCGCTGGGGCTCCCCGGAAGGCAAAGGAGTTGGGACCCAGGGCACCCCTTCTTCTAGGGCACTCGCTCCCTGTCCAGGCCACAGGGGAGCCCAGCCTGGCAACATTTACCAAAATAGCAGCCGAAACCAATCTTTGTAAAAAAGAGCTGGTTTGGGTATTTACTGAAATATCTTTTAAAACTTGATAGGATGAAATATCTTTTTTAAAAGGGTTTGGATCTCCAACGGGCTCTTTTGCATACGTTGGACACAGCTGAAGGGTTTCATCAGAACGTAGCTTAATTGGAGCCAAGAAATGAAAAGAAGAAAAATGGCTTCGATCAGAATGAATCAACATCTATTAATGGCTGTTTAACATATTTCGGCTAATAATAATACGTTAAATAATGTGCATTTTAAACCTAGCTAACTAGACAATAGCTCTTCTCTGCCCTCAAAAGGTAAACAATGATGGTTAAAAATAGCCCCAGGACCTATTTACATTTTTTTCCTCCTGAGCGTTTTTTTGGTTTATAGTTCATCATTCCAGGGGTTAGAATTCTAAAATTTTCTCTGTGTATTTACACAACGGAGCTATTGCTATGTATCACGTTGGCTATCAGACCTTTCCAAGAAAAATGAGTTCGTATCTGGACTCCCACACAACAGTGGTTTGGGTCAGCTGGAAGGGCTCTGGGAAATTCACGTGGCCCCAGCAAGGGCCCCTGCAGTGCCTCTTCTCCCTGCAGCTTCCCCTGCCCTCCTGGGTATACATCCGGGGTACACAGCCTCTGGGCAGCCTCTGCACAGAGTGACCCTCCACAGCTCCCCTCCAGGTGCTTCAAAGCCCAGTTTTTCAGTCTAGACCAAAACGACATAAATACCAAGGACAATCCCAGGTCACCTCTCTCCCTGAGCCCCTGAGAGGAAGGAGGCCTGAGTCCCCTCTCTGTACATAGCACTTGGGGTGGGGGGCAGGGGAGAACTTTCCGGCAGGAAGCACTTCTTTGTGGTTTTGCTGCTACTAGAGCATTTCCACCGATCGGTACACGTGGCTGTCAATCCCAGCAGGCCTGGCGGGGTTGGGGGCGTCATTAGACGGCTTTCTAGTGGATGTGGTCTGTCCCCACAGAGGGGCCAGATCCAGTCTCCTCCCCAAGCCAGCCAAAGCCGGGGGGCTCACGGACTGCTTACTTGGCAGGGGAGCTAGGGGTCCCCAGCCTGGGTGAGTGGGCTCTCAGCACCAGCCTGGCTCCTCCTCGGACTGCAGAAAGTGGGAGGTGGCCTTTCAAAAGGTGAAGCAGTCTGCTCCTGCCCCACCACTGCTCTGCAGTGATCAGGGAGCAGCTTAAGTGAACCTTTTGTTTAAGGCAGTTCTGCCTCAGAATTGATGGTATTTATCCGGAGATGTCATGGGTGTGAGGTCTGCAAAGACACAGGAGGCGCCTTGCCTGAGGCGCTCTGTGCACTCCTAGTGCCCACATAGCCGCTGCCCGGGAGGATGCTGGCATGTCCAGACCTCACCTTCTAAACAGGAACAGGGCTAGAGAGTGGTACCTCCGGCTCCTAGCCCTGAGCCAGCCTGCAGGATGTGGGGGAAGCCCCTGCGGGCACCCCTGGCTGAGTCCTCTTAGCCTCGCAGGCTGGAATCCTCAAATAACAGGAGTTTTCTCCTATTTGGGAACAGTTCTCACCTTATTCAGATTCCCAAGTTCTGCATAGGTGAGGGTTCAAGTTCAAGCCAGGCACTTGCCCTGTAATCTCCCGATCGCCTTCGCTTCCCTGGGCTTCACTACCTCCCGCCTCTGACAAGTTGAGAGTGATGACTTGGGGTCCCGCTGCCTAGGAGAGGGGGTAGCGCGCTCTCCGCTGACGCCCCACGCTGCGCTGGTCTCTCTGGGTCGTTGCCTCCTCTCCGCCCCCGCCCCCACCGCAGTCAGCACCCCCTTCCCGGGGCCCTATCTGGGGGCCCGCTGAGCACAGCGGCTCAGGGCTCCACTGTTCACCCCGACTGATAAGCGGGTCAGACAGCCGGTGGAGACGCGCCCCTCAGAGCAGGAGGCCGGGGCGGGCGGGACCCGCGGCGGATCGCTGCCGTGGCTGCTGGTCTCCAGCGTCCCTCGCGCTCCCTCGGTGTCCGGTGGCCGCGGGGGCAGTCGCGCTGCGCACTGGGCGGGGCGAGGGCGGTGTCCGCAGGTAGCCCCGCGGGAGGCTGGGGGGCAGGGAGCGAGCCGGGACCCCCTGCCCAGAAAGCCTAGGGGGAGGAGCGGCTCGGCCGTGCGCGAGGGCGGCCAAGTTTGGCTCCGGCGCGCCGGCTTCGTGTCCTGCGTCTGGGGAGGCAGAGGGGGACCGTCCCCTCCCGAGTTGGGCTCGGACCCCGGCGCCCGGAGCCGCTTCAGACCTCTAGGGGGGCTTTTGGTCGCCCCTCCTCTCCTGGATCCCGTGGTCCGGGGCGCACCGGAGCCGGGCAGTGAGCCGCGCCATGCTGGAGGACGACATCGGCCTCGAGGCATTGACCCCCAAGGAAGCCCCCGCAGCTGGTGAGTATCTAGGGCCGGCGCGAGGGGCGAGGGACCCGGGTGTGGCGGCAGCGGCACCGAGGTCTTTCGGGGACAGCGGCTTCCCAGGGACTGAGGGGCGTGCAGGGAGCAGGAGACAGAGACCCCTGTCTCCGGTGGCGGGGACGTCCCTCGCGAGCTTTTGGGTGGGGGTACTTTGTCGGCCTCGGGTCACTGAGGGCACTCACAGACACACTGACAGCGGACAGACAGACCGCGAGCTGGGCGGGGCTGGGGGCCGCCGCGGCCCCCTGGCCGGCATCGGCCAGCCGAGCGGTTTCCCATTCCCGGGACAGAATCGTCCAAGCCCTAGGCGGATGGAAGGTTTTCGGATGTTTTTACAGGCGCTATTAATACACATAATATTTCCGTGCTGTTCCGGAGATTTATTCGCGATATAAAGTCACTGCTATGACTTGAAGTCATAATGGAAACTGCGTGAAACTTGGAGGGGGAGACAAGTGAGACTTGGACGGCAGCTGGGAGGGGGAGTCCCTGACTTCCTCGGCCCCTCCCTGAACATAAATCACGACCCTGGCTATTTTTGTACCAATAATTTTAAAATAAATGACCCACGCCATGTTTCCTGGATGATTTTTTCCCCTCCCAGTTCAGAGGTTATTAAATAAACCTCAGAGAGGGACACTGACAAGGGGCTACAGCCTGCACTTGGCTTTAATTACGCAGCCGAATTCCAACCGGGAGCGCCCTGGTTGGTATGCTGTGCCCCGTGGTCAAAGCCACCTGCAACCAGGAGCCAGGAGCCGCTGAGGAGGAAGCCCTCCTCCTTGTTCCTTGGTCGCTCCTCCTTCCCCCAACCTTCACCTCTTCTAGGGGTGGGGGATGCCCATGGAGAAACTTATCCTGGTGTCTGCTTCTTAAACAGCCCCAACTGGACTTCTTTCTAGAAATGACACCATACCCATCAAAGTCTTTTCAGGAGGAACAGAGAAGGCACTGCCAGCCAGAGGGGGAAGGCCACACCTGGGAACGGGGAAGCTTGAGAAAGTCAGCCAGGAGGGCCTGGCTGTGCTGGCGCGAGGGGCCGCCTCCAGCTCCCTGTGGACATGATGCATTCATGAGTCCCAAACTCAGCATCTGTGAGCGGCTAAGCAAGCTCTTGCCTCCTGCTGGGCACCGAACTAAGCACTTCACATGTTCAACCCTCAGCCTAGCCCTGCAAGCTGGGAGCAGAATCATCCCCATTGTGCAGACAAAGAAGCCGAAACCACACAGCTACCTCACGGGGCTACCGAGACTGGAGCCCAGGGTGACACCTGGGTCCAGCTCCCATGAGATTTCTGGTCCTCCCTTACCCCCACCAGGCAGAATCACCCAGGGATGCAGCTGGAGCTGTAATTCCTGCACACAGGAATGTACTAGCTGGGGGGGGCTTGCTCTTTGGTTTTGAGAGCCTTTTAATTGGGGGGCGGGCCATATCTCTGACGTGAGGATCCGGGGGCTCTCAGGACGGTCTGATTCAGACAGGCTCCACCCCTAAAGCAGGCTTTCTG
Source organism: Bos taurus (assembly GCF_002263795.3). NCBI lineage: Eukaryota > Metazoa > Chordata > Mammalia > Artiodactyla > Bovidae > Bos > Bos taurus. The sequence continues at coordinate 47,188,145 of NC_037356.1, forward strand.
CTCCTTTCACCTGCGTCTCCGCTCTGTGTGATGGGCAGGGGTCTCGCCCCTCTTCTCCTGCTCTGGGCTTCAGTAATGACAGGTCTAAGACCCTAGGACTACTGCTCCAACCTCCATTCCTGGGTTTGCCACCGGCACCCGCTTCTGCCACAGCCAGCATGCAAGAATGTGGGCGAACTCTGACAGCATCACCCTCCCTCTCTAGCTGTCTCAGTGAAGGCCCAGAGGCCGCACTCGGTGCGGGTCAATAGGAAGTAATAAAGCCGCAGAGGTGGAGGATGGAAAGAGGCCTTAGCTCCCTCCTTGTCTCCGCGCCAGGCGCTGAGGCCCTGACCGCAGACGTCCTCACGGCGGTTGCAGCTGTGGAGAACCCGATTCTGAATCCCAGCCTTGCTGCGTGCAGCTCTGTGACCTTGCTCAACCTACCCAACCTCTCTGTGCCTTAGCTGTCAACCTGGAGGGTTTGAGTCTACAGCATTTTTTCTATTCCTGCTCTGCTGTGCCTCCCCTCTTCATCACCACACGCATCTGTCCACAGCCTCAGGTGTGACGTTCTACCCAGCGTCCTGAGACATCCCAGGACCAGCTCAGTCTTGTTTCCCTGCAACAGTCATTACAGATGCTACCTCCTTCTCGGCCTTCTTTTTAAGCTCCCTCGTTGTTTGTTAATAAGCTATTTATTCACAAGCCCATGGCCTGCACCTCCCACTAGGGCAGCTGGAGTTAGGGCGAGGTGGACACAGGCACCCCCCGCCCAGGACATGTCCGCCCAACTCACTCCTGCTCATCCCTCAAAACCCTGCCAGGATGTCCCCTCCTCTTGGAAACCAGCCCATGTGCCTCTCTCCACTGATGACACCCTGGGCATGGGGAGCAGGAAGGAGGGCTGGTGGGTAAAGATGGTTGTTGGTTGAGCAGTTCGCTGTGGGCCGGGCGTCATCACAGTGAGTGAGGTGGACCCTGTTGTCTCCCCATTGGTGGATAAGAAAACCGAGGCATGGAGAGATTTCTGAAGGTCACAGAGCTGAGAAGCAGCAGATGCAAGGTGTGAACCCCAGGCAGCCTGGCTGTGGCTTGTCACCACACGCTGCTCCCCACTCAGAGAGGATGGGAGGGCTGGCCCCTGAAACTTTCACCTGCCTGTTCAGCAAACAGCTATGCAAGGCCTGCAGGGTGTCTGGTACTGCACCCTCTGGGCTTGGGACACAGCAGGGGACAAAGCAGACGCAGTCCTGGCCTTCGGAAAGCTTTTTGACCACATAGAAGAATTCGATATCTCATATGTTGGCTGGTGATGAGTCCATGAAGATAAGTCGAACAAAATAGGGGGCGATTTTCAAAAGGATGGCCATATGCTCGCTTGGGCAGCACATATACTAGAAAGGGTGGCCAGAGAAGCCCTCATCGGGAGGCAGCGCGGGACAGCACGCCTCAAAGAGGTGGAAGAAAGGCAAGCTGGGCAGAGGGAACAGCCAGTGCAAAGCCTTATGCCTGGAGTGCCCGAAACACGCCAGCTGGGCTCACGGAGTCCAAAGGGAGTGCGAGAGGCAGTCCAGATTGTCATGGGCCCCTGGAGCCTCTGGAAGGGTCTAGAGCGGATCTAGGTTTGGGCAGGATCCCCCTGGCTGCTTTGAAAGGGAAAGACAGGAAGGCTGAGGCGGGGAGGGCAGAAGCCAGTCCGGAGGCTCTTGCAGTAATCCAGGCGCAAGTCGCTGGTGACAAGCGGAGGGCAGTCTCCGGGTGTGTTTTGAGAGTAGAGTGGACAAGGATTGGCCACACATCACATGGAGGGTCTGAGAGTAAGAGAAAATTTAAAGAGCAGCTGGAACATTTTTGGATTGAGCAGGAGAAACAGGTGTGGGTTAGGGTAGGTGAGGGGCTCACCTTTTGGGGTTTTTTTAGTTGACATTAAACAGAGATAACATTTTCATCATTTTTAAGCATACAAATCAGTGGCATTCAAGTCCTTTTCGAATGTTGTGCAGCCATCACCACTATCTATTTCTAAAACTCTTCTTATCATCCCCAAACAGAACCTGTGTGCTCATTAGGCAATAACTCTCCATTTTCCTCCCCCACCGCCAGGCCAGGGTAACATCTCCCCTACTTTCTGTCTCTATGAATTTGACTATTCTAGGTACTTCAGAGGAGCAAAGTCACACAGTATCTGTTCTTCTGTGTCTGGCATATTGCATTTTACACGCTTTCAAGGTTCAAGGTATCAGAATTTCATTCCCTTCTATGACTGAATAACACTCCATCGAATGTGAGACCACATATTTCTTATCCATTCATTCAATGGACACTTGAGTTATTTCCCCCTTTTGGCTATTGTGGTTAAAGCTGCAACAAAAATTGCATTCAAGTGTCTGTTTGAGTCCGTGTGTGTGGATGCTAAGTCGCTTCAGTAGTATCTGACTCTTTGCGACCCCGTGGACTGTAGCCCGCCAGGCTCCTCTGTCCATGGGGTCCTCCAGGAAGAATATTGGAGTGGGTTGCCATGCCCTCTTCCAGGGGATCTTTCTGACCCAGGGACTGAAGCCAGGTCTCCTGCATTGCAGGCAGGTCTTCTAGTATCTGAGCCACCAGGGAAGCCCACAGAGCCTTTGTTTATCTGTTAATTTCTTCGCCCAGTTTTTAGGGGTTGTTTGTGTTCTTGTTGTTGAATTGTAGGAGCTCTTTATATGTTCTGGATATTACACCGTTGCCATTGTAAGACATGCAGATGTTTGCGCTCCTCCTCCAGCTGGCCTTTTCCCTCCCTGGATCTTGTCCTCTGACACTTCACACACAGTGAGTGTCTCTTCTGTGCTGTCCTGTCACTCATGGAGGAAGCTGCCTGGTACCTGCAGTTTGACGCATAATTCAACTTAGAGGCAGATGATGCTCCGTTTGGGGGCCGTTTACAGTGCCGGGAGCTGGAGATACAGGATAGCCGTGGTCCTGCTGCCATGAAGTTTACAGCCTGAGTTGATTTATGTTGTGATGTTCATTATGGAAGGGCCCTGATTCGGGCTAAGTAAGCCCTGTGTGCTGAGGACCCATCCACCCAGCTGTCCCACCACCTGCCTCACCTGAGCTGTCCCTTCCATCAGACACACGACGGGTTGCATGGATCACGTCTGCCTCACTTGATGGGTCCATGCTGTAGCCCCAGCACAGGGCTTGGCAGAGGGAGTGGAGGATAACTGACGGTTCCTGTCCACTCATCCTGTTTTAGGCACTGTTCCAAGCCCTTTTCGTGCATCATTTCCTTTAATATTCACTTGATGAGTTGGTAACGCATTAGTAATATCACGAGCCCCTTGTGACAGATGAGGAAACCAAGGCACAGAGACACCAAGTAACATGCCCAGGCTCACACAGCCGAGGGCGCCCTGGGGATCAGTCAGCGTGGCTGGAGGTGGGCGGATCCTGAGACTCAGGTCAGCGCTGGGGCCGCTGGACGAGGATCCAATCTGGGTTCCCAGCTCCAGACATGGGGTCCTCTGCAACTTGCTAACGCCTCCCCAGCCCTCTGACTGGGAGGCAGTCCTTGGGGTTGGGGGGTGGGGCCCTGCTGCTGCTGGAACCCCCGCAGGGAGCCAGGTGTCTCTCGCCAGCTCTTCCTCTCCCGAGCCTGGCTTTGCCTGGCGTGGGCGCCCCCAGCAGCCGGCAGGGCCCTCCGCCTCCAGCACCAGGCACACGTGTCAGGGTTTTCACGCTGCGTAATGAAGTATCAAAAGCTTTCCGACCTTCAGAAATCCATTTGACCACGGTCACGTGGCCACTGGGTAGACAAATTACTAGTTTCATGCATTCGGCCCTCGGAGGGCCTGTGTGTGATGTCTTGCCTGGTAAGCCAGGCTGCTCGTTTGCAACCCAGGGGTCCCCTCACCCACCTAGGGGGCTTGCACCTCAATGCAGCCCCACTGGGCTCCGGGTTCCCACATGCACAGAGGAACCCCCCAGGCGCCACCCCCGCCGGGCAGCCGAAAGCTCCTCCCTCCGGCTGCCCCCCTGTTTGCCTCTGGGCGTGGAGGGCAAACATTCCCCTTGACACCCAAGATTTAATCCTTTCCTTTTCACACTAAACCGGAATGATTGCTGCCCACGTACGGCCTCGGGCGTATAATGACTTTTTAATGCATTTACATGGCACTTCGCTGGAGAAGTCTGAACGCACTGTTTGGGATGGAAATGGAGCTACTGATGTGAGCTGTTAGAATAAGGCATAATTGAGCATATTTTTTATTACATTGTTTCCTGGTCAGAGAACAGCTGGGGACTGGGGGGTTCCAGGGGAAGGAGAGTGAGTGAAAGCCCCGGTCTGTCCGCGGGTTCCCACTGCAAACTCTCTTGTTGAGGACGTCGGGCTCCGGGCTGGAGTGGGGCCCGCAGAGCATTCCTTCCTAACCCCAGCCCTGTCCTCAGTCCAGGAGGCTCAGATCGCTCCCACCGGCTCTGCGTGGTGCTGTCACGCTTCTGCTTGGCCCCCCCTCCCACCCTCCCTTTACCTGGTCCGGTTGATACCAGTTCCCAAACACCCCTCAAAGCCTCCCCAGCTCACCGTGTCTGTGCTACCCACTCCTCAATTCCCCTGTTGTCTCCAGGCTGGCCCCCTCCTCCCCACTACGCTGGACCCCGCCAGCCCTCACCTGGCCCACAGGTGAAGCCCACCTGCCTCTCAGGGTTCCCTCTCGTCCCCAGCCCTTCCCCTCGCTGTTCAACCTCACTGACCTTCTGGTCCTTCATCCCTTCTTTTCTGCTCCCTGGGCTCTTGGCCATTTCTCCCTCCAAGCTCCATCACCTCCTCCTGGAGGCTTTTCTTGACTCCGATGGCCCGCGGCATCTCAGCACCTCTCCCCGACTACTTACAGTCATCCCTGTACCCGCTGCTAGGGGTATTCTATTAGCGTGGCTCTCCCAGCACTCTGCAGAGTTCCAGAAGGCCAGGCCTGAGCTGGTTTTTGCCAGTTTGGTTTTACACACGCTCTGTTTGTCCTTAAACCCCTAAGACCAGAACTTGGAGGAGGCTGGGAGTAGGCAGGTGCCCGGACCAGCTCAGGACTCCTTTGCACAGGGTTTGTGGTCTCAGATGACCTCCTGGGAGTTAGGTGTATTTCATTTGTGTGCTATATGAAAAAGGAGTGATTTTAAGCAAAAAATACTCCACTGTGGATATTGGTATAGCATGGGAAGATTTCCCTTCAATAATTTTATTAATGTATTTGATTTTGGCTCTGCTGGGTCTTTGATGCTGCACGAGCTTCTCTCTAGTTGAGGTGCACAGGTTTCTCTTTGCGGCGGCGCCTCTTGTTGCAGAGCTCGGGCTCTGGGGCATGTGAGTTGCAGTCGTTGCGGCTCCCAGGCTCTAGAGCACAGGCTCAATGGTTGTGGCGCACAGGCTTAGCTGCTTCAAGGCATGTGGGATCTTCCTTGACCAGGGATCGAACCTGCATCTCCTGCATCGGCAGGTGGATTCTTTACCACTGAACCACCACGGAAGCCCCGGGAAGGTTTCCCCTTAATTGATAGGTAGCTAGATGATAGATAGATACATATAGTTAGGCAGATGATACAGAGATGGCTTACATAATGTGTTTTGTATAACACATACAATCTCTTTATATTGTGCTGTTCAGTCAGTTCCCTGGTGGTTCAGACAGTAAAGAGTCTCCCTGCAACGTGGGAGACCCGGGTTTGATCCCTGGGTCGGGAAGATCCCCTGGAGAAGGAAATGGCAACTCACTCCAGTATTCTTGCCTGGGAAATCCCATGGACGGAGGAGTCTGGTGGGCTACAGTCCATGGGGTTGCAAAGAGTCGGACACGACTGAGCGACTTCACTTTCTTTCTATTCAGTCATTAAGTTGTGCCCGGCTCTTTGTGACACCATGGACTGCAGCGCCCCAGGCTTCCTTGTCCTTCACCATCTCTTGGAGTTTGCATTGAGTTGGTGATGCTATAGACTTTATTTATTTTTTAAAATATTTCTTTATTTGGGTGCACAGGGTCTTAGTTTTGGCACATGAGATCTTCACTCTTCATTGCAGGATGTAGGATCTTTAGTTGCAACATGTGGGTCTAGTTCCCTGACTGGGGAATCAAACCCAGGCCTCCTGCATTGGGAGCACAGAGTCTTAGCCACTGGAACACCAGTGAAATCCCCTGGGCTGTAGACTTTAGATCGTAGCCATCAACTTGTGAAACCATCTTGAGCTGAGTTTACTGCACTTTATCATATGCGGACTCTTTCTTAATTCGTATTTTAACATCAGCATGCCTTACACCACTGACAGCTGGTTGTGGTTATAAATTAAACAATATGTGACTAAGAATACAAACAATTTAAACCTCTCGCTCGGCCAAAGCTCTGAGAGTTGTTAGAAGTGTCCAGCTGAGCCATAAATTGAGTCTTGACCTCAGCTGACCGCCTCATTCACACACAGAGGCTCTCCAACTTCCATCTCAAAGGGGAAATCTTTAACTAATTATGTCTTTGATTTTAATAAATAGTCATCGGAACAGGTGTTCTTCTGCCCTTAAAGAGGTTAACAAATGCCCTGGATCCCCTCCAGAGACCCTGGAATGAGAAAGCCAGGAAACAGGGACTCAGAGAGGTTGCGTGATATTCCTGAAGTCACGCAGCAGTTTGGTGACAGAGGTGGGGCCAGAGCTCCTGTTAGCTTACTCCAAGTCCAGTGCTGTCTCCCCTCTTCCCAAACCTAAGGAGGAGGTTAGAGTCGACAGATAATTAGCCTTGGAAGTCCCTTCGGGAGGCTGCAGTGCGGACCAGCCTTTAAGAAAGGCCTGGCGTCCCCTGTGTCTCTGGCCGCTTTGGAAGGGACACCATGTCTTTGGCTGGTGCCGGGTGAAGTCCAGGCTCTACGATGCAGCGACTCTGGAGAATGCGCTGGGCTCCTCTGGGGCTGGGGTCCTGGGGGTGGGTGATGCCCACGCGCTGAAAGGCACGAGGGCACGAGAGCTGAACAAAGAACAGTGGGTTCACCTCCCTGGACTCGGGCTCCCTGGGAGGCGGGTGGTGGGTGGAACGGCCTGCAGTGTTTGAATGTTTGCTCTTATCGCTGTTCTTTCGGGCGGGGAGGGAGGAGGGGATAGCCATCGCGGTTGCGAACCCAGCAGGAGAGTGGGGATGGCCCCCACATTCTGCTGCTTCACATTCTACCCTTGATCCTGCCTTTTGGAAAAAACACTCTCCTCTGTCCTCCCGTCCCTCAAACAAAAGATTATCGCCAGTTTAAGGACTTCCCTGGCGGCTCAGCAGTAAAGAATCCGCCTGCAAAGCAGGAGCTGCTGGAGACACAGGTTCCATCCCTGGGTCGGGAAGATCCCCTGGAGGAGGAAATGGTAGTCCACTCCAGTATTCTTGCCTAGAGAATCCCATGGACAGAGGGCTCTGATGGGCTACAGTCCACGGGATCGCAAAGAGTCGGACACAATTTAGCGACTAAACGGCAACAACAAGTGTACAGAGTAAGATGCCCGGATCTCAGGTGCTGTTGGTTCTAACAGAGCTTCCCACACCTGTGTGACCTGTGCCCGTTAAGCAGGGCTTCCCTGGTGGTCCAGTGGTTAAGAGTTTGCCTTTCAATGCAGGCGACGCAGGTTTAGTCTCTGGTGGGGGAACTGGGCTTCCACTTGCCGCAGGACAGCTAAGCCTGCCTGCCACCACAACTAAGACTCAATGCAGTGAAATTAAAATTAAAAAAACACGAAATATTCCTATTGCCCCCAGACAGTGACCTCACACTCGTCTCCCATCAACCGCCCATCCCACCCCCACCGTGGACGAATTCTGCCTGTTCTAAACTTCTGATAGATGAGAGCACAGGGTGAGAACACCCCCGCGTCCAGTTTTGTGCAGGGCAGTAGCAGTTCTGCTGCTGGGTCCGTCATATCGTGTGGATGGACCGAAGGCTACTGTCCATCCTCCTAGAAAGATTGGTTGTTTCCAGTTTGAAGCCTTTACGAATGGAGCTTCAAGGAACACTGCTTTTTATGGCCATGTTTTCATTTCTCCAATAAACGCCTCCAGCTGAAATACAGGGGTCATAAGACAAAAGTGTGTTTAACTATTTAAGAAACTGCCGGGGTTGTTTCGTCACTCAGTAGTGTCCAACTCTTTGCAACCCCATGGACTATATTGCCCGCCAGGCTCCTCTGTCCATAGGATTCTCCAGGCAAAAATACTGGAGTGAGTTGCCATTCCCTTCTCCAGGGGATCTATCTGCCCGACCCAGGGATGCAACCCAGGTCTTCTGCATTGCAGGCAAATTCTTTACTGTCTGAGCCACCAGGAAAGCCTAAGATGGGAAGCACCAGGGAAGCAAGAAAATGCCAGCTGGTTGGCTAGACTGCTTCCCTCTTTCCATCCCCCCAAGCAGGGTCTGAGAACTGTGATTGGATCTGATTTATTGGACTAACTTACTATCTGCACAAACTCTGGGAGATGGTGAAGGGCAGGGAAGCCTGGCGTGCTGCAGTCCATGGGGTCACAAAGAGTCGGACAAGACTTAGCAACTGAACAGCACCTATCTGCCCCTCCTCCTCCACTGATGTAAATGCCGGGTGGTCCAGGAGAGCGTCTCTTGTGTGTCCTGAATCCTCAGCACGCCCGCAGTGCCAGCGTATAGTCAGTGCTCAGTAAACCTTTGCCGAATGCACACGTTCCCACTTCTTCTCTGCTGCTGGTTGCCCAGGACCCGTGTGGCTCACTGAGGATCAAGAGGACCCGAGTCCCCATCTTTTTGTGAAAGAATCTGGGTGAGGGCACTCCCACGTCCACTGGAGACACCTGGGGGGGTGTCTGATAACAGTGCGAAGGGTTTCCTCAAGGACAGAGGGCAGGGAGCCCCAAGTGTCCTGCATACAGCGTAGCCCCATTGTTGTGTTCTGAAAAGGCCCGGGGGCCGGGTGTAACCAGACGCGCACCTCTGCTGGAGCGAAGTCTCAGGAAGGCACTTAACAGGGAACTCCCGGCAGGCTCTCCATAACTGAGCCTTTGTAACTGTAGCCCAGCCCAGGCAGGCTGGACAGGGATATTCAGTGGGGTCAGAGCAACGCACAATGAGCCCTTGGAGAGAAAGTGGACAGCACAAGCCGCTTGAAGTCCCATTTGTGTGTTTGGGCTAGACTTGGAAGAAGAAAATGAAACGTGCACCGTTCCTGGGGGAAAGCTTATATCAGTGTTTTCTCAGGAGAGAGGCTTGCTTCCCAAGAACCCAGAATCAGATCAGGTGATTGACGAGCTTCTTCAGAGAAAGGACCCAGTAAGCACATGAAAAGGCCCGCAAGTTCATTAGTCATCAGGAAGTGCAAAGTGAAACCACAACTCGATACCATCCTACGCCCACCAGAGGGGCTAAAATGCAAAACGCAGACGATGCCAAGCTCAGGCCAGAGCACGGGGCCACGGCGCTCTCACAGGCTGCCCACGGGGGTGGGAGCTGATGCCAGAAACTTGAGAGCTGCGAGTCACTGAACCAGGCAGACTTGCTGCTCTACCCTTGAGACGCCCGGCCTTGGTCGTCTAGAGACACACATGCAGATTCCTTGCAGCAGTGCACACCACGGCCCCCAAATGGGACCCCCTGGATGCCTACCAACTCTGGGCCAGATACTTACACATGGTCCCTTCCAACCCCTGAGCCCTCTATAGCCCGAGGTGAACTGCTCACAGCTACTCCCAACATCGGTGAGGAATCACCAAGGTTGCGATGAACAAAGGATGCTGGACTTGAACAAAGGGGACACACGCTGTGGGATCCTGTTTGTAGAACAAGCAGGATGGCGTCTGACCTGTTATAGAACATACAACAGCGAAATGCATCTGAGCAGACAAGAATCGGGGTAGTGGTTTCCCCTTGGGGGTCAGGAAGGGGGCTCCTGGGTGCTGGCCGCGTGCGAGTTCTTCGTTACCAAAAAGGCATCGTGTGTACCTGTCTCTGGCATGTGTGTGATGCTCCTGTGAGATGGTTTTAAGACATCAGGAGAGGGCAGTGCTGGAACCCACCCCTGCTTCAAGCTGCCTCAGCATTCTCGCTGACCATGTAATCCCACTGTGGAATTATGCATGGCATGGCTTCTCTCTACACGGGGTATCCTGTGTTGAGCTTGCCGCCAATCCCTACACAAGGGTGAGAGATCAACAGCAGGGCAGTTAGGACAGATTTCAGGCAGCTTCTGGGGCCTTCTCCTGCAGAGGTTCATAGAAGAGCCTTGGTCAGAGACCGGCTTCTCAGGTACAACGCCTGTCTCAGAAACCCAAGCTCACTCCTTATCAAGCAAAGAGTTGGCACACATTTTAAGTAGGGTATCCAGTAAACTAAGAGGTCTATCCTAGTGGGATCTTAGAACGGAGAATGCGGTGCCAGAGCCTTGAGTCCATGAGAGAGAATAAGTCAACGTGGATGAACTCACCTCTCAGAGCCACCATAAGAAATATATTAGTCAGCTTGCACTGTATAACAAACAACTTCAGAACCTAGTGGCTTGAAATAATGCATATTTATTATTTCAGGTCCTTTCGGTGGGGTCAGAAATTCAGAAATGGCTTAGCTGAGCGATTCTGGCTTGGGAGTCCCTCAGGAGGTTATCGTCAAGATGTCATCCAGGGCTGCAGGTATCTGAAGGTTGTCCTGGGGCTGGAAGATCAGCCTCCAAGTGGAGCCTCGGCTCCGCACCACAGGGACATCTCCTCAGGCTACGTGAGTGTCCTCACAGCATGGCGGCAGGCTTCACCGGGGGCAGGAGGTCCAAGAGAGAGTGAGGAGGAGTCTGAAATGCCTCTGACAGCCTGCTCTCAGGAGTAACATGCTGTCATTTCTGCCTTATTCTATTCATTCGAAGCGAGACACTAAGCTCCATCCATACTTAAAGGGAGGGAGATTGGGCTCCCTTCTGAGCACAGGAACACCCCAAAATTTGAGGACGTAACTTAAAACCACTGCAGCAAAACCCCAGGGACAGCAGTATTCTGGGAGCTTCTTTTGGCTTAGACTCTATGACCAACTACGGGATGGTACCAACTGTATCTAGCCCCCCTCCCCCTCCCGAGTCAGAAAGTGGCCTCAGCTGGCTGTGTCTACGGGGCCTAAGACCTCTGGGTGTCAGCCACCGTGTCCTCACCCTGGAGATCACACTCATTCTCCTCTAAGCATCACACGCCCGGAACCCAGCGTCCTGAGCAGCCCAGGGACCACACGCATCCTCGCCCACGAGTTGTCTGCAGCACCAGTTTTTAGATACTCATTTATTTGGCCACGCTGGGTCTTAGCTGCATCGTGCTGGGTTTTTTAGCTGCAGCACGTGGATCTTTAGTCGTGACATGTGGGATCTAATTCCCTGAGCAGGGATCAAACTTGGGCCCTTTGCATTGGGAACATGGGGTCTTAGCCACAGGAGCATCAGGGAAATCCCAGTAGCATCATGTTTTGAAGCAATAAGACAAAACGAGCCTTTGATTTTACAAAGTCTCAGCCAACTCTGACAAAGAGTGCCTGGTCACATTTGCTGAGTTTTTGGCAACTCGGCAGCATGTTGAAAAATTGGGCCCAATCACACGTACAGGCTCATTCTGTGATTTCCAGGACACAACAGCAACCCTCAGTTCATGCTCAACAGGCCAAAAGAGAGCGGCCACTGTGGTATCCACTGTTGCAAGGTGAACCGCCCAGAACAGTGGCTGCAAACGGCCACCCGCTATCTCTCATCAGGCTGTGCGTCGGGGGGCTGACTGGGGCCAGATGTGTGGTCAGTCTCCAGTGGGGACACTCCTGCATCCACAGTCAGCTGGTGGGTCAGCTGAGCTTGGCTGCTCAAGAGTAGCTGCGGTTCACGATGGACAAGCTGGCAGTTAGCTGGGATGGTGATGGGAGTCTCATGCTCCAGCAGGCTGGCCTGGGCTTGTTCACAGGCAGTGGCCAGATCCAGGACAGAATGCAGTGCTCTCAAGGCCCCGTGAGGCTTGTCACTTTGCCTCTTTCTGTTGGCCAAACCAAGTCACAAGGCCAGCCCAGAAGCTGCAGAGACACACCCTGCCTCTTGACGGGAAGCGTTGCAAAGTAGTGTGGCAACAGGGGCAGCTACTGGCCGGGGCAGGAGAATCATGGCCTCCTACAATCCACTACATGTGTGGTCTTCTTGACTTGCTGCTGAAGAAGACGTTGGGTAGAACTCAACATCTTCCCGCTGTTGTTGTTATTGCTCTCTTGCTAAGTCGTGTCTTACTCTTTGCAACCCCATGAACTGCAGAACCCCAGGCTTCCCTGTCCTTCACCACCTCCCAGAGTTTGCTCAAGCTCATGTCCATTGAGTCGGTGATGCCATCCAACCATCTCATCCTCTGTTGCCCACTTCTTTGGATAGAACTCAACATCTTCCCACTTGACCAGACCCTTTACCAACTGAGCTGTGAGGGAAGCCCATCTTCCCACTAAAAACTCTTAAAAAACCAAAAAGCACAGCTTTGAAACAGGGTTAGGAACATCTATTTCAAGCTAAGAGCCAAAATCACACTGAATAGTGATGTGTTACAAGTGGTTTCATTAAAATCAGGTACAAGTCAAGGATGCTGTGATCACCTCTGTCAATTATCAATGGCCTGAAACTTCTAGACTGTGCTATCAGACAAGAAAATTCAATAATAATTGTGGTTGTCAAAAGAGGGAAATGAAACGGCCACTTACTGAAGACGATATGATGGCCTACCTGAAAAACCCAAAGTATCAGCTGAAACATGGTGATAATCAGAAGGACAGCTCTGTCAGGGAGTCAGATGCTGACAACTCTCCAGAGCTACTGTGTGGCCAAAAGAACCAGTGTAACTGCTGGAAATTGCAGTGGAGAAAGGATGCAATCCAAGAGCAGGTGGGGGGAGTGGATAGAAATACCCTGTGAATAAACTTAAAAGGGTAAAATACCAATAGGCACAAAAATGTAAAGTTCTCCTGAGGAACAAAGGAAGGGAGGGATGGGGGAGGGAAGTTTGTATAAATGGATGGATGGATAAAAGAATAGACGGATGATTAATGAGTGGATGGGTGGATGGATGGGTGGGTGGTTGGACAGATGGATGGATTGATGGACAGATGGATCAAGGATGGATGGATGGGTGGATGAGTGGGTTAGTGAGTAGACAGATGGATGGACAGATGGCTGGCTGGCTGGATCAACAGGGAGATGGATAGATGGGTGGATGGATGAATGGATGGAGTAGTGAGTGGATGAGTGGATAGATGGATTAGTGAGTGGATGGATGGATGGACAGATGGCTGGCTGGATGGGTGGATGAACAGAGGATGGAGTAATAAAACAGATGTTTACACTCCAATTCTAAAATCATATTCTATGTAATTGATTGAGTCGGAGCTGGGCAATGATTGTTTCCTCCAGAATTCTACGTAATTGATTGAGTAGAAGCTGGGCAATGATTGTTTCCTCCAGAACAGTGACACGTGTTTGGAAATGGCCTAAATGCTCATCAGTGAGGGGTGAGGTACAATCTGTGGACACCCCACAAGGAGCAGCCCTCCCCCTCCCCCCCCGCCACCTTCCCCATCCCCAGGAGCTCATCAGGGGTTCTGCCCATGCCGCCACCCCACCCGACAGCCACGCAGGTCCTCCTGGGGTCTCCTCATCACACAGAGTTATCCTCAGCCCCCCATCTCGCTCAGCTTTGTCTCCTTGAGGGCAGGGTATGTTCCTGCCTCTTCAGCCAGAAATTTGTTGAGTGTCTTGTCTGTGCTGGGTGTGGGATTTATAGGGGTAAGTAAAACGGATGTGGTCTGGAGCACAGTTAAGTGACAAGAGAGGAAAAGGAGCATATTATAAAATGCTATCCCTCTTATCAATAAATACAACGCTGAGATGGATGGAGCATCGATTATATGCCAGATGCTGTGTGCGCCCCTTACCAAGCAGGTGCTGCCACCTCCTGATTCACAGAGGAGGCGACGGGGACGGTCACGCGGTCAGGAAGTGCTGAGGGCAGGTTCACACCCACGCGGGGGGACCGTGCACTTTGCTGAGCTCCAGCCACCTCTGCGGTGGCTGCGACAGGAATAACGCCTGTCCAGATGTCATGTAGCATCCTCTGAGACGTAAGGCTTGTCACAGGCTTCTCCTTCTTCGTTAGTTTCTTAAAATATATCATGGAAAGGCAGGACTATCCTTTTGGTGACTTCCCTGGTTTCTTTTAAACCTAGGAAATAATGTTTCAGTGCTCCTGGGAGAGGGTTACCATTTGGTCCCAAGGGAGGCCGACTTTATCAGCAAGTCTGTGAATGGCCCTTGACTTGCGGAATCAGAATTAGTAGGAAAAAATTCTCAGTGTGAGTGCCTTATGGTTGTCGCCACTGGTTAGGGAGCATCTCTTTTGTCTTCAGAACCCTAGCATGGGTTTCTTATCTAGTTTACTCCTCAGAGTGTCCCTGAAAGGCAGAGATCATTTCTACACTGAAACTGCAGTTCAGAAAGGTTAAGTAACTTGGCAAAGGTCACACAGCTTGCACCAATCTCTCAGAGCTGGAGACTTCTCTTTGCCAGTTTCAGAATCAAGGAGGAGGTGACATTGCTTAAAATGTCAATGAGAAAAACATGCTCGTTGGCACCCTGTCCAGGGTTATTCTAGGAAAGTCTGTGAGAAATTGCTATGGTTTGAAATCTCTGCTTCTCTATGGAGTCAGCCAAACATGGCCTCGTTGTTGATCTTTAGAAGCATATTTTTAGTGTGAGGTGGGTTGTGTTTATTTTTCTGATGGATAGCAAAGATGAGGTTTCTATAAATAAAACCTTGCCCCCCCCCATTTTACTTCCTGTGGACGATTCACAAGTGAGTTGACCAATCAAATGAGTTTACCAGCTCCAAAGAACTCAAAATGGAAAGTTCCCGTGAGTGAAGGGACCATCTCAGTCTTTAAAGAGCTTCTCCGTCTGGAGCCCCACGAGGTGGCTTTCCACGCCTGGTTAAGAGTGAGCCGGGGGTGCAGTTTGATTGTTTTAATGATAATTATGTGATACGAGTACCAATTAAGGAATGTTTCTCTTCTAACCGAAAGCAACCCACTTTCTGAACTGGAAAGCATTGTCGACCAAGTGATAAATACATCTCTAGCTTTCAATCTGTGAAACAACTGGCACCAGTGTGGGGTCCCGAAGTACCCAGAGCCCCCAAGACTTGTGCTGCTCTTTGTTCTGGTCTCTGGGGATCTGAGGCCAGGCCCACAAGGGATCACCCTCCCCATACTGAGCCCCTGTGCCCCCTTAGCACCACGGCCGTGGAAGACCCTGTGCAAACTCTCAACACATGGGACAGGAGGCATTTACAGGAGCTCTTGCCTTGCGCTGCCACCAGTGAAGAAACCAGAGACGATGTTCTTGGGAAGAGAAGCCTCTGGAGACGATTTACACCCAGCATTTTCAGTTCTTACTGCTATGGAGACAAGTCCTGGTCCCTCACCATGCCTACTCAGCCCTCGAGCCACCTCCTCTCTCCCTGCAGGTGCGCCCCACCTGTGCTCTGAGCCTAGCACACGGCTGATGCTCTGGGAGTCTGCATCCAATGTGGTGCCCAGATGCTCTCCTACCAGAGCGTGTGTCCCAGTTGCCAACCTTGCTCCCTCCCTCCCTCCATCCCTTGTGGCTTCTTCCTGCCTGCCTGCGTCTTCCCTGTGTGACCCCAGCTCCCTGAAGTGAACTTGCCAAGTCTAAGGACAGCACGGGCCGCCAGTGTCCACAGTGACCTCGGAAGTGAGCCCAGCACGCATCTCCCATGCCTACCTGACTCCTCCGTTCTCCTCTCTGCCCTGCCCCCGGAGCACCTGTCCTTTCCTACACACACTGATCCTCTGAAGAGCCTTTAGCTCTGTTAATATTATTGTTACAACAGATACATCAAATTTCCCCTCCTGCCCATCTTTGCGTGCACACTGCGGCAGTGTTAACTGGATACGCACTGCAGTAAATCTCTCAAACTTTTCATCCCGCCGAACTGAAACTCTGAACTCACTGGACAGTTCTCCCTTTCCCCTCCCCTCTGCCCCGGTACTCACCACACTACCCTTTGCTCCTAAGAGTTTGTCTACTTTGAGTGCTTTGAGTAAAAGTGGCATGGTGCAATACTCGTGTTTTTGTGGCTGGTTTATTTTACTGAACTCTGGGTCTTCATTGCTGAACAGGCTCTTCTCTCATTGCGGCGAGCAGGGACTATTCTTCGTTGCCGTGCACAGGCTTCTCTTTGCGGAGCTTCTCCTGTTGTGGTTTGAGGGCTCTAGGGCTCAGGCTCTGTAGTTGAGGTGCACAGACTTAGTTGCTCTGCAGCGTGTGGGATCTTCCCAGATCAGGGATCGAACCCATGTCTCCTGCATTGGCAGGTGGATTCTTTACCACTGAGCCACCCTGTCCTTCCCTTTCAAGGCTGAATTACCTTCCATAGGCTTCCCTGGTGGCTCAGATGGTAAAGAATCTGCCTGCAGTGCAGGAGACCTGGGTTTGATCCCTGGGTCAGAAAGATCCCCGGAGAAGGGAATGGCAACCCACTCCAGTATTCTTGCCTGGAGAATCCCATGGACAGAGGAGCCTGGCGGGCTACAGTCCATGGGGTCACAGAGTCGGACACGGCTGAGCAACTAACACTTTCACTTTTTGCCTTTCGTTGTGTGGATGGACTGTATCATCTTCATCCATTCATCTGTCAGTGGACACGGGTTGCTTCCACCCCTTGGCTGTTGTGAATAATGCTGCCGTGACGCGGGGGTGCAGACGCCTCTCTGAGATCCTGTTTTCACTTCTTTGGGGGATGTACCCACAGTGAGATTGCTGGATCGTAGGCTAGCTGTTTTTAATTTTTTGAGGAACCTGCACACTGCCTTTGATAGCAGCACTGTTTTGTACTCCCATCAATAGTGCACAAGAGTTCCAGTTTCTCTGCGTCCTCAACGACCTGCGCTATTTTCCTTTTTTTTTTGATAGTAGCCACCATAACGGGTGTGAAGTGATACTTTGTTGTGCTTTTGATTGGCATTTCCTTGACAATTAGTGATGTTGAGCATCGTTTCGTACGCTCATTGCCCATCTGTATATCTTATTTGAAGAAACGTGTATTCAAGTCTTTTGCCAATCGTAATCAGATTTTTTGGGTTTGGATGTTGAGTTGAGTTCTTTCTGTCATCCGGATATGAACTCCTCATCAGAGGCATGGTTTGCAAATATTTTCTCCCCGTGTGTAAATTGCCTTTCACCTTATTGATGGTTTCCTTGGCTGCACAGAAGTTTTGAGTTTTCTGTAATCGCCCTTGTTTTTGCTTTTGTGGCCTCTGCGTTTGGTGTCATATGCAAGAAATCATCGCCAAATCCCGTGTCGTCAAGATTTCCCCTATGTTTTCTTCTAGGAATTTTATAGTTTCAAGTCTTCTGTTCAGCTCTTTGATCCATTTGGAGTTAATTTTTGTATGTAATGAAAAGTAAGGGTCCAGGTTCACTCTTTTGCTTGGGGAGATCGGTTCTCCCCAACCCGTTTGTTGAAACAACTGTCCCTTGATCCATTGCATTAGGTGGTTCAACCAAATGATCTTGTTGAAGATAGTTTGACCATCTACGCAGGGGTGATCTCTGGCTTCTCTATTCTTTCCCATTTGTCTGTATGTCTGTCTTTCTGCCATTACCACCATGTTTGTAAGCCTTGCCTTCATCTTTGGTGGTATGCTCTCTAAGATGCTTCCTCTTTTCCTCGAACTTTATTGACTTTTAATGTATTTGGCTGTGCCGGGTCTTAGTTGCTGCACGTGGGGTCTCTGATCTTCGTTGCAGCGTGCTGGCTCTTTATTTGCAGCAAACGCTTAGTTGTGGCACGTGGGATCTAGTTCCCTGACCAGGGATCGAACCCTGGCCCCCTGCATTGGAAGCGTGGAGTCTTAGCCACTGGACCACCAGGGAAGTCCCTTCCTTCAGCTTTGAAAGAAGCAAGTGCCCTTTAGAGTCGGTGGCCGGTGATGACCATGGAGACTTGTGCCAAGTGCCATCCTAAGTGCTGTCAGGTCACTATCCAGAGTGGAACCCCTCTTGACCTCCCTGCCCATCCCGGGAGAAGGGACACCACCTCCAGGCAGCCCATATGGATGCAGTCCTCAGCATCCTGTGTCCTGCACATCTCTGTGAGCGGATGTTAAGGAGTTGAGGGAGAGCCTGATCCAGCCGCAGAGTCTCCAGCGAGAAGAAGTCGCGTCCCACAGATTAGCCATGGGCCCCTGGCGCCCAGACGGCCCCCTTGGGTCCGGATGCCATGGTTGTTTCCTGCATGCACCCCAGACGTCTGGAAAGATGACGTAGGCCTGGCAGATTTTGTTATTTCCTTCTCTTAACACCCGGCCAGAATTCATGCCAGTTGCAGACTGAAGGACAAAAGGCCTGTGGAGCAGCCAGTGTGAGTCCTGACAGGCCAGGACCAGTGATGGGCAGGGCCTCGTTCCAGTGGGGACTTCATCCAAGGGCTTCTGAGCATCTCTGGATACAGTTCTTTCCCGGGAGTCACGGCTCCAGCAGAACTGTCACTAGGAATTTTCATCCATCCCATTGAGGCTCCAGAAGGGCCACAGGCTGCCCCCAGGGAGGGAGCGGGGCCACTTCCTGCAGGGGGACCGGTGGGCACCCCCTCCTGGTGCTCCAGGGCCCCCATGTGAGAGGTGGGGTCGGAGGGCACCCCTCCAGGGAGTTGGTTGCAAAATGAGTGCAGATGCTCAAACTCCATAAATCCTGCTTTTGTTATTACTTTCCCCGTAACAATGGAAAGCCCCCTGCTTACTCTTGGCCTTCCAGGAGGAGATCCGGGAACCCCGCCCCCCGCGGCCCATATCCACAGATTCGAGCCTTAAGAGTTTCCTCAAACGTCACAAGAGTTAGGGAAGGTTACATGTCGTGCCTGTTTTTCGCCTTAAAGGAAAATGCATTAGTCAACCAGGGCCACCATAACGAAGTCCCACAGCCAAGGCAGCTTAGATAGCCCGATTCCCTGTCTCCAGTCCTGGAGGCTGGACTCCCAGACCCGGGTGTGGGCGGGGCTGGTCCTCCTGAGGCCTCTCTCCTGGGCGTGCAGACGGCCGTCTCCTCCCCGTGTCCTCACTGGCTCGTCCGTCTGTGTGTGTCTGTGTCCTGAGCTCCTCTTCCTGTAAGGACTCGAGTCCTGTGGGATTAGGGCCCGACCCTAGGGACCTCATTTTGACTCAGTCACCTCTTTAAAGCCCCGGCTTCAGATACAGCCACACTCTGAGGTGCTGGGGATCAGGACTGCAAGACAGGAATTTTCTTTTTCTTTTTTTGGCTTCACGCCACAGCATGTGGAGTCTTAGTTCCCAGACCAGGGATCAAACCTGTGGCCCCTGTTTCCTGCAGTGGAAATGCAGAGTCTTAACCACTAGACCGCCAGGGAGTCCCCAAGGCAGGAATTTTGAGGTGACAAAATTGATGCTTTTGATGTTGGAGAAGACTCTTGAGAGTCCCTTGGACTGCAAGGAGATCCAACCAGTCAATCCTAAAGGAAATCAACCCTGAATATTCATTGGAAGGACTGACGCTGAAGCTGAAGCTCCAATACTTTGGCCACTTGATGTGAAGAATTGACTCATTAGAAAAGATCCTGATGCTGGGAAAGATTGAAGGCAGGAGGAGAAGGGGACAGCAGAAGATGAGATGGTTGGATGGCATCTCCAGCTCGATGGACATGAGTTTGAGCAAGCTCCAGGAGATGGTGATGGACAGGGAAGCCTGGCATGCTGCAGTCCATGGGGTCGCAAAAAGTCAGACTAGACTGAGCGACTGAACAATAAAAATTCAGCCCACACAGGGAACTTGCATCTCAGCCACACAGCCAGGGACCCTGCTGTTCCCCGTTCCTTCCCCCTTACCCAGATTGCTTCCCGGCGCTTGTGGGTTGGAGTCTCTGCAGGCTTCTCCTGCAGGAGCTGCTGATAACTTGTGACCAGGCTGGGGACGTCTTTCCCCATCTTCACCGGGGACTGTCTACACTGAACAGTCGTGGGAGGGGAAGAGGAATTAGACAAGACGGGGCAAAGGCACTCTGGCCTCCCTCTGCAGGTGGGAGCAAGTGGCCAGCACACCCACATGGACTCAGCCGGTGCTTGGTGAAACCCCGGTCACCTGCTAGAAGCTGCTCTGAGCACCTCAAGGAAGTTGCACCGTCATGAGACAGACAAACAGACACTCAAGAAACAACAGGCTGCTTGGCCATCCCTCCAACACAGACCCCTCCCGTCTCAGGTCCTGGTCCTTGCTGTCCCTCCTGTCCGAGTCGAGATGCATGAGCTCAGCCATCTCCCCCTGCACCCCACCATGAGAGGGCCCTCCCTTCTCCTGGGCCCACAGATTGTGTGATAGCTGTTCGCCACACCCCACAGCTTCCCAGGTGGCACTGGTGGTAAAGAACGTGTCTGCCAGTGAGGGAGACACAAGAGATGCAGGTTCGAGCCCTGGGTTGAGAAGATCCCCTGGAGGAGGGCATGGCAACCCACTCCAGTATTCTGGCCTGTAGAATCCCATGGACAGAGGAGCCTGGCGGGCTACAGTCCACAAAGTCGCAAAGAGTTGGATGTGACTGAGCGACTGAGCACACGCACTCTGCATTCTTCACGGATGTTACTATTTATTCCACTGGTATGTCAGCCCCCTGGGTCGGGGGTTATCCTGCTCATACCCGCTCTCAGTGCTGCGATACCTGTCTGCACGTAGTGTGTGCTCTGTAAATGTACAGGAGCAGGGATGTGTGGGGTGAGCAGTGGGAGGGAAGTCTGATGGAATGTGCTGGGGGAATCCCAGGAAGGCCTCCTGGAGGAAGTGACAACTTCCAGGGTAGGTAGGCATTAGTCAGATGGAAAGGTGCAGGAAGGGTGTTCTGGGTGGAGAGAACAGCATATGCAAAAGCCTGGAGCGGGGAGAGGAGGATGGAGGACCTGAAAACAGAGTTGGGCTGGAGGGCAGTGGGAGAGGCGGCCTTGAGGAGTTGAGCACACGTTGCAACAGCCCCTGCCTAATCAGCCATCTCCGCCTCTGTCTATCTCATGCCTCTGTCTGTAGCTCACAGAGGAGCACCCATGGATTTCTGACACCCACTGCAGCCAGCACCCTGGCACGTGCCAGCTGCCCACACACCCAGGGTGCAAGAGCCAGAGTCTTCTCACTTCCGCCAAGCAGGTTCTGGGAAATGTCCTTTATCCATTAAAAAAATATATATATTTCTCCTTTCCACATAGCTGGAGTATTTTTTAGGTGTTTCCAAGCTTTAGTGCTTTAAAAACATAAATATTTAAAGAGGTTCACCATTTGCCCCATCGATGAAATGCTGAGAGATGTATTCTTAGATCACTTTGTAAATATCAGCAGAGCACCAGAGTCCTGACTCATCCATGCACCTCGAAGTTTCAACAGTTGGATTCTGTTGTAAATAGAATTGCTGCCTGTTGGAGATACTTTTATTGGGATTGATATCTACCCATCCATCCATTTGTTCATAGATTTATCCATCTGTCCTTCCAATCATCCACCATCCAACCATCTATCCATCCATCTATCTGTGCAACTATCCATCCACCTTTCCAACCATCCATCTATCCAACCATCCATCCACCCATCCAACCATGCATCCATTCATGTATCCATCTACCCATCTATCCATCCCTCCATCCGGCCACCCTTTCATTCACAGGGGGTGCTGTGGTCCCACTAGAGAACAAGACCAGTCCCTGCCCTCAAGGAGTTCACAGTCTAGTGGGGAAGACAGACAAAAGGCAGCAATATCTCATACATTTCCAACTGGAAGGCGTGTAATAAAAGAAAAGCCTGGTGCTCCGAGAGTTTATGCCAGATGAATCTCACCCAGCTCGGGATCAAGAAAGACTTTCCCAAGGAAAAACATATTTAAGCTGGAACCTGAAGGATGGGTAGGAGCTTGCCAGGAAAAAGGTGGAGAAAAGTATTTCAGGCGGTAGGACCAAAGAGTGCAAAGACCCCGAGGCAGTTAAGACTTGGCACGTTCAAGCAACTGAAACAAAGTCAGAGCAGCTGAGATGGCACCGTCTAAGGCTGAAGAGACCGAGAGGGCCTCGATCATGCTGTCCTCAAGACCAAATTATTAATTTGGACTTGATCTTAAGAGCGGAAGAGAAACCAGGGAAGAACTACAAATAGAGGAGGGCTAGTCATGTATGGATGTGACAGTTGGACTGTGAAGAAGGCTGAGCGCCGAAGAATTGATGCTTTTGAACTGTGGTGTTGGAGAAGACTCTTGAGAGTCCCTTGGACTGCAAGGAGATTCAACCAGTCCATTCTGAGGGAGATCAGCCCTGGGATTTCTTTGGAAGGAATGATGCTAAAGCTGAAACTCCAGTACTTTGGCCACCTCATGCGAAGAGTTGACTCATTGGAAAAGACTCTGATGCTGGGAGGGATTGAGGGCAGGAGGAAAAGGGGACGACAGAGGATGAGATGGCTGGATGGCATCACCGACTTGAAGGACGTGAGTTTGAGTGAACTCCAGGAGTTGGTGATGGACAGGGAGGCCTGGCGTGCTGCAATTCATGGGGTCGCAAAGAATCGGACACGACTGAGCGACTGAACTGAACTGAACTGAGGACTGGGTTTGCTTTTTCAAGTCAAGTTTTAATCAAATATACCATAAGTGGAGAAAAGTGCATGAATCCTAAACACGCTAATTAGCTCGGGATGCCATAACAAAATACCATAGACCAGGGACCTTGAAGAGTAGAAATCTATTTCTCACATTTCTGGAGGCTGGAATTCCAAGGTCAAAGTCCAGCAGGGGTGGGTTCTGGTGCGCGGCTTGCAGATGGCCACCTCTCTGCTGTGTCCTCACGTGGCCTTTCTTCTGTGTCTGGTGTCCCTATAGGACTAGAGCACCACCCTTGAGGTTAATGACGTCGTTTACCCTGAATTCCCGCCTTAATAAGGATTCTATCTCCAAATGTATTCCAGCTAGGGGTTAGGGCTTCCGCTAACGAATTTAGGAAAGATGCAATTCCATCCACAGCGGTACAGCTCAGACTTTCATAAAGTATGCACCCAGGTAACTCACATTCAGGGGAGAAAAAGAATGTGGCCTCTAGATGCACTTCTTACCCCTTCCCGTCCCTCCACCGCACTCCCAACAGTTCCCATGTCTTCCAATGCCACGGAGCATTTTGCCTGGTTCTGAATCATGTTCCAGTGGAACTGGGCAGCGAATACTCTAGCTTCCAGCTTCTCTGGCTCAGCATGTGCTTTGAGTGCCCTCCTTATATCCCATGCGTCTCACTCATCCCACACCACATGTTCTTGACAATCCTACTGCAGGCAGGCGGGCTGCTCTGAGTGTTCCGTGCAGGGCTTTCGGTGACCACGTGAGAGCGTTTCTGTAGGGAGTGGAACCACCAGGTCAAAGGTATGCACGGGTGGGGCTCTAGTAGATTACACCTCGACACTTTCTAAAACCCTAAGTGATGATCCGACCAGCACTGGCTACATTGTGGGGACTGGGCAGCCGGGCGAGGAGGCAACCTGGAATCCAGAGGAGAGGGGGTGGTGATCAAGGGGATTCAGACACATGGACTGTTGACAGTTTGTAAGCCTTGCACCCAGGGCTCATCAGACCTTCCTAATTTCATGACAGGCCTGCTGTCCCTTTAATTATAAAGCTTCAGGGCTCTGCTGCATCTCTGTCTCTTGATCATTTCACTCTTGGAGCCTCAGTTAAGTATTTGTGGCTGCTGTTGCTGTAATTGTTTGCTGAAAGGCTTAAAATCCTCAACCCAAGGGGGAAAGCAGGAGACATGCCAGTGAGTTAGCTTTGAGGGAATTATTCCCCATCCTACTTAGGCCCAATTCCTAGACGTTGATGGATAGCAGGCGTACTGTGTGCAGGGCTCTTTCGGATGATCTGGGGGACTCACATGTATACCAGTGGGGCGCTGGGCCCAGACCAGGATGTGGCCCGGGAGGCGTCGAGCCCGGTCTCTTGCTGCTCTGTCACTATGGAGAAGGAGCGGAACCCTGGCTGGAGGTTGAGAAGACCGTGGTCTCAGCACTTCCAAAGGTGGATGGGACCTTGCTTTCCTTTGCCCTTTTTGCTGAGCTCACTGTGACTGTGACTCCTGGTGACACCTGGACACAGCTTCCCACACAGCCGACGCGGCCACCCAGCAAGCTCCTGTCACTCCAAGTCGTCCTGTTCATCGTCGAGGAGGTGACTTCACTGCAGGGCAGCCCCGGCTCATGGCCCCTGCGGTCCGCTTGCCCTGTAGCCCTTTGAGGGCCAGGGAAAAGGGGAAGGACCGGACAAGGGAGGAGCCACATGACCCCACAGAGGTCAGGAGACACGCCCACAGCCACACAGCTGCATAGACTTTCCAAGCGATAGCTTACTGTGAGTGAGGTCGGATACATGATCTCCAAAGAAGATTTAGTTTGGGACCAGGAACCAGTCTTGATCACTCAAGAGCTTTTGTGTAGCAGACTTTTGTTAAAGTCTAGAAAAGGATAGAAAAAGTTTCTGACACAGACATAAGAAGGGGGACAGAGTGCCTCCCTCTCTAGTCTTCAGTTCAGCTCAGTTCAGTCGCTCAGTAGCATCCAACTCTTTGTGATCCCACGGACTGCAGCACACCAGCCTTCCCTGTCCATCACCAACTCCTGGAGCTTACCCAAACTCATGTCCATCGAGTCTGTAATGCCATCCAACCATCTCATCCTCTGTTGTCCCCTTCTTCTCCTGCCTTCAATCTTTCCCAGCATCAGGGGCTTTTCCAAGGAGTCAGTTCTTTGCATCAGGTAACCCAAGTATTGGAGCTTCAGCTTCAGCATCAGTCCTTCCAATGAATATTCAGGGTTGATTTCCTTTAGGATTGACTGGTTTGATCTCCTTGCAGTCCAAGTAACTCTCAAGAGTCTTCTCCAACACCACAGTTCAAAAGCATCTATTCTTTGGCGCTCAGCTTTCTTTATAGTCCAACTCTCACATCCATGCATGACTACTGGAAAAACCATAGCTTTGACTAGACGGACCTTTGTTGGTTTTTAATATGCTGTCTGGGTTGGTCATAGTTTTTCTTCCAAGGAGCAAGTGTCTTTTAATTTCATGGCTGCAATCACCATCTGCAGTGACTTTGGAGCCCCCCAAAATAAAGTCTGACACTGTTTCCATTATTTTTCCATCTATTTGCCATGAAGTGATGGGACAAGATGCCATGATCTTAGTTTTCTGAACGTTGAGTTTTAAGCCAACTTTTTCACTCTCCTCTTTCACTTTCATCAAGAGGGTCTTTAGTTCTTCTTTGCTTTCTGCCATAAGGGTGGTATCATCTGCATATCTGAAGTTATTGATATTTCTCCTGGCAATCTTGAATCCAGCTTGTGCTTCATCCAATCTGGCATTTCACACGATGTAGTCTGCATATAAGTTAAATAAGCAGGGTGACAATATTCACCCTTGATGTTCTCCTTTCCTGATTTGGAACCAGTCTTTTGTTCCACGTCCAGTTCTAATTGTTGCTTCTTGACCTGCATACAGATTTCTCAGGAGGCATGTCAGGTGGTCCAGTATTCCCATCTCTTTAAGAATTTGCCATAGTTTATTGTAATCCACACAGTCAAAGGCGTTGGTGTCATCAATAAAGCAGAAGTAGATGCTTTTTTGGAACTCTCTTGCTTTTTTGATGATCCAACAGATGTTGGCAATTTGATCTCTGATTCCTCTGCCTTTTCTAAATCCTGCTTGAACATCTGGAACTTCATAGTTCATGTACTGTTGAATCCTGGCTTGGAGAATTTTGAGTGTTACTTTGCTAGTATATGGGATGAGTGCAATTGTGCGGTAGTTTGAGCTTTCTTTGGCATTGCCTTTCTTTGGGACTGGAATGAAAACTGACCTTTTCCAGTCCTGTGGTCACTGCTGAACTTTTCAAATTTGCTGGCATATTGAGTGTACCACTTTCACAGCATCATCTTTTAGGATTTGAAATAGCTCAACTGGAATTCCATCACCTCCACTAGCTTTGTTCATAGTGATGCTTCCTAAGGCCCACTTGACTTTACATTCCAGGATATCTGGCTCTATGTGAGTGATCATACCATCATGATTATCTGGGTCATGAAAATCTTTTTTGTATAGTTCTTCTGTGTATTCTTGACACCTCTTCTTAATATCTTCTGCTTCTGATCAGTTCAGTTCAGTTGCTCAGTCGTGTCTGACTCTTTGCGACCCCATGAATCACAGCAGGCCAGGCCTCCTTGTCCATCACCAACTCCCGGAGTTCACTCAAACTCTTGTCCATCAAGTCAGTGATGCCATCCAGCCATCTCATCCTCTATCATCCCCTTCTCCTCCTGCCCCCAATCCCTCCCAGCATCAGGGTCTTTTCCAATGAGTGAACTCTTCGCATGAGGTGGCCAAAGTATTGGAGTTTCAGCTTCAGCATCAGTCCTTCCAATGAACACCCAGGATTGATCTCCTTTAGGATGGTTGGCTCTCCTGGCAGTCCAGGGGACTCTCAAGAGTCTTCTCCTAGGTCCATACCATTTCTGTTCTTAATTGTGCCCATCTTTGCATGAAATGTTCCCTCGGTATCTCTAATTTTCTTGAAGACATCGCTAGTCTTTCCCATTCTACTATTTTCCTCTATTTCTTTGCACTGATCACTGAGGAAGACTTTGTTCTCTCTCCTTGCTCTTCTTCGGAACTCTGCATTCAAATGAGTATACCTTTCTTTTTCTCCTTTGCTTTAGCTTCTCTTCTTTTCTCACCTATTTGTAAGGCCTCCTCAGACAACCATTTTGCTTTTTTGCATTTTTTTTTCTTGGGGATGCTCTTAATGACTGCTTCCTGTACAATGTCACAAACCTCTGCCCATAGTTCTTCAGGCACTCTATCAGATCTAATCCCTTGAATCTATTTGTCACTTCCACTGTATAATCGTAAGGGATTTGATTGAGGTCATACCTGAACGGTCTAGTGGTTTTCCCTACTTTCTTCAATTTCAGTCTGAATTTGGCAATAAAGAGTTCATGATCTGAGCCACAGTCAGCTCCTGGTCTTGTTTTTGCTGACTGTATAGAGCTTCTCCATCTTTGGCTGCAAAGAATATAATCAATCTGATTTTGGTATTGACCATCTGGTGATGTCCATGTGTAAAGTCTTCTCTTGTGTTGTTGGAAGAGGGTGTTTGCTATGACCACTTTGTTCTCTTTGACAAAACTCTGTTAGCCTTTGACTTGCTTCATTTTGTTCTCCAAAGCCAAATTTGCCTGTTACTGCAGGCTTCTCTTGACTTCCTACTTTTGCAAGGCCTTTTAGCAAGGCCTTATATACTTATCAAACCCACTCCCACAACATACATCTTAAATTAACAAGATTAGAACTAACAATAGAAAGGTCTTACCAGACTCAGTCCCACAATATAACAAGATGTTACCTTAAGATAACAAGATTAGTCAGAAGGTTCTTGTGGAAGAGAAACATGTCCTCGAGCAAGATACATTGTTATATTGACTAAGACAAAGCAATGTAGAAAAAAAATTGTCCTTTTCTCCTTGAGAGCCCCAGACCCCTTTCTCCTCCTTGGGGACCCTGAACTTCTTATCAACCTACCCAGGAACTGACTCTCTCACAAGAACACATTCCCTTCCACCCTGCCCCCTTTTTGTGGGGAGACAGGAGGGAGACCTGAGATCAGAAGGCCTTCTTCAACGAACAATGCAAAGAAATAGAGGAGAACAATAGAATGGGAAAGACTAGAGATCTCTTCAAGAAAAATGGAGACATCAAGGGAACATTTCATGCAAGGATGAGCACGATAAAGGACAGAAATGGTAAGGACCTAAGAGAAGCAGAAGAGATTCAGAAGAGGTGACGAGGATACACAGAAGAACTATACCAAAAAAAGGTCTTCATGTTTGGGAACACCAGGATGGTGTGGTCACTCACCTAGAGCCAGACATCCTGGAGTGTGAAGTCCAGTGGGCCTTAGGAAGCAGTACTAGCAACAAAGCTAGAGCAAAGTCCAGGAGACGGTGGAGGACAGGGAAGCCTGGCGGGCTGCGGTCCACAGGGTCACAGAGAGACGGGCAGGACTCAGCAACCGAACGACAACGAGAGTGACCAGATGTCCCCTCGGAGCATCTGCTCATGTGATAACAACAGAGAGGATGGAAGACTGGCTTTCACTGCCTTCCCAATTCGCATTTTAGCAAAAATAAGATGAAGCTGAGGACAGGACTCTGGGGAGCAGAAAGAGGGATGGGAAACTGCGCCCACTCGTCTGTGCCTTTGACCCTGGATTGGAAGTCAGAGGAGGTGGCGCGAGGCTGCGTCCCTCTGCCGCACTTCAGTCATCTGGTCTCAGCGGAAGGATGGAGGCAGGACAGGGATGCTGTGACGGAAGATGGCACGAGAGAGCAAACTGGGACAGCGCTAGGGCCCAGCTCCACTCCTTCTGGGCCCAGCAGCCCGTGGCAGAGTGGGATGCCCTCCCGCGGCAGCCTCCTTCACCTTCCTGCGCGGTTTTCTGCCCGGCTGTCAGGTCGGCGGACAAATTGAAGGGGATCGAGGCCCAGGCCAGGCCGGCAGTGCCCTGGACGTCGCGGGCAAAGAAGAAGCAGGCGGGGCCTGTGGTGTGCAGTCTCTGTGGTGTTCCGCCAGTGGTCAGGACATTTCCGAACAGCGGCCTCTGCCCACTGAGCCGCCTGTCTGCGCCATCGCTGCCTTTCACACTGTGCATCTGACTTTCTTTTCCTGGTCTTTCTTCCTCACTAGAATCCCCGCCACTGTGGGCAAGGACTTTTGTCTGATTCACTGCCTGTTTCCCTAGAAAGATGCGTGTGCGCGCGTACTAACTTGCTTTAGTCGTGTCCGACTCTTGTGACCCCACGGACTGTAGCCCATCAGGCCCCTCCGTCCATGGGATTCTCCAGGCAAGAATACTGCAGTGGGTTGCCATGGCCTCCTCCAGGGGATCTTCCCGACCCAGGGATCAAACACACATCTCTTAAGTCTCCGTCATTGGCAGGTGGGTTCTTCACCACTAGCACCACCTGGGAAGGCCCCTAGAAAGATGCCTGGCGCCAAATCCTTGTCCGACAGGTGAATTAACACATGGCCCCAGGTGTGTCTTGGGTCCTGATGCAGGGAGAGGGCTGTGGCTGCTGTATAAAGCCATAACCCAGATGTGTTTCCTTGAAAGCACCCCTCCGACCTGACCCCAGGAGACGGCACAGCACCTCCTACTGGAGCATAAAAGCTAATTCTATAGGATTCAAAAGCACTTCTTTTTAAACCCTGAGCCTGTTTCCCACTTGAATGAAGCTGTTTGCGGGTAAAACGGTATCTCTGTGCCCCTGCCCTCACCCCAGCCCCCGGGTTTCCTGCTGTTGCCAAGGGCAGACCCACCTCCTGCTTGTAAGATACCCTCCTTCACCTGCTTCATAAATTCCCAGCTCTTATGAGCAGGACCAGCTTCATAATTAGTGGGGCCCATTCCAGAGTGAAAATGCCAGGTTTTGTTCAAAAATGATGAAGAATTTTAAGATGGCAACAGGGGAGAATTCAAGCCCGGGGCCTGGGGGCCTGTGCAGGATGCACCCCCAGAATGAAACCCACAGGATGCCTGGCTGGTGCCACCCGGCAGCCTGTCGTGGGCGGCGCTGGGCCGGGCTGCAGGCTCCCCATGCTCCCCGGCTCTTTCTGCTCTGGACTGTGCCCACCCTTGCCCATTCTGCCCGTCCGTGTTTGAGGAATGAGCCGGGTGGCCTTTGGCGCTGCTCACTTGCAGGTCGCCCTCCTCCTGGGACAAAGAGGTGTGGGGCTTCCTGGCTGTGGACTCGGCTGGCATGCAGGGAGTAAGTGGAGGAGACACGGTTCCTTCTGGGAGGGAGCGTCTTTGTTTCTAGACTCCGCTCTGACCGGTGCCCAGCAATGTTTGGGGCGGCTGCCCCCTCACCCAGATTCTGTGTGACCGTACAGGTCAGATGTGGATGCTTTGAGTCCTGGCTCATTCATCGCTGGCGGAACCTGCCTGTCTGACGAAGCCCCAGAGTAATCAGGAGACTGAGGACCACCTGGAGCTCCCCTGAAGCCCACCCCTGTTGTGTTTATGCCACACGTCAATTATCCCCTTGGTCATCTGTTCAGGAATATTTATGGAGGGTCTGCTAAGTGCTGGGCTCGGAGCCAGTGCTGGGGACACGGCTGTTAATGAGACCACTGCGGGATCCGCCGTGAAGGGGCTTCTCTTATGGCAGGCTGTGCACGCCTGGAGCCCAAGGACTTATCAAATGCCTCTGTATTAAGTGCTATGACGTCAATGGCATTGTGCCCATGGGTGGCATGGAGACCTGTCCTCACTGGGGACCTGGAGAGGACTTCTTGGAGGAGGTGCCCCAGTCATTACTTTATTCACTCATTCACTAAACATGGAGAAGAGCCAGATCTGCACAGGCCTGTGTGGTGGAGGTTTCGCCACGATCAGAAGAGCACACATGCTCTCACACACTTCGGGGGGGTGAGGGAGATGAGGAAGACCCCCTCCACCCCGTAGACAGGTGCCTGCAGAAAATGTGAGGCAGGGAGGGGTGTTCCAAAGGAAAATAAAGCAGGGAGAGCATTGCATTCGAGGAGCAGGACTCCAGAGGGGACAGCAGGAGATGTCCTGTGTTCTTCCCACAGGCCCTTCAAACCCTGGTGTACTGGGGCTGGCTTACCCCTGTTCACACCCACGCACAACTGTTCACACCCATGCACTCGCTCACACCTGCTCACACTCACACCTGCTTACATCCACCACACCTGCTCACACTCACTCTCACCTGCTCACAAGAGCCAACTCTCTGTGTCTCTTCCCCACCTCTGCATTCGGAGACGTCACGTGGAACCTTGAACTCAGCAGCAGTGGGAGTGTTTACACGTGGCCGTCAGCAAACTCTGTAAATCAGGCCTGATCCGTTTGGTTCCAGGAGCCCGTTTACCACCCACCACCGTCTGAGGCTGGTCTTCCCAGCGCCCAGGGAATTCTTGGGCTGGCCCCGTGACTTTCTGGTCCCTGTCAGAAGAAAAGCTTTCCCAGCCCTGTTGAGTCACAAAAACACAGTCTCATGAGGATAATTAAAGTGTCCGGTCCCTTGTGAGATTTCACTAACCTCAACCCGCCTCTGCTTTCTCTCGTTTCCCTGGGGCCTCCCCCGCCCCTGGGGCCCCTGGCCGGGCTTGTACGTAAGCTAACTCTTGAGGCTCTCTTTGTGGGTTTGGGGCCCTGGTGTAATGAAAGTGTCCCTCTCAGACTACCCCCCACCCCTGTAGACACAGGGGGTCTCACAACTCCTGGCCTGCTCCCTCCCAAGGGCCCACTTCCGGTCCACATGACACTCTCTGACACCCTGCCCAGTCAAGCCCTGCCGCCCAGGACATTCCAGCCAAGCTCTTGCCAGAGACGCCTTGAAGCACAAGTCGGACTCTGGTCCACCCTCCCTCCAAGTCTAGGGACCTGACCGTGCCCCCCATGGGGCCTCCTCATTGGGTCCCCTCAGCCATGGTCGAGGGGGCACCTCTTCAGTCAGCTTTCTCCCAGGATACCCTCTGTTCCTGCCCACAGTAATTCCAGCCCTCTTCCAGCCTGTGGGACGGTGTCCCCCTGGGTGTCCCCCAGCTGTCCTGGTCACCTCCTCGGTGAGTGATGGAGCACGTCGTTAGTCTAAATTAGAACAAGGCGCACTGAAAGGCTTGATGATTCCAAGAAGCCAAGGGTGGCCCTCACAGGCGAGGTCATAGTCAATACTCCAGGAGGGTTTGCTGGTCTGTTTATCAGCGGGCGCTTTGCACCAGGCGTGGCCTTGACCTCTTCCTTTACACACATGTCAGCCCTGGCACAAGGACATCCCCTGTGGGAATTAGTATTTATGTTTCAGAGAAGTCAAACGGTTCACACAGCTGCTGAGGGAGAGCAGAATTCCAACCCTGATCGTCCAGATTCCCTGATGCTGGGAAAGATGGAAGGCAGGAGGAGAAGGGGACGAGAGAGGAGAATGAGATGGCTGGATGGCATCACCGACTCGGTGGACATGAGTTTGAGTAAACTCCGGGAGTTGGTGATGGACTGGGAAGCCTGGCGTGCTGCAGTCCACGGGGTCGCAAAGAGTGGGACAGGACGGAGCTGCTGAACTGAACTCACTGCGTCACCACGGTGGAGGACCATGATGGGACACCCTGCTTAAAGCTGAGACCCTCCGAGTCATTGTCAATTGCATCGTCAGTGTCTCTTGGGCCCCACTGGGCACACGGAAGCCCCATCTTCACGGTGCTCTTCTGACCTATATTTTATCCCCTACATTTTCTTTGTCAAGCTATATATAAATTTCAGTTTTTAGAACAGGGAGGGGTTTTTGTTGTTGTTGTTAGCTCTATCAGAAGAGATTAAAGAGACATAGAAAGGAAAACCAAGTATATTTTAAAATAAACCAACAGCTTGGTTCACATTCTCCCCCGGAACCTGTGTCCGTTTTAAGCAGCCTCATTATTTTTAATGCATCCACTTCCTCAGCCCGCTCACCCACTCGGTTTTCCCATGTTAATTGTCAGCAAAGTCCCAGCGGGGTGATTTATCCAACGCTGGCCAGTGGCTGGGCGAGGCCCCTGGAGCCAGCTCTTGCCCAGGGAGGCTCCAGAGACGGGAAGTGGGAGCCCATGAAACTGTGGCCCCCGCACACCGTGCGGCCCCTGCCACGCCCCCCAGTGGCACTGACATTGAAAGCCAGGAGCGTGTGAACCAAATCCCAGAGGCTGCTCCGAGTATTTTAAAACCCAAGCTGCTGTCACATGAGAGCTTGTTCCCCCAAAAGACTGGATGTCAGAAGAAGCAGGGACGGAATCAAGCCCCAGTGTGCCTTCACAGCCCTTGACACTTCCTCTGTCTCTGAGGCAGAATTCCAGGGAAAAACAAGGGTTTCTGAGACTGGACCACGCATGGCTTATGGGTAGTCAAGACCCCAGCTTTCCTCTGTGACCCTTCCAGATTGGGGTCACCCTCGGATTTGCTGTTGTTCAGTCACTCAGTCGTGTCCGACTCTTTGGAACCCCATGGACTGCAGCACACCAGGCTTCCCTGTCCTTCACTGTCTCCCAGAGTTTGCTCAAACTCATGTCCATTGCGTCGATGGAGTCATCCAACCATCCACCCCTCCTTGCTATTCTTTGGAACTCTGCATTGAGACGGCTGTATCTTTCCTTCTCTCCTTCGCCTTTTGCTTATATCCCCCGTGCACAGTAGTTACTCAGTAAACATTTATTGACTGAGCTGATGCAGGAATGGCCCTAGAGACCAACTCCACTTTCTTCCGTACCCACATTTGGACATGTTCACACTTCGCAGGTGGCCTGGGCAGAATAGTGAGCTCCCCAAGATGCCAGTGCTGATCTCCAGTACCTGTGGACATCTTTCATTATGTGTCAAGGTTACAAGCAGAATAGAGCCTGCTAATCAGCTGACCTTGGGGTGGCAGGTGGGGATGGCGATTATTCTAGGTGATAAGACTGGGACCAGTGGAATCCCAGGGTCCTTCAGTGCAGAAAGAGGAGGAGGCAGGAGGGTGGGTCAGAGCCGGAGAAAGTGAGACGATGGGGGCAGGGTTGCAGTGAAGCATGGCTGACTCTGAAGATGGAGGAAGGGGCCACAAGCCAAGGATGCAGAGCCTCTAAAAGCCACAGAAGGCCAGGAACCAAATTCTCTCCTAGAACTTCAAGCTTGATTTTAGCCCAGCAAGACTCATCTCAGGCTTCTGACTTCCAGAACTGTCAGCTAAAAATCTCACGCTGCACTAGGAATTAAGAGGAAAGATGTGCTGAGTTTATGCCCCAGGGAAGCCCACCCCCACCCTCAGGAGCTGGCCAGTCTGAGGGCACCCGCCTTAAACCAAATTGAGGCTTTTTCTGGGTAGCGTGTCTTCTCAAATGCTAACACACATGATGAGTGCCCACAGCAAAGGTGCGGTTGCAGACGTGCCCACAGTTAGGTGACCAGGGGACACTTTGCGTGGGGATGGGGTCACTTTGCTTTCCTCCGGGGTAGGGTTGGACCAGCACTGAGATGGCCTGGTTGCTGCCAGCACCAGGGCTTGGGGAGGTCGGCTTTTGTTCTCTCTGGACATGGAGTCACAGCCTCATGCCCAGACGGCAAGACGACCCAGCTGGGAAGATCTGTTTATTTTAAGAAATGCCAAATATTTAAACCATCACTAGATGGCTTAAAATAATAAAGGCTCTGTTAATGAATTCATGTAGAACTTTCTTTCCCAGCATCTTCATAGGAGTGTGTGTCTCTGCCCCAGGCCGGCTGCTGGAAGGAAGAGGAGGAAGGAGACAGGGCTGCAGTTAGTTTGTGCTTTAAGTTTGGGGTTGTCCAGCAGACAGAGACTGTTCAAAAGAACACAGTTGGGTGAATTTAACCCATCTGTACTATTCAGGACTGTTTGGGTTATAAGTGAAAGAAGACCAGCTGCAGGCATAGCTAGATCCTGGGGCTCAAGGTCTCCAAAGCTCCATCTTTCTTGATCTGTTGGTTCTGCTGTTCTTTGGGTCCACCCAGAGGAAGATTCTCTTGGTGACCACATGACAGGCACACCTCCTGACCTCCATCTTGTACAGTTCTGGAAGACTGAGAACATTTGTCCCTTGGGCCTTCCAGCAAGAGTCCCAAGGTTACCTCTGACTGCACTGACTTGGTTTGGGTCTATGACCATTCTTGAATGAATCACCATGGCCTGGGGGATGCTAAGCTGTGACTGGCCAGAAGCCGACCCTTGTGGCCACTCCTGGAGTCCTGGTTCAGGGCATGGGGGAGCGTAGAGGGGATGTCCACTGACCCTGAACCTTGTAGGCTGAGGAACAGTAGTGGTTCCTCAAGGAAAACCAGACTGTCGATAGCAAAAGGCAAGGAACAGAAGCTGACCGAGGACATTCATGTGGGAGGCTGGGTCCACCCCATGGAAAATAACTTCTCTTCAAGGGTCCTTCAGACAGTGGCCAAAGGAAATATGATGACCCCAATTTCTCAGGTCTGACAGGTTTGGATCTCTGTTAGGGGCTTCATGGACACCATCTGCTCTAATTCTCACAACAACCCTGGGAGGTCAGGGTTCACGGCCCACCTCTCGGTTTACAGAGAAGGAAACTGAGGTCCAGAGACATCCGTTCTGACCCAGGACCCCAAGTTCTTGACCACCGACATGACCTGTGTCTTGTCTGAGCTGCATCTGCCCAGTGGGGTCACTCTGCATAGAAACCCAGGCTCAGCTGACAGCCGGGTCAGCGCCGGGTAAGTCCCATGGCCAGAGCAGCCTCCATTGGAGAGCAGGACCTGGCCCACACATTGGTCTCTTGATTCATATACAGAGGCAGGAACACCAGGGGGCCACCAGTGACCCGCATGGGTATCTGAGGCGGCAGGGAGGGGCCAGACAGCTGCAAGGGCTCCTTGTTGAATTGCTGGGCTCCCCTGACAGAGGAAGAGCATCTGAGGGTCAAAGTTAGAGGGGAAAACAACAGAATAAATAAACTTCAGCTCAGCTCAGTCCCTCAGTTGTGCGTGACTCTTTGCGACCCCACAGACTGCAGCACGCCAGGCTTCCCTATCCATCACCAACTCTCAGAGCTTACTCAAACTCATGTCCATTGAGTCAGTCATGCCATCCAATCATCTCATCCTCTGTCGTCCCCTTCTCCTCCTGCCTTCAATCTTTCCCAGCATCATTTACCCCAAATCAATGGTAAATCCCTCCTTAGGGACCTTCACATTCTACCACAGGTCTCTGACACCATGTTGCACCAGGATGATTATATGTCTTCTCATGTCTGGGATGTCCCTAAGGCGGGGAACAGCTTCTTCTCTCTATAGCCTCCCATTTAGTGCAATGCCTGGAACACAGTAGGTGGTCAGTAATGCTTTGTTTGATGAATGAGAGGTGGACAGATGGGTGGGTGGATTGATGGATGATGGCTGGGTGGACAGATGCATGACAAGAGAGTGGATGGGTGGGTGGATAGATGGATGGATGGGTGGGTGGGTGGATGGGGAATGGATGGATGGGTGGGTGGATGGGGAATGGGTGGATGGGGAATGGATGAATGGGTGAATGTTTGAATAGTTGGTTGGATGGATGGATGGTTGAATGTATGGGTGGGAGACACCCTGCCTTCAAGAAACTTACAGTTGTTATGGAGCAGGGGTTGGCAAACTCTTATCCAGGAGCCAAATCTGCCTCCCACGCCTCCTCTTTTTGTAAATAAAGTTTTATTGAAACATAGCCACCCACAATCATTCACATATCATCTCTGGCTGCTTCTGTACTACAACAAAACTGAGTCTTTGCAGCAGAGACCGTATACAGGACCACTTCATGGAATGTGACCTGTACAGGCTCATGAGGCTCTGCACTTAGAAGGGCCCCATGTCACCATCTTCATCATCCGTGTCACAGTCTTTTTTTATGAATATATTTCTCTCTTTATTAAATTGATTTATTTTTAATTGGAAGGTAATTGGTTTACAATGTTGTGTTGGTTTCTGCCATACGTCAGTGTGAATCAGCTGTAAGCATACATATGCCCCCCATCTTGAACCTCCCTCCCTCCCAACTCCCATCTCATCCTACTCTTCGGGGTTGTCACAGGGGACCAGATGTGAGCTCCCTGTATCACACAACAAATCCCCACTTGCCATCATTTTATCTATGGGAATGCATGTGTTTCTGCCCTACTCTCCCCACTTATCTCACCCTCTCCATCCGCCACTGTGCCCACAAGTCCATTCTCCATGTCTGTGTCTCTATTGCTGCCCTACAAATGGGTTCATCAGCACCATTTTTCTCAGTTCCATATACATGTGTTAGTATATGATGTTTGTTTTCCTCTTTCTGACTTATTTCACTCTGTACAACAGGCCCTGGGTTCATCCACCTCACTAGAACTGACTCAGGTTTGTTCCTTTTTATGGCTGAATAATATTCCATTGTGTGTATGTGTGTGTGTGTGTATATATATATATACCACATCTTCTTTATCCATTCATCTGTCAGTGGACATCTAGGTTACTTCCATGTCCTGGCTGTTGTAAATAGGGCTACAAGGAACACTGGGGTACATGTGTCTTTTAGAATTGTGGTTTTCTCAGTGTGCATGCCCAGTAGTGGGATTGCTGGGTCATATGGGCTTCCCTGGTGGCTCAGACAGTAAAGAATCTGCCTGCAATGCAGGAGACCTGGGTTTGATCCCTGGGTAAGGAAAACCCCCTGGAGAAGGGTATGGAAACTCACTCCAGTATTCTTGCCTGGAGAATCCCCATGGACAGAGGAGCCTGGCAGACTACAGTCCATGGGGTCGCAAAGAGTCAGACACAACTGAGCAATTAAGCACATGGTAGTTTTATTCCTAGTTTTTTAAAGAAATTTCCATACCATTCTCCATAGCGGCTGTATAAATTTACATTCCCACCAACAGTGCAGAAGGGTTCCCTTTTCTCTACATTCTCTCCAGCATTTATTGTTTGTAGATTTTTTTATTATGGCCATTCTAAACAGTGTGAGATGATACCTAATTCAGTTTTGATTTGCATTTCTCTAGTAATAGGCAATGTTAAGTATTTTTTCCTGTGTTTATTAACCGTCTGTATATCTTCTTTGGAGAAATGTCTGTTCAGGTCTTCTGCCCATTTTTTAATTAGGTTGTTTGTTTTTCTGATATTGAGCTGCATGAGCTGCTTGTATATTTTGGAGATTAATCCTTTGTCAGTTGCTTCATTTGCAATTATTTTCTCACATTCTGAGGGTTGTCTTTCCATTTTGTTTATGGTTTTCTTTGCTATGCTACTGCTAAGTCACTTCAGTCATGTCCGACTCTGTGTGACCCCATAGGCGGCAGCCCACCAGGCTCTGCCATCCCTGGGATTCTCCAGGCAAGAATACTGGAGTGGGTTGCCATTTCCTTCTCCAATGCATGAAAGAGAAAAGTGAAAGTGGTGCCCATAAATGTGTGGGTTTATCCCTGGGCTTTCTATCTTGCTCCATTGGTCTCTATCTCTGGTTTTGTGCCAGTACCATACTGTCTTGATGACTGTAGCTTTGTAGTATAGTCTGAAGTCAGGAACATTGATTCCTCCAGCTCCATTCTTCTTTCTCAAGATTGCTTTGGCTATTCAGGGTCTTTTGTGTTTCCATATGAATTGTGAAATTTTTTGTTCTAGTTCTGTGAAGGATGCTATTGACAATTTGATAGGGATTGCATTGAATGTGTAGTTTGCTTTGGGTAATATAGTCATTTTCACAATATTGATTCTTCCAGTCCAAGAACATGGTATATCTCTCCATCTATTTATTCCATATTTGATTTCTTTCATCAGTGTTATAGTTTTCTGCTTACAGCTCTTTTGTCTTCTCTATATTTATTTCTTTAGTTTATTTATTTGGCTTCACCAGATCTTCCTTGCAGCATGCAAAATCTTTGGTTTCAGCATGCAAACTCTTAATTGCGGGATATGGGATCTATTTCCCTGCTCTGGGAGAGAACTCAGGGCCCCTGCATTAGGAGTGTGGAGCCTTAGC
Organism: Bos taurus; assembly: GCF_002263795.3. Lineage (NCBI taxonomy): Eukaryota > Metazoa > Chordata > Mammalia > Artiodactyla > Bovidae > Bos > Bos taurus. The sequence continues at coordinate 47,226,775 of NC_037356.1, forward strand.
CACTGGGCCATCAGGGAAGTTCCCCCATGTCACAATCTCAAAATTTCCAATAATTTTTTACAAAAGGCCCTGCATGTTCATTTTCCTCTAAGTGCCATCAATTATGTCTGTATGGCCCATGATGCCTGCAATATTTGCTATCTGGTCCTTTAGAGAAAAAGTTGGCCAGTCCCGGTCTCGAAAATAAGATAGGTACCCAAGTCGGGGCAAATTCAAGGTAGAAGTGTTGCATGCCATCTGGGAGGGCAGGCATGGTGTGTCTAGAGCTCAAAGAGCAGAGAAGTCCCTCCAAGCCAAGGGGCCCAGAAAGTTCTATGGGCCCTTGGCACTGCAGCATCAGAGTTTGGGTGGGGAGACAAATGTGCACAGAGAACAAGGTCAGCTTGGGCACTGCTGTGCCAAGAGGGAGTCAACCTTCCTTCTTCCCTGATCAATGCAGTGTCCATAACCAACATAAATTATTCATCGTACAAGAAAAAGGAAGCAATTACACATTGATTTCCGCCTACCTCCCCCAGCATTTGTTTTGCCATTACAGCCACACTGTGTGGTCTCTACTACAGGAAAGAGGGATGTCAGGACTACCGCTTTTGTGGACAGATCTGGACAAGGGTTACATATCAGAAGAGGAAAAAAATCTCTATAAGATGGACAGGGAGCAAAGACAGTGCAAACTGTCTGCAGAAAAAGAGTTTCCACATAAGCAATTTTTTTCCGTGTTGGGGCTTTTGCATCTAATGGAACATAAATTTAAAGAAGCGAAGCAAGAGCCAGAAAAGCCCAAGCAGTGGGCAGTGGCCCAGGCCCAGGAGAGTATGTGCTGCTCGGTCAATGTTTGCTGAACTGACAGATGCATTGTCCTGGCTACATCCCAGACCAGGAAGGGGCAAGACAACAGGATCCGGTGGCCACAGCTTCCTCTCTGCACCCAAGTGGCCTAATGTGGGGGTGTTAGGGGACCCCATGCTCTTAGACACTCGATGGTTAGAGCAGGGCGAGACCTCACTGGCTGAGCCTCCCCGCCCCCATGAGTTCCTGAGAGAGCCACGCACAGAGGGACAGTGGCAAGGGGGAAATGGGTCCCCCTTCCAGCCAGCCAAGGGCTCTGTCCCCCACAGAGCTTCCTGGCAGCCGGATGGGAGCAGGAGTCTTAGGTCCAGATCCACAGGAAGCTTGTGTCCAGGGTGTAGATTGCATCGCCAGGTTAGGAGGCCAGCCGAGGGCTGAGCTTGTGAAGGGCACACAGGGGCAAGTCTTTCTGCCAGTGAGGACCTTTTCACTCGCGACGACTGCTGTGTGCACGTCCTGGGGCCACTGCCAGAACAAATGACCACAAGCGGGGGCTCACGCAACAGGAAGTTGTTGTCTTGGGATTCTGGAGGCCAGAAGTCCAAAATCAAGGTGTTGACAGGGCCCTGCTCCCTGCAGAGGCTCCAGGGGAGGGTCTTCCTGCCTCTTTCGGCTTCTGGGGGCCCCGAGCCTCCCCGGGCTTGTGGCTGCATCCCTCGGCCTCTGCCTCTGTCACCGTGTTGCTGCCTCGTCTTCTCCTGTGTCTGTCCCCCGTGCCCCTCTCATAAGGACACCTGACATCGGATAATCTAGGCTGACTTCACCTCCCGATTCTTAATTATACCCTCAAAGACCCTTATTCCAAATAAGATCATGTTCGCAGGGCCCAGGGGTTAGGATGTGCACGCATCTATTGGGGGACGCCATTCGGTCCATGCCCCTGCCCACCGGTGACTGAGGCCTGGCCAGTGACTCTGTCTCTTGGGAATGAAGAGAGAAAGGGCTGAGGACCCTCCCCGTACTCTGCCCTGCGCCAGTTCTGACGTTTGACTGGACCTAGTTTTTGGCCTGTTTTCTCTCTCAGAGCCCAGGAGCCCCATCTCAGGCATGTTTGTAGTCCAGCATCTCAGGCAATGGTTGGTGCTTTGTTGGCGCTCGGTACACGCCTGCTCAGTGAGCAAGTGAACGAGTAAGTGAGCAGCACGGAAGTCTCCTTCCCCTCCTCCAGCACCTTGGGTCCTGATGCCGATAGTCGTGTCCGACTCTGTGAGACCCCATGGACTGTACCCGGCAGGCCCCTCTGTCCATGGAATTCTCCAGCAAGAATACTGGAGTGGGTTGCCATTTCTTCCTCCAGAGGATCTTCCCAACCCAAGGATCGAACCTGCGTCTCCTGCATTGCAGGCAGATTCTTTACCACTGAGCTACCAGGGAAGGTGACTCCTTAAATCACAGGCAAATTTCCCATCACAGTTCAATTTCTCTGTAAAAACTGTGTATTTCTGTGAGTGCCACGCTGTCGTGGCAAACACGAGAAACCAGTGCTTTAGAGGAAACTTAACCTTCGTAGTAGAGCACGGGGTCGTTCCCACAGCAGTATTTACTCTTTTTACTTGGTAGAGAAGGGAATGGCAACCCGCTCCAGTGTTCTTGCCTGGAGAATCCCAGGGACGGGGGAGCCTGGTGGGCTGTCATCTCTGGGGTCGCACAGAGTCGGACAAGACTGAAGCGACTTAGCAGCAGCAGCAAGTAATGGTTAACATGGCTGATTTTCATGCAGATGTTGGAGTTTTGTATTATAAAAATGGGCACATTTACTGTCATAAAAAAGGTGTGACCTCAGGAGACACAACAACACCAACACAGTAGCAGTGGTCAAGTGTGTAAGCGCCACCGAGGCAGGACTCTTGGTCAGGTTTTGGTAGCTGCTGAGTCCTCAGCATCTGGAACTGAGTCTAGTGTCTAGGAGCTCTCACGCAGGTTTGTTGAAAGAGCAGTTTCCCTGTCCTGCCTTTTTTATCAGCGGAAGGAAGTCTTTTTACTCAGCGACATTTCATTTTCATTTCAAGAAAAAGGGACATAGAACTCCCCCTGAGGTTCCTGCTTATTTCCCTCATTAGTGTTCCATTTCTATCTTTTAAAAGCTACCAGCGAACCAGAAGCAATGAGTGCACCTGGCTACCTAGGTCTTGGCTTATAAATATCTTTCTCCACTACAAGGGATCAGGGCTTCTCAGAGAGACAGCGGATTCCAGCGCTGGGCCCGGCAAAGCACACAGTGAGGCCAGGCTAGGACATGCTCTAGGGTGAGGAGGGCGTTAAAAAGACACAGGACCGGACTCATGATGCTGACCACGGCGGAGGGACGAGGCTCAGACTCGTCAGCCCCAACCCTGCCTTAAACAGTGGGAAAGCCTTATAAAATCTGTGACGCGTACAACTGAATCACTCTGCTGTACACCCGAAACTAGCAAGGCATTGTAAATCCACTTTCCTCCAAGATAAAATATTTAAAAAGTCTGGAAAGCAGTGCCTTTCAAATGCTGGACAACAGGGGGCTCAAGACTATGAAAGTGAAAGTCGCCCAGTCGTGTCCAACTCTTTGCAACCCCATGGACTATAATGCCCATGGAATTCTCCAGGCTGGAATATTGGAGTGGGTAGCCTTTCCCTTCTCCAGGGGATCTTCCCAATCCAGGGATCGAACCCAGGTCTCCCACATTTCAGGCAGATTCTTTACCAACTGAGTTATCAGGGAAGCCCTGATAGCTTCAGGAATATGATTCCTCATAATAAGGAAGTAAGCAGGGTTGAACCCATGATAAATGCTCCATCATCCTTCCTGGGGGCAGTAATGAGGCTGTATCATGGGGAGGGGGGCCCCAAACAGCCAGTAGTCTCACTGACTCAAGGTTACAATGATCAGAGGTGAAGGAGCCAAGGTAGTTAAAATTCACGAAGCAGAGGATGGAGAACAGGATGCAGGAGAGAGACAGGAAGCTACAGAGGGTGTCCTTGAGTCTTTGTGAGTACTCATCTTCCCAGGTATGAGAAGAAATGACCTGAGGCTGGGGAAGAACCACCAGAAACAGGAGGTCAGCCATGTCTGAGGACTCACAGGTAGCTGGGAGTGACTCATGTTCCCACCAGCTGAAGTGGGGCATCCCGTGATACCCGGAGCATCACATCGCAGGGTGTTAGCTGGATTCCAGCCTGCTCTGGACCTGCTCAATCAAGGCATAGAAGCCAACCTCGAAAGAATTCAGCTGATTCTAAGCAACGTCACTGCATGCCAAGACAGAGTCTAACACTAATTAAAGGAATAAGCAGCAAAATTCAGCACCGAACAGCATAAAATCATGATGTCTGGCATCCAATTAAAAAAAAAAAAAAAAGATCTACCAGGCAAGCAAAGAGGCAGGAAAACATGATCCATGACTAGGAGAAAAGTCAGTCAGGAGTAAAAGACCCAGAAATGGTACAAATGATGGAATTAGAGGATAAGAATGTGAAAACAGCAGTTGAAAATACACTCCATACATTCAAGAAATTAGAAGGGATCATTAGCAGACGAGGAAAAGAATGAAAGATATAAAAAAAGATCCCAATAGAACTTCCAGGTTTGAAAAATACACAGAATGGAATGAATGACAGACGAGATGCTGAAGAAGAGACCAGAAGAGGTTGAAGATGCAGTGACGGAAACACTTGCAAATCCACCCCAGCGTGGGAAACGAGTGGGAAAAAAAACACGGAGCATAAGTGATTTGTGGGGCAATATCAGAAGGCAATGGCACCCAACTCCAGTACTCTTGCCTGGAAAATTCCATGGACGGAGGAGCCTGGTGGGCTGCAGTCCATGGGATCACTGAGAGTCGGACACGACTGAGCGACTTCACTATCACTTTTCACTTTCATGCATTGGAGAAGGAAATGGCAGCCCACTCCAGTGTTCTTGCCTGGAGAATCCCAGGGACGGCAGGGCCTGGTGGGCTGCCGCCTATGGGGTCGCACAGAGTCGGACACGACTGAAGCGACTTAGCATCAGGCAGTCCATAAGTGAGAGGAAACTCCGAGAAATAGGGAAGGGGGTGTAACAGAAGAAGTAATTGAAGAAGTCATGACCAAGAATTTTCCATCATAAATGAAAACCACCACCCTACAGATCTAAAAAATTTAGCAAATCTTAAGAAGAAGAAAACATGAAAACACACGAAGGCACATCCTAGTCAAACCACTGAAAACAAGTGTCAGGGTGATGATGTCGTAGTTCAGTCGTGTCCAGCTCCCTGTGACCCCATGGACTGTAGCCCGTCAGGCTCCTCTGTCCATGAGATTCTCCAGGCAAGAATACTGGAGTGGGTTGCCATGTCCTTCTCCAGGGAGCTTCCTGACCCAGGGATCAAACCCAGGTCTCCTGCACTGCAGGTGGATTCTTGACAGACTGAGCCACCACGGAAGATAAGTGACAGAGATAAAATCCTCAAAGCAGCCAGAGAAAAAGGACATGTTATGTAGAGAACAAAGTTAAGAATTAGCAGAATTCTCATCAGAACATATGCTGATCAGAAAACAGTGGAGCAGCACGTTTAAAGTATTGGAAGAAACAAATTGCTGATCCACAGTTTACACTCTGCTAAAATATATTTCAAATTAAAAATGAAAATAAGACGTTTCCAGAAAAACAAAAACTAAGAGCCTCGTCAACAGGAGGTCAAGAAATGATGAAGGAAGTTCTTCAGACAAAAGAAAGATGATAATGAATGAAGACTGGATCTACAGTCAGGGATAAAAAGCCATAGTTAACAAATAATAACAAATACGTGGATTAACATTACATTTTTTTCTTATTTTTTGTCTCCCTGAAAGACAATTGGCTGAAAGATGTTTTATCTCCCTGAAAAATAATTGGCTGTTATACAATATAACAACCCCATGGACTGTACTGTGCATGGAATTCTCCAGGCCAGAACGCTGGAGTGGGTAGCCTTTCCCTTCTCCAGGGGATCTTTCCAACCCAGGGTATGAACCCAGGTTTCCTGCATTGCAGGCGGATTCTTTACCAGCTGAGCCACAAGGGAAGCCCGTTAGACAATATACATAGGATGACATTAGCACGATGGGTGAGAGGGAGAAATGGAAATATGTAGTTGAAGGGTCTTTAACTGTATATGAAGTGGTAAAATATTATTTGGAAGTAGACCACTATACGTTTAACATGAGTATTGTAGGTCTTCCTTTGTGGTCTTAGTGGCTAAGAGTCTCCCTGCCGATGCAGAGGATGCGAGTTTTATCCCTGGTCCAGGAAGATCACACAAACGTGCTGCAAAGCAACTGAGCCCATGCACCGCAGCTACCGAGCGCGTGTGCCGAGAGCCCGCGAGCGGCAGCTACTGAGCCCCTGTGCCGAGAGCCCGCGCTCCTCAACAAGAGACGCCACCTCGGCGAGAAGCCCACACACCACCTGGAGAGTAGCCCCTGCTCACTGCAACCAGAGAAAACCTGCAATGAACACTCAGGGCAGCCAAAAATAAATAAATAAGTAAATATTTTTTAAAGTGCCTATTGTAAACCTAAGAGCAACCACTTTAAAAAGTAAAATAAAACAAAATTATATAGCTAGAAATCCAATAGTGCAGGTAAATGGAATTATTAAAAAAAACTTTCAATTCATTCAGAAGGAAAAAATAAATATATAACGAGATGTAGATTTATACTACACTTTATCGATAATTACATTGAATTGTCTACACACACTCCACTCCAGAGGTTTATCGATGATTACATTAAATATAAATTGTCTACACACACTCCACTCCAGAGGCAGAGATTATCAATTTGGATCAAAAAACAAGACTAAATTGTATGTTGCTGACAAAAGGAACAGAGGAAGCAGCTTGAAGGGAGTGTCACTGGCCAAATTCAGAACAACTAGACCATCCAAATAAATACTATAGTAACATAAAACATGGAGTTCATTACATAAATGGAAAAGTGTGAGTCCATAGAGAAGAAGAGAGAAAGGAAGATCTTCCTTATAGTTGAATACCAAATAATAAATATAGAATTAGTTGAAGCTACTGTTGACAGTGAATGCTTGATAAAGAACATAGCATTTACAACGTCATATCTCCCCACAAATTTCTTCCTGATTAGCACGGGGGAAATAGTGACTGGCCTGTATTCTTAAAAGCTGTTAAGGTCCAGAATGACAAAGAAAGACTGCAGAACCCTTCCTGATCAAAAGACACTAAAGACATGCTACAACAATGTAGTGTTTGGCCTTAGACTGAATTCTGGATCTGCTGGGATGGAGGTGGGGATGCTATTAATGATCGCTTTGGAAACAGTGACGAAATGTGAATCTGCACTGTGGGTTGGGTAACATTGTATTCATTTTAAAATGTCCTAATTTTTATCATTGTACTATGGTTATGCAAGAGCATGCCTTTATTCTTAGGAAATACATGTGGAAGCATTTAGCCTCCAACCGACTTTCAAATGATTCAGGAAAGAAATACTCTGTAGATACACACAGTCAGAAATAGAAATGAAAGCAGGTAGAGAGCGATAAACACCCCGGGCAGACAGAAATGACCAGTCAGTCTTGGTAAAAGATATTCAAGTGTTCCTTGTACCATCCTTGAAACTTCCTCTATGTGTTTGAAATTAATCAATATTCAACTTTTTTCCAAAAAAAAAAAAAAATTCAGCCCTTTGGGACTGACTACTTCCTTTTTTGGAAGAAATGGTTCACCCCAGATGTGCTCTGAAAGCAGAATTTCTGTAACTGGTTTAATGTTAAGAAGCCGTGTTCATGTAGAAAGAGACAAATCTGAAGAATATGGCTATTTTAGAGCAAAAGATTTAATCGTCCTCTACTTGGCCCTGAAATTTCATAAGTGAGACCCAGAAAGCACCAGCAAAAGAATCAACAAGCATTCCAGTCCAGGCCCCGGGGGCCAAGGTTCAGTCACTAATGAATTGATGGGGCTTCTAATTTACCGGATGTGAAGCTGAGCATGATTTACAAAACGGATTGTTTGCAGTGTCTTATGAGTGAGAGGTTTTCGGGAAGAGCTTAGCTTTCCAGAGCTCTCTCGCCTCCACTCCTATCCCTGAGAAAAAGTATTTCTGGATGGGTACCCCCTCGCCTCCCCACAACACACACACACAACACACATCTGAGCATTGAAACAGCACGTTGACTGGCTTCAGATGGAAAGAGGCCTCCTCTGTGTGTGATACAGAATCTGGACCCGTGGCGATGCAGAATGGTGAGATTTTTGTTCATTTGAGACTGGCCTTGGTCCGAAAAGTGATGCTCCTCCTCCCCTTCCCCCAGTCCAGTCTTCACTTGCTCTGGAATATGTGACGTCAACCTTGATGACCGTTCAGAAACCAGGTGCAGAGAGGAACAGGGAGTGAGTTCAGCTCCCAGGTCAGAGAGCTGATCTATGAGTCGGTCTGGCCATCATACAAGCCGACGTGGGCCACCCAGGGAAGAGCAAAAATCCCAGAATACACAAGAAAGCTGCGATGGATAACCAGGAAAAGAGAAAATGGTTCAGCAGAAAATGCCCAGCGCCTGCCTGTGCTGCAGCCGCAACTTTCTACTCTTTAAATGTCGTAAAAGCACATGCCATCCCCAGTGAGGCAGATTCTGTTTATCCAAGCATCGGGATGCCTCGTGTGGGGGGTACACACAGGAGCTGGTGTCACCTGACACCCACCCAAGACCATCTTTGGGAACTCTTGAACGATATGTGCGGCTTGGGGACCTCTAGTCCCGAGAGCTTACTAGAAATTACCTGGTCAAAGAGCAGGCTGTGAATATTGCAAAAGCAGCTCAAACATTTGGAAGATGTAAACACAACCTGGCTTATTGTGATTTCTAGTTTTTCCAGCAATATGGCAGTTTAAGATAAATGAGACCACCTGGGATCCTGGGAGAACTGGATGACTCCAGATGCCCAGGTTAGAAAGGACTAAAGTAAGCCTGATGCACCTGATTGGCCAGGGAGCAAAGAAGTGTTCAGAGTCGAATGAGCGAGTCAGAAGCAGCATCAGAAAGAATAATAATGTCATGTGATGCCCTGGATGGAATCTTGGAATAGAAAAAGGATATTAAGGGACTTCCCTGGTGGTCTAGTGGCTAAGATTCCATACTCCCAATACAGGGGGCCCAGGTTCGATCCCTTGTCAGGGAACTAGATCCCATATGCTACAATTAAAGATTCCATATGCTGCAACCATATGGACTTCCCTGATAGCTCAGTTAGTGAAGAATCCGCCTGCAATGCAAGACAGCCCAGTTTGATTGCTGGGTTGGGAAGATCTGCTGGAGAAGGGATAGGCTACCCTCTCTGGTGTTCTTGGGCTTCCCTTATGACTCAGCTGGTGAAGAATCTGCCTGTAATGTGGGAGACCTGGGTTCGACCCCTCAGTTGGGACGATCCCCTGGAGAAGGGAAAGGCTACCCACTCCAGTATTCCGGCCTGGAGAATTCCAGGGATTGTATAGTCCATGGGGTCGCAAAGAGTCAGACACAGCTGAGCAACTTTCACTTTCATGCTGCAGCCAAAGTCCAGTGCAGTCGAACAAACAAATTAAAATATATTTTTAAAAAGGAAAAATGACACTAAGTGAAAACAAAGATCTCAGTGAAGTCTGGACTTTAGTTAATGACTATATGTCGACATTGGCTCTGTAATTGTAACTGATACAGTGTACCAGTGTGAGCTGGTGGCCACAGGGGAACCTGGTGCTGGGTATACAAGGGAGCTCTGTACTAGCTCCTCAATTTTCCTGTAAATCTGAAGCTATTTTAAAACAAACAAAACATGTATGGAAAAATAAGAATAATGGCCACGATAGACTGAAAGACATTAAAGATATATGACCCCATGAATGATCAGAGCGAAAGAGAAAGCTTACATGTGTGAGGCCAATTGATGTAGTATGAAAACAGAAAAATAGGCAAAAATTAATTCTTTCTCTGCAGTTGAGGGTGGAGGGGAAAAAAGACAAAAGAAGGGCTTTCTATTAAAAATAACTTCTGTTTACTTTTGGGTCTCTGAAGACCTTCTTAACTGGAAACAAACAAAGATGACATTTTCGTACAGTTGTTTGACTAATAAGGACCTTTTACTGTAATTCAGCATTTTCATGCCACTTTTTAAAATAATTTTGTTAATTGCATATAAAATCATCATCACAAGTGAAAGACTGATGAGGGGGAAAAGAAAACTCAGGAATGAAGACCTTGGAAACTTCCCTGGAGGTCCAGTGGTTAAGACTCTGCACTTCCTACCCGGGGGGCATGGGTTTGATGCCTGCTCTGGAAACTAAAATCCCACATGCTATGGGGCGCAACCAAAAAAAAGAAAAAGAAAGAAATGAAGAACTCAGCATCTAGTAGGGCGGTACCCTAGGTGTAAAGATGGAGGATGAGCCTTTTTACCTGAGATACGGCCAGAGGAAAGGAAGGCAGGATGGAATTTCCCCTGGAGACATTAAGATTTTACAACCACTGCCTTTACAGGCAGTTTGTGGCTGGTTTGACATTTTTTGAAATAAATTGTGTCTTTGTGGAATGAATGTTTTAAATAATAACCAAAGCCAGTTTCCAGTCCGGCTCCAGCTCCCAGGATTCTGCTGAAACCTCCCTTGCAGAAGTTACATGGACTCTAGGTAATCCAAATTAAAAATAAAATAACTTTTCCAAATATTTTGGTGAAAATAGAAACTTTCCGTTTTATGAGATATTATTTTTGTCTCCCCTCTGTGCTCAAAGTAAAACAAAATATTAAGGCTTAATTCCATTTTATTCCAACTGTTTAACTTTGCCCCTGAACTTTTGGATAAACATTTACCCAATGGATGAACTGGTGGATTTGAATTTTTGAAACATAGTAAACATTTTCCTATTTGATAATCTATCTCGTTTCTATAAACTGTATCAATTTATTAGATGTTTTAGCTTCTTTGAAGGTTGAATAAAGTTTAAGGTTTGCTGGGAATTTTTTTTTTTAAGATGAGTTTATATTCTTCCCCATCTTGCTTTAAAAATGGTTATGGAGGCTGTCTCTGCTTGTGTTTAATCAAGCTTTTGAGGTGAGGCAAGGAGTGAAGAGTGGCTTATTGATTAGACGTAAGATCTAATCGGGACCTCCAAGAACATCAGGAGCTCCAAGACTTGAAATAAACTTCGTCCTTGGTTCTCATTCCCTCCCTCCCCCTCCTGTTCCTCTCTCCTCCTCTCCCTTTCCCCAGAGCGGGGCACAGATGGCAGCCACCTTGCTGGGCACTAGGTCCTCCGTAGCACACTCTGGAGCCCGCCAGACTGGCAGCAGATCTCTATTCATCGGGAAACGCCACCACACCACAAAGTGGACAGACGGGATTCTGAGTGCTGTGTTTGCCAGCGGAAACAGGTTCTTCTTGAATGTCAAGGGCTATGCCTGGTTTCTTCGGGCTGGTTTTGTGTCCTGTGAACACCTGGGCATATGCTTCCCGGATGAGCAGGATATGTTTTCTTCCTGAACCACGACTGTTTTTCACAAGAGTCGCCACCGGCGACAGCCCCTGATTGATTCTGGTGGCTTATGTTGGGAGTTGGCTCCAATACCTGGAAGGTGAAAATCCCAGGTCTGAAAAGGTGCCAGAATCCAGCTCAGCAGAGTAAGCCACAGCCTGGCAGGAAGTAGGATCAGGACGTCAGCTCCCACCGCCTGTGCCTTCTCTTTCGCCCGGCTGCAGCGGCGGCACCCTGGGGACCTCTGCGCCTGCCACTCTGGCTTTGCAGTCCCAAGCCCTGACCTCGACCAAGTTACTTCGCATCTCTAAGCCTCAGTTTCCTCATTTATCAAATGAGGCTAATACTCCCTGACTAGAGATTCTCCTGAAGAGAATCAGGTACAAGTGTAATCAGTGCCTGCCACATAGTTGCTGTGGAAGAAATGCTAGCTTGTTCACGCATTCTGCAGATGGTGCTCTGATCACTTACTATTTTCCTGGCACTGTTATGCACACTGGAGATGGGTTTTCTAAATATTAGTCTTGAATTTAGCTCACCAGACAAAGGTAGTGGTAAAAGAATTGATACTTTTAAACTGTGGTGTTGGAGAAGACTCTTGAGAGTCCCTTGGACTTCAAGGAGGTCCAACCAATCCATTCTGAAGGAGATCAGCCCTGAGATTTCTTTGGAGGGAATGATGCTGAAGCTGAAACTCCAGCACTTTGGCCACCTCATGCGAAGAGTTGACTCATTGGAAAAGACTCTGATGCTGGGAGGGGTTGGGGGCAGGAGGAGAAGGGGACGACAGAGGATGAGATGGCTGGATGGCATCACTGACTCAATGGACGTGAGTCTGGGTGAACTATAAAGAAAGCTGAGCACTGAAGAATTGATGCTTTTGAACTGTGGTGTTGGAGAAGACTCTTGAGAGTCCCTTGGACTGAGAGGAGATCCAACCAATCAATCCTAAAGGAAATCAGTCCTGAATATTCATTGGAAGGACTGATGCTAAAGCTGAAGCTCCAAAACTTTGGCCACCTGATGCGAAGAGCCGACTCATTAGAAGACCCTGATGCAGGGAAAGATTGAAGGCAGGAGGAGAAGGGGATGACAGAGGATGAGATGGTTGGATGGCATCACCAACTCAATGGACATGAGTTTGAGCAAGATCTGGGAGATGGTGAAGGATAGGGAGGCCTGGTGTGCTGCAGTCCATGGGGTTGCAAAGAGTCGGACACAACTGAGCGACTGAACAACAAGTGGTAAAAATTCCGAAAGTGACTGAATGAATGAATGAGTGAGCAAGGTGTCCTCCTACTTCTCTACCAAAATGCACATAGTTTGTATCTGAAGCAGCAGATACGGCCCGGTGAAGGCCTCACACCTTTCCGCTGGGTTCCTGCCCGGGATGGAACTGCCGAGTTGGGGGTGAGGTGTGGCTTGCTTCGCTTTGCTCTCAGCTTATCTGGTGAGTGTAGGAGAATCTCCCTGTGGCACACATTGGTGTTTCTCTGAGGACCGGTGGTGGCGATCTCTACTTCACAGGCATACAGGCCATTTGGAAAGCCTCTCTGAGGGAAGAGCCTATATAAGTTTTTTTCCTTTAATTGGGTTGTTTGTCTTTTTTGACTCCTTTGTGAGAGGTGTTTATGTAGACCGGATGCAAGTCCTTGAGGTGTACATGTCTTGCCAATGTCTTCTCCTGCTTTGTCACTCACCTTTTGACTTAATAGTCTCTTTCGATCAGCAGACGTTCTTCAGTTTAACGGAGTCCAGGGCAGTGATCCCCTCCTTTGTGGTTTTGCTCTCTGTGTCCTGTTGAAGGGATGCCTGTCCGTCTGGAGGTCATAAAGGTGGCCCCCTGCGCTCCCTCTAGAAGCTGTGTTGTGCTGTTTCTCCTTGTTGTGAGCAAGAGGTCAGGGCTCATCTCTCTCCCTATGGCTGTTCACCCCGTTTGTAGATTTCACACCATGTACTGGAAAGAAGAACTCTTCTCCCGGTGGCAGTTGGGTAGTAAATTTACAAATAACAGTAGATACGTTTTCCTGTCAGACAGGATAAGTCCTCTAACCTGAACTCAGATTTTCTCTATTATTGTTGGCCTTTTACATTTCTATAAGTTCCACTATCAGCTTGTCAATCTGACAATCTTCTTTCTCTTTTTTCCTGTCTGTTTGTCTGTCTCTCTCTCTCACACACACATACACACCTTCTGGCATTTTGACATGGATCTCATTGAATCTATAAATCACTTTGGGGAGAACTGACAACGTATACCGTATTGAGTCTTCCAGTCCATAAGCACAGAATGGATTTCCTGGTTTCCTTTGTTGAAATCATGCTGAAATCATGTATGTTCTTAGCTACTTCACTTGTTGATGCTATCTTAAAAGGCAAAAGTTTTTTACATTTTGTTGGTTCCTAGAATACGGAAAAATAATCAGCTTTTAAATGTTAATAATATAATCAATGACCTTGTCTAATACATTTCTTAATTCTAATGGTTTACCTGTACATACTCCTGGGTTTTCTTCATTCAGAATTATTTTGTCTGTGGACAGCACCTAGGAAGATTACCATTTGCTTATAAAGAAATTAAAATTAAATTTTGTTAATTTTAAAATATTATACCAACTTTACATTTCTGAAATAAATTCAATTCGGCCATAATATATTACCCTTGTTAATGGAATCTATTTGCTAATATTTTTGTTAAGGTTTTTGCATATGTGCATATGAGAGAGACTGTGACTTGTAATGTCATTTTTAGGTTAAAATGAATTGAGAATTAGTCTTTCTTTATTCCTGGAGAGTTTGTGGGAGATTGATGTTATTTCTTCCTGAAATATTTAGAAAATGTCACCAGTAGAACCATATGGACCTGGAATTCTCTTTGTGAAAAGGATTTAAATCATATGTCAAATGTATTTTATAGATGTAGGATATAGGGGTTGTTTGTTGCAGAAGACTCTTGAGAGTCCCTTGGACTGCAAGGGGATCCAACCAGTCCATTCTAAAGGAGATCAGTCCTGGGTGTTCTTTGGAAGGAATGATGCTAAAGCTGAAACTCCAGTACTTCAGCCACCTCATGCGAAGAGTTGACTCATTGGAAAAGACTCTGATGCTGGGAGGGATTGGGGGCAGGAGGAGAAGGGGACGACAGAGGATGAGACGGCTGGATGGTATCACCGACTCGATGGATTTGAGTTTGAGTGAACTCCGGGAGTCGGTGATGGACAGGGAGGCCTGGCGTGCTGCAATTCATGGGGTCGCAAAGAGTCGGACACGACTGAGCGACTGAACTGAACTGAACTGATCTCTTGGTAGGAAAACTTTAAGACATTGTGTTTCTCTGGAATGTAACTTTCTCAACGTATTTCTGCACTTGTGGTGTCCTTGTGTGGTCTCTCTGTGTCTGTGGGAACTGCAGTGATGCCTGCCTCCTCGTTCCCGTTAGTAATCATGGGCTTCCTTCTCTTTATGCCCCTGAGAGGGACCCTGTGCAGAACCTTCTTCTGCACCTGCCTTTCTCTGCATCTCTTCCTCCTCACCCCTCCCCGTGAGGTGAAATCTCTGCCCACCCTGCACCCACACCCACTTTTGATACCATGCTTAAATATTCAGACTCCAAAAATCCTACCCAAAAGGCCCCTGGCACACTTCCGGAGCCTGCGTGGGCCCCTCGCTGGACCACCGTGGGTCATTTTCATTGGCGTATAGTTGGTTTACAGTGTCTTTCTGTTGAATTGGTGTGTCATTATAAGACACCCCTTTCTATCTATAGGAAAACTTACCTTGAAATCTACCTTGTTTCATATGAATATAGCTATACCAGCTTTCTCTCTGATTGTGTTTGCATGTATAATTTCTTCCATCCTTCAACTTGTGATCACTCTGAGTCTTTACATTAAAGTGTGCCTTCTATGAATTGTCTAGAGTTGAAGTTTAAAAAAAATCTAATCTGATAACTTTGTCACTTAATTGGAGTATTTATACGTAATGTAGTTATATATGTATAATACAATTATATTTCAATCCCCACAAGACCCTATTATTGTTTTTTATTTATTTTTAGTTGGAAGATAGTTGCTTTACAGTTTTGCATTAGTTTCTGCTGTACAACAGCATGAATCAGCGATATATATACAAATATCCTCTCCCTTCTCAGCCTCCCGACCCCCACCCCACCTCAATCCTCTAGGTCATCACGGAGCCTCAAGCTGAGCTCCCTGTGCTGTATGGCAGGTTCCTCCTAGCTATCTGCTTTACACACGGTAGTGTATATATATGTCAATGCTGTTCTTTCAATCTGTCCCGCCCTCTCCTTCCCCTACTGTGACCAGACACTATTACTCATTTTAAACAATCCGTATTTATTTAGATTTTCCCTCTCCTGTGTTATTGATTCCTTTTTACTTCCATTTGGAATTATTTCCCCTCTGTCCAAAAAACTCCCTTTAGTATTTATTTCCAAGCAGACCTGAAGACAATTAATTCTCTTACTGTTCCTTCATCAGAAGACATCTTTATTCCACCTTCATTCTTTTCTTTTTTAAACTTATTTCATAAATCTTTATTTGTTGTTGTTCAGTCACTCAGTTGTGTCCAACTCTTTGTGACTCCAGGGACTGTAGCACGCCAAGCTTCCCTGTCTTTCACTATCTCCCAGAGTTTGCTCAAACTCATGTCCACTGAGTCTGTGATGTTATCTAACCATCTCATCTCCCTTGTCCTGTGCATTCAACCTTTCCCAGCATCAGGGTCTTTTCCAGTGAGTCTTCTCATCAGGTAGCTGAATTACTGGAGCTTCAGCTTCAGCAGCAGCCCTTCCAGTGAGTATTCAGGGTTGATTTCCTCTAGGATTGACTGGTTTGATGTCCTTGCTGTTCACGGTACTCTCAAATGTCTTCTCCAGCACCACAATTTTAAGCATCAATTCTTCGGCACTCAGCCGTCTTTATCATCTAATTCTCACATCTTTACATGACTACTGGAAAGACCATAGCTTTGACCATATGGACCTTTGATGGCAAAGTGATGTCTCTGCTTTTTAATATGCTGTCTAGGTTTGTCCTAGCTTTTCTTCCACGGAGCAAGCGTCTTTCAATTTCTTGACTGCAGTCACCATCCACAGTGATTTTGGAGCCAAGAAGGTAACATGTCACTGTCGCCACTTTTGCCCATCTATTTGCCATGAAGTGATGGGACTGGATGCATATCCCCCAAATCGACTTTAAATCCAGTCTTTATTCATAGAAAAAAATACCTATAGTACTACTTTAAGAATATTTTCTTTTCTTTGCGTTTCCATGGCATCATGAGCAAGTTTATTTGCCATTTAGATCGTCCACATATTTACAGCCCACCTTGAAAGATACTTAGGATATAAAATCCCAAGTGGGCTGTTGTTTTCTTTCAGCAATTTAAATATGCCTTTCTATTGTCTTTAGCTCCCATTGTTTCTGTGGAAGTGTTAGCCATTAACCTTATTATTGATCTTTTGACCAATAAAAGCACCTCTGGCTGCTTTTAAGAACTTTTTGCCTTGTCCCTTGCCCTCACCAATCTCACTATTATATGTGGGCACACCTCATACATGTCCAGGTTTGGTTGCAGGCAACTGCAATAAAGGAAATATCACAATAAAGTGAGTCTCGTGAATTGTTTGGTTTCCCAATGCATTTTAAAACTGTGTTTATTCTATAATATAGTCTTTCAAGAGTGAAAGAGCATTATGTCTTAAAAAACAATGTACATATTTTTATTTACTATCAACTATCCCAGGTTGCTCAGTGGTAAAGAATCTGCCTGCCAATGCAGGAGACATGGGTTCAATCCCTGGGTCAGGAAGATCCCCTGGAGAAGAAAATGGCAACCCACTCCAGTATTCTTACCTGGAAAATCCCATGGACAGAGGAACCTGGAGGGCTACAGTCCACAGGATCACAAAAGAGTCAGACACTGCTGCTGCTAAGTCACTTCAGTCGTGTCCGACTCTGTGCGACCCCATAGACGGCAGCCCACCAGGCTCCCCCGTCCCTGGGATTCTCCAGGCAAGAACACTGGAGTGGATTGCCATTTCCTTCTCCAATGCATGAAAGTGAAAAGTGACAGTGAAGTCGCTCAGTCATGTCCAGCTCTTAGCACTACTTAGAGACTAAAACAACCACAGTCGTTCAATTAAAGATTTTTTAACATTTTATTTCATGGAACTAACATATACAAAATAAAAAGCAAAAGTGTCAAAAGTTATTTTCTAAGTGCTTTCTTCTTTCTAGTATTTCCTGATTAATTTAATAAATGTTTGTTTTACTCATAAGAAATACTTTAATGTTAAAAACTGCTAACCATTATCTGAGCCTTCAACAAGTCATAATCTTTTTCCAATATTACCACCAAAGGTCACTGATCACAGATCACCATACCAAACACAAGAATAATGAAAAAGTTTGAAATGTTCTAAGAATAGCCAAGATGTGATACAGAGACACAGAGTGAGCAAATGCTGTTGGGGAAATGGGGCTGAGAAACTTGCTCAACGCAGGGTTGCCACAGACCTTCAACTTGTAAAAAAAAAAAAAAAAAAAATGCAGTGTCTGCAAAGTACGATAAAGTGAAGCACAATAAAGCCAGGTGTGCCTGTAGTTACCTGTGGTTTTCTTTGTATGCCTCCACTTGAGGTTGATAGAGCTTCCCACACTTATAATTAAAGGTGGCCTGATACCTGTCAGCATTGTGGAAAATTCTGGGTTGAACTCTTCTCTTCTGACTCCTTTGTTTATATTGCTTGATTTTTAATGATTTGACCCTGCTTCCTGGCACTTGTGGTAATGTCTCATTGACTCCCGGATATTATGTGTGAAAAATGGGGTGGCTCTGAATGACGTTTGCTTCTCCCAGAGAGGGTTTTAGGTTCTTTGGCTCGTTCCTATCAGCAATGGAGGTGACTTAGGCTGGACTACAGGATTTGGGAAGGCTGGTCTCCCTCTGGAATGTTGTAGCCTTTGGGGGTTCTCGTCTGAAACCTGGATAGTTTACCAGAAACTCCCCACCCCACCCCACCCCACCCCAGCCTCCTTGGTGAGCCCTGAGTTGCAGTTTTTGCTTTCCCAGAATCAAGAAACTGCCCACATCTCTGACTGCCTTTGCATCCTCTTAACTGTCATTCTCTGCCTCCGTTCTCAGCTGCTCAGCCTTGTGCGTGAACAACTTGGAAACAGACTGAGCAGAATGTTAAATCCGGTTCTCCATGGCCTCCTCCTCTCTGGGATCTTAGCCCTTGAGTCCTGTCTGCCTCGGTTGTCCTCCATGTTCTCTCAATGCCTAGAGGGTTTTCTGGTTATTTTTTTCCAGTTTCCACAGTTGTCCTTGGCAGAAGAATGTCTCTGACACAGTCACTACGCTGTTGTGGCCAGAAGCAGAGTTCCCATTCTGCATCTTACCAGCCGCCTCCTGCAGATCCTTTTATGCCTTTGAGGGGCGTGCACACCGCGTGGCCGTGAGAGTTGGCATTTTAGACTGACAGCAGGGACGGAAGCCTACTCTTGGGCTCAAGTGGTCAGGGGAGGGTCCCTACCTCTGCTGCTTCCAATGTGTGACCTTGAGTGGGTCACTGGATCTGTTGAGGCTTCAGTTTTGTCATCTGCAAAGTGGGTCTGATGATACGTGTGCCGTGTATCTCATAGACTTTGTGTGAGGATGAGCCACAGGGAATGCAGCCAAGAGGACTTTGAGAAGACAGACATGACTTTTTCTTCTTTAAGTAAGAAGATGCGGTGGGCCCTGAATTCAGAACCGAATCAGGATGAGAAGCTTTCACTGTGTGGAGTGCTCGAGAGATTTATAAACATCTGCCAAGGACAGGTGTGTGCTCCAGATATCCTTCCCCAGGAACCTATCTTCCAGAAGACCCTAAAGACATTTCCCAATTTTGCAAGCAAAGGCAGAGTCCCGAGAACAAATGTGCACGGTCCTGAAGGGATCAGCCTGAAGCGAGGTGGGCAGAGGGTCCGGAAGCCGCCCTCCTTCTGGGGCTCCATCCTCTCCCCTCCACGGGGCTCCTGTGGACTCTGCACTTTCTCCATAAAGGGTTACTGGTCCCACGGCACCATGGTCACCTGCGTGCGTGTCTGCTCCCCTGAGACCAGGTGGGTCCCAAACCCAGCTGCTCCCCGAGCCCTTGGGGGCAGTTGAGAATCTCAGAATGTGAAACCTGACCTAAACATTAGCCAAGACACTGAACTTCCCTGGGGCAGTCACTGCCATAGGCCCAGTGTGCCTGGTGCTATGTTTGTTGAGGGGGTCGGGGGGTGGTGGGAGGGAGGAGGCAACAGGAGCCTTCAGCCCCTCTAATCCCAGCAAGTTCCACCCTGGTCTGCTGCCCAGTAGCCTGGCAGCAGGAATGGGCGTTTTAGCTGAGCGAGTCTTGCTTTTCTCAAAGATAAGATTACAGTTATGCTAAGGCAAGTCTTACCACACCACCTGGCATTTTTACCCTTTGCTGGGAAGCCCAGCCTCCCCCAAGCGTCTCACCTGCCACTTTCTTGGTGTCTTTTTCCATGTGATAATGAAAATCGGGCATTCTGTACCCACCCACCCTGGGCTTTGGAAACCCCTTGGTTCTGGAAAAATATGACCAGCTCATAGCACATCTTTTTTCCCCCCTTCTTTTGGTGGCTCTTTGACAAATCAAAGTCAGGCCACCACAGTAACTGTATTTAATATGGCGCGGGGGGTGGGGGTCCTGACTCTGACCTCAGGGCTTTCCCACCCCTCTTCTCTGAGGTGCAGGTCTTTATGCCTCCGGGAATCTTGCGTTCTCTTTATCTCCCTTGTTCTCCTGTTGATTTCTTCTTTTTTTTTTTTTTTCTTCCACTCCCTTCCTCATTCCTCCTTCTTTACTGGAAGTCTCCACGCTTTGGAAGTGGACTGGTGCGTGCAGGTGGGGAGCACTTTCCCAGCACACAGAGGGAGGTTGTTCCCACGACGGGTCCCTGGCAGACTTATCACTTGTTGAAGGAAGGAGGCTTCTGAAATGCCAGGCAGAGCCCTTCCTGCTCCCGAGATCATGCTGTGGCGGGGGAGGGGGGGTTGGAGCCCCAGCCTGGGGGGTAGATCGGGGCCAGGGCAGGGTCTCGCAGCCTGTATCCGCAGAGCAGAAGCATGGCCATGCTTCGGGCACCATCCATTGTCCGGCTGTTGGGAAGACCCCTACGTGGCTCCTTCGCCTCTCTCCCACCCGCCTCCCGCCCCAGGGCTGGTTCTCTGACCTCAGCCCCACAGACGGGAAGGAACACTTCTTTAAGTCCAGATGCTTATCTGAGAAAGAGGTTCCTCATCCCCATCGTGAGCCATTTGTTGGGCCTCAGCACTTTTCCTCTGTTCTTGGTCCTATTTCTGCTCTGGAGAGATTTTTCAGCGGGATGCCCTGGATTGAGATGAGCTTTAAAATTGCCCCTAGAGGTCAGACAGATGCGGATCCCTCCCTGTTTACACTGGCCTCCAGAGTTGAGGCAGTGGTCAGTGAAAGACTGGGTCCAGGTCAGACCAACAGAAAATAAAGGTTTTCCTTTTTCCCTCTTCTCTCTAACTTTTCTTCCCTTTCCCTTTGCCATGAGTTTTTCCCCTTCCTCCACTTCCCCGATCCCCAGATGTCTGTGGGCCTGATGCTGGTTGCTCTGTTCATCTAGGAAAAGTATGTGGGAAGAAAAAGTCATTTACACTTTAGTAATTGTCAAAGCTGGAATCAAGATTGCCGGGAGAAATATCAATAACCTCAGATATGCAGATGACACCACCCTTATGTCAGAAAATGAAGAGGAACTCAAAAGCCTCTTGATGAAAGTGAAAGAGGAGAATGAAAAAGTTGGCTTAAAGCTCAACATTCAGAAAACTAAGATCATGGCATCTGGTCCCATCACTTCATGGGAAATAGATGGGGAAACAGTGGAAACAGTGTCAGACTTTATTTTGGGGGCTCCAAAATCACTGCAGATGGTGATTGCAGCCATGAAATTAAAAGACACTTACTCCTTGGAAGGAAAGTTATGACCAACCTAGATAGCATATTGAAAAGCAGAGATACTACTTTGCCAACAAAGATCTGTCTAGTCAAGGCTATGGTTTTTCCAGTGGTCATGTATGGATGTGAGAGTTGGACTGTGAAGAAAGCTGAGCACCAAAGAATTGATGCTTTTGAACTGTGGTGTTGGAGAAGACTCTTGAGAGTCCCTTGGACTGCAAGGAGATCCAACCAGTGCATCCTAAAGGAGATCAGTCCTGGGTGTTCATTGGAAGGACTGATGCTGAAGCTGAAACTCCAATACTTTGGCCACCTCATGTGAAGAGTTGACTCATTGGAAAAGACTCTGATGCTGGGAGGGATTGGGGACAGGAGGAGAAGGGGATGACAGAGGATGAGATGGCTGATGGCATCACCGACTCGATGGACTTGAGTCTGAGTGAACTCCGGGAGTTGGTGATGGACAGGGAGGCCTGGCGTGCTATGATTCACGGGGTCTCAAAGAGTCAGACACAACTGAGCGACTGAACTGAACTGAATTGTCAAAGCTATGGTTTTTCCAGTAGTCGTGTACAGCTGTGAGAGCTGGACCGTAAAGAAGACGGAGCACCAAAGAATTGATGCTTTGGAACTGTGGTGTTGGAGAAGACTCTTGAGAGTCCCTTTCACTGAAAGGATATCAAACCAGTCAATCCTAAAGGAAATCAACCCTGAATATTCATTGGAAGGACTGAGTCGGGAGCTGAAGCTCCAATACTTTGGCCACCTCATGTGAAGAGCTGACTCATTGGAAAAGACCCTGAAGCTAAGAAAGATTGAGGGTAGGAGGAGAAGGGGATGACAGAGGATGAGATGGTTGGATGGCATCACCGACTCAGTGAACATGAGTTTGATCAAGCTCCAGGAGACAGTGGAGGACAGGGGAGTCTGGCGTGCTGCAGTCCATGGGGTCGAAGAGAGTCGGACATGACTGGGACACTGAACAGTAACAAAAATTGCATGGAATAGATCAGTAGTTTGCCTCTTCTCATGAGCTTTGCTGCCTCAATGAAGAGCTTAGGGCTGCAATGCAGACATTCAGGTGGTTACAGGAGAAAAGGAGTTAAGGACGGAAGAGGATGCTCTCTAGGAGGGCCACTCTAGAGCCCAAGCAGTCACACACACCAAGCTGCTGACCCCGAGTCCTCACTTGGCTGGCATCTGCCCATGTCCCAGAACAAAAGGTTTTGAAAATGTGCAGTTGAGAGTG
The DNA here is from genome assembly GCF_002263795.3 of Bos taurus. NCBI lineage: Eukaryota > Metazoa > Chordata > Mammalia > Artiodactyla > Bovidae > Bos > Bos taurus. The sequence goes on from NC_037356.1 coordinate 47,249,353, forward strand.
ATTCATGGCCTGATCGAGGACAGGGAGTAGAGAAGTGTGGCTGCTTGTCCGGGCAAGGGTGAGGTGCGGGAGATTTGTTGGACGGCCGACTAAATCCTGGACATCATTCCCACGATGGGCTGGTTCTGTGGGTCTCCCAAGCCTGGAAGCAGAGATGTCTGCTCTCCTGCAGAATGTTAAAAACCTCCACGCACAGGGATGAAGCCAGCCCATCATCTTGACGTCCCCACCACGGTGGACGGTGGATGAAGGGCGCCCCCCCCACCCAGGCACAGCCGCACCACAGTCAGGAGGGAGGAGGTGCCCACCCCGCGCACACACACACACACGCACCAACTCAGCTGGCTTGGTCCCTCCCCCATCCAACCCCCACCCCTTTGCTCTTAAAAAGGAAGCAGCAAGGCAATCATTAGAAATCCTTTTATTTGCATGAAAACAGAGTCTGGTTGTCAAAGTCTTCCCAAGGTCTCCCTCTCCTGAGTGGTTGTGCATGTCCCCTTCGTGGTGAGGCCACTGTGGCCACTCATGGGAAGTTGCCCCCCCACTCTGTGTGTGTGTCCCCTTGTAACATTAGGGGGACTGAGGAACAGCACTGCAGACAGGGGTGGAGGGACTCCGATAAGATGGATGAACCGGCGGCCCTCAGCCTTCCCCACTGCCCTCCCTTCCCTCCAGGCTTCACCATCTCCCCTCCCAGACCCCTGGGGCCCTCAGCTGCAGACCCGCTCGCTCCCTGGAGCAGCTGTCCCCTCCTCTTCATCCTCCTGGTTCCCCGGTCACCGTTTAGGGCTCAGCTGAGAACCACTGGCTCTGGAGAACTTTCCAGAACCTACCGTGATCCTTCTTTCTTCCTCGGGCTTCTCCCCTGGTTTTCTGACTTCCCTGGGTGACCGTAAAGCTCTGTGTGGGCACTTGTGTCTCCCTGCTTGTGTCTGGGGCTCACAGCTCCCTGGCCGCACACAGTGGGACTTTGACAGTACTCGGCCACTCAGTCGTGTTCTGCTGTTTGTGACCCCATGGACTGTGGCCCACCAGGCTCCCCTGTCCACTGGATTCTCCTGGCAAGAATACTGGGATGGGTTGCCATTCCCTTCTCCAGGGGGCCTTCCCGCTGCAGGGATGGAACCCAGGACTCACGCGTCTCCTGCACTGGCAGGCACATTCTGCACCACTAGCACCGCCCGGAAGCACTGCTGCCTGGAGCCCAGCCCTGCTCCCTCCCTCCTGCAGGTCAGAGATCTGATGAGGGCTCCTCCCCGGGGTCCTGCAGCTTCTGGACCAGAGGCCCCCGGACTCCCTCCCATAGCCCCTCCATCATCTCGGCTCCTGGGGGAGAACCCATTTGTGAAGATTCCAGGCCTTCTGCAACCAAGGCGGGTGACTCAGGGGTTGTTTGAATCAGATTAGAATTACCTGTTAGTCGCAACAGTGCTTGCTCTGCATGGTACTGGGGTCTGTGGATGCCAGCAAAGCACACATAATCACTCATTCACACTTTCTACCAATATTTTTACAACCTGCTGTCTGCTTTGCAGGGTGCTGAGAACACCTCAGAGTGACAGATAAGGGCCCTGATTCTCTGGCATAAAGAGAAAGTCAACAATCGGGTGACAATTGCTTCGAAGCAAAGGGGCGGGGTTAGGGGATGGGGAAGGCCTTCTGGAAAGGTGATGCCTGAGCAGAGACCCGAGGGGGAAAGGTCACTCCTGTGAAGCCATTAGCAAGTGTCTGGCCACGGAGAGGAGATCCAGCCCTCATCTGAGGAAGAGCAGTCTCCTCTTACGGTCCCAGAAGTCCACAAGGCTACGATGGGAGAAGGAGGTGGGGCCTGCCACCTGGTTCCTCCCTTGCAAGCTGACCACAGATGTCACGGCAGCCACAGAGGTCCATCCAGCTCTGAGGCAGGGGCCTGTGTGCCAGAGTCACAGCCCAAAGCCATAGGCCCTGTGTCCGTTCTCAGGCTGGGGGGGCCGAGAGGTTTGGACTCCCCCTGGATGGCAGAGCGCCCCCTCAATACACTTCTCCTCACAAAGCGATTGACGTGCATCTGCTCACAAGGGCCTGGACCCATCTCAGGACACCATCTGGAGTCTTTTGTCCCCCTTGTTTTCCTTTTGAAATTATCAGGTCGGTGTTTTTCCCTCGGTTCTTTTCTCATCCTAGCAAAGAATTGAAAGGACAGGCCAGGACAGTTCAGGCAGGCAAGATTTGCTAGGCAAGCAGCAAGTAGTACACGCTCAAGACGTAAGAGTAGACCCACCCCCATGGGAGTGGTTCCACTCCGGTTAGGTCTCCCTTTTTATGTCCTTTGTTCCCTCCCCTAAGCGTCCCGGAACCCTGATTGGTTCTGTCCCAGGCAAAACAGGGCTTGTACCCAAGACCAATCAGGGAAGGGAATGTAAATAAGGCATGTGCTCAAGGCCAATCAGGCAAAGGGGTGTGCTGGGCGTGCCTTCCCCCGGAGATTCCCGCTGTAGCCTGCGGTGCCCCTTTTTGTGGGCTTTCCCATTCTTTCTTTGTGCTCTGCGCGGTTCTTCTAATCACAGCTTCCTCTAACCACCATCTTGGACTCCTTTTTTCTATTCTAACTGCCTAACAAAAGGAATTGGGAGCACTGATGTCCTCCCCAACAAAGGACCAGGTGGGCTTTCTCTTCTGAAAGGGTCTGGAAGGAGCCAGGAGTGACTCCTCCAGGAAGAGGAGGGGTCTGGGGCTGAGGTCAGAGGTCAGCCTCTCTGCCAAATAGGGAAGAAGTTCAGTTCAGTTCAATGGCTCAGTCCTATCGGACTCTTTGCGACCCCATGAATTGCAGCACGCCAGGCCTCCCTGTCCATCACCAACTCCCAGAGTTCACTCAAACTCATGTCCATCGAGTCGGTGATGCCATCCAGCCATCTCGTCCTCTGTCATCCCCTTCTCCTCCTGCCCCCAATCCCTCCCAGCATCAGAGTCTTTTCCAGTGAGTCAACTCTTTGCATGAAGTGGCCAAAGTACTGGAGTTTCAGCTTTAGCATCATTCCTTCCAAAGAAATCCCAGGGCGGATGTCCTTCAGAATGGACTGGTTGGATCTCCTTGCAGTCCACGCAGGAGGGAAAAGTGGATGGTTATAAACACCTCAAGGAACTTGCCCTGAGAATAGAATTGTGGAATAAGACATCAATTAATTAAAAATTCCTCCTCCAAGGGGTTCTCCTGCCACTTAAGGGTGGGTGGAAGGAGTTGTTGTTGGTTCTTGTTGTTCTGTTCAGTCGTGTCTGACTCTTTGGGAAACCAAGGGCTGAAACACGCCAGGCTTCCCTGTCCTTCACTAACTCCAAGAGTTTGCTCAAACTCATGTGCACTGAGTCAATGATGCCATCCCACCATCTCATCCTCTGTTGCCCCCTTCTCCTCCTGCCCTCAGTCTTTCCCAGCATCAGGGTCTTTTCACATCAGGTGGCCAAAGTATTGGAGCTTCAGCAAGGCAGGGAGCGAAAAAGAAACATTTGGTTTTCCATAAAGCCTGATTTCAGATGTAATAATTCTCACACTCCAAGCAGAGAAACTGGCTCTCAGACACCGCTTTGGGAAGTGATGGTGTTGTAGGCCAGGGTGCAGGCACCACAGAAGGGGCAGGCCTGGACCCTCTGAGATCTGCAGGACTGCAGATCCTGGAGGATCTGGGTTGCGGTGGGGATGAACTTCTGGGTGGACCGTGTAAGTGTGAGGACGTGACCTCCGTGGCCTCGGCCTGAAGCAGCTTGAAGTGAGGCATCAGTTTCCAGCCAGAGGTTGAGGTCAGGCCGCAGTGGTGAGAGCCCCAGATCCTAGCCACTAGACCAGTGGTCAGCGACAAGGCCCTGGCCCTTTGGCTTTGCAGAAAAGAATTCCCACGAAGATGAAAAGTAGAGAAACAAGTGTTTATCAGAAGGAAAAAGAGTACTGTACGTATGTAGACACACAGGGCGACTCACAGGGAGAGTCGTGCCCTTGTGGTGGTTTGAATCACTTTTATGGGGCATCGCTTCTGGGTTTCATTTGGGGCATCCCCGGTGGCTCAGATGGTAAAGTGTCTGCTTGCAATGCAGGAGGCACAAGTTCAATCCTGGGTTGGAAAGATCCCCTGGAGAAGGGAATGGTAATCCACTCCAGTACTCTTACCTGGAAAATCCCATGGACAGAGGAGCCTGGCGGGCTACAGTCCATGGGGTCATTAAGTGTCGGACACGCGACTTCGCTTCACTTCCTTTGGCCAATCATCTTGCTTTGCCGGGTTCTGAGTCCCTATTTGGTTTACTTGAGGAAACTCCCACGTGTGCGTGAGCGTCTCTCAGCCGAAATGGATTCTGGTGAAGTGGCCTATGGGTAGTTGACATCACTTACGTCAGGTGGTGTCCCCTCTCTGACCTCCAAGGAACTTTCTAGTTGGGAAGGGCTCCTTGACTTTGAGAATGAGAAATCCGTGGTCTCTTATCTTTTATCAGGGCAGGGCCCAGCCTCCTCTTTCGGTTGTCATACAATTGATATTTTGGAGTTTCTGTCCACGGGGAATGAACGTCAGCTGCTTTCCAGGGTGGGTGGCCCATCTACCTCCTGCCTCAGGGGGAGGTTACACGCTGTGGGCCCATGTTTAATGCTTTAGGATGAGTTGGTCTCTGTGTGACCATGTGTGTATGTGTGTGCGTGCGTGCGTGCATGCATGCGTGCGCAGAGGTTGAAGGGGCCAAGTGAATTCCTCGTGGGTTACACAGACATTCCTCTCTCTCACTCTCTCCCTTCCTCCAAATATTTCACATCTTAATAGAAAATGCTTCAGGGCCCACACTCACTGAAAGACCGGCTCAGTTCTGTTCCTTTGCCCTCGGTCCTCATGGCTTACTTTCTGGTGTCATTTTCAGGCACGGAAATCTGAAGTCACTGAATGAATCACAACAAAATAGCCCGGAGCTGACATTCTAGCCAAGAGAAGGGGTGGGGCAGACAAGAAAGGAGACAATGAAGGGAATTATGCAGTGGGTGGGGGGTGGGGTGAAATCTGCAGAGAGAAACAGAAATGGATGGATGGGGTAGGCAACCAGAGGACGAGTGCAGGGATGGGCAAGCAGATGAGTGAATGGATGAATGAATGAATGAGCGCATCTGTGAATGAGCGAATGAGTGAATGAGTGAGTGATCTGAATGAATGAATGTGAGAATGATGAATGAGTGAACGAGTGAACGGATGAATCAATGAGTGAGTGAATGAAGGAGTGGGTAAGTCATGGGTGAGTGAATGAAAGACCCCTCCCCCCTTCAGCCCAGGCAGTGCTATCAGAAGAGCCAGGGGCCAGGAGCCCAAGGGTCAAGGAGTCCTCTGGGCAGCAGGAGAAGACACCCCACCCCATGCTCTGGGCCAGCATCTCAGACAACATCTGCTCCCACGCTCAGGTAGTGGGCACAGACAGCTCACACGTGGCTGAACTGGTGCTTAGCTTGAGGACCACGGAGGATGCCCTCCGGTGGGTCAGATGATGCCTTTCAGGTCTGGAAATAGAGAGTTCTCTTTCCTCCTCCACTAAAAAGCCTGTGTGGCCATCCGTGTAATCAGAGAGGTTTGTAATTAAAGACTAAACTGTCAAAATATTTTAGGAATGTGTCTCCAATTGGCCCTTAGCAAAGGTGGTTTCCTAAAGTGGCCATTTTTCCTCAATCAAAAGGGTCTGATATAACCCCACAGGCAGTATGGTATGTCAGAGTTTTTCATAATAGTCTCCCTTTTCCTGGTGATAAAACTAATTTGTGTTCATCGCAGAAATCTTAGAAAACACAGAAAACATAAAGCAGAAATAACAGCCATCCAACACAGTTGCCCTGCATAATAAGAAAAGGCTTCTTGTTATGTAGCTGGGCTATGTAACAGTAGCTGGGCTGTTCAGGCCCTTGAAACAGGGCTTGTCTGAACTGGGATATTCTGTGCACGCATAAAACACACATTAGATCTCAAATTCTTACGGGGCAAAAAGAATGTCAACTAGCTCTTCAACAGTTTTTATACAGATCACATGTTGAAAAGATAACATTTTATAGAACAAACTACACACGGTATTTTATCAGTTTCCCTGATGATTTTTATTCTTGTAATACAGCAGAGGATGAGATGGTTAGAGAGCATCACCGACTCAATGGACATGAATTTGAGCAAACTCTGGGAGATAGTGAAGGACAGGGAAGCCTGGCGTGCTGCAGTCCATGCGGTCGCAAAGGGTCGGACATGACTTAGCAACTGAAATATTGCATAGCTATTTCAGCATTGCAAATTGCCGGTGGTTCACATCACGTTCCTACTGGACAGTGCTGTTGCATAAGGCTCTAAAATCTACTCCTTTAATGCATGAGAAAGTTACACCAGGAGGATGAGTTCCAGGGTGCCAAACCCAGAGGAAGTTCCAAGTTCTGATCACCAGCACTGGGACAGGAAGAGCTGGTGCCCCTGTTCATCTGCTCTTTCACACCTCCCCAAAACATCGGGTCTTTGCTTTGGGCTAGGTGTCCAGCCAGGCAAGCCCCAGAACACTGGATGCAGTGAGCTTGTACCCGAGAGAAGCTTGCAGCCCAGCAGCTCGGCTGCAGGATGGAGGCTCTGGACCTAGCGGAGGTCGTGACACAAAACAGAAGCTCTGCCCTGAACCACTCACAAGCGAAGGCACAACGACAGGAACAGCGAGCTTTGCTGGGAAAGGTCATGGCCCCACAAAAACCCAGATCTTTTATTCTGACTCTGGAATCTCACAGGAAAGCTCCAGGATCTTCCCATAACGACAGCTAAGCCTGGTCTTCCGTCCAAGGATTTCTGGTTTTGCTTGATCTTTGGGGAAGCCATGTAAGGTCACACAGGGTAGTCCAAGAGGATCCGCTCTAGAAGGAGACTCAGGTAGCCAACCCAGGCTGTGACATAAGGGTCTTTAAGGAAATAGAGGGTTGTGTGTGGCCACTGAACGCAGGAGGCAATAATGCGTGTGATGCACTTCGATACGTGCACGCGTGCGTGTGGAAGAGGCAGGCGGCTGGGCTGTGTGGGTGAGAGCAACTCCCTGGGTTCACACACTCCAAGGGCACTGGCTGAGCAACATCCCAGCTCTGCAGACTGGGGATTCACGCCACCTTCTGCCCAGAGCACCTCGTTCTCATCTCTCAGGGGCTCCACGATCCTGAAAGCTCACCTAGTGTGGTGTAAGCCCAGATGAGAGTGACCTGTGTGTGGCACTTGGAAATCTTTTATTCTCTTGGAGAACGTTGATGAAAGGAAATGGCTGCTACTCAGAGCAGGGCAGGCTGAAGCTATTTCATTCTTTCAAGCCCCAAGAAGGAACATTAGGCCTTTGGATGGGGCTTTCATTTTAAGAAGCAGGCAATCAGCATACTGTGAGCAGAGTCTCCACACTCTGCTGGGCAGGGTGGTCCAGGGCTGGCCCAGTCGCATCCTGCATTCTATCTCTGGTGGGTGGGATTTCTGATGCTCAGGCTTCATCATCATGGGGATTTGGGTCATGATACCTGTAGGATCACTAGTGTGAAGGAACTATTGGAAACTCGGTCTGGACTTCTCCCCAAATCTCCAAAGAAAGGACCCCAGGCAGGGTCAGGGCTGGGGAGGGGATACATCTGTGTGAATTCACTTGCAGCTGGTTGTAATCACTGTAAGAATGTGAGTTGATGTTTGCAGAGAGCTTAGCACGCTTCTGGCTTGTAGTAAGTGCTGCCCCACTGCTTGTTAAACAAATAAACAAACAGGGAAATCTGTATTGTGCCAAAGATAGGAGGGGTGGTGAAGAGTGCAGGAATAAAGCAGAAGGCATGAGGAGGGTGGAGCAGAAATGGGCTTGAGTGCCTGGAAGGAGGCAGCAGAACAGAGATGAGCAATGCCAGTCAAGCCAGAAGGGCTTCCAGGAGGTGAGGAGCTGGGTTCTAACTTACCCTGGGCGTGTTTTTAGAGTTCCTAGGAATTCTCAAAAGGCAGGCCTTGGATTAACGTCTGAAAACCCGCTGATGGAAACAACATCCATGGATTCCGTTGTGGGGGGAAATCCCCCAGACAGAACTTCATGCTTTGGCCGCGGTCCAGAGCCCTGAGCTGGCAGACTCCATGCCCGCAGAGTGTCCCCGTCCAGCTGCAGCTCGCCAGCTTCTGCTCAGGGTTCTGACATCATTCGAGGGAAGGAAATGACAGGGGTCCAGTCTCCCGCCCACCATATCTCAGTTATAAATGCCCCAGGCATGTCTCCCCTGGGGATAATTACATCCCAGTCAGTTTTAGCAGGTTAGGTCATATACCTGTAGGGCATTCATTTCTTTCTACAGGGATTGCCCACCGGATATTCCAAGGCAAGGGGGGCGAGGGGCCCAGCTAGCGGAGGATGGGGGGGCCTGTGCTCACAATAGCCCTGAGTCATGAGCTTCTCACTTCTTCCATGCTCCTCTCCCCACCCGGGAAGCCCATGACTCAGCAGCATTTATTTAGCACCACTGAGCACAGAGATCCATCCTGGGAAGACGGCTCCCCGAGCAGGCATGGCCAGAACTGAGGGGCAGAGCAGACTGGCGTGCCCTGGATTCTGCCAGCCCCTCCACCAAATGAGAGCAGCTCTGGGGGACAGGGAGGCATCTGTGTATTTTATTAAAAACAACCCCAAACTCCCACCTCATGAGCCTCTAATAAAAAGCCAAGGACCTCGCTAGGCTTCCGTCTTCATCAGAGAAACAGAGGTGGGAAGATCAACCTCCTGGGTCTCCCTTTGATGCCTGGGAGCAGGGTTCTCAACAGGGAGTGGTTTTGCCCCAGGGGACACCTGACAATGTCTGGAGATGTGTTTGGTTGTCACACTGGGGAGGGAGGGGTGGGAGGGAGTCAGGGAGGCTGCTGAGCATCCTACATGGCACAGGACCGCCCCCAGGCAAATTACGGTCCAGCTCCAGCTGTGTTTAGAGCCAAGCGGAGAGACCCCATCCCCACCCACACCATCCGGCAGAGCACCTTATCAGAGAGACCCTGGCGGGAATGACCCCTGCCTCGGGCTCACCATGCCCTCTTCTGCTTGCTCTGCAAAGCTTGATTTGCTCGCCCGGCAAGGCTCAGACATGTGCACTAGGCAGGCAGACGGCAAGACGTTCTTGATCACACCCAACGTGCAGGAAATGAAACTGATGTTCCAAAGCGGAAAGGAGCCCCTCTAGAGCTTCTTGCAGAGGAGACACTCAGCCAGCTGTGTGCTAAGTCTCCTCTCCTGTGTCCCTTGTCACTTTGTGCCTGCACTCCTGGGGACTATTAAAAATGTCAGCAAAGCCGAAAGTGCCCAAAGGTGGGTGACGTCACAGGGACAGGAAAGGGCAGCACGGTGGTGGAACACAGCGAGCCGGGAGGTCCAGATCTTCCCATAATAAAAGTTAATGAGCCCAGGTTTTAGTAACTCGTGAACGAGAATTAACCCTGCTGGTGAAATCAGTCCCCGTGGATTTTCAACCATGAGAATCACTGAGTCAAAAAAGAAGAAAACGCAAAGTCGATGCAACAGTTTATCTAGAAAATCTGTTTATAAGCAAATAGCGACTCAGAGGAGAGACAGAATTCCAACGTGACGGCCCGTGAGACAGCCAACGGAAGGCAGCGAACCCAGAAGGAGAAACCATCACCAGAACACAAGGCACTCTTTAAAGTCTTTCGGGGCTCCCCAGGAGGGCACTAGTGGTAAAGACCTGCCTGCCAGTGCAGGAGATATAAGAGATGTAGGTTCAATCCCTGGGTCGGGAAGATCCCCTGGAGGAGGGCATGGCAACCCACTGCAGTATCTTGCCTGGAGAATCCCATGGACAGAGGGGCCTGGCGGGATACAGTCCATGTTGTCGCAAAGCGTCGGACACAACTGGAGCGACTTAGCATGCATGCGTGCGAAGTCCTTCTACTCGCACTACTTCTAGAGGCATCTCTCTAGAAGAATCCCATCCCCCCTTCCTGATTTGAGAGGAATGTTGTTTTCACTTCTTGTTGGTCCCTGGGATCCCCAGATCCAAGAGCCACAACCCCACCTCCGCCCCTGGTCCAGGCCGTAAGCAGCCCGCAGTCAGAGTTGGTCCCGGCTGACACATCCTTGTACCTGCTCTGGGCACTTCCCCTCCTTTTGATGAAGCACCTCTACACCATCCTCCTGGGAAGACTAGGAGAGGGGGCAGGAGGAAACGGATGAGGGAGGGGAGCAGAACAGGGACATCTACTGATGTGCAGCGGAGAAAGGGATGCTGTACAGGCAAGCAGATAGCTTGAACACGCGAAGGCATGAACCACAGAGACAAGAGGAGAAACACAGCCTTTGAGGTGATGCCGCAGGGAGCACTGGCCTGGGAGGACACAGGGAGCTGCCCAGCCTAAGACACGGTCCCCTCCCTGCAGCCCCCGGGTCTCAGGCACAAGCCCCAGAGCCCGTCCCGGGTCAGTGGTCAAGCATCACCTCCCAAACGTGTGGGAATGTCAATGTCCCCAGAGCCGAGGAATTACCTTTTCGCTCTTTCTTCACAAACTGTATCTCACTGACGTCAGCAAGACTCTTTGCCACTTAAAAATGAATTTAGAAAGATGGTACATTAAGGTTACCCAGTCCTGGTGGTTTACCAAGAAGGATGAAGGAAGTTACATAATCCTGTGTGTGTGTGTGATGAGTCTTCCCAATCTCAAAAACCTGAACTTTAAGGGGCAAGATCTCCCAGGTGTGGCAGAGACCGTGGAAAACTGTTTCTGATGGGCCTTTGGGCAGCCAGCACACTTCTCCAAACCAACTCTAGCTGTCCAAGGTGTAGTAGGCAAAGAGTCCTTTAGTGCCACTCAGCTCCTGTTGGCAAGGCCAGCCCAAGGATGGAGTAACCTTCTTGCTTTTCTCCAAGTTCAAGAAACTGACAGACTTGAGCCTGAATGGGGGAGGGGAGAAGGTCATGGCAATGACAAGATGACAGGAGTAGTGATCTTGACCATGGCCGCCACTGCCCAGCGCTGCTCCCCGCAGCCCAGGACTGAGCTCACACACGCTAGACATTCACGGGAGAAGACGGAGGCTCCATGAGGTTTAAGGAGACTGGCCCAAGGTCACAGGGCTGGACAGTGCCAGAGCGGAAACAGAAGCCACCCCGTCTCCCCCACCCCGTCTCCCCCACCCCATCCTGTCCGATCCCAGAATCCATTCTTGAAGCCAAAACAGGCTGCTGCTACCAGGACCTTAGAAGGCAGCTTGCCATCATTTCTGTAGACCCTGAATGCTCCTCAGATCACATCAGATCAGTCGCTCAGTCGTGTCGGACTCTTTGTGACCCCATGAATCGCAGCACGCCAGGCCTCCCTGTCCAACACCAACTCCCGGAGTTCACTCAGACTCACATCCATCGAGTCAGTGATGCCATCCAGCCATCTCATCCTCTGTCGTCCCCTTCTCCTCCTGCCCCCAATCCCTCCCAGCATCAGAGTCTTTTCCAATGAGTCAACTCTTCACATGAGGTGGCCAAAGTACTGGAGTTTCAGCTTTAGCATCATTCCTTCCAAAGAAATCCCAGGGCTGATCTCCTTCAGAATGGACTGGTTGGATCTCCTTGCAGTCCAAGGGACTCTCAAGAGTCTTCTCCAACACCACAGTTCAAAAGCATCAATTCTTTGGCGCTCAGCCTTCTTCACAGTCCAACTCTCACATCCATACATGACCACAGGAAAAACCATAGCCTTGACTAGACGAACCTTTGTTGGCAAAATAATGTCTCTGCTTTTCCGGCCGTGCAACTATTGAGCATCAACTGTATGGAAAATGAAACCAGTGAAAGTGCTGGTCGCTCAGTGGTTCCGACTCTGACTCATGGACTGTGTCACAGCAGCAACTGCAGGAACCCACTGCAAGACCAAGCGGAGTAAAGAAAGTGCTGTCGTCGAGGTATAGACACGCTCTTGGGCCTGAGTGAGGGGCCGTCCAGGGTGGCTTTCTGGAGGAAGTGGCATTCGGAACATACCTAGAGGAACAAACGGGAAATGGAGAGGCAGGAAAAAAGGAGATACCATCCCCACTGGGCAGGGTTGCTAGTGTGAACCCCAAAGGCTAAAGCGGAGCATGGCTGCCTCTGGAGACCTTCATCCCCCTCCTGCAGGGACGGGGGATTAAAAATGACCCAGGAACACCTACCAGGGGCCGGGCCCCTGCTAGCCCAGGGAGGAGAGAGATCAAAGCCACCTTCCCCATCCCTCAGGGAGGTAGCAGAGATCACACAAGGAGTGCAGGCAGCTCTGCAGGGGCCCACCCCCTGTTCTTGGCCTCTGAAACCCCCAGCCCCCTCTGCAACAGGAGGCTCAGGCTGTGGGTTCTATGAGATGAACTGTGTTCCAGACTCTGCTCATGGTTGGGCACAAAAGTACTAAATATTCGGTAAGTGGGGGCTTCGGGGAGGAGCTGGACAGGGCGGGCACGCAGCAAGCAGGGGAGGCTCCCAGGAGGAGGTGAGAGCTGAGTGGCCACCAGGAGTCAGCCAGGGGTGGAGCGGGAAGAGGCAGGGAGAGCATTAGTGACTCCAACCTCAGAAGTGTCTCTCTCGGCTGCAAGGTGACCCGCAGCAGGACTTTTCTTGAAGGTGGGGGCTAGTGGACGTTCCCTCCCTGCTGTGACACCCTGGCCTCCGTCAAAAGCAGCTCGAGGGGCACTTTCCTCGGATAAAAATAAAACTTGGTGGGGCTCCGCAGGAATGGAATACTTTCTTCCTGTGTTTAAATTTCTACGGAAAATCTGACCCGCGTGGACGCCGCCCCGGCATAAGCGAGCGCACAGCGCTGGTATCTTTCTTGAAGGCGAAGGAAGCCGGGGGGGCGTTCAGGCCCGAGCGGGCACGGGACCCGCAGGGTGGGCGCTCCTGCACCGCGGCGCGCGGGGCCGGGGCCGGGCCGGGGCCGGGCCGGGGCCGGGCGACGCGGGCGGCGGGCGGAGCGGGAGGCCCGGCCCCCTGCGAGCCAGCGCGCCCGAACGCCGCCTGTCCGCTTGCAGAGGCCGCCGGGGCCGTGGATGGGGAGGGCGCGCCGCCCGGCGGTCCCGGCGCACAGGCGGCCGCGATGAGGGTCAACGAGAAGTACTCGACGCTCCCGGCCGAGGACCGCAGCGTCCACATCATCAACATCTGCGCCATCGAGGACATCGGCTACCTGCCGTCCGAGGGCACGGTGAGTGCGGGCGGCCGCCAGCCGCGATCGCCAGGGAGGGCCGCGCACCTGCGCCGCGCCCGGGGAGGGCGGGACGGGAGGCGCTGGGTCCGCCGGGCTCTAGGCGCTTGGGGGGCGCCCAGCGGCGCACGTGGGCCCCGCCGCAGGCACGCGCCCACCCACCTCGGCCCCGAGACCCCGCCCGCAGCCGCTTCGCCCCCAGCTCGAGCGCGAGCCCGCGGCTAGGGCCCCGGGTGGGACGCTGCCTTCCCGTTGGTGCCGATTTGGGGCAACGGGTGGGGGTGGGGAAGCCGCCTCGCCCGGGGAGGGTGGCAGCCTCCAGGCCCCACCGCGCCGTCAGCCTCGGGCCACAGCCGCGCGCCTCCGTGCGGGATGCCCGGCCTGGGAGCTCCCCACACCCCGGGCAGCAGGCGCCGGGCCGGTCGGTCTTTCCGCGCTCGCCCGGGTCCCCAGCCCCGCGTTTGCGCCTGGCCTGGATGGTAGCCAGGCCGTGTGGGCCAGCACCTACCCGACCAGGTGACCACGAGACCCTAGCGGGGTCTCCTCTGATCCCAGGTCAGAATTCGCCCTTGAGGGTTTTGGCTTAAAGTTGGAACAAAGTTTGCCAGAAGAGGAAAGGGCTGAGACCAGTGCCTCAGCCAGGGAGCCCCGCTGACTCTGCTGGCTCTGGGGCCAGAAAATAGACTCCCCTGTCTCCCCCCTTCCGCCAAGCACCGCCCGGGCCCCTCCCCGGGAGATGCGGAAGCCCCAGCTGCCCTGTTCTGCTCTAACCAAGTCCAGGGTTATTCCTGCCTGCCTCTCTAGCCTCTGCTGGAGTCGGTGGGGGCATCCAGGGAGGTGCCGGTGGCGTATGTTCCAGGAAAGGCAGAGACCCCCAGCCTCAGATCACAACCGGGCTCCCACGGGCTTTGGGGTGTCTTTTACAGCTGGGCCTGCTCCAAAATGCTGGGAGTGTTAGGGACCGCTGTTGGTGGTGGCCTTGGAAGCTTAGCGGTCATCGCTTCAGCCCACACTGTGTGTGTCTGCTGTGTGCCGGGCCCTGTGGGATCCTGGGCACCCCCAGAGGGGACGAGCAGGGGACCCCGCCCAGCTGGGGCTCAAGGAGCAATAGTGGAGGTTACCCAGGACAGCGACAGGGGATGCTTCCAGGGCGATGGGCCAGTCGCCATGTGTTAAGTCATTTCACTCCCTCGGTAGCCATGGAGGATAGGTGTTGTTCCGGCAGATGAAAAAGCAGGGGCCAGAGGGGGGCAGATGACTGTCTTGTGTCACCAACCAGCTGGGAGGTGAGCTCGGAAGAGCCAAGACACAGAGGCGGGTTTCCAGGGACAGCCTGCTGGAGGGATGAACATTCTGGAGGAGAGGGGGCCGGTTATATCCATAATTGGGTGGGGTGGGGCCTTCAGTACAAAGAAATGGCGTATATGAAGACTCACAGGTGGGAAGGAGGGGTGCACGGGTTAGGAGGCATGAGATAGGGGTGGCAGCCAAGATAATGAAGAGAAACAGACATTCCAGAGGTTGACCAGATTCAACTTGAGAGAGACAGGTTGTGAAATGAAAAATGGAGCTCTTAACAGATGCCCCTGGGCTCTGGAGCTTTACTTCAGGGACCCATGGCCCACCCCCATCTAGAACTCCCCTCTCTACTCCCCCCAAACCACAAAGTCTGCAGAGAGGCCACTCGGCCCTTCCTTCAAGGTCTCCACCATCCAGAAACAAGTAGATAAGCCCAGAGGAGACTGGTGAGTCTTCCTTTGCGCACAGCTCTTACTGTGGGGAGGTTCCAGGTATGATGGGCTTGCAGGCCTGTGAATCAGGGGCACATGGCCACAGGAAGGCGGGCTGAGCAGTGTCCCACCGGAGAGAGATGGCCTCAGGGAGGCTGGACACAGCGGCTCCAGGAGCCGGGGGCCTGTCTGTGCTGCTGGGCAGGCGCTGTGCCAGGGAGAGCCTCGCAGGGCATCCCCAAGACTGCTCATGCCAATGATTGTTGTTCATTCACTACCCTGAGTCACCCAGCAAAGGCGGCTCCTTGCAGATGAAGCCCAGAGGGTGTGGACTGCTTTCAGAAAGTCCCCATCCGGTTCCCAGACTTGCATCCCATCCTGGGGGTGTCAACGTCATTTACATAGGCCATCAGAATAAACCCTGCCCCAGCCTCCTTGTCTGTGCCTCTCCTCATTCTCATTCCCAAGTTCAAGGGTAAAGGTCATTTCCTTGTTCCTGTAGAAAGAGGTGTAAGAGATAACTCAAAAGTTAGAGCCCAGATTGGTGGGTGCAACTCATTTCATGAAGTTTTCTTTGTGTTAATCTTTGAGTGTTTCTACTTTCTTCCTTCACACTATGGACTGTCAGTGGCCTTGAATCTGTGTCCCAACAAGCCCAGACACCCCGGAGACAGGCTGGCATCTGCCTGCCTGGGAGATAAGAGCACGTCCTCTTTATCTGCTGTTGGAGACGATCTGTTTATGGATCACGGAATTAGCCCATAAGTTAATATGCAATGCGAGTGATTTAATTTAAACTTTTTTGGAGTAAAAGTGTTTCAGAGTGATGTCCAGATTGGAGTTGAAATTCAGAGAGTCCCAAGATGGAAAGAAAATTTTCAGGTCACTGATTTCATTTTCCCCATTTTTGGAAAAAGTGACTGTAGCAGGTTCTCTTAGAATGATCCTTGAGACATGCCCTGACTTGGTCTATCGCACACGAATGAGTGAATTCAGTTCCTGGAGCTCCAACTCCAGGTAAGAAGCCAAATTAAAGAATGCACTGGGTTCTGGGTATAGAGAACAGGCTGTGGTTGTCAAGGGGGAGGGGAAGGATGGAGTGGGAGACTGGGGTTAGCAGATGCAGGTTTATAACAGCAAGGTCCTACTGTACAGCACAGGGAACAATGTCCATATCCTGTGACAAACCCTAATGGAAAATAATGTTTTGCAAAAAGACTGTATATATGTATAACTGAATCACTTTGCTGTACAGCAAAAATTAACACAGCCTTGTAGATCTATACTCATTCCCAAGCTATACTGCAATAAAAAAATAAATATAAAGAAAGAATACATGGGCCCCCAGTGCAGCAACCAAGGTGTGGACTCAAGACTCCACTCTCCTCCTCTGTCCTTTCTTAAGAGTTTGGAGAGGCGGGTAGAGGAAGCTGGAGAGGCAGGTAGGCTGCCCTCTCCCTGTTCATGGTGCTTGGGCCAGGACATACCTAATGTGAAGGGGAACTTGGCCCCTGCCCTCTTCTCCAGTCACCTCAAGGAGCCATCTTTCTACCTTCCTTGGACTTCCCTGGTGACTCGGAGGGTAAAGAATCTGCCTGCAATGCAGGAGACCCAGGTTCGATCCCTGGATCAGGAAGATCCCCTGGAGAAGGGAATGGCCTCCCACTCCAGTATTCTTGCCTGGAGAGTCCCCATGGACAGAGGGGCCTGGCCGGCTACAGTCCAGGGGTCCCAAAGAGTTAGACATGACTGAGCAACTAACACTTTCACTTTTCTTTCTGGAGCAGCTCAGGGGTTCATCTTCAAAATCCATTCAGTTCTCCCATCACACTCGGTCCTCACAAGCATCCCATGACCTCAGTCGAGGAGATGTTTTTGTCCCCATTTTGCAGATGGAAAAATTGAGTCTTAGAGCTCAGGAGTGGGGGTGTAGTGTCTAAACTCTGGTCTGGCTGGGTCCCAGCTTCCATATGCTTGATCTGGTGGCCCCTACCAGAGGCAATGTGCAAAACCCACGCCTGTGTCATTCATTCACACACACATACATTCATTCCAGAACCGAGCGCTTAATGCCGAGCATTTAAAAAGACAGGGAGGAGGGGATGAGGCACCCTGACTCCTGTGGGGGGAGGTGGGGGAGGAGACTGGGGAGGATGGCGCAGGCAGGAGACCAGGATGAGCACTCCCACCCTCGGGCACCGCACACGGCCCCTGGGTCAGCTCAGGAGATCTGAGTTGCCCGTTTGGAAAATAAGGAGGAACCCCCTGTAGAGACGCTGGGAGTCTGGTGTGCCCAGGATGCTGGCAGCAGGCCGTGTGCCCTTCAGCCCTGCCTGCCTGGAGCCTGCGTGTCCACCTGGCTCTGACCGCCTCCCACGCGCTCACCCTGCCCGCCGGCAGCAGCTTCATTCCAGAGCACTGGCCAGTGTCTTCAACCTGCCCTGGGCGGCCTTCTGGCTTTTCTGCCCACCCCCTTTGCAAGGAGAAGGAACCCCTTCTCTGCCAGCTCTCCGTGACAGTGCGTTTCTCTGCCCCTCTTGGGATATCCAGGGGAATGAGCGCCTGCCGTCGGCACCGGGATGGAGGGCTGGGAGATGGGACGGCCTCTGGGTGCCTGTCCCAAGAGTTAGAGGGAGGGTCCACCCAGACCCGGAGCTTTTTAACTCAGCGAGTCCTCCCAGCTGCTGGTGAGGGCAGCTTCTGTTATCCACCCATTTTACAGAGCTGGAAACCGAAGCACAGAGCAGGTAGAGTGTCCCCCAGGGCTCATAGCTGGAGAGGGACCAAGCCTGGATGTACCTGAGGGCTCTCGTTGCCCCAAACCCCCCTCCACCCTGACCTTACCCTTCGCTGTGGTTCTGGGAGCAGGGGGCTTGGCACCGTGGCTCAGCTGGGCGGCTGCACTGACACTCACAGTGTCCAGTGGAGCAGCCCATGAGGGGTCAGCAAGGGCAGCAAGGGCTGACCGCTTCACTCGCCAGAGCCCCACCTTCCTCCAGATCCAGTAACTCTGATTATAGTGGCCCTCGAGCAGGGACTGCATGAGAGGGTGGAGCTGTACTGGGAAGTCCCTGGTGCTTTTGGGTGGGGGTCCCTGGGTGCAGCCAGGACTCCAGGCTGGACTCAGCCCGTCTGCACTGTCGCTTCAGGTGCCCCTCACCAGGCCTCAGTTTCCCCGACAGGTGGAGGTGAACAACTTTTTCCCGCCTGTCCACCATGACCCACCAAAGATGCTGGGGTGATCCATGGTCTCTGTCCTCGGCTGGGGGAGGGGAAATGGACCTCCTTCCGCCCCCCAGCCCTCCAGCCCTCCTGGCACGGGCCGTGGACCCGGCTTCTTAGCCCCAGCCCAGCTCCCAGGACTCTGAATGGTGCAAAATAAGGCCTCTTCCTGGAGTGATTTTATTTTCTCTTATTCCCGAGACCAGCTTGCTGGGGAACCTAAGACCCTCAACAACCATCTGACTCCCGCGGGAGTTTGAGAGCCGGGTGTGATTTCCACGGAAGCCATGCACTATGGTGCCCGTGGGGGTGCCTGGACTTTGAGCCCTGCCCCCAGGCTCCATCTCCTTGGCCCCCTGGACAGGCAGAGGGGGAAACTGAGGCAGGACTGCGTGTGCAGCTCCCCCCAGCCCTGATGCCACCTCTACCACCTCTGCCCTCGCTCTGGCCCCTGAGACCACCCGCTGAACCCAAATTCTCGACTCAGGGTCTGGGAGTCGATCTGGGAGAACCCCATCTAACACAGCAGGTGCCTGGCCCCTGACTGCATGGCTCATTAGTGGCAGAGCCAGGCTGGGTGAGGGCTGTAATGGGCCGGCGGTGAGGGCTGTAACAGGCTGGCGGTCACCTCGACACGCCGTCACCAGGTTCACTGGCCATCAGAGTCACGACAAGCAGATGCGGTCTGCTCCACTCCGCCCGGGACCCTATGTGAGAGGAGCACCCCCGAGAGGTTGGCCCTGCAGACTCCACACCCTGTTCGAGCCACTGGTCCTCCCCAGGCAGCCCACACCCCTTCTCCACAGAGCCGGGATGCCCTTGCGTGAGAGCATCCAAGGTTGGCATCTGCACATGCTGTGAGCAGGGACGGCTCCTCCTGAATGCCAGGCCCTGGAAGGCAGGGACTTCTGCAGTGTGCTCAGGCGTCTGGGCCCCTGCCATCAGAGGGCGGCAGTGAGAGGGTGGGCGGGGTGGCCGGTGGCTGGGCCAGGCGCTCCCCTCCGCAGGCCCATCCTGAGCCCCTGATGGCAGCGGTTGTCTCCTCCCCACAGCTGCTGAACTCCTTGTCCGTGGACCCGGACGCCGAGTGCAAGTACGGCCTGTACTTCCGCGACGGCAAGCGCAAGGTGGACTATGTCCTGGTGTACCATCACAAGAGGGCCTCGGGCGGCAGGACGCTGGCCAGGAGGGCCCAGCACGGCGACGCGGGCCCGGCCGCCCGCAGCGCCCGGCAGGACCAGCCCCTGCCCGGGAAGGCGGGCCCCCTGGGCGCGGGCGAGCCCGAGCCGCCGCTGGACTACCACGAAGATGACAAGCGCTTCCGCCGGGAGGAGTACGAGGGCAACCTGGTGGAGGCCGGCCTGGAGCTGGAGCGGGACGAGGACGTAAGTGTCCCCGCTCCTGGACGGGCGGGGGCGGGCGGGACGGCGGCCGCCTTCAGCTGCTCGCAGCAGAGGGCAGTGCTGACACCCTCCTGGTTGAGCGGAGAGAGCCCAGACCCGCACACGCCCCCACCGCTGCCGCAGAGGAGGGGCTGGGCTTCTCCGCCCTGACCGGTGGGGTCATTTCCTGCTCGGGTCAGGTCCTCCCCTGGGACGCTGGGCAGAGGACGAAGCTCCCCCGGGAGCCTCCCTGGAGCTCGACTTCGGCTTCTCAGGGCCTCGGTTTCTCAACTTGTCAAGTGAGGAGGTTGGCCAGGCTGATCCCCCGGGGGCCCTGGTGCGCTGAACTCAGTGACCATCACACTGGTTTCCGGAGCTCCCCTCCTTGGCAAAGCCAGAGAGTCTTTCTCAGGGGATGTTTCCCGGGCAAAGCAGAAGGTCAGCTCACCTGGCCTGCAGAAAGCGCGCAGTGTGCAGCGACGGCCTTGGTGAGCCTGGGGACCATCCGTCGGCCCCTCAGCTTCTCGGCGGACTTGCTGGCGCTCCGCGCGGTCTGCTTACCTCTCTGTGCGTGAGTGGGTGGGGGCCCTCCTTCCGTGAACACTGGGGGGTCAGGCCCCAGCCCGAGGAACTGTCACTGTGCAAGTTAACCAAGAAGCAGACCAAGTCTCTACAGCATGTTCAGAGCAGAGAACGTAGTCAGCAGGCTGACTTAGGGAGCCGTGAGTCCATGGAGAATGTTCCAAATAGAAGGTGGTGTTAGTTTGCTATTTTATTGTGACCGTAACCTACCAGGCTCTTCTGTCCGTGGGATTTTCCAGGCAAGAATACTGGAGTGGGTTGCCATTTCCTTCTCCAGGGGATCTTCCCGACCCAGTGATCGAACCTCCCGCATTCTGGGCAGACGCTTTACTGTCTGAGCCACCAGGGAAGCCCCTCTTTCACTTTCACTTTCACTACCCAATCCTTAAACGGTGAACGCTTTGGGTCTGGTGACGAGAAGGTTTTCGCGGTACTCAGACTAGAAAGCTACTGACCGGGGAGCAGGTATGAACACTCTCATCTTTGATGCTACTTTCGAATGAAAGCAACCAAGCA
Source organism: Bos taurus (assembly GCF_002263795.3). NCBI lineage: Eukaryota > Metazoa > Chordata > Mammalia > Artiodactyla > Bovidae > Bos > Bos taurus. Next base: position 47,269,969 of record NC_037356.1, read on the forward strand.
TGCTTAACGGCCCTCGTTCCACCTTGACCCCGAGGTCGGGGCCTCTTGTGCTCAGCAGGGACCACCCCTCTGGTGGGGCTTTGGTTACCTGGAAGGTCTCGGTGAGTTCAGCTGTAGGGTTGGTGCCTACTGGAGCCGTGAGGATGTGAGGGACCTAAAACATTCTGATGGTCAGGATGCAAAGGATGGATTCTGACCGGGTGGCCGAGAGCCTGTCTCTCTGATTCTGAAGGCAGCAGCCGCAGACAGGCATACGCTGGTCCTTCGGCGTTTTCTGTCGCACTTTGGCTTAGACCTGAGCTGGGGCCGCTCAGGAGAGGGGACAGTCATTCACTCTGGCTTTTCCCAGTCCCACCCAGCCAGCCCCGGGACCTTTTGCTGGAACAATGCGGCTACTATAGAGGCTTGATTTCAGCGTGTCCTTTATAACTGGAGGAACCAGTGGCCTCCGTCAGAGGCAGGAGAGGCCAGAGGGAGGCTGGTGGTGGAGCCTGTCCCTGGAACTGTGATCCTGGGCGCGGTGTGATGGGTGCCTTGTCTGGGGATTCATTGTCTGTCTCTGCCACTCTTTCCTGACTACCACTTTAAAATCTCAAGTTTGAAAGGACCACCTACCCCAGGGTCCAATAATTCACACCCTCCTTGCCAGATACCAGATCTTCTGCCTGTCCTTCTCAAGGCATAGAGCTTCAGACTATTGTACCGTTGCACTCATTTCACATACTAGCAAGGTAAGCTCAAAATCCTTCAAGCTGGGCTTCAGTGGTATATGAACTGAGAACTTCCAGATGTACAAGCTGGATTTAGAAAAGGCAGAGGAACCAGAAATCAAATGGCAACATCTCTTGGATCATAGAGAAAGCAAGGAAATCCTAGAAAAACATCTACTTCTGCTTCATTGACCAGCTAAAGCCTTTGACTGTGTGGATCACAACAAACTGTGGAAAATTCTTAAAGAGATAGGAACACTTTACCTGTCTCCTGAGAAATATGCATGCAGGTCAAGAAGCAACAGTCAGAACTGGATATGAAACAACAGACTGGTTCAAAATGAAAAAAGGAGTTCGTCAAGGCTGCATATTGTCACCCTGCTTATTTAACTTATATGCAGAGTATGTCATGCCAAATGCCAGGCTAGATGAATCCCAAGCTGAAATCAAGATTTCCAGGAGAAATACCAATAACCTCAGATAGGCAGATGATACCTCTCTAATGGCAAAAAGTGAAGAGGAACTAATGAGCCTCTTGATGAGGGTGAAAGAGGATAGTGAGAAAGCTAGCTTAAAACTCAGCAATCAGAAAACTAAGATCATAGCATCTCGTCCCATCATTTCATGGCAAATAAATGGTAGATGGGGAAAAAGTGGAAACAGTGACAGATTTTATTTCCAGAATCGCTGTGGATGGTGACTGCAGCCGTGAAATTAAAAGACGCTTGCTCCTTGGAAGGAAAGCTATGACAAACCCAGACAGCGCATTAAAAAGCAGAGACGTCACTTTGCCAACAAAGGTCTGTACAGTCAAAGCTATGGTTTTTCCAGTAATCATGAACAGATGTGAGAGATGAACCACAAAGAAGGCTGAGCACCAAAGAATTGATGCTTTCAGATTGTGGTACTGGAGAAGACTCTTAAGAGTCCCTTGGACAGTAAGGAGATCAAACCAGTCATTCCTAAAGGCAGTCAACCCCGAATACTCATTGGAAGGACTGATGCTGAAGCTGAAGCTCCAGGACTTTGGTCTCCTGATGCGAAGAGCCAACTTATTGGAAAAGACCCTGATGCTGGGAAAGACTGAGGACAGGAGGAGAAGGGGACGACAGAGGATGAGATGGTTGGATGGCATCACCAACTCAATGGACATGAGTTTGAGCAAGATCCAGGAGATGGTGATGGACAGGGAAGCCTGGCGTGCTGCAGTCCACGGGGTCACAAAGAATCAGACAAAATTTGATGGCTGAACAGCAACGACAACAAAGCTTCACCATTTGTCAGAGATACAAGAGTATTTACACGACTGTGCGTGTGTTCAGTTGCTCGCTCATGTCCAGCTCTTTGCCGCCCTGTTGACTGTAGCCCCCAGGTTCCTCTATCCGTGGAATTTTTCAGGCAAGGATACTGAAATGGGTTGCCATTTCCTCCTCCAGGTGGTCTTGCCGACCCAGGGATTGAACTCAGGTCTCCTTCATCTCTTACGTTGGCTGGCAGGTCCTTCTCTGCTGAGCCACCTGGGAAACAAGCCATTATATCACTGGTTTATCCTAAAGTGCTTAACTTAGAGCCTGGCACTCGGGCAATTCTCACTGGTGATGTGAGTAGTCAGCCATATATCACTACTGCTCATGTGAAAATGGAATGGCCGTGCTCACAAAGAAGAAAGAAGAGCCTTTCCAAGTCCAATCGAATCCTTTGCCACACGTATCTTTTTAAAACCTTGTTGACTTTGAAATAAACAGCAAACGTACAGACATTGGTTATGGCCACCAGAAAAGAGCGAGTTGTACCAATAAGTGGCAAGGATTCTTCCCCCAGTTCCAACATGCGTGCGTTGTTTCCCCAGCACCACCCAGCACTTCTCTGACACCAGCTGGGGGTCCTGCAACGTAATTCATTGTGGACACTGCCTATCTGGGGGTAGTGCCAGACCCCACAGGTTAAAGGCTCAGCCCTACAAGACCCTCCCCCGACTCCAGCCATCATTTGCCAGCACAGATGGTCACCTGTGCTCTGACCCATTGGCTACCCTTCAGAGGTTCTAACGACTTTGGGTTCTATTTTTTGTAGAGTGGCTCACAGAACTCAGAGAAACATGTTGCCTACTAGATCACAGCTTTATTGTAAAAGGTAATAAACTCAGGAACAGCAGATGGAAGGGGGTGCACAGGACAGTGTGTGGGGGGGAGAGGCATGGAACTTCACACTCTCCGAGCCCCGCTTTCCCCAAATCTGCGTGTGTTCACCAAACCAGAAGCTGTGCAGACCCCATTTTGGGGGGTTTTATGGAGGATTCATCACGCAAGTACAATTGATCAAATCACTGGCTGTTGGTGATTGCTTCAACCGGAAGCCCTTCTCGCTTTCCCAGACATGGCGGCAGAGAGGGACTGGAGGTTCCAGTCCTCTAACCACGTGGTCGGTTCCCCTGGCAAGCAGTCCCCCCACCCCGCCTTTGGAAAGTCACCTCATTCGCCTAACAAGAGACACCTTGACTGGTCTCCCCACTTAGGAAATTCCCAGAGTTTTAGGAGCTCTGTGCCAGGACCAGGGGACAAAGACCAAAAATGTATTTCTTATTATTAATACAAATCACAAGGTCGTGGTGACTCCAAGTCTCAGTGATAATTTGGTTCTATAGCCTTAAAAGGGTTTCAGCAGTTGATTGGACCTTTTAAAAAAAAAAAAACAACAACTCTGGGCCACACCTCGCGGCATGCGGGATCTTAGTTCCCCAACCAGGGATTGAACCCACACTCCCTGCATTGGAAGGCAGAGTGTTAGCCCCTGGACCCCCGGGGAAGTCCCTGATTGGGCCCTTTTTGATGAAAATGTTCCCGTGGTATAAACTCAACCGTTCAAGATTTCAAAGCAGCTGGAACTGAGCGTGAACCATCTTCCTGTGGCGTCTTCAGATCATAACCGACTTTTCCACGGCCCCTGCAACCCCGAGTTTCCCCCTGAGATGAGTCAGGCCCCAGGCAGCCTGTTGCCTTCACCTGCTGAGACCAGAGTCTATTCAGGGGCCGCTGGGAGGAGGCGGCGTGCGGGGTGTGCGCGGGTCCTCGCCAGCGCGATTAGCGGAGAGACGCCCGGGATGACTCATTCCCGGGTGTGCTCTGATTACAAGAAGTGAGAGGGTTTGGGGAACGAGATAGCCTCGGAGAGAGCCCGGCCACGCATCCTTGCCCACTGTGAAACAAAACTGGGGCTTATGCGCGCTTCCCGGGGGAGAAAGAAATCCATGGACTCCATCAGATACTCCAACAATGACCCCCAAACGATGAAGAGTCTTAAAGTGGGATTTCTCAGCCTTGGCATTGCTGGCATTTGATATCCTGAAGCATTCCTAAATACAACCGAAATGTCAACAATGTCCCCCAGGCCCCAACATGGAGGGCCAGCTGGACAGGCTGGACCAGCGGCAGGGATGAATGAAATGAAAGCCACTCAGTCGTGTCCGACTCTTTGCAGCCCCATGGACTATACAGTCCATGGAGTTCTCCAGGCCAGAATAGTGGAGAGAGTAGCCTCTCCCTTCTCCAGGGGATCTTCCCAATGCAGGGATCAAACCCGGTCTCCTGCATTGCAGGCGGATTCTTTACCAGCTGAGCCACAGGGGAAGCCCAAGGGAAGCCCAGGAGCAGGGATGGGGGGATGCAGAAGGACAGTGATGCAAGAGGAGTAGGGGCAGATGAGCAAGAACCCCCCACCCCGAGGTGTCTGCTGGCCCGGTCGTCTGCAGTTGTGACCGGGCAGGGTGTGCAGGTCACAGGGGGGCAGAGGTGTGTGACCCCCTTTGCTCCCCCAGGGTTGGTGGGTGTGTGAGGCTGAGCCACTCTGGGGCAACATGGCTTCGAGCCCCATACAGATGGGGCCCCTTTGTGCGGCCTGAGCCTTTCTCCCGAGTCAGGAGGTTTATTGTTGAGAAGACATCCCGTCATGATGGGGGAAGACTGGCCTGGCTGAGGGCACAGTGAGGGGCTGGATCTTAGAGACACAGAACATTGAGTGTCCCTGGTGGGGCTTCTGATACCCACGACCACAGACTGCGGGGAGCTTCAAACAATACTAATTGATTCTCTCCCAGTTCTGGGGGCCAGAAGTCTAAAGGCAAGGTGTCAGCAGGACCAGGCCCCCCCGCCCGCCAGGCTCTGGGGGAGCGTCGCTCCCAGCTCTTCCAGTTTCTGGGGCTCCAGGTGTTCCTGGGTTTGTGGTCATGTCTCCCCAGCCTCAGCCTCCTCACACGGCCTCCTCCTCTCTGTGTTTCTCCTCTTCTTATAAAGACACCCATCATTCTGCATAAGGCCCACCTAATCCACTGTAACCTTATCTAACTTGATTTCATCTGCAAAAACCCCATTTCCAAATAAAGCCCCCCTCGCAAATATGGGGAGTTGGGATGTGGGTGTCTCTTTTGGCGGGCACCATTCACCCTGCCTCAAAGCTGAGCCTTTGCACATGAGCGGTTATCCCAGGAGTGGGGGAAGCTCATGCAGGACCCCTCGAGCCGCAGCCATGGGTGGGGAGGCACAGCTCATGGTTGGAGGGCTGAGCAGGGCAGGTGGTCTGGCGGGGACCAAGCCTTGGCTTGGATGCCTCGGTGCAGAGTCCCGGGGTGTGCACGGAACCCCCTGAGGTCGTCAGGATGCAGGCTCTGACTCAGCAGGTCTAGGTGGGCCCCACACTGCACTTCTCATCCTGGTCCATGCTTGGAGGCGTGAGGAGTGTGCAGACCTGTTTCCCCAGGAGCCGTCAGAAACTTCCCCAAGGAAGGACCCCCCCCCTCCACTGTCCACGCAAGTCCCCGGTCCCCTGTCCAGTGCCCCGGGGGTACCCCAGACAGAGACCCGCACGCACACACTGGGTGCCCCGGGCCAGGAACCCAGTGGAGGGGGGAGTGGTGGGTCTAGAAGGAACACGCTCATAACTTCGTGTATAAGACGAATGGAGGCTGAGCCTGGCCGACTGGCTGTGATCACAGGTGACCCACTTGCCACCCACCCTCCCCCAGGCACCGTGGGCCCAGAGGAACTCAGCTTAAAAATTATTTCCCCAGCCACCCACAAGAGGGGCTCTGGTTGTCAAATCAGGATCTGATGCCTTGATCCAGAAGATGGCCCCTGAAGTCAATTTCACACATGAGGGTACAGGAGGGGCGTCATTTCAGAGACCCCTGGGGCAGCAGACAGGATGGAAATGGTGGGGAAAGGTCCCGGAGGCAGGCGACCCAGGCCTTCCTTCTGCAGGAGCGTCTCTTCCGCCCACCCCCACTCCTCTGTCCCTCCGGTGGCGTTGGGGTCAGCAGCCAGGGTTCCCAGGAAACGGACAAGAGCAGCTTGTGGGCCAGCATGTTTCCTTGTAACTGAAACCCATCAGCATTTTTCAAGTCCAACCTCAAAGCCAGGGCATTATTTATGTCCAGTGGTCACTGCCGAGAAGGCCACACAGTAAAATCCCGACTGAGTACTGGGGGTGACCGAGGCCCGCACTGCCCTGATGTTGAACTTGACTCCGGCTTTGGCAGAATTGTTAAGGCCGCAGACACGTGACCCCTACGGGGTCGGTTTGCTTTCAAGCTGCCGTTCAGGGCTCGCCGCCGCACCCCCGGGCTGGCGGGCTGGCGTTTCTCCTCGTCCCTCTCCGGAGCTGGTGTGGGCCGCGGCGGCATCTGTTTCCCGTCTTTGTGGATGTTGTTTTTTGAAGAGCAAGCAAGGAGCTGCCTGCAGGAGGATGGGAGCCATCTCCACACCAGACTCCAGGATGCACGGTCAGGCCACGGTGAGGGTACCTGAGCTCCCAGGGAGGCTCAGACCCCGCCCAGACCCTCTGAGCCCATGCGTGCAGGTCCAGACCCAGCCCAGCCACTTCCTGGGGGCTGAGCAGCCTCAGGCAAGTGGCTTCCCCACTGGGGACCTCAGTTTTTCCATCTGTAGAATGGAGGTGATGGCACATCCGTCCTCCCGGGGAGGTGGGCAGAGTTGCCGTGGACACGGGACAGGGGAGAAGGGCGTGTTTCTTGCAGTTTCCAGCTGAGGCCTTGTGGGCATGAACTTGTGTCCAAGACAGTTGGCTAAACGCGGTGATGAGCGTGGAGTGGGGCTGGGGGTCTCTCCTCATGGCCTGGACATTGGGGTGGGGGTTCTCCACTTTGAAGCACCTGAAGTCTAATTTCAACAACTCCGTATGTAAGGACAGTGGAGCAACAGATGTTCTCGGGGACTTGTCAGCCTGGACGCAAAGCTTCATCCCCACCCCACCCTGTGTGGGCACACCCTGACCCGCCTTGTGGTCGCAGGGGTCAGATCCCTTTACAGAGGGAACGAACTGAGGCTCTGAGAAGTGGGGCAAGGAGATCGAGGCCGCTGGGCCCGACAGGGGCAGAGCCAGCACTTTAACCTGGGTGCTGTGTCCTCATGTCAACTCTTCGCCCTGAACCACAAGAACGGGACTATAGAGAGGGCTGAGCACCAAAGAACTGATGCTTTTGAACTGTGGTGCTGGAGAAGACTCTTGAGAGTCCCTTGGACTGCAAGGACATCAAACCAGTCAATCCTCTAGGAAATCAACCCTGAATATTCATTGGAAGGACTGATGCTGAAGCTGAAACTCCAATACTTTGGCCACTGACGCTAAGAACTGACTCATTGGAAAAGAACCTGATGCTGGGAAAGATTGAAGGCAGGAGGAGAAGGGGACAGCAGAGAATGAGATGGTTGGATGGCATCACTGACTTGAGCAAACTCTGGGAAATGGTGAAGGACAGGGAAGCCTGGTGTGCTGCAGTCCATGGGGTCTCAGTCAGACGTGACTTAGTGACTGAACAACAAAATGTGGTCTTCAGCCCCATCTCACTCCTACCTCTAGGCTAAGTGCCTATACCATGAGCCTCTCCTACAGTGAGGTGTCAGGGGCCATTGTCTAGTCCTGAAACTGCTCATATCTCTATTCATAATTCCACCATTACACATTCATTTCTTTGGCTGTAAAGTTTTTATGTCTCTTGAGTCTTAAGTGCTGAGGCTTTTATATGCCCTACCTGGCTTCCTTTAGGCCTCTCTTGGTTTTGTGGAAGCGTACTTGTTATAAAGTGAATTCTGGATGTTTTAAGAGTCTTGTCTTTAAAGTTCCCCAAGGACAGCTCTGCCCGGGCTCCAGGTCGTCAGGCAGAAGTCTGTGCCCCTCTGGCTGTGGTTCTGATGTTCTCCCACGTCTCTAGGCCTGCTGTGTGCCAGAGTCAGCTCTTTCTGGCTCATCGGGAATTCTGCCAGCTGGGTTTTAACCCTTTGGTGCATGAATCAGGCCACGGCGGGAGTGTTTACACTGTGGTAACTGGCAAATGATGCAGCTATAGATCAGGGTCGGCTTTTCTTCCTGGAGAGCAGGGGGGTGGGCAGGGGGCTGCCTACGTTATCAGCACGCCCCTGCTCTGTGCCCACGCGTCTCCCTTTCCTGAAGAGGTCAAGGGTCTTCAAACCTGTCTGTTGTATTTTCACTTCTCGTTATGACACTTTTTTTTATTTCTGCAAGTTCTGTTTGGTTCTTTTCCAAGTTGGCTGTGTCATTTTCTTTAATAGTTTCCTGTCCTTTGCAGGACCTTTCTATCTTGAGGTTTATTTCTCTAAACGAGGTGAGCTTAGCTGATTTATTGGATTTATTATCCATCTAATCCTCTCAGAATCCCAAAGCTGAGGGGGTCACTTTTGCTGGTTCTCCTCCAGCTGTCTTGCATCCTGGTGGGCCTGGCACTTTTCCCCACTGGCCACCACCCTTATGTAACCCATGGGGCAGTTCCCAAGCCCAGGAAGAAGGTGCCCTTATCCAGAAAGCCTTGGCACTTGCGTTCTCCACTCATCTGAGGACGTTATGGATAGGACCACCCTGAACCAAGGTCATGGGCTGACATGGCTGGACCCACTGGGGTCCTCACCTGCTCCTTCTCCTGCTCGACACCAACACCATCTTCCTTGCAATTCCTGGGGCTGGAGGAGGGAGGCCCTTTCTGGGTCAACTGAAAGTGTCGTCTCCTGGGAGTCCAGCTCCATGGGGAGGGAGGAGTCTTCTGTTAGACTCCCCATCTTGGGCAGTTACTCTCTGGGTCTTCTTTTTTTTTTTTAATTGTTTTCCATGAGAGTGTGAATCTGAGTAACATACCCACCCATCATCAGAGCAGGACTGTGAATGAATACGTGTCTTTTATTCCTTCAACAAGCCAGGCCTCGGGAGCCAGACCCTATGATGAGGGCTGAGGGGTAAATCCGCCGCAGCCAGGCCTGCAGCCCCAGCTGCCTCAGAGACCGCGTTCTGGGTCCTGGCTCACTGGAGACAGGCGAGGGTACCATGTCCAGGATGTGTAGAAGGCATGCTTGTGCCAGCACACCATGTGACCGAGCCCGAGTGACCACAACAGCTCCTCCTGAGCAGTGCAGACGTGGTCAGCAGGAACCACAGTGCAGAAATGCCTCCCTGCAGACCCTTGCCCAGGGACTGAGCACTCTCCTGTCGCCTCCGGGAGCCGTCCAGGTGGAGGGCGGGCGTGAGCAAGTCAGGGTCAGCCCCCAGTGGCGGGCAAGCCTGCCCCCTCGTCCATAAGTATTAAAGTGAAGCCAGGGATGCTGCCAGAGGTCGGGGAAGGACCACAGGAGCATCCTCGGCCAGCACACAGTAGGAGCTCAGCAGGGACTGTCCCCCCAGCCCACTTGGATCACTCAGCAAATATCATCAAGCCAGGCTCCCGTGAGATGACACGTTCAGATGACCCAGAAAGGGCCCCTGTCTTCCCACTCTGGGAACTAGAAGGAGGGTGGTCCTGGCACCAATCAGGAGAAGGAGAGGATGAGGCCATGCCAGATGCTCTCTCTCCTGGGGGCACGTCGGTCAGCTAAGCAGACAGACCCAGCCTGGAACCAGCCTTCCAGCTCATACCCACATGGGACCCCAGTGCCAACAGGAAGAGCAGGCAGGCACCAGGGCTGCCAAGAATGCACCCAGTCATTAGGGACTGACCAGGCATCACGTGCCTTGAACACATTCAAGGAGAACATGACCCCTCCTGCAGAGCAGCCCTGGCATCAGAGGCCCTCCGGGGGTGGTGTTATCCTTGGAGCTGAGTAAGCCAAGGGCACAGAGAGGGGCAAGTTGACCAGGCCCAGTGGTGGTCAGACGTCCGGCCCAGGCCTCCCACCGGGGCTCCTGGGCTTCCTGGCCCGGCGGTGTCCGGGAGCCGTCCTGTGTGTCCCTGCCGTGCACACACGCTCCCCACAGCTCCTGCTGGACCGTGAGCCGGGGAGGGGTGCACACACAGGAAGCCGTGGAGGCGCCCCCACCACCCTCAGGCCTGAGCATTTGGCACCCCCTAATTCCCTGATGGCAGTGATGGGGCCCTCTGGGGTGGGCGGTAGCTATGGGGTCAGGGTGGGCTGGGGAGGTGTGCTGCCCGGGAGCCCTCTGGGGGCATCTAGGGACCCCACGCTTGGCCTTGCTGAGGCCAACCTTCCAACAACCTCAGAGCCTGTCCTTCAGCGGAGATGGGTGACTGTGACATCCACATGCAGGCTCAGGCAGCCGTGGGGATGAAGAGGGGCCCTTGGCATCCTCGGCTACCAGGAATCCCCGACCACCAGGAATCCCCCGCTTGTTCTGATTCCCTGCTTCCTTCTAAAAGGGAAGTGCCAGGAGAGACTGTGGTGAGGTCTCCGTTTCTGAGAGTTAAGCCGGGAATGGAGGTTTAACCCTGTTCAGTCTGTACTGGGCGAACCTCCCCTCCCCCACCTGGACGGCACAGTCCCGGTCACTTTTCTGGGCCTTCTTGGCTCTTTAGCAACTTTAAGGTGTGGCATTTGTTTTCTTATTGTATTTCTTGTCTTCGTCCAGCATTTGGTGGCAGTCCATTGCAAGGGCCCTGACCCCGTCCCCTCCCCGAGACCCTTGGCCCTGACCATGCTCACGCCAAGGCCGCCGGGGTTCTGTGGCCCCCAGACTCCCCACCCGAGGAGCCAGTCTGGACAGAAGCCACTGCTCTGGGCCATCTGGCTGGGAGAGGGGAGGGTGGCGTCTCACGGTTTCTTCCCGCCGGGAGCAGACTGCTGTCAGTCCGGGCACCAAGGTTTAAAACATCCCATATGTGTCCTTGTCCAATGAGTCCCACGACCCTTTCCCGATCCTGCCAGATGTTTTTCTGGGAGGGACCCTGTCGCTCACGTAAACAGCAGAGCGTGTTTTCCCAGGGATGCTGGCCCGGGCACTGCTTCTTGACCACCGTCTAGAGAAATCTCCACGGACTCGGAGGGATATATTTTGGGTCTTTGCGTGCGGCTGAGCAGAGCGCACAGAAATAAACCTGGGCTGTAACAGGAAAGACGGGGTTGGCCCTATGGGGCCATCCACAGATATGTCACAGCGCCCCCTGTGGTCAGCCCCACGCCTGGGAGCCCCCAGGCTTGAGGAGGCGTTGCTGCCTCTTGGGTCTCAATGCCCCAGGGCTTCCTAGGGTAGGGGAAGTGGCTTACAGCTTCTTGGCAAAGAGAGTCTGTGCAGGGGTGGTCTTAGCGGCCTCAAGGTCGTGGAGAGGTGGCATGGCCCCAGCCACGGGGTTGGGCAGGGGTGCTGAGAGCACCAAGAACTCCCCCCAGCTGTGAAGCAAGTCACATATGGCAAAGATTTGCAGAGGAGCAAAAGGTGGGCTGAGTCACTCGCCAGAGACAACGCAGCAGCAGACCAGGACTCCGACCCAGGTCTCTGAAACCACGGCTCCTCCTGTGCCCATCTGACCTGCCCCTTAAGGGCAGCAGGAAGACCTGGGCTCCTCTGGCCTGAGCCCCCGGGCCTGCCTCCCCTAGTCTGTGCTGGGATGTGTCCATTCCCAAACCCAGGCGCTGTGTCCCTCAGCCCTGGGCCATCGTGTCAGGTCTAGGCTCCCTGCAGGCAAGCCTCACGCCCACCAGCACACCTCCGAGCCCTGCCCATCTGGTCCCTGTGCCCGAGTGTCCTGATCCTAACTGTCTTCTTGAGGCAGCCTCAGGACTGAGCTCCTGGAGCCCTGCTTCTTCGAAGTTCCCTGCACCAAGCCCACTGAGGCTCTTCCCTGTGGCTTCATGACAAGTATGGTGGGCTGTGTGGTGGCCCCAAAAGCTGTCCATCCTCCTGCAGCCTGCAAAGGTGACCTTAGTCCCATGAAAGTTCTCAGCAGATGGAAGTAAGTTACTGACCTCTGCACCAGAACACCCGGGATGCATGTGGACCCTAAATCCAATGACGGGTGTCCTTGGAAGAGAAGAGAGGGTGATCTGAGGCACAGAGCCGCCCAGAGGAGAAGGTTTGTGCAGATGGATGCAGAGGTCGGGGTGAGGTGGCCACAAGCCCAGGGAGGCCTGGGGTCCCCCAGGGGCTGAACCAGGCCAGAGGGACCCTCCCCTGGAGCCTCTGGAGGGAGCTCAGCCCTGCCCACACCCTGATCACAGGTTTCTGACTCCAGAACTGGGGGAGAATGAATTCGTGTTAAAGCTGTCCAGTCTGTGGACAGTGGCTGCAGCCACCCCTGGACACTGAGAGTGAACTTGCCAGCTCCAAGGTGAAAACAGTGGCAGGACCCGCCCCCCACCCCCCCACACACACAACCTTGTCATGAGGTTAAATGAGTTAATACACACAGATGCCTGAATCAGGACTGACACTTGGATCTCAGCGCCCTTCACCTCCTCCTCCTCGTCATCATCACCGTCATTGTTAGCGGCCCTCATCCACTCGTTCGGTGGACACACTGTGCTCCTGCACGGCCCTGATGTGGGCAGCGAGGCTGGCGAGCTGGGAGGCTCCTCACAGGACTCACCCTGCCTGCTGGGACCGCATGGACAAGACCTGTGCAGTGACACAGAGGCCCCGGGAGAGGCTGGATCCTCTGGTCATGGGAGGCGTGGGGGCCTCAGCATCAGAGGTGGAGGGGAGAGCTGGGTTCATCCAGGAGGGTGCAGCCTTTCACTCAAAGTGGGGGAAGAACCCCATGTGGCACCCGGTGTCTGGGAGGCTCCGCTTGCCCTGGCAGGCCGCGGGCACAGCACAGATGACCAGGAGTCTGCATTTCAGGGGCTGAGGCTGGCGCTGAGTAAATGTGTTTGGCCCACTGAGGATTTTTTCTTAAAAACCATCCTAAGTGACTTTGGCTCCATTGCTTTTTGCCAAATACCTACAGTGATACCAAGAACTTTGTACACTCTGAGGGTGGTGACTGGACGTGGAGCCCAGCACAGACCCAAGTCAGTCCTGCCCTGAGTACACGGGCTGGCCACACCATCCCCCTTCCGTGGCCTGGCTTTCTTCTGCCAGGACCCCCAGGATGGTGAAAAGACAAGTGTGGCCTCAAGCTGGGGGGCCCAGCGTGGGCTCTAAGTCCCGGGGGGTCCCCTTGGGAAGTCTTGTGGACCGTGGTCCCCGCTGCCATCGGGCAGCTCTGTCTCGGGGAATGTCGTGTTTCTTTGCTTTTTGTTATGATGCAGCACCCCAGTTATCTCAGGGCAACTGGGGAGTCTGCTGGTGCTACATGCGCCCACCTTAGACGGGGAAACATTATTGCTACATTGATGCTGCTCATTGATACTGGGAATCTGTTAAACAGAAATGGCAAGGGGAACAGAGAAAAACAGAAAAAGAAAATAGAGAGTTGCTGGGTCACTTCAGGTCTCACCTGTGATTAAGAGTGTGTGCAGCCTGCACGTGAACCCGGGTTCCCACACCCACCAGCTACCAGGGGCCAGGCGCTGATTTTAGACCCCCAGACTCACTAAGGAGTCATTGACAGATACAGTTTATGTGTATTTCAAGTCTACTTTGTGATGACTTGATGCCCACAGACGTCGTGGAATGATTGCCCCACATACGCATCGCCTCACACAGTTAACTGTGTGTGTGTGTGTGTGTGTGTGTGTACACGCATGTGTGTGGTGAGGATGCTTTGGTCTCTCAACACCTCTCAAGTACGCAATACCATATTATTAACTATGGTCACCCTGCTGTTCGTTAGGTCCTCAGAACTTGATCTTATAACTGAAAGTTGGTCCTTCTCACCTACATCTCCCCATCCCCCTGACCCAGCACCTGGCAACCACTGCTCTATTCCATGCCTGTGAAATTGGCTTTTATTGATTCTACACATAAGTGATACCATACAATACTCGTCGCTCTGTCTGACTAGTTTCACTGAGCAGACTATCCTCCAGGTTTGTCTATGTTGTCACAAATGGCGGGATTGCCTTCTTTATATGGCTGGATAATCCCCCACTGTATCTATCTACCACACCTTCCTGATCTGCTCACCCACTGAACGACACTTAGACGTCTCTGTATCTTGGCTGTCCTGAGTAAGGCTGCAGAGAATGTGGGAGTGCGCTTGTCTCTCTGAGATCCTGATGTCATTGTCTTGGGCTGGCTACCCAGAAGCGAGATGGCTGGGTCAGATGGTGGCTCTCATTTTAATTTTCTGAGGAACCTAGGCGGTGACTTCATCTCTCCAAACCTCAGTGTCCCCATCCATGAACGGAGCAGTGGTCCTGACTTCCCCATCAAGCTCATTGCGTTACCGAGCCCAGGCTTGTTCTGCTCGCCACAGGACAGGCCAATAAATGATGAGATGAGTTGCTAGAACAAGGAATAACGACTTTAACCAGAAAGCTAGTAAACCGAGAACGCCAGACTAGTGTCTCAAAAAACCATCTTTCCTCAGTCCAAATTCGGGCTCCGTTTATATAGAAGAGGGAGGTAGTGGAGCCACTATGGCACTGACCAATGGCTGAGCAAGATCACTAATGATCACTGGCTTGGGGGCGGGGCTTATCGTGGCACTGACCAATGGCTGAGCAGGACCACTAAAGGTTGCTGGTCAACAGTTGCTCACTAATGGCCGCTCACTTGGGGCGGGGCTTACCATGGCACTGACCAATGGCTGAGCAGGACCACTAACGGTCGCTGGTGGACAGTTGCTCACCAACGGTCACTTGCTTGGGGAAAGGGCCCGTTGTGGTGCCAGCCAGTGGCTGAGAGGGGCCGCGATAGCTCGAGCCTGCCTTGCTGCCACTGCACCCGGGCAGAAAGATGTGACACCAGAAAGCTTCCAGGTCTGAGGAAGTGCCAGCCGCTCCAGCAAGGTCGTCGCCCGGCTCTCGGCAGAGAGAGGGCCACAGGCAGCAGAGAGCGCGGTGGCCACCCTGGGACTGGGATCACTGTCTGAGATGGTGGGCACAGTGGGCTCAGCCTGCCTCTGGCCCCACCAGTCAGCTCATACACCGATGAGATGGCCCTGGAGCGGGGCCCCCGCCCTCCCGCCCGCTCGCACAGTGAGTGGACGGAGGGAGCGGCCGTCCTGGTGGGCTAGGGGCAGAGAAGTACAGGCAGAGCGGCCCCTGCCTCAGTGGCGTGCGGCCCCCGGCGCCAAGGAGGGCCGAGGGAACACCCATCACGCGCCAGGTTCGGGCTGGGCTGGGGTGGCAGGGAGAGGTGGCTGTTTCACTGGAGTGGGTCCTCAAAGTTCTTATCATAGCTTGTGTGGTTCCTGGCTGAACAGCACTCAGTGACCCTCTGCTGCCTGATCCTGTCATTCAGACCCGCTGGACCAGAGAGAAGTGACTGTGCAAGTTCGCAGCAGCTTAGGGTGATGGACTTGCACACAGGCCGGTCTCGAGCCCACTCACATTAAGATAAAGGCAGTGCAGACCCAGGGGAGCTGGCAGACAGGGGGGTTGTAGGGGGAGGCGGTGGCCGGGTGCGGCCAGAAGTGTGTCCTGACCCACAGAGGTGCCCGGAGGGGACCATCTTCACTGTCAGCTCCTCAGCCCTGCTTGGGGATCCCGGGGACACTGAATACACCCCCTCAGTCGAAGGGACTGGAGTCTTGGATGTGAAAGGTCTTTCGTGGCTCAGACTGTCCTGGGGGCCCTCAGCTTCCCCCCGAGTACCTCCCAGATATTGTGGGGTCAGGACCTCCCTCCAGGCACCGTCCCCCCTCCCCCGCCAGTCATTACTCCTGTGGGATGCCAGGGGCCCACCCAACCACCAGCTTTCTTATGCCATCTGCAGGGGATTCTAAGGGTGCAAGGGAGCATCCTCAGAGGAGCCCGGAGTTGATGAGCAGAAGGAGCCCCACCTGCTGCCATCTTGTAAACTGTAGTTGCCCTGAAGGTAAAAATGGTTTTCAGCCCAAACATCCACCCATGCTGACTGAGGCCCTCTCCCCTCTTTCTAGACAAAAATTCACGGGGTTGGATTTGTAAAAATCCACGCACCCTGGAATGTGCTGTGCCGAGAAGCCGAGTTTTTGAAGCTGAAGATGCCGACAAAGAAGGTCAGCGATGATGCTTCTGCTTCCAAGGGGTCCCTGGGTCTGTGTGTCAGGGAAGCTGGCAGGAGAACAACATCGGGAGGGTCCGGGTTGTTAGGAAAAAGCCCAGGAGAGCTTCAGCGGCCCCCACCCCAGGAGGGCAGAAGGGTTCCAGGGTCCCCTGGGAGGGCAGAGGTTACAGTCTGGGCCCCACAGAGATGGCATAGGGGCCCGGGAACTTCTCATAAACACAAACATGGGGAAACTTCCTGCTCCCTATGTTCAGTATTTCAGTTGGTTCGTCAGACTCATTTTATATGATTACAATTTCTATCTTGCTGGGGCTTTTCTTCTTGATCTTCGACAACTTCAAGCTGGGAACCCCATGTGTACCAGGAGCTCAGGGAGGCCTCAGGGTTTACTTGTGAGCGTGGAGAGGGAAGCTGTTCTCAGGAATGTCAGCTCCCAGCTTCTCAAATCTGCTAGCATCCTTTGAATTGCCTCTTTTTAAACAAATCCAAAGTTGGGGGAAGTTCCCTGGAATGTACTAGAATTGCCCTTTTGGCTGGGATCTCCCGAAACTCTGAGCTTTCAGGAAACCCAGCTTTCAGAAAACCCCAGGCGTGGAGGAGGCATCCTGGCCCATCCCCACCCCCTGTTCCCAGGCCAGCCAGCTCCAGGGGCAGGGGTGGAGGGAGGGTAGAGGGGAAGGGGCTGCCTCCCCAACCAGCTCAGAAGAGATGCCCAGGGTCAGGGCTCAGCAGATGACACGCTCCCCTGCCCTGCCTGGTCTGCAGCTGTATCACATCAGCGAGACCCGCGGCCTCCTCAAGAAGATCAACTCTGTGCTCCAGAAGATCACGGACCCCATCCAGCCCAAGGTGGCAGAGCACAGGCCCCAGACCACCAAGAGGCTCTCCTACCCCTTTTCCCGGGAGAAGCAGCACCTGTAAGTGGGGGCCCCACCTGCCCACCCCTTCCCAAGGAGGGCGGGGTCTGCTGTGTGGTGACATCACCCCATGCTGGACTTGCCCTAATGACACAATCTGCAAGACCAACCAGAATTCTCCATCCCTCCCCCACCCAAAGAAGTGGCCACTTCAGCCCCTGGAGTGTATTCCCATAAGAGCTTGTGCTTCTTGAGCACAGAAATAACCTGGAAATAACCTCTGAGGTCACTACGAACTGAGGAATTAAGGGGACAAAAATCTCTCCTTCTGCTGGGTGACAGTTAGGAAAACTAGCACAGGCCCAAGTGAGGGCAGGCCTGGGCCCCCTCCCCTGCCTGACTCTGTCCCTCTCAGGATGTGTTCTGAGAAACTGGGCAAGGTTGACTGTAGCCCCTGAAGTCTGCCGAGCTCTGGGAGCTGAGAATTGGAAAGCAGCTCCCCAGCCGGAGTTCTGGGGCCCAGGTCTTGCAGCTAGCGGGGCGGCCTGGCAGGCCTGCACCTCTTCTGGAACCTTCCCTCCTCCCCCAATCCTGATGGGCAGTGGGGCGTAGCCACCTGGGTCAGTGGCGGCTGCATGGCCTCGCTGGGCAGAGCTGGAGTGTGGGTGGGAGTGGGAATAGAAAGTTTGGAGTCTGGGAATCCTGTGGGGCTAGGATGACAAAGCTATGGGGAGGAGGAGGCCCATGGACACCCCTCGTCCCACGGGACCCACAGAACTGGGCCTCGGCTCAGAACTGGAGCTTCTGCTCTGGCCTGGGCGTTAGTCATAGGGCAGGGGCCACATGCTTCATTGCTATTTCCCAGTCCTGCTGGGGATCAGACATGAGAGGGAGGAAGTGCCCCAGCCCAGCTTCCCCCTCCAGCTCCAGGCCCCAGGCCCCTGGGCATGAGAGGGAGACACCCGCCTTCCACGGCCCATAAGGCCCCGGCCTCCCTCCACTCTGCCCTGGCTGGCTCCCTCGACACCCCATCTCGCAGGCCTGGCTCTCCTCCAGGCTCTGGGCCACTCCCACCCCGAGTAGCCCTCCCCAGCTCAACCCTGACTGTCTTGGGGAGTGGGTGATACATTCCAGACATGTCCCTGTGCCCTCTAGCCCTAAGACATCTATGTAGCCCAAGACCTTAGGACTGAAACCATTTGGGAATTACAGTGAGACTGTGTCAAATGTTAAAGTATCCAAGAGTGTGATCGCCGTGGTATCACTGAAGCAGAAGTGAAATTGCCCCCTGAGGGTGTCCTCAAAAAGAAAAAGAAAAAGGGTCCTTGAAGAGGGAGGTCTGACCACATTTGCTGCTAGGATCACCTCCCCCACCCACACCATGACCCCGTGTGGGTCCAGTGGGTGAGGATGAGACAGATCCTTCCAAACATCCAGGGTTGGGTCACACCCAGCAGGTGGACTGAGCTTCGCTGATTTCACGGTCACCATTCACAGGGGTAGTGTGACCCCTTAGGGCCTTGGGAACCAGGAAAGCCAACTCCAGTGAGCTGTGTCTCTTTTTTCTCCCCAATATTTCAACAGATTTGACCTGTCTGACAAGGATTCCTTTTTCGACAGCAAAACTCGGAGCACAATAGTAAGTATCGCTCACTCATGGGAATCCACAGCTCCTCAGCAAGGTGGCCCCCGGGAAAGGGGATGATAATTTCATTTCAGCTAAATTCCCCTGGGTGGGGGGACTCTAATTGTCTGTGATGGAAATAATGAGAATAATAAAACCAGCGGGCTGTGAGGAGCCCAGGGGAAGGACGGGTGGATCCGCGGGAAGGAGGCAGAGGGACTCCAGACCCCTCGGGTTATTTCAGAATGTTCCCATGTCTTCAAGGCTCCCCGCACGCCTCTCCCGCTTCCTTGCCGCTGCCTTTATGGAATCTTTACATTCCTCTCTGCCTGGAGGGTTCTGAGCAGGCCTGCCCGGCGGAACTGATGGTGTGGCGCAGACAAAGGCATGAGGGTTGGGGCTAGATTTCCAGGGCTTTGCCAGACGAGCAAACTGCGATTTGAAATCTGACCAGGCCACTCTGCCCTACTCCAGGTATTGGTTTAATGTTTATCCAGCAGCCACCAACTTGTCCACCAGCCATGCTGGGCTGTGTCCAGCTCGGGACCCAACTTCTATCTAAACAAGGATTAACCTGGCGGCCAAGCCGCTGCTTTTCTCTCTCCCCAACCCAGCAAGGAGAGGGGCAGGGCAGAGAGCAGGCAGCCGCTCGACCTTGAGCAGACAGCTGCTCCTCACAGCTGTATCTCGAGGCTGGCAGGCACCAGGCACGGGACAGCTGTGCACGCTGCCTTGGCATGGGGAGCTCAGGCCAAGACCTGGACAGACCAGACCCAGGTCCCATCCACCCTGTGTCCCCTCCCAGCCTGGCAGCTTCCGTGGTGGCCTCTGCTCAAAGGGCTCCCTTGTGCCCCCACCAAGGGTGACCTGGATACAGGGCCTACTGTTATTATTGATTGTGTTATTGGTGAAATTCAACCTCATTATAATAAACAAGGAGGAATTCATTTATGCAAAAATGCCAGCGGCCAGTGTAGTTTGGGGTTGATATATGTCCAGGAGAGGAACTTCCTCTTGGCCACTGACTGCTCCAGGGAACTGGGCCCAGTTGAACCTGAATGGTTTCATTTTTTTCTTTGTCATTTTGGGATGAGGGAGGATAGGAATGGCCAGTGGGGAGACCTGGGAACCTGCCATTTCCAGATGTGTGTGTGCCCTGGTTTTATATTACTGGGAATCACCAGCATGCTCCTGCAAGGGTAGGGTGTAAATTTGTAAATCCATTCTTGTTGTTGGGGAGGTGGCCCAAGGTTGGGGGGCATGCGTGAATGAAGGCTCTGGGGCCCATCTTGTTTAGGATCTGCTTTATAATTGAATTCAGACGTGATCCCCAAGTCACAGAAAGCTATTCTGTCAGAGCCAGTAAGTGTTAGCTGAATCATCCTTGACTCTGATTACCTCTGAGGTGGGGGTCACTGTCTCCCAGAGACCTTGAAGGCCAGTTTGTAAACCACCAATGCACCAGAGAAACTCTTGGGTGACTCAAAACTCTGCCCTTGGTTAGCTCTATCCTATGGTCTCAGAGACCCAGCATCATTCTAGACAAGGCTACGATAGTCCTTCCTGCCTCCTTCCCTGTGCTCCTGGCACTGGGGCAGCCCAATATGCAGGTGAGTAGGAGCCAGGATCATCAGGGAGCCATGGGGAAGGACCAGAGGTGCTGGTCTTGGGACTTGAATCTTCAGCCTGTAGGCGCTAGGGAGCCATAGATGGTTGTGGAGCAAGGTCCTAGAAAAATCACCACCAGTGGCCAGACATGGAAGAGGGTGAATATGGGGTCATAGTGGTGGTTGTGAACCAGGGCTGTAACTGCATGTGGAAGGGAAGAGGTGATTACAGGAGAAGCAGCAAGGTCAGAATGAGGCCACCGATGAGATTCAGAAAGTGCGGGGGAGGGAGCCAGCTCACTGGGTGACTCATTCATTCACTCGTCAGTCGGTTGCTGAGCACCTGGTGTCTCCCCAAGACAAGCGGGAGGGGAGAGGCAACAGGCACGCTGATACTTGGCAAGTGTGGAGGGGTCCGGGACGAGAGAGCTGAGTTAGGGGACTCTCTGGCAATCCAGTGGTTAGTGTGCCACACTTTCACTTCTGGGGCCAAGGTTCAGTCCCTGGTTGGGGAACTGAGATCCTACAAGCTATGAGGTGCTGCCGAAAAGAAAGAGAGAAAGAGAGCAAAATTAGAAGGTGGAACAGTGGGGACCATGGCTCCTCGGTTGCCTGTTAGTTAAGGTGGCCCTGCAGCCACTTAGCTCTTTGGGGGACAAGTGTTTCTGGTGAAAGGAACAGCCAGGGTAAAGACCCTGGGGTCCCAGGAGAGGACCGGTGAGTGAGGGGCAGACAGAAGGCCAGGTTGCTGGGACAGAGCTGGGCAGGTGAACAGAAGTCAGACGCCTCAGGGCCTGAGGGGCACTGGGAGGCGGGACCTTGGGGGTGTCGAGGGGTTGGAGTGCTCTGACCCGAACACCCACGGTGCAGGGTCAGTTCTTTTCATCTCATTCTTCAGATGGGGAAACAGGCTCGGGGCACCAGGTAGTTGGCCCAAGACCCCACAGCTTCAAGGACTCAAATGCAAACAGGCAGACCCCCAGGCCTGGGCTCCCAAGGATCGAAGTGAAGTAATTTGTTAGTTAAGATGGTTGGATGGCATCACTGACTTGATGGACGTGAGTTTGAGCAATCTCCGGGAGTTGGTGATGCACAGGGAAGCCTGCAGTCCATGGGGTCTGCAAAGAGTCAAACACGACTGAGCAACTGAACTGAACTGAAAGGAGCTCAAGTTGCTAGACCATCCAGGGCCACATCAGGGAGTGGTCCTACGGGCAGGGCCCTCACACCTCTGAATTCCAACTCACCCCTCAGCTGGAGAGCCAGAAACATGCCATGCACTGGACGCCCATACCCCTGGGCGCCAGCTCGACAAGGGCCTTTCAAGGTGACCTTGTCCTGACACCATCCTAGGGGGGTGCGGGAGGCTGGTCACAGTCACCACCTCCCTTCCCGGCGACCCTCGATGGAGTAACTGCGGCCCCCGCCCCTGTCTCCACCACAGGTCTACGAAATCCTGAAGAGAACAACGTGTACGAAGGCCAAGTACAGCATGGGTAAGGGCGTGCCTGGGGCTTGAGATCAGCACTCGTCTCGCTGTGTGATCTTCCTCCCCATCTTCTCTGTGGGGGCTGGGCGGCTGGGCTGGGGCTTTCCAGAGGGTTTTGATTTAAGCCTGTGTAACCATTTCAAGGCAGGAGAGCCGTTCCAGGACGGCAAGGCGGTTTTACGGCTCTTTTAAGCACCAAAGGATACTCGTCTCTGGCTGGAGGCGTCGGCAGTGGCCTGAGGCGCCTCTCCTAGCAGAGGCAGTGAATCCTGCCTGCGGGAAACTGAAGGGGCCACCGAGGGGTCTCACCCTGCTCTTGACCCTCTCAGTCCAACG
Organism: Bos taurus; assembly: GCF_002263795.3. Taxonomy (NCBI): domain Eukaryota; kingdom Metazoa; phylum Chordata; class Mammalia; order Artiodactyla; family Bovidae; genus Bos; species Bos taurus. The sequence goes on from NC_037356.1 coordinate 47,291,931, forward strand.
GGAGGTCGTTAGGGTCCCATGGGGGCACCATCCTCAGCCAGTAGCCAGACACACATGCAGCCTAGAAGGTGCCTCCCCCAGCTTCCACCCCGAGCCGCGGCCCTACTGGAAGGGGTGCCTGGATGCAGAACCTGCCACAAAACCATTGCCGCTGGGCTCCTTGGGTACCAGTTTACAGAACACCTCAACCACAGGTGCAAAACCTTTCTGACCAAAGCGTGCAGAGGGAATCCTCTCCCCATGGGGGTCCCTTGCCCGGGCTGAATTTGCTAAAGCAAATCATTTCAGGACAAAGGGATGCCTTTCCCCAGCCTTTCCTTGCTTCTCCTGGAGCTGTTTTACAACTGCTGAGAGCTGAGATCACAGCACAGTCCTTCGTGCTCTAGAAGCGTCTGAAGTTTCGTGGCTGGGGTTCAAGGGTGCGGGGAGGGTCTGGTAAAAGCCTGTGCACCAGGGGAGACCCTGGGGGGTGGAGGCAAGAGTGAGATGCTCCCAGCTGAAGCCTGGGGCAGGCCTGAAATGCAGGGGAGGAGAAAGGATGCCACCTCCAGAGTCAGGTGGGTGTATGGCCCCTGCCCTTCTGGGACTGAAATCTCTAAGCCTGTGTCCTAAGTCACTGGGCATGGGGGAATTCAGGAGTCAAGAGGAAGCCAGGAAAACTGACTCCATAGCACAGTGTCCAATGGAATGAGATCCTCCAGGGTGACCCAGGCCACCAGAGGTGGGAGAAGCATGGGTCTAGCCCCAGCGATGCATCTCTGACCTCAGTCTCCCTGTAGGGTCCCTGTATGGACAGAGGACACTGGCAGGCTACAGTCCCTAGGGTCGCAGAGTCAGACATGACTGAGTGACTAAATGCACGGGGTCCCTGCTGGTGAAGATTTGTGTGGTTGCTGTAAAGGTTTGCAAAGAGTTCAGGGTTGGGCCCTTCTCAGCCAGAGCCGACCCCACACCAGGCCATCCTGGTCGTGGGGAGCTGTCTCTGTCTTCTGGCAAGTTCCATGGTGGACTGGTTCCCAGCAACCGTGATAGAGCAGACAGATGGTCCTTCTCTGCTCCCAATTCCACACTGGCACCTTGTCTGAAAGCCCTCCTGACCTCCAGATTCATAGATGGGGTCTGTCACCCACTAGCCTCTGTGTCAGGTAGGACCCCACCCTCAGGGAGTTTCTGCTCTGGAGGAAGGAGACAGATCAGAGAGAACCAGGTAAACCAGAACATAGTCTTGCAGGTTGAAGGAGCTGGGGAGTGAGGGGGAATTTAGAATCGGTGGTCAGTGGTCTTTCTGATGAGGTGGTGGTAGAGGGGTGGGCCTTCCAGACAGAGAGCACGGCCTGTGCAAAGACCCTGTGGCAGCACGACGTTGAGAGAGTTCTGGGGGCGGTAGATCAGTCCCCTCCTTCACGTTTTATCGTAGCTGAACTTTCCAGCCAGGGGATTTTGGCCACGTGCCCCCACCTTACTCTGCTTTGGGTTTCCAAGCATCCTCAAGTGCCCTGATTACCCCAGATCACTAGCTGAGGAGATGGTCTATTAAGTGGATTTCACGGAGGGACTTTCCCATCCATGCCAGAGCAGAGTAGTCACAAGTGGGACAAGTAGGCCGCTGAAACGTCTGACCCACTTACTACCTAGAAGGGCTCTTGGGCCAGGTGGAGGGTTCTGTGACCAGCAAAGGGCTTCATGGAAACTCCTGGGCAGCTCTAGCTCCCCAGATCAGATCTTCAAGGATCCCAGGCCCTGTGCACAGCCAGGCTCTGCCTTCCCCCCTTACTCTGGGGCTGGGCATCTGAGTCCACACCTCTGGACTCTGGGAGGTGCAGGTGTGGTTATGTTTATCCTGCTCCCAGTGCGGGGCGTTGAGCAACAACCTAGGTCCTGGCCATCATTCCACTGTCCCCGGGAGCACTGGACGGCAAGAATGAGCACCTTGCCCCCAGACACAGCTTTGATCCTTTCGGGGCCTCATTCATGTATAACTAATAGCCGGATGTATAAACAGGGCAAGGAGAGGGAAGAAAGAAGGACTCTGCCCTTTTAAATAAGAGGCGCAAGTGTGATAGATACGGTAAGTGCCTCTGCCCCGTGTGGGGCCCGCAGGTCTCCTCTTCGGCTTTTCCAATCAACCTAAAATCTAATTCCAAATTGTATGTGTGTTTTCTGACACCATCAATTTTCCCATCCGTATTTTTCTCATGATTCAGCTTCTCTAACCACTTACATTCCACTCCCTCATTCATCTGCAGGCTTGCCCTCAAGCAGGTGGGGGTAGCTGGTGAATCGCAGGTTTGGGGGTCCCTCCTTCCTCCCAGGTGTCACTTCCTCTTGGGGTTTCCTCTCTGTCTTTCTAATTCTGCCAACAGAGCATGTTTTTATCATGTCGAACCCGGGGAGGAAACCCCAGAAAGGTGGCCGGGCTCTGTGCGGCCAGGTGTGGCTCACTTTGAAAAAATTTTCAATGATTGAGACAGTCCTGGGACCTCTCTGATTGAACCCGGAGCTGCAGGAGACACGACTGGTCCGTAACCCTCTCTCTGCCTTTATTTTCAAGGCATCACGAGCCTGCTGGCCAATGGTGTCTACTCGGCGGCCTACCCGCTGCATGATGTAAGTAAGCTGAACCCACACTGTCCATCTTTGCGTGTCATTTGAGTCCCCAGGTCCCCAGGACCACAGCACACCAGGGCTCCCCCAGGGAGCTCTTATCGTCCTGCGGTCCGGGCTTCCTGCTTTGGCGCTCCTATAAAAACGTCACCGGCTCACAGCCCTTCCTGGTTCCCCCAGGTGGGAACAGACTTACACGCAGAGCCATCTTTTCTCACTGAACCGTTCCTGCAGGACAGGGGCGCTATGGCAGCAACTCTGCCCCAGGCGTATCTGAACCTCAGGCCAGCTGCGCGCCAGCTCGGTCTCCCCACCCCTGCCCGCTGCCCTGCTGGGCTCTGGCAGATTGGCCAGAGCTCTTCGTGTATCTGCTTCTGCAGAGCCAGTGGCCAGTTTCCTGAGCTGCATCTCCAAATCCCACTGGTGCCCCTGACAAATACAGCCTGTGGCCACAGCTGCATGATGGTCTTGGCTCACGATGGAGAGAAAGAGGATTCTCTTCTTATTGTCTCCATGGAAACAGGGACTAGAGTTCAGCAGGGCACTGGGGATGGGCCATGGGGCCTGAGCAGTGTGGGAACACCGGACGGAGGATCTCTGGAACTTTCCAAATGTGTGTTACTGCAGAGGCTAGGAGAGAACGGGGGCAGGCCTGGGGGTCCAAGGACCTGGATTCTAGTCCTGGCCACTCCCTCCTTTGCGGCCTTGATTGGAGGCCTCCCAGGTCCCCTCTGAGCCCCAGCACCCCCATCTGCAAGTCGGGAATAATGCTCACCCTGTCCAGTTACCAGGGCTGCAGAGGGTGTTAATGGGAATACAGAAGTGGGAGGGCTTTCAGTGAGACACTGGGTTGGACAGACAGAGGGGGTCAGACAGCAAAGGGCCATCCAGCCGGACTGCTGACCCAGAGGGAAGGATGCTTAGCCGACCTGCCGCCGCCCCCTTGTCACTCACTGCGGGGGTTGGGGATCAGCCCATCCCGCTTTCCCATCTCTGTACCTCTGTTCCTGCTGTTCCTTCTGCCTGCAATGCTCTTCCGCCTTCTCTGCCTAGACCCTCGCCCAAGGCAGATAGAGCAACTGCCTGGAGCCTGCCTTTTCCCCTCCCCCACACGGCTGAGTCCTCCCTTCCTCTCTGGGCCTGCCTGCTCTCTGTTCCACTAAGAAAACACTGTTTGGCTGTCATTCATTACACATGTGGCGCCTCCTATGTACCTAGTAATGCGGTGTGGGATGAAATCAGGTGGTCTTGACAATTGACCTATTGCTGGATAAATGTTCCCAGGACCAGGCTCAGACTCGCAGGTCCCAGCTGGAGCTCCTGGCTCCTCCCTAGAAGGGACCTCACTCATCTACCCCACCAGTGCCTCTTGGGTTTGCTCAGCCTCACGGGCACCAGGAACACAGCCCTGCATGGCCTTCCAGCTGGTCACCCCTACCAAGAGGTCAGGGAGAGAAGCCAAAACATTTCAGGGCCTCCCTGCCTGCTTGATTCAGCCCTTTAAGTCTCGAAAGGGAAAGGGAAGAAATCAATGTTTCTGAGCACTTAACTGTATGCAAAGAACCATGTTTAGTAGGAGCTTTATCTCATTTAATCTGGTGCAGACACGAAGGCTCAGAGATATTTAGCAACTTGCCCAAGGTCACACAGCCCCCCTGTTGGGGAGCTGGGGCCAGAAGACAGCTGTGGTTGACAGGCTATTCCACCCCCTGCTGCATAACCACCTCCACCTTCCTGGAGGCCGATGCGCCTCCTCTTCTCAGGCTTGGCTGCTGCATTTGTCTTAGGAATGGATTCTCACTGTAGTTTAAACCGAGTACAAGACCACCTAATCCACGGGGCCCACACAAAGCATTTCCAAGATCCATATCTTGGAAATTCCTCTTGCATCATCATCTTTGTACCTGACAGGGCAGTAGGGAAGCCCATCATGTGGGGACTGTTCCCACTTTACAGATGGGGAAACTGAGACTGCAGCTACTCTTCCACTTGCCCAGGGGCACACAGCCAAGGGGCAGAGCCCAGATGCTGGCTCTGTTTCCAGGGTTCTTTCCAGCCAGATGATGGACCTCAGTCATCTCAAGGGAATATGAGATTTTCCGTCCATGAATTTTCCATGCAGCTGATGGACATGCACACCATTAAGTACTGAAGCTGAGGTTCAAATATTTGGGGCAATAAATCCTTCTGAATGGAGTTCCGTGGACGCCATGCCTTAAATAGAGGATGCTGGCTGCACTGAAGCTGCACCTTAGCCTCTGGCAGGAGGCAGACTCCTCCTGTGCGTGTATGGGTCTCACCATCAGCCTCTCACCCCTGAGCTGTGCTAGGTCACATCTCAGTACATGGCCTGGAGCACCCCACCCCCTCCAGGTACTCACTTGTTCATTCATTCAGCAAGAGCATCCATCCATCAGACCAGGTTCTGGGTCATGGCCACCCAGACAACAACCAGTTATGACTGTGCGTGGAGGATAGAGGAAGAGCCTTCCGACCTGTAACTGGCGTTCAACTCCGGAGAAGGACTTGGCATTTCAGCTGCTGCTGGACAGCTTTTTGGCTTCCTTCCTGGTTGGCAACTGCCCCCTTCCAGGTCCCCAGCTAACTGACCTCTGTGGAAATGAGGTGCTCCTGGAGTCGTGGGGCCATCTCAGTTGAGAGGGAAAGTGCTAGAGAGGCATAAAGGTTGAGGCGGGCGGGTAGGGGGGCGGAATGTCTAAAAACTGAGGGGAACTCGGTTAAACTGCTCCCAGAGCATCTTCATTCAGAGACCACGGGCATTAGTGGTCTGTCTGGTGATCATATTCTCACCACTGGAAGGGGCTGGCTGGCCTGGTGGGGCTTGTGGAAGGAGCTGGTAAGTGGAGAGGGCACCAGGCAGACCCTGTAGGCCCAGCCTCTCCTGCACTTCTATTCGTCTATGTCACCCGTCTGGGAAACACCCTTTTGACTTTTAGGCCCTCCTTTTCTGCTGGGATTGGAGACCTGGATCCAAGTCCCAGGTCTGACCAGGGTCTCGCGTCTCTCCCAGGGAAGTCAGTGTGCTCCTCTGAGCTCCGGTGTTGCCATCTGTAGGATGAGGACATTGGCCTCACTGATCTAACTCAGCATCCTTCCTGGGACACTTGAGAGGGAGAGGGGCTCCTTGAGGTGCATCCTTCTTGGATGAGAGGGGCATCCTTCTTGAGAGGGAGAGGGGCACCACACAGGTGGGGCCTGGGACAAAACAGCAGGACACCTGGCAGGATGGGATGTACATTGACCATCCCTCCAGCCCCCACAGCCCCTTTTCTCTGTGTCACCAGTCCCAAGGGACTGACTGCTTGCTCTCCCTGGGCATCGTCTCTGCATCGAGGGGAAGGCGCTTCGGGCTTTCTGGGAGTGGAGGGAGGGCAGGTGGGACAGCCCGGGGCTCACGGCGCTTCTTATCACAGGAGGAGGGAACCTAGGTGCCCTTGCACACTATACGAGCTTCTCTCCTGGGACGAGCCCACCTGCCTTGTGGAAGGGTCACAGGACAGTAAGAGCCTTTCTCTCTTTCCAGGGAGACTATGAAGGAGACAACGTGGAGTTCAATGACAGGAAGGTAGGTGTGCAGACCCGGGAGCCCGCTCCTTGGGGTCAGGGGCCCTGGGGCCAGCAAGGGGCAGGGGTGCAGGGTCCCAGAGCCTCGGCCCCACAGCTGGCGGAGAAGGTGGGTGAAGTTGCCTTGTTGGACTATTTTCCTCATGCTGTGTGCGTGCTAAGTCACTTCGATCATATTTCACTCATTGCCACCCTATGGACTGTAGCCCGCCAGGCTCCTCTGTCCATGGGATTCTCCAGGCAAGAATACTGGAGTGGGTTGCCATGCCCTCCTCCAGGGGATCTTCCTGACCCAGGGATCGAAACCCGGTCTCCTGCGGCTCCTGCACTGCAGGTGACTTCTTTACCGCTGAGCCATTGGGAAGCTCTGATCCTCAGAAGCATCCTTGGCAGGTCGTCCGAGCGTGTGAGGGGAAGGGAAGTGCCCCGAGCCTGCCCTTTTGCCCCGTCCTTCCTTCATGCACCGACTGTATCTCACTGGAGCAGCCAGAACCTCCACGGTTCTTTGCTGACATTTAGCCTAATCACCCCACCTTCCGGGGAAATGAGTTTGGGAACAGCGAGGCCAGCCACCTGGAGTGCCCCGGCCCCCAGCATCACTCCAGTAGGGGACACCATGGATGGTGGTCAAGCCAGTACTTCTCAAACTTACCTGTCCTGGAACCCTTTTTAATGGGGAAGTTACGGAGCTAGTGTTCTGCGGGACATACTTTGGGAAACACCAAGTGACCCGTTCTGCTTCACTGGCTCCTAATCCCACCCACCTGTGCTCTCAGTCACTCCTGCACCATCACAGCCGCTTCTCCTCCTTCCCTCGCTTGCCTACTCCCCAGTACCAGCCTCTACATAGCTTCCCTGGTGGCTCAGACGGTTAAAGAATCTGCCTGCAATGAGGGAGACCCTGGTTCAGTCCCTGGGTTGGGAAGATCCCCTGGAGGAGGGCGTGGCAACCCACTCCAGTATTCTTGCCTGGAGAATTCCATGGACAGAGGAGCCTGGAGGGCCACATCCCAAGGGGTCACACAGAGTCGAACACGACTGAGCCACTAACACTTTCTCTGCTTCTACATGAACTCCTCCCATCTCCCCAACAAGCCCAGCCCTCCCTCACCTCAGGGAGCCACCCTGCCCTGCATTCCTTCAGCATCCCACCGCCCCCCCCGGCCCCCCCACCCTGTGCACTTGCCCTGCCTCTTCTCCTGGAGAGTGGATCCCGCTGAGATGACGGTGGAGATGACGGTGGAGACGCTTCCCTGAGAACCTCACAATGGAGGCCTTGTCCCCAGTCACCAGGGCCCCGAGCCTCTGTATGGGAACTGCTCTCCGCTCCCACCTCCCTCCAGCCCCCAATACGTGCTTTTAAATCTCTGGTACTTGATACAACTCGCCCGCCTGCCCGGGAATCCAACTGAAGATGCTATCTGATTTAGCACAAAAATTACATATTTGGTTATTTTTAGTGGAACATCTGGCATTCGTCTAAGAGTCCGTGACTTGCAGATCTCCCCTATCCGGTCCACCGGCCTGCCCTGCACCAACCCTGGCCTTGGAACCCAGCCTCCTACGGCCCTCTGCACCACCTGCCACTCCCTGTCACCCCTTCTGGCCATTCAGCATCCAGGTCCCAGGCCCCCTACCCCAGTCTCCCCGCCTTTTTCCCCACGCTCCAGCCTCATTGACCGCCATTCTAATCATAGGAGACTTGACTGATGGCCACGTCAATGCCAAGACTGTGCTATTCAGTTATTACTTAGGAACTACTTGGCACCGCTGTGTGCCAGCCCAGCGAACAGCTCCAGGTTTATTCAGACCGAGTCGGACACGACTGAAGTGACTTAGCAGCAGCAGCCATGTTCTCTGCCTGGAATGCTGCCTGCCTCTCTCTATTTAATTTTATGTCCCAGCAACAAATACAAGGCCCGAGAATACTGGGTGAGTGGATGGATGATGGGTGGGTGACGGATTGACAGGTGGATGGACAGGTAGGTGGATGGATGGGTGGACAGGTGGATGGACAAATGGAAGGGTGGATAGATGAGTAGTGGTGGATGGGTGGAAGGAAGGAAAGACAGAAGGGAGGAAGAGGAAATGCCCCAGACACGTGTTTGGGTCTCAGCTCAGAGAACTCATTCTCCCATGATCATTTCACCCTAAGTGATCTGGTTCTGAGTATTTCGCTTTTGCAATGAAAAAATCCGTGGCATCCTGTCAGTGGCAGGATCCCCATGTGCCCGAGGACACAGGACAGAAAGGGGGGTGAGCCAAGCCAAGGCCATTTTCCTGTGCTGATCTGACAGAGCAGGGCACAAGCAAGAGGGTTTCAGGGGAGGCGGGCCAGAGCCGGGCCAAGCACAGCCACAGCTCTTGGCCTTATCTTTGGACTGCAAACCCGTGATCCAAGAGCTCCCTCCTCCAGGTGTGAACTGAGGTGGCCTCTGGTATGCTGTGCTGAGAGCCACAGGGCCCTGGCCCATAATGCATTTATTCATCCATTCATTCAACAATTGCTTGCTGGAAACTTGTCATGTGCCTGGTCTGAGAAGCTGGGGATGACACAGACCAGACTGGCCCTACTGGTGCCTCCATCCCAAGGGGAGATGGCAAGGGACAAGTCCATGGACAGTCCTACGGACCCCCTCAGTGCCGTGACAGCCCCCCAACCCAAGCCATGTGGGCTCAGGTGGGAGGTCTGGGCTGGAGAGATGCCAGTGGGTGGAGCCAGGATCTCTCTGAGGTCAGGTGCTGGAAGGCTCCAGGGTCACCATGACCAGAGCCACCAGCCCCCAGCAAGCCTGCTTCAGGGCCTCAGACACCTCCCACCTGCTCACAGGCCGAAGGGCTCCGCAGAGCTCTGCCAACCCTAGCCAGGAAATCTGATGTTTGATTTCCTTGTGCTGATGGCTGCAGGGTGATTGATGTTCTCTTCTTGGCAGGAAGAAAAGTCTACCGAGATAAAGTGGTTTTTGTAGAAAGGTGGGCTGTACCCCCATCTGTCATGTCTCCTGGTGGGTGATGGCCAGCCTGCTGCGACCAGTCCCACTGGGCAGGCCCAGGAACGGGGTGGCCAGTATGACAAGGCCAAGCCTTCAAGTGGGTCTTTCTGTGCCTCCCCTTTCTATCCCAGGGCCTCTCTCCTCATCCCTCCCTCTGATCCACCTCCAGCACGTCTAGGCTGTAAATTTCAGCTGAGGGGAGGAAGCTGCCTTTGGTGACGGCTGCTCTGTTTATCCAGAGGTGCTGTGCCATCTCATCGGAGTTTGCTGGCTCAGACCTCTCCCTTTAGAGAGTAAAACTGTAGGCTTTCCTCCTTTTCTGCATAATCAGACAGATGACACGTAATGAGCCCCCAGCACTCCACTTCACAAAGCCTTGGGTCCGTCTGAGTCCTCACCATGACTTGGGAGGAAGGACAGTCTCCTGTATCAAGGAGATTGTGGGACTCGGCGGGGAGGGTCTGCCCAGGACACCCACTGCAGACCCAGTGGAGCCACCATCCCAGCCCGGCAGCCTGGCTCTAATTCCTGGACCCCTTCTCTTCTGAGATAGGGTCGGCCCCGTGCATCCTAGTCCCTTCTGCAGAAGCTCCAAAGGCTCTCCCACCAGCAGCCAGACTTGCCATTAAGTCTTTCAGGACTTGGAGTCATGCTGAACACGTCCTGTTCATGCCACTTAAAGAAAGACTTAAAATCCAAAGAAAGCTCCTCTTACAGAGATCAGAGTAGGCGAAACCCAGGATTTTGACGGCAAGGTTCGCTTGTAGTTAAGAATGCATTTAGCTGTTCTCTGTTGTTTTCCTCCCTGCGTTCTCCTCCCTGCTCGTTTTGTCCCTGTGTGCTGACTTCTGATGAAATACAATGTTCGTGCTCTCCTGAGTATTATGCTCCAGCTGCAGAAGGAGAGAGGCAATGCAAAATGGAAAAAAAAAAAAGGAAAGTTTGCTGCACCTGCTAAAGGTTCTAGGGACCCTTGACTCCCTGGTCTGTGGAGGCTGGACCCCTCTGAGTGAACCTCTTACACATTTTTAATTTTCAGAGGCTCAGTTGAAGGGATCTTTGTGTATGGAAAACCATCCCACCAGCTGTGGGTCTTCCAAATCAGTGGGGGAGAATGTACTCACTCAGGCTGATATAACAAAGTACCAGACGGAGTGGCTTGAACAGAAAACATTTTTTCCTCATGGTCCTGGAGGCTAGAAGTCCTAGATCCAGGTGCCAGCAGGGTTGGATTCTGGTGACAGCTCTCTCCCTGGCTTGCAGACGGCCGCCTTCCCGCTGTGTAGCCTTTCCTCCATGTGTGCACAAGAAGGAAGCCAGCTCTGGTGTCTCTTCCTTTTCTTATATGGACACGAGTCCTGTCAGGGTCTTTTCTAATCCCCTTCATGTATCACAGCCTGTGGTGGTGAAGGGGCTTGCGTAACTCAATGAAGCTATGAGCCGTGATGTACAGGGCCACCCAAGACAGACAGGTCATAGTGGGGCCCTGATGCTGGGAAAGATAGAAGGCAAAAGGAGAAGGGGACAACAGAGGATGAGATAGTTAGATAGCATCACTGACTGAGTGGACATGAATTTGAGCAAACTCTGGGAGACAGTGAAGGACAGGGAAGCCTGGCAGGCTCCAGCCCATGGGATTGCAGAGTCAGACATGACTTAGCAACTGAACAAGTCCTGTCAGAGCAAAACCCTGCTCTCATGACCTCATTTAACCTTAATTACTTCCATAAATATGTAGCCTCCTATTACAGTCACATTGGGCAACTGAGGGTTCAACACGTTTGTGTTTGGGGAGATACAAACATTGATTCCATAGCATAGGGTATTGGGCGTGATGACGTAAAAGGCTGTGTTTTAAAATCAAAATAGAAAGCTGTATTTGATGTATTTGGGGCCACAGCAGAATCTGAATGTAAGAGACTCTCGCAAGTTTTAAATTTAAATATTAAGAAAAGGGAAAAGGACAGAAGTCAAGCTTCAGTGTACAGGAGAGACCCAGAGACCTTGGCAAGTCCTCACAGGCATCCCCACGCTGGCCTTCTATCCATTCCCTGAATGATGCCAGCAGAGACAGGGAGCCAGGGCACTGGGTTCCCAGCTGGGGCCAGCTTCCCCCTGGCTAGCCAGCAGGGTCACCGTAGGCTTTGGGTTAAGGTTGATAGAGCATTAATTACCCACGTGCATGGGATCTCTTTATTAAAACCAGCATTCCTAACCCGGTATCTTCTTTAAGACACCCTACGTGTTCATACAGACATATGAATATACACGTTCCCACAAGGCCAAGCTCATTACCATCCTGCCCAAGCCTGGGGCGTAGTGGGTTTGTGGATCTCATTCATCTCACTCAGCCATGTTAATCAGACAGCCTGTCTCGGGAGATCCACCCCTGCTCTTTTGCTCCTCGTGAGATCTGTTAAAATCATACTCCTGGGGTTTCTCTGCTCCAAAGCCTGGTGGGTCTGTCTTTAACAAAGAAAGTGAGGTGTCTGACAGTGGCAGGCCATTTAAAATCCCAGATCAAATAGTGAAGAGTGAGGATTCCGTAACGATGCCAGAAGCTTCTTTCCCATCCCCACGTCACCTGAAACCATAGATCTGTTCTTGCTCGGGGATGCCACCACTGCCCACGGGTTCTTTGAGGCCCTTACCAGAGCTGAAACTTGGGACCCATTTTTCCATGTCCATCTCCTCCACCAGAATGGGAGCTCCAAGGCTCAGGGGGGTGTCTGCGGTGTTCAGCTCACAGCCCATTGTCCAGCACGGTACCTGGCACAGGGCTGACTTTCTATATGAGCTTGTTGAATGAATGAATGACGTAGCCGTGAGCTGAGCACCTTGGCAGCTCTGTGTTCTGGCGAGGGACCTGGGAGCAGTTTACTTTTCCCCAGCCCTCACCACTTCCTTTTTCCCAGCTCCTGTACGAAGAGTGGGCGAGTTACGGGGTCTTCTACAAGTACCAGCCCATCGACCTCGTCAGGTAAGTGGGGACGCTGAGAGCAGGCCTGGGTAGATAAACATTCCTGTGCATCTCGACTGCACTGAGTGTGCAGAGCGTGGGCCCTTGCTCGAACTTGAAGAGCTTGTGCAGGGGAGCTGAGGTCTCCCAGCAGAGACCGGCAGCCTGGCCGAGCCTTAGATCAAGCAGTTTATTCAGATTTATTGCAGGCCTGGCTCTCATCTGTCATGTTCACTGTCTCCCCCTAAATTCATAGTCTGGCTCGGCCCAGTTGGGCATCAGGTGGGGTTTCTTTCTGTGTCTAAAGGAAGAAAAGAGCTGCCTGGGAATCTGTAAGAATTGCCCCTCTGGACACAGTGTCCTCTCCTGAGAGACCTCCCTCCCAGGGCAGACAGACCAGGCAACGTGTGTGCTGTGGGGACGTGTAGATCAGAGCCCAGCCCATGAAGAAGACAGAGATGCTCAATATATGGAGTTACTGGTGCCTCAGGGCTGGAGTTTTTTCCTGTTTTTAGGCTGCATGAGGCTGGAACACAGCTGACCGCCTCCGGGGAGCATCTTGCCCTGCAGCATGGGCATTACAGGAGGAAATGCTCCCATCCTGGGGGCTCAGCAGAGGAAGGGTGGGCACTGTGAAAGCAGAGAGCCCCCCCAAACATGACAGCCTGGCTCAGAACCACCCCCGCCAACTCTGCTTGGTCGAGAACCAGGGGCCCCCGTGTGAGCTGTTCATGCTGGGGAAGGGGCGTGGTGTAAATTTTGCCCCTGGTATGGATTGAGAGTAAGCGTGTGTCTGTCTGGCTTTGCCCTGCGGTGCAGAAAGTATTTTGGGGAGAAGATTGGTCTGTACTTCGCCTGGCTTGGCGTCTACACCCAGATGCTCATCCCGGCCTCCGTGGTCGGCATCATCGTTTTCCTCTACGGATGGGCCACTGTCGATGACAACATCCCCAGGTAGGCGGGCAGCCCCTCTCCCCAAAGATGTCCTCATCTCACTAAGGAGCCACGTTCCCCTTATTGCAGGAACAGAACTTCCTGGGACTGGGACCCCTCACCCCAAACCTGGTACCCCACTCAGCAACCACCACCCCACCTCCAAACTGGGAAGTCACAGGCCAGGCCAGGCACTGTCAGGACCAGAGACGCCCCATCCGAAGGCTTTAATAGCCGTCTGAGAGCGTGGGCGGCCTTTGCAGGCACGCTCGCCCTAGGAGACATTTTACTGTCGAGAGGAAGACATAAAATAAATATCCGACTCCTTTTTGTCCTTTGAAGCTTTTTTTCCCATTCAGTCCTTAGTCATTATGTGACAAGAAAATTCACTGGTTCCCTGTGAGGTCAGGAAGTGAGGCCGGACCGTTCGGAGACCTCGGGGCAGTGCACTCGGCCAGCCAGGCCCTGTCTGTGCTGCACCCCCGCTCCCATGATGTGGGGAGATCGTGTACCAGCAGCTTGGTCTGCAGGGGCTGGCCCGGTGCAGCAGACCCCAGCCCGTGCGCACAGGGCCGACAGGCCTGCCACTGCTCCCCAGGGAGCAGGCCAGGCATGGGGAGCTCTGGGAAGGAGGCTGAGACCCCAGAGACAGCCTGGCCTCACGCCGGGTGTATGTCTCCCAGACTGGCAGCCAGAGCGTGACTCAGGCAGTGGGAGTCTGAGGACAGCGTCTCCCCTCTTTGGTTGCTGTTCCCGGAACTTGCCAATCTCAAGCCAGGGATAGCGGTTTATGATGTGAGCTCAGGATGCCAGCCCCGACTTCCATCAGGAACACTGTGCCTGCAGGCAAAGTGCTGGTTAGAGAGGCGGACGCCCCGCCTGCCTCCCGGGGAGCCAGCGGTCTGTCGGGACAGTCTTGGGACATAGGGCAGATTACCCTTCTTACGACTCAGCCCAGCGTCTCTGAAGCAGAGCCCTGGTTTAGGAAATTCATCCATGGGTCTGCTCAGAAAAGGGCCAATGAGGGAGTCTTTGACCTGGGGGAGAGAGAGACTGGCTCCTTAGGCCCCACTCAGTGCGGTAGAAAGGCCACACGCGGTGAAGTTTTGTGCAATGGATGTTTGAATACATGTTGTTGTTGTTGAGTCGCTTAGTCGTGTCCAATTCTTTGTGACCCCATAGATTGCAGTCTGCCAGGCTTCCCTGTCCGCCACTATCTCCCAGAGTTTGCTCAAACTCCTGTCCATTTAGTCGGTGATGCCATGCAACCATCTACGTGAATAACAATAAAGTACTCCACCCACTCGGAACCAGAAAGTTAAAGGAATCTGGCTTCTGTCCCCTCCAGGGTTATTTTGGGCACAGGCAGGAGAAAGCTTGTCCTTTGTTTGCCAATGACACAAGTTCACTGTGCTCAGGGGTTTAATGAAGGCAGAGATCAGAGTAGCTTAGACGTGGAGGGGACTTCACTCCAAAGTCCGAGAGACTCGGCGAATGGAATGCGGGGCGCCCCCACAGGGACTGCTCCATCTGCCTCCGGGTCCTGGAGGGAGGGCAGGGCTGGCGGCCTCAGCCTGGACACCCTGCCTCAGGAGGCTCAGGCTCCCCCGCAAGGGCGCTGACAGCCCCGGGCCAGGCCAGGCCAGCGCTGTCACATGGCCAGGGTTACGGTCAGCGTTCACTGGGGACTCTGGGGCCCTGTCTGACCTCGGCCTCCGCTCGCTTGGCGCCTTGGACCAAGTGTGAGGTGTGTGTTCCCCTTGGAGCCTGGCCCGGCCAAGTCTGTAGGATGGCCAGTGCCCCCGCACCCCGCACCATGCTGCCCCACCGCCCGTGCCTCTGTCTGCTCCAAAGAGCAGGCGCCTGTTGCTCGTCTTTATTTTGGCTGAAGGCAGTGAAGGGAGAGGCTGAGGGTTTAAAACCAGCAGAAACAGGCTTTTTGTCTAGCTGGAGTTGTTTAAGCTGGCAGGGCAGAGGGCTGGGCAGCCGTGGGGCTCACGGGCAGGCAGAGATGCAAGCCCTGGCCTCCCCGGCCCCCTCCCACCCTCAGGCTCCAGGCCCCCCACCCACCCAGTGGCGCCAGGCCACACACTGACAGTGGTGTGTCCATCCACTGGTCCCCTGAGAGGGGCCGGGGTCACACATGGGTGGGTGTCCTGCACCTCTTCCTTTCGGGAGAAGCCCCCAGAAGAGCGGAAGCTCAGGGAGGATGAGAGATGGGCCCCTCGAGTCGGTGCCTGTACCTCCTTTTGGTCACTGCAGCTGCTGTTGCTCTGTTGTGCCCACAATAGCGATGGTGAACGGGAGGATGGTTTAAATACGCCAGTGACGTTCCCAGGGCTTCCTAGACGTTCCCTTGTTTAAGCCTCCTGACAACCCAATAACATGGGCTCTTGGGGAATTCCTTAGAGGTCCAGTGGTTAGGACTCAGCACGTGCGTTCACTGCCGTGGACCGGGGTTTAATCCCTGGTCGGAGAATTAAGATCCTGCAAGCCATGCGGCATGGCCAAAAAAACCCCAATATACTTAAATAAAATGCCGTGACCCTTTATAAAAAAAAAGGAGCTCTGTGAGGCTCAGCATGCCCATTCTATGGATACGGAAACTGAGGCCCAGGGAGTTCAAACGACCCGCCCCAGGCCACACAGACCACGAGCAGTGGAGCTGGAAGTCACGTGCAGAGCTGGCTGGCTCCCGAGTCCTTGCTGCCCTCCGAACTGTGTGTGCCTGACCCCCCCAACGCACATGTGTTCACAGGCACACACGTGTGCTCACACACACACACATGCTTCCCCACATGCTCCGAGGCAATAGCCTTGCCCACCATCTGTCTTTCCGTCTACCGTGCCTGACGCCGTGCCTGCACACACACAGCAGGTGCACACTTCTTTGATGAGTGTCTGGGGAGAGCTACTGTGAGAGAGAGCTGAGCGGGATGCCTGCAGTGCTGCCAGGGGAGGGCCCCCGCAACCTCTTGGCAAGTGCTCCCCAGTGGCTGTGGTCCAGCCAGGATCCTGTGCATAAGCTCAGGTGCATCCAGAAATTTTTCTTAAAAGCTATAAAGCAATCACCCTATTCACACCCCGCCCTTCACCCAGAAAGCCATCTAACCCCTGGGAATCCACTCCTGCCTGTGCCTAACTATAGCTCAGCGTCTTGTCCAAATGAGCGGGGAGGAGAGGGGCAGAGCAGGGCGCAGCTGGCAAGGCCCTCTGCTGGCCTCTCTCCTCATCTTCCAGGAGGAGGAACCGAGTCTGGGGCTCAAGGACCAGCCCACCAGCCCTGGGCACACAGAGGACAGAAACTGTCCCTCAAGGAGCCGAGCCAGGCCTCCCGGCCTCAGCAGGGAGCCCTCCTGTGGCCTCTGGGCGGCAGCTGAGAGCCGGGCAGGGACAGATGGGCTTGACAGGGACAGAGCCCTGGGCGCAAGTCCCACTCTGCTGTGTGGCCCTGGACAAGTGACATCCCCTCTGTGGGTTCACTTCCTGCTCTGTGAAGGTGGGATTGTAACAGCCCCAGAGTTGGTCCAGACTGGATGGACACTCAGTGCAGTCTCCTGCTCACATGGCTGATGGCCTTTAAATACTACACTTTAGGAGGGCCCTGGGCATCGCAGAGCTCCCCGCGGTCCCCAGACTTCACATCCGCTCAGCAGAGTGAAACCCTGCCCTGAGCAGGGCCCCATCCTGCTCAGGGGCCACCCCTCATCTCCAGGGTGAGCCCGGCCTGGTGGGACCACAACCCCAGGCAGCTTGTAGGTGTGTTCCTTCCGATCCAGCCACCTACCTCCTGAGAGGACGTCTGGGTGGACCACGTCTCCATCTTCTTATGGGTCCAGAGTGCCCAGTGAGGCCCTCAGGCTGGTACCGGGTCACCCCCAGGGGTGGACTGAAGCCCGCAGGACTGGCACTGAGCAGGTGCTGGGTGCGAGGCCAGCACTCAGGAACGGCATGGCATCCTCACGCTTTGACTCCTTTCCTCTTTCGGGTCTCCTGGGCCTTGTCATGTCAGGACTTGGACGGCATTCACTATTAGCACAGCTTTGACGGTGCCTGGTCATCAGAGGGAGGCTGCTGGGGACCTCGATTTCTGCGGGCAGCTCCAGGGCAGGCCGTGCGTCCCACTGCCTGGGGCCACCCCAGAGATGAACACTTACGTGACCCTGTCCCGCCACACAGCAAGTCCCATGGGTCCACACCCAGGTCCACCCACAGAAGCTGCAGGCTGGGTGCAAAATTAAAGTGTGGGACCCTGTTCAAAAGTCACTAAGACTATAAGGTGAGGGGAGCAGAGAGTGGGAAGCCAAGCTGGGGCCTTGCGTGGAGAAGAGGGATGTGGGCCCCGGTGGAAGCCCACTGGCAAGCCGACCGAACCATGTCCACCCTGGCAAGGACGGCATGGCTCCGGAAATTGCTGGTCTGCGGGGGCCAGCGGGGGCCCTGGCCGTCGGCTGGGGTACTCCGGGCTGTCCTCTCTTCCAGCATGGAGATGTGCGACCAGAGGCACAACATCACCATGTGCCCGCTCTGCGACAAGACCTGCAGCTACTGGAAGATGAGCTCCGCGTGCGCCACCGCCCGCGCCAGCCACCTCTTCGACAACCCCGCCACTGTCTTCTTCTCCATCTTCATGGCCCTCTGGGGTAAGCGAGCGCCGCTTTGGGGCAGGGGCGGCCTTGGGTGGGTCCCGACCCTCCCTGTCTCTCCTCGAGGTTCCCCGCAGGGGCGTGGGCCAGGAATGCACACGGGAGGGATGGTCGGCTCCCATCCCGTCTGCTGGGCACCCGGGGGCCGTGCAGGGTCACAGATGCACATGACCGTGGATGTGTCCAACCAGGCCAGGAGCCCCTCATGGAAAGTCTCGGGGGGTGATTTCTCCCGGAAATGGAGCTCTTTCCCGGGGCTGGGCTCTGTTGGCTCAGGAAGGGCAGCTGCTTTCGAAGGAGGAGGGCCAAAGGTTCTGCCTTCCTCCCACCGTCCTCCCGATGATGCTGGGGAAGCCGACCCTGGCCAGGCCCTGGGGCAAGTCTCTCATCACCCCTCAGCACCCCTGTGGGTGCCCATTTCACATGTGATGACGTCAAGGTCCAGAGAGAGTGGATGTGAGTGGTCTGGGATCACCCGCCTCCTGAGTCGCCATGGCCTGTGCCCTTAACCCCTAGACTGCATTGCCACCTGGGGTCCAGAGCAGATGGCTCCTCCCCAGAGTTCTTCCAAATGCAGGTCCTACCTGGTACCCATCTCAGGCTTGAGGGGGCGTGGAAGGTGGGTAAGTGGTGGCTGGATGAATCTCTGCAAACTCCGCAAATGGATTCATCTCCGTTTCTGGGTTAGCCGACAGGCCTACCTCCTCCTCCATGGCCCCGTGTGCAGCCTTTGCCAGCAGGGGATTCGGGGCTTGGGCACCCATGTGCTGAGCCATCACCCGGGCACCAGAGCCCCCGTCTTTGTGCTCAGGGGTCCCAGATAGTAGGAGATGGAGCTGCACAGAGACAGCAGACAAGGGAAGGGTCAGGACCTCTGAGAAAGGGCAGTCAGGAGGGGCTGCCTGCAAGAGGCGTGAGCCTCTTGAGCTGGGTTCTGGAGATATAAGGGGCAGGTGTTCTGAGATGTGGGACAGACAGACTGTGGACACACAGAGGGCTGTGCTGTCACCTGCTGAAGGGCAGCCCCAGGCCCCGCATACTCCATGTGTCCTCGTGCTTGGTGGGCCCTGGTGGGCCAGGGGGTGGAGGGTGCCACTAGCCAGTCAGGTGTGCGGCTCTTACCTGTCAGTGCGATTGAGATCTGCGAGGATCCTGTCAAATAGAGAATTCAGTACAAGCCTCCGTTACTAAGGGGAGTGGGGACCTGCCCTCAGAACCTCAGAATCCTCTGAGTTGGGGCCTTGGATTCCCCTGCAAGCCAGGGGGAGTTTGGTGGTGACAGGAGAGAAGAGCCAACCTCCGCGGGCAGCAGAACAGGGCTGATGCCCAGGCAGTGGGCTTCCGGGCCCGCACGCTTCTGGAACCCTCTCCCAGCCTGAGCCCACCCTGCATGGCCCTGCAGCCTCGCCCGCCACCCTCGCGGTTGTGTTCAGGCTCCATCAGTGTTAAGGGGCGGCTGCAGGGGCTCAGTGAGCCCAGGAAGCACCAGGTGCTGGCAGGCGGCTGGGGTTTGTCCCATTTTGTCCAAGGCTTCCTGGAGCCAGGGGCGTGGGGTTTGGCCCAACCCGTGAGATCTGGAGGCCGGTGTGCAGAGGAGCCGAGGGCTGAGTCAGGGGTCAGGGGAGAGGGGGAGAGCCTGGCCCGTCCTCTGGGCTCCTGTTCCAGCGTGGGCCACCGGCCGGGCCCTCTGGTGTCCGATCACTGCTCGATTACATTTCTACACTCGTTGGAAACCGGGGAGGACGGGTCCTGGTGAGGGTCCGAGCTGCAGCACCTCCTCTTAGAAGACGTGTCCGCACCGAGCACCTCACTCCCATCCCATCCCCACCCTCAGATCTGAAGAGGGGCTTGGTGTCCTCATCAGAGGCCCCTTTTGGGCGTCTTCTCCACCGAGGCTCCGGCACGGTGTGCCTCTGCCTGCGTGGCTACGGGGACCCAGTTTTCACAGCAGAAGGCTCCGCACACCGCCGGCCAGCTCTGTTCCCTCACCCAGGATCCATCGGCCGGGGTGGTGGCCAAGCCAGCGCCTACCGTGGTCTCCAGGTGACCCACGAGCAGGCGTGAACGTACGGTGCTCAGCGCCCAAGCCACTGGAAGGTCATTCAGGGATGCCCATCTGGTTGGTCCGTGTGCACTTTCACACCCCAGGGGCTCCATGCAGCCCCACCACTGCCCCACCCTGTCAGTCAGCCCTCAGCTTCCTTGCCTGTAAAATGGGTGTGGGGTAAGGACATTTACATCGGGCACAAAATCTCAGCCAGCACTCAGCACGTATGTGGCTGACTCTCAATAAACAGCCTTGCCCTTGTGACCGCGAACCACTGGCGTGGCTGCCTGCCACATTGCAGGAGTGAGACCAGGTAGATGTGCCTGGTGTGTAGGGTGTGTACCAACTGGTATTTAGTTAAGTGTCTGTTCTGGGCTCTGGGGAAACCATAGGAGGTGAAAACCGCTGTGTCCACTGCCTTCACCCAGGCTGCAGGAGGACACAGCGGGTGCAGAGGCCCCGTGGCGAGGCTGCAGGCCTGTTGAAGGAGTCTGCAGGTGTGTGGAGCAGGCGGGACCCTGAAGGCCAGCACGGGTCACAGGGGACTTCATATTCACCAGGCGGACCAAGGAGCCAGTGCGGCCTCTGCTGTGTCAGGGTCTCATCTTAAACTTGTGTCGGAGACAGCTACTGATGCACAGAGGAGCTGGGGAGGTGGTGGAAGGAGGCTGACCCGGCTCTGACGGGGGCGGCAGGGGGCTTTCACTGCCACCTGAGCTCCATGGTAGATGCTCACCGCCCCCGCGGGTGACAGCAAGAAGCCGGTTTCCACGAAAGCAGACAGAGCAGAAAGGAGGACCATGGGGACGCGCAAGAGAAGCAGTTAGGGGCCTCTCGCCCCCTCCTTCCCTGCGCTGGGCTCCCCAGCAGTGCCCCGTCTGTTCCCACTGTCCTGCCCAGAGGCCTAGGAACTGTTTCTCCAAACTGAGGGCCCCTGACGGAGGAGACTGACCATCCCAAAGGGCTCTCCTGCCTGCCTTATTGTGAGCTAAGGAGATGCCTTTGGGCTTGGCCAAGCAGGTGTCATCTGGAGGTCGAGGGGTACAAATGACATCCCCCATCCCACATGAACATCACCCCGCATCCTGCCCACCTGGGCATGACCCGTGGCCCAGAGGGTCCCCTGCCTGCCATCCACCTGCTGCGGCCCAGACATATTCACCTCTGCAAGCATCTCTGGGCAGCACATGGCTTACAAGCTCTCTGTCCTTCTCCTCTGCAAACGTCTCCTCCTCCGATCAGAGCTCGCTTCAGCTGAGAGCCTGGGAGCCAATAAAGTCACAAGCCATTTGGACACTAATCATCCCATTTCCAGCTTCAAGAATGACCTTCCATGGTCAGCCCCAGGGGTGGTCTTGCTCCAGGAGCCCTGAGAACTCGGTTGGATTCTGGCCACTGCCCATGTCTCAGTGAATCCTAGCATGTCACACACCTTCCCTGTCACCTGCAGGACACGCCTGGGTGTTGCACCCACAGAATGAGCATGGTCCTCAGAGCACCTTCCTGTGCGGTCACCCTGAGTCTGAGAAGGCCTGGTTATTCAGTGCCCTGGTTGGTTGGGAAGAGGCTAGGGTGAGACTTGTCCCTCCCTCATTGGCTCAGCAATGGCCTGTAGCCTGTGGACACTCAGGTAATAGAGATACCAGAACCGTCCCTCCCCCAGGCTCTGGGGAGCTCCAAGCATAGCTTCACCATGAACTCAGTCAACTTGGCACAGGCTGGTCCTCCCAACGAGGCCGAGAATGAGAGTCAGAGGTCACCAACTCAGAAGGAGAGATTTCCAACAGAGTGCTGGATCACGCTGGGTTGACAGGTGGTGAGCACCTCATTCCAGGAAATCAAGCTGAGGTCGAAGGATTCCTTGCCAAGGCTGCTGAAGAACTTGGGGAAGTGACGTCTGTGTGGTTCAAGGTGGCTTGTGAAAATGTTCCTGGCCCCACACGCTAGCTCTGATGATTAATTCTGGGATCAGTCTGACTATAAATGTAGGATTGATGGCCATCAGTCACTGAGCTGATCTGTCTGTGTCTGACATGGGGCCTGATGCTCCTTGTACTTCATTCCACTGCATCCCCACAGCTGAGAAGTTGTCCCCATTTCACAGGTGAGGAAAGTGGGGCTCCACTGAGCCTGAGCCCATGCCCCTGCCCTGCCCATCCCTGTCTCTTTGGGCTCTGTGTCCATCAGAACCATTCCCCGTCCCTCGCCCACCGCCCTCTGTTCATCACCAGCCTCCATGACTTTCCTCAAAATCTCTGATCGGCTCCCTTCTTCTCTGATCAGGGCCCGGGAAGCTCTGAGCTGAGGCTGGAGAACCTCCTAGCTGAGCACAAAATCTCCCAGTTTCCCTGCTCCAGGATGGGGTGGCTGACCCTGCAGCAGGCACACAGTGGAGCCCACCTGCGAAGCTGTGGGCTGGGTGGTTTGGTCCAATTCAATGCCCAGCTGGGTTGGCTGTGTGCCAGGATGGCTCGTCAGTGGGTAACAGCGCCAGCCACCGGCCAGACTCAGGCTCAAACCTCAGCTCGGTCCCCTAACAGCTGTGTGGCCCTCAGGCAGGTCGCTCCACCTCTCCAGGCCCCGGCTCCTCCACTTGTCAAATGGAGCTAGTGACCCAACCCACCTCAGAGAGCGGTTGGGAAGGTCGAATGAGTCGCGCCTCATGGTGTCTTAGGGCTGTGCCTGGTGCTAGTTGTCACGCTGTGCTAGCTATTACATCCGATTGGTGAGCGCTTGCTTTTTGGAAATGTGAAAACGGCCTAGATAGACCCTGTGAGACTGGAGCTCAGACCTAACCTCTCACCTTGTGCCTGCGGTCCTCTGTGAACTGTGTCCCTCCATCTCCTTCAGAAAACACTGGCTTCAGCCGGCTGGTGCCACTGCGTGTCGGGCACTGTTCTGAGCCTCTTCTGTATGGAGACTCATTCATTCTCCCAGTGACTGTCAGAGGAAGACAGGCTCTGCTCCTCCGTTTGGTAGATGAACCACTGAGGCAGCTTTCCCGGGGTGACACAAGCTAACCAGAGGCAGAGGCAAGGGCCTTCCTGGCGGTCCAGGGGCCAAGACACTGCGCTCCCAGTGCAGGGGCACAGGTTCGATCCGTGATTAGGAACTAAGATCCTAGTTGCCCTGTGGTGCAGCATGACCAAAATTTTTTTTTAAAGGTGAAGAGGCAAGACCTTGAGCTCCAGCAGTCTGGCTCCCCAGCCCCACATATGTGAGCCCTGGGCTCCACTCCTTTGCCAGTGGTACTAACCAGCTCTGGCTGCTGTGTGCCCTTATTCCTGGAAGGATGACCTTAAATTCATTCTCTTGCCTGGACTAGCTTCCCTCCCTCCCTCCAGGTAGATGGGCTCCCTTCCCCCTCCAGAGGTTCACACAGAGTTTACTGGTCCCCACAACAGCCCTGGAGAGAAACCCCGTTATTCTCTGATGAAGACATGGGAGCACAGAGAGGTTAAGTGACTTGCCCAAGAGCATACAGCTAATAGATTCGTAACAGACGTGACAGATCTGTGCCCTGGCCCACCTGCCTCCATGGTCCAAGCTAGTGCCCTGGTCTCACCTCTCTGTCCAAATATTTCCACGCCCCTTCTGTGCCCTCCTGGGGATGCAGAGATTTACCACGAGCCAGTAGTGAGGGGCAGACAGGCAGCAATGCTGCTCAGCCAACAGCATGGCAAGGAGCTGGCTGGGTTTTGTGCACTCTCCATGAAGCCAGCTTGCTCGTGGCAAGCTTATTTATTGAGCACGTACTGTGCGCAAAGCAGTACCACCTCACACCCTCAAAGGTGCCGGCCAGCACTCACCAGCAGCCCCATCCTTGGAAGAAACACAGACGGCTGCATCCTCCTCTATCCAAGATTCAGGGAAACGGGCGAGTCTCTGCTTCCACTGTCCGCCCTGCTTCCTCCAGCCCCACTTCCGCTGTGGGAGACCACAAAGGTGCCTGTCTGTCAAGGGCAAGTTCAGTCTATGTGTTCCCGTTTGGGGCGGGGGTGGGGGGAGCAAAAAAGCCAGACCGCTCCCAGGAAGCACTCAGGGAAAGAGGAGCTTATTATAAATCAAGACAGAATCAACAGGAAAGGGCCTGCTGGGCTAGGAGGTGCCCGCTGACTCCCCGCCCCTGCCCGCAGGGTGGAGGAGACACAGTCCCTCTTTCCCCAGTCTTTTCACACTTGCTGTCAAGTGTAATTAGCAGCAAGCTTGCCATTGTTGAATAGGATTTTTTTTATCCCTTATTCAGTTACTTGTTCATTACCCTCTAAAGGATCATTTTCACACTGGTGTTTCTTCTCCCACGTGTCCTTTCTTTTCCTGTCCTCCAGCTGTGAACGTTTCTTCTCGCTCAGTGACAGAGAGCGACCCCAAACCTGTTTCTGCCCTTGGCAGGGCTGGGTCACCGCCCCAGGAGTCGTTGTGGCAGCTGTTTCCATCTTGTTTCCGCTCTGCCATGGGGTCTGGCTTGCCCAAGGGGGCGACCCGCTGGTCCTGGAACCCTGTGCTTTGGCTGAACGCTCCACTGCCTGGGATTTATAACATTTCAAAACCTCCAGTAAGGTGTCAAGACGAAGCAACTTTGAGCTCCATTTAGCTGTTCGCACCAGGATCAATTTTCTGAAATTATAGCATAATAATGGAGTTTTCAAGGCTTGTCAGTTCTAGGCAGAACAAAGGTGGTTATTGGATTTGAGCCTGGCTGCAAGGAGCTGTGGAGAGATGGTCCCAGCGTCAGTGGAATGACAGGTGTGGTTGAAACCCCTCCCGGGGTCTGCGCCCGAGGCTCTGAATGCAGTTGGCAGGTCACTGGCTGAGTTACCCGAGCAGGGCAGAGACGGAGAGAGACTTAATCTCTGCTGGAATTCAAAGGCCAGCAGCGGGTTCATGAGCGGACAATTGTTCAAGGGATAAATAAGTAGAATCAGTGAGACCATGAAGGGTCAGGGCCTTTGTGCGGGCGGGAGCCCCAGCTCCCCTGTGGACTGACAGGCAGGTTCACACCATCGCCTGGTCCCTGCAGCCCGAGGAGACCCAGCCCTGCTCTCCACATGCAGAGAGCGGGCACTGTCAGGAGCCAGAGGTTGGTGAAGGTGTTCTCTGCTCTCGGGGACTGCACTTTAAGAAGGGTGTGCCATGCCTGCCCCGGCGCCCTCGTGGCTCAGCAGTGCCTGATCCAGGTTCAGAAGTCGAGACCCCCAGCCCACAAGGAACTTGGGCTTCACAGGGGAAACGGCGCCGTTCTCTGCAGCACCCAGCCTCAGTCAGAGCCTTCCCTCCATGGCCTCTGAGATTCCCACGGCAGCTTGAGCGTCCATGATGTTCCAACAGAAGACAATGGGTAGGGGCCTTCCCTGGTGGTCCAGTGGTTAAAACTGGGCTGCCCCTGCAGGGGGTGCAGGTTCAATCCCTGGTGGGGGAACTAGATTCCATGTGCCGCAAGGCACAGCCAAAAAAAAAAGGAAATATCCTACAAAAAAAAAAAGCCAGTGGGAGGGCGGAACCAGGAACGTTTAACAACGCATCCAAGATCGTCCATGTGTCAGTAGCCGTGCTTCAGAGGAGGAAGGTCTCAGAAAGGGGGGCCAGCAGCCAGCCGCGGAGACGTCAGAAACTGGGGAATTAGGGTTAGGCCTAGGAGTTAAGGCGGTTTGGACAGTTCAAGCAGGGCCCAGGGGAGGTGGGATGGGACGCGGCCTGGGAGGAGAGCCGAACCAGAGACACGGGGTAGCTGGAGCACGGACTGACAGCTCATCTGATGGACAGAGAGGGGGCTGGAAGGAAGGGCAGATGGTGGGCAGGTCAGAGTGTCCAGACACGTGTGTGCACGGGGCCAGCCACAGAGCTCACACGGGATGCAGACTCTGGGTCCGCGTGGTGCCCAGCGTCTGCATTTGGCAGGCCCCTGCCGCAGGGGTTCTAATACAGCGCACAGTCTGAAAACTCCTGGGGGAAATGGACAGCTTGCCCCCACCCCCTGTAACCAGGCGGGTGTGTCTGGTCCGTTTTCTCTGCAGCCCCAGTGTACGGCAGGGAATTTAAACACATAAGCAGGACCTGCACCCATCGTTCTGGGTTTCGTTTACCTGAGGTGAAATTCACATAATGTGAGTTAACTGTCTTAAGCACACTGCCCAGTGGCATTTAGCACCCTCCCTGCACCAAGCCATCCTCACCAGCACCCCCCAGGTGGAGCCCCAGTGCCCATTTAGCCGTCTGTCCTCCTCACCCCGCCCCCATCCCTGATAGCCGCCGGTCTGTTTCTGCCTCTGTGATGGATGTGTCTGTAAATATTCTGGATGCTTTGTACGTACAGGGCCAACCCTGTGTCGACACCTTAATGAGAGCTGGTGAGATCCTGCAGGAGGGCCGGGTCATAGGGCCGCTCTTCTGTCCAGCCCTCAGCACGTGGATGCCCCACCCGAGGCCGCACAGCAGGCACTGTTATCAAGCCCATGGTACACACGCGGAGACTGAGGCTGGCGGGTGGGGGGCGATCCCAGGCCAAGCCAACACCTGCTTCTATCCAGGGTAGATCCAGTGTCCGTCGCTCACCTGCCGCCTCTGGGCTCCTCTACAAGAATGTGTTTTACCTAATGCTTCTCATTAAAACCTGTCTGCAGGAAGGAACTCAGCCACCCGCTCGCACCCTGGCCTGGGTTCGCTCTTCACTGCTTGTCTTTTGTGTTGCACTGCCTACTGGGCTTGGATTTAGGGAAGTGAACTTGTCTCCTCGGCCCCCTTATGTGGCTCCTGGGATCGAGGGCCTCTCTTCTTGTCTTTAGTATCCTTGACCATGTTTGGCACATGGCTTGTGCTCACGTGGGTGGGAAGCCATGCCCCTAATCCTGGCCAATCTTGGGGGGAGAAGTCCTAGACCCAGGTTTCCGCTGTGTATTCACCAATCACCTGCCTCCTTGGGGTCTCAGTTTACCCATCTGTGCAAAGGGCTTGCAGGCTGGATGCAAGGAGGTCCCCCAGCACACCCAGCAGCTGACACAGACATCGAGTTACGTCTGTGTGATGTAGGAGAACCATCACTGGGCCCCTTGAAAGGAAGGGATGGGAACTCAGCAGGACCCACAGGTGTCTACACAGCTGCCGTAGTGAGGGAGGGCTGCAGGGACACAGCTGCAAAGGAAGGGCTCTTGTCTTCCTTCCTGCCTCTGTCCATCCCAGCCCAGTTCAGTTCAGTCACTCAGTTGTGTCCGACTCTTTGAGATCCCATGGACTGCAGCACACCAGGCCTCCCCATCCATCACCAACTCCCAAAGTTTACTCAAACTCATGTCCACTGAATCAGTGATGCCATCCAACTGTCTCATCCTCTGTCGTCCCCTTCTCCTCCCGCCTTCAATCTTTCCCAGCATCAGGGTCTTTTCAAATGAGTCAGTTCTTCGCAACAGGTGGCCAAAATATTGGACTTTCAGCTTTAGCATCAATCCTTCCAATGAATATTCAGGACTGATTTGTTGGATCTCCTTGCAGTCCAAGGGACTCTCAAGAGTCTTCTCCAACACCACAGTTCAAAAGCATCAATTCTTCGGCGCTCAGCTTTCTTTATAGTCCAACTCTTCACATCCATACATGACTACTGGAAAAACCATAGCTTTGACTAGCAGACCTTTGCTGGCAAAGTAATGTCTCTGCTTTTTAATATGCTGTCTAGGTTGGTCATAAATTTTCTTCCAAGAGCAAGTGTCTTTTAATTTCCTGTCTGCAGTCACCATCTGCAGTGATTTTGGAGCCCCAAAAATATAAAGTCTGCCACTGTTTCCACTGTTTCCCCATCTATTTGCCATGAAGTGATGGGACCAGATGCCATGATCTTAGTTTTCTGAATGTGAGTTTTAAGCCAGCTTTTTAACTCTCCTCTTTCACTTTCATCAAAAGGCTCTTTAGTTCTTCACTTTCTGCCGTAAGGGTGGTATCATCTGCATATCTGAGGTTATTGATATTTCTCCCTGCAATCTTGATTCCAGCTTGTGCTTCATCCAGCCCAGCATTTCTCATGATGTACTCTGCATATAATTTAAATAAGTAGGGTGACAATATACAGTCTTGACATACTCCTTTCCCCGTTTGGAACCAGTCTGTTGTTCCATGTTCAGTTCTAACTGTTGCCTCCTGACCTGCATACAGATTTCTCAAGAGGCACGTCAGGTGGTCTGGTATTCCCATCTCTTGCAGAATTTTCCAGTTTTTTGTGATCCACACAGTCAAAGGCTTTGGGATAGTCAATAAAGCAGAAGTAGATGTTTTTCTGGAACTCTCTTGCTTTTTTGATGATCCAACGGATGTTGGCAACTTGATCTCTGATTCCTCTGCCTTTTCTAAATCCAGCTTGAACATGTGGAAGTTCACTGTTCACTTACTGTTGAAGCCTGGCTTGGAGAATTTTGAGCATTACTTTACTAGCATGTGAGATGAATGCAAGTGCGTGATAGTTTGAACATTCTTTGGCATTGCCTTTCTTTGGGATTAGAATGAAAACTGACCTTTTCCAGTCCTGTGGCCACTGCTGAGTTTTCCAAATTTGCTGGCATATTGAGTGCAGCACTTTCACAGCATCATCTTTTAAGATTTGAAACAGCTCAACTGGAAATCCATCACCTCCACTAGCTTTGTTCGTAGTGATGCTTCCTGAGGCCCACTTGATTTCACATCCAGGATATCTGGCTCTAGGTCAGTGATCACACCATCGTGATTATCTGGGTCGTGAAGATCTTTTTTGTACAGTTCTTCGGTGTATTCTTGCCACCTCTTCTTAATATCTTCTGCTTCTGTTAGGTCCATACCATTTCTGTCCTTTATTGAGCCCATCTTTACATGAAATGTTCCCTTGATATCTGTAATTTTTTTAAGAGATCTCTAGTCTTTCCCATTCTACTGTTTTCCTCTATTTCTTTGCATTGATCACTGAGGAAGGCTTTCTTATCTCTCCTTGCTATTCTTTGGAATTCTGCATTCAAATGGGTAGATCTTTCCTTTTCTCCTTTGCCTTTCACTTCTCTTCTTTTCATAGCTATTTGTAAGCCCTCTTCAGACAACCGTTTTGCCTGTGGGCATTTCTTTCTCTTGGAGATGGTCTTGGTCTCTGCCTCCTGTACAGTGTCACGAGCCTCCGTCCATAGTTCTGCAGGCACTCTGTCTATCAGGTCTAACCCAGTAGCAGGTGGTTTTTCACACTGCTCACCATGCCTGATTCTGAACTGAGATCTCGGGACTGCCTCCAGCTCGGTGTGGGCCTTCCTGTTGCTCATGCTGCTGGCCAAGCCTGAACATCACAGCCCCACCCTTTTGCTCCAGAGCAGAAGTTGACAAACTCAGCACCACGGAGTCTGCCCGGGCAACAGGGCATGGCGCGGTCTGTGGCCCAGCAGAGAAGGCATGCCCAAACCTTGGCTAAAGAGGCTTCGGACTTTTAAAGGAGAGACAGGAAGCTCATGATTAATATAAAATGTATGCATTTCCTAAACATAGCTGAGGCCAACAAGCCTTGTCTAGGCACTGTCTCCTTGGCCACAGGTTGTGGCCTCAGGTCCAGCCTTGGTCCTGGTCAAACTGCAAATACTCCTGGGAGAGGGCCTTTGTATCTGTCTTCAGACATTTGCCAGTACATTCTAGCAAGAATGCCTGGGCTTCAATACCAGCTGCATAACTGTAGGACCTTGGGCACGTTACTTACCCTGTCTGTGCCTTTGTCTCCTCATCCGTAAAATGGCAATACAACTTTTGCTGTAGCCATCAGACTTGCTGCAAGTGTTGCTCCTTTAAAGAACGTTAGATGTGCGGAAGGTCAGTCAACGTAACGGTTAAGGGTAGACTCTGGGGTCGAGCAGAGGTCAGTTCAAACCCCACTCCTGCTGTTAACCTACAGTCGACCTTGGGCAGAGCGCACAATCCTCTGAGCCTCTGTCCTCACAGGCAAAGGTGTGAGTGGAAATCATTCTCTAGTGCATCGCATTGTTTTGAGGGTTCTTGATGTCAATAAGTCACTAGCACAGAGCCTGGTGTACGCTGAGTCCTCATGAAAAGGTAGGCGTTACCACAGTGCAGGCTGGTAGTGGAACGAGTGGAGGTCTAGGAGGCAGAGGTGTGGGTCAGTGAGCCTGGGAACGGGGAGGCATGGGGAGGGCAGAGGCGGGGGATATAACCGGGCCAGCTCCCCGCTGAGCAGAGAGCCAGCCCTCCTCCCCCACTCAGCCCGAGGTCGCAAAGGAGGCCTTGCCATGCGCAGGCAGAAGCCAGAGGGACACAGCTGTCAAAACAGTGAAGGAGAGGCAGGCCTTCCAGAACTGGAGGGGGTATGGGAATGGGCCCCGACCAGGGCCCTCCACTGCAGTGAGCCAAGGACACACTGAGAGGCGGAAGGAGACATCCTCACACCTTCCTTCTCAGGAGGCTGCCGATGGGCCTGCCCCACCGGCCACATGCTTCCTCCCAGAGTCCCCGCCACCACGATGCCTCTGCTGAGAGAGCGCTTGTGTCTCAGGGAACTACATTTCCCAGGCTCCCTTGCTGTCCCGTTGCCTGGAAGGCTGTCGGCCAATGGGAGGCCCCGATGGGGATCCGAAGTCCTGAGGAAGGGAGAAACCAGGGTATTTCTCCTTCTCTCTCCATGCTTCCAGGAACATCTCTGGCAGAGGCTTTGCCTTCCCTTGGTGGTTCTAACTCCCTCCGTGATCCTGGCTTCTTCTGGGTAGCTCCAGTGTCTGGCCCTGGTAACACCAGCTCCCATTGT
This sequence comes from Bos taurus, assembly GCF_002263795.3. Taxonomy (NCBI): domain Eukaryota; kingdom Metazoa; phylum Chordata; class Mammalia; order Artiodactyla; family Bovidae; genus Bos; species Bos taurus. The sequence continues at coordinate 47,322,439 of NC_037356.1, forward strand.
CCCGCCGCCCCTAAATTGGCAGCAGCTTCTTGCAGTTGCTAATCTCTGGGTGGTCTCACCATCCCCTGCTTGTTGTCTCAGCTCCTCTGCTATCTATGTGGCCAAGTCCCAGGATGAAATTACCCCAGTCCAAAAGACCTAAGAGGTTCCTGTCTCCTGGCTGGGGTGGTAGCTGATACTTGACGTGCACCCATTATGTGCAGATGTGTGCAAAACTGTTCTCACCTCACCTTGATGGGCGGCACGTTCTCTGAACCAGGAAATGAGTCAGATTCAGGCCCATTTATTGCCAGGTCCAAAGCCTGCATTCTTTCCTAGTGAAGAATGACACCAGGGAATTTGCACTGAAGTTCTCGCTGCATTTCTGTCTCGACACCACCATTCATCATACAGGTCATTTAATTCCTCTGAGCTTCAGTTTCCTCATCTGTAAAAGGCGGTACGTTATAGCACCTCCCTCCAAAGATTACTGTGAGATTTAAATGAGATTAATGCCAAGACACTTGGATGGCATCATCGACTCAATAGACATGAATCTGCGCAAACTCTGGGAAGCCTGGCGTGCTGCAGTCCATGGGGTCGCAAAGAGTCAGACATGACTGAGCGACTACACTGAACTGAATACTTCACGTGTTAGCTCTTTGAACAGCGCCTACCACATAACAGCTCAAGAATCCAGAGCTCTGGTTACCTTTACGGTCACTTGTATCATTCGTGCAACACCCAGACTCTGCTGCCCTTCCTGTGTTGGGTGGAAGCATCAGTGATGACGATTCAGTCCGTGGTGTCCGCATTGGCAGGTGTGGCTCTCAGGAGCCCTTTGTGTGTTCAGTGAGCTCCCGTGAGGCACTTTTTCGTGCCAGACACTGGGCTTTCTGTGGAGGACCCGGAGAACGAGACCCCGTCCCTGCCCCCACACCCCAGAGAGGCCACAGGCCATGGGACAGGGATTATAATGGAAGGTGGCATGGGCACCATGAGCATGAAAGGTCCCAGGAGGAGCTGGTTTTTTCCTGTCACTGAGGGAATTGATTAGAGGCTTCCTGGAGGAGGTGGCATTTGAACTGTGCGTACTCTGTTGGGAATATCAAGCAGGACGTGGCACCTAGGAGCACAGTTCCACAGGCAGAACACCTGTTAGAAGCTTGAGTGAATGGCCTTGGCTCACCCTTCACTCTTTCTGATCTCAGGACCCCCTCCTGTGACTTACGGTCCCCAAGAGCGATGGAGCGGGATGGGTAAGAACACAAGTTCTGAGACCATCCTGCCCAGGCCCCTCGCCGGCTGGCACTGTAACCTTGCCCGGGACTCAGACTCCCTGTACCTGCATTTTTATCATCTGTAAAATGAGCGATAGACCGTCCCGGCCTTTAGAGTCAGCGGGAGAACTGAACAGTTTAATACTGGCCCAGCACTCGTTGCCCTCACTCTCAAATGGTACAGGAGAGGAGAATGCTCTCATGTCACCCGGTGTCACGGGGCTTCTGAGCCCCTAACCGCCTGGTTCTCCTCTCTGCCCTTAGCTGCCACCTTCATGGAGCACTGGAAGCGGAAACAGATGCGGCTCAATTACCGGTGGGACCTCACAGGCTTCGAGGAGGAGGAGGTGAGTGGGCTTAGCAGCTGCGCCCCGTGTCCTCCCCCACCCCACCCCATCCCTTTCGGGGGGGACCCACTAGGTCGTAAAGTCCAGGCGAGGCTGCTCCCTGCCTGTTTCTCAGTTCATGTCCCTGATGTCTGAATCCCCCGCGGTTGCCAGGGTGACTGCTCAGTGTCCGCTCTAGTGTTTTAAATCTCCATGCTCACACGGACACACCACCCAGAAATGTGGTCGGGGACGCAGGCCAAGGCTCACCACACTGATCTCATCCAGTCTGGGGGCTGCACCACGGGTCTGGGGAGGGGGTGGCCACCACCCACGAGGTTGAGTCCCCAGAAGCGGCCATGAGCCTTCACCCTGGTGCCAAACCTGCGATCCCCAGAGCCAGCTGCCAGCCTGCAGTCAGGCGTGGCTGAGATGTGAGGCTGATCCTTCACTAACAGAGGGAAGCCATGTGCTGGGCATCTTTGTGCGCCAGGAGAGGGGCATTCCGAGTTGAACAGCCACTGAGGTGGTGGGTGAACCCCCTTCCCCGGGGTTGCTCAGGAGACGCTTTGCTGCTGCCCCATCCTGAATTGCCAGCTCCAGCAGAGTCCCTGTGGGATGAGAGGGAATAAAAAGGAACAAGATCCCCCAAACAGGAGAGCCGTTAGGTTTGGCCACGCTGACCGTGGCTTCGTGTTACGGAATCTTTTGCTCAGCTCTTTTAAAGAGAAACCACTCGTGCATTTTCATTGTAATGTGAAAGCCTCTTTCGTCATCTCTTTAAATATCCCTATTATTATATTATATATTAATATATCCCTAGTATTATATATTGGACTTCCCTGTGGCTCAGACGGTAAAGCATCTGTCTACAAGGCAGGAGACCCGGGTTCAATCCCTGGGTTGGGAAGGTCCCCTGGAGAAGGAAATGGCAATCCACTCCAGTACTATTGCCTGGAAAATCTCATGGACAGAGGAGCCTGGTAGGGTACAGTCCACGGGGTCGCAAAGAGTTGGACACGACTGAGCGACTTCACTTCACATATATTAGGCCTCTTTGGTGGCTCAGATGGTAGAGAGTCTGCCTGCAGTGTGGGAGACTCTGGTTTGATTCCTGGGTCAGGAAAATCACTTGGAGAAGGAAATGGCAACCCACTCCAGTATCCTTTCCAGGAAAATCCCATGGACGGAGGAGTCTGGCAGGCTACAGTCCATGGGGTTGCAAAGAGTCAGACAAAACTGAGCGACTTCACTTATTATATGTCCCCACACACGTGCTACCTCCAGGACTGAGCTGGTGGATCACTCTTCAGTCAGCTGTGTAGCTGTGTGGGTTCTGAGCTGACTGTACTGTCAACAGACACGGGTGCTAGTTTGCTGGAAGAGGCACCAGCTTCGTGGTGCCAAGACGACCTCCAGGACCAGGTTGTCCTGTTTCAGCATTGCCCTTGCTGTGTGACCTGGGGCAAGTTGCTTAACATTTCTGTGCCTCATGTCCTCACAAACAGGGGTGGAAGAGTAGAGTTTGAGGGGGTCTCGGTAGGTCAGCAGATCAGAGCACTTTGAGCGGGGTCCAGCAGCTTTGAGTGCCCCCAGCTGGTCTCCCGCCTCCAGGTTCAACCTCTTCCGGCAGCGGGTCTTGTTGTCCTGTTTCACAAATGGCAGGACCAAGGCTGATGCGACCAGAGAGACATGTGTCTCCTTAGGTGCAGAGATAGGCATGGGACGGGTGCTCCATCCCCCCGTGGTGGGCCCCGAGTCAGCTGTCTGCCAGAGCAGATTCAATAGATTCAAATAGGGTTGGTGTCATCTTACTACTTTGGGATAGACTGAGAATGTCCTTTTCATGATGTCCTTGGGGTTGGGACAGTTCAACCTGTTGGGAACCTGTCCCATGAAGTCTTCACCCTGATGACTCAGGCACTAGTGGGGTAGTGATCAGAGCGCTGGACGTGGGCCCCAGGGGACGTGAATGACTCCCCGAGAGTGAGCCCCCCACACTGGGTAGGGCCTCTTCTGGGGCTGGTCACCTGAGACAGAGGGCTAGCCCCTCCATGATGTGAACCCCAGGTGTCTACTCTCGGAGCAGAAGGAAGGCTGTGCCCAGCCATCTGGCCTGAGTCTCCTCCCCTGAGTCTAAGACAGTTCAGCCAAGCACACGGTCAGAAATCACCTAGAACATTCCATCTGCAGAAACAGTAACACACGCAGTCACCCTAGGGTAGCATCAGCCTTTGGCAAGCTCTCCTTGTCCACCCATGTCCATTTGCCTTCACCCCAGTTTTTTAAGAATATCACCTCTAAGAGGACTTTTTTCTTAAAAAAAAAAAAAAAAAAAAAAACACAAGTAATGAAGTCTTTTTGTTTTGTTTTCCATTTCTGGTTCCTGGAAGGAGGCTGTCAAGGTTTGGAATTTTTTGTCACTTGTCTGTCTCCTGGGAGAGGGACCTTCTGGCACACCTGCTCTGTCCGTTTCTGCTGAGCGGTTCCCCGCACCTCTTCCACGGCGGGCAGGGGTCTCTGCTTCCTCCCCCACCTCCGGGTCTCTCTTAACCCCCGTTCTTCTGTTCCAGTGCCCTTCGCTGACCTGCTCTGGGCTCCCCTGAGGCCCGGCGCCTCTGGTCTGCCCACGCTTGCTGACACTTAACCGCCGTCTCTTCCGACCCCGTGGCTCCTGATGGGATGTCCCCAGGGGCCAGTTCACGGCTGGGTGTTCAGAGTGGGCTGCAGGACAGGCTGCAGGCCGGCGCAGACTGACCCGCCTCCAAGACCACGGAGCCTGACTCTGTGGCCTTCCCAGTGGGCTGGGCTTCCCAACAAGGGGGAGAGACCCGGATGAACCTCATGCAGGGAGCTCTGAGTGGGAAATGGTACAAACAGCCAGCTAGGAACTGGCCCCAGTGGGTACCCCGAGGGAATGCCAGGGGTGAATTTGCCACACATGCTCCTGTTAAGGGTCTCAGACTCGCAGTTCACAAGACTCCTCGCTGACTTGGTTTCTTTCACAGGACCATCCCAGAGCTGAATATGAAGCCCGAGTTCTGGAGAAGTCTCTTAGGAAAGAATCCAAAAACAAAGAGGTACGGTGGCCGCTGCCAGTTGGCTTTCCCAGTAGTCAAACGTCTGTCCATCAACATTACATGCCAGGGGTCAGCACATGCTGTGTAGATGGAGGGAGCAGCCCCCAGATAGGGGCAGAGAGTAAATGTTTAGACCCTCCCAACCTCTTTCATAGCGACTCTGCCATTGTAGGAGGAGAATGACCATAGACAACAGGTGAAATGTGTCTGGCCGTGTTCCAATAAAACTTTATTTATAAAAAACAGGCGGGGGCTGTGGGGAATTTGTCACACCCTGCCAGAGGTCAGCCTCCCCCTTCTGTCCTGAGGGTGACCTCAAACCTCAGCCAACACCTCAACATCATGAAAACCAAGTGGTTTTGCAGCTTTTCTTGCTCTGGATGGTCGTGTCCAACCCTCATGCTTTGCATTGACTAATGGATGGAAGGGTTTTCCCCATCAGGGCCCCTGAGTGGATGGCCAGTTCCTTGCCTCACGCATAGAGGATGAGAATGAGAAAGAGAACTGTTTTTCTGATCCTCTTGAGGCCGCCACCTTCTCTTAATATATCATAAATGCCTTCCTTTCTCCCCAGAACCTCTCGTTTAACTTGGCAGTCATGTTCACAGTCACATTCTCACAACCCTCTAGGGATGCTTGGTTATTTTTTTTATTGGAGGTTTTTTTTTTTATATATGACATGGGGCAAGAGTCCCCAGGCCCTTGTCAACCTCTCTCTGAGGCTGGAAGGTCAGTCGTTGCAGGGACGGGAACAAGGGCAGAGTGGTCTTTCCAGATCCTGGTGTTCCTTGGCCTCTGGGAGCGACCAGTGAAAACCCCTGCCCTTGTCTTTTCTTGCCATTGTGTTCCGTGGACAGTCTGCTGGTACAGCGGGGCCAGGGGTCCCAGTTACCACAATCCCCCCGTAGGGGTGGGCAAATGTGTGCAGACCCCCCAGTTCCCATAGCACAGAGAGAGCCCAGCTCAGCCCCCCCAGCCAGAAAGTGGATGCACATCCTTGAACTCCAAGCGGGACCGGGGGTGCGAATAACCACAAAAGCGTGAGCCTTCACCATGATGAGGAGACCGTCTTTTCATTTAACCCATTGGAACGTCTGCCCATCGCATGCCCATTGCCTTTGGAGCAGCTGCCCTGTTCCTTTGACCCCACGGCTCCGTCAGTGCCCTCTCCCCAGGCTGTGGCTCCCCTTCTAAAGGGAGAGGCATGGGTGCTGCTTCTCTGAGCCCCCAGGCCCCCGCTGAGGGCCACCATGCCCAACCTGAGGTGTGCCATCTGCACCCCCAGGCAGCCCACCCCACAGTTGGGGTGGCCCCACTAGGCGGCCCCTCCTAGTGTGAGCAAGGATGAGGTTGCACCCCTTCCTAAGGGAAAAGGGGCTCAGTGGCCTGCGTCACATCCACTGAAGTCAGGGGCTCCCCCAAACCCAAGCTCTTCACCGTGCCGGGAACACCGCCCAGATTCCCCGTCACCTGGCTCCTTGGCTTAGACCCGAGCTCTCTGACCACAAGAGCAGCAAAGGTTGGGGTTCATTTTCACCGGCCTCCGATGGTGACCTCAGGCCCTGAAGGCCTCCAGGGGGCCACACCCTTGATTTTTTCCCACCGTTTCACTGTCTCCCAACTTTATGGTTTTAATTTTTGCCCTGGCTATGGCACCAAATTCGTTTAGGGGGGAAATAAGAGATCCCCCCTTTCATGGGTGTTAGGATGCTGAGTGTGGCTTCCTGCACGTCAGTGTCAAATGCGCAGGGTAACCCGCGTCTGCATAAGACGCACCATCTGAACTATGGCCGCCGTCTGGCGAGGGGGCCCCACGGAACCCGCCAACCTTCCAGGCTGTTTCCATTACCTCACTGCAGCCTCTCTTTTAGAATGGGCTTCCCAGGTGGCACTAGTGGGAGAGAACCCACCTGTCAATGCAGGAGACGCGGGTTCGATCCCTGGCTTGGGAAAATCCCCTGGCGGAGGACACGGCAATCCACTCTAGTGTTCTTGCCTGGAGAAGCCTTTGGATGGAGGAGCCTGGCGGGCTGCAGTCCATAGGGTCACAGAGTGGGTCATGACTGAAGTGACTTAGCATGCACGCGCTCTTTTAAAATGTGGGTCTCTGCTGTCTCCGATGGGTTTAAGATGCCCAGAGCCTGACTCAGCCCCAGCAGCCACACAGCCAGGGAGGCGCTGGCTTCCCCAGGGGGCGACGGGGGCCTGGGCCGCGGTCTCACCCCACGGTGCTCTCTTGTTCCCTCCACCCGCCCCAGAAGCGCCGGCACCTTCCGGAGGAGCCCACAAACAAGTGGAGGCAGAGGGTTAAGACCGCCATGGCGGGGGTGAAATTGGTACATGTCGTGTCATCGGGCGTCGTGCGTCTTCAGTGTGTGCAGATGAACCAAAGTTCATTGTCTCCTCAGCCGACTCTCGACTGCTGTATTACCGTGTTAACATCCACATCCACGCTCCTTTGCCTTCCTCCGCACCCTCGGGCTGTGATGTGTCGAGGTGTCTCTGCATGGCCACCGTGGGGTCATGGGCGGGAGCTCGGCTGTCTCTGGGGCTTGTGAATCGTGCCTGCCACAGCTGCCTGCCAGCGGTCCCTGGTCTCATTAACATGCATGCCACCCTCCCTGGAATGCGTGGCCTCGGGGGTCAGACCTGCCAGCATTCTTTGACCTCATCCATGCGTTTTTTTTTTTTTTTTTTGGCGTTAAAGATCCACCCCATTCTAGAAACATCCCAGGTTAGTGAAAAGCATCTACTTTAGTCCCTCCAGACCCTGCAGTCCCTGCGCCAGAGCCTTTGGGGCTGTGTGTCCCCACCGACCGCCGTTGCTATGCGGCGGGCAGCGTTTGAACTCGTAGTGCTGGTGGCTTGTCTCAACTTGCTCTGCAAAGGAAAATAACTATTATGGTCTGGGTGGCGGAGGAAAATAGCTTAGATCTTCTCGCCGTGCAGATGAGACTTTCATCCAGGAGACGGAGGCCGGGCTTCTCCCGGATGGGGGTGGCGGGGGGGTCTGAGCGTCTCATTTAGAAAAGCCTCTGGCGCCATCACGCCTTGTACAGAGAAGACTCACATTTGTAGACAACTATTATTCCTGTCATTTCATAGCATCCTTTCATCAGGGATAAAGCCTGGATGTTTGCATTCATTCATCACCTGCAGGGGTTGTGTGTTTTCCCACCGTGTTTCTGTGGTCCACGTTGTTCACGCCCACACACACACACACGTGCGCGTGCACACACACACCTGTCCACCAGGATGGTCCCCACTGCTGACCCAGCCCTGTTTCGTCTTGTAGACAGACAAGGTGAAGCTGACCTGGAGAGACCGGTTCCCTGCCTACTTCACCAATTTGGTGTCTATCATCTTCATGGTGAGTCCTGGGAGGCCGAGGGAGCTGTGTACCAAGGCAGGCGGCATTTACCTGGATGGGGTCAGCCGTCCATGTGGCAGTTGTCTTCATCCCAGGCCAGGCTGGGTGGGGAGATTCCACCCTAAAATGGGAAGGGGCCAGGGTTCTGTAGTGACCCCCGGGGGCTCCCTACACCTGGGGGATGGTCCCTGACACACATCTTTTGTTCTGAGAGTGACACATGTAGGTAACTTGTCATTCACACCCAGGAGTTCACAGGTATTATTTAAGACAAAACAGGGGGGGGGTTTAAAGAAGGCCACGAAATGAATAACACAGAGACAGGACAAGAGTCAGGACGGGTCTGTGATGCTGGATTCATCCAGACCCTGTGGGTTTGAATAAATCAGTGACACCACGGCTGGCTCTCTTGGAGGTTTTAACGCCCAGATGATTGGGCCACGTCCCTGGAAGGCCTCAGCCCATGCTCCCCAACAGGTCAGTGCCAGCTGTGGTCACTGTAGAAATGACCATCCCCTCATCCAGCCCTGGAACTTTAGGTTAGGGTCTTAGCCCCAGACCTTGTGGGGGGCCCTTATGGCCCCTGTGGACTGAGGGTTGGGCTGTGCCCAGTGGCCTGAGGGGCTCACACCCGCCTGTCCCCCCACCTGCTGGTGAGGATGCAGAGGCCGGAGGTCTCACCCTCTCCGCAGGCCACATGCCAGGCTGGCCATCCACCCTGAGGCTCTCGCTGTTGTCCATGAACTTGGAGACATGCAGATGGGCTTGTTTTTCCATTGGGTGTCGGGGGCGGCAGCTGAGGCCCTAAGCTGAGTAGTTGGAAGCAGAGTGAGGACTCTGCTTCCTCTCACAATCTTGCACACAGTTAAGGACATCGCCGATATAAAGAAATCCCTAGTGGGGACCCCCAGGACCGTGCAGCCACTGCAGGGAGGGCTCCTGGGTCTGTAGATGACTCCAGTGGCAGTGGGCCCAGCCCTGGGACACATGACCCAGGCACACATGAGTGGCGCTGAGGGGCAACCTCGGACAATGTGGGCCCTGCCCACAGCATCGCCAGAGCTCCCCAGCAGAGGATGGGGTACAGGAAATGGGACTCAGGCGCCAAGGTTCAGCCCCTCCTGGCAGAGAAGAATCAGAAGGCCCAGCACAGGGATGGAGGAGGTGGGAGGCTGTGGGCCCTTCTGCACAACGGCAAGTTTGGACAGGAGCCCTCAGGTTACATGCCACTTCTGTGAATAGTCTTCAGGGAGTTTTGAGTTTCTCACATAAGAATCAAGGTGCAGGCACTGGAGGGCTGGTCCAGCACTTTCATGATTCCAGCAGGCACTGACTTCTCTGGTCTGTGCCTGAATCCTCTTGGTCACAACATGGCTGCTCCACCTCCAACATCACCTCCACCCTCCAGGCAGGAGAAAGGGGAAGGAGATGGATGCCAGTGGAGGCAGCCCCTCTTTGAAAGTGCTTTCCCACAGGGCCTGCCCACACCTCTGCCTGCATTATGCTGGCCAGCCCTGTCTGCACAGAGACTGGGAAATGGGCCAGTGTTATTCCCAGCAAAGGCAGGATAGTGGGGAGGGAACCAGCAGACCTTGAGGGACTGCAGTCCCCATCACAGATAAATCAGTCTTGTCCTGAGCACAGGAGCTTCATTCTCTGAACAAATAGCAGCTGAGCACCTACCAGGTGCCCCCATGCTCCTGGTCCTGAAGGTGCCCATGTGAATACTGCGTCGAAACCCCGGCCCTGAGGCCCTTTCCTTCCAGAGCGGACATTGCACCCAGGGTGGTCATGGGGGGGTGCACCAGCAGGGAAAGGGGGCACCTTGCTGAGTCTCTGCAGGCCCAGTGCCCCGTCTACACCTCCACATAAGGCAGGAGGGGCGTCTCCAAGCCCAGGGCGATGCCTTCCCCTGGGGTGGGGTGGGGCCTCTTGGCAGGGGCACGGGACTTTCCCAGGAAAACCCTCATTCCGGGAGCTGGCAGAAGTGGTACCCACACCTCACCACAGTGCAGCCCATTCTTCGGGGTGTGGTGTGGGGCACGGACGTTCCCTGGGAGGGTGTGGTCGCCATTCAGTCGCCCACAGGCGTGGGCAGCAGCGGAGTCACCAGCCAGAAATTTAAAATAGGAGCACCCTGAGATCCCCATCACTGCGGCCTTCCTCTGGGGTGAAGCAGGCAGACCCCTGCCAAGCTGCATCCTAGAGGCACACAGCGCAGCCCCTGCCCTCCAGGGCTGTCCCGGGAGCTGCGAGGGGCCGTCTGGGCAAGGGCAGGTCCCCTGCACACCCTCCATGAAGGTGACCTCTGTGAGACGCAGGGACCAGGGCACACAGAGGGCATGGCGAGTCGGGCTAGGGCGACGGCCCTGCACAGCCACCCTCCACCCTCAGGGCCACCTCAGGACTGGAATCCTCAGTCATCCTCACCCTTAGGGCAGGACAGGGTGCGGACAGGGTCTTCCCAGGTGAGTCAGGGCTTTTGAGGATAAGGAAGAGGAGCCCAGGCAGGCAGGCAGACAGCTCCATGCAGAACAGATGCATCATCCTAGCCAGTGCCCACCCTTGTCTCTCAAGCAGCTGCCAGTCCAAGCTTTAGGGAATGTTCTGGGGCAACAGTGGGTTTGGGAAGACAGGGGATGAGCTGGAGGGGTGTGGGGGTCTCCTGGGGAGATCAGGAGAAGGGACCCCATCCATCTGACCCAGGCAGGCCTGCAGCACTGCCAGGGAGACCAGACCACCACATGCCCCACCTGCCTCCCACAACAGCATCGAGAACATCACTGCTTCCACTCAGGGTCACCCAGGCTGGGGGTGAAGTCTACCCCAGAGTCAGCCTGCCAGCACACAAGCCAGTTACTGGAGTTGCAGCCGTCCTGTGTCCTGTTGGGGACAGTGGGCAAGGCAGTCATGGCTCTCACAGCAGGCAGCCACAGAGCCATGCACTCCAGGCTTGGTGGACCCGCCAGGAAAGCCCCAGCTCGTGTGCTGGGTGACCCGGCCTGGTTATCCAACCTTTTTGAACATCAGTCTCCTCTTCTAGAAAACAGAATCTGGCCCCTCACTCATCTGTGACATTAACACCGGTAAAGCCCCTGGCATCTGGTGGGTGACAAGAAACGCCTGTCATTGTTTTGAAGCTGAAGCACTCCCAGGTCGGGGACAGCAGGGCCCAGGGAGCCGGAGGGTGTGGTCCAGCCGACGGTGTCCCCTCCTCCCCCCACAGATCGCCGTGACCTTTGCCATTGTCCTTGGCGTCATCATCTACAGAATCTCCACGGCCGCCGCCTTGGCCATGAACTCCTCCCCGTCCGTGCGGTCCAACATCCGGGTCACGGTCACAGCCACCGCGGTCATCATCAACCTGGTGGTCATCATTCTCCTGGACGAGGTGTACGGCTGCATAGCCAGATGGCTCACCAAGATAGGTGAGTGCCCCGGCCGAGCCCCGGAGCCAGGCGGCTGCATGTCGCCTGCCATGGGGCCCTGGGCTGGTCGCTCAGCCCCTCTGACGGCCGAGTGAAGTGACCTGCCTGGACCAGGGCAGTGGTTCAGCGGCTTGCATCTCACTCCCTCTAGAGGTTCCAAAGACGGAGAAGAGCTTTGAGGAGAGGCTGATCTTCAAGGCTTTCCTGCTCAAGTTCGTCAACTCCTACACACCCATCTTCTACGTGGCTTTCTTCAAAGGCCGGTAGGGGCTGCTTTGGTGACTCAGACACACCGCCTTCCCCAGCTCGCGCCTCCCCATCCAATAGAAGGCTTCCTGCCCCCATTTCCCCACAGGCAGGAGGCACCCAGGCCCAAGGCAGAGCAGTCAGTGAGCTCCAGCTGCTGCTGCGGACGGGCAGAGGCCTGGCTCCTGCAGGGCCCCCAGGGGGCAGGGACCCTGGGGAGAGGGACCCCAGGCGCTGGGGACTCCAGACAGCAGGGGCTCCAGGCAGCCAGTTCCAGGGGCTCCCACACCAGGGAGGTGAGGGCTGCCAGAGAAGGTATGAAAGGGCAGCCACTGGTGTTCTGGGCCAGTGGTGGAGTGAACCCCACACCCTGACCCTCTGGAGCTGTCCTGGATTTCTAGGGGCCTGTGGCCCACCCACCACAACTTCCCACTGTCCCCACCCCTGCCAGGGCCTGGCCGGTCAGATCCTAGAACCCCTCCCAGAGTCTCCATCCTCAGCATCATGCGATTTACAAATGCCGCGGCCACCCGCCCATCCCAGGGTCCCGGAGCTGGGCCAAGGTGCCCAGGCCCCCCTGAGAGCACCCACAGCAATGGAGCAGGCTCTCAGACGACCCCCGGCCGCACACCCACAGGGAACTGAGAGGCGGCCTCGGGACCACCCCCACACCAGCCTGTCTGCGTCCCCAGCATGGCTGCGAGACCCTGCTGTGATGGGCATGGCACCGTCTGGGCTCAGACCCCTTTGCCTTCTCCCCTCCTGGGCTCCCTTCCCTCCATCCGCCCTTTGGCCTCTTGGTTTCCCATTGAAGCCACGTGTTCTTACCCACCTGCGGGCTTGGGAATCACATGAACATTCAACCAACAGAAAGCCACTGTGGTCGGTTCTTAGATGAAGCAGGCAGGGGGAAAGCCTGTGAGACCCTAGCCCTCCGACCTGGGGACGCACGAAGTGGCCCACCTTTGGGGTCTCCCAGAGCCCACTCACCCCACTCTAACTGACCCCCATCATTGGCTCCGACCTGGGGACCCACGACGCAGCCCAGCTCCCACCTCCCACCTTCGGGGCCTCCCAGGGCCCGCTCGGCCCTCTCTAACTGACCCCCATCATTACAGGTTTGTCGGACGCCCGGGTGACTACGTGTACATTTTCCGATCTTTCCGGATGGAGGAGGTAGGTCCCGCTCTGCTTTCTCACCTCTGTTCACACACCTCAGTTCCCAGCCCGCAAGACCCCTGCTCTGTTATCTAGCTGCTGGGGTGGGCTTCAGCCTTCCATGGCATGTCCATATAGTGTCACCTTAAAAGGAGAATATCTCTTCAGGGTCATGGAAACCAAAAAAATTACACCCTTTTTTTTTCTTCTTCTTCTTTTTCTGTAAGACCTTGAAGGTTTTTCTCTTTGGTTATGGTGAACCAGTGAGAAAAAAAAAAAAAAAAAACTCAATTACAACTCTTACTTCAACATTGATATACTCATCTCTCGCCCCACCACACACAGTGCTGGTGATCTTTGGCTTCTGCTCAGTGGTTCCAGCCACTGTGGTTCTAGTGCGTGTGTCTGAGTCCTGGCCGCCAGACTTGTTTCACTGGCTCCATCAGAGCAAGCCAGACTTCAGGGCCCATCAGCAGTTCAGGTCTCACGGGAACTAATCGGCTTTTGCAATTCCCAGAATAATTCATTTTATTGAGAAAGAAAGGTCTTCCTGATAAGATCGTATGAAACAGGGTGGAGAGGATTAGGTACTGGGTGACCTGGCTGCCTGAGGTGAAGTTGAGAGCTTCAGCCAGCTGAGTGCTGGCCCCAAACATCCCAAGGCCTCATCCACAGTAGCGGATGTTTGTAAAAAGCCTTCCAAATGCTCCCCACTACCTGACACGTCCTTTACCTAGGATGACACCCTGTCAAGCTCTCTAACTGTTGGAGAAGTTGGGGGAAATGTCTTCGTGAAATAGAATAAAGCATAGAGCATCTTTAATTTTTAATGAGATGGTGGCTCTTCCAGATAAATTTTTTGGCAATTTTTGGTATATGAAGTTTGGCCCAGGACTCAGAGAGTGTCAGCTGTGTCCTGGAGTGTCACCCAGTATCCCTTCAGTCCCCACCACTTGGACAAGTTAAGCTTCTGTCTGCCTGCTCACGCCCCCCGCCCCCACCAGCCTATGGTGGTACAAGCCCATGGGGGACAGGGCTTTAGGCCTAACAGGGGTGGCCGGCTGCCTCACCATGTGGCTTGCCAACTGCACGGGCCCCAGCCTGCGAGACCGCTGCCCACCCGCTGCCGATGGGCTCTCTCCAGGCCTGGTTCCAGCCCAGACAGCCTGTTGGTCAGGTTGTATTAACTCCAGGGGCCACTGTAACAAGACACCATAGACCAGGTTGCTTAAGGCAGCAGCTTTAAGCTCTGATAGTTCTGGAGGCCAGAGTCCAAAATCACAGTGTCAGCAGGGTGGTGCCCCCTCCCAAGGTTCTAGGGAGGGCTCCTCCAGGCCTCTCCCAGCTCTCTCTGCCACTGACCGTCTTCGATGTCCCCATGCCGACGGACGTGCCTCTCCAGTCTCTGCCTGCATCCTCAGGGGGCCTCCTCCCCCCGCTCCCGTGCACTTGTGCGTTTTCGCTTCTTCAAAGGACACCAGCCACTGGAGCAGGGCCCACCCTACACCATCACAACTACATCTTCACTCGCTCATGTCTGCAAAGACCCTGCTAACAAATGAGGTCCCGCTGTGAGGCTCCAGGGGCTGGGACACGGAGGATACAACTCAGCCCTCGGCCCAAGGGCCAGCCTCCCCTCACAGGGGGCTGGGCGGGGCTGCGCGGGGGCTGATGCGACCCTCTCTTGCAGTGCGCCCCGGGGGGCTGCCTGATGGAGCTCTGCATCCAGCTCAGCATCATCATGCTGGGAAAGCAGCTGATCCAGAACAACCTGTTTGAGATCGGCATCCCGTGAGTAGCTTCCGGCCTCAGGTCTCAGCTAGCACGGGGGCGGGGGCAGGCCTCCCGGTGGTCTGGGCAGCAGGTGACGCGGGGCCTGGACCAGGGTGGGGGCACCAGAAACAGGGAGGTGGTGAGAACATGGGGAAGATGGGCAGTAGCGACTGCCTGGTGGACAAGGAAAGGGACAAGGCCAGGTGACACCTCCTCTCCCAAATGGCCAAGGATGCAGGATACAGATTGTTTTTGTTCAGTCGCTCAGTCATGTCCAACTCTTTGTGACCCCATGGACTGCAGCACGCAGGTCTTCCCCGTCCTTTACTATCTCCTGGAGATTGCTCAAACTCCTGTCCATTGAGTCAGTGATGCCATCCAACCATCTCGTCTTCTGTTGTCCCCTTCTCCTCCAGCCCTTAGTCTTTCCCGGCATCAGTGTCTTTTTCAACTCACTGGAAAAGGATATAGATAAGCGCCCCCAGATCCAAGTGCCGGCCCCCGTGGTCCAAGGCATCCAAGCCTGCTCGGGCCCATCCAGACCCCTGACATCTTGGGGCCCTCCCCAGCCTCTGTTTCCTTATGTCAGGGGTCCCCAACCTCGGAGCCAAGGACTGGTACCTCCTGTCAGATCAGCAGCAGCTGAGATTAGAAATAAAATGCACAATAAATAAAATGCACTTGAATCATCCTGAAACCATCTCCCCCACCTCCAGTCTGGGAAAAAATCGTCCTCCACAAAATCGGTCCCTGGTGCCAAAAAGTCTGGGTACCACTGCTCATGTCACAAATGAAGCAGTGAGGCTTGCCCTCCGTGTGCCCCTGGGGGGAGAGAGCAAAGGAGCTAGCCCATCAACAGAGTGGTCACCGCAGACACATCAGTTCAGGCTTTAAAACAACCTGGAGGGGCCACCCCCAAGCCCGCCTTCCTGGGAGCCTGACCGAAGCTACGCCGTGCGTCCTCCAGGAAAATGAAGAAGTTCATCCGCTATCTGAGGCTGAAGCACCAGAGCCCCTCGGACCACGACGAGCACGTGAAGAAGAAGCAGCGGTACGAGGTGGACTACACGCTGGAGCCCTTCGCGGGCCTCACCCCGGAGTACATGGAGATGAGTGAGTAATTGGGGGGCCCTCCTGGGGCGGGACAGGGCAGACATGGGCCAGCAGCCCCCCAGGGCTCCGGGGGACACATGCAGGACTGAGCCGTGTCGCCTGCAGCTGTGTCTCTGGACGGGAGGTGCCCAGGGTGGCCCATGAATCCCGGGGCTGGGGCAAGAGAGAGAGCCAGCCAGATGTGGCCACACGGCAGCTGCTTGGAGCCTCCCAGACACCACCTCCCTCCCCATCCCTCTCCACTTGGGCTACACTGGCCTTCTTGCTGGTGTTGCTGTTGTTGTTCAGTCACTCGTGTCCAACTCTTTGTGACCTCATGGACTATAGCCCACCAGGCTCCTCTGTCCATAGGATTTCCCAGGCAAGAATACTGGAGTGGGTTGTCATTTCCTTCTCCAGGGCATCTTCCCGACCCAGGGACTGAATCCACATCTCCTGCATTGCAGGCGGGTTCTCTACTGCTGAGCCACCAGGGAAGCCCTCTCTTTGCTGTTACCCAAACGCATAGAAGTCACGCCTACCTCAGGGCCTTTGCACCAGCTGCGTCCTGCCTGGAATTTGCTCCCTGGTGCATCACTCACTCCTTTCCTCCAGGGCTCTGCTCAGAACGTCCCCCACCAGAGGGGTCTTCCCGCAGTGTGTGACGGGGCAGCCCGGCCCTGCTCTCTGCTTCTCCCCACAGCTGACATCTCTAGTTCCTGGCACTCTCTCGCTCCCCCTCCATCTATCTCTCCTGTGGAACTGACGCTCTGTGAAAGCCGGCCTTTGGGGTTTTTTTTTTACTCTTCACCGCTGTGCCCCCTCCACCTAGAGCAGGTCCAGGTATACAGTGGGTGTTCAGCACGTGTTCACTGAATGAACCGACAAGCGAAGATGGAGACTCGTGTAAAGGGTTTCCCAAGTGTCGTGCCCCCTGACCACCATGGATAGCTTATCTTAAATGCAGGTTCCCGGGGCCCATACCCAGTGTGTTGGAGTAGGACCCAGGACTCTGCATTTTAACAGGCACCTGGGCGAACCAGCCAGGGACTGCTCTGCAGGGTGAGGCGATTGGGGCCGGGTGGCCTTGGAGCGCAGGAGCAGTTCCCTTTAGTAGTACATGCACTAGCCCCGTGGGCAATGAGTCACTCCCAGCTTCTCAGATGACAGTGCAGAAACAGCCCTGAGACTCTCAACAAGGAGACCATGTGGGGTCCCATGGAGTCCTCCGTTTTGTCCCAGAATCGACTCCGGGCTGAACCAGAGGCAGGCAGGCAGCTCCCTGCCCTGTGGGCACCCCCCACCCACCCAGGCCTGCCCCCTGCCTGCCTGTTGACACTCATCCTGGGGTCTTGGAGGAGGGTCTCCACTGCCGGCCACCTGACCCCGTGGGAGGTAGACACCAAGAACCGCAGCCTGTGATCAACTGGGAGACCACGGTCGTTCGTTTCCCCAGATTTCCATTTTCCTGGTGGCTGGAGAGTTCAGGGTCCTCTGGGGGGTTTGATGAAATGAAATTCCTGGAACAGGTCCCCCCGCCTTGCCCACCAGGGAGCAGCCCACCCCATGCCCACTGGTCTCCGCCTCCAGGCTGACTCAGCTGGGATGAGGCGGAAGAAAGTCAAGTCCCTGCTGGGCCTGACCGGCCCTCTCCCCCACCCCACCTGCACCTCCACAGCTCTCCCGCAGCCTGTCTGTCTAAGATGAGGCAGTGTCACTCCAGAGTCAGAGAACCTGCAGCCTTAGGGCTAAGCGGCCCCTGGCCCCGGGGGCCTCTATCACCTCCACATCTGCAGAGGCTTCAGACAAGACCACTGCCCCCCAGAAGCACCCCACAGAGCCGCTGTGGGGCGCCAGGGGCCAGCAACCCCATGCCAGGATGAAGGCTCACACAGAGCCCCACCCACCCGCCCACTAGCAATGGCCACACTCAGCCTGCCAGCCCGGGTGACATTCTGCCGGCTTCCTTGTTTACCGCCTGGCACCGAGCGCCCTTGGACAGAATCTGGCTGTACAATCCCTGAACCCACTTCCCCCACTTGCTTCCATTCAGCAACCTTTCTCTGACCTCCCCGGGAGCTGGCCATCTGTGGGCTAGAACCTCTGAGGCCAAAGGTGCCCCGGAGTCGGCTAGTTGATGATGAAGATGACAAGAAAGATAGAGGGAACAGGGCAGAGGAGCAAGATTGTCCGGGACAGTGGACAGTGGGCCCCCCTGGCTCCCCAAGGCCCGATGGAGTGGATGCTGAGGGCTGTTGGAAGCGCACTGATGCTGGCGGGCCCCCCAGGTCCCAGAAGGCATTCGGGCCCCTTCCCCGCCCAGACACAGAGTGACTGAGTCTGGGCTTTTGTGCTCACAGGCACCCTTTCCCCATCACTGGTAAATTTTTTCATGATCAGACTATAAGTGAGTACACGCCCATTATTCAGGACGTAATGTGAAGGTTCAGAACCTGACTCCTGGCCTGGGGTCACTCGGGGCTGCGGGGCCCGTGCCGAGATGCCCTCTTACACGCGGGAGGCAGGGTGCCGTCCGGCCCAGGGCGAGGGTCCCGCCGCCCTGAGCCGGGGGCCGCACGTGCTGACCGCCGCCCCTCTCTGCAGTCATCCAGTTCGGCTTCGTCACCCTGTTTGTCGCATCCTTCCCGCTGGCCCCACTCTTCGCGCTCCTGAACAACATCATTGAGATCCGCCTGGACGCCAAAAAGTTTGTCACCGAGCTCCGAAGGCCGGTGGCTGTCAGAGCCAAGGACATCGGTGAGTGCCTGGGCCCTGGGAGCGGAGACCCTGGGTTTGGGGAAAGGATCACACTCCCCGGAAGCCAGAGGCAGAGCTGGCCAAGTGGGGCCCCAACTCCTCACTGCACCTGCCCTGGAAGGAGACTCAGACACGAGGCAGGGGTGGGGAGATGCAGGACTCCAGCCCCTCTGCACCCCACCTGACCCCCCAACTCCTGAGATGTGCAGGCCACGGAAAATGTTAGGGAACCCCGACCTCCCAACTCCTGAGATGTGCGGGCCACAGAGAACGTTAGGGAACCCCGACCTCCCAGCTCCTGAGATGTGCGGGCCACGGAAAATGTTAGGGAACCCCGACCTCCCAGCTCCTGAGATGTGCGGGCCACAGAGAACGTTAGGGGAGAGCTTGGGTCTCGGGTGACTAGGGGCCTCCCCAGCCTGCTGCTCCAGAAGGTCCATAAGACGCGTTTTCTCTGTTGGTCCCCAGCACCCCTGCCCCACCCCGAACGTCCGTGTGGGCCCAGAACACAGAGCCAGACCACTGGGAAAGACGGTGTTAGCTGCCCAGCAAGTGTCTTCCTACACAGTGCATCACGTAGTCATTTAACACTCACTGGAAATATAAAGGAGGGAGCCCCCCTTCTACCAATGAAAGAAGAGCATCATGTAACCTGCCTGGCGGGTCAGGGTCAAGAGCCCCCTGGGCCTTTTAGCCCCAAGTCACTAAGGCACTGGGGGCTGTGGGACTGTACACTGAACATCGGGCATAACTTTCAAATAGTCAGAGACCTCAAAAATGGAGCCAGCTTCCTTGTGCAGTGCTGAGCTCCCTGTCACCAGAGGCACGTAAGCAGACGTGGGTGCCCATCTGTCCAGGAGTGGGGGGGTCTAGTGGGCGGGGCTCAGAGACCCCCGCGCGCCTCGGCCAGAGCCAGCCCTTGTCAGCAAGGACAATGCCCATCTTATCTTAAACAGAATCACCTTAAACCAGGATTCAATTTTCAGGGTGAAAACAAAAAAGTCTTTATTGGAACTTTATCTTGAAATGAGATGGAAAATTACAAAATGTATTCTTTTTATTTCCTATTGAATACAATTTTAGTTAGAACAACACCTGTGCCAGTTCTGTGCTGGTTCCCAAACAAACAAGATGGAATTGTGTGTTAGGGGTGTTATCTGTCATTCTACCAAATTAAGGACTGCGCACCAGAAGACAGATCTTTGGGCTGGACCTTTATGTTAGTTGCTCAGTTGTGTGGACGGTAGCCCGCCAGGCTACTCTGTTCATGGAATTCTCCAGGCAAGAATACTGGAGTGGGTTGCCATTCCCTTCTCCAAGAGATCTTCCAACCCCAGGGATTGAACTCAGGTCCCCTGCATAGCAGGCAGACTCTTTACTGTCTAGCCCAAACATAATCCTGCAAACATGCAGGGCCGTCATCACTCCTTCCAAAAGCTTCTCCTGCCCTTGGCATTAGGTCATCGCATCCCAGGCCAGGGACTCCGTGGGCAGTGCTCCATCCTCGGAGTGGCCCCCACCGACTGATGCTGCCAGGCCCACCAGCTCTCCACATGAGTCCCTGAGACGCCCGGAACTCTGCTTTACACGGTGCGCCTTCTCAGGTTGTACCGGAAGAAACTGCCGTTTTCACAATCCAAACACGCTCAGATACTGGTGATTTCACCTGGATCATGTTTGTGCCTTGGGATCCATGGTGTGACCTGCCGGGCCCAAGCTTAAGAAGGTCCAGGAACAGTCGCTGTTCCACCAGGAGGGATGTCTGAGCTCAGCTCCCGTACAGAGGTCATCGCCCTGCATTTTGACACTTGAGTCTCCTTCCTGTCCAGGCGACCCGGACAACCAGTGAAGACTCAGCAAAGAGATGCCTTTTCCACCAGACTTTGTAGTTTTGAAAGATGTGAAAGGATGTGAATTCTCTGGCTCCCAGGGTCCCTGATGCTGCCTCGCCTGTGGCTGTGGAGTGAGCCTCTGCCCCTCACACCTCGACTCTAAGGGCTGCGGGGCTGGGTAAGAGCCGTCCAGAGCAGCGCGCTTGCCGCTATGCTGGGTCAGAGCCCAGCTCACTCTTCCATACAGGGCCAGAGTCGATGTTCTCGTCTCTGTGGGCTGTGAGGCAATGTGCAGAATTCTCAC
Organism: Bos taurus; assembly: GCF_002263795.3. Lineage (NCBI taxonomy): Eukaryota > Metazoa > Chordata > Mammalia > Artiodactyla > Bovidae > Bos > Bos taurus. The sequence continues at coordinate 47,343,064 of NC_037356.1, forward strand.
CAAAAGCTGAAGTTTCTCATGTGACATCTCCTCATGTGAGGGTTCTTCCCTCCTGGGCCATCCAGGCACAGGCCAGGCACCTCTCTGGGCCACCGGCCAGATCCGCAGATCCCCCGACGACAGAGGATGAGATGGTTGGATGGCATCACCGACTCAATGGGCATGAGTTTGAGCAAACCCCAGAAGATGGGCTGCAGTCCATGGGGTTGAAAAGAGTCGGATGCAACGGAGCGACTGAACGACGACCTCGAGATCGAGGTGCCGTGGAGCCAGGGCTCTCTGCAGTGCCCCTCGCCCTGCTCTGAGGACGGCCCAGGGAGCCGTGTCTGATGTTGGACTTTCTCTGGGGCTTGTTGCTGTTGTGTCTCCCGGGAGCCTGGTGAGGACGCTAGGGTGACTCCTCGGTCCCACTTTCCAGATGGGGAGACTGAGGCCAAGTGCTGAGCATAGCCGAGCTGGATCCAGATTAGCTGAAGCCCTCGGCCCCTCCCGGCACACTTCTGCCAGGGCACTCCTGCGGCATGGACGGGGCGGACGCGGCAGCCTGCCAGGCGCTCCCCGCTCGGTCCTTGGGAATTCTGAGCCCGCGCCCAGTGGCCGTGAAAGAGCGTGCCACTCCTGCCCTGTGCTCCTTACAAAGGCCTGATTCTTGGGCCAGAGGCCCCAGGCGAGCCCACAGTGGCCACTGTTTGCTTTGGCATCCTGTGCCTGGTGGAGCCACGGCCACGCCCCACTGCAGCACCCTAAACCCTGCCACCCCCCGGGATGGAAGCGAATCCCAGGACGCTCCCCCCAGCCCTCCCTGGCCCTGGTGTCGTTCCAGCACCAGCAGGGTTTGGAGCACGTCCTCGGGGTCTCTGCTCACGGCTCCGCGACTCTGCTTACGGATCAGCTGCTGACTTCCTGGTTCCTGCCCCGTTGGTTGAAGCATAATCTGGGTTTGTTTATGGGCTCCTCCACCGTAACCTTTCCTTGAAGAGGCTTTTGTGTTCCTCCTGTGATCCGTGCGGGGCCCTGAAGGGACAGGGGCCCCGCAGCCCCCGTGACCCAAGCCCAGAGCGCCAGGAGCGTGTGGAGGAAGCACCAGCACCGTCACTGCTCTGCTCGGAGAGGGAGGCGTGCAGGCTCCTGAGGGAACCCAGCCCGTGCGCTCGTGGGCGCCGGCTCCAGCCTCCCAGGCCTGACCTTTCACCCGGGGCCAGCATTGTCCTCCTCTCGGGCTCGCTCTTCAGAGCCTCCCTGGTGAGAAACCCTTCCTGCATTCAGCTCCTGGGAGCTGCGAGTCGGCAAGCACATCCAAATACCTCCCTAGACTGTTCTTCAGAACCAGGCTCGGCACTGAAGAAGGAGACAGGTGAAATGAGGCGGAGCCCTGCGAGATGTCATAAGGAGGCTGAGATTCGTCCCAGGCGGCTTCAGCCCCTTGTACCTTCCTAGAGGTCATCAGGACAGTGATTCTCATCGTGTGGCATGCGTTCAAATAATCTAGCGGGTCAAGACTCCAGCAGACACGGATCCCATGGGCTGGGACCGGCGTCCCGGAGCCCAGGGTTCTGGGGTGGGGTCACACAGAGAACCATCGGCCTGGGCATAGAGACCCGGCAGGACGTGTGGGACAGCCTCAGTCCCCTGCTGTGGACCACTCTGGCCCAGCCATCTCCCCCGCGCCGTCCCCATTGCCTGCTGCCACCTCTGTCAGCTCACTGACAGACTTGTTTCCTCCTGCTGGGCTCAGGAGCCACCTCCCAAGGGAGCCCCCTGCCCGGAGACCTCAACTTGCTGGACTGGCCAGCACTCCAGCACCCGACTCAGAGTTCTCAAGCTCAGGTTGTGTGGGACCCCATGAATGAGTGGACAGGAGTGCCTGGTCTTGGCTCCCTTGAAACACCCTGCCCTTGGAGGGTTTTCTTCTCCAGGCTTTAGTAGGGTCTGGGTTTGGATAAATGTGATTCTTGAAGCCACTTGTGGTGATCAACGGCGTTGCCTTGGTACAGAGAGAGCTGCAATGCATGGTGTGGCCTGAAGGGGACGCCACTGCCAGCCGCCGCCAGCTGTTGTCACAGAGATGCCAACTGGGAGCTGAGGCTCTTGCAGAAGCAGCTAGTCTAAATTTTTAAAAAAACACATCATCCCGATTTGTATACAACCATTGACATTGTGGGGCTTCCCTGCTGGCTCAGTGGTAAAGAACCCGCCTGCCAATGCAGGAGACATAGCTTCTATCCCTGAGTCGGGAAGATCCCCAGGAGAAGGAAATGACAACCCACTCCAGTGTTCTTGCCTGGAGAATCCCATGGACAGAGGAGCCTGGTGGGCTGCAGTCCACGGGGTCACAAAGAGTCGGACATGACTAAAGGAAAAAACCACAGCAACAGCATTCTGTAAGGAGCAGGCAAGACTGGTGAAACTCCCGCGCACCTGGCTGTGGTAACTTCTGCTTGGGCATGAAGAGGCTGCTTGGAGGGACCATCTACACTCACATAGTCACTCAGCAAACACTCACCAGTGCTGGAGCTGAAGTTCCGATACTTTGGCCACCTGATGTGAAGAGCCGACCTGTTGGAAAAAGACCCTGATGCTGGGAAAGATTGAGGGCAAGAGGAGAAGGGGGCGACAGAGGATGAGATGTTTGGGTGGCATCACCGGCTCAATGGATGTGAGTTTGAGCAAGCTCTGGAAAAGTTTGGAAACTCTCCCAGACAAACCTAGATAGCATATTAAAAAGCAGATACATCACTTTGCCAACAAAGGTCCATATATGGGGCACTGGAAGCGCTTGCCCTTGTGGAGTGGTCCCCGGCCAGGGCTGGGAAGCCACCTCACACCTGCCTCAGGGGCTGGGTCTGAGCCGGTGGTTTCCCGATTCTGGGGCACATGGGCCTGAACTCCTACTGTCTCTGCTGACCATCAGCATGCAGCCTGCAAACAGGCACTCACTGCGAGGGCAGGAACACCCATGCACAGCCTTATGGGCCCTGGGTGGAGACCCCCTGACCTGCCACTGTCCCCACCAGCCCTTTCTGTTGTCACCATCTCAGATCTGTCTGGCTCCAGGCAGGGGGAGAGGGTGAGTGGGACAGAGTTTCAGCCCCAAGTCTGCGATAATGTGTTCCTGGCCTGATAAGACACCGTCAGGGTGAGGACGGGGGTGGCCAGGGATGTTGGGGCCCTTTCCAGGAGCCATAGCCTTGGGGCCCTAAAGAGGGGGGCTGACTCTGGGCCCTCAGGCTTCCTTCCTGGGCCTCCTGATTCTCGTCTTTGCTGGGAGCGAGGCCAGCGGGGCAGCTGGCGATGCTCCAAGTGCTGTGTGGTCATCCCATTCCCCTGTGATTGGGCACAGCCCCACGTCTCCTGCTGATGGACCAAGGTGGGTCCAGACGGGCGTGGTTTGCACCTCACTGCTGCCCACTCACGTTACCGAAGATGTGCTCCTGGCCGCACTAGCTATGAGGCCCTGGCTTGGCTCCTGACCCTGGCTCGCCGTCTGACCTATCCCTGACTATGGCTTTTCTAGCACTGTTGCTCAGTCACTCAGTCGTCTCCGACTCCACAACCCTATGGACTGCAGCACGCCAGGCCTCCCTGTCCTTCACCAGCTCCCAGAGTTTGCTCAGACTCATGTCCATTGAGTCGGTGATGCTATCTAACCATCTCATCCTCTGTCATCCCCTTCTCCTTTTGCCTTCAATCTTTCCCAACATCAAGCTCTTTTCTAGTGAGTCGGCTCTTCTCATCAGGTGGCCAACGTATTGGAAATTCACCTTCACCTTCAGCATCAGTCCTTCCAATGAATATTCAGGACTGATTTCCTTTAGGATTGACTGGTTGGATCTCCTTGGAGTTCAAGGGACTCTTAAAAGTCTTCTCCAATACCATAGTTCAAAAGCATCAATTCTTTAGCACTCAGCCTTCTTTATGGTCCAACTCTCACAACCATACATGACTTTTGGAAATAGCATAGCTTTGACTGGACGGACCTTTGTTGGGAGAGTAGTGTCTGCTCTTTAATATGCTGCCTAGGTTTGCCATCGCTTTCCTTCCAAAGAGCAGGCACTCCTAGCATTGCTGCTGCTGCTGCTGCTAAGTCGCTTCAGTCGTGTTCGACTCTGTGCGACCCCATAGACGGCAGCCCACCAGGCTCCCCCGTCCCTGGGATTCTCCGGGCAAGAACACTGGAGTGGGGTGCCATTTCCTTTTCCAATGCATGAAAGTGAAAAGTGAAAGTGAAGTCGCTCAGTCGTGTCCGACTCTAGCGACCCCATGGACTGCAGCCTACCAGGCTCCTCTGTCCATGGGATTTTCTAAGCAAGAGTACTGGAGTGGGGTGCCATTGCCTTCTCCGACTCCTAGCACTAGAGCTATGTAAAAGTTTCTGGACACCAAATTTTGTGGATTCTGTCTCTAATTACTGCTGCATGGACTCTTTGGGGAGGGGGAAGCTACATGTAAATTGAATCTTTGTCTCTCTAGAAAAACCAGTCAGTAGTTTACACAGCTTCAAGGCAGATTGTTCAGAACTGGGAACCAGGTGTTTCTAAGCATCTCTCTGAGAATCTAGTTGGCTTACAAACAGCCGCTGAGCCAGTACAAGCTGTGGGCTCTGTGGTTCACCAGGTTGCCCCGGGCCCTCCCCAAATACTCCCAGTTACCACGCGTCTGACCTGTCCCACAAGAGGGCCAGCCTGCCGCGGGCTTGCTCGAGTTACTAAGAGCCCCAGCAAAGAGGGTCTTGAACCTGTGCTTCTCGGCCCCTCCCCCAGGAATCTGGTACAATATCCTCAGAGGCGTCGGGAAGCTTGCCGTCATCATCAACGTAAGTGACTTGGGGCCCTTCGGGAAGCTGGTCTCCGCCTACAGCCTCAGGCAGCCCCGCTGAGAGAGCGCCTCCTGGTTCTGCTGAGGAGTGGGGCGAGTTCAGGGCGGGGATGACACAGCTCCTCAGCCGCTCCCCGCAACCCGGGCAACACCCTCCACTGCGCCCACCTAGGCCCCTTAGTCCCCTTTCTCCCCAGAGTCCTGAGAGAAGGAGATAGAGGCAGACAGGGCGGAAGGGAGACCCAGAGAAAGAGATTCCATGTCAGCAACTCTTCTGCTCTTTAAAACAGTTCATTTTTTCTCCTTTATGTGAAGCTCACACCTGCTCTTTAAAGAAGGTTTGGGAAATGAAACATGGAGAGAAGAGGAACCTGCTAGCCAAATACATACACACACACACACACACACACATACATATACACACACATACATGCATGCACACACAGAGACACACACATACACACACATACACACAGACATACACACATATACACAGACACGCATATACATACACAAACACACACATAGAAACACACAGAGAGAGACACACATACATACACACATACACACACACGTGCACATACATACATACACACAGAGAGACACACATACACACACACACACACACACGCGTGCGCGCGCGCGCGCGAGCCTGCTGGGAACAGCACCCCCATGACCCTCCCTCCGCGCATCTGGTCCACACCTTCATGACACATGAACCCCAAGTACGAGCACCTCAGGAATGTCTGCAGTCATGTGGCCCTCACCCCTCCACCCACTGGCAGAGCCTGAGCCCCCCAGAAGCTGCCGCCTTGCATCTTGGCGGGGGCAGGGGGGCCAGGCAGACAGCCCCCTGGAGCAGATGGTCACAGTCATGGGGCTAACTCGGTCCCTATAGCACGGGAAGTGACACTCAGCCCAGACAAGAACCCTCAGATCCCTGGGACGTGCTCTCCCTGGAGGCAGGCCACCCCCATCAGCCACCCACTCCTGCCGGCTTAAGGCTTTGAAACCCATCTGTAAAGGGAGGCTGTGGGCAGAGCTCGTCCACCCATCCCAGCTGAGCCGGGGGCCACGTTTTAACGAGGAGGCGCTGGAAACACCGAGACACAGCCCCTCTGTGTGCAGCGTAAGCATGGGGCTGCTGTGAACAGAGCAGCTGGGAACAAATGGGGCGTCTCGTGAGAACAACCAGCTGCAACGATCACAGCAGCAGCCGCATCTTGAACGTTCCGGAAACTGCTAAGTCCTTCCCATAGAATGCCCACAAGTGTGCACATGACCCCTGGAGGCAGGGGCAGTGCCCCATCTTGCAGATGATACAGCTGAGGTACAGAGAGGTCAGGTGGCTTGCCCAGGGTCACAAAGCCAGCAAGAGGCAGAGCTGGTCTTTACCCCAGGCCTTCAGGTCCCTGCTCTGACACTGGCATCGCACCACTCTGTCTCGGGGACTGCTCCAGCACAGGGGAGCTGGATCTAGATTTTGCAGAATACAAGGCATCTTCCCTTCCTGCCTCATTCCCTTTCAAACAAGCCAGGAAGGAGAGGCACCTACCGTGGGTGCAGTTAGCCCTGTCTGACAAGAGGAAAAGCAGGCACAGAGAGGTCAGGCCACTTGCCCAGGGCCACCCAGCCAGCAAGAGGCAGCCAGCATCGTCCCCCAGCCTCCTCGTTCCAGGGCGCCCTGTTCTCATCCCCAGCGCTCTCCTCAGAATGCTGGAGGGGCTGATGGGGTGCCCCTAACCCTTCATTTGTTCACTTGGCGAGCCGGGGCCATGGGGTCACGTTTGCCAACGTGGGTCACTGGCCAGGCCCCAGGGCCAGCGCTGCCCAGGCTTAGGTGGGGCAGCGCCCCCTCCCCAATGGGGGCCACACTGACCACTCCGTTCCCTGGCCAGGCGTTTGTGATCTCCTTCACGTCTGACTTCATCCCTCGCCTGGTGTACCTCTACATGTACAGTGAGAACGGGACCATGCATGGCTTCGTCAACCACACCCTCTCTTCCTTCAACGTCAGCGACTTCCAGAACGGCACGGCCCCCAACGACCCCCTGGATCTGGGCTACGAGGTGCAGATCTGCAGGTACCGCCCAGCAACTTTCTTTTTTTTTTACATTTATTTGACTGCATCGGGTTTTGGTTGCACCATGTAAGACCTAGGCCCTGACCAGGGATAAAACCCAGGCCCCCAGCACTGGCAGCGCAGAGCCTGAGCTGCCGGCCTTCCAGGGAAATCCCCAACAACTCTCTTTAAAGAGCCCCATTTGGTGGGCTTCTGGAAAAAACCCAATTCTTTTGCCCAGTTCTTTTCGGGCAAATCACAGAACAGCTCAATCTTGCTTCAGAGAAAGAAAAAAAAAAGAGATTCCTGGGTTGGAGGTTGTTGTTGTTGCTTGTTGCTCAGTCGTGTGTGACTTTTTGCAACCCCATGGACTGCAGCTTCCCTGTCCTTCACCGTCCTTCTACCGGATGGAGGTAGGAGGTGATTTATCACGTCCTTTAACTAAGAAGTCCAGGATAGCTTCAGGCATGGCTGGATCCAGGGCCTGCCATTTGTCATCCAGCCCCATTCTGACACTGCCTCTCAACATGCCTCCTGCACATTGGCGTCATTTTCCGGCAGGCAGGAGGGAATCCCCCAGCAGTCCTCTCTACTCAAAAGTCTTGGTGGGAAGAATATTTCTTTCCCACAAGTCAGCATAAGTCCTAGGATTGAGTCTCACTGACCTGCCTTCAGTCACAGGCCCCTCCTTGAAACCAATCACTGTTGCCAGAGTGTGGGGTCTCTGGCTAGGTCTGGGTTATATGCCAGGGTGTGGGGTTGTGGCCATAGATTTGGGGACATCTCAAGGAAAACTGGGGTTTTCAAACAAGGGGTCATGGATGCTGGATAGGCAAAAGCAGCAGATACCTGAGACGGTCATTCAGAGCAGGCAGGGAGAGCCCCAGGAGAGACAGGGGCAGGGATGGGGTGTGGGTGGTGGGGGCGAGGGGTGCCCCAGGAGAGACGGGGGCAGGGATGGGGTGTGGGTGGTGGGGGCGAGGGGCACAGCCAGGCCTGGCCATTCACTGTGCATCTTCCATGGGCCAGCCTGGCAGGGTTAGGGGCTGGGGGCTCGGGCCTAGGGACTTGGGAACGGGCAACATGAACCCTGCTGTCCAGGGACCTTGTACAGGGGGCAGCAGAAGCGTAAACAGATCCAGTTAAAGGCGTAATAGTAGCTGGAAGCCTAGGGGAAGGGTGGGGGCATGGGGGGCGTTCCAGGGAGAGGGCATGTGGGTGAAAGCAGGGTGGTGGGCACGGGTGGGCTCTGGAGCGTAAAGCGTAAAGGCCCAGCATGGTGGACGGTGAGACCGAGGGAGCGGGCCGGAGCCGCGTATCCCGGCTCAGGAAACAGGACTGTGGTGTGATGGGCCCCGGGCCAAGATGAGGCTGAGGGCAGGGGGCAGAGCGGAGGCAGTGTGGCCGCAGCTCGCTCAGTATCCTCTGACGGGCTAAACCGCCTGAGACTCAGAACAGGAAGCCCTCAGGGACCAAGACACATGTCGCAAAGCCGGAGTGGCGAGGCCCGGGCCTTTCTGTGCAGGGCGGTGTTCACTCCAAGCCTGTTTACTCTTACTGTGCACCTAGCTCTGTTAAGCCCACCTGTCTGTCTTCATACCCTTGACCTGGCAGCAGGCTGTGAAGGAGGCTGCCAGGCTCCAGGGTACTGACAGCAATGAGCAGTAGCTTGTGGCTGCAGAAGAAAAACAAAACACAAAAACAAAACAACCAACAGCAAAAAAAACAGGTCCGAGAAATGGAAAACAGCACACCTGGGGTCCCGGGAACCGGCAGGCAGGCCCGCCCTGCGTAGGTGCAGCTGATGACTTTGAACAGCACCTGTGTCCCGGTGAGCCCCAGGGATTAAATTACAAGACGTGCTGTGTGTTCCGAGTCAGGGCAGGCACTGCACTTACTCTGAGACCCGTACAGCGGTGAAAATGAACAAGCTGGAGCCAGGCCTGCCAATGAGAGAAGGCAGACGACACGCAAATACACAACATGACACGCTGCGGGCTGTTCAGAGGCCCACCCACCGCATGTTTCAGGGCACACAGATGTGAAGAGGCCGGGTGAGCTGCTCCAACTCCCGCGTGGCCGCCGTGGGCAGGGTCGGCCTGGAGAGCTGGGGGTCCCTTCCTCCCCATCATCAGCAGGCCTGGGCTCCAGAGACCCCTGAGCTTCCAGTCCGGGCCCCCTGCTCGCCTCTCTTGCTTTGTTTGAACGCCCCACACCAAGAACACGCTCAGTCTAACCTATTTAACTCAAAATGAATTTCAGAGAAGAATGATTTCGAACAAAGAAGGCAGGGAGATAGGTGTTCGTTTTATTGTAAATCCCCTCAAAAGGTCAGTGTTGGTGTTTACAGGGTAAGCGTTGGTTCTCGAGAATGGAGCCCCAGGCACCCAGGTCTTCGAAGTAGCCCCCTATCCGAGCATTGGTCAGGAATCCTGGTCACGCAGCGGGGTGGGCAGCGGGAGGGCTGAGGAAACAGGCCAAAGACCCCGGGGGTTTTGTGGGGGTTGGTTTTGGGTTTTGGCCATGCCAGGTCATGGGATCTTCAGTCTTCCCTGCCGCCCTCCGGCTCTTAGTTGCAGCATGTGAGGTCTAGTTCCCTGACCAAGGATCGAATCTAGGCCCCGTGCGCTGGAAGCACAGACTCTTAGCTCCTGGACCACCCAAACACCCCCTTTTTAAGTGAGACCCTTGCCACCTTTCCCCCACAGAGCTGGAAGGTCATGGCCAGCCCTCTCTGCTCCCTGGGACTGTGGCTTTAGTCAGGCCCACCTGTCCGTTGGCCACAATTAAGTCCTGTGAGTGCTGTGAGCTCCACGCTGCTAGCTGCTCCCGCTCAAGCCACCTCCCAGGTAGTCGGCTGCAGGTGGAGCAGTACCCAGCCCAGCCCGCGGCCGTGGGTATAAAAAAAGCAGCTGAGAGCTGTGATCACTGCCACCATCTATCACCACACTGAAACAAGCGTGGTCTCACTGAACGCGCACAGCTGTGATCACTGCCACCATCTATCACTACACTGAAGCGAGCATGGTCTCACTGAACGCGCACAGCCAGCTCCAGAGAGGGCACTCTTGTCCCCGGTGTGGGGAGCTTGCAGGCTGAGTGCAAGAGCTGAGCCGGGGAAACAGCAAGATCATCTCTCACAGAGGTCAGTGCAGGTGGTGGGGCTTGGCACCTGGACACGTCTGTAAGTGGGCTTTGAGGTATGTGTAGGAGTTCACCAGGTAGCACAAACACATTTCCCAGCATCCTAGTGCGGCTGGCCCTGAGCACAGAAGGAAGAGGGAGGAGCAGGTGTGTGTGGCTGCTGACGGTGGGAGAGCAGTGGCCGCTTGTTCCCATAGGAGATCAGGTTGTACAACTTCTGCACAGCTCAGCAGCTGGCACCAGAGTGCCTTCCCCGCCCCATCCTGTCTCTGGGACTGGCAGCTTACTGCTGCGCAGGCTTTCTGAGACTTCTGTCCTGTTGCCTCAGAAGACACACAGCTCTGTGGATGAGGGGCCCTATCTGTGCCCCCAACAGCCCTAACCCCTGGAATGGGGCCTGGTATGCAGCACTGCTCACTAAATTCTTGTGACGTGACTAAGTGAGGGAATGCCAGGCTGAGGCCCAGAGAGGTCAAGCGATGCCACAGGGACACACAGTGAGGCGGGAGCCCAGTCTGGGTCTGTACCAGGCCCACACCCCCAGAGCCAGGGGCCTCCTCTCCTGGGCCCCCAATGGGGCCCCAGCTTTCCAGTGACCGGCAGAATGCACCTGCAGCCCTGTACCTGGAAAACGCCCTTTCTCGGAAAGAAAGCGAGGCTTTCTCAGGCGGCTTTGGGGAAGCTCTTCCCACACAGAGAGGGTTGGTCCTGTTAAAACCGGGCACCCCAAATTTGGGAGCAGCTGGGGGGCCTAGGTGGGGACAGAACCCCGGGTTCCCCTTCTTCCTCTGCCCCCACCTCGGGCATCTCTGGACCTCTGACAAAAAGGCAGAACTAGAGCCGTGGAGGCCCCCATGCTCCCGCTGTACAAGGGGCAGAGGCGGGCCCTGGGGGCCCTGGGAGTGAGCACTGTCTCCCAGCAGGGCATCAAGAGCCACATCCAGAAGCCGTAAGAAGAGGGGTGGGTGGATATTTATCACAGGGAGATAAGGACGTAACACTTGGGGAGGTGCCCTTCGGGCACTGGGGCTGGCAAGGTGGCAGGGGACAGGGTGGACCTGACCACACCAGCAGTGTGTTTAACCTCATACATGGGCTACTTTGCAAGAACGTTTCATTTTTTTCCAATAGTTCCCCCACAGAGAGGGGAAAGCCTGAAAAAGCTGTTTTCACACTGGATCTCACAGCACGTGGCCTGGAATTCTGTGGACGCAGGGGGCGGGTGGGCTGGGTTGAGGCTCTGGTTTAGGGACCCCATCCCCTTCTACCCAGAAGGCCCCACTTCCTGTGTGTGACTCATTGGAGTCTCCAGGGTGGGGGTTCTTTTTGTTACCAGGGCTGCACTACCTTCAGAGTTTGGGATCCCTGGGCAATATAGTCCCAGAGCCCCCTGCTGTGGGCCCCCAGCTGGGCTTATGGGGACACCCTTGCAGGCCTGCCCAGCCCACGTGGGCACCGGGATCCCTTCTGGTGTGGGGAGAAGCCCCCCACACTGTGTGAGCCGGCAGGGCTGGGGGCTGTCCTGCAGGCGGCCCAGGCTCTCCTGATGCGAGTCCTGCGGCGGAGCCGGACCCCAGCTCCTCCTGAAGGCCCACCTCGATTTTGCAGGTACAAAGACTACCGGGAGCCGCCATGGTCGGAACACAAGTATGACATCTCCAAGGACTTCTGGGCCGTCCTGGCCGCCCGGCTGGCCTTTGTCATCGTCTTCCAGGTGCGAGGGCCTGCTCGACTTCCGGAAGGGCTGGGGGCTGAGGCGCCAAGGATGCGCTGTTGCCCAGAAAAGGGTCAGGAGGGCAGGAACTGGCCAGGGTCAGGGGTTTGGAGGCTGGAGGACTCACCCTGGTCACCCTGGGGTGTGAGGTGCTGGTGACCCCAGGCCCTGGCCAAGGAGAGGTCCCAGATCCTCCTGAGTTAAAGGAAGGTGGGGATGGGAGGTGGTCAGGGCTGGCGGGGTCCTGGCTGACACCAGCCCCCACCTCCAGCAAGCAGGGGACCCGGCCCTGCCAGTCCCAGTCTCCCGGGAGGGGAGCTAACCCTGAGGCCAAGGATCCAGACCCGGAAGCCAGCCGGCACACGGCACTGAGACCCCAGCTGGGGCGGTCGTGCTGAGGTTGCCTCCAGGGTGTCCCCCTAGCCTGGGGTCCCAGGAACTGGGGTCAAGCCCCAGCCCTGCCCCTCTACACATTGTGGCCCCCGCCAGGACCCCCAGCCCCTGAGGCCCCCTGCCTCGACCACCAGCCTTCCACAACCCACTGCAGTCAGACTAGTATCTGGGGCCCAGTTCCCCAGAAGCTGAGCCTGAGATGAGGATTCTGGTGCAAACGGGTTATTGAGGGAAGCCCTTGTTGCGGGGCAGTTGGGGTGGGGTGGGTGCTGCTCAGCAGGAAGGGGGCCTGGGCCAGAGCGTGAATCCTGCCACACAAGTGGGCCCACCTTGATGCAGGAGAGTGCCTCTGGTCTGCCCACGTGGCCCTTCATTGGCTTCAGGCCAGGACCAGGGAGACGGAAGGGGGCAGTTCCCTGCAGACAGGCAGCTTTGAGTGTCAGCGGCCACAGCTGAGGGCTGGGAACGTCAACCAAGAAAGATGACGGGGGATCGGGGGGTGGGGGGGGAACCGGCACCCTCTATGACCAGTAGACTGACTCAGTCACATGTGCTCACAAGTGCTGGTCAGATGGAAGTTTGAAAACTAGAGATTTCCATCAGTCTATGAAAGCCAACTCGTCTGCATTCTACAGACCAGAAATGTAAGCAGAGAGGCGGCTGGCATGGATTCAGGGCAATCCTGGGAGGCCTGACAAAGGGCAGAAGGGCCTGCGGAGTCCTCAGAGATGGCTTAAGCTCCATTTGTTTGTGTTCTTTGCGTTTTAACTACTTTCCCTTGAAGCCTTAGCACTTGTTGTATTTAATCCCCTGGTAGCTCAGCTGGTAAAGAATCTGCCTGCAATGCAGGAGACCCTGGTTCAATTCCTGGGTCGGGAAGTTCCCCTGGAGAAGGGATGGGCTATTCTTGGGCTTCCCTGGTGGCTCAGATGGCAAAGAATCCACTCACAATGCTGGAGACCTGGTTTCAATCCCTGGGTCAGGAAGATTCCCTGGAGGAGGAAATGGCAACCCGCTCCAGTATTCTGGAGAATCCCATGGACAGAGGAGCCTGGTGGGCTACAGTCCATGGGGTTGCAGAGTCAGACACAACTGAGTGACTAAGCATGCGTTGAGGAGGGAAAGAAAAAGGAACCCTCTTACACTGCTGAAAGGAATGTAAAAGGATGCCTCGGCTACAGTCCATAGGGTCCCAAAGCATCGGACACGACTGAGTGACTAAGCACAACCAATCAGATCATTTCTTAAGCCTGGAGATACAGACTCATGCAGACAGTTTTCCTGTTCAAGAAGGCCCACTTCCTGTCTCATCTATGACCTCCGGGGAAACCAAGGCCAGGGAGGTGCAGGGGGTATCTGAGGTCACAGGGCCGGGGTGATGGGCGGAGCAAGGTGCTGTCCGTTGGGGCGCAGGGGGAGGTGGGAGCGTTTCCGGGGTCGCCCCTCCCAGCCCCCCGACGCTGACTCTCCTTCCAGAACCTGGTCATGTTCATGAGCGACTTTGTGGACTGGGTCATCCCCGACATCCCCAAGGACATCAGCCAGCAGATCCACAAAGAGAAGGTGCTCATGGTGGAGCTGTTCATGCGGGAGGAGCAGGGCAAGCAGCAGCTGCTGGACACGTGGATGGAGAAGGACCGGAAGAAGGCGGAGCCCTGCAACAACCACAGCCCCGCCCCAGCCGCCCCGCCCCTGCCCCCGCCCCCGGAAGGCCCCGACTTCCCCGGAGGCTCCCTGTAGCCGCTGGGCAGCCCCAGCCACCGCACTCTCCATCCCGGGCAGGCGGCTTCTCACACCCACCTGGCCCCTGGGCTCCTGGGTTTGTGGCAAACCTGGAAAACCGCCTTGTAGTAGGACAGTGTTTCTCCATCTTTTTCTACTTTGTTTTGTTTTGTTTTCTGTTGTTTTTGCACAAAACCATTATGCAGGGAATCCTGTTTAGTGTTCAGCGTTAATCAAAATGACCGCTGGGGACAGGGTGGCATGCAGCAGATGCGGGTGTTTTGTGGACACAATGCTTGGAGTCTGGGGTCTCCTTGGCAGTTGGGAGGTGAGCCCCCAGAAGTCATCTTCTTTAAACCCTCCTGATGCCTTAAGAAAGGTGAGGTGGCATTCCAAAGCATCGGGCAAAAGCTGGTGAGAGATTTGAGGGCAAACAGAGAAATGGATGAGGGATGACGTTGTTGACACCCGTTCCAAATGACGTCACTTGTCTCTAGGTCGAAAGAGATTGTTTCATCGCCTTTTCCTTCCATGGGTTCAGAAACCGAGACACTGCTCAAAATGCAAGGTGCCGTGGCTGTGTCGCTCGGACGGCCTGGGGGCCCCGGCTTCCCTCTGAGAGAATCAGCAGGGTGCAGGCGTCTGAGTAAGCAGTGACAGGCACCTCCCCCCACCACAGTGAAAGAGGAAATGGTATTTCTCAGCTGGTGTCTGACCCTGAGACCCCGTGAACAGTACAGGCTTCTCTGTCCATGGAGTTCTCCAGGCAAGAATACTGGAGTGGGTTGCCTTTCTCTTCGTCAGGGGATCTTCCTGACCCAGGGATCGAACCTGGGTCTCCTGCGTTGCAGGCAGATTCTTGACCATCTAAGCCTCCAGGGAAGCCCACAGGGTGACAGAAAAATGAGCAGTGAGAGATTGTGACCTCGGAGGCGTTTCTGCAGACAGCTTTAGGGTTTCAAGAAGTCTTAAGGTTTCCAGGGGTACTTTTGCAGCTTCAGCATATTTATTGGGTTTGTTTGTTTGATTAAATCAGTTCTACAGTGGATTTAAGGGTTTTTCCTCTGTAGCTCAAAGGTGGAAGGCGTTTATTTTATTAGCTAACCAAATATCATTGAGAGGAATTTGAACTACTGTTACTACCAAAGATTTTTATTAATAAAGGCTTCTATTTTGGTAACACTTCTCTATATTTTTACTTACAGGAATGTTACTGTTGGAAATTATCATTTTAAAAAACTTGTAAAAACAAACCTCCATAGCTGATAGGAATGGTCTCAACTTGCAGCCCCATTATACTAACGATGATCTGAAGTTTCTCAAGCACGCAGAGAAACGTAAGAGAAACGTTCCAGCAAAGGGAGGGGCGAAAACACGAACATGTTTGTCTTGAACATGTGGTTGGTGAGCGCGGACATTCCCGTAAGCTGTCAATTAGGAGGGACGTCCGCAGGTGTCATAGCTTTTTGTTACTTGCTAAAATCATGCCATCTGATGCTTCTGCTTTCTCTTGTACAGTAAGTAGTTTGAAATGGGGTTTTTGTATATAAACATTGTATTAAAAATGAGGTGATTACCGAATATCCTTTTATGGAAACCTTTTCTTTTTTAAAAAGTGAATGTACACAGATACACAAAGGCTGAACATGCATCTGAATAAATTTGTATACATGAATCTTCCTTCCAAACCCTGTCCACGTGACTTCTGCCCCCAGAAACTCAAGGGGCCAACCTCAGAGTCCCCTCATGATTGAACCTGCAAACTCAGGGAACTCGTAAGCCTCCATTTCCTCAACGCAGGACACGGGACCCATTCTGATGTTCCTGGGACTTTGTCCGAGAGGATGTGCATATGTATGGCTGTGTGGGTCTGTGTGTGCACGTGGGATTGTGCCTGTGTGTGTGTCTCTGTTGCTTTGTCTACACCTATGCACAACTGAAGCCAGAAGGAGAAGGGGGTGGCAGAGGAAGAAATGGTTAGATGTCATCACTGACTCACTGGACATGAGTCTGAGCAAACTCCGGGAGATGGTGAAGGACAGGGGAGCCTGGCATGCTGCAGCGGGTCACAAGGAGCTGGACACGACTGAGGGACGGAGCAACAATGTGGGGGTGGACACACCTTTCCAGCCGCCTCTTCCGCGATCCCCACATCCTGACCCCTGGTCCCGCCAACCCAACAGAGTAGTACTGAAGATTTCGTGGACCTAAAATTGCCCCCAAACCTTTAGGGGAGCATCCCAGGATTGCCAGTGTGTTTTCTTTTTTCCTATTGATTTACTTATCTCGCTAGGGCTTTGTTGTGGCGTGTGGACTCTTAGTTGCAGCACGTGGGATCCAGCTCCCTGACCAGGGATCAAACCCAGGCCCCCTGCACTGGAAGCGTGGAGTCTTAGCCACTGGACCGTCAGGGAAGTCCCGCCCGTGTTTTCATTTGGGCGAATGGGGACACCTTTTCTTTAACCCATCACCTATAATCCCCATCGTTTCTTGAAAGAAAGACTCTCTTTTGCATCCAAACATCAGTGAGGCCTCAACCCGCAGGCCTGCAGGGCACCCCTGGAGCTGCTGTGTCCCCAAGGAAGTCTCAGCAAACCCGAGCCCAAGAGGCCCTGGCTGCCCCGCCATCAAGAGCGTCCTTCTAAAGCTTGAGGGCGGCTCCCAGGCCAGCATCGGCCCTCCCCTCTCATGGGGCCTCCCAGGGGCCTGAGAGGCTCACAGGGGACCTTTGGCCCCTCCGGGTTGTGAGGAAACGTCGTCGTCTCAGAGTGGGGCGGTGATCCGCCCCCCGCCCCACCAAGAGCACAGGGCTCCCTGACAGCCAGAGCTTACAGACACGCATCCCTGCAATGTTCAAGAAGCAGCCGTGAGCAAGGCAGACACAGCCCCGTCCCTCAGGGGCGACTTCTTGCAGCAGGCATCAGATGCGGAGCGAGAAAATGCACCCCAGCACAGGATCGTCTCAGAGGAAGGAAGGGGTGCTGATGAAAATATAACAGGGGTGTGGCTGAGGGTCACTCAGAGTGACCAAGTTGAGCAGGAAGGCCCCCAGAGTCTGAGCAGGGAGGAGCCGGAATGTAAAAGCCTGGAGAAGGGCCAGAGGTTCCAGCAGCAGCGGCAGGCACAAAGGCCCTGAGGCAGCGGTGCGCTGGGCGGGTTGTAGGAGCAGCGAGAAGTTCGTCATGTCTGGGGGGCGCAGGGCGGGAGGCGAGGAATCAGGAAGCAGCGCACACCAGCCGCCCCCCTGCCTGCCCCAGCTCCCTGAGGACTTCGACCTTGGCAGGAAGTCCACGGCAGGGGCTGGCGGCCTCCACCAGGGCAGGGATGGAGCTGACTCACACAACTCAAGGTCTTGGTGGTGTTGGGTGGAGACTGCAGAGGGGTTGGGAGCCAGGGAGGAGAGATGCAGAAATTCAGGTGAGCGATGTAGGCCTTGGACAAGGGTGGGAGGAGGTGGGGGGGCGGGGGGAGCCACCAGATTAACTTCACAAAGACCTGGGCTCTGGCAGCAAAAGGACCCCCAGAGATGAGCGGGGCAGATGGCACCGTCGTTTCACAGACAGGCACAGTGGGGACCAGAGAGGGTCAGGGCTCCGCTCTGGTCTCACTGCAAGCTGGCCCCACAGGTGCCCCTTGGACCCAGGACCCTGGCACCTGGCGCCGAACAGTTTCTGCTCCTGGTCCCTGGAGTGGAGTGGCAGGAGCAGGGCAGGGCTGAGCCCCAAGCACAGACAGTGAAGGACTGGGGCTCATGGGGGCCTGAGGCCCGGGGCGGGGTCCCTCATGCCAGTGATTGACCCTGAAGGTGAAGGCCGCCTTGAGCTGTGACCAGCCTAAGACACCTCTGTTTTGTTCAGTGCTCATTAAATCTTACTTAATTTAATATATAAAAAGGGCCTCCCTGGTGGCTCAGACGGTAAGGAGTGCCTGCAATGCAGGAGACCCAGCTTTGATCCCTGGGTCGGGAAGATCCCTTGGAGAAGGAAATAGCAATGCTCTCCAGGATTCTAGCCTGGAGAATCCCATGGACAGAGGAGCCTAGCGGCCCACAGTCCACGGAGTCACAAAGAGTCGGACACGACTGAGTGACTGATGTTTTCACTTTTCAGTATACAGAAAACTGCACAAATCTTGAGTATACACTCAACTGTGTATACTCAACTGTGTAAATTCAATTCACACACACCTCTGTAATCAGCACCCCAGAAGCCTCCCTTGGTGCTCCCGTCTGGTCACCCCTCCTCACCCAACTGTGACCCTGGTCCCTACCCACCATCCTGACTTCAGCAGCTGGTTTGAAAGAGGAGAATGAAAAAGTTGGCTTAAAGCTCAACATTCAGAAAACTAAGATCATGGCATCCGGTCCCATCACTTCACTGCAAATGGATGGGGAAGCAGTGGCAGACTTTATTTTGGGGGGCTCCAAAATCACTGCAGATGGTAACTGCAGCCAGGAAATTAAAAGATGTTTGCTCCTTGGAAGAAAAGCTATGACCAACCTAGACAGCATATTAAAAAGCAGAGACATTACTTTGCCAAAAAAGGTCCATCTAGTCAAAGCTATGGTTCTTCCAATAGTCACGTATGGATGTGAGAGCTGGACTATAAAGAAGGCTGAGCGCTGAAGAATTAATGCTTTTGAACTATGGTGTTGGAGAAGACTCTTGAGAGTCCCGTGGACTGCACGGAGATCAAATCAGTCCATCCTAAAGGAAATCAGTCCTGAATATTCATTGGAAGGACTGATGCTGAAGCTGAAACTCCCAACTTTGGCCACCTGATGCGAAGAACTGACTCACTGGGAAAGACCTTGATGCTGGGAAAGATTGAAGGGGGGAGGAGGGGACGACAGAGGATGAGACGGTTGGATGGCATCACCGACTCGATGGACATGAGTTTGAGTAAACTCCGGGAGTTGGTGATGGAGAGGGAGGCCTGGCCTGCAGCAGTCCATGGGATCGACTGAGGGACTGGAGTGAATTGAACCCCATTTGCCTGGTTTCACTTGTGGGTGGCTGCTGCCCTCTGCTGGCTGCCTGTGGGAGCTGCACTTGGGGATGAACAAGATGCAGCACTTGAGGCCTTGCGTTGGTTATCTGTTTGCCGCCCTGCAAATGACCATGAACTTAGTGACTTAGTACAGCAACGTACTGTCTTACAGTTCTGTAAGCCAGACTTCTGACACAGGCCTCACAGAGTTAAGATGCAGGTGTGAGCGAGGCTGCGCCCTTCCCACCATCTCCAGCCACGGCAGCCAGTCTCTCCCGCAGCTGTCTCTCCAGCTCGCCGCTCAGGAGGACCTGGCTTGGCTTGAGTCCCTGGGATGATCCAGGGTGACCTCCCCCCACCTCAGAGTCCTTCATCTTCATCACACCTGCAAAGTCGTTCCCGCCACGTAAGTTGACTTATTCACAAAGTCCGGGAACTGGAATCGGACACCTCGGGGCCATTGTTGTGTCCACCATGTACTCCCACCCCCAGGGAAAAAACTAACTGCCTCCAAGCAAAGCCCACAGTCCCCAGATATCTATGGAAAGGCTTCATCAGGAATGAGAGAGATCAAAACAAACAGGAGGAGGAGGAGCCTGGGGGGACACTGAGATGACACAGAGAAGAAAGAAAAGCAACTCTGTTCATCATCCTTGGGAGTAAAGACCAATGCGCATGGGAGTCCCAGGTGGCGAGTGGTAAGCAATCTGCCAGCCAGTCTAGGAGACACGTGTTCGATCCCTGGGTCAGGAGGATTCCCTGGAGAAGGGAATGGCAACCCCCTCCAGTGTTCTTGCCTGGAGAATCCCACGGACAGAGGAGCCTGGGGGGCCATGGTCCATGGTCTTACAGAAGAGTCAGACGTGGCTGAGCGCGCGCAGGTAGCAGCGGCTCATGCGTTTTCAGTGCGGCGCAGCGCTCCACCCTGTGAGTGAAACTCAACCAACTGTCACTCATTACGTGTGCTTTGGTGGTAAACTTATTGCAATTACAAGTTACTCTGCTGAGATCTCCCTGCAGGAGCCGGTCACTGCAGTACTTCCTCTAGGGCAGTTGGTTGCTTGTCTTCGAATGGCTCACAAGCTGGGAATGACTTGTATATTTGAAATGGTTGGGGGAGGGGAAGAATATCTGTGACATGAGACTGTTACATGGAATTCAAATTTCAGTATCTAGAAATAAACTATTATTGGAACATAAAGACCAGTGTGCCTCCATGAAACCAGAAAAAGGTGCTATTTTCTTTCTTTTTTTAAAGAGGCAATGCTAATGAAAGGAAAATACAAAAACTAGACTTCACCAAAATTTAAAATTTGGTGGGGGGGGGGGCGTGGGGTCGGAGGATACCCAACTGAATGAAATGGCAATTCACAAAATGGGAGAAAATAATCGCAAATCATATTTCTGATAAGAGACATAACTGGAATATCCGAGGATCCCCTACAACTCAGCAACAGATAGACCAGCAACCCAGTTAAAAGTGGACAGAGAGCTTGACTGGACATTTCTCCAAAGACGTACAAATGGTCAATAAGCTCATGAGAAGACGCTCAACATCACTGGTTACCAGGGAACCGGAAGTCACACCCACACCCACCACTGCACGCCCCCTGGGATGCCTAGGATCCCAAACCAGAAAATGCTGAGACTCGTGAGGGTGTGGAGAAGGTGGAACCCTACTGCTTTGCTGGTAGAAATGTAAACTGCTGCAACCTCCATGGCAAAGGCTGTGATGCTTTCTCAGAAAAATGAAACAGTGACCGTGTGATCCAGTATTTTCACTTCTGGGTACACAAAGACAAGAATCCGCAGCAGGGACTCACCCTGGTATACGCGCGTTCCCCTACGGCTTCACAGGGACTTCCCGATGATCGGTTCACAGAGGAAGAGGAGACTAAGGCGTCAGGGACTCACCCTGGTACACGCACGTTCCCCTACGGCTTCACAGGGACTTCCCGATGATCGGTTCGCAGGGACTCACCCTGGTATACGCGCGTCCCCCTACGGCTTCACAGGGACTTCCCGATGATCGGTTCGCAGGGACTCACCCTGGTATACGCGCGTCCCCCTACGGCTTCACAGGGACTTCCCGATGATCGGTTCGCAGGGACTCACCCTGGTATACGCGCGTTCCCCTACGGCTTCACAGGGACTTCCCGATGATCGGTTCCCAGAGGAAGAGGAGACTAAGGCCTGGTTATGGCTGGTTTTATGTGATACACTGACGGCCCCCAAAGGTGGATGGTCACAGCACTACAGCCCCTCTCTGGGGCATCCCGGAGGGACAGTGGAGAAAGAGAGAGCCTCCCAGTGGGCAGAGCTTCAATCAGAACACCTGAAGGAGTGAGAAGAGGTCTGGGAGAGTTGGGGAGAGTTGTTCCAGGAGCTATTTGACATCTATAGACACATCACCCGATGACACAATTTTTCAAGCATCCACGAAACATTTCCTGAGACAGGCCACATGCTGGGCCTTAAAACAAGCTCAGCAAGTTCAAAGGGATTGAAACCATCCAGAACGTGTTCTCTGACTGTAACAGAATCAAACTATAATAGGAACCAATGACAGAAACTCATGCTGAGTCACTGCTCAGTCGTGTCCGACTCTGTGACACCATGGACTGGGGCCAGCCAGGCTCCTCTGTCCACAGTATTTTCCAGGCAAGAATACTGGAGTGGGTTGCCATTTCCTCCCCCAGAGGATCTTCCTGACCCAGGGACTGAACTCACTTCTGCATTGGCAGATAGGTTCTTTACCAGTGAACCAACTGGGAAACCCTAATGACAGAAAGGCAACAGGCAAATCTCTAAACCCAAGTAAATGACGCAGCACAATTCCAAATAAACCTGGGTCAAAGAGAAAGCCTCAGAGGAAAGAAAAAGACATAGAAATAAATGAAAATAAAAACACAGCATCTCAAAATTTGTAGGACACAGCTAAAAGCAATGTTGAAAATGCTTATCTTAGAAGTGAATGACCTACATGCCTACCTCAAGAAACTAGAATGAAAAAAAAAAGCAAAATAAATCCAAAGCAAGGAGAGGGAAATAAAATAGCCAAGACAAGGCAAAATATGAAATAAAAATAGGGAAAGAGAGAAAAATCGTTGAAACAAAAAACTAGTTCATTGCAAATAAATAAAATTGATAAACTTCTAGCAAGACAGAGAAACATACAGAGAGAAGACGCAAATCACCAATTTCAGGAATGAAATGGAGGATTCGTTACAGATCTTGTAGCCATTAAAAGGATAACGCTACAGAGTGACCATGTGCATGCTAAGTCGCTTCAGCCACGTCCCACTCTGTGACTCAATGGACTGCAGCCTGCCAGGCTCCTCTGTCCACAGGGATTCTCTAGGCAAGAATACGGGAGTGGGTTGCCATGCCCTGCTCCAGAGGATCTTCCCAACCCAGGGATCAAACCCGTGCCTCCTGTGGTTCCTGCATCGCAGGTGGATTCTTTCCTGCTGAGCCGTGGGGAAGACGCAGACTGAATGTGTCCCTCCAAAACTCACGTCGAAACTCTACCCTCCCGCCTTGTGATGGTGTTTGAAGGGGGCCCCCATGATGAGATTAATGCCCTTAAAAACATCTGGAGAGAACTTGCTTCCCTCTCTGTTTTTCTCCACGTGAGACTACAGTGAGCGCTCAGAGTCTGCTCTCTGGCACAGGCCCTCACAAGACCCCAAACCTGCTGACAACCTGCTCACAGATTTCCTGCTTCCAGGTTCCTGAGAAATAATTTCTGTTGTGTATAATCCACCCAGTCAATCAGTTCAGTTCAGTTGCTCAATCGTATCCCACTCTTTGCGACCCCATGGATTGCAGCACGCCAGGCCTCCCTGTCCATCACCAACTCCCAGAGCTTGCTCAAACTCATGTCCATCGAGTCGGTGATGCCATCCAACCATCTCATCCTCTGTCATCCCCTTCTCCTCCTGCCTTCAATCTTTCCCAGCATCAGGGAATGAGTTAGTTCTTTGCATCAGATGGCCAAAGTATTGGAGTTTCAACTTCAGCATCAGTCCTTCCAATGAATATTCAGGACTGATTTCCTTTAGGATGGACTGGTTTGATCTCCTTGCAGTCCAAGGGACTGTCAAGAATCTGCTCCACCACCACAGTTCAAAAGCATCAATTCTTCAGTGCTCAGCTTTCTTTATGGTCCAACTATCACATCCAAACATGACTACTGGAAACACCATAGCTTTGACTAGACGGACTTTTGTTGGCAAAGTAATGTCTCTGCTTTTTAATACGTTGTCTAGGTTGGTCATAGCCTTTCTTCCAAGGAGCAAGCATATTTTAATTTCATGGCTGCAGTTACCATCTGCAGTGATTTGGGAGCCCAAGAAAATAAAGTCTCTTACTATTTCCATTGTTTCCCCATCTATTTGCCATGAAATGATGGGACCAGATGCCATGATCTAAGTTTTTTTGAATGTTGAGTTTTAAGCCAACTTTTTCACTCCCCTCTTTCACTTTCATCAAGAGGCTCTTTAGTTTCTCTTCACTTTCTGCCATAAGGGTGGTGTCATCTGCATATCTGAGGTTATTGATATTTCTCCTGGCAATCTTGATTCCAGGTGTGCTTCATCCAGTCTGGAATTTGCATGATGTACTCTGCATATAAGTTAAATCAGCAAGGTGACAATATACAGCCTTGATGTACTCCTTTCCCAATTTGGAACCAGTCCGTTGTTCCATGCTCATTTCTAACTGTTGCTTTTTGAGCTGCATACAGATTTCTCGGGAAATCTATGGCACTTTGCTCCAGCAGCGCTAATGGACGAAGACAGAAAATAAGGGAATTCTACAATCACTATGTTCATAAATTCTAAGGCTTTAGAAAAATGGACCCATCCTCAAAACTGCACAAACTGCCAAAACTCAGTCAAGATGAAGGAGACAATTTGAATCGCCTTGTAACTGTCAAATCCATAAAAGTAAGATTTGACAAACTGGGCCTCATAAAAAGTTAAATTCTGGACTTTCCTGGTGACTCAGTGGATAAGGATCCACCTGGTCAATCCCTGGTCCGGGAAGATTCCACTTGCCCGGGAGCAAATAAGCCTGTGAGCTGCACAGGCCACACCTCCTGAAGCCCACACATCGCAGAGCCTGGGCTCCCCAGCGAGAGAAGCCCGAGCACCACAGCTAGAGAGCAGCCCGTGCTCACCGCAGCTAGAGAAAAGCCCACACAGCAACCAAGACTCAGCACAGCCCCCCAAATCCATAAAAGCTAAATTTTTGTTTTGTGAAATATCTTGTAAGGAAGATGAAAAGATAAGCTACCCAGCAGGCGGTTGTTGGTTATCCACTGTGAATACAGCAGGGTGTGCGTGAGATTCCCAAAGCCCCTAACTATCCCTTCCCCCTCAGCAACCATAGTCTATGCGCCTCCTTCTGTTTCCATTGGCTGTACGTGTTGGGTGCCAGCCTGGACGGGAGGACGGTCTGGGGAGAATGGATCCATGTATACGTATGGCTGAGTCTCTTCGCTGTCCATATAAAACGACCGCAACATTGTTGATCCGCTATGTGTACACGCTTAGTGGCTCAGTCATGTCCGACTGTTTGCGACTCTATGGACTGTTGCCTGGACTGCAACACGTGGAGGCTCTGTGGGGGAGACAGGCAGAAAACAGAGGAGGAAGGAAAATGTGTAGTGAGCCAAGGAATGCCGCGTGCGAGGGAAGAGGAGCACTGCGGCAGGGGTGCGGCAGGG
This sequence comes from Bos taurus, assembly GCF_002263795.3. Lineage (NCBI taxonomy): Eukaryota > Metazoa > Chordata > Mammalia > Artiodactyla > Bovidae > Bos > Bos taurus. Next base: position 47,367,634 of record NC_037356.1, read on the forward strand.
GGAACGTGCTTAAACCGGCTTGGACCGCCTCCCACCCCAGCCTCCTGCCCTAGCTCCGCCGCGTCTCCCTTACGATCAGACCCCCGGGGCCTCGGACCTTGCTCTTCTTTCAGCTCCCCCTCCGCTGGTGACCGCATCCTGTAGGTGGGGAAACAGAGCCAATCGGATGGATAGAGACAAGTGAGAAGCTTTATTCTAAGACTGGCTCACATGACAGTCATGGCGGCCAGGAAGCCCACCGTCTGCCATCCGCAAGCTGGGAACCAGAATGGCTGGTGGGTAATTCAGTCTAAAGGCCTGATAATGGGGGTGGGGGGCCGCGGGGCAATGCTGCTCCAGTGGAGACGGAATCCTCCCTCCCTCTGCCTTTTCATCCTACTTGGATGATGCCCACCTGAACTGGGGAGGGTCACTCGCTTTTCTTAGACAATTCAAGTGGTAATCTCTTCTAGAAGCACCCTCACAGACACACCCAGAAATAATATTTTACCAGATCCCTGGGTAGCCCTTGGCCCAGTCAGGTTAACACGATTAACCATCACAAGCAACATCTATTTGCAGGATACTTCCAAATTCACAGGCTTCCCTGGTGACTCAGACAGTAAAGAATCTGCCTGCAATGGAGGAGGCCTGGGTTTGATCCCTGGGTCAGGAAGATCCCCTGGAGAGGGAATGGCAACCCACTCCAACATGCTTGCCTGAAGAATTCCATGAACAGAGGAGACTGGTGGGCTACAGTCCATGGAATTGCAAAGAGTCAGACAGGACTGAGCAACTTTCACTCTCCCAAATTCACATCTCCTGCCCAGATTTCCGTCCCAAACCCTGGCTCCGTGCATCCCATTGTCCGTGACCATGTCCATCAGGTTCTCCCCACATTCACCCTGGGCTCGGGTAGTCGTCGGGCAGCCACAGTGAGCAGCAACTGGAAGTGGGATCTCAGTTCCCTGGGAATCAAACGCAGACCACAGCAGTGAGAGCGCCAGACCCTAATTGTTAGAGCACCAGGAGCCAGTGGCTAGCATCAGGGCCCTGGCGCCTGCCTGCTCGAAGAAAGCACTCAGCGAAGAGATGAAAGCAGAGAGGCAGGGAAACTGTTCATTATGGGAGAAGATCCACGTAGAGAAAGCACGAGCAGACAGAGAGACATGCACACTTTGGGGTGGTTTAAGTCACTTACCTGAAGAACTGACTGCTTTTGATCCAGCCAGTCCATCCTAAAGGCAATCAGCCCTGGATATTCATGGGAAGGGCTGTCGCTGAAGCTGAAGCTCCAATACTTTGGCCACCTGATTCGAAGAGCCAACTCATTGGAAAAGACCCTGATGCTGGGAAAGACTGAAGGCAGGAGGAGAAGGGGACGACAGAGGATGAGATGGCTGGATGGCATCACTGACTCAATGGACATGAGTTTGAATAAGCTCCGGGAGTTGGTGATGGACAGGGAGGCCTGGCTGCTGTAGTCCATGGGGTTCCAAAGAGTCGGACACGACTGAGCGATTGAAAAACAACAACAAATCACTTACATGGGGGAAGTTCTTCTGGGCTCCTCTGGCCGATCATCTTGCTCGTCTGGCCCTGAGTCGTACCTTATCTGATGCAGGGTCCTCCCCTGCGTGCATGCCCATCTTTTAGCCAAGATGGGTTCCAGCGCAGGGGTCTCTGGGGAGTTGGTAGACCATATTATGGCCTAGCATTCCCTCCCTTGAGGACCCTTTCTGTGCGTGTATAGTCTGGAAGGTCTCCTTGACCCCAAGAATGAGAAGTATGTGGTCTCTTCATCTCTTCCCTACGGAGGGCTCAGCCCCTTGCTGTTCCTGCCATTCCCGTCATCTTAAAGTGTCCACAGGAGACAAAGCCCGGCTGCTCATCCTGTTCCTGTTATTCCATCTATTTTTCAAATGTAAACAGGAGGCTAGAGGTAAATGTCTAAACTGGGACCCGTCTATCTCCTGCCTCAAACCCACCCACACCTTCCCCAGGTGAGCTAATAGACATTCCACCCTTCAGACCTGACGAGCATCTCAACGCTCCTCGTTTACATGCACCCCAGATCAAAAGAAAGGTGCGGGCCTCTCATCGCCTCCACTGCACCTGGTCCAAGAACCTTCACCTCTCATCGGGATTACTGAGGTGTCCCTTGGATTCTACCTAGTGATTCTTTAGAAATGTAGCTCAGAGCTCCCAGTAGCATTATTCACAACGACAAAAAAGGCAGAAAAAACTGAAGGTGCACCCACTGATGAGGGAGCAGACACAGGTGGCCCACCTGCAGGACAGGATGCTGCCGACCCACAAAAAATGACTTTCCAACAAATGGCTCCTTTGTTCTGAGGCTCCCCTGATGGCTCACTGGTAAAGAATCTGCCTGCAATGCAATGCAGGAGACTCAGATTCAGTCCCTGGGTGGGGAAGATCCCTGGAGAAGGAAATGGCAACCCACTCCAGTATTCATGCCTGGAGAATCCCATGGACAGAGGAGCCTGGCGGGCTACAGTCCACGGGGTCACAAAAGAGTCAGACACGACCTAGTGACTAGACAGCAACAAGAAAACCAGGTGTTTTGCTGAAAGTTTTGTTTTAGGTTCAAAAGATACATTAACAAAAGAAACCACTCGTTACGCACAAATAGACAATTTCAATTTTTGTATAGATTTTTGGCTTAATCTCAATATACGGTCATTAAAAGAAATAGAAACAATAGACAGAAGAAACACACACATCACCAAACTGGGCCAACAACCTACATCCAGACTTGAACAGTGCTGGGAAGCCCCTCATTAAAAGCAATTTGGAGTCCCAACTGGGAAAAGGTCCTGGGCAGTGTCTATCCCATGGATGAGACTTCAAATTCCAGTGTGAGGGGGCTCCCGCTTATAATCCCACTCAGTAAACGGATGTCGTCATCAGTCTGCTGCAAAAATGCACCTCTGGTTTTACTTAAACTTTTTTAGAATATGGTTTGTTTCACCTTGTGAGTCATAGGATTTCATTAGACCCTGGGGGAGCTGGCCAGACCCTCAGGGGCTCAAGAGATTCCAGGACCCACTCCCTTTCTTACGTAAGGGCCACCTGATTTGCTGTGCTTGCGTTCAGGCACAGAATCTGGGCAGTATCCGGGCAGGTCAGGAGCAGTTCAGAGGCCTGGTCTCCTACTTCCGAAGCCTGAACAAGACTTTAATCTCCCTAATACCAGTGGTTAAGAATCTGCTGCCAGTGCAGGGGACTCGGGTCCAACCACCGATCTGGGAAGATCCCACGAGCCGCAGGGCAACTAAGCCCATGTGCTTCAACTACTGAAGCCCATGTGCCTAATTTTTGTGTTAGCTACTCTGTCGTGTCCAACTCTTTGCGACCCCATGGACTATAGCCCACCAGGCTCCTCTCTCTATGGAATTCTCCAAGCAAGAATACTGGAGTGGGTTGCAATTCCCTTCTCCAGGGGATCTTCCCGACCCAGGGATCGAACCCTGGTCTCCAGCGTTGCATGTGAATTCCTTACCATGTGCCTAAAGCCTGCAACAAAGAGTAGCCCCCACTCGCAGCAACTAGAGAAAGCTCGTGCACGGCAGTGAAGACACAGCACAGCCAGAAATAAGTAAATAAAGTAAAAAGAGGGCTTCCCAGGTGGCACTTTAAGCGTAAGGAACCCACCTGCTGATGCAGGAGACGCAAGAAATGTAGGTCTTTATTCCTGGAGAGGGAGGATCCCCTCAGGGAGGAAAGGGCACCCCACTCCAGTATCCTTGCCTGGAAATTTTCATGGGCAGAGGAGCCTGGGGGGCTACAGTCCATGAGGCCTCAAAGAGTCGGACACAAGTGAGCACGCACACGATATAAAAAGGAGGGAAGCACCGTCACAGGCGACAACACGCACAAACCGTGAAGACGTCACACTCAGTCACAGAAACCAGGCACAAAAGGCCCCACAGCGCGCTTCCGCCGACATGAAACGTCCCTAACAGTCAAATCCAGACAGACGCCAACTAGCACTTGCCAGAAGCTGGAGAAAGAGTGGGGGAGGCGGGGAAGAAGTGACTGCTGACAAGTACCTGGTTTCTACAAAGGTGATGAAAATATTCTAAAATTAGCTAATGGTAGGGGTTGCACAACATTATAAATATGCTGAAAACCACTGAATTGTACACGTTTTAAAATACTGATGCATCTATTTGAGTCAGGTCTAAGTTGCAGGAAGAGGGATCTTTGCTGCGTCATGTGGGATGTTTCCTGCGGGACTGCAAGCTCTCTAGTGGCAGCATGAAGTCACCTCCCTGCATGTGGGATCTTAATTCTCCAACCAGGATTCCAACCAGCGTTCCCTGCATTGCAAGGCAGGCTCTTAACCACTGACCACAAGCGAAGTCGCTGAATTGTACACTTTAAAAGGGTGAGTTGCAGGGAATATGAATTATATCTCAATTTTTTTCCAAGATAACTCAGATGGCTTCAGGCTTCCACTCACCCTCTGCAGGGGCTTAGGGAAGGTAAAGCTAGATTCTGACCTGGCTCCTCCTAATTCGCCCCCTCCCCTCACCAACCACCCCCTGCCTTCCCAGGTCTGCCCCAGCACCCTGCGTCCTCATCGGTGCTTCTGCTCTTGTGGGCCCGCCCTTACGGCCCCCACACCTCTCTACCTGGCCCCTCAAGCCTGCACATTGGGGCCTGCTCCAAAACCGCCTTATCAACACGTAGAGACCCCCACCTCCACACTCCCCACTCCCATGGCCTTGGCCCCTGGCTCGCACTGACTTCTGGCTTAACTGCACTTTCTTACCCACTCCAGTATTCTTGCCTGGAAAATCCCATGGATGGAGAAGCCTGGTAGGCTACAGTCCATGGGCTTGCAAAGAGTGGACAGGACTGAGCAACTTCACTTTCACTTTCTTATCTGCATGAGGTATCCCTGTGCACCGCCGCTGCTAGCTCAGGGGTGGGGCCTTCCGCACTTTGTTCCTGAATTTGTCTCCAGGACCTACTCCGTGGTACACAGTAGGCCTCAAGAAAAGCTAGTAAGCCTTCTACACAATAACGACGATAACTTTAGAAATCAAGTTTTTATTAAATTTTAAAAACTAAATGAAGCTCTTTATAGTCTTTCCTGCACACAGATCTGCAGGGGGCACTAAAGGACATTTGTTGCTTAGTCGCTAAGTCCTGTCTGACTCTTTCGCGACCCCATGGACCGTGACGCCCCCAGGCTCCTCTGTCCACGGGATTTCCCAGGCAAGAACACTGGAGTGGGGTGCCATGTCCTTCTCCAGGGGATCTTCCCGACCCAGGGATCGAACCCGCCTCTCCAACATTGGGGCCGATTCTTTACCACTGAGCCACCAGGGAAGTCCAAACGACATGCATTTTCACAAATGTTAATAAGTAAATTCACTTGTTATTAAGAGCACCCGCAGCGCAATGTTCCAAAGGAAACGGACGCCGAGTGCGCTCTGGGTTTAGGGGTTAGGACCCCTAGAGCTGCCGGTGCTCACAGGGAGAACGTCGTCAGTGCGCATGGACAGAGGTCTTCCGGGTCCCCGGTCGGGGCGGTGCCTGGCGTCAGCCGGGAGCCTCCCGGGCGGAAATGGCTACGGTTGGGCTTGCGGCGCATGCGCGAGGCCCGGGAGCTACCGCGAGAGGGACCGGCGCGGCGGGATACTTCGGGCGACTGGCTGGCTGGTAGCAAAACGGCATTCGCCGCCGCTAGGCTGAGGCGCGAGGGGTCCGTGAGGAGGCGCGTCCCGGCCCCCAGGGACTCCCGCCGCCATGGACCCGTTCCTGGTGCTGCTGCACTCGGTGTCGGCCGGGCTCTCGAGCAGCGACCTGACCCAGCTCAAGTTCCTGTGCCAGAACCACATTAGCAAGAGGAAGCTGGAGCTCGCGCAGAGCGGCCTGGACCTCTTCACCGTCCTGCTCCAGCAGAACGAGCTGAACGCCGAGCACACCGCGCTGCTGCGCGAGCTGCTCTGCTCCCTGCGGCGCAAGGACCTCCTGCTCCGCCTGGACGACTTCGAACGGGGCGCGGCGGGCGGGGCGGCGCCGGAGGACCGAGGTGGGGGCGAGGGCCGGGGGCCGGGGGCCGGGGGGCCGGGGTGCGGGCGCGAGGCGTGGGAGCCGGGCCGCGCCGGAGGAGTGGCGTGGGGCCGAAGGACGGGGAGCGGCGCCGGAGGAGAGGGGCGAGGGGTGCCTGGGGCCCCTGTGGGGGTTGGCGGGGTCAGCTGTCGATCTTCCAGGCGCCCAGCCTTTTCCGGGTTCGGTTTCCGTGGGTTTTCCCTAAACAGCCCCGGGAGACGGGAACGTGCCCGCTTTGCGGACAGGAGAACCAAAGCTCAGAGAAGTTAACTTAGTCTAAGTTGCGGAGCGTGGACAACCAACCGCCCCCCGCCCCATCCAGCCATCCAGCCTCAGTGCTTTCTCCTCCGCCCCTCTCCCTCCGGGAAAAGTAGAAGTTATTGGACAGAAGAAGACGTTGCTGACCTCCCGGGCGGGACAGGGGTGAAAGGACTCCAGAAGAGCCTCGGCAGGAAGGACGGGTTGATAAGGCGCTGCTTTTGTATAAGGGCTAAGAGCGGACTCCTGCTGGCTCTGCCGCTCTGTGGCTGGCTGTGACCTCAGGAAGTGACTTGCACTTACCTTCCCCGGGCCTCCATTTCCTGCTTTCTGCCAGTGGTCAGTAACACAGGTGCCCACCTCACGGGGCTGGAGGAGTTGGTACACAGGCTGACAGCGTATCAGGGGTTTGTGGCCGGAGATGAAGCTTTGCTTCCAAGAAGCATTTTGTCCTTACTCTCTACCTGCCTTCTGTTGTCTAGTCTGATCTCAGGAGTGACTTCTCAGCAGATGAGGACATAGTAGCCAGAGACTGAAAACCGGGGTCAGTCAGGGCATCTTCCAGAGTAGCAAGTGGGCTGTTTAGGGCTGCCATAGAAATGACTGTCTCAGTGGCTTAAAGCAACAGAATCTGATGCTCTTAACGTTTCTTGGGCCAGTAGTCAGATCCAGGTGTCAGTAGGTTATGCTCCCTCTGAGAGCTCTAGGAGAGGGTCCTTCCTCCCTCTTCTGGTTGCTGGGGACTCCGGGCATTCCTTGGCTTGTGGCCACACCCCTCCAGTCTCTGCCTCCGTGGCACATGGTCTTGTTGGTGGATTTAGGGCCCACTTGAATAATCTTAAGATGATCCCCTCATCTCGAGATCCTCAGCTTACTCTCACATCTGCAAAGACCCTTTTCCAAGAAAGTTCCCATTCACAGTTCCAGAGATTTGACATGCGTGTACCTTTCAGGGCCCCCCATTCAACCCCATTGCAGGGTGGGATAGAGGCGCAACTCTACTCAGGCCTGAGTGGGCGTCTGTGTTGTAAGACCCCCCAACCAGTAAGTCTTCAGAGCAGGCCGCGCCTCGTGGGTAGTGTTTTAGGGTATGGCTGGCTGGGGCAGCATGGAGCTTTCCCTGGCCCTTCTGCTGCAGGGTGGTGTCCGCCTCTGCGGAAGGGCCTTTCGGGCCCCAGCACTTGGGTCAGCACCAGGAGGCCCATCAGCCAGTGTGCGGTTACGTTTTCTAAACACCTCCCCCGACCACGGGTTACCACTCTGCCCTTTTCACCCACCAGACCTGCGGGCAGCAATGGAGATCATCTGTGATAACGTGGGGAAGGACTGGAGGAGGCTGGCCCGGCACCTCGGAGTATCTGACGTCAAGATCGAAGCCATCGAGGAGAAGTACCCCCGGAACCTGGCGGAGCAGGTGAGGGAGCTGCTGCGGGTCTGGAAGAACAGCACTAGGGAGAACGCAGCTGTGTCCTGCCTGGTGGGTGCACTCCGGGGCTGCCAGCTGAACGTGGTGGCGGACCTCATCGAGGAGGACCAGCGGGCCCGGGCCCTCCAGAGTGGGAGCGCCAACCCTGGGTCCTTCACAGCCTGGGACTCGGGCTCCGCTGCCCCGGGAGCCTCCTGACGACCCAGTGGCTCTTCTGCGGGGACCGAGGGCGGCTGCACGGTCCTGACCACGTCCCTTCCATGCCAGCCCTGTGAAGACTCAGGGAGGTGGCTGTGGGCCCGTGTTCCTCTGTGCCAGCCGGGCGGGGGACACCGTGTGTGCCGTTGTCCCCATTAAACGAGCTCCTCCAGGAGGGCGTGTGGTGCTGCACCCGGTACAAAGGAGGGGTCTGTGAAACCCAGTGCTCCCGGACACGAGAGGACCCGCAGTGTCGAGGAGCTGGAGGTCTTTGTGCTGGGGGCGCTGGGCTCCGGAGCCCATGTTTGGAACCCCTGGCTTGTTCTGCCCCCGCGCTTGCCAAAGGCTTGGAGGCTGGTGTTGCAGACCGTCTCCAGGGCAGGTGGCAAGGTGAGGCACGCCGTCACGGGGCTGGGAGGCGGCCCAGGCTCTCAGCGCTCGGGGAGCGAGCCCCCTGCCGTGGGGCCAGGCAGCGGGCGCTCAGCACGTGCTGGTTCTCAGACGAATCGTGACTCCAGTTCCACGATGGATTGCTAACAGTCACTTTTTCTGGTAACAGAAGTGGTAAGGGAGCTGAGTCCTCTGATTCTAAGGAGCACCTTTTTTCCTGTTCTTAAGGCGGTCCTGTTGAAGCAGGCGCCTTTGCAGGAGGCCTCCGCGGGACAGTTTCCTCTTCCCACGGACGGTGATCTCACTTTACGGGTTCTCAGAAGTCCCGCTGTAGCCAGTTTCAGTGTCCCTTGACGGTTCTCACAGGCCCAACCTGTAGGAGGGTGCCTGTGTTTCCCACCAGCTCCCGGGACCACTGCCAAGGCGGGTGTTTACTGCAGTGAGCCGTGATCTGCCAGGGGCAGCTCTCACCTGCTATGGGCCCTGCCGCCCTGCAGGAGGCATCAGAGAGCCCCATCTCGTGCCCTCTAGCTGTGACCTTGGGAAAGCTCCTGACGTCATGCCTCGCCACCTTGACCTTGGGTTGCCAAGACCCTAGCAGCACTCACCGCCCGGCTGTGGACCCAGCCCTCGGCAGATACTGACCACACCGGGCATTGCTGGGAGCTGAGCCCAGGCAGCAGACGAGACGGACGTGGCCCTTCTCAGTTGGCTCCGAAGGCCTGGCTGGGAGCATGGGTTAACCACGCATCATGAGTTTGGGAGCGGAGCCCATTCAGCCCCAGAGCCATGTGGCCCTGCCCAGGCTGACGTGCTGAAGAGGCTTTGGGTCAGGGCGAGTAACATCACCACCAGTAAAGGCGCGGCTTGGCCAGTGGGTTGCCTTGGGAAATGGGTGTTGTGGGAAATGTGCCCACGTGTCTTGACCAGAGGAAGACTACGAGATGGTGCCCATCCCTCGTGGTTTATGGCAGACGCTACTACCAATGGGTAAGGGTACTGAGCATCCCGAGACCTGGCCTGTGTCCCCGCATGGTCCTCACACCGGGGAGGGACCGTCCCTCCATCACTCCAGGTGTTCTCACGGACATTTAGACAACACGTGCTTACAGCACTCAGAGCTTCCATTGCTTGGGCCCGGTGCTGCCGCTGGCTCCCTCCCATGTGCGTCCTCGGGGGTGAAGCACTGTCCCCCAGACACTGACATCTGGGACTGCCCTCCTGCCCCGCACGGGGAGGCAGTTGGAACAGCCTCAGCAGACCTGTCATATGACCTAATCACAGCACAGATCTGAGGAAGGAGCAGAGAGGCGCCTCCTCCAGGCACCGCTGTTGGCCTCCCCGGGGCCTGGAGGTGGCCTGCCCTGGTGCCTGTGGGCCACTGGGGCAAAGCCACAGAGCCTGGTGGCCGGCAGACCTGCACAGGATGCTGCCCCAGAAGGTGGGGCTCCAGGCCAGGTGGAAGCATCCACGTGTTCCACCATCAGCAGTCAGGGGGCTTCCACCGCAGCTGCCCTCCAGGCGCTGAGGCGAGACTGCGCAGGCTGGCGGCACGAACAGACGGTGCACGTGGACAGCGGAAGCAGCAGGGCGTGTACGGGACCCGGGGGTGGCAGGTACACATCGTCAGAGGGCAGCTCTGGACAGTGCGGGCCCCGGGGGGTGGAAGGTACACAGCCAGCGTCAGAGGGCAGCTCCGGACAGTGCGGGCCCCGGGGATGGAAGGTACACAGCGTCAGAGGGCAGCTGTGGACAGTGCGGGCCCCGGGGGTGGAAGGTACACAGTGTCAGAGGGCAGCTCCGGACAGTGCGGGCCCCGGGGCTGGAAGGTACACAGCGTCAGAGGGCAGTTCTGGACGGTGCGGTCTTTGTGTGTGCTGTCCGTGTCCCCGCTTCTGTGGCGTGGCTTTCAGGTGTCCACTAGATATGGCCCTGGGTGTCACAGGAACTGTGGTGGGGCACCGGGGCTCTTCCCCTTGTGGCTCCACCACTCGGAGGCCATTGGGTAAAACCGGAAGTGCTTGTCCACGCCTGCACCGCTGCTCTTAACTTAAAGACAAGCTGATGTCACCCCGCTCAGACGGCTGTCAGACGCTGTTCTGCTCTGCACGGTCTCAGACGCTCAACCTTGCTGTGCATAGAGGGCTCTTAGTTCCCCAGCCAGGGATCGAACCCGTGTCCCCTGCAGTGCAAGCACAGTCCTAGCCACTGGACCACCAGGGGAGTCCTGTCCTGGGTCTTCTCACTACCACTCCTGATCAGCACTGGGACCTGGGGGCCAGTCAGCAACACCCCGCCCGACGGAGCTACTGTGGTTTCAGCAGGGATTTCTGGCAGCTTTACGAAAAATCAGTGTTCTGTCGCGTGAAATTTTTCCGATAAGTGCACACAAAGTGTACGGCTGACTTGAAACGAAAGGGGCACGTTTTGCGCTCAGTCCTTTTCCCTTGAGGAGGGAAAGAAGGGTCCGAGTGAGTGCTCTGCCGGAGATTTACTGGCAGCGAAGGGCTGTTGAACAGTGTCTGCTGAGATGAAGGATCACCCCGCCACCCGGCCCTGCCCTCCTCACCACGCCGTCCCAGCCCTGCTTCTGGGCGCACACAGCTGTTTGTGACCACCCAGGGTCCTCACGCCCTCCAGACTCTTCCCTTGGGGGTAGGGTGTTGACAGTCCCTCATCCATCTTACTCTCCCCACTGGCTCCCACCTGCTCCCCTTCCTCCTTGGCAGCCCCACAGCCACCCAGAAACCGAACTGCGGAGCAGAGGCTCCCTGGCCCCTCCCCGTCCCTTTCTCAAGGTCCCGGGCTGACCCGGCCGTGCAAGGGGGCGGGTCACAGGTTCCTGGGATTAGGACATGGGCACCACGGGGCCAGCCTGCCCACCACAGACCTCAGACTTGGCAACTCACCTCAGAGGCGTGTGCCCATTTCTGCACCTGGCACCACAGTTCAGTGAGCCACCCTCGGGCCCATCCAGGCCCTTTCCCTGGGACGCACGCTCCTGTGTAACAGCAGCGGCTCCCTGGACACGACCTCCAGAGCACTTCCCGCCTCCCCCAGTGCAGCCTCGCCCCTCTTAGGACAGCCCCGGCCCAGCCCTCCTGCAGACCCCGCTCTGTGTTCTGAGAAACCACAGGCTCTCCACACGTTTCTCAGTTGTGTGTTTTTATTTCCATGATAACTCTGAGTCATCTTGCTGGCTGCTTGCTAACCACACGGTTTCTGTGTGCATTGCATTTTGGAACCAAGACAGGCAAGCCTGACGCAGGGTAGCACACACTTAATGCGAAAGTGACCAGTTCCCCTCCATCTGCTGAAAGGCAGACCTCTTGCAATTGAAAACCGTTTGCATCACAGGAGCCCTCCGCTCCCTAAGTCAGTGACAGTTAGGACCGTGGCAGGAGTCCCACGGGGGTGCCAACCACTTTCGTTGTCACGGGGGAAGAGAGACCAGCTCAGTGTGCGCGGGGTGCCCACTGGGTGGAGGCTGTCGTGGAAGAGCGTGGGCCACTTGGTCACCCAGGTGGAGCCAAGCTGCCCGTCCCACACCTGCCTGGTGACAGTCTGGATGCAGGCGACAATTCTGTTTCAGCACACGTGTTCCATGGGACAGAAGTTCTGTTCGGGGAGATTACAGAGTTCTCGGCAGATGGGGTGATGCTGACCCTGAGTGAAAAGGGTGAATTTTCCGTTGTGTATTATTGTGCTGCAGTCTTAAAATCCTACTTCACGTTAACCATTTAGTTACATTAGTAATCTAAATGGTTTTTCTGGTTTCTCTCTAATTTGAATTTTGTAGGCTTTTTATAAGTTATGAGAGCTAGAAGCATAAGTTTGTATCTGGCAAAGCAACATTATTATAAATAGAAACATGCCCATCTCTGGGAGCCTGGGTCCCCATTACGCCTTCCAGAACGGTTTCCAGCTGGAGAAACCGCTCTGCAGGGCTCCCAGGTCCTGGGTCCTCGTCCCAGCTTTGTGAGGAACAGAAGGGGCACCCAGCCCTGGGCACCTTGTTCCCTAAGCGCCCACCCCGGTCCCCTGGGGCCTGAGACCCGGCTCCAACACCCAGTGTGATGTGGCCTCGCCCAACCCCACCGACGCTCAGTGGACCGCTGCTGCTGCCGCGTTGTCCTTCCCACCAGACGCGCTTCCTCTTCTCTGCGGTCTCCAGAGCTGCCGAGGCTCACTGCTCACTGAGCAGGTGAGTCAGTCAGCTGTGATGATAAAAGGCCAGGCCCAGTGCGGTGATGGAGACCCAGCAGGTACCCTTCGCACCGCCTAGTCCCAACAAAGTCCAGCCAGGGAGGCCCCCCACCCCCTGAGTTGCCGCCAGCCGCCCCAAGGGTCCCCTCCCCAGGCAGGGTTGATGGTACATGCAGAAGAGCACACGCATCTTGGGTCTGAGTGCTCCAAGATGTGTGGTCTGCTCACACACCCAAGCCTTCACTCAGTAGGTTCTCAGCAAAGGGCGGACAGCTCAGATGGGGTGGGGGGTGGTGCCCACTAGCTGCCTTCTAGCTGGCAACTCCCCCAGTGGAGCCCCAGCTCCCTGTCTCCCTGACAGCATCCCCCCTCCGCCCCCCACCCAGCCAGTTGCTGCAGGGTCCAAGGAGACAGTGGTGATAAGTGGCTGGAAGTTACTGGCATGTGGTGAAGGTCACAATGTCATTATTGTAATTATTCCCAAGGGACTGTGTTTCAGATGACTTGCCTTTATACCAACTGGTCTCGATATAGAACTCAGATCACACAGTCATTCCCCAAGGTCCTTGGAGGCATCAGGTGATGCCTGGGGAACCGGCCGCAGTGCCTCTCACCGAGAGATGTGACCCAGCCCCAGCCCCCGAGTCCTCGTGCAGGAAAGCGGAGTCCTCTGTCCTCTGGTCACACCGATGCCATCTGCAGTCCAGACCATAAGCCAGAGAGCTGCGGGAGTACAGGTGAGCGTGAGTAGGGGGACAACGTGGGCTTCCCAAGTGATGCAGTGGCAAAGAACCTGCCTGCCAGTGCAGGGGGCGCAAGAGACTTGGGTCAGAGGATCCCTGGAGAAGGAAACAGCAGTCGACTCCAGTATCCGTGCCAGAAAAAATTCCTTTGGCAGAGGAGCGTGGTGGGCTACAGCCCCGGGGGGTTGCAAAGAGTCGGACACGATGGAGCAAGAGAGATGGACAAGACTGGAGACTGACTCCTCTTCCTCACACAATGGGGGGCCTCGTAGAGGCCAAGGATAACAGAATTAATAAGAGCGATATGAAAGGGATAAAGAGCAGTGCCACTGAGAGGCATAGCGTCCCCTGGAGCCAACGGCCCGGGTTCGTGCCCAGCTCTGCTACTGAGCGGCTCCATGGTGCTGAGAAGAGCTCACCTACAAGACGGGTTTCTATATGGCCTGCCTCAAAGGAATCGGGTACTGGGTGCTGGGGTGGGGGGTGCGGTTCTGCCAGCAGCTCAGGGCGGCTGCAGGGACACCTGCACAGCCTCCTGGCCACGCTGGCGTTTGCGTAGCAGACAGCAGAGCCAGGAGCGAGCAGCGCCCGAGTGTCCGAATCAGCTTGTTCCACCCGAGCTCCGTCACACGTGCCAGCCCATCTTTATATAATTCTTGAAGCCACTTTGGATTTTCTGATGCCCTGAAAAGCATCCTAGTGATCAAATGGGAATTTAGAGCATGAAGATGGTGTGTCAAATCAGTGAGGGAAAAAAATCCAATCACTGGAGTTAGGACAACTGGGAAAGATTGTTGCATCCTTACCTTTCTCCTTCTACCAAGGTAAATCCCAGGTGCAGACAAAATTTGGATTTTTTTTTTTTTTTTATAATGAAGAACCCGAGGAGAATTTATCTTCTTGAAGAACGAGAGGGCTGTAAAGTAAAAGACTGATCAATTGATCGATTCGACAGCTTAGAAAACTAAAAATGTCAACTTGTCAAAAAATATCATAAGACACTTGGGCTTCCCTGGTGGTCTAGTGGTTAAGAAACTGCCTGCCAATGCAGGGGACGCAGGTTTGATCCCTGGTCCAGGAAGATCCCACACGCCACGGGACAGCTAAGCTCCCGTGCTGCGGCTACTGAGCCCACCCTCCCTAGAGCCCAGGCCGTAGGGGGAAGCCACTGCAGCAAGAAGCCTGAGCGCTGCAACTGGCGGGTGGCGCCGGCCTGCCACAGCTGGAGAAAGCCTGAGCACAGCAGCAGAGATCCAGGGCAGCCCATATATATACATATACACACACACACATATGTATGTTCTTTAGTTGCTAAGTTGTGTCCAACTCTTTTGCAACCCCATGGACTGCAGCCCGCCAGGCTCCTCTGTCCGTGGGATTTTCCAGACAAGAATACTAGAGTGGGTTGCCATTTCCTCCTCCAAGGGATCTTCCTGACCCAGAGTTTGAACCCAAGCCTCCTGCATAGCAGGCAGATTCTTTTACCACGGGGCCACCAGAGAAGCCCAATATAATATATATTATAAACAAGTTTAAAGACACGGCCACTTGTCTTTAAAGGAAATAAAGCTTTAAAAGCTAAAGGAAGTGAAGCCGGGTGAAGAGCCTGCCCAGCGTCATTCACTCAGTCATTGTCAGCAAGTGTTTGGTGAGCACTCGGTGTGTGCGGTATAGACGTTACTAGGATGGGAGCCGCTTCTGTTCCAGCAGGAGAGACACAGTGCCCACACCCCTCCCAGGAGGGTGACACCGAGCTGCCTCCGATACCTGCTGGGTCCCCGAAGCTGAGCTCTGAGTGCTTTTGACTCTGAGCATCCAAAGTCTGGACCCACGCAGGGGACAAGGCCTCGCAGAGGAAGGGGTCACACCTTTGCCTGCAGGCACTTGCTTCTTACTGGTATTGAACTCTCAACCCTGAATTTCCTGTGAGTAAATTTGGGGGTACTCTGCCTTCCCCTGGGGCTTCCAGAGGACAAGGTCATCGAGAAGTTAGTGCTGATTTATTATTACCCTGGCATAGCGACTGCCTTAGGCCCTGGGGAGGAAAGAGAGGACTGGGATGAATAAAACATGGTGCTGATGTTCAGACAGAGGAACAGTCACATGTGGAGAAACTGAAGTCCTCAGAGTCAAAGTGATCTGCCAAGTCACAAGGCAGAGAGAGGACGAGAACCCAAGCCTCCTGATTCCAAGGCCCCTGCAATATCCAGGACATCCAACTGTGTTTCAGACAAGGGGCCTTCTGAGCTGGGTTTCATAGGATTAATAGGAGTTTGCTAGAGGGTACGTGGTTTAGGCACAGGACAGCGAGTGCAAAGGCCAGGAGGCAAGAAATTTGAGGGCTTGTTGAGGAGGCAGCATGTAGGTGAGTGGGGCTGGTCCCAGGCAGGATCAGGAAAGTTACAAGGGAAAAAATGTATTGGCGGGAATTGGCCCTCAGGAGGAAGGTGGCCCTGTTAAGGCTACATGGCAGCTTTGCCTGTTGTTTTTGTCTCACAGAACCTTGAACTGTATCAAGAGAGGTGGTTTTCCCCCAAGCGGAGGAGCTTGGTGGTCAGCATGAGGTCTCAAAGCAGGAGGGGCAGAAGCGAGGTCTCCCCCCACTCTGTCAGACCAATAGAGTCAGCCTGGCCCGCAGAACTTTCTAGTCCCCACACAGTCCTGGGAAAAGTGGCCCAGCTTGGGGTGGGACGCAAAGCCAGGGGCTCCTGAGCAAGGCTGTGCTGTCTTCACCGCAGGGCGGGAGTGACCCCAAAAGCTAAAATAAGGCTTGTGTGCTCCAAAAATACTCTGCTCAAAACACTGCAGTGCTGGAAACAGGCCCGTCCCTGGCTTCCTGCCCGGGGCTGGGGCAGAGCAGGGAGCCACACTTCTGTCGCCGCCCATTTTTATTTGGGGCCATCAAGCCCTTGCCACCTGGAGCTGCCTCTGTCCACGGAACGCTTGCTGGGGCGAGTCCGGGCACAGACGCAGGGGCCCTTCCTGTGCCAGGCCCTGCTCCTAGCATCAGGGCGCAGCAGGGGGCCCGGGGTGGGGGGCAGATCAGGGCGGGCTCCTGGGACTGTGGGGACGCGGGCAGCTGACGTGGACAAGGTCATGAGTCCCGCCACATCGGTGCACCAGGACGTCACTTACTCAGGACCGCCCCGGGCTTAGCCTAGCAGACCCCAGCAGCCTCTGACCTACCGGCCTCTGACCTGGTCCCCTTTAACTTCACCGCCTCCGCTCCAAGCCACCTTTTTTTTCTTAAACCCCGTTGCAAGCCCCCAACCTCAGCTCCTCCTTCCAAAGCGAACATGGCAGGCCGGCAGGAACCTGCAGCCCTTCCTGGGTAGGCTTACCCGGTGTGGGGTGGGGGGGACCCTTCTCAGCAGGCACGTGGCCACCATCCCCTACTTTACCCCTCACCCCAGCATCCGCCGCCCCCCAGCCTGGCTCATACCCTCTCAGACTCTCTTCTGGGACAAACTTCCTCCCCAACTCTGCCCCCGACCCCGCCGGGGTCTCCCCTGCTGCAAGCCCCTCTCTACACCACCCCCCCTCCCCCGGGCCTGAGACCCAGCCTGATCCTGAGCTTACACACCCACTCTGTGTTTCTGTCTTTACAGCAGGTTTCCCAAGCGGCAGTGACTCCAGGGCCAGCTTGGCAATTAGGGGGCGGGGCTGCTGCACTGGGCCTCTGGTTGTGGCGAGCGGTGGCTGCTCTCGCTGCAGAGCGTGGGCTCAGCAGTTGGGGTGCACAGGTTAGTTGTCTTGTGGCGTGTGGGATCTTCCCACACCAGGGATCACCCTCGCCCCCCGCGTTGGCAGGTGGGTTCTCAGTCACAACCACCGGGGGAGTCCCCAGCCTGGCAAGTTTTGTCTTTGCTCTGTACCTCCTGTTCTTTTATTTTCTCATCTTGTCCTCCAAAGTGACTCTTTCCTCACTGAATTTTAAATGAAAAGGAACATAATTTCTCCATCACAAAAGGAAAGCAGTCCATGGCAGACATGGCGGGGGTCCTCAGTATCTGTTCATACCTTCTCACTTTACACCGTGGCCCAAACTTTTCACTGCGCAGATCCAGACTATATTTCCCAATCTGACTTGTAGCAAGGTATGGCCATTCAGCCGAAGTTCTACAGATGGGCAGAAGTGGTGGTTGGAACTTCTTAGAAGTCCTTTTTTTTAAAGGGGGATGTGCACTTCAGCATCCCCTTCTTCCTTCCTTCCCAGCTGGAATGCAGACATGATAGATGGAGCATGGGCAGCTGCATTGGACCATGAGGGAGTACAACAGCAAGATAGGAAAAAGGCTGGTTCCTGATGGTCATGGAACTTCCCTACCAGCCTTGGAAAGGTCACCTCAGGACTGTATTTGTATGAGAGAAATGCACGGAAACCTCTGTGACTTGGGGATTTCAGATGTTGCCATAAACCTAATACTGGCTGAAACACATTACTTGGAGGAAGCAGAAGGTGACTATAACAGTAAGCGCAGTGGAAAATAATATTCTAAAACTGTTGATAGATTCAGCCACCCTTCAAGTCTATGAACCCAGGAGCTGCTCTTGTTTTAAAAAAAAGAATAAAAAAAAGGAATTAGTCATCATGACTTGAAACTGACTCTCAGCTGGTTCAGGACTGCTGGTTAACTGGAAGGGGGACGTCTTTGTCACCTTGTGACTTACGCCGTTCAGCTCCAGGTCCTTCCCTCACTGCTGCCTGAACTCATCCCACTGGACACCACCTGGAGGCCGCAGCGCAGTGCGAGGGAATGAAGCCTGTTGATACCTCTGCTGCCAGCCTAAACCAGCCTTCCGTTCCCTCCCCTGGGGCTCCTGGGCTCCCCCATAACCAGCAGCCACAGACGATGTTTATCACCCTCTGGAATTCCATTTCCTGCTGCCTTGCTCAACACCCAGCCACCACCCAGATATCACCCCGGGTCAGCCTTCAGTAGACGTTTCTCAAGCGCCCACTGTCTGTGGCTCCAAGCACAGGCTCCAGATCCAGACAGCCAGGCCTTGTCCCTGCTGGCTGGATGACCTGAGCGTGTTACATAGCTCCTCCCCGCCTCATCAGTCCTGCTCATCTGTAAGATGGGCATAAAAAGTTAGACCGATCAGTGCATGTCACATGTTTGGAACGGAGCCAGCACTCACCCACCCCCTTGGACACAGTAACTGCTGTTGTTACCTGTCAAGCAAGGGTGCTCCAGCAATGAGCAGCCAGGCAAGGATTCCACCCTCCTGGGCAGGCAGGGTCCCCTTCTAGAGGCCCCATAGACACAGCATGAGCCCTGCTGGCAGCACGACTCGCCCTCTGTGTTGAGTGTGTCCCCCCGTGACGGGGGCTGGATGGTGGTGGACCGATAGGGGCCTGCCTTCCTCACTGGACCAGGGACGTGTGGCGGCAGAACTTCAACTCACGTTCGACTCTGAGCGCCTAGCTGAGCAGGAGCCTGCACACAGCGGGTGCTCCGGGAAGCAGTATCAACAAAGGAACGCGCGTGTAAGACACCAGAAGGGTGGCAACAGGGGACTGAGGGCAAGGCGCCCCTCCCAGCCCAGGCCTCTGCCCCCAGCCCAACGCTCTTCCTTCTGTACCTGCACCAAAGGCTTTGAGGGGCTTTTTCAAAATTTTATTTATTTACGCATATTTTTGACAGAGCTGGGTCTTCATTGCTGCACACAGGCTTTCTCTCGTTTGGTGAACAGGGGCTGCTCTCTGTTTGCGGGTCACGGGCTTCTCGCTGCGGTGGCTTCTCCGGTTGCAGAGCACAGGCTCTAGGTGCACAGGCTTCAGTGGTTGTGGCTCCCGGCCTTAGTTGCTCCGTGGCACGTGGAACCCTCCAAGACCAGGCATCGTAACTGCGTCCCCTGTGTTGGCAGGCGGATTCTTAACCACTGGACCACCAGGAATGTCCCCTAAGTGGCTTTCTTCCTGGCCCAGACAACCTCAGTGACATGCATTTGTGCACACATTCAGGTGGAGAAAATGTTAGCTGTGTAGACCCTGGCCTGGGAAGTCATCGAACTGGGTTTGAATCCAGACTCTGCTGTTGGGTTGCTGTGCGGCCCCGGGGCGAGTTGACCCCAGCTCTCTGAGCCTCATCTTTCTCACTAAGAAACTGGCTGTGGACGCTGTGATCTATTCCTGTATAACAGACGGCTACAACACGTAGGGGCTCAAAACACCAACCGTGTCCTGTCTCCCGGGGCACCCGTGGGCTGGGGACCCAGCAGGGCTCACGGCCAGTTCTGGATCCAGGCCTCCAGGTTGGGCCTCCTCCCAATACAGTGGCCCGAGGGCAGCCGAGTCACCTACCGGCTGCTCCGAGTGGCTCAGGGATCCCGGCCAGCATGAATCTGCAGCCCACTCAGGTTCAAAAGTGGAAGAATTAGACCCCACTCCTTGGTGGGGCAGTGGGAAGGTTCTAGAAGATCATGTGGAATTGGAGATGGTGTCATAACCATCTTTTGGAAAATACAGTCACCCAGATGCTAACACTTATGCCAGCCTCAGAGGGGCAGAGGAGGGTTTGTAGAACACTTGAAACAGAGTCGATGCTCCATGAGCAATCTTTGCAGTGACTACAGCCGTGATTGACTGGCTTCCAAGGTCTAACCGCTCCTCCCCTCCCCTTCCTTGGTCAGCTTACACCCTGTTCATAATTCACAGGAGTAAACTCCCAGGAGACAGCTGGGAAAAGTAAGGACCTGTCGGTTCACTTGGAGTGGCCATCTGCCAGACACAGGGCACATGGCCCAGGCCGGATAAGCCTCGGCAGCACCACCTGGGAGCTGAGCACTTGCAAGGGCATTGCCCGTCATGCCACGTGAGCACGCAGTGGCCACACACGCCCAGCCAGAGGGCTCCGCCTCCATCGCCAGTCAGTGTGAGGCAGTGCCACCGTAGATGAGCCCCTTCCAGATCCTGAGGGCCTTGTGGCTTGGTTTCCTCCCCCTCCAGCACAGCAGCGCTGAGTTAAGAATTTCTGCTCATGGGGAACTGTGCACAGTTGGGCCCAGAGTGTGTACTTATTGGTCAGCCTTTCTATCATCCCTCTTGCCAGCTCTCTTTGTTACCAGACTCCAGTTTAGCTGCTCATCACTCAAGAATCCAATACTGAGAGGTAAGTGCTGGGAAGAAGGACAGACAGCTTTATTGAGGAAGCCATGAGTCCTGGGGGAGAAGGTGGACTCATGACCCAAAGAACCAGCTCCTCCCTCCCCAGATTTTGCTTAGAGATTTCATGGGGAAAAGAAGGAGAGGCTACATGCTGGAGAGGAGGTAGTGTGGCGTGTGAGACCAGCTTGTGGACGTTCTTCTGACTGGTTGATAGTGAGGTAATTGTGAGTCAGCATCATCAACCCTCTGGTTCCAGCCGGTTTGGGGTCTCTGTGCTCGGGGCAGCACACATTTAGTTTCTCCTACCAGGTGTGGGTTCCACTGAGCAAAGCAGCTTGATGGCCATGGCTCAGAATGTTACCTACAGCCCTGGAGGAGGAACTAAAGGTCCTTGACTTTGTACAATGGCTAAGTTATCACTATTTTGCCTTGTTCGAGTATTTTCCTTTGTTTCTGAATTTTCTCATTTCTCTGATTAAGTTAAATTTATTCTTTGGAACTCAGGGAAGGCCTTGGCAGCTAAAACTTTTCAACCAACAAGAGGCAATCAGACCATGAACTTTCTACCATGAAAGTAGACCCTAGCCTGGGGTCCCTTCTGTGATCCCCCCTCTACTGTGTTCCAAGTAAATTTACATCCACCTACGACCCTCAAAGGGAACCTTGTTTGAAAGTAGGGTCTTTGCAGATGTGATCAGATCAAGATGAGGTCATGTTGAACTTCCCAGGTGGTCTAGTGGTTCAGAATCCTCCTGCCAATGCAGGGGAATAACAGGTTCGACCCGTGGTCCAGGAAGATTCTGCATGCCGTGGGGCGGCTAAGCTCGTGTGCCACAGCTACCGAAGCCTGAGCATCTAGAGCCCGTGCTCTGCAACGAGAGAAGCCACGGCAGTGAGAAGCCCATGGACCACAACCGAGAGTAGCCCCTGCTCACTGCAACTAGAAAAACCCGCACAGCAACGAAGACCCGGTGCTGCCGAAAGTAAGTAATATATTTGTTTAAAAGATGAGGTCGTATTGCAGTCAGGCAACTGGTGTCCCTCTAAGAAGAGGAAATCTGGGCAGAGGGACACACAAGGGGAATGCCGAGAGAGGGCAGAGGCAGAGGTTGGAGGTTTGCAGCTACAAGACTGGAAAGATTAGGGATTTTCTGCAACCGCCAGAAGCTAGAGAGGGGCTTGGGGCAGACTCTTTCCCCAGAGACTCCAGAAGAAAGCAGCCCTGCCCACAGCAGACTGTGTGAGAACATGTTTCTGTTGCTTTAAACCGCTCGGTTGTGGGAGCCATTTGTTGTAACAGCTGCAGGTCGCACGCACTCCCCACACACTGCACTCCCCACACACTGCACTCCCCACACACTGCACTCCTCACACACGCACTCCCCACACACTGCACTCCCCACACACTGCACTCCCCACACACGCACTCCTCACACACCCCCCCCACCCCCCCCCCCCCCCCCCCCCCCCCCCCCCCCCCCCCCCCCCCCCCCCCCCCCCCCCCCCCCCCCCCCCCCCCCCCCCCCCCCCCCCCCCCCCCCCCCCCCCCCCCCCCCCCCCCCCCCCCCCCCCCCCCCCCCCCCCCCCCACACGCACTCCCACACACGCACTCCCCCCCCCCCACACACTGCACTCCTCACACACGCACTCCTCACACACGCGACTCCCCACACCACTTGCCACTCCTCACACACGCAACTCCTCACACACGCACTCCCCACACACTGCAACTCCTCACACACTTGAACTCCCACACACACTGCACCTCCTTCACACACTGCACTCCTCACAACAACCGCTCCCCACACACTGCACTCCTCACACACGCACTCCCCACACACTGCACTCCCCCACACACTGCACTCCCAGCTACACCCGGCCCTAATGCCCTTCTTGTTCTTCCCACACTCACCCTGATTCAGGTGTCCTATTCAGCTTCTCTCTCTGACTTATCAACTGTGGCAGAAAAAAAGAAAGATTTCTTTTTAAAGAAAGTACAGGGACTTCCCTGGTGGTCTCGTGGTTGAGAATCCACCTTCCAGTGCAGGGATGCAGGTTCGACCCCCAGTCAGAAGCACCTCACGTGCCATGGGGCTACGGAGCCCACGGGTCACAGCAAAAGATCCCACAGGCTGCAGTGAAGATCTCTCGAGCCACAGCTAAGACCCAACGTGGTCAAACAAATTAATAAGTTAAATAATTTTTTTTAAGTATGTGTAACTATTCACGATACCGAGGACAGGGAAGCAACCTAAGTGTCCATGGACAGATGGATAAAGAAAATATGGTACACACACACAGTGGAATACTACTGAGTCATAAAAAAGAATGAAATAATACCATTTGCAGCAACATGGATGAACCTACAGATTATTGTGCTAGATATCTAGAGATGATCATGCTACAGTGAAGTAAGACAGAGAAAGACAAATACACCACATGTGGAATGTAAAATATGACACAAGTGAGCTTATCTACAAACAGCCTCACAGACGCAGAGAGCAGACTCGTGGTTGCTGATGGGGAGGAGGGTGGAGGCGGGCTGGAGCGGGAGTTGGGTTAGCAGAGGTCTTGCTGAGGTCTTACTGCGAAGCACAGGGAACTGGGAGCTGTATCCTATGATAAACCGTAGTGGAAAAGAATATGAAAAAGTATATATATATAATTGAATCTCTGGTATACAGCAGAAATTAACACAGTGTTGTAGATCAACTACACCTCAATAAGATACATTTCAAAAAATTAATTTACAATATTAAAAGTGTGATTTAAAATTTTGTTAATACTATACCAAGTATTAATATTTCCAAGTATGACTGCTCTGCCCACCTTCTCATCTACTCAGGTCACAACTGCATTTGTTAAACGTCACGTCAGGGAATGAGAATCGCGGAAAGGACTCTGCTTGAGTGGATGGTGCAGGGGGCTGTGGGGAAGACCCCCGAGCCCCCCAGCCCCTCTGCGTGTGTCTCGCCGTCTCCCTCCCCGGCCCCACCCCCCACCAGCCACGCGGGCACGGGGGCCTCGATTCCCCCGGACACCGTCTACAGTCCCGTCAGCCAGAAAGGCAACAGCTTCCCACTGTTCGCTGCCAGCTCGAACTTGAGGACCAGGACCGAGGGCGCTGAGCCTCCCCACCCGCCTTACAATCGTGGTGAAATAAACATGACACAGAATTCACCTTCCTAAACTCAGTGCACAGCTGAGGGACAGTCAGCACACGCACATGTTGTCCAGCTTCATCCGCCGGCATCTCCAGACCTTCCATCCTCCCAAACCGACACTCTGTCCCCCTGACACACTCGCCCCCCGTCCCCTCCCCCAGTCCCCACCACCCTACTGTCCTTCCCAATGGATTTGGTGCCTCTGGGGACCTCGTAGGAGTGGAATTCTTCAGGATTTGTCCCTTCCTGCCTGGCTTCTTTCATTCAGGACAGGGTCCTCCTGGTTCATCCGTATCGTAGCCTCTGTACGAATTCCAATGCCCATTACTCAGCCGTAAAAAAGAACGGATCTGGTCAGCTGTAGTGACGTGGGTGACCCGAGAGCCTGTTACAAAGGTCGAAGTAAGTCAGAAAGAGAAAAACAAGTATCGTGTGTTAACACACGCATATGGAATCTGGAAAAACCGTGCTGGTGAACCTATTTGCAGGGGAGGAAAGGAGTGGGGACACAGACATAAAGAATGGCTTGGTGGACACAGCAGGAGGAGAAAGAAAGAAGTGAAAGTGAAGTCGCTCAGTCGTGTCCAACTCTTTGCGACCCCAGGGACTGTAGCCTACCACGCTCCTCCTCCATGGGGTTTTCCAGGCAAGAGTACTGGGGTGGGTTGCCATTTCCTCCTCCAGGGGATCTTTCCCAGCCCAGGGATTGAACCCAGGTCTCCTGCATTGCAGTCAGATGCTTTACCGTCTGAGCCACCAAGAAAGTAGGGCAATTGACAAAGCAGCATTGATGTGTGTATATATGTACACACACTGCCTGTGTGTGTGCTAAGTTGCTTCAGTCGTCTCCGACTCTTTTTATAACGAGCATCCCTTCTTAAAGCCCATTTCATGTGCCTGAAATGCAGTGTGTCAAATCATCAGCACCTTGCCCCTGTCCCCCCCAAATATCCAGTAGGACCCACAATCGCTGTAACTAGCCACCCATCACCCTGTAGTTCCCTGACACTCCCTAGGGGCACGCCTTCCCCCCACAACCACCCAGGACACCCAGATGTCCCAGATGACGCTGGCCCTTGGGGAGCCCAGGGCTCTTTGTTCCTCATCCACTCCCCAAGTCTCGAGCCCCTAAAACCCCGATGATGGTTCCCCCCACCCCGCAGATTTCATCCTCAGAAACAAATTGCACGTGTGCAAGGCCCCGCAAGGCCCCAAGGATGAAACGGACCCCACCCTCCACCTCTGCATAGGCTCAGCTGGCCACGCCTCACAGCTTCACCACCATCCTTAGCCATCACCCTCATCTCAAAGAGATGGAGACAGGCCCAGCTAGGACTCCTAATCCTAAGTCAGTACACCCTCCCCCTGTCTGTGTGAGGAAGGGCAGAGGCGCTCAGACCCCTACACCCCACACACACAATGGCCGAGGGGCCCCTGTGAGCCGCTGAACCCAGGCCGCTTGCCCTGAGCCCGTGAGTCAACGCTCGGAGCAGGTGGCAGCCCCGGTGCCGCCCGGTGTCTGCTAGGTGCTGCCATGGCCACCAGGCTGGCCGCATGGGCAGGGCAGCATGTGCCTTCCCTGGGCCAGGAGGTGATTAATGACCATGCGGCGAGGATGAGCAGGTAGGGCCAGGTGCAGGCACTGCAGCCTGGCTAGTTCCTCTGTTTGGCTCATTTCTCAGCAGCTGTCTTCACCCCACTTGGGAAAACCAGCTTTACTGCCTCGCCCCAGCCTCCTGCCCTCCTGGCTCTGCAAACACCACCTTTGCCCTGGCTCTCCTGCTCCTAGTCCTGCCCTTCAGAGCTGGCTGCCCCTGGGCCTGGCATTGAAGGCCTGGTGCCAACCCCAGCTCCGTCTGTCTCCTGACACAAGCCCGCTCCTCTGGCCAGACTCCCCCAACCCCGCTCCCGTCCCCGAAACATACCCTGGTGCGCCTGCCTCTGAGCGCTTGTTTGTGGCCCCCACCAGGTCTGCCTTCCTCACTCCAGTTCTCCTCCTAGGCTGAGATGGCAGCTCAGGAGTTACCGGAACCTGATTATAACCCTGACTTTGCCGACGTAACAAGCTGTGAGACATCAGGCAAGTTCCCAAACCTCTCTGAGCTTTGGTTTCTTCATGTGTAGAATGCCATTCAGTTCAATGCACAGTTATTGAAACCCTGTGTCCACAGCTGTCTGGGAACTTGGCAGTGGGGAAAACGTAGTTATCGCTGCCTATCCTTTTGCGGGCTTCCCTGGTGGCTCAGCGGAGAAGGCGATGGCACCCCACTCCAGTACTCTTGCCTGGAAAATCCCATGGATGGAGGAGCCTGGTAGGCTGCAGTCCATGGGGTCACACAGAGTCGGACACGACTGAGCGACTTCACTTTCACTTTTCAATTTCATGCACTGGAGAAGGAAATGGCAACCCACTCCAGTGTTCTTGCCTGGAGAATCCCAGGGACGGGGGAGCCTGGTGGGCTGCCGTCTATGGGGTCGCACAGAGTCGGACACGACTGAAGTGACTTAGCAGCAGCAGCAGCTGGTGGCTCAGTGAAGAATCTGCCCGCAATGCAGGAGACCCAGGCTCGATCCCTGGGTCAGGAATACCCGCTGGAGGAGGGCATGGCAATCCACTCTGGTGTTCTTGCCCGGAGAACCTCATGGACAGAGGAGCCTGGTGGGTTACAGTCCATGGGGTCGCAAAGAGTCGGACACGACTGAGCGACTAGCACGCACACACATCCTCGTGTACCTTTTAAATGCTGTATTATATGAAAACTTTGGCTAATTAAAAATTTTAAGGGACTTTCGTGATGGTCCAGTCACTAAAACTCTGTACTCCCAATGCGGGGCCCTCCAATCTGATCCTGGTCAGGGAACTGGACCCCACAGGCCGCAGCAAGATGGCAGAGCCTGTGTGCCGAAGTGAAGGCCTGGCACAGCCAAATAAAACAGGTGTTTCTGTAGAAAAAAATGTTAAAGGTTTTTGGTAATTGTTTTTTGTAGCTATTTTTATCGGAGTATAGTTGATTTGCAGTGTGTGTTAGTTCCGGGTGTGCAGGAAAGTGACTCAATATGTGAATATGTGTGTATTTTTCAGTTTCTTTTCCCACATAGGTTATTGCGAAACACTGAGCGTAGTTCCCTGCGCTACAGTTACGCCCCTGCTGTCTATTTCACAGCAGTGTGTCTGTGTGAGTCCCAGGACCAGTTTTATCAAAACAATCATTACTAATGAAACCAGACTCAGAGAAGGGGAAGATGTCTCACTCCAAGGGCTGCTGTGAGGATGAAGGCAGATGACACATGTCAGGAACCACGTCTAATGTCCAAAAAAGAGGACATGCTCCCCAAATCGCAGCTTCACCCACAATGCTGCTCTCTCAGCTCCTCTCCCGGACCTTCTTCAGGTAAACCTGACCCCGACCTCCTCCAGGGTCTCATGACCCTTTGTTTGTCCTAGTTCATCCATCCATCCATCCATCCGTCCATCCACCATCCACCCATCCATTCATCCACCCATCCATCCACCCATCCATTCATCCATCCATCCACCCATCCATTCATCTGCCCATCCATCCACCCATGCATCCATCCCACCCACCCATCCATCCACCCACCCATCCGCCATCCAGCCCCCAGAGAGCCATCCGCTCGGTTATTTAGTGTGTACCCACAATGCGCTCTGTTCTCTGCCAGGAGGGCAGGACATAATGACGGTGCAGCCCGAGTCCTTCCCCTCCTGGGGACAACTGTCAGGTGGGGGAGAGAGGCCATCAAAAAGTACATCCCACATGGCATTCCAGCTGCCAGACTGTGTGCAGAGTAAATGTGCCCCACAGAGCCCATGGTGGTGGCACATGACTTGCAGAAAAGTCACGTGAAGGGCGGGAGGTAAGGTCAGTAGAGAGACCGTGATGGAAAGTTGAGCTTGAAGTTGAGAGCAGGGAAGTCCTGGAGAGGCAACAAAGGACCTCATAGTCACGTAAGGGATTTGAACTCTGTCCCAAAGAGCAGGCTTTGGAAGGTGTCAAGGACGGAAGGGCAGCTTAAGTTTCTGGTTCGGAGCCCTAAGTCCGGCCGCAGCCCGGACAGTGGGCTGGAGGGGATGGGAGTCGGGGATGGGTGGGGTTGGGCGGTGATGTTGTCAGGGGGCCTCTGGAGAGCTGGAGCAGAGATGCCCCAGGCAGGAGAGGGTGCCGGGAGCTGGGGCGGGGCAGGGGCAGAGTCGAGAACAGGATGAGCTCAGAAGATTCCCCTAGCTCTTTCTGTCTGTTTATGATTTTTTTTAATTTTATTTCTTTGGCTGCACGCCGGCTTTCCCTAGTTGCAGAGAGCAGGGGCTGCTCTCTGGTTGCGGAGCACGGCTTCCCCTTGCCATGTCTTGATGCAGAGCAGAGGCTCTAGGTGCCTGGGCTTCAATAGTTGTGTGCACGGGTTTAGTTGCCCCATAGCATGTGGGATCCTCCTGGGCCAGGGATCAAAGCCGAGTTCCCTGTGTTGGCAGACGGATTCTTAACCACTGAACCATCACGGACATACCGCAGCCCCCCCCGACCCATCCCACCCACTGACCCAACTCTTTATCATGAAGTGTTTCACCCTGCAGAAAAGTTGGAAGAACCGTTGGCGACCACGGCCTCCACTTGGACTCAACAATCATGACCATGTTGCCGCCTTTTGCCTTCCTCCAGTAGATAGATAGCGAGACGGGTCGATTTCTTTTCTCTGAACCACTTGGCAGTGCGTCACGAGTCCTTCAGCTGAATCTCCTGGCTCTAGATCATCTTCCCCCTGAACCACAAGACCAGTATCCCACTGCAGAATCAACAGCTAGGCATCTGCTGTCCAGTCTGAGTTTAGATTTCCCCAGTTATTCCAGGAATGTCTTTCCGAGTTGCGTTTTACTTGTTTTGAGATCCAGGGACCTGTCGGAAAGTTTTCGGGATTGCATCTGGTTGCATCTCTTTGGCTTTTAAGGAAGCTTCAGGAGGTGGAATGTGCAGGGCTGGGTGAGTCACTACATGTCAATGTCGGGGTGGAGGGTGGGAGGAGTCAGGGGCTCTGGCTTCGGCGACCCACATGAGATTCCCGGGATGAGGAGTTCCGGAATGGGGACAGATGTCCACAGAGGAGCGTGTGGCAGGCAGGGGGACGTGCCGGGGTGACCTTCTAGGTCACGGTGGGATACAGATTGGAGGCTGCCATAATAAGTGACCACAAACAGGGAGCCTTGAAGCAACCGAGCTTTATTCTCTCGTGGTTCAGGAGACCAGAAATCTGAAGTCAAGGTGTCAGCACGGCTGAGCTCCCCCGCGGACTCAGGGAAGGATCCTTCTTGCATCTTCCAGCCTTTGGTGCTTTCCAGTGATCCTGGGTGTCCCTTGCCTTACAGCTGCACCCCCCAGTCTCTGCCCCCTTCTGGCATTTGACTGTCTCCTCTGGGTGTTTTCACACAGTCCTCTTATAAGAGCACCAGTCACTGGACTTGGGCTCCACCCTATTCCAATGTGGCCCCATCTTAACTGATTACATCTGCAGAGACCCTGTTTCCAAATGAACTCACATTCCGAGGTTCCAGGTGGACCTGAATCTTAGGGGGTACACAATTCAACCCATTCCAGGGACCGTCACTGCCTAGTCAGGAGAGGGTGTACAGATGGAGGGGCAGGCCCTGGGTGAAGCCCCATGCGATCCCCATGGCTAAGGGGGTCTCCATAGGGTGAGGAGGGGAGGGAGAATGGGTATGGGGTCCGCAGGGCTGAACACTGCAGGTACCACCGAGTAAGACCCGCACCGAGCTGGGGGCTCTGGGTTCCGGAAAGAGCTCGGTTTGAGGGGAAAACCTAGATGGCCCGGGGTTTTGTTTTTAACTTTCAATACTGGCCTTGGAGCCTTCTTTGAGGCCAGCGGGGGAAGTGCCTCTGGCTATGCATTGCTCTCTTGCCTGGAAAATCCCATGGATGGAGAAGTCTGGTAGGCTACAATCCACGGGGTCACAGAGAGTCGGACACCACGGGCGACTTCACTTTTTTTCTTTCTTCCTTTCTTCCTTCTGATGCTGTCAGTTCTCCCCATAGGACGGGAAGCCCCTCCGCATGAGGGACCCTCGCCTGCAGTTTGTTCACTGTGACGCGCCCAGCCCCCAGGACCCTGCTGGCTGTAGCCGGCCTCCTGGCTAGGCTGGGCGTCTGAGCTGTCCAAGGTCCTCAGTGCCGGAGAAGGGGCTCCTGGCAGCTGTTCACCCCAGTGATCATCACCTTCCTGCTCCATCCCCAGGACAGGGGCGCACACGGAGCCCCCGGGAAGGAGACCTGCCCTGCCCCTACCCCCACCCCTGAGTGCGGGAGGAAGGAGGAAGAGTGTTTAGTAACAACCACAGTCACACATGGGCAGGGAGACTGCAGCCAAGGGACCCCTGCGTGCAGGAGGTGGCCAGTGACGCCACGTGGGGGGCGCTGCCCCTCGTCTACTGCTTTCCTTTGGGGAGTGTGGTCTCTGCTTCTGCTCAGCAAGCCCCCAGGTCCCCAAGGGCTCCGTTTGACCGGCCACAGCAGAGTCTGAAGGTCCCAGGCTGGGCCTCCAGGGCGTCCTGCTGTCTGTGCTCCTGGCCCCATGGCCTTCAGCGCTGTCCCCAAGCAGCCCTCCACACCCCCCCCCTCGCACTTACCCAGAAGCGCAGGAGACCCGATTTCTGATTTCTGTCGACGACTTCAGAAACCTTCCCCTGAGCTGGCCCCTGACCCCTGCGGGGAGGGGCGGATTATGGAGAACCCTGGCGGGACTGCCCTCCTCCTCTTAGACCGCAGATAAGCAAGCACAGAGAGTTAGAGGGCTCTACCCACAGTCACACAGCAAGCGAGGAAGCCAGGATCCAGATCCAGACTCCCGTGCTCTGGCCCAGAGACACGGTGCCTCACAGAGCCCGAAGCTTGGGCTGACCATCGCCACTTGCCACCGTTGCATGGGCTGGGGTGTCACAGGCTGATGGCCGATCTCAAGGGGGACCGTGGAAGCTGTCGTGTCTTGGCCTGTGCACCCGCTCCGGGCTCCCTGGCCGTCGTCTTGGGTCTGGACTCCCTGGGGCCTGTGCCCTGGGCTTCGTGCACCTGAGCAAGGACAGGCCAAGGGCCAGGGCACTGGGGGTCTGAAGGCCGGGCGCTTCCAGACCTCCGTGTGGCTGCCAGGGTCCTTATATTTGCCCAGCAGGTGTCCTCTGGCCCCGTACCCTAGCCCTGCCCCTGCCCGTCAGCTTGCCCTTTCTTCTCCATTTCCGCCCCAGGTGGGCTTAGCTCAGCCCAGAGTCCGGAGGAGTCACCCCCCAGCTCAGCCTGGCTGGCTGCCCGCAGCGGTGAGGTTTGCTGGTCTGGTTGGGTTTATTTTCTTGTTTTTATTAGGGGTCCTCATCCTTGTTCTCATGAGATACCTCAGCCTGTCATCTCCAGGCAGGTTGCTGCTTGGCCAGTGGGCGGGAGCCCGAGGCTCTGTTCCCACACCCCCCTGAGCCCCGGGGTACAGCTGCGGGGGGAGGAGCCTGCAGGCGTAGGGAGGGGTGGGGCCCACTCCTCCCAGCAGCCTGGCTTGGGTGTCCCCTCACTGTCGGGGCTGGGGGGCGAGGGAGGGCCGAGAAGGGGTGGGAGGGAGGAAGCCGCTTCTCTGGGAATTCTGGCATAGCTGAGCCTGTCCCCCCTCCCACGCCCCCACACCCCCGCCCCCAGCCTTTCTTTGAGAGGGCTGAATCGTCTTGCAGACACCCAGCCTCAGGGAAGGCCCTGCCCCCAGGCTTTGCTCTACTGCTCCCACTGCCTGGACTCTCCACAAATGACTAACTCTCACTAATCCTTTCTGTCCCGCCTTCCACGCCGCCTCTTCCAGGAAGACCACCTTGCTTTCCCCGGGCCAAGGGTAGTGCTTTCGCCCCAGGCTCCCTTCCTCTGCACTCTTTCTGCTCCCACGGAAATAAGGTTCCTTGAGGGCCGAGGCCGTGTCCTCTCCCCACTGTGTCCTCGTCACCTGGCCCCACAGAACGTCACGGGCTTGCAGTGGTTGAGGCAGGAGGTGGCCTGGTGAGTCAAGCCACCTTCCTCTCTCAGCACCGGGTTCGCGCCCCACTGCCTGAGGCTCTGGCCTCGCCGTCCCCACTGGGAGCAGGGCCAGGAGCTGCACCAAGGCCATGAGGGGCGAGAGGGGCTGCTTGGCAGGTGACCTCCTGGAAGAGGTGACTCCACGGCGTGAGAACTCAGTGATGGGGAGACATCAGCCATGAGAGAGGCGAGGCCAGGGTGTTCTGGGAAAAGGGGAACAGCTAGTGCAAAAGCCTGGAGGTGGGAACCAGCCTGGCAGGTTTGAGGGCCGCAAGGACGGCCAGTGTGAGTGCTGCTGGGCGAGCTGTGGATTCCAGCCCAGGTGTGTCAGAAGCTGGGGAGGAACCAGCCCTGACTCAGCCCGGGTTGCGGTGGGCGGGCTTTCAGCGGAGGGACGGGGCTCGAGGGGGATTCACAGTGGTCTCCACCCTGGTGGCTGCCCGTGTCCTGCAGACGCTGGCCATCGCTTGAAGATACTCCCAGGAGGCACAGCAAGGAGGAAAGCATCCGTGTGTGTGTGTGTGTGTGTGTACCTATGTGTGTATATGTGTGTATATGTGTGTATGTGTGTGTGTGTGTGTGTGTGTGTGGTGGGGGTAGGCAGGATCACAGCTTCCGGCCCCCAGAGGCAGTATCAATATTGCATGGTGAGAAATCGGTCAAGGGTGAGAGAAAACCTGTTTTTCTGCCACCCACAGGGATAGATCCCTGGGTGCAAAGAGCACTCCAGCCTTCAGCAAAGGCAGAGTGTCTTCTGTCTTAAGGTATTTACACAGAGCTCAAAGTTATATTGTCAACGGGTGTTAAATCGTTTGATGGAAAGGACCCCTCTTTTCCTCTCTTGTTGGCAGTGACCTGCACTGTCTCGGGACCGGCCCTGGGGGTCTGATCAGGCGTGCCCACCTGGACGAGGCGCTTGACTCTCCCCAGCATCGCTTATCCCTGTGTGAGCAGCCTGAGCCTCGGGCAGGAGTGTACAGAAAACAAGCTCGACACCGGATTCCACATCCTGGGCCCTCTGAAAAAGACGTCCATCCTGAAATAGTTCATTTATACAAGAGAACAGAGCGGAAAGTCTTAATACGGTAACGTGGACGCCCAGGTCCTGCTGCCCACGGAAGGACTAAGACGTGCCAGGACCAATCACACCTCCCAGCGCCCCCTGCACCCAGCTCCCCTCCACGCCGCCCACTGGGAACCAGGGCCTCACCTTTCTCTCCATCTCCCTGAGCTTCTCCTGCTCTGTGGTCTTACAGCCACACGGGATGTTAAGAGGGAGTGTTCATTATATTGATGCTAGTCTCCTGTAACAAACCGGACAGCTTCTTCCTTGGAATAATTTTATTTATTTATATTTTTCGCTGCCCTGGGCTTTCGTCGCTGTGAGGGCTTTCTCTAGTTGCCGCAAGCGGGGACTACTCTGGTTGTGGCACACAGGCGTATTTGCTCCGCAGCATGTGGGGTCTTCCCGGACCAGGGCTGGAACTGTCCAGTCCCTGCATTGGCAGGTGGGTCCTCGACCACTGAGCCACCAAGGAACACCCCCACCCCCACCACCAAACTGGACAGCTTGAGACAACAGAAATGTATTCTCTCCTATCCTGGGGGCCCTAGACTTTTTGACCAAGTGCTTCCATCACCAGAAATCCGAAATGAAGGTGTGAGCAGGGTTGGTTCCTTTGCAAGGCTCCGAGAAAGATTCCCTCCCATGCTGTTCCCTCAGCTTCCTGTGGTGGCCAAAACTCCTCGGCGTTCCTGGGCCCGAGGGCTTCCCTGGTGGCTCAGATGGTAAAGAATCTGCCTGCCAAAGCAGGAGTCACAGGAGATCCCTGGGTGGGGAAGATCCCCTGAAAGAGGAAATGGCAACCCATTCCAGTGTTCTTGCCTGGAGAATCCCATGGGCAGAGAAGCCTGGCGGGCTACAGTCCATGGGCTCGTAAAGAGGCAGACACAGCTGAGTGACGCACGCACGCACATTCCTGGGCCACGGCCACGTCCCTCTGCCCTCTGCCTCCATCCTCACACGCCTTCTCCCTGTGGGTCTGTGTCCTCTCCTCCTTTTATGAGGACACATTCACTCTACATGGGGCCCACCCTAAATCCTGGATGGTCTCATTGTGACATCCATAACTGGATTACATCTGCCAAGTCAGATTTTCATGGGGACCAGGGGTGGGACGTGGATAGTTCTACCCTCCTCCGCAGAGGAAGGTACTCAAAATTTACTTAGGGATGGAGATGCTGATCCAAAAGTCTAGGGCGCCCTGTCGAGTGGGGCTGTTCGTGGCATGGCCTCTCCTTCGGGGTGAGACTACGTCTTATACCTCGGGGTCCCCCACTGCTCAGTGGGATGGAGGAGATGAGGTCTGGTGGGGGCTGCTGGCAGCTCGCTCAGGTACCCGAGCAGGTCTGTTCAGACAGGCCTAGTGTGCAGCTGGGGGGGCAGCCAGGTCTCACCACCTCCACGTGGCTGCCACAGCGCCGAGCTCTCGCCCACCATCCTTCCCCATCAGACTAGCTCGGGGCATCGCTGCCACTGCTCTCAGCCCTCCCTGCTCCCCGTCCTTTCCCGTGGGGCACGTCTCA
This sequence comes from Bos taurus, assembly GCF_002263795.3. Taxonomy (NCBI): domain Eukaryota; kingdom Metazoa; phylum Chordata; class Mammalia; order Artiodactyla; family Bovidae; genus Bos; species Bos taurus. The sequence goes on from NC_037356.1 coordinate 47,401,851, forward strand.
CCATGTGATTGAAGAAATGACAGGAAATCCCTTCCTTAAGTCTTATCTCCTCCCCAGGATCCTGCCTGTCCTGTTCCTCCCTTCCTTGCTTGCAGCGCTGAATGAATGAGGCTGGGCGTGGGCGACCCGGGCCCTTCCAGCCCCGTCTGAGGAGCCTGCAGCGTGGGCTGGGTCCCAGTGTGGCACTCGGCCAGTCCAGCAGGAAGGAACTGCTCCCCGCGGGCTCCCAGGGGCCTTTCCACGGGCAGTGGTCAGCCCACAGGTGGGACTGCTCACCCACTTCATGCTGGGGATCGAGGCAGAGTGACAGGCAGGTGGACAGAGTACCACCAGGCCCTGCCTGCTGGCCCAGAGCACCCCAGGCCTCCTGCATGTCTCCTCCTCTGTCCTCCCCAAACACAGGGCCCATCGCAACTTCCACGCTGTGAAGCCGGGTAAAGAGAAACCACGCGTCCCCATCCTGCCCAGTTTGGAAGCCCAGACCAGCCAGTGCCGTGAATTATGAGGCCAGGCCCAGGGCTGGACAGTTCCCAGAAGCCCAGCTTTGGGAATCAGCTCTCGGAAATCCCTTGGGGCAGCACCTCCAGGCACAGCATGTGCGGTTCTGTGCTCCGGGCGCCCTGCTCCTCCATGCTACCTGGAACCTTCATGCATTCATAGGCTTTGTTGTGGCCTTGGGTCAGGGGAGGCGTTCAGTTCAGTTCAGTCACTCAGTCGTGTCCAACTCTTTGCAACCCCATGAATCGAAGCACACCAGGCCTCCCTGTCCATCACCAGCTCCCGGAGTTCACTCAGACTCAAGTCGATCGAGTCAGTGATGCCATCCAGCCATCTCATCCTCCGTCGTCCCCTTCTCCTCCTGCCCCCAATCCCACCCAGCATCAGAGTCTTTTCCAATGAGTCAACTCTTCACATGAGGTGGCCAAAGTATTGGAGTTTCAGCTTTAGCATCATTCCTTTCAAAGAAATCCCAGGGCTGATCTCCTTCAGAATGGACTGGTTGGATCTCCTTGCAGTCCAAGGGACTCTCAGGAGTCTTCTCCAACACCACAGTTCAAAAGCATCAATTCTTCGGCGCTCAGCCTTCTTCACAGTCCAACTCTCACATCCATACCTGACCACAGGAAAAACCATAGCCTTGACTAGACGAACCTTTGTTGGCAAAGTAATGTCTCTGCTTTTGAATATGCTATCTAGGTTGGTCATAACCTTCCTTCCAAAGAGTAAGCATCTTTTAATTTCATGGCTGCAGTCACCATCTGCAGTGATTTTGGAGCCCAGAAAAATAAAGTCTGACACTGTTTCCACTGTTTCCCCATCTATTTCCCATGAAGTGATGGGACCAGATGCCATGATCTTCGTTTTCTGAATGTTGAGCTTTAAGCCAACTTTTTCACTCTCCACTTTCACTTTCATCAAGAGGCTTTTGAGTTCCTCTTCACTTTCTGCCATAAGGGTGGTGTCATCTGCATATCTGAGGTTATTGATGTTTCTCCCGGCAATCTTGATTCCAGCTTGTGTTTCTTCCAGTCCAGCGTTTCTCATGATATATTCTGCATATAAGTTAAATAAGCAGGGAGACAATATACAGCCTTGACGTACTCCTTTTCCTATTTGGAACCAGTCTGTTGTTCCATGTCCAGTTCTAACTGTTGCTTCCTGACCTGCATACAGATTTCTCAAGAGGCAGGTCAGGTGGTCTGGTATTCCCATCTCTTGCAGAATTTTCCACAGTTTGATTGTGATCCACACAGTCAAAGGCTTTGGCATAGTCAATAGAGCAGAAATAGATGTTTTTCTGGAGCTCTCTTGCTTTTACCATGATCCAGTGGATGTTGGCAATTTGATCTCTGGTTCCTCTGCCTTTTCTAAAACCAGCATTATGCAGGGCTAAATATTTTGATCCAGATTAAAAAAAAAAAAAAAAATCTAAAAAAAAAAAAAATCTCCCCCCCGCCCCAGTGCCCAAGAAATGGGCCTCATTTCCCTTTCTTCATCCCAAACCACAGCCAGCAGGTTCCAAGAACTCTAGGTGGCAGGGGACAGTGCTGGTGTTCCCCGTCGGCCCTGCCAAGTCATGGGCCACCCCTGCCATCACCATCTCATCGTCCCGGGCAGAGGGCTGGCTGGGCAGCTGGCAGCGGTAGAGTCAGGCAGGGCCGGGTGAGGAGGGCAGGAGGGGGCCAGGGCCCCGTGAGTTTTGAGCAGGCGGTCCAGGCTCCATTCATGGGAAGCAAGTCTGCCTCGTACGTGGGAGATGCTTTTCTTTTCACATGGATCTGACTCATCCTACTACTGTGACCTAAACTGGTATGCCCTCCGGAGAAGTGGCCTGTAAGAAGCATCAGATGTGAAGGTCAGTGCGGCACAGGAAAATCACAGATCCTCCCCTAGTCTTGTCCAGACCTTTGAGACCCCATGGGCTGTAACCCACCAGGCGTCTCTGTCCTCGGAATTCTCCAGGCAAGAATACTGGAGTGTGTTGCCATTCCCTTCTCCAGGGGATCTTCCCTACCCAGGGATCGAACCCATGTCCCCCACATTGCAGGCAGATTCTTTACCATCTGAGCCCCCAGGGAAGCCCTAAACACAGTATAAACACACACAATTGGACAAAGCTAAAAGCCGGGATAAACACAGCTGCTTCCGGCCACAGAGAAAGGCAGATGGTCGTTGACACCTTACCGCTCCACCAGTGAGGTGTAAGGAAATGACTCTAGGTATTTTTCAGGTGTGGTAGTAAGGATATAATTAAAAAGTGGATATAATTTAAAAATGAGAATCTGGGTATTTCCAGATTCTGGGTTTTATTTTCTTTTTGTGGCTGTGTGGCTTGGGGGATTTTATTTCCTTCACCAGAGACCAAACTAAGGCCCTCAGCAGTGAAAGTAGACAGTCCTAAGCACAGGACTGCCAGGGAATTTCCCCCATATATATATATATTTCTTTAAATTTTATTGTCCTTATTTGGAGAGGGAGGGGAGAGAATAACATTACATAATATTTGCTGTTGTCTGTCACTCAGGCGCTCAGTCGTGTCTGACTCTCTGTGACCCCATGGACTGCAGCGCACCAGGCTTCCCTGTCCTTCACCATCTCCCAGAGCTTGCTCAAACTCACGTCCATTGAGTCACTGATGCCATCCAACCATCTCATCCTCTGTCGTCCCCTTCTGCTCCTGCCTTCTGTCTTTCCCAGCATCAGGGTCTTTTCCAATGAGTCAGTTCGTCGAATCAGGTGCCCAAAGTATTGGAGCTTCAGCATCAGTCCTCCCAATGAATATCCACGGTTGATTTTCTTTAGGATGGACTGGTTGGATCTCCTTGTAGTCCAAGGGACTCTCAAGAGTCCGCTCCAACACCACAGTTCAAAAGCATCTATTCTTCAGCGCTCAGCCTTCTTAATGTTCCAACTCTCACATCCATACATGACTACTGGGGAAACCATAGCTTTGACTAGATGGACGTTTCTCGGCAAAGTAATGTCTCTGCTTTTTAATATGCTGTCTATGTTTGTCATAGCTTTCCTTCCAAGGAGCAAGCATCTTTTAATTTCATGGCTGCAGTCACCATCTGCAGTGATTTTGGAGTTCAAGAAAATAAAGTCTGTCACTGTTTGCATTGTTTCCCCATCTATTTGCCAAAAAAATGATGGGACTAGAAGCCATGATGGAAGCCACGTCTTAGTTTTTTCAATGTTGAGTTTTAAGCCAGCTCTTTCATTCTCCTATTTCACCTTCATCAAGAGGCTCTTTAGTCCCTTTTGCTTTTGCCATAAGGGTCGTATCATCTGAATATCTAAGGATATTTCTCCTGGCAATATTAATTCCAGCTCATGATTCATCCAGTTCAGCATTTCACATGATTTACTCTGCATATAAGTTAAATAAGCAGGCTGACAATATACAGCCTTGACGTACTCCTTTTCCTATTTGGAACCAGCCCGTTGTTCCATGTCCGGTTCTGACGGTTGCTTCTTCAACTGCATACAGGTGTCTCAGGAGGCAGGTAAGGTGGTCTGGTGTTCCCATCTTTTGAACCAATTTCCACAGTTTGTTGTGATCCACACAGCTAAAGCTATCCATAGCCCAGCTTTAGCATAGTCAGTGAAGCAGAAGTAGATGCTTTTTCTGGAATCCCCTTGGTTTTTCAATGATCCAATGGATGTTGGCAATTTGATCTCTGGTTCTTCTGCCTTTTCTAAATCCAGCTTGAACATCTGGAAGTTCTCAGTTCACGTACTGTTGAAGCCTAACTTGAAGGATACGTAACATTATTAGTTGCTAAATTCAGATTCATTTTTAAAACAAGAATGTCAATGGGGTAAAAGGTATGTTGTAATCCTTGAGTCGGCCCTGGCCATTCCAGCTTAGACTAGTCAACGGTCAGAGCTTGTAAATGGAAATGTGATAGGCAGGAAGCTAACCTTGCAGGTGGGGAGATGACCAGTGAATCTACATCCCAGACGGCCAAGGACGCAGCTAAGGCCAGTTGTCACGGGCAGAACTGTGTACCTCCCCAAATCAGGGGCCAGAGTCCTGACCCCCCGCACCCCAGATGTGACTGAATCTGGAGACGGGGACTGTCAAGAGTTGATTAAGGTAGAATGTGGTCACCGGGGTGGGTCCTAATCCCACACGACTGGTGTCCTTATAAGAAGAGAAGGTTACGGCACGACGTACACACAGAGGGACGACCCTGTGTGGACTCAGGGAGAAGACAGCCGTCTACACACCAGGGAGAGAGGCCTCAGGAGGGACCAGCCCTGCTCACGCCAGCTCAGGTTCCAGCCTCCAGGACTGGAGACAGTGCATGTCTGCTGTCTAAGCCTCCTGAGGCTGTGGAATGTTGTTGCAGCAACCCTAGCGAACTAATATACATGCCAATCTCAAGCAAAACGTTTTTCAGCTTCCCAGCCCCCTCTTTTTGCGTGAAATGCCAAGCCTTTGATTCCTAATTAACTTGGTGAGATGGACACCAGACACTCCAAGGCAAAGATCCAAAATGCACACAAGAGCTCTTAGCTTGACACGTGGATGCGTCAGTTGGTCGACGCTGATGGCGCATGTGCCCACCTCTTTCCGGCTTCTCCCCCATGGAAGCTTACTGACCTTCCCGTGTAATGATGGGGTTGGGGAGCAGAAGGGCAGAGAGGAGCTCTTGGCCACAGGGCGACCTCACGCTGCACCTCAGTGTAGGGAATCCAACCAGCGTGAGCTCTTCTCAAGAGCCATTCCTGGCCACAGCACATGTAATTTTCAAACCAGATGCAGTTTTTCACTTACTCATCTGTTTCTCTGCCTGGACACTCAGCCTGCCGACCTGATTTATTGATGTATTTCCAGCGCCTGGCCCGGTGCCTGGCGTAAAGTGGCTCAATGTGATCAGGTCTATTGAATAAATGAATGGAACGGGTAAAACCGGCAACGTCTCACAGTTGTCATATCATCCGTCAAAGTTAGAGTGATTTTTAAGGAGGTGTCAGGGAGAAAGAAAAAGCTTTCCCAACTAAGATGAGATCATTCACTCATTCAAGGAAAGGGCTCAGACAACACGCCCGTTTCTCCGTCTGCCTCCTGGGGCCGTGGGGGCGGGCGCCGGTTGGCACAGCCTCTCGGTGTTATCCTCGTTCCTAAGTCAGCACTCACAGAGTCCAAATTCCCAACAGATACTCATCTTTGAGACTTGGGAACGAGGTATCAGAATTCCCCAAACCCTAATTACCCTGTATTTCTCCAAACACTGTAGTTATATGATTTCAATGATGGTGGACCCTAATAAGCAGGTTCATAGGTTTTCTGTAAAAAAATAAAATCATATACCAGTAGCTTTTGATTATCATAAACTAATAGATTTTGATGATATTGCATATTTTAATAGTGTGTGGAAAGGATCTCTATCTGATGTAGACACTGGAAAACAGAAAACATGAAAAGAAGGGACTGTTTCATCTATGGGGTTGCACAGAGTCGGACACGACTGAAGAGACTTAGCAGCAGTAGCAGCAGTAGCAAATGACAAATGCCAATTAAAAATCATTTTAACGTGGATGGACCTAGAGATTGCCATGCTAAGTGAAGTTAAGTCAGGGCAAGACTAATACCATATGATATCACTTATATGTGGAATCTAAAAAACATGATACAAAGGAACTTATTTACAAAACAGGAAGAGACTCACAGACTAGGAAAATAAAGGTACGGTTACCAAAGGGGAAAGATGAGATGGATAAATTAGGAGTTTGAGATCAACGTATACACACTACTATACGTGAAATAGATAACAACAAGGACCTACGTATACCACAGGGAACCACACTCAGTATCTTATAATAACCTATGCTAAGGCTACGCTAAGTCGCTTCAGTCGTGTCCGACTCCGTGCGACCCCATAGACGGCAGCCCACCAGGCTCCGCCATCTCTGGGATCCTCCAGGCAAGAACACTGGAGTGGGTTGCCATTTCCTTCTCCAATGCATGAAAGTGAAAAGTGAAAGTGAAGTTGCTCAGTCATGTCCGACTCTTAGGGACCCCGTGGACTGCAGACCACCAGGCTCCTCCATCCATGGGATTCTCCAGGCAAGCATACCAGAGCGGGGTGCCATTGCCTTCTCCGATACTAACCTATAACGGAAAAGTATATCGCTTGGTTGCATGCCAGAAACTAATACTACTGTGTAAATCTACTATTCTTCTATTTAAAAAATAAATTGTCAAAAATTTAAAGATAATTCCACAAATATATGATACTTAAAAGATTAATTGCTCTATCTGACAGTCTTGAGCCTTTGTTTCACGACAAATATTCCAGTCGTAATAAAACTTCTTTCGCTTGATCATGTTAGTTAGATATTAAGGAGTCCAAAGCATTCTTCAGGTTGAGCAAGAGAAGAGTACCAGTTGCTGTTTTTATTATGATAAGATATATAGAACATGAAAGTTACCATCTTAACCCTTTCTATGTGTATAACTCAGTGGCATAAATTATATTCACATTGTTGTACAACCATCCCCACGACCCACCTTCAGAACGTTTTCATCTTCCTGGACTGGAAACCTGTCCCCATTAAACACTCGCTCCCCATTCCCAGAGCCCTGTTCTGGGTCCCCGCCATTCTACTTTGTCTTTATGGATTTAACTCATCTAAAAGGTGCTTGCTCCTTGGAAGAAAAGCTATGACCAACCTAGACACCATATTAAAAAGCAGAGGCATTACTTTACCAACAAAGGTCCGTCTAGTCAAACCTATGGTTTTCCCAATAGTCATGTATGGATGTGAGAGTTGGACCATAAAGGAGTCTGAATGCTAAAGAATTGATGCTTTTGAACTGTGGTGTTGGAGAAGACTCTTGAGAGTCCCATGGACTACAAGGAGATCAAACCAGTCCATCCTAAAGAAAATCAACTGTGGATATTCATTGGGAGGACTGATGCTGAAGCTAAAGCTCCAATACTTTGGCCACCTGGTGCGAAGAACTGACTCCTTGGAAAAGCCCCCGATTCTGGGAAAGATTGAAGGCAGGAGGAGAAGGGGACGACAGAGGATGAGATGGTTGGATGGCATCACTGACTCAATGGCCATGAGTTTGAGCAAGCTCCGGGAGATGGTGAAGGACAGGGAAGCCTGGTGTGCTGCAGTCCATGGGGTTGAAAGGAGTCAGACACGACTGAGTGACTGAACTGATTGACTGACTGAGGGACCTACTGTGTGTGGAATTTTTCCTTTTATACAGGGATATTTCACTTAGCATCATGTCCTCAAAGTTCATTCACAAGGTCATTTTCCCCAGCTTTTTCTCTCTTGAAGTTGATTTCTAATCTCATAGTGTTGTGGTCAGAAAAGATGCTTTATGTGATTTCAGTTTCCTTAAATTTGCTGAGGCTTGCTTTGTGGCCTCCACTGTGGTCTGTCCTGGAGAATATCCCATGTGCACTTGAGAAGAATGTGCATTCTGCTGTTTGGGGATAGAGCACTATAGACATCACTCAAGTCCATCTGGCCTAATGTGTCATTTAAGTCGTCTGGCCTCATTGATTTTCTGTCTGGATGTTCAGCTCACTGATGAAAGTGGGATGTTAAAGAACCCCACTATTATTGTGTCCCTGTTGATTTCTCCTTTTATATCTGTTAATATTTGCCTTATATATTTAGGTGCTCCTGTGTTGGGTATATATCAGATCAGATCAGATCAGTCACTCAGTCGTGTCCAACTCTTTGTGACCCCATGAATCGCAGCACACCAGGCCTCCCTGTCCATCACCAACTCCCGGAGTTCACTCAGACTCACATCCATCGAGTCAGTGATGCCATCCAGCCATCTCATCCTCTGTCATCCCCTTCTCCTCCTGCCCCCAATCCCTCCCAGTATCAGAGTCTTTTCCAATGAGTCAACTCTTCACATGAAGTGGCCAAAGTACTGGAGTTTCAGCTTTAGCATCATTCCTTCCAAAGAAATCCCAGGGCTGATCTCCTTCAGAATGGACTGGTTGGATCTCCTTGCAGTCCAAGAGACTCTCAAGAGTCTTCTCCAACACCACAGTTCAAAAGCATCAATTCTTCAGCGCTCAGCCTTTTTCACAGTCCAACTCTCACATCCATACATGACCACTGGAAAAACCATAGCCTTGACTAGACGAACCTTTGTTGGCAAAGTAATGTCTCTGCTTTTGAATATGCTATCTAGGTTGGTCATAACCTTCCTTCCAAGGAGTAAGCATCTTTTAATTTTATGGCTGCAGTCACCATCTGCAGTGATTTTGGAGCCCAAAAAGATAAAGTCTGACATTGTTTCCACTGTTTCCCCATCTATTTCCCATGAAGTGATGGGACCAGATGCCATGATCTTCGTTTTCTGAATGTTGAGCTTTAAGCCAACTTTTTCACTCTCCACTTTCACTTTCATCAAGAGGCTTTTGAGTTCCTCTTCACTTTCTGCCATAAGGGTGGTGTCATCTGCATATCTGAGGTTATTGATATTTCTCCTGGCAATCTGGATTCCAGCTTGTGTTTCTTCCAGTCCAGTGTTTCTCATGATGTACTCTGCATAGAAGTTAAATAAGCAGGGTGACAATATACAGCCTTGACGTACTCCTTTTCCTATTTGGAACCAGTCTGTTGTTCCATGTCCAGTTCTAACTGTTGCTTCCTGACCTGCATACAGATTTCTCAAGAGGCAGGTCAGGTGGTCTGGTATTCCCATCTCTTGCAGAATTTTCCACAGTTGATTGTGATCCACACAGTCAAAGGCTTTGGCATAGTCAATAGAGCAGAAATAGATGTTTTTCTGGAACTCTCTTGCTTTTTCCATGATTCAGCAGATGTTGGCAATTTGATCTCTGGTTCCTCTGCCTTTTCTAAAACCAGCTTGAACATCAGGAAGTTCACAGTTCACATATTGCTGAAGCCTGGCTTGGAGGATTTTGAGCATTACTTTACTAGCGTGTGAGATGAGTACAACTGTGCAGTAGTTTGAGCATTCTTTGGCATTGCCTTTCTTTGGGATTGGAATGAAAACTGACCTTTTCCAGTCCTGTGGCCACTGCTGAGTTTTCCAAATGTGCTGGCATATTGAGTGCAGCACTTTCACAGCATCATCTTCCAGGATTTGGAATAGCTCAACTGGAATTCCATCACGTCCACTAGCTTTGTTTATAGTGATGCTTTCTAAGGCCCACGTGACTTCACATTCCAGGATGTCTGGCTCTAGGTCAGTGATCACACCATCGTGATTATCTGGGTCATGAAGATCTTTTTTGTACAGTTCTTCTGTGTATACTTGCCCTCTCTTCTTAATATCTTCTGCTTCTGTTAGGTCCATACTATTTCTGTCCTTTATCGAGCCCATCTTTGCATGAAATGTTCCTTTGGTATCTCTGATTTTCTTGAAGAGATCTCTAGTCTTTCCCATTCTGTTGTTTTCCTCTATTTCTTTGCATTGATTGCTGAGGAAGGCTTTCTTATCTCTTCTTGCTATTCTTTGGAACTCTGCACTCAGATGTTTATATCTTTCCTTTTCTCCTTTGCTTTTCACTTCTCTTCTTTTCACAGCTATTTGTAAGGCCTCCCCAGACAGCCATTTTGCTTTTTTGCATTTCTTTTCCATGGGGATGGTCTTGATCCCTGTCTCCTGTACAATGTCACGAACCTCATTCCATAGTTCATCAGGCACCCTATCTATCAGATCTAGGCCCTTAAATCTATTTCTTACTTCCACTGTATAATCATAAGGGATTTGATTTAGGTCATACCTGAATGGTCTAGTGGTTTTCCCTACTTTCTTCAATATATATATTTACAATTATTCTATCTTTTTCTTGGATCGATCCCTTGATTATTATGTAGTGTCCTTCTCTGTCTTTTGTAACAGCCTTTATTTTAAAGCCTATTTTGTCTGATATGAGTATTGCTTCTCCAGCATTCTTTTGATTTCAGTTGTCAATGGAATACCTGTTTCCATCTCCATGAGGTCACTTTTTTAGTGACAAAATTTCATCTGCTTCACAAAACCACAGCTTACAGTGAATGTTCAAACAGTGAGACGTGGTATAAGGTATTATTGGGTGGGACTCAGATCACACGACACTGGGATCCCTGAGAAAGTTTAACAGCCTCACACAGAATCACACGTTAAAATCACCAGTTTAAGGACTTGTTCGTTCATTCCTTAGAACACCACTCACAGCATGTGTGTGAAGTATCCTGTGTGCATAAACTCAATCGTAGTTACTTTCTTCATGAGAATGACTCACCCTGGCAGAGACAGGGCCCTGGGCAGGCGCTTACAATGTGCCACAGCCATAAGCCAGACTGGCTCCGTGGTGGCTGATTCTGGCCCCTGTGCTTCTGACCTGGTTCCCGAATGTCAACCTTATCCTTCAGCTCCACACGAGAGCGCTTCCCGCCCTTGCTTTTTTTTTTTTTTTCCTGTGAAAAACAGAGTCCAACTAGAATTTATTTCTGCATTGCAAACCCGAGAAATATCAAAGCACCATGGGAAAAAAAATCTGCTGTATTAATTTATGGTAGCAATTCTTGAGATAAAATGCGGCACTAGAGTGATAGATTTTATGACTCTGCAGTAAAAGTTAACAGAGCCAACAATGGTTTTTTGTTTAATTCTCTTCCAACTCTACAGACATAATTCTGCCTTCACCTGCATCACACTTTCCCGTGGTTTTCACAGGGGACACACCTCCTCTTCTAAGAATCCCTGTACCTGCCAGGATGCACGGCCAGTGAAAGAGGAGGGGTCCAGTACACGGTCCAGTGGGAGTGGTCTGGACTGAAGTAGGCATCAGCTGGATGTGCTCGGTGAGGTCATTTTCACCCCCTTCCTGCTTAACCACGGCAGCTGCCTGCTGTGAGGACACTCTGATTTTCTCATGGCAAGCCTGGCAGTTACCCCAGGCTTTCACCATGGCCATAATGATGTTCTCTGTGGCCGTGAAAGGCAGCTCCTGCAGAGCGCACCGCTGGTTACATTGGGATATCCCACCAATCCTTCAGAAATGTTCTACAACATATTTAATACAGTATCTGCACTGAGAAGGGCTTCCCTCATAGCTCAGTTGGTAAAGAATCCACCTGCAATGCAGGAAACCCCGGTTTGATTCCTGGGTTGGGATGATCCCCTGGAGAAGGGATAGGCAACCCACTCCAGTATTCTTGGGGTTTCTCTTGTGGCTCAGCTGGTAAAGAATCTGCCTGCAATGTGGGAGACCTGGGTTCGATCCCTGGGTTGGGAAGATCCCCTGGAGAAGAGACTGGCTACTCACTCCAGTACTCTTACCTGGAGAATCCCAGGGACAGAGAAGCCTGGTGGGCTGTAGTCCATGGGGTCACAAAGAGTCGAACACGACTGAGCAACTTTCACTTTCTGCAGTGAGTAATGCCTCAGCCAAACAGATTCATCAGTGGGCACTGTCACCGAGTGTGGGTTCAAACTACTGCACGGATGCTGTCTGCAGGGGGTCCATGACAAGGGTCATCAGGTGACGGGCCAGGCTGCGGCACTGCTCTGAGCGTGGAGGGTTCTGCTGGTAGGTGTTGCACTTGAGCCGATCTGCTGTTTTTCAAAGGGTTCCTCCAATTCCTTGCAGTTTGCCAGGAGTCGTATGTCGGTACAAATCCTGTACACGATGCCCCCAAGTGAGTCAGCACAGAGAGCACCTCAGCGTCTACTTTTCGTGAATAGGTCTGCCCTGTGATGATGAAAGCCCTCTTAAATCTTGCCTTTTCTGTCACCATATTGTCAAGCTGCTCTCCCTTTTGATCATCTCCCTCGGAGAGCTGCAGGAAGCTGGCCTGGATGCCGGTGGCACCCTTCATGCCTTGGAAGCACAGCTCATCCCAGACACGCATCAGGTTCTGGAGATCCATGCCCAGATCCTGAATCCAGAGACAGCAACATTTCCCAACTGTGGTCAGCTGGGCAGACTGGAAACATGTGAAACCTAAGGTGGGAAGGTCGGCTGACTTGGCAAAGTCAGCAAGCTGAGAGATCACCCTGGCAAGCTTTGGCAAAAGCAGGTCAAATGAATTTCTAAGAACAATCAGGTCTGTATTGTCTTCCACATAGCAGGAGGTGGCGCCAGGACGGATAATGCCAGCAGCTTTGGGGCAGCAGTGGCAAATGTGTGCACGTGTGCCCTCACAGCGCGTGGAACGGCTTCTCCTCAGCTGCCATCTTGAAGTCGGGGCTGTCCAGGTTCGATTTCACCTCCTGGATTTGTTCCTCTGTGTTAGGCAAACCCAGTGTCTGCCTGGCCTCCGCCAGCCACAACCAGAGCTGCTGCCAGGTCTGAAGTTTGTACCTGTTACTAAACACGAAGCACATCTCTGGGCTGGAATAACAGGAGGCAAGCAGCGAGCGGTAGCTGCCGTGCCTGCAGGCTGCCTCCCGCCCGCCACGGTCGCCCCTCTGCCGCCATCCCAAACTCTGCACCCCGCTGGAACTGCCTGCCCTTGCTTTTGACCTGATCAGTGAATTCCTTCCGACCAGTAACCTCTTCATGTCGACTGTTCGATGCTCCCAAGAGAATGCTTTTCCCTTTGTCTCCATGTATCGACTGGTTTTTCACACTATTCTGGCATTGGCTAAAATGTAACCTTCCTGAGAAATTGTGGGAAGGAATTCCTGCCTGGAAACCCAATGGGCAGTGTCTCCCTCTGTGGCCTCAGGAAGCTGCCACAGCTTCCGGTCATGTGTTCTGAAGGTCAGGGAGCAGACAGGAAGAAGAATCACAAGACTTTCTCCCCACACTGTTCTCCTGACAGACAGGGAGAAGAAGTGAAGTGAAAGTTGCTCAGTCGTGTCCGACTCTTTGCGACCCCATGGACCGTGGCCCGCCAGGCTCCTATGTCCATGGGATTCTTCAGGCAAGAAAACTGGAGTGTGTAGCCATTCCCTTCTCCAGGGGATCTTCCCAACCCAGGGATTGAACCCAGGTCTCCTGCATTGCAGGCAGATTCTTTACCGTCTGAGCTACTCGGGAAGCCCAATGGCAGAGCAGGAAACCCCACAAATGCCTGCACTCTCCCTTAGGTGGTGTTGAAGAGATTAGGATCCACTCACTCTCTTAGCCTTTCAGGGGCAAAGGGCAATGAGATGTCAGAAGACTCAGCTGAATCCTGACTCTCTCCAGAGTGGATGGGCATGGCGCGGATGAAAGGAACCACCTCGGGTGATAATTTGTTGTTGTCGTTCAGTCTCTCTTGTGTCCGACTCTTTGTGACCCCATGGACTACAGCACACCAGGCTTCCCTGTCCTTCAGTATCTCCCTCAGTTTGTTCAAACCCATGTCCATTAAGTTGCCGGTGCCGTCCAAACATCTCACCCTCTGTCGCCCCCTCCTCTTACCGCCTTCAATCTTTCCCAGCATCAGGGTCTTTTTCAGTAAGTCAGCTCTTCACTTCAGGTGGCCAAAGTATTGGAGCTTCATCTTCAGCATCAGTCCCTCCAATGAATATTCAGGACTGATTTCCTTTAGGATGGACTGGTTGGATCTCCTTGCAGTCCAAGGGACTCTCAAGAGTCTTCTCCAACACAGTTCAAAACCATCAATTCTTCAGCACTCAGCCTCCTTTATGGTCCAGCTCTCACATCCATACATGACTACTGGAAAAACCATAGCGTTGACTAGATGGACCTTTGCTGGCAAAGTGATGTCTCTGCTTTTTAATATGCTGAGGTCTGTCATAGCTTTTCTTCCAGGAAGCAAGCATCTTCTAATTTCATGGCTGCAGTCACCGTCTACAGTGACTTTGGAATCCAAGAAAATAAAGTCTGTCACTGTTTGCATTTTCTCCTCATCTATTTGCTGTGAATAATAGCAATCGCCCTATCCAACTTGCATAACCCTCAAAGCCACCCTATGAGGTGGTTCTATCATCTTCACTTTAGGGATGAGGAAATCGAGGCCCAGAGACGTCAAGCAATTTGTCTAAGAATGTACAGCCACGGCACAAAAAAAGCAGAACCAAGACTTGAACTAGTCCACCGGGCTCCGGAGCCTACATTTGTAACTACTGTGCAAAAGTGACTTTCAAAGAGCAGCCTGACGACGTGCCTGGGCAGGGAGCCAGTGGGACCGCCAGTCACCTCTCGTCTCCACCCACGAGTCTCACAATGTCCCACTGTAATTATTCCTGTCTACAGATGGAGAGACTGAGGCTGAGCATGGCTATGGACCTCACCGAGGGTTAAGGTGGAGGTCAGTGCTGGCGCCCCAGCTGAGCCCTCGGAGAGTCTGAACTACCTGCCTGTACCGTTCTTCCTCCAATTGCTGGGTGTTTTTATTGGATCGGCTCTCTCGGAAGCACATAATGAAGTTGTCAAGAGAAGCACGTTGCAGGGAGTTTATGACTTGCTTTTAAAATATAATTACACAGATGCAAGAAACAGAAGCCTTCATGCTTGTGTGGGAGCCCCGAGATCCTCGAGGAGCTAGTGCCTCCCTGTGAGTGGCGCTGCTGGGGCGATGGAGACCAGGGTGGGAGAGGCCCACAGACCCTCCGTGGGCGCCAGACTTAGTGCCTTGGTGGCCCTGCACTGGTCTAGGGATTTTGTCCCCAGTTTTGGGGGCCTGGGGACTCTTTCTGATATAGCATCACAATAACTGGCTCTAGACTCAGTTTGGGGTTAGCCCCAGCTTGTACTGAATCATGAACTGCGGGCACTGGGCGGGTAATCTGGTACTTCCATGTCCCAGCATTCATCTCCGTGAAAGGAAGGAGGATACACTGGGGAGGATTCAGTGAGGTTCTATAAGTAAGGGGATCCCTGTAAATGCTCTGCACAGGGAATTTTCTCCTTCAGGCTCTTGGGGATGAATGTGCACTGACCAAGCTCCCGACAGGCTCAGCCGTGGACCAGAACTGCAGCTAACTGGTTGACTGTGAGAAACAGAGTTGCCATGGAAACGGCAACATGCAGGCCTGTGATCTTCCTGGCCTAGTGGCCACTGGGACCTCAGTTTCCTCACGTGTGTAGTGGGAAGGCTACAGGAGCAGCCATGTGGGAAATGACTTTCAGAGCTAAAGAGACAAACACAGTCTTCTTTTTCTTTCTCCTTGTTTGCCAGCCATCCCCCACCCCCCATTCCCACCCCATTGGCAGGGATACATGGGGAAGCCAAATAGGGTTGGCTCTAATGGTTAAAGTCATGGAGCTATTGAAGCCCAGGGCCCCCGCCTCCTCTGCAGGGGACAGGATTACTGGGACAGCACTGAGACCCACTGATAAAATGCTTAGTCCTTGGCGGTCCCTTCAAGAGACCATTCCCTCTCACAAGCATAGTGGCTAGATCAGCACTTAAGCCCCCAGTTCAATCAAGGTTCCAGTCCCAGCTCTTCTCAAATTAGCTGGGTGCTGCTGGGCAAATGCTTTTTGCATCTCTGAGCTTCAGCTCCTTCCTCTTGAACGGAGAGCCACAGCCTCCACCACCTGCCCTCACCTCAGACCTACGCTCCCCTACCCTTCCAACAGCATTGCCTACCACCATTCAGTGGGGCTTCCCTAGTAGTTCAGTTGGTAAAGCATCTGCCTGCAATGCAGGAGCCCCAGGTTCAATCCCTGGGTCGGGAAGATCCCCTAGAGAAGGAAATGGCAGCCCACTCCAGATTCTTGCTTGCACAGTTCCATGGAGAGAGGAGCCTGGTGGGCTACAGTCCATGGGGTCGCAAAGAGTCAGACACGACTGAGCAACTAACACACACAGACACACATACACACACACACACATGATTCATTAGGTTGCTTTGCATATTCTAATAGACTTGGGATGCACTCAGATCTCTGTGACTGAGGCCAGGCCACACACTCATCTCACAGGAACCCTCCTCCTGAGCCCCTTACATTTCTAGACAGGGGAGGTGGCCCAGGCCACGCTCAAAGCAGACATCTACATCATCTGGAGAGTCAAGCTGGCAGGCACATTTGTGAAAACACACCTCTGGCCACAGTAAAAAAAAAAAAAAGTCTCCACACCCGTACCCCCAATATTTTATTGACTTTTAATAGAAGAATTGGAGAGAAAACATTTTCCGTGTTCTTTGTTTTCCTGATTGAGCCTCTGAAATATTTTTCAGGTAGATACTTCTGGGAAAGAGTTTAGTTGAGTGATATAAATTACTACATTGAAATGTCATCTGAGCTTCCTGAAAGCAATTTTCCATGGTTTGTTCTTGCCTAGGTTTTATTAAAGTAACATTGGTGGGGGGTTTTCCACAAATGATAAAAAAGGATGTACATTCATGATAAAGTATCTGGATAGCACAAAGAAGAAAGTGAAAACTACCCACAGTTCCCCTCAAAGACAAGCACTGCCAACAGGCTGATGTTAACTCTTTCCAGGAGTATCTATGTACGGGCACATATAGAGAAACATAAAAGAACTGGATACAGCAAAAGTGTTTTCATATATGGACATATGTTTCCTTTTATAAACTCCAGATTAAAATTGAATTTTAGTTTTCCAAAATATTTCATCTCATGTAAAACTCATTTTACTAAAATTTTATCAGTTTGATTAATAATATTTAGAATTTTCCAGAGACAACAAATTTTACATAATACATACTTTATCTAAATACAAACTGTTTTTTTTTTTTTTAATACGGGCTCACACTGTATATTCTCATGTGTAACTTGTTATTTTTTTTAAAAGCTTTTTACCATTTACAAAATTAGGGCATAAATAACATATTAATGTACAGTTCTGGGGACTTCCCTGGTGGACCACTAAGACCAGATGCAGCCAAATAAATAAATAATAAAGTGAAAATAAAATATCTAGAAAATGTACAGTTGTACGAGATTTGATCAGCACATGTAGTCATGTAATTACCATTACAATCAAGACAAGGAATTTTGCCTGTCATTTGCTGGTCATTGGAGGTTGTTTACAATTTTCGTCTTACTGATTTGGCAATCTGAGGGAATGAAATGAATGAATGAAAGCAAGTGAAATCTGGGATTCTCATTTTCCTGCTGCTCTACCAAATGGGCTGGGCTTCTCCCTTCTCTGCTTGGAAAACTGCACGTCCTGAGACCCAGCCCAGATGTTCCCTCCGTGAAGCCCCTGTGATGCCAGATGGAGAGTTGGTTCCCCCTCTTCTGTGTTCCCAGGACACCCAGTCACGCACTCTACAGGACCGGCATTGTGATGGCCGGTTTCTCGCCCCCGCTCCAGGCTGTGAGCTGGGCGAAAGTTGAAGTCTTTGTCAGTCTCCTGTTCCCCACATCTAGGCCATGCCTGGTTCAAGTGCTCTGTAAATGTTCATGAAATGAGTGAACATTTCACCCTGTGGACAATTTCAGTATTGTGCTGATTTCTTAGGATGCAGGTACCTTCTGAGCATAGCTGCAATATGAATTAAGCTGATAACTTGGGGAGAGCTGGATCTTTACCTCTGTTCCAGACCCAGGATCAGGGGTGCAAATTCACATTTATATGGAGTCATTCAAATATTTATTGAATGAACAAATACATGGATGAAAGCTGTGGTCCTGGGCCTCTTAGCACCTGTTCTTGATAAGCTCACAACCGGGACTCAAGGAACCCACCTGGAAGACTTCACACTTCCCCTCTCCCGCGCCCTTCCCCCCATGCAGCCTTTTCTTAACTGGGTACCCTGGTGGCTTAGACTTAGCCAAACAGTGGTCAGCATCACTTGGCAACAATGCCCAGACACTTCAGCTTGTGATCCAGGAGACAGACCTTGAGTGGCGAGCACCTGCTTTAATTTTTTTAAAGTACACTTATTAATATCTGTATCTGCAAGGTCTAGCACAGGACTTGGTGCATAGAAGGCATTTTTAAACGTTTGAGCAAGGATGACATATGGATATGAAAAGGATAACAATGTTTGAGAAAGATAAAAATGCCCGTCATTCGCTGAGTACTTCCCGAGTCAGGGTCCTGACTAGGTGGCTCCCTACAAATTCCGTTTCTTAGAACAGCCCTGGGATGGGTCTGTATCATTCATTCCCCCATCTTGCAGGTGGGCTCCCCCGTTGCTCAGGCCCACACTGCGGGGAGAAGCGTCTGCTGGAAGTTGAAGCTGCAGCGTCTGGCTCCAAAGTTTGCCTTCTCGGCGTAGCGCCCAGGAGCGTCCACATCACACTGCCACCTCTGTCTCCCCGGGTGCTGCAGGTGAAGCTCGGTCTTGCGTTGAGACCGCGTCCTTCCGAGTCGTGTTTAAGGATGGGTTCCTGGGAGGCTCCGGAGGCCTGTCCGCAGGCTGCGAGCAGGTGACGCGCAGCGGGGCGCGCTCTACCGTCAGGTGTGTATGCAGCGGTGACCTTCGGGAACTGTCCGGCTCAGAACCTGACGCCAGTGGACGCTCGATGTCGACCTTTGGTGAAACCCCGCGACTGTCAGCGGAGATCTGGAGACAGCCCCAGGCGGAAGATGCTGCCCGGGACGCTGCACAGACCCGGGACCCGGGAGCCCAGAGTCTCGGCTCCGCAGCGGCGCACCCACCTGGGCGGGGCTCGGGCGGGGCTAGACATCGGCCCACCTACCTGGGCGGGGTTTGAGGGCGGGGCTCGGAGTGGGGCTTGGGGCAGGGTCTGGGGGCGGGGATTTGGGCGTGGCTCCGGTCGGACCCAGCCAATCTGAGCCCGAGAGGCCAGCCCGCCCCACTGAGGAGGCGATGGCACTTGCGCACTCGGCGCCCCCGCGCGCCTCTCCAGGGCTGGGGGACGGGGCGGGGCGTGCCGGCGGCGCTCGGCGCTGACGCTGCGACGACGCGCCCGACGTCGGGCACGTTGACGCCGGCGACGCGCCGCCGGCCCGCTCCTCCTGCGCTCCGCCAGTGTCCGGCCGCGGGCCGGCCTCAGTGACTGGGGGCGGCGGGCCCGGGGACGCGGGGCCGCGGGGCGCGGGGCGGGCGGCGGGCGGCGGGCTGCCTTCGTCGGGCCCGGAGCTCGCCTGGAGCGAGCAGCCGCCCGCGGAGCGTCCTCGCCCGCTCCCGCCGGCGAGCAAGGTAAGGCAGCGGGGCACCGAGGCAGGGTCGGGGCGGAGCGGGGCCCCGGGCGGCGCACGGCTGCTTAGTGTCAGCGCCCCCGGGAGCGGGGGGCGCGGCCCGGGGGGACCCCCGGCGGACGGACTCGCGGGGCCGAGCGGCCCCCCCGCCAACACCTCCCTGACCCCAGCGCCAGGTGACCCAGCGCTGGGCGCGGGGACGAGGACTCGGGGCCGCAGGAAGCCGCGGGCCAGGCCGGCCTCCGTGGAGTCCGGTCCCCTGCGCCCTGGGGTCCCCGCTGCTGTCGCACCGGGGCGCGGGTGCGAGCCGGCTAGAAGCGTCGTTCTCGTCGGGTGCGCGGTGCGCGGCCCTGGGCACCTCCGTCCCGGGGGTCCGCCGAGCCCGGAGCACCGCCCCTCGCCCCGTCATTACATTTGAGACAGAGGAGCCTCTCGTAGTCTCACCCGTCACTTTTCGACCCTTCCTATCCATCCATCTCCACCCGCTGTATTTCCATTGTGGAGTATTTTTTGGGGGGGAGTAGGGTGGGGGGGGGAGAGGCTGTGAACTTACATAAGTGAGGTTGACTGACCAACCACCGCAGTCTTTGCAAATGCACGTCTCACAGTCCTTAACGAGCCTAGTTCCCGTTTAGCGCTCACCAAATCCAGCCCAAGAATTCGGGGAGCTAGTCAGTCCTTCCCCGGAGCTGACTGTACACATTCCTGTAAGATGCCTGATGGGTTTTGTACTTGTCAGTTTTACTGACTGTATGCTCCTTCTGTGCTTTTTCCTGAAACACGATTGGGTGGCACGTGTTTTGACTTTCTCTCTCCCTCGCCCCCCCCCCCCCAACCGGGAAATAAGAAAGGAGGGAAAAAAAAGGGTTACAGAAGCACACTTGTTTTTCAACAATCAGAAAGTACGGCTTTGCAAACAAAATGCCACAGGGTTTGTCCTTTGTGTGAGGGGTAGTCTGTGTGGTCTTTACCCCTTCACTGATTATGGTCAGTAGTCATGTTCTCCTGTTGGGTGTGCCTTGCACTTCGGATAGGCCTGTGTGTATTTTCCCTGACTACTTCTCTCTACAGAGCCTAACAGTCAGATCTGGAAATAGCAAGGCCTCTCATTTATCAGCTCCAGATAGCTAGAAAGTTGCAGCTTTGTAGAAGCCTTTATTTAGAAGTGCCTGATGACGGTGGTCCGGGTCTCTTTTTTTCAAGATGATGTGCGAGGTGATGCCGACCATCAGTGAAGCAGAAGGCCCCCCGGGAGGAAGTGGGAGCCAAGGGTCCAGCTCCCCTTCGCAGCCAGATGCGGATTCACATTTTGAACAGTTGATGGTCTCTATGCTGGAAGAGAGGGACCGTCTTCTCGACACGCTGAGAGAGACCCAAGAAACGCTGGCATTAACCCAGGGGAAACTGCACGAGGTTGGTCACGAAAGAGATTCCTTGCAGAGGCAGCTCAATACTGCGCTTCCACAGGTATGGCCGACCTTCCCCTGCAGGTTTTTGTCTAAACGCTTTTTTGAGGGGATGCTGCTATTTTAGATGTGTATTTTGCCATCATCACTTGCGCAATGGTGGTTCTGTTAGTTGTAAGTCACATACAGATAAAGTTCCTGAGGGATTGAACTTCTTAGCTAGAGCAAACTGGTGCGCTGTCAAGTCCTGTGAAGACACCTTATCGGTCCTGTTCATCTCTTGCGGGGGGGGGGGGGGGCAGCAGAAGGAGCCGCCTAGATTTGCAGGAGAGCTGCAGAGTTTTGGAAAAAAGGGCCACCAAGTAACCAGTTTCTGTGGTGCCTTCAGCTTTGTTGCCGTAAGCCTTTCCCCTCCTAATCGTGTGACTCCGTGGGTTGCATCACGTATTTCCAGTTTCCTAATGCAGCATCCTGGACAAAAGGAATGGCTCTCCCAGGAAGAGAATGTTTACAGTCTGCCTTTCCCAGCAGCCCCGTGCTTTGTAAGTCAGGTTGTCTCAGGGGATAGAAGACTGAAGATGGGCTCCTTCAGCACTTTCTCTTTAGCAGCTGAAGGTTATAAAGCTCACGGTCACAACAAGGTTTTCATCTAAGGGCGTTGCGTTTGCAGCCGTGTGTCCAGGCCTTTTCTTGTGGCTCTGAGGATCTAATGATGAGTGCAGGGAGGTGTCAGCTGAAGACTGCGCTGGGCGGCGCAGAGTGTAGTGGGAGACGCCAAGGTTCCTTGGGTGTTTATGGCTGCGGAGGTGCTGTTTGCCGTACTCAGAATAGGCGCCTTTATGGTGCTGTCAGATAGACCTGAATAAGCGTGCATGCATTCTCTCATGACGGGTCTGCAGTGGTAAATTAGTAAATGAATAATTACTAGCCTTAATGCATTTCTTGGCTTTCGTCAAGTCTCCTGAAAGATTGATAAGCCAAACGTTTGGATTTCCTCTTTAGCAACAGGAATTTGACGTCAGTGCTGTAACGTTCCTTCTCAGTCAGATGTGAGAATCATGGAAGTTTTTTCCCGTTTGAGTCTTGTAAATTACCAGGCTTGTTTGGGTCCAATTTTGTCGCCAGTACCACTGTCTCCAGGAGATGGTGAAGGACTGTGTGCTGCAGCCCACGGGGTCACAAAGAGCTGGACACGACTTAGACTGAACAGCCACCGCCACCACCGCAGCTTCGAAGGGTTGCCCAAGTTGTGCTTTACTGGGATTTCATCGTAGTATTTGTAAATCTTTTCAGTACTTGGGCATTTTTCTTTTGTTCTTTCATAATCGTATTTGTCTTATTGTAATTTGAGGTGCAGCCGCGGACATGTAGTTTTTTGGAAGGATAAGCACAGGGACGAAGCAGGGAAGGGCCGGGAGTCTTGTCGAGTGCAGTCTCGTGCGGTCTCGTGCGGTGGAGGTTGTCACCAGCAGTGGGACAGCGCTCAGTGCTTTGTTTCCAGCTGCTGCTCCGTGGTGTAGCCTGGAAATGCCTTGTTGAGTGAAGAATGCGATGATGTCACCGCTCACCTACTGAGCGCCTGAGTGCAGCGTTTTAGAAACATGGGAACCAGCAAGTCAGCCTTCTTGGATCCTTCCCTTTCTTGGCATCTGTGGTCTGTTTGGTGGCTAATTGTGTGATCAGGTAGGCGTATGAATAATCCTGCCAGATATGTAGGAAGTAACAATGTACTTAAAAAAACTTTACCGTAACAGAACACAGGTCAGAAAAATTCACACGTCATAAATGTACATTGCAGTGAAGTTTTCACCCTGTGAACACACTCTTATAATTACTGCCCAGACCAAGAAAAGAACATTCTCAGGCTTCCCAGGAGCCCCTCCCACCCGCTCCCAGCATCTCTCCCAGAGCTAACTGTAGTCTTTTCATCATTGATTAATTTGACATGTTCTTGACTTGGTGCAAATGAAAGTAATATGTGTATTTTATTTCTTGATTCTTTCGTTCAGCATTATTTTTGCGAGCTCTGTCCATGTAGGTTGGTTGGTTCTCGCCTGCTATGTAACCCAGTGAATGAATGTACACAGGGCTTCCCAGATGGCTCGGTGGTAGAGAACCCACCTGCCAATCCAGGAGTCGCAGGTTTGACCCCTAGGTCGGGAAAGTTTCCTGGAGTAGGGAATGGCAACCCACTCCAGTATTCTTGCCTGGAAAATTCCATGGACAGAGGAGCCTGGTGGGCTGTGTAGTCCATGGGGTTGCGGAGAGCTGGACGTGACTGAGCGACTGAGCACACTTGAATGTACCGTCGTTTATTCTTTCTGTTGTTCATGGGGATCTGAGTTGTTTCTAGGTTTTACAAATGCTGCCCTGAATGTTCTTCTTGCTTTCTGGTGCGGATGTGCATGCATCTCTGTGGGGTGTGTTCAAAGGCGTAGCACTGCCAGGGGATGGAGTGTGTTAGACCCTCGGTGGTGACCATGACGGTCGTCCTGCCCCCGCCCCGAGTGTGAGCCTCCGGGGCTTGTGCCCCTTGCTGTCCTGGGTTCTGGTTGTGGCTGGCTGGGGGTGCTGAGCAGCGGCAGCTCCGTGGGGTGGGGTCTTGCTAGTCCCTGTCCGTCCCCGCCCCACCCACCCCCAAGCAGAGCCACTGCTTCTCTCTGGGCGTTTGGTGCCATTGGAAAACCTTTTTTGATGAAGTAATTGTCTTTTGCCCATTTTTCAGTTGGACTGTCTGTCTTGTTTCTTATTGAATTTAGGAGTTCTTTTTATATCCTCTGAGTACACGTATGTATGGCAGGTTTTTTTTTTTTTTTTTTACTTTCTTGAGTGTGTCTGCCTTTACTCTCTCTGAGTGGTGTCCTTTAAAAAATACAATGTCTTACTTTAACGTATCCCAGGTGACCAGTCTTTTCAGTAATCTTTAATGCACTTGTGGCCATTGAGAGATATTAACAAGAAGCCACATGAAGAGACTATCTTGTAAAAGCTTTATTGTTTATCTTTTACAGCTGGATCTGTAATCCATCTGAAGTTGGTTTTGTTTATGGTGTGAGACAGGGGCCTTGCTTCCTTTTTCCTCTTTTGAGGAATGGGTATCCAGGTGTAATTTTTTTTTAACTATCCTTTCCCCAGTGTCATCTCTGCTGTAAACCAAGTGACTGTAAACGTGTGGGTCTGTCTGGACTCCCCTGTGCTTCACTGATCTTGTTGTCTTTTTCGCACAAATGCCACACTGCCTAAATGACCTTTGATTGAGTTGGTATCAGATCTGGTAATTTATATCCTACAGCTGAGTCCTTAATCAGTATTACCTTGGCTAATCTTGACCCTTTGCATTTTCAGAAAAGTTTTAGAACCCACTTGGCCGTCTTTCCCCAGAAAATGCTGGGATTTTAATTAAGGTTGAATTTAATTTGTTGACCAGTGAGGGGAGAAGTGACATCTTTTTAATATTGTTCTTGTAATCCGTGAACACAATGTGTATAGCTCTCCAGTTTTTAGATCTTCTTTTATAGTTTGCTGTGTGTCTTGTACATGTTTGATTAGATATGATATTTTCAATGCCATTATAAATCACTAATATGTAGAGATAGAATTGATTTTTCTATATTCACTTGCTGAATCCATTTATTTCAAATAATTCTTGTATTTTTTTATGTATACACGATTATGTCTGCAAATAAGTGCTTTGTTTTCCCTCTTTCCAACTGTGATAACCCTTTTCTTTTTCTTGCCTTATTGTACTGACTAGGATTTCCAGCAGAGTGGTGAACAGAAGTAGTGAGAATAAGTATCCTTGTCTCTTTCCCATTATCAGAGGAAAAGCTTTCAGTATTTCACCATCACGTGTGATATTAGCTTTTTTGTAGATATTTTTATCAAAATATGTAAATTCTCCTGTTAATTTGATAAGAGTTTTTTCTTAGTCATGAACTAAAATTGTTACATTAAATTTTCTTAAGTTTATTTTCTGCAGATTTTGAAACAGGTGATTTTTCTTTTATGTGGTGATTTAACTTTTAAAAATTTTTGTGATTCTAAAACAATCCCAACCTGATCTCGATGTATTCTCCTTTTGTTGGGCTTTATTTGTTAGTGTTTTATTTAGGATTATTTCATCTGTACTCAGAGTCTGTAATTTTTCTTTCTTGTACTTCTTTTCCTTGTTGGTTTTAGTATCTAGGTTATGCTAGTCCTTATAAAACAAGGTGGAGAGTGTTCCTTGTTTACCTCCAGAGTTCTGTGAGATTGCTGTTTTCTTTCCTAGATTTTTGGAAGAATTGATTGGCAAAGCCAGTTGGTTTCATTGTCAGGAGGCTTTTAATTTCAGATTTAATTTTTTTCATGCAAATCAAATTTTCTGACTTTGTATGTCTTCTTGGGTCTATTTAGGTAAAGCATTTCCCCCCTGCTAGGAATTTATTGAGGCCAGCAGACTCCCCAGTTAGTAAGTGTCCTGTGGTTCAGAATATCTTTCTTATCTGTAAGATGTGTTGTCTCCGCTTTTAAAAATCCCCGATGCTGGTGATTTGCGCTTTGTCTCTTTTTCTTAATCAGTCTAATTTATCAGTTCTTTGGAAGAGCCAGCTTTTGGCTCTGTTTTTTAAAAACTTCATATTTGTTTTCTGTTTCCGTATTTTCTGCTCCTTTTTCTTTCATCTGCCTTGTGTTTCGTTTGCTATTCTTTTTTTCTGGTTTCTTGAGATAGAGGGTTAACTGATTTTTAGCCTTCCTTCTTTTCCAGTATTTGTGTTTAAGGCTTTAAGTTACTCTCTAAACACAGTTCACTGCATCCCACAAATTTGAATAAGCCAAATTTCCATTATCTTTTATGTAAAAGTGTTTTCTAATTTTCGTTGTGTGTTTTAAAGTTATTATTCATGAAGTTCTTAAAGAAGTATGTCATTCAACTTCCCAGTGTTTGGGGAAGTTTTTCTAGTGACCCTTTTTTTATTTCTAACCTAATTCCATGAAGAGCCCCGTCTTAGTCTTTTTGGGCTACTGTTTTAAATACCATGGACTACCTGGTGAACAACAGAAAGTTGTTTCTTGTAGTCCTGGAGGCTGGTGAGTCCCAAGATCAAGGTGCCAGCAGGTGCCACGTCTGCTGAAGCCGGTTTCCTGCTTCCTAGACTGCCCGCTTCTCCCTGCCCTCAGCACGGCAGCTCATTCCCTCCTGCCCTGATCCCCTCCCAGAGTCCCTGCCTCCTAGGATCATCACTGCATTCGGGGTGAAGTTTGAGGGCACATAAACTGTCAGCCCATTGCAATCCCTAAGTGTTATTTCAGTAATAATCCCTGTATGATTTCAGTCCTTTGAAATAATTCAAGCTTCCCTGGTGGCCCCATATATATTCACTTTGTTATGTGTTCCTTGGGGCTTTGAAAATAACGTGTATCAGTGGGAATGCAGTGGCTCCTGTTGTGTCAATTAATCAGGTTTGTTAATCATGTAATTCAGATTCTGGTAGCCACGTTGAATCAAGCAGAAATAGGTGAAATTAACTGTAATATATTTTATTTAACACACCCAAAATGTTACCATTTCAGTGTGTAATCAGCATGATAAAACCTAATGAAATATTTTACGTTCTTCTTTTCACGCTGAGCCTTCGAAATCCAGTGTATGTGTCATGCTCGCAGCACATCTCACTGTAGAGCCAGCCGCATTCCAGGCACTTCATGGCTGCAGGTGACTACATTCCAGGAGCCCAGTTCCACGAGATGTGTTCTTTGACGTCTCCCACTGCGGTTGTGAACTTGGCTGTTTCTCCTTTTCTCTTGCTGTCAGTCCGTGTTTTGATATTCTGAGGTTGTGTTATTGGGCACATTCACGTTTGGAATCCTCGTCTTCGTCCTGGGCTGGACTTGTGTCCATCTGAGACACTCCGCTTCCTCGCTGGCGGGGCTTCTCTTTAGACGATGTCTGGCGGTGGTGCTGCCGCGTCGGTTCTCGGTCCTGTTTGCCTGGGCATCTTTTGCTTCCACCTGTCTGTGGTCTTGCGTCTTGACGTGTGCCCCTGTGAATAGTGTATAGTCTCCCTTTAATCGGTTTGACACTTCTCGCCTTTGAGTGAGAGTATCGCTGTGTGTATAGTTTGGGTATTTCCGTCTGGAGACACCTTGTCACCGTTTTCCGTCTGCGCCGCCTCCTCTCTGCCCCCCTCTTGCTGCCTCTCAGGAGCAGGCAGTGCTGTCCTGACTCCGCACTCCCCTGTCAGGTTGGCGGGTGTGCATTCGCAGACACAGCGTGTGTTTCACATTCAAGTCTAACTTAGTGCTTTTCCTGCCTCCCTGACACGACTGTTTCCTCTTTGTCACTGTTATTCTTTACAATTTTAGATACATTTTTGGCATTATCATCGTTTTGTAGCGTAATATTTACCCTCACAGTTACCTCATAGTTGGTCTTCACTTGCTTTTTGTATTTCTGTCAGGGACTACTTTTCTTTTTCCCAAAGAACTGCCTTCATATTTTTTTAGTTCATGTCTTTGGGTGATGAGTTGTCTCATTTCCATTTGCCCTAAAAGTCTTTATTTTGCTTTCACTTTCGAAGAGTGTTTTTGTTGGGTATAGAATTCCCGGTTGGTGGTTATTTGTTTTGCAGCATTTTACAGATGCCAGTCCATTATCTTCTGACTTCCTTGTTCATGGGAAGTCAGCTCTCAGTGTTGTTGTGCTATTAAAAGCCACACCTTTTTCCCTCTGAGTGCTTTGACATTTTCTTCTTGCCTTAGGCACCTGCAGAGCTGCTGAAACCAATGTGTGGTTTTCATTTTTGAGTCAATGGTCTGATTCTTGAACCAACTCTTGCCACTGTCCCTGTCAGTCAGTTCAGTCGCTTGGTGTCCGACTCGCTGCAACCCCGTGGACGGCAGCACGCCAGGCCTCCCTGTCCTTCACCACCTCCCGGAGCTTGCTCAGACTCATGTCCATAGAGTCGGTGATGCCATCCAGACATCTCATCCTCTGTCGTCCCCTTCTCCTCCTGCCTTCAATCTTCCCCAGCATCAGGGTCTTTTCCAGTGAGTCAGCTCGTCCCATCAGGGGGCCAAAGTATTGGAGCTTCAGCATCACTCCTTCCAATGAATATTCAGGACTGATTTCCTTTAGGATGGACTAGTTGGATCTCCTTGCAGTCCAGGACACTCTCAAGAGTCTTCTCCAACACCACAGTTCAAAAGCATCAATTCTTCAGTACTCAGCTTTCTTTATAGTCCAGCTCTCACATCCATACATGGCTACTGGAAAAACCATAGCTTTGACTAGATGGACCTGTGTCAGCAAAGTGATGTCTCTGCTTTTGAATGCGCTGCCTAGGTTTGTCACGGCTTTCCTTCCAAGGAGCAAGCATCTTTTAATTTCACCATCTGTAGTAATTTTGGAGCCCAAGAAAATAAAGTCTGTCACTGTTTCCATTGTTTCCCCATTTATTTGCCATGAAGTGATGGGACCAGATGCCATCATTTTCATTTTTTGAATGTTGAGTTTTATGCCAGCTTTTTCACTCTCCTCTTTTGCTTTCATTAAGAGGCTCTTTAGTTTCAGTCCCTGTAGGCACTTCTTATTCCCCTTTCTGTCTTATTCACCTTTCTCTCCACCGTGAGGGGCCCCATTTATAGTTTTTAAAAGCATAGATTAACAACGGGCTCCTTCGATATATTCAATACTTTTTTCCCTTTTTTTTTTTTAACAGATCCATCCTTCAGTTCACTGATCCTCTCTTCAGCTACTTCCAATTTGATGTTAAGCCCAGAGATTGAGTTCTTAAATTCAGTCACTGGTATTTTAAAGTTCTAGAGTTGGTTTTGATTCTCAGAAATTTTTCCTTTTGTGAGGTATGTTTCTGAACGGTGAAGTTTGCATCTGATGCCTCTAGCACAGCTCTGATAGGCCGATACACCTCTGACCCTTCTGGATCTGGTTCAGTTCTTTCTCTCTTGGTCCTGTTTGTTGTTACACCCTTTTTTGCGTTTTTGGTTGCATGTTGGACATTATGTTTGGAAAACCCTAGAGGTTCTGAGTGATGCTGCCTTCTCCAGTTTCCTCTGACGCAGACCTCCAGTGGGGACAGAGCTCTCTGTTCACTCAAGGCCTGAGGGACTTGAGGCTGGGGGGTCCTTGTAAGCTCAGTCTCAGCAGCCTTCACCCACCTTCCCCCCGACCCCCGGGAGGAGCCCTCCAGCGTCCCCGTCTGGAGGCTGGACTGCCTCCCAGGCCCCCTCCTCGGCAGGTCCTGAAGCCCACAGTCTCCTGAGCACTGCGAGAGCACTCCAGAGCACTGATGCTCAGCGCTCAGCCAGTTTGGGCAGAGTGTTGGGCACGTGTTCTGTGCCTCCCTTTTTCTTGGGGAGCTTGGTCTCTGACGTCCAGCCTGACTTGTCAGGCCTGCATTCGAATTTCTGTCTTCCCAGCCCAGGGAGCCTCCCAGAGCCGTGTCAGCCAGTCCCCCTGCTGGACTTGTCCCCTGCCTTTTCTCCCAGGGTTGGCTTTGCTCAGATGCCCTAAGGGAAGGCATGGCCGTCTCAGTCTCTCTGCTTCCCTTTGGTTTGGAATCTTAGGTTGTGGCTGCCTGGGGACCTCTTTTAAACTGTATTTAGCTTTTCTAGCTCTTGGTAGGCTTACCTAAAGCAGCTTGTGTCTGTGACTGGAAGTGGGGACGCCCTGTGTGTCTCCTCTTGTCTGAAGCCACATGTGAGTGTGAGTTATAGTTGCTCAGTCATGCCTGACTTTGCTACCCCATGGACTGCAGCCTGCCAGGCTCCTCCGTCCATGGAATTCTCCAGGCAAGATTACTGGAGTGGGTTGCCATTTCCTTCTCCAGGGGATCCTCCTGACCCAGGGATCCTGCATTGCAGGAGAGTCTTTACCATCTGAGCTACCAAAGGAAGCCACATGTAACAGTCACAGTAATTCTGTTGATCATCTGTATTTGATACAGGAGGAAACAAGAGCCAGGGGTCCTTGCTTGGTACCCAGGGTGGTGTTTCTACTCAGAGTCCCCATTTCCCGGCCGTTTCAGTGCCGCTTGAACTTGGGAAGAAGGTGGAGCCCACGGCCACTCGAGCTGGGGACAGAGGAGTGGTCCCCGCCTTCCTCCGCCCCTGCCAGCCCAGGGCAGCCTTGCGATGACGCGGCTGGCGGTGGAGGAGGAGTCTGAGGAGGGAGGGGTTCCGGGACTCTGTGACGTGGTCACACGCGGGTTTTCTTTTTCAGTTTGAAAAAAATAATGGCTCTTAGTATTCCCTCCAATTTCACTTGAAGGTTGAACATGAAGATTGTATTCTTAAAGTTGAGTGCAGTGAATTTACAGTCTTTTTGAAAGCAACAGTTGAGGTTTTAAAAAGACGTCTCAGAGAACTCCAGTAGATAAAGTCAAAAAAAGAGGTGTTCAGGGTGTACTGCGGGCGGGACCCCAGACTGTACTCTGTCTCTCCCAGAGTCTGTGACTGCTGAGGTGGGTGGATCCACACCCCAGGCACTGGGGACCGAGGTCCTCCATTGACAGCAGAGGCTGGGCTGAGCCAGGAGTGGGCAGACTGTGCCCGGTGAGTGGAGAGCCTCAGGAGGGGGGGGGTGGCGCCTCGGCGGTGCACGGAGGGGCAGCACCTGGCGGGGTCTGGGGGGTGCTGGCTGCCGTGGCTCGAGGCAGGGCACCCCTGAGCCTCTGCCATGCAGCCCCCATGGGGCAGAGTTGTCTGGCAGCCCAGGGTCAAAGTGAAGAGGGCGCGTTCGCAGCAGGTTGAACGCACCCCTGTCCCCACTGTGGGTTCATTTTCAGTGCCTGGAGCGAGGTGGGTGAAGTGAGTGAGCCAGTGAGGGAGGACAGAGCTCAGGGTCAGAGTGGGGGCAGCCAGCGCGGTGAGTCCTCCTCAGCCGGGTGGGCTCTGGGCACTCAGGTTCGGGGTGCCCTTTCAGTGGCCTCACTGGAGGCGTGTTTGGGGGGTGGAGGGGCGGAAGCCCACTTAGAAGACGTGCTCATTCCTGGTGGTGGTTTCTGAAGCTGTTTATACTGTTGGGTTCGACTGCGACCCAGTACCCTTGCAGGGTCCTGTGTGACGGTGGGCCTGAGCTGTGAGCACGGCCCTCCTCCTCCCGCAGCCCACACGCCCCACAGCCTTTGGCGGCCCCTCCCCTCTCTGCACCCCGGATGCTGGCCTGAGCCCCCCACCCCCCATTCCCACGGTCCGGTCTGGGAGACGTGCGCTCTCCCAGGTCCTGGCCTGGCGCACACAGCCCGCCTCCTGTGGGTGGGTTGCAGGGCTGTGATTTCCTGACTCTTGGAGCCGCCTCTGGGGTCCGCTGGTGACATCTGGACCCTGTCTTCACACACAGGTTGACCCAAGGAGGGTTCGAGCCCGGTGGGCCCTCTGTCCCCACCCCCGTCCCGCCCCAGCCGCGCTGGGTAAGAGGTCACCCCTCATATGACATGTTTTGCCTTTGTGAATATGTTAGTTCTCTCAGAGGCCATTCTTCTGACCCTGTCCCCTGCTTGCTAACTCTTAGCTCCTGCTAAGAAACCTGGCAACTAACTCTTCCAAAGAACCAGCTCTACCCTGGGTATAAAACTCCTCAAAAACGCTCATATTCTGACAGCAGTTTTATTTCCGCTAAGGAAACGGTTGGTAAAGTAGAAATAACGTGCAGCTCGAGCTCCACAGAGTTAGTGGCTCCCGCTGGCCTCCCAGCCTACCTCCCTGCCCGCTTCTGGCCTCGCTTCGGGACGGTGTGGGTTCAGGTGGTCCCACTCGTGGTGGAAGGTGGGCTTGCTGGGCTGCGGCGGTGATTTCAGGCCCGTCTCTGACTCTCTGCACTGCTGCTGCTCCTCGGGGGCCGCCAGGGCCCTGAGGCCACTTGGTGTTCCTGCCACCTCACTTCTTACACTGGGAGTTGCAGAGTGATTTCTCGGCACTCAGTGCTCCGTCTAGTCACTGGCCCGCCTCTTAGGGAGCGCCCTCGTTTAGTCGCTCTCTCGCCTCTTAGGGAGCGCCCGCGCTGCCCCTTCTCTCTCGCCCCATGGGCGCTGGCATTGCTGCTTGTCCGGTGCGTTCGTCTGCTGTCTTCGCATTTCCGGAGACGGGTTCCTTGACCCCCTTGGATTGGCTCCTGCGGCTTTGGGCCAAGGCCCCCTTAGTCTCGGAACGTCTTGTTTCTGGCACAAAACCCGTCCCAGGCCCTCACTGTGTTTTTCCTGCCTCAGGTCTAGGCTCATCCCTCTGAGAAGCCCCGGCTCCTTTCCGTGGGGCGGGATTTGGGAATCAGCACCTGGGGCCCGGGCGTGCTCATTGTCACAGGGGTGAGCATCCCTCAGGTCCTTCTGGGGAACAGAGCCAGGCAGAAATGCTCATTTTCTAAGAGCCCTGGATTTCACATTGTTATTTCCTTAATAAATTAAAATGGAGCCTTTCCACTCGTTTCATATTTATTCTTATTTTTTATTTATTTATTATTATTTATATTTATTCTTATTCTTATATTTATTCTTATTTTACACAACAACAACAACACTCTCGAAGGGAGACGGTGAAGGCTCGCTGCGTGCTGTTGCTGATTAGATGTGGACAACATGCTCCACTTTGTAGGTTTTCCCTGTGGCCGAAAGTGAGCTCTTGGCTGAGGTTGGCAGCCTGGATTGTGGGTCCTTGGCAAGGAAGGTCCACCCAGGGAGTTCTTATTCTTGGCTAGCCGGATCTCATTCTTATTCTGTGGGGAGGTTTTATTTTGCTCTGAAAATGAACTTGGGAACTTGCAGCCTCCCTTGAATTTCCAAGGTTTTCTGCTTTGCACGTGGGCCAGTTCTCCGCCTGCCCGTGTAATCTGAAGCCTTTACCAACAGTGGCAGGAACATAGACGTCAGGCGGTGGCATGCTGAAGCTGTCCAGTCGTCTTTATAGAAGTTTGAGTTCTGCTCGGGACTGATCGATACTCAGAGCCATTAATCTTTCTTAAACCGGAAGGTGCTGTTAGAAGCCGAGCCTCCCGCTCTCCTCCCCACCTGTAGAGTGGTTCATGGGAAACATGAATGCCAGGTAAGGTCAGGTCCTCTGTTCCCTAAAGTGGAAACCGATGTGGCCAGGGGTGCTTTTCCAGTAGTCTTGAGTATTCATCTGAATAGTCTGATGTGGTATTCGCTTTCACGCACATCACAGCATAAAATAGGGCTTCATTTATGACTGCGTGTGGAATCCAGTTGGGGCAGAGGGTTGAAGAAGGTCCGTGTAGAGTTTTATTTTGCCGTTTGGTGGCTCAGCTCCTTTTCTTCCCCTGTCGGCCAGCTGGCCTTTCGCCCCTCCCCGCGCTGTCTGCAGGCGTTTCACCCAGAAGCAGCATGCCTCTGTCCTCAAGCCGACGACGGGGGCACCAGGTCTCTCATACTTGGGCCTGGGCCTGTGTTCAGGTAGGTCAACACACGCGCGCGTGCACACACCACACACACCCCCCACACAGGTCAGAGTCAGGGCGGGTGCACTTCCGAGGAAAGCAGCCTGTTCAGGCAGGGTTGGTGGGACTTAGCGGTCAGCTTCGTCGGTCACCTCGCGGAGCTGAGCCTTCAGCATTCTCATCAGAGGGACAGTAGCTGTTCCTTTTCATTTAGCGGTTCTTAATGCCTGCTGTGGGTCAGGCGTTGTCTCAGCGCTGTGTGGATGCATGTTGAGGGAGATCAGGTGAGAAATAGTCAGCAGTTATGGCCTCTGACCCTTTAAGAATTGAAGTGCAGTTGATTTATAATGTTCTGTTAATTTCAGGTGTTTAGCAAAATGGTTGGGTTATACGTGTATATGTATATATTCTTTTTCAGATTCTTCTCCCACGTAGGTTATTAAAAAATACCGAATAGCGTTCCCTGTGCTCTACAGTAGGTCCCTGTTATCTGTTTCACATGTACTAGTGTGCGTATCGGAGAAGGCAATGGCACCCCACTCCAGTACTCTCGCCTGGAAAACCCCATGGGCGAAGGAGCCTGGTGGGCTGCAGTCCATGGGGTCGCACAGAGTCGGACACGACTGAGCAACCTCACTTTCACTTTTCACCTTCCTGCATCGGAGAAGGCAATGGCAGCCCACTCCAGTGTTCTTGCCTGGAGACTCCCAGGGACGGGGAACCTGGTGGGCTGCCATCTGTGGGGTCGCACAGAGCCGGACACAACTGAGCGACTCAGCAGCAGCAGTGTGTGTATGTTAGTCACAGACTCCTCTTCTGCCCTCCCCCACCCTCCCCTTGTGTCCATGAGATTGTTTCTTTGTCTGTGGGTCTGTCTCTGTTTTGTACACAAGTTCACTTGTATTTTTTTTGTTTTTGGCTGTGCTAAGCAGGGCATGGGGTCTTAGTTTCCTGGACCACAGATGGAGCTCGTGCCCTCTGCAGTGGAGGCGTGGAGTCTGACCCAGTGGCCCACCAGGGAATGCCCGAATCTTTTTTTTTTTTTTTACTTAATTCCACCTATAAGTGATATACAGTAGCCTCTAAGCCTCTCTATATGAATTATTTCAGCGAAGTCTCGTGGTGATACTACAGAGCATGCTTGGAACAGTACCGTTCAGTACCGTTTTTTCAGTACCATTCTATTAAAAGTACCATTAATAGAAAGCAAGGTGCTGTTATGTACTCCATTATAGATGAAGAGACTGATGCGCCAGGAGCTGGCAGACCATGCCGGTGGTCAGTGCTGGGCCCCAGGCATTCTGACTCCAGGGCTCCTCCCACAGGAGGAGATGGGGGTGGGCAGGGTGCCCTGAGGGCCTGCGGGGCTGGTCCGGGGAGGGCCAGGGTTTGCTTCTTCCCTGGAGGGTCTCTGTGTGCCTGCGGGCTCAGCCCCGGCCCCTCTACGCATGCCCTGCCTGTGGACAACTGGGCACCACCTGGAATTGGAGCCCTCCAGTGGTCTCTGTGGAGACCACTGCCCTGCTGCTCTGCCCCAGTGCTCAGCGCAGTGCCTGGCAGGGTCCCGTGGCGCAGATGTGGCGATTTCCTGACGCTGGCAGTTGGTTTCTCTGCCCCGAATCTTTGAGGTCAGCTCTTCTTAGATGTCTCTTCTAATTCTGTCTGACTCTTCCTGCGGCTCTTTCCCTTGATGAATCAGACGTTTAGGGTCTAGACGTTTCTCTTTAGAGAGTTTCTCCTCTGTCCCTCATCACTTTCTGCAGACACGCTTTCCTGCAGCGCGTGCCCGAAGCCCCGGAGCTCGTGTGTCGTTCAGCCGGCTCTCGGCGCCTGGTGAGGTTCCTGCTTGCTCCCGTGCGAGCCCGGCCGGCCGCTGCAGCAGTGAGTGAGGTGGGCGCTGTGGCTCTGGAGCAGCGCGCATGTCGGGGCGGGTGACCCCGTCCTCTGTCTCACCTGTGACGTGACTGTAGCCGCGGCACTCCGCACCTTCTGCTCTGCTTCCGTCCCCAGCTCACCACCTGGAACCTCTGGGCGCGTCTCTGTAGAGTAAAGGAGAACTCACCCCTGAGTGCAAAGCTTTCTGGACAGCAGCCCATCTCTGGAGGATCTTCGAGGGGCCTCCTGCACCACGGCCGCTGCCCTCGGGGGGTCGGGGGTGCGTAGGGAAGCCCTGGGCCTGGGCGGTTTCCGTGTCCCTCTCGCCCCATGACTGTCTGAATTCTCCGGTTCCTGCACCGCCTTTTGCTCTGGCAGAGGGCAGGGTCGACGGCTGGCCGCGGCCGGGCCAAAGCAGCGAGGGGTGATGCTGGGCACGGACGTCCCTCTCCCGGGGCCAGGCCCTTCAGCCGCCTGGGGGCGTCCCGGTGCGCTTGGGTGGGGTGTGGTTGCCACTGTGGGTGTCGATGGAGGCTTTGTGAGAAGGTCCAGAAATCCAGTGACGCGAGGGAGCCTGCGAGGATTGTCTGAACCGCGTTTGTCTTTGCCTGTGTGGAAGGAGCTGCTTTTGCGTCCGTGTGGCTCGGAGGTTGTGCCTCACGGGGAGCTGGGGCAGGGCTGGGCCCTCCCTGTGGGCTGTGCGGCTGCCCTGAGCCTCCACAGAGCCTCCCCAGAGCCGGGCACCCGGGGCGGGCAGTGCTGCCTGGCCTCCAGCAGGCTGCTGCAGAGGAGTGCCAGGAAGTGTGGCCACGACGGGGGGTCAGCTGTGACCGGCAGGGGAGAGAGGGAAGCAAGCAGAGTGCAGGCCGGGGAGGGGTGTGCGGTGTGTGCAGCAGCCGCCCGTGCCCCAGCGTGTCCTCGAGGGGACATGTCAGGGAGGTAGCGGCATGTTTAACATGCCCTCACACTTCTTGCTGAGAAATGTGGGTGAACTCCATGGTGAGTGAAATGAGCCTGCTCCGTCTGGGGGCTCAGTGACAGACTGCCTGCATGATCCACCCAGGAAGTAAGTCGCTGTGTGGACCCTGCGGCCTTCCCAGCGTCCTGGGGAAGCGAGGAGGGCCGGGCCTGGAGGCCGCGGGCCCCGTGGTGCTGCGCGAGGCTCTGGGGAGGCTGCTTATCTGGAGACCGCACCCACACTGCCCGCGTCGCCACCCCGAGCTGCAGATGGCTGCCCGCCTCTGAACGTTGCTTGCGGCTTCCTGGTCAGAGTCTGGGCTCCAGGCCCGTGTTGGGTGAGTCTGAGGCTGTTCTGCGCTGACCCCAGGTGCGGGAGAGGCCGGGACAGCAGGCGGCTGATGCTTCTGGCTCCTTCTGTGGGTCACATGCTGTTCCTCAAGGGCAGAGCACCTCCCAGCCGGAGGATTGGGGCTCCGAGGCTGGGTGGCCAAAATAGATGGCAGGCAGCAACTACCTGACCACAAGTACCGACAGTGGAAGAAAACAGTTGCTTCAGCAGCAGATGGCGAGGCCTCTTCCTGGCGGGAGGTCTCGGGGACAGAGGCCGTGTCCAGCTCCTCTCTGCCCTGACCTCCTGCCAGAGAGGCGAGTACAGTGGGTAGAGACTGGAATCAGGGCTTGGGGTTTTCCTCCTCCAGCCCTTCTGTTTCCATCGCGCTCTCTCGTTTTTGTTTCCTGTTCCTGATGACCTTTACTCCCTTTGCAGGAGACAGTTTCGCAATCTCGAAGTGCTGCCTTTTTGGTGTGTGTAGCAGGGTGCCTGCTGATTACCTGAGCGGTCGAAAGGCCCATGCGGGGGAAAAAGTGGTGGGTGGTTAGAACAAAGGGTTTAAGTTGGAAAGAATGTACATTCCAAGGTTGTTTTCTTGTGCAAACCGTAGAAATTCTTGGTCCCCAAAAAGTTTCACAATGAATTGAGGGATTGCTTGAAAGCGCATTCCTGCTGATGGGCTGTGCGCGCTGTGTGCAAACCCCCTGGATGTCCAGTCTCGCCTGCTTGCTTCACCAAGCTGTTATCACTATTAGTGAGCATTAAAAGGGCCAGGCACTGCCAGAAAGTGAGACATTTTCTGGTGTACCTGTTCAGTAAGCGACTTTGGGCTGGTGATACCTCATCTTGCTGCTCAAACATTTTCATTTCCCTCAACAAAGAAGTGAAATTCCTTGGTGTCGACTTGGAATGCATGTTTTCCTGTGCTTTGAAACCCTACCGGTGTTGCTTCAGTTAACTTCATCTTACAGTTATCTCCCTGGAAGTTGTATGGTAATAAAGACATACTGACACAGGTAATCTGCATTTATGGTCCCTTTAAATACCGTCAGTAATTTAGAGGGAGCTCGTGTTCCCATCTTTGTGTATTTCCCGCGTCCAGTGGCAGGTGTTAGGTTCGCTCTCTTCACGTTAGGGAAGCTTCTGTGGAAAGAATTGAGGGAAAGGAAGCCGTTGCTGCCCCCAGGCAGTGGGATAATTATTTTCATTAGAACAGAAGTGTTCCTCTTGTGTCTGGTGAACACACGAGCATCCTGGCCTCCCGCCCCCTGTCCGTAGTCAGGGGCAGGTGGTCCACCTCTGCGGCCAGCATGCCCCCTCAAAGGGGACTGCCGCGGCTGTGTCTTCAGCCCTGTGTTCGGGGCGCACTGAGGCCCTGGGCTTGGCCAGTCTCTGGACGCGGCCCGTGTGCAGAGCTGTGCCGGCCGCCTCCCCGCCACCCGCCTCCGCGTTCCGCCCTCTGTCCCCTCTAGGACCACGCGGCACAGTCTGGGTTTCTCTTTGCTAACACTACTGCTCTTTTCTTCCATTTTCTGGCTTCCCGGCGTGGGCCCTGGGTGCTGAGCCTCACACGGCGCCTCCTGCCCTTCCTTGCCAGCCCGCCCAGCTCCCGGGTGAGCCCGAGCCTCGGCTGTGCGCAGGCAGTGCCCCTCCCTGGCAGCAGAGGCCAAGGCTCAGCCCCTTGTTGGCGCTCCCGGCCCGCGTCCCGGCTTCCCTCCGCTCACACACTGCTTCCCTCCATAAACACCTGTCCTTCTGGCTGAGCCAGTCTGCTCAGCCTGCTCGCCTGCCTGCACACCATGGCCCACACACGCACGCCCCTTCTCCCAGATGCCTTCCTGCTCCCTTGTGCAAAACCCCATCTTTGTCTCACGGCCGAGGCCAGCCCTGGGTGGTCTCCTCACACCTCTGATTTCTGCTGGGCCTCAGGCTGCCCCGTCTCGAGGAGATGATGGAGTCTGCTGCCTGGGGCTGGCTTTACTTTTTATTCTTTTTATCTTTTCTCCAGTTTTTAAAATGCCTTTAACTTTAAGAAAAAAGCAGATGAAGCAGTAGGATTGGATGTATATCAAGGCCATGCTTGAGGAAGCAGGAGAAGTCACGAGATCTCCTGGGGGTGTGTGGCTGCCCTTCCGCTTTCCTTGTGGGGATGGTGGTGACGTTCCTGGTAGGCTGTGACAGTCTCTTCCTCTTCACTAGCTGTTGAGTGATTCTTTTCTTTTCCACCCAGTCTTTCCTTCTCTCCACCCCCTACTTCTGTTTCACGTCCCCAGCTTAATACCATACTGACCTCAGCCAAGGTGTTTCACTTCTAAGACTGTTTTGTCATCTAGAAAATAGAGATACTCCATTTCCCAGCGTTACAGGCGGCTTTAGTGAGAAGTAGAATGGATCATCCACTGTGATAACTGCATGGAGTTGGCGGCACTCACCACGTGTTTGACGTCTGTCTGCAGACCCCTCACTGTGTCCGCCCCCCCCCCCCCCCGCACTCCCCAGCACAGGTGGGGGCATCTCGGTCTGCAGGTGGGCTTGGTTCTGGTGCTTACTGGGTTATCTTCTGCAGATAACATAACGTCTGTATTCAGTTCTCAGTTCCAAGCCACTAATTAACCCAGTGACCTTTGCACTTCACTAACCTGCCTGGGCTTGTGTGTTCTGATTTTAAAAGGAGGTCACAATGAGTGCCTTACTGGGTGGCTGAGAATAAAATGTGATAAAATATATGAAAATGCTTTGAAAACCATAAAGCGTTAATCGAAAATAAAGTTATTGCAGTTAATATTTAACCTTAAGTGTACTTAGTATAGTGCCTTAGAAACTGTTGTCGTTGTTTAGTAAATTATTTGACTGAACTAACAGGGCAACTCATTCTTCAGGCTGTGTTTCTATCTACTAAGCTTAATAGAGCCAGGCAGGAAACTGTCCATCTATGGTTATGTTGTTACATGATTGTAACTTCAGTTAGGGTTGTGTCCCTGGGCCTTTGATTCATGCTGAGGTATCCTCTTGTTAAATTAAAGGGTAAAACTTGTAACAGGGGACTCCTGTCAGAGGGTTTGCAGGACAGGGATACACAGACCCACAGGAGATGAGACAGGTTACAGAGTAGCGATCCTTGCTGTCGGAGGTGCTGAGTTCCTGCCTCCATGTAGAGCTGCGGCCTGTACACCTGCATGGCACCAGGCTCTTCGCAGGGGCTGAGTTTTCAACAGTGCGGGGAATCTGTCTTCCCCAAAGTAGACGAGGGTCCCTGCAATGAAGTGTTGCAAGAGGCCTGGGAGAGCCTCGAGCAGGAGGTGAGTGGTCCAGCCTGGCCTGAGGCCCCGGTTCAGGCTACAGGAGAGTGTGCGGCTGTGACACGGGGTGGGGGTCAGGGGAGGCCTGCTGACCAAGGCCTGGCGGGTGTGGCTCCTGGGAAAGGGGTGGCCAGAGGCAGAGCCGGTCGTCTGCCAGCCTCTCAGGGAGACTCGCGATGGGCGGGCAGGGTCTCGACAGGCCGAGAGGCGGCCCCGCGGGCAGCGAGACGCCGTGTGGACAATAAAGCCTTTATCTGTGTCATTTCCACCAATCAGCTCCGTGGTTTTCCAGGAGCCAGTGTCATTCTTGTTAAGAAAACTGCATGACAGAGAATCAAAAGCCTTTTTCAAGTTCACTTGTACTTATTACTTCCAGCCTTGGCTATATGGCCTTAAACACTGGAGCATTTGTGTTTCTTTGGCTTGTCAGCAGAATTTCAGGAAATGCTATAAATGTAGCCATGCATCTTCTGAAGCTGCTCATTCTTAAACTTGTATTTTACTGACCGAGTGTACTAGAGCCCCAGGAAGAACTCCCTAATAAAGCCCTTTCGGTATGGTTTTATCCCATGTCCTTTGATTCACTGGAGATCCCTGCCTGCTGTCTGGTGTGTCCGGGCCATGGCCCACTCAGCCGTCCTTGATCTCCCGCGTGCTGAGGCTTGGGCGTTCAGTCGTGGTCTTCGTGTCTGTTCCGTGCTGGCCAGAGTCTCGTTGCCACTCTAGAGCACAGCAGGTGCGGTGTTCGCTGGGCCTGTTGCATGTCAGAGAGCTGGTCTTCAGTAGCACCTGCTGGGAACGTGGTAGAATTTCTCTTCCTGCCGACATTGCAGTCTCACAGGGCAGCAGAGCAGGTCCTGTCTTAGAAGCCTTTCTGTGCAGTTGTTTGCCGATACCTGTGAGGGCCCTGGAAGGCAGGGTCTGAAGGCTCCTGCATGTCTCGGATATTCTCATTTAATAATGTCATAAAGTCATTTCCCAGAGTGCTTTGTTGTTGTTCAGTCACTGAGTTGTGTCTGGCTCTGCGACCTCATGGACTGCAGCACGCCAGGCTTCCCTGTCTCCTGGAGTTTGCTGCAACTCCTGTCCATTGAGTTGGTGCGGCCATCCCATCCTCTGTTGCTCCCTTCTCCTGCTTTAACCCATGTAAAAGAATTGATTGTGGCTTTTTTTTGGGGGGGGTGCAAAATTGAGGCTCTATGGCAGCTAATGACAAGCCTGAAATATTCTAAAATTGTGACTAAATCAGAAAAACCTGGAGCACACCACAAAGCTTTGTGAGGACTTGCTAAGCTGTGACCTCCTGGGCAGTCCGGGGGTGGTGCCGGGGAGGGCGGTGACGGCGCCTTACCGCCGGGCGGGGCTGCTCCTCCAAGCCCGGTCCTTCCCTCGAGGTGGCGTCGGCTTCCTCTCCAGGTTCAGGGTGCTCGGACGCTGTCCTCCCCACCCCCTCCGCACACTTGTCCGCCCGTGTTTCGCGGTGGTGCCATTGCCAGGAGGCTGTGGCAGGCCCACCACTGGCTCTGGAGCGCGGCCGTGGGGGTGGGGGGCGCTGAGCGCGTGGGGTCCCGCGGCCGGGGCGCCCTCGTGGGGTCAGTGTCGCGGGTTTCCCAGTGGCTCCCCAGAGTGAGAACTGCTGTGGTCACAGCAGAGTAGAAAACAGAGAATCTCTCAGAGATGTTTTCAGTTCGCGTGACGTGACCGCAGGTAGAATGTAAGCATGCTAGACACAAAAAGGAGATCAGTCCTGGGTGTTCATTGGAAGGACTGATGTTGAAGCTGAAACTCCAATACTTTGGCCACCTGTGAAGAAAGCTGACTCATTGGAAAAGACCCTGATGCTGGGAAAGATTGAAGGCAGGAGGAGAAGGGGACGACAGAGGATGAGATGGTTGGATGGCATCACCGACTCAATGGACATGGCTTAGGGTGGACTCCGGAGTTGGTGATGGACAGGGAGGCCTGGCGAGCTGCAGTTCATGGGGTCGCAAAGAGTTGGACACGACTGAGCGCCTGAACTGAACTGAGACACAAAAACTTCGCATGCAACTAGAATAAGTCGTTTTATCTATTTTCATAAATATGTAGGACCGAGCCCAAGTCAGAGTTGGTTGTTCAATCTGCCTTCCTAAAGTGTATGTTAAAGTGGCCAGCCAGTTGGCAATTGTCTTAATGGGAAGCTAGGGGAGTTGCTTTGTACTTGAAATTGCCTTATATTTTTTTGGGTATGTATACTATATATGTAATATATAATAAGTAATTTGAATATCCAACCAAATAATCAAAGGTTTATGGTTATTTTTACTGTTTTATAATAGCATAATATTTTAATCTGTCCTTTATTGCCGTGGGGAAATCAGAAAAGGCAAAGATTCTAAATGGAGAAATGGTGGTGACATTTGAGCAAAATTAATGCCTTTTTTCTTTTGCAAATGAAGTTTCACGTTTAAAAAGCAGTGAGGCCATCCTCATGTACCCAGGACTGTAAAGGGGCCACGCCAGCTGAACCTGAGCAGAACAGTCCATCACCAGGGCACGTGATGATAGTCGTTTGTGATCTTTACTTTTTTTCGTCAAGACATGAAGACCCTGTGAGTCACAGAGCGTGCAGAGAGGCGACAGGAGCGGCACAGCTGCTGTCCGCCTCGTGCGCGGTGGCTTACGACGTGGGAGACGCTGAGAGTTAACCAACGTGGCCCTTTGAGCCAGCAGTCTACTGTGTGTGCTTAGAGCAACCCAGCAGCTCCTTTTTATAATGTTTTTTTCATCCGTTATTTTTTTACTGGCACATAATTGCTTTACAGTGTTGTATTAGTTTCTGCTGTACAGCAAAGTGAGTCATCTACATATAAACATACATCCTCACCCCCATTATATTTTAAATTATAATTTGTCTTCTCATAAAATTACATTTGTTTAAAAATCTACCTAAACACATGAGTTTAAGAAATCAGTACATACCCTAATTGTAACATAAACTGAATTTTTAGCATTTGTTTACAGTAAAATATTTTGTCATCTAAGTGTTTTGGCATGACTGCAGTGGAAGACTATATAAGTCAGATGTGTGTACTCCT
The DNA here is from genome assembly GCF_002263795.3 of Bos taurus. Classification (NCBI taxonomy): domain Eukaryota; kingdom Metazoa; phylum Chordata; class Mammalia; order Artiodactyla; family Bovidae; genus Bos; species Bos taurus. The sequence continues at coordinate 47,444,672 of NC_037356.1, forward strand.
GCCAATGAGCATTTCAGTTTAAGAGGAGATGGTCAGAAGCCATTCTGTAGGACAGTATAGGAATGTCCAGATATATTAGGATGAGTAAAAACAGACCAACCTCACTTGTGTTTGATCAAAGAAAAATAACAGTAACCGAAACGAGGATAAAGTGGCATTCATGTTACACATTGTCAAGTGAGAAAATGAGGAAGTATAATAACCTCACAAACAAGCTGAGCCTTCTTTGTAAGAGACACGCCAGCTAATCCCCTGCCTGGAGAGGGTCAGGGGGAGTGCGGGAGTGCGGGAGCGCTCACACCCAGGGGCGGGCGTGCAGCCAGTGTCTAACACAGAAGGTTTTGCGGACTTGTGTGTGATGGGTGAGAAAGGAGCAGGATGGATCCAAAAAAGAAACGTTGACACCAAGGTTTAGCAACACCCAGGATGATGGGACTTCAAAGCAACAGATGTTTTCACACATTGCTGGCCCATGAGGAATCATTTAGCAGTGTCCATTAAAATAATAAATGTCCTTTGACTCAGAACGTCTGAGATTATCCTACAAATAAACATGGCGCACATGCGCAGTGGTATGTGTGCAAGGTCATCTGCTGTCGTGTTGTTTGTCGCAGCAGCAGATCGGAGGCATAAATGTCCCTCAGCAGGTGCACACAGGACGAGCTACCGATTTTGAGTTCATTGGTGTATACGGTCATTGCAGCTGTGAAAAAGGAAAAGAACTTTATGGACTGAGGGGAAACGTCCTTAGGTTATGTCCTCAACTATAGAAAAGGGAGGGGAAGTGGGTGTGTTAGTTGGCATCCACACATACACACACATGCAAGAAACGCCAGCTTTAGTTAGCTGTGGTGTGGGAGAGCAGACAGCGTGCTGGTATCCCTGCTCCAGGCGTGCGTGCGTGTGCTTCGTCCTCAGCCCCCTTCCGCTGCTCCCGCCGTCACTGCTGCTATCAGTGGTGGTTCAAGAAGTCTGTGAACGAGACGAGAGCCTTCAAGATGAGCCTAGTGGCCGGCCATCAGAACTTGACAACGACCAGTTGAGAGCCTCATCGAATCTAATCCTCTTATAACTACATGAGAAGTTGTCATTGAAGTCGATGTCGACCATTCTACAGTTGTTTGGCATTTGAAGTAAATTGGAAAGGTGGAAAGGCTTGATAAGTGGGTGCCTCATGAGCTGACCAAAAACTAAAAAAATAATAATAATTTTAAAGTGTTGTCTTCTCTTATCCTTCACAACAACAACCATTTCTCGATCGGATTGTAAAGTACGATGAAAAGTGGATTTTATACAACTGGCAAAGACCAGCTTAGCGGTTGGCCTGATAAGCTCAGAAGTACTTCCCAAAGCCAAACTTGTTCCAAAAAAAGATCATGGTCACTGATTGGTGGTCTGCTGCCCATCTGATCCCCTGCAGCTTTCTGAATCCTGGTGAAACCATCACCTCTGAGCAGTATGCTCAGCGAATCAATGAGATGCGCCTAAAGCTGCAACCCCTGCAGCTGGCGTTCGTCAACAGAACCCGCCCGGTTCTTCTCCACCACAGTGCCCGGCTGCACGTCGCGGAACCAACACTGCAGAAGCTGAACAGATAGGGCTGCGAAGTGTTGCTTCATCCACCATATTCACCTGACCTGTCACCAGCCAGCTGCCACTTCTTCAGGCGTCTCAACAACATCTTACAGGCAAAACGCTTCCACGACCAGCAGGAGGCAGGAAATGCTTTCCAAGAGTCGTTGAATCCCAGAGCATGGATTTTTACCCTTCAGGAATAAACAAACTTATTTCTCATTGGCAAAAATGTTGATTGTAATGGTTCCTATTTTGATTAATACATGTGTGTTTGAGCCTAGTTGTAATGCATTCACGATCCAAAACTGCAGTTACTTTTGTACCAACCTCATAGTTAGAAAGCACGAGCAACCCAGGTGTCCACTGACAGTTGAGTGGGTAAACAGAATGTTCTACATCCACGTGGTGAATCATTATCCAGCCGTGAAAATGAGTGAAGCGGTGGCCCACACGGTACCACGTGTGAACCCTGAGAACGTTACACTGAGGGGAGGAAGCCAGATCCCCAAGGACAAACATACACATTGGTCTGTGTGAGATGTCCAGAACAGGCGGGTCTTGGAGACAGAAAGCAGAGTAGTGGCTGCCGGAGGCTGGAGGGAAGGGGTGACAGGCAGTGGCTTCTGATGGGCCAGGGTTTCTTGGGGGGCAGGGCACAGTGGCCCAGGCTGAGGAGGCGGCAGCACGTGGTCTGGGAGCTTCGGGTAGAGGTCTGGTCAGCAGCCTCAGCAGTCCCGGCAGCTGGCCCACTTGGGGGCAGGGCGGGGACCATGTGGTTGCTCCGAGGGGCCAGGAGGGAGATGAGGAAGACCCTTAAAACAGCTGCGTGGAGATGCGCAGGGGCCTGGTGGATGGTTGCCCAGCCTAGGGCTGAAGCCTGACACAGGTCAGATGGGCACCACGTGTGTAGGGAGAACAGGGGCCCTCGGACAGAGCCCCAGGAGCACATCGGTTCTGAGCAGAGAACAAGTGACCAGAGCAAGGGGGAAGAGAGCAGGAAGATGGGGTCAGCTGCTCCCCTGGAAGGCAGCGGGTGAGCGCGGAGCCCATGAGGCCGGGGCCCCCGTGCAGTGGCTCCGGGAGGGCAGGGGCGCGGTGGGACTGAGACACAGGGCTGGGAGGAGGGTCTGGACTGCCACGCGGGTGGTCCCTGCTCTGATTGTGCCCTGCAGTTTAATGTTGTTTAAAGGAAAAAAAGAAGTGAGGATTGGCCTTTGGGCTGTGTGTGTGAGTTGGACTGTTAATTTCCTTCTTTTGCTTTACTTATTTATTTGTCTGTGGCCATGCCGTGAACTTGTGGGATCTTAGTTCCCCCGCCAGGGATCAAACCCAGGCCCCCAGCAGCCACAGTGGGACTGCTAGGGAAGTCCCTGTTTTCTTGTTTCTTAATACAAAGAGAGTGCATACTTAATTGAAAATAAAAAATAATAGAAGTTAAAAGACTCATTTCCAGCCTGCTTTCCCAACCACCGCGGATAATCTGCATAGCACTTTGGTGGGTATCCATCTGGGTTTCTTATGTAAGAAATCTGTACATTCTTATGTAAATATGCATAAGAATGTGTGTGTAAAAGATTGTGTTTGCTCTTAACCAAATTGAGGTCACATTGCAGTGCTGCTCTGCTCCATGTTTTGAGGTTCAGAGTATACAGTCTCCATTACTTAATTGCCAAGTGCTACGTATGAGCATACGTTTTATCAGTCTCTATTCTTAGAAACCCTGAATATTCATTGAAGGGACTGATGCCGAAACTGAAGCTCCAATACTTTGGCCACCTGATGCGAAGCCAACTCGTTGGAAAAGACCCTAATGCTGGGAAGGATTGAAGGCAGGAGGAGAAGGGGGCAACAGAGGATGAGATGGTTGGATGGCATCACCGACTCAATGGACATGAGTTTGAACAAACTTTGGGAGGTGGTGAAGGACAGGGAAGCCTGGTATGCTACAGTCCATGTGGTCGCAAAGAGTCACACACGACTGAGCGACTAAACACCAATTCTTAGAAATAAGAAAAGATAAATCACATGTATTGGGACCTTTGAACTGCTTATGCATTTTTCTCTGCTTGCAAATAATCAGTGATTGAAAATCCAGTGCTATCACATTGATGACTTTAAGTAAGTCTCGTGAACTTGTGACCCATATTTCGCACAGGCATCAAGTTGGTCTTTTTCTGTCTAGTGTCCCTCTGTCCTCCTCCCGTCATTAGGTCACAATAAAAATAGTTACACATAACCTTTTTAAGCAACTTTTAATCAATACATTGGAGTTTCAAATATGTAATTTGCTGGTTCATTTGAATGTATAAACCTCTAATTATCTTTTAATTCAGAATTTAATCTGCTTTTACAGCTGACTACAGTACTCTTGCCTGGAAAATCCCAGGGACGGAGGAGCTTGGTAGGCTGCAGTCCATGAGGTCGCGAGGAGTCGGACACGACTGAGCGACTTCACTTTCACTTTTCACTTTCATGCATTGGAGAAGGAAATGGCAACCCACTCCAGTGTTCTTGCCTGGAGAATCCCAGGGACGGCGGAGCCTGGTGGGCTGCTCTGTGGGGTCGCCCAGAGTCGGACACGACTGAAGCGACTCAGCAGCAGCAGCAGCGCCCCATAGCTGCGGCTGGTATATTATCTGAGTGAGCTGTGCAAGTCAGCTTTCAGGTGTTCGTCTTGGTTTCCTGAGAATCAGACCCCATTTCCATCCTTTATTACAACCGCGTCCCCCGACTAAGAGGATGTACACCTGTTTTCTCCAGTGGAGCTGTATTCTTTTCTCAGCAGGTTAGCAAAAATGATAAGTAATTAAAAAACAGAACTGTCGATGGAGATTACAGAGATGAGAAGGTGTGGAACTGTGACGCGGGCTGGTCAGGGGAAGCACGGATGTGGGCAGAAGGGAAGGGTTTGGGACCCCGTCCATGAGGTGGACTCTGACTGTCCCTGCCGCTCTCCCCCCCACCCCAAGTCCTCCTGCGGTGTCTGGGAAGAGCACGGGCATCACTTCCGGCGCCAAACGTCGCATCCCGTCTGTAGGACTTACTGTAAATCAGCTTGATCGTGGACTTTGACCAGTCCTGTCTGGTTTGAGTAACCTGATCCTGTTGTCCAGAGCCAGAAATGATGAGTATTGGGATTTTAACACATTATGGGAAATCAGGTTTTTAAAACTGATGTTAATGGTTGGATATTGTTTTCCCTGGTCTCAATCCTAGAAAATGTCAAATGGAAATGCAAATCTATGTTGCACAGACTTAGCATTTTAACCTGAAAATATTCCAATGACTGTTGTATCTGTTCACTTTCAAAGAGTGAACTTCAAACTTTAATTACAGTAAATAGAATGTCAGTTTTAACTGGCTTACAGTATTTTTTAAACAAACATTTTTTCCTAAAGAGAAAAAAATTTGGATGCTGACAGGTTCCTATCATAGAAATAGTGCAGATCACTTATTGCACATATTTGGAATTTATTCAGGCTCTACTAGTTTTTTTCTGCAAAAATAATACAAATGCAGTGTACATATGAACATGCTTTTGGAATCTTAAACTTTGGAATTTCCTGTCTCATGTTTATCTAAACTCCTAAGTTTAATTTGCTCTGGTACTTTTTTCAGTTGAATTCTTTTGAGCAAAGAGAAGAGTTTTTCTTTAAGGAGTAAAAATAAGTGTGGCGTTCTATACGTTTGTCTTCTCCTGTATTCAAAGCGGTATTTCATAGAATGTTTTAACCGTTGGATTCGTTGTAAGAAGCGGTATTTCACAGAATGGTTTAACCGTTGGGTTTGTTGTAAGAAGCGGTATTTCACAGAATGGTTTAACCGTTGGGTTCGTTGTAAGAAGCGGTATTTCACAGAATGGTTTAACCGTTGGGTTCGTTGTAAGAAGCGGTATTTCACAGAATGGTTTAACCGTTGGGTTCGTTGTAAGAAGCGGTATTTCACAGAATGGTTTAACCGTTGGGTTCGTTGTAAGAAGCGGTATTTCACAGAATGGTTTTAACCGTTGGGTTCGTTGTAAGAAGCGGTATTTCACAGAATGGTTTAACCGTTGGGTTCGTTGTAAGAAGCGGTATTTCACAGAATGGTTTAACCGTTGGGTTCGTTGTAAGAAGCGGTTACCGTGGTTCGTTGTAAGAAAGCGGTATTTCACAGAATGGTTTAACCGTTGGATTCGTTGTAAGAAGCGGTATTTCACAGAATGGTTTAACCGTTGGGTTCGTTGTAAGAAGCGCTTGTATTTAGCCAAAACGACGGGAGTTAAATAGTCTCTTCATAGGTGAGTGAAGATAGTTTGGTGCCATTAGGAGAAACTTAAGGAAACTGTGTGTGTAAAAGATACAGGCTCGTGCCTGGTGATGAACGGGTTAAGGAAAGGGAGCTGGCGGGAATGTGGAGAAGGGTCTCTTCTCTGGAAGCGGGGCAGACAGCAGCAGCGGCCTGCCTCCCGGGCCTGCTGGCCGCGCCCCCCACGACGCCTGGCCCCTCGCCCTTCGCGGCTCCCTGTTGTCTTCCCCCGCGGGAACGCGCGCGCGGCCCACCAGCATCTCGGCCTCTTCCGCCTGTCCCACCCGCACGCCTCTCTCACCCGCGGAAACCTGCTCCTGTCGGCAGTCCCCGTCCACGCGTTCTGCGGTCTACTCAGAGGCCCACGGCCACGGTCCGGGCGTCCCGGCCGCTCCCTGCCCTCCCCGGTGTGTCTCACCCGCCCTGCCGCTCAGTGCAGAGGCATCTGTTTTCTCAGTGAAATTGGAAGAGATTAAACGAGGACTTCCAGAAAGCCCCCCCACCAGCTCACTGTTCATCTGGATCTGGGCCCATGCATCTGACCGCCTGTCTGCTGACCGTGGGTGAGCTGTGTGCCCGGGAAAGGTGCCCTCTGCCCGCTCAGCTCCCACCCTGCCCCGGACCCCTGCCATCAGCCTGCGAGCCCCAGCGTATCCTCTAAGAGGGCTCTCCTGACCCTGCGTCTCCTGAAACAGTTGCCCGATTGCCTTCAGCGCTTGACTGCAGAGTCCCTCACGAGAGCAAGCCTGTGCTCCCTGCACCCCCATCCTCTGTCCACTGGGCTTTCGACCCTGCCAGGGCTTCTGACCTGCTGTGGTCCTGGCCACCGTTGGCCTCCACTTCAGCAGACCCTCTACTGACCAGTAAGCGACTCCTTCTCCCGGTACCCGTTGACTGTGGCTGCTCCTCCCAGGGTTCCTGACGCCCTAGATGGTCCCCTTCCCTCTTGGCTTCCCCCAGCCTCCCTGGCTGGCACCTCTCACTTCCCAGCCACCCAGCAGTGACTTCTCGCTGGGCTCAAACCTCGGCTCTTCTCGCCCGCACTCAGCACCTCTCTGCTCTGTCTCATCTTGGCCTGTGTCCCCTAGGACTCCAGACTGGGAGGCTCTGGACTTGACACTGCCGCTTGAAGGCCTGAGTATGTCTCAGATTAAGCTTGTCTGAAACTGGACGGTTAGCGCTCCCTCCAAAGCCTGCTCTTCCCATAGACATCCCCCCCTCGGAGAACAGCGCCTGCCTCCTTCCCTCGCTCCTGGGGGGCCGTGGAGAGGAGACCCAGTCCCTGTGGCTCCCCTCCCTGCCCGCTTCCCAGCCATGATGCCCAGTGCCCGTGCCATGTGGGCAGTCTGTCCGGTGTGAGGACACGCTGGATTGCTTCTCCCCAGCGGGACTGGAGCTTTGTGTTTGCCGGTCTGCACTGAAATCCTGGCGTGAAGGGCTGTTCACGTTCTGTCGCTGATCCATGCTCTTAGAAGCCACCTTGTCTCCAGAGAGTTCTGTGTGTGTGCCTGCACACGCGCGCAAATTGTGATAAAATACGTGTAACATGAATTGAACATTTTAACCAGTTGATTGAATGGGTGACTTCAGTGGAGTCAGGCTAACAGGTGGCTTGGGGTGCCATCAGCCTTTTTCCCAGAGGAACACTCCAAAGCCTGGTGGCCTTGTAGACCTTCCCTTTTTTCTTCACTCTCCCCAGAGGTTCCAGGTCACTTGTCTGTGTGTCGTTTAAGAATCTCTTTATCCACTTTGTTTTTAGGATTTATGTTTAGGAAAGTATCTCAGACTTCCCTGGGTCTGGAGAAGGCAGGCTATGGGCCTGCCAGGTTGAGGTGGAGGCTGAAGGCCGGTCTGAGTAGTGGTGGTCTGTGTGGTCGAGGGGTCAGTGGACCCCCTCTTCTCTGGAGGGGCAGGGAGATCCTTTGTGTGGAGCCTGGAGAAGCTTGACAGGGTCAGTCTTCAGATTCTCACTCTCTTTTTTAATTTGTATTTACATTTAGTTACTTACTCATTTAACTGTTTTCTAGGAGTTTGCAGCACTTACTAAAGAACTAAATGTATGCAGGGAGCAGCTTCTTGAAAGAGAAGAAGAAATCGCTGAGCTGAAAGCAGAAAGGAACAACACCAGGGTCAGTAGGGGGATTCTCATGTGTTGACATTCGCCCTGCGGGGATCACCACTGGGCTCCATGTTGCTGTCTTTAAACTCTGTCTGGTTTTCAACCCATTTCCACATTTTCCCACTGAGTGGCCCGGGGTGGATCAGTTCAGGGTTCTCATACCTTGCTTCAAATTTATGATGAGAGCTAATGTAATTTTAGTACATTTGAGGGGGGTTTCTCTTAACATTTTTGTCCACGCTTCACTTTGTGTGGGATCTTAGTTCCCCAAGTGGGGATTAAACCCATGACCCCTGCAGAAGTGTGGAGTCTTAACTACTGGGCCACCAGGGAAGTCCAGTCTAACTTTAGACTGAACTGGCGGGATTCCGACATGCCTTAGCACAGTTTTGGTCTTAGCGTGAGGCTGAGAGGAGTTATCGGCCCGAATTCAAGGGTGAGGCTGAAGGTGCTGCTCTGGCCCCGCCCTGCAGCTGCTGCTGGAGCACCTGGAGTGCCTGGTCTCCCGGCACGAGCGGTCCCTGCGGATGACGGTGGTCAAGCGGCAGGCACAGTCCCCGGCCGGCGTGTCCAGCGAGGTGGAGGTGCTCAAGGCGCTCAAGTCGCTGTTCGAGCACCACAAGGCCCTGGACGAGAAGGTACCAGCCACCTGGCCCTCCTGGATCTGTACACTTGCTGCGTTGTTAGGTGAACGACGCACGTGTTTGTGTAACTAGTCGACTTGAAAACTAGCTCACTTGTTTGTGTAACAAGTTGAGCGTCTTGTATTCTTGTAAATAGTTTTTTCTGTAAGAAGTCAGAGTTTTATTTGGTTAAAAAGCGTTGCCTGCGTACATGCTCAGTCATGTCCGAGTCTTTGCGACCCTGTGGACTGTAGCCCCCCACTCTCCTCTCTTCACGGGACTTCCCAGGCAAGGACAGTGGAGTGGGTGGCCATCTTCTACTCCGGGGGACCTGCCTGACCCAGGAATTGAACCTGACCTCTTGTATTGGCAGGTGGATTCTTTACCACTGAGCCACCTGGGAAGCCCCCAGTTAAAAAGTATTAGTTGGCATAAATATTTCAAGATTTATTATATTCTGTATATGAATTTGCAGTTAAAAGCTGGGTAATAAAATTAATTTAGGATAACATTTTGTTCTCTCAAACTTAGAATTGAAAGCTGTTAACAAGCAGGTTTTCTTGACGTTAAGATCAATGAGAGACGTTAAAGGTGCTCTGTGGCAGTAGCGTGTATCGGGGTGAGTGTACGGTGAGAAGTGCACTGACGTGCACACACACGGCAACTCAGTGACTCAGCCCCTTTCATTTCAGGTGAGAGAGCGATTGCGAGTAGCGCTCGAAAGGTGTAGTTTGTTAGAAGAAGAACTGGGCGCCACACACAAGGAGGTGAGCCTCATCAGTCTTTGTGTAAGTTCAGTTAAGGGTTTGTCACTTTTATCCCTTCATTATAAGAAAGAATGAAGGCCGTAGTGGTGGGCATCACATGTTACTTATCTTTCTGACTGAGGACCCGCCCACCTGGGTTATTTTAATGACTAGTAAACTAGACTGTGGCTCAGAGCTGCAGGATCTCTTAAGTACCCCTTTGTCCAGGAGAAGACAAATTCTGACTCTAATCACCTGGCTCTATTTGGCATGGATAGCATCACCACATATTTTCTTTTTATGTTGTGTTTTCAGTTTAGACTTGAGTTTTTCCAAGTAGAGTTTTGCTGTGTTTACTTATTTCTTTACTCTCCTTCAATTTTTTGGTTTCAGCTGATGATTCTTAAAGAGCAGAATAACCAGAAAAAGGTACTAACGGACGGGGTGCTTGATGTAAATCACGAGCAGGAAAGCGCGCCGAGCGCCAATGGAAAGGCAAGTCCTCGGTCTCGCGCTCTGTCTGGTTCTCGTCTTACCGTCCAGTCTGTGTGGGGCTGTTGGGACCTCTCACCAATGCACCATGTAGGTCTGAGCGGCCGTGAGGGTCGTGTGAGCTCCTAGAGTGCAGAAGGCAGTGTTGACCTCACCGATTGCCCGGAAGTGCTGTGTTTCCTCCCTCCCGAAACACGGCCGCCTAAGGCTTCCTTTCCCCCTTAGAGATCCTCCGATGGCTCTCTGAGCCACGAGGAAGACCTGGCCAAGGTGATGGAGCTCCAGGAAGTCATCGACAAGCAGTCGCGGGAGCAGAGCCAGATGAAGGAGCGCCTGGCAGCCCTCTCTGCCCACGTGACGGAGCTGGAGGAGGACCTGGACACGGCCAGGAAGGACCTCATCAAGTCCGAGGAAGTGAACACGAAACTGCAGCGGGACGTCCGCGAAGTGAGTGACGGCGGCCGTGTCCGTTGTCCTGCGGTGGAATGTGGGTCCCTTGTTCTCCCGGTGATCTCAGCCTTGCGGTGGCCGCGTGAGCAAGAGCAGAGCACCCGCAGGACCACGGCCGGCTGCCTCCCTGCCTCTGCGTCGTGGGCTCTGGGGCAGAAGAGGCCTGGTCCGTTGGCGGTGGAGCGACATGAGGGTGGCCTTGGCGCTGTGCTGCACCCGGGCTGTGGACTCCGCGCTTGTACCAGTTCTAGGGGCCCAGGTGTTCCTTTTTTAAAAATTCATTCATCCATTCATTCATTTATTGGCATGTAGTTGCTTTACACTGCTGTGTCAGTTTCTGCTGTACAGCAAAGTGAATCAGCAGTGTGTGTGTGTATGCACACACACACACATGTGTTCCTCTTTTTTGGATTTCCTACCCATTTGCTTCACCACAGAGCACGGAGTAGCGCTCCCTGTGCTGTACAGTAGGGCTGATTTTACGCGTGCTATCAGCAGTGAGTATGTGTTACTCCCCACCCTCAGACCCTCAGGCCCGAGCTGTGTGACCATGTGGAATCATGATGTTCCTGGAGGTCATGTCTGCGGGTGTCATGAGTTATGAGAAGCTACCTAGCGGTCACTGTGAAAACAAAAGACTGCTGGGGGCTCAGGCCTCCCGCTGTGAGCCTCACCTCGCCTCTCCTTTGTACACAGACAGACAGCGCCCACCCTGCCCCCCTCCCCCGTGAGACGGTCTCAGAGAGACCCCTCCAACACGTGGTACAGCAGGCGGACTTGTTTAGTAGCTTGGTGTGAGTGATGCTGTGTGAGAACTCAGAACAGGAATATGTGCACGTGTTTGTATAACCTATTCACACTACTCTTTGGCAACAGGAGGAGATTAGGTGGCAGAGTTTAATACATAGAGAATTCTGGAAAAAGTGTTTTTAAGACCTTTCAGTTTTAATGTTCAGACTTTGCCAACATTGGTTACTTAGTAACTACGGAGGGACCTGAAATGGGTTTTGAGCGGCGGACAGGAGTCGCACCAGCAGCAAGTTCTGGTCCTGGTCTGAGCGCTTCATACACGTGGTGTAACTCCGCTTCAGAAGAGTTAGGCTTGAGAAGGCTGCTTCCAGTTGTGTTTCACTCTGACCTCTCTTTCCACTCGTTAATATTCTTACTTTAATTCTGAGGAAATTGCATGAGATTTTTCCAACTTTTACTCGAGGAAACGAGCCTCAGAGCTCCCCGTTGGATCTGTTGAAGGTCCCTCCCTATTCTGGGTCAAGGCCACCTGTATGGTGTAGCAGACAGAGGTCCTGACTTCATGCCAGATACCTTCCCTCCTGGAATTCTTGGAATAATAGGGTAGTTTAGTATACTTTTTGTTTGCTGTTTGGGTTTATTATGTAGAAAAGAAGCTTGGTAAACTGAGTGGCCAGACAACGTTAAGACAGGTGGGTGCCAATCGTGGCAGATGAGACCTTTGAGGTAGGCGCGTTTTTGCTCACATCAGGGAAAATTGCCACGTCTAGGACTTTAGTCTTGAGGACACTAACTTTATGTTTGATTTGAAAGTTAGGATTTAGCCCAGCTTTTTTACTCTTAAGTGTGTCCGAGCGTTCCGTGATAACGACTTACCTTTCTCCTCTGCAATGCCCGGTGTAGGCCATGGCCCAGAAGGAGGACATGGAGGAGAGAATCACTACCCTTGAGAAACGCTACCTCGCTGCACAGCGCGAAGCCACCTCTGTGCATGACCTCAATGATAAACTTGAAAATGAAATCGCAAATAAGGATTCTATGCATCGACAGGTACTGACTGTGTCTGACTTCTGTAGCGGTGCATCACCGAGGAAGCTAAAGACCTTTTCACGAGGTTCCCACGTCGGGAATCAAGTCCCAGTGTGACGTTCTTATGACCCTAAAATACTGTGTTGAAAAGTGTGGATGTACATCATGGTAAATCAGCTGTACTGGAATGAAATACAGTTTTTAAAAATTGGGGGTGACTGCAACTTACAGGTTTGAATTATTTGGGACTTGGTTTAACCGTTTTGTGGAATTCCACTCCTGACTCTTTTGTTTTACTTGAACGTGAATCGGTTGGCTTATTAGTGTTTTTACTGAAAGAGCAGAGAGCGGCAGGGAACTTCACGGCAGCTGGCTGCCTGCTGGAAACTGGGGTCACTGTGACAAAAGGCAGGGTTAGAGCTCCGGTCTGATTAGGGTGTGCACCTCCTGTGGTTTGGTGAGCCTTACTTGCTCCTGTTCCTGTGTGGTCTCAGATAATCAGGACTTAACCAGGAGAACCAAATCTGGCTTTTAAAGCAAAATGAGTCGGTCTGGTGTGTTGCAAAGGGTATCATTGGCCCCAACACAAAAATAAAATACTAGAAAGCCATTGAAATTTATGATGTGGAATGCTAATTAAGAGCATTACGATATACAAAGTAATGGCTGTAAAAGGCAGATCAGAAAATACCCTATACCATATGCTGTTGTTTTCTGAGGGTTTTAAAGCATGTCGTATTGTTTGTGTATGTACATAGAATAGTAACACACACAGAAGAAATAAGAAATCTGCTTAGAAACAAATGTTAACCTCTCAGGAACCTGAGTTTATAGATAATTTAATTTTTTTTTCTTTTTTAAAAAAGAATCTGTCTAAATTTTCTACGTTGAAAGTTTTTCAGACTAATAAGATCTTTTAAAAGAATAATCATGCATTCACAAGTATCAGTTGACTGGCATTTCACCAGGCACACTCTTAGCAGGTCTGTATTTCAGAGGAGATGAAAGCCGTATTTTGGCTCACATGCCCGTGGCCATCTGTGGTCAGTAGGGTTCCCTTCAAATGATGATTCTGGTGACGTTTTAAGAAGGGTCAGTACTGAACCCTTCTTCCCTTGTTAACAAGAATGAATAAGCTTCTATAGAAAACTGATCTTTAATATACAAGAACTTTTTTTTTAAAAAAAGACTTTTTTGGGGACGTTTAGGAAAAGCAAATACTCTGGCGGGAGGTATTCTGCCCAATGAGACTAAGCCCAGGAACACTGAGAGAAGATTTACCGTGACACAGCTGCCGAAGCAGAGCTAATCCAGTAGACACGTGCGTTCGGGTTTTGTCTCAGCGACTCTGCTCTCCCTTTGTAGACAGAGGATAAAAACCGGCAGTTGCAGGAGCGCCTGGAGCTGGCGGAGCAGAAGCTGCAGCAGACGCTGCGGAGGGCGGAGACGCTGCCCGAGGTGGAGGCCGAGCTGGCGCAGAGGGTGGCTGCGCTCTCCAAGGTGCTGCTCTGGGTCCGCAGGGCCGGGTGTGCGCAGAGGTGGCCGTGCTCTCCAAGGGGCTGCTCTGGGTCCGCGGGGCTGGGGGTGGGCGCGGGGAGGGCCTGCTCCCATGCTGTGCCACCGTGCCCCTGCCCCAGCTGCTCAGTCCAGGCAGGAGCGCAGACGCAGGGGTCGTGCTGCCCGTCTGAGATGGGAGCACTCCCGGAGTGTCCGACAGTCCCTGCTTCTGTGTCATCCCTACGTTAATCTCCCTCCGTTTTGTCCCGTGTTCTGTGTGTCTCCAGGACGCTTCAGCTCCGAGTCACTGCTGCTCAGAGTTCAGTCAGTCAGCAACTCAAAACCTTAGCAGGATAGTTCTTCGCAGACCCAGGAAAATCCCATTCTCTTAAGTCTTGGGGCCCCACTCCCAGCTCGCCGTCCCCGGGAGCCTGCGGGTGAGAGGCTGCCTCCCGGGGATGTGGCACTGTGGGGGGCATCATCCCCACTGCCAGCCAGCCAGCCACCCTGTTCTTCTGGCGGGAAAGGTGTTGCCCCGCGCTGCCGGTGGGCACTGGCTGGGCATGGAGAGTCGGGCAGGGCCCGTGCTGGCGCGGCTGTTGGGAGCATTGCGCAGAGCTCAGTGAGCGGCTGAGGGGCCCTCCGGTCGCGGGCGGCCGGCCGGCGTGTCGGGTGCTCGCAGACCCTCCCAGAGCAGGGTCACTAACAGCCGCCAGGGGGCGCCCTGCTGCCTGTGATCTTCCTCTCAAGGCTTGGTTTCTCCTTTCCCCCGGCATCTCTGCTGTCCGTCCCCGGTCGGCCTTGTAGTCGGACCTTTTGTCTTCCGGAAGCTCTGCCACTAAGGAGGCTAAACTGTTCGAACTTACCTCCCAGCTTAGGAAGGTAGAACGTGTGCCTCGCGCGTCCCGCGCTTGCCGCTGCCTGCTGCCCGCGCTGGCTCGTGGCTCTCCACACGCAGTCCTTCCGTCGCCCACGTGTCACACGCAAAGCCACACAGGCGGCGTGAGCAGGCGTGCGGGCGTGCCTCCCGCGAACCCGGGGCCCGTGGTCCGCATAGAGCATGGCCCGCTTGCCGCCCCTGTGGTCACAGCCCACGTGCCGTCAGGACGGGGCGCTGCGAGCGGGACTGACCCTGTTCTTGGCCGACAGGCGGAAGAGAGACACGGCAACATCGAGGAGAGGCTGCGGCAGATGGAGGCCCAGCTGGAGGAGAAGAACCAGGAGCTGCAGCGGGTGCGTGTGCTGGCGGGGAGGCTGCGTCTGGGCCGGCACCACCTTTCTCTGCCGCTCCCGTCTCTGCCTTCGAGTGTGTGCGTGTGTGGCCCCATCTGCTGACCCGGGCACCCGCCTCCTCAGGAGCAGGGCCAGAGGTGGTCGCCCATAGGCGGTGGGCAGGGGCCAGGGGACCCCCACATCCAAGGAGGCTGCTTGTTGCTCTGAGAAGCCAGTCGGGGGAGCTTCTCAGGGTACAGGTGGCCTTTAGAGTGCCCCTCAGACAAACCTGAGGTGCCAGTCCGGGGCCCATGAAGCTGCAGGCATGGCACCCATGTGTGCAGCCTGCTTGCCTCAGAGGAGGCTCCTCCTGGGCAGGAGGAGAACTGTAGCTGCGCTGCGACAGAAGGCGCGTCAGGGAAGGGTGACCATGGGGGCTCGCGTCACCGATCCTGAGAGAGGTTTCCCGGAGGGGCTGGCCACACGGTGACGTGGACCACCCATGAAATGGAAGGGTGTCCCAGGTCCAGCCTCAGGCGTCGGTGCTATCCCCACCACACCTGTGTTCTTGGGCCTGGCCTGCAGAGCCTCAGAGGCGGGCTCCCAGGGGGAATTGGTTCTGACTCCCATCATGAGACCCGCGGTGAGGTGCCCTCCCCGCCTCGGCAGGGAGCTCAACGTCTCCCGATCAGGGGTGCTCTTCCTTACTTTCAGAACTGCTGCTCGAGGCTGTTGAGATCGGGATGCTCTTTATGACTAAGCCAATTCAAAGTCAACTTTTATTTTGCTTTAAAAGTATTTGAATGCCGATGCCTTAATGTGGAATCTGTGACAGGTTTTATTTTCTTGGGCTCAAAAATCACTGCAGACAGTGACTGCAGCCATGAGATTAAAAAATGCTTGCTCCTTGGAAAGCTATAACAAACCTAGACAGCATATTAAAAAGTAGAAATATCACTTTGCTGACAAAGGTCCATATAGTCAAAGCTATCTTTTTTTTACAGTAGTCATATACGGATGTGAGAGTTGGACCATAAAGAAGACTGAATGCTGAAGAACTGATGCTTTTGAATTGTGTTGTTGGAGAAGGCTCTGTTTTAACAGAAAATAATATGTTTTTTAATTTGTTATGATGGAAAACTTCAAACACGCCCAAAAGTGGAAGGAGCAGTATAATAAATACCCGTGACCTATCAGTTAGCTTCAGCCATTTCCAACACAGGGCCAGCCTCAAACATATCATTCTTTTGTCTTCTTTCCATTTTTTTTTTTATACAGTAGGTCCTAAAACAGCTTTTTTTCAAACCATGAAATTGATGTTCATTTTATAAAACACAGACTTGCCCACTTTGTTTTCACATTTAAAAATTGCTTGAGGTAATTACTTCTAGTTTTTTAATATGAATTATCATAGCTGGGAAAGATTGAAGGCAGGAAGAGAGTGGATGACAGAGGATGAGATGGTGGGATGGCATCACCAACTCAATGGACATGAATTTGAGCAAGTTCTGGGAGTTGGTGATGGGCAGGGAAGCCTGGCATGCTGCAGTGCATGGGGTTACACAGTCAGACAAGACTGAGCAACTGAACTGAACTGAATATGAATTATCGTTGGAAGAAAAGCTGTGACCAACCTAGACAGCATGTTGAAAAGCAGAGACATGACTTTGCCGTCAAAGGTCCACCTAGTTAAAGCTATGGTTTTTCCAGTAGTCATGTGTGGATGTGAGACTTGGACCATAAAGAAGGCTGAGTGCCAAAGAATTGATGCTTTTGAACTGCGGTATCGGAGAAGACTCTTGAGAGTCCCCTGGACTTCATGGAGATCAAACCAATCAATCCTAAAGGAAATCAGTCCTGAACATTCATTGGAAGGACTGATGCTAAAGCTGAAGCTCCAATACTTTGGCCAATATTTTTTCCAATACCTGATGCGAAGAACTGACTCACTGGAAAAGACCCTGATGCTGGGAAAGATTGAGGGCAGGAGAAGGTACGACAGAGGATGAGACGGTTGGATGGCATCACCGACTCAGTGGATGTGAGTTTGAGCAACCTCTGGGGAGTAGTGAAGGGCAGGGAAGCCTGGCATGCTGCAGTCCATGGAGTCACGAAGAGTGAGACACAACTGAGCGACTGAACAACAGCAGTCATTACAAAGAAGTCAAGTGATGTCGGAAGTAAAGAAACGTGAAAGTCTATCTCCACTCTCCTTTTTCCAAAATGAATTTTCTCACCTTTTGCTTTATAAATTGAATTCATTTCACCCCCTTAATCCAGACTCAGGCTTCTGTTTACATATTGGGAAATTCCTCCACCAACATGTGTGTAAGCTGATCCCCTTTAAAGTCTGCTTGATTCTGAGTGTAAATCTGCTTGCTCCCCAAGCCCCTCCGACAGGTGATGGCTGGTGACAGTAAGGTCCCCAGGTGCTCTGCCAAACAAGCGTTGGGAGTGACCTTTGACCAGTGAAGTCCCTGCCTCCCTCTGCACCTGCCTGTCTGCTCTGGTGATGCTCGAGCCCACCAGAGGTGGCCGTGGGAGGGGGCCGCCTCGGGAACCGGGGCACAGGCCGCTCACGTCGCGGCTCCCCGGTGCTTTTACAATAATGACCGTGCTTGTGCTTGACGTTGATGAGTTTTTGTTTTCCTGTTTTAGGCAAGGCAGAGAGAAAAAATGAATGAAGAACACAATAAACGCCTATCAGATACCGTGGATAAGCTTCTGTCCGAGTCAAACGAGAGGCTTCAGCTCCATCTGAAGGAGAGAATGGCTGCTCTGGAGGATAAGGTGAGCCGGCCCCGCAGCTGCTTTACCAAGAGGCGTCTGACCCGGCCTGGCCTGGTTTGTGGGGGGAGCCGCGGGGAATCTCCAGGACAGGAGTTGGAAAGCTGTTCCCATAGAGGGCCCCACAGTGAGTGTCTTTATTGGGTACGAATAATTGAGTAGCAGTTATTTCACGCTACTCAGTAAGCGTGATGGCATCCATAGGCAGTGTGTAAAGGAACAGACATAGCCGTGTGCCCAGGTCCACCCTCACCCCTTCGTTTCTTTCTTAGAAGTTTATTTCTGGGGCTTTCCTGGCGGTCCGGTGGTTGAGAGTCTGCCTTGCAAGCTCAGGGATGCAGGTTCGATCCCTGTTTGGGGAGCTAAGATCCCGCGTGTCGCGGGGTGAGCACGACAAAGGAACCCCGCGTGATGCAGCCGAGGCCCGACGCGGCCGCATCAATAAGTTTAGTTCAGTAGCTTTTATATAACGTGATAGAAAAGATTGAATTAGCTAAAAGAAAGCATTCTCATATTCCAACTCCAGCCTTCTCTCTTTTCATTTGCTTTGGGAAATGTCTGAGAACCTCCATCAGAGCAGCTCAGTGGGCAACACTCTGGTTCAGGTTCGGTGGAAACCTGTCCCAGCTGCACCAGTGCCCTAAAGACAAGGCCCAGCACCTTCCCTGAGGTCAGCGCTTGGGCAACGCTTGTCTGAGAGAGACCAGTGGTCACTACGAGTTCTGCGGCACGTTTTCCCCCACAAAACCCAAGATGACACACACACCTCACTAGAGTCCACACAGGGAAGGCCCCTCACTTCACCCTGACCTGTGGGCCGGCCCTGAGGTGGGGATAGTTTTGTCTTGGGTTTGAAGTTTGCATGTGAAACCTGCACCAACTTCCTGAGTGATCACTGAACTGCAAAAGCTGAAAGCAAGTTTAAAGCAGTTTCACTTACCCCAAGGAGCTGGCCTCCTTGTATCTAGAAGATCAGTCCGGGAAGAAGATTGTCTGTGTACAAGTCAGTGTTAAAAGTTGTCATCTGGCCTTGTGCTAGCACTTCACGCTGGGCGTGAGGCCCACCACGCATCCCGAGGGGCTTTATGCTTTCAGACAGAAGTGTAGCTGCCCCGCGGTCCACGCGGCATCTGTAAGAATTGATACTAAAGCACTCCTTGTATCTTTTTCAGAATTCTCTCCTTCGGGAAGTTGAAAATGTGAAAAAGCAATTAGAAGAAATGCAAAACGACAAGGTACTTGAATGTCTGAATCGTTCAGAAGTTTGTTAAGAGCCGAATTGAGCTGGAATTCATCTGGACTACTGCAGATGCTTAGTGGAAGTCGAGTTACATTTTCTTTACGGCTCGTCCACTGCTGCATCGTGTACAGCGTTTCTGGTTTTGAACGTTGAATGTATTTGCATTATAGGTGGATTTAGAGTGTGTGGCCATCCTGTGTGGATCAGAATCCTGAATAGTCCTTTCCGGGTTCACTCGAAAGCTGAACAAAGCATGAGCCTTTCACGTGGACAGTACTGTCTGTCAGAAAGATAATACGAACCACGTACACAGTCTAAAATATCCTAAAATCGAACGGGCTACTTTATGTTCTGTTTTTCACCGTGGGTCTTGAAATCTCCTGTGTGATTCCCACACCGAGCTTTGCACCGGCCTGTCTCGCACTCCGTGGCTGCACGAGGCACGTGACTGCCGTGGCCTACAGCACAGAGCTGCCGGGTTGAGTTGAGTGACCCGCAAGCTTGACCCATGTGACTTGTTTTACCAGTGAGGAAGTGAAGTGGGGTGCAGAGGAATGAGTGTGAGGAATGCCTGGGAGTGAGTGTGAGCTCCGTGGAGATGGTTTAAAGCAATGAGAGGAGCGAGGGCAACAGAGTGAGTCCTGCCCCCCCAACCCCCGCCCCAAGTCAGCTTCTCTCTGACGTCATTGCTGGTGATGGCTTGCCACGTTTCCTCCAGAAGCTTTTCTACACCTGAGATGGAACTTCCTCCTCATTATGGTTTATGAGGTTTAACATTGTTCTGAGAGTTTATACTTGCTATGGGACTCTTAGGGAACATTTTCTCAGAATTAGAATGTTGGGAGTTGATACCTACTCACGTAACCTGTTCTGCACATTTTGGTGCAAGTCATTTTACATCCGGAAAGCAAGCGCTGCAGGCTGTGTCATTTGCTGTTTCGTAGGACCAGCTGATTCTAAACCTGGAGACCCTGAGAGCCGAACTGGACCAGACGAGGCTGCGAGGGGCTCCCCTCCACCAAGGGTAGGCTGCTCCCCCGGGCAGCTCCCCTCAGTGCTGTCGAGCGTGACAAGGGCCCGTCTGGCGTGTGGACAGTATGACTGGGTGTTGCTCATGGTCGCACCTCAAGGAGCCTGTAGCTTCGTGGCCAGCGAGAGGGAAGAGACAAGCATCGTTCCTTAGGGTTGAACTTGGTACCAGGGAAAGTGGTGGTCACACTATTGACAACACTCAAAACCACAGGCAGAGGTTTGGAAGTGGGGACCGACCAGTTGATGTTTGGGTGTATTCATTTGAGGGGCCTGACAGACTGTGGCACTGATGTTTCTGAAGAGTCGCAGAAGGTTAGTGACCTGTAGTCTTTTTTACGTGAATGGAGACTGAGACGTGACTTGCTGTTGGCCGCAGTGGGAGGAATCACCTGGCTTGTGAATGAGACGAGCAGATTACTGAGCATCCTGATTTTTTCTTACTCCTGTTATAGGGGCAGTAATTCTTACTAAGTATTTAGATTTTTCTTTGGCTTCTTCATGGAAAATGGTCACAAGTGAGAGTTAAATTTTAGCAAAGGTTATTAAAGTGCTTAACTGGTGACATTCATTCATCTATAGGAAGTTGACTTCTGTTTGAATCCTGACTTAGGAGGCTGTTTGGAGCCCACACGCGTATTTCTGCATTTGTGTGCTTAGGGGATCCTAACGGTCCAGGGCCCCCGCCCAGCCTTCTTCTGGAGAAAAGGGATATCATTGCAAACAAAGACAGAGCCAGAAACTGGCCCTGTGTCTGCAACCACGGCGGGTGGAGTTCAAGGGGAGCACGTGCCCTGCGGGACGGATGGGGGACATGGCCGGCCTTGCCCACAGAGCTCCTCCAGGGTGAGGGCCTGGTGCTGTCAGGGGGAAACCCCCTGCTCCCGGGGTGGACGAGGCGAGTGTGAGGAGAACTGTGCGGACAGTGGAGGAAGAGGAGGTGGACACGGCCTCCTGCTCTCGGGGCTTTGGGTAACGAGGAGGGCGCTGGTGCTGGGACCCGAAGGCCTGCGCGGTTGGGAGTTCAGAGGGAGAAGCCTGGTCACCAGTCCCCTGCGTGTCAGTGAGAGAGAGAGACGAGAAGAGGAGGCAGGCGCGGGGCAGGAGGGGCCACTGTCCTCTGAAGATGGGGGCCTGCAGAGGCTGGGCGAGGGAGGGGTGTCTCCAGGAGGCAGCTCTTGAGGGGTCAGTGACTCGGTGGCAAAGGTGGGGCCTCAGGGCCCGGCTTGCAGGCAGGGCAGGCTGGCTTGGGGGCGGGGGCGGGGTGGTCGGGGTAGTGGGGACTGAAGCCTGGCTCGGGGGCAGGGCGGGCTCAGTGTATTTGGCAGGACCTCCCAGTGGAATTGCTCACCTTGTCTCTGAGACCTTCTCCCGGAGGAAAGAGCCTCGGGTGAGGAGGGGGAGAGCGATGGAGGCTGCACTCCACGAGGGGACTGGGAGGTGATGGTGGGGGGGTGACCCAACCCGGAGGCGTTTGTGGCCTTCAGAGGACCCGCGAGTGTGCACAGTCCCAAGCAGGACTGTGTTGTAGCTTCCACCCGCTTCCCAAGTGTGCTGCGGTAGGAGTTGAGCAGAGAAAGGAGCGGGTCCATTAGGAGGGAGGGGAGATGGGAGGGAAGCAGGTGTGGCTTGGGGAGATTCCAGACTTGCGTCTCCTGGGAAACACCTGTGCGGCTCAGCTCCGAGCTGTGGGTCTGAGGGCTGTGTGCCATGGGCTGTCTGAGGCGCTGTGAGAAGTGCTGAGAGCGGTGCAGACAGTGTTCCAGGGAGACAGATGATTGTGGTCCGTGGACGTCATGCGGGAGATGGAGGGCAGAGCAGGCACGGGTCGGAGGTGGTGTGGGTGCCCAGGAGCCAGCGGAGCAGGTGCAGACCCGCCCCAGGACCTGAGGGCAGGCTCCACGGGGGACCGAGGCCCCGAACGCTGGGCAGCCAGCCATACCCTCGCCTTAGCACTGCCTTCTCCACGGGAGCTTCCCAGCTGGCGGCGCTGAGACCTGAGTATTCGCAGGGCAGCGGGCGGCCTGCTGCTGCTGTTGGAGCCAGGAGGGCAGAGCCCACCCCGGGGCCCCCTTTTCTGTGAAATTGCTAATTTTCCAAATCGACAGGCTCTGGCTTGACTGACAGAGTGAGCTCTCTTTTCTCCTAACATCATTCTTCTTTCCCGTGTGTTCCAGCCGACCACACCTGGGCAGTGTCCCGGACTTCAGGTTCCCTGTGGCTGACGGGCCAGCAGACTCCTTCAGCGGCGCAGCGGTCCTGCGGCGCCCCCAGAAAGGCCGGCTGGCAGCGCTGCGCGACGAGCCGTCCAAGGCGAGGACCCCCCCGCCCCCCGCCCCCCGCCCGTCCCTGGTGGGCACTTTGTGAGGCCTCTGCCCCCTCACACTGTGGTCCTGACGTGGTTTTGGAACCAAGTGTTGATAGATTGCTTTACGTCTTCCCATTTTTGTTTTTCTGACTCAGAGTTTACTTTTAAGGCTTTTTTTTTTTTTTTAAAGAACCAATTGATAACGTGTGGCTTCCTGTGAGGCCCGGCACAGTACTAATTAGCACAGTTTTGAAATCATCCTATGAGTGAATGGATCCACACATGCCTCATGTTTTAGTGAGAAGATTCTTGTTGGAAGTTTCAGTTCAGTTCAGTCGCTCAGTCGTGTCCGACTCTTTGCGACCCCATGAATCGAAGCACGCCAGGCCTCCCTGTCCATCACCAACTCCCGGAGTTCACTCAGACTCACGTCCATCGAGTCGGTGATGCCATTCAGCCATCTCATCCTCTGTCGTCCCCTTCTCCTCCTGCCCCCAATCCCTCCCAGCATCAGAGTCTTTTCCAATGAGTCAACTCTTCACATGAGGTGGCCAAAGTACTGGAGTTTCAGCTTCAGCATCGTTCCCTCCAGAGAAATCCCAGGGCTGATCCCCTTCAGAGTGGACTGGTTTGAGCACCTTCACGTTTTCGCCTTGTTCGTGGCGTGTGTTTTTTCATGTCTCTGTGTTCTGAGCTCCCACATTCAGTGGGCAGCTAGTGTAGGCCACACATTGTTGGAACTAGGACCCCAGCAGGGACTTAAAATCCGTGTGCGTTCTTCATCCACTGCTACGTGACGAATCACTGCAGAGCTTAGTGACTCCACAGGGAGCAGCTCACAGTCCCCAGTGCCTGACTCAGGGCCTCCTGAGGGCGCTGACACGGGAAGGCCCCCCGGGGCTGGATGGTAGGCTTTCGGACTCACCTGGCTGCTGGGGACAGGCCCGGGTCCCTGCCGTGTGGACCTATTCAAGGCCTGGCTTTCCTCGGAACACCCTCTGAGAGCGAGAGCGCGGGGTGTAG
This sequence comes from Bos taurus, assembly GCF_002263795.3. NCBI lineage: Eukaryota > Metazoa > Chordata > Mammalia > Artiodactyla > Bovidae > Bos > Bos taurus. The sequence goes on from NC_037356.1 coordinate 47,467,839, forward strand.
CCCAGGGCCTTTCACACCCCGGTCTCGAGGCCGCACACCTTCACTTCTGTTCGTGAGAGTGAGGTGCGAAGTCCTGTGTCACTCGGGCTGAGCAGGAGTTGCACCCTCTGCCTCTTGAAAGGAGGAGGATGGAAGAATTTGTGGGCCCCTTTCTAAACCCACGCAGCCTGAAGGACAGTAATGAGCAGGGAAAGGAGACCAGAGTGTCCGAGTTGTCCGAGGTGGGGGGGATGATCGTGTGTGAACAGGGTGGCCGGCGAGGTGACACCAGGAGGGTGACCTTGAACCAGAGACACAGGCAGGAAGAGAAGTAGCCACTCGGAGACAGATAAAGGGTCGAGTCAACCAGTGGGGACAAGGGAGAGAGCGGGCTGCGTCAGGGAGGACCCGGGCTCAGGCCTGAGCAGCTCAAGGCCGGAGCCTGTTTCCTGCGGTGAGGAGGGCTGCCGGGCAGGAGCTCAGAGCTGGGCCTCTGCCCTGTGGAGGTGGACGGGCCTGTCCAGGGGACATGATGGTCAGCAGCTGAGTGTTCCAGCCTGCATCCGGGAGAGGACTCACTCAATGCAAGGTGGACTGGGGTTGCGGGCATGCCGATGGCATTTAAAGGCATGAACACGATTAAGTCACCAGGCGGGTTCCAGTGGAGAGAGGTGGGGTGCAAGGGTAGAGCCGGGGGCGCCCCACTTCCCGAGGCTCAGTAGGGTGCAGGGGGCTCAGGAGGAGCCCCCAGGAGGGCGGGGCCTGGAGCCCAGGGAGAGACGTGCTGGGCAGGTGGGGGGGAGGCTTGCTAACGTGGGGTCCTCAGAGCCCCCGGGAGTGCCCTGTGGGGTGGGCACACCGCCTGCTTGCAGAGACTGGGCGGGGAGGGGGACAGTAGAGGCCGCTCCTGGGGAGCTCTCAGAGACCCACGGTGGGCGCTGCAGGGAGCCCTGGAGGAGGAATCTGCTGGTTCCCGTGTGTGATTTTAAGGCAGGAGAAGGGAGAGGACGTGCTGCCCGGGCTGATGGGGGTGAACCTGTAGGCAGAGAAGGGTGTGAGCTGTGGGAGGGGGCAGGCGGCACGGGGCCCAGCAGGCACTCTCCGTGTGTCCCTGATGACAGAGCCGCCTTGCGGTGTGAGGGGCCGTCCCCCAGGACAGCCCAAGTGCCTGCGCCCCTGGAGGAGAGCGCGGGGGCTGGCCCTCCTGTCCCCCGGCAGCCCCCACTCACCCCTGTCTGTGCATGCTCAGAGCAGCCTGGAAACAGAGGGCTGGGAACCCGCGAGGACTGCACTCACCAGTGATGACCGCCGAGGTGGTCGGCGGCTGCGGAGCTGAAGGATGTCTTTTTCTTCCTTTCCTGCAGCCTGGCTGATGGATGTATTTTTTTAATTTTCGGTTTTTGTCTCTGACTCCATCAGCCCATCCTTGTGAATAACCTCATAGGATTGCCTCCTGTCCACACTAAGACCTGAATGTCACCAGGCCGTCTAAGAACTGGATTCTCCTCCTGCCCGTTTCTTGAGTACTGCTCGCTTAAGAGATGGCAGTGTCTCATGAGCATGGCCTGCTTATCCACAGTCAGGGCTTCCATGTAACTTGGGTTCCGTCCCTGATTCCCGTGAGCTGCCCTGAACGTCGCTGACGAGCTGTGGTCCTCTCGTGCACAGGTGCAGACGCTGAACGAGCAGGACTGGGAGCGCGCGCAGCAGGCCAGCGTGCTGGCCAACGTGGCCCAGGCGTTCGAGAGCGACGTGGACGTGTCTGATGGCGAGGGCGACAGGGACGCCCTCTTTAGCTCGGCCGCTCTGCTGTCGCCCAGCGGGCAGGCTGATGCCCAGACTCTGGCCATGATGCTTCAAGAGCAGCTGGACGCCATCAACAAAGAGATCCGGTGGGTGTGCCCGAAACTCGGCTCCTCTGAGGACCTGTCTTGTCCTCAGAGAAGTCTGGGTGTTCCACAGGAAGAAAACTGACCTCAGGTCTGCTTCAAGAGTTTTCGGTTCCGAGATTGCCCTTGATTATAGAGCTTGGTCAGCCGGGGTGTTCTGTTCATGGTGTGGTGGCAGCACTCTGGGGGGGTCGTGGGGTGCCCCTCCACCCACTCTGAGCCCCAAGGTGGGCGAGGTGCCGAGGCAATGTCCCCTGCGGCCCATGCTCCCTCCTGCGTCCCTCAGTGCCCCCCACGTTCTGGTGAAAAGCCACCTGGAACAGAAAGCTGGGGTCTGGGGGGTTGGCAGATTGCCACTCGGATCTGCATCTTCCTTTCTAGGTTAACACAGTGTGAAAACTGGCTCGTTGTAGGACAGTGGTCCACGGACATGTGCTTGAGTTTTTCTCATCAGTGTATTTAAGGTGTTTTCTTTAGACGCCATCTTGGCAGTTATAACAATTTACAAAACAGGGTAGACTCCAAAGGCCTGCCTCGTGGTGAGAAGGGGGCCTCGGGTCTGGGTGCAGCCGGGTGGCTGGGGGCCCTGAGGCCTACCCGGTGCCACACAGCCGTGCCCCCGTCCCCAGTGTGTGTTCAGAGTGGCCGCAGGCCGGTGAGCCTGCGCGGGACCTGGCAGAGCTGCTGCTCAGATGGTGCTTGTCATGCCAGCCCAGGCCGAGATGCCCGATCCTGTCGGCCGAGTGCAGGGGGCACGGGGGAAGGGCAGGGGATGAGTGGCCAACCAGCAGATGCAGGTGGTGCCACCTGCGCTTCTGACGCCGTGGATGGACTGCTCGTGGGCCGCGCTGGAGCACAGACGGACTCAGAGAGATGTCTTCCCCGTCCCCACAGGAAATATGGAACGGTTATGTATTAATATTTTTACGGCATATTGTCAGGTGAAAGTGATTTTCCCTTATGCAACAAGTTGATTTGATGTAAGTGGTAAATTCTGTCCATCAACTTATCATCAACAGTGAAAAACTTTCAGGATGTATAAGTAGAAATGAAACTGGAGAGGTTACAACCTGTAAGAACCTTGTATTTTAATATGAAAATCATTTTATTTGCATAATCGAGTATTTAAACTGCTGTATAAAATCATCCGCAACACATTAGGGGAGAAGAGCAGAAACCGTGAATCGTAGGTTAATGCAGCACAATTGACGTGAATCCAGAGAACTCAGTCAAGTGATGCATTTGTCCAAATACAACTTTAAAAAAAGAGATCAACTCAGCCCTTCATCTGGTCTGGAGACTTGTGTTTAGGAACTCCAGCTTGTTCGTGAATTGCTGTTTTGATTATCAGAGTTCCTGATTCCCAGTGGAAAAAACTTGAGGTGCCGACATGCATCTCTGCCCTGAGATCAGGGAAGGTAAAGGTTGTCAACTTCAGGTATCTCCTCACAGGGAGAGAGTCGCCACCCAGGCCCTGTCAGAATGTTAGAGTAAAGAAGGAAAATCAAACGTGAATGAACAGGGGCCCCTTTGTAAGGCTCAGTGATAAGCTATTCTAAGTTAGACAATATTCAAAAGAGGCAAGGTTGAACCTTTTTGCTGAGATCTTAATTGAGCAACTTTCTGGAATTTGCTAATCGTGACAGTATGCAAGCCCCAAATTTGTTGTCCAGATACGTTCCTCTGCTGACAAAGGCAGGTGACGGGTTTTGCTCTATTTTAGGTTGATCCAAGAGGAAAAGGAGAACACGGAGCAGCGGGCGGAGGAGATCGAGAGCAGGGTGGGCAGCGGGAGCTTAGACAGCCTTGGTCGTTTTAGATCAATGAGCTCCATTCCCCCGTATCCCGCCTCCTCGCTGGCTGGCTCCTCCCCGCCCAGCAGCGGGCGCTCCACGCCCCGAAGGATGCCACACAGTCCGGCGAGGGAAGTAGACCGGCTGGGCATCATGACTCTGGTACGTGTCTGCCTCCTCCCTGCCACGTCCCTCCCCCAGCAGCCTGGTTTTCCTTTCTTTGTTTTTTTGTTTTTTCTCTTTTTACCCAGAAGAAAATCAGGTACATTTTTGCTACGCTCAGAGGTCTGAGATTTTTAAAACTGGCTAGTCTTTAATCATTCCGTAATTGCACAGCGACAAATTAGTCTTGGTATTTGGACCACTGGCTTAGCACGTCATCAGCCAGAGCCTGCCTCTGTAAGGTTGGGCCTGGCCTGTGCTGGGCACAGCAGCTGCAGGGAAGTTTCTGTTCTCAGGGAGCCGACAGCTTCGTGAAAGTAACCATAGGCAGCTCTCATGGCGTGGGAAAGCCGTGCAGCACGTTTTCCACTGCGGATGCCTGGCTGCAGGGTGCAGGGCCTGCGGTGGGAACAAAACCGAGAATCTGCACCGGCCTGCCTGCTGATGGACCTGGCCGTGCGCTCAGGCCAGCTCTGCCTGTGAAACCAGGTTAAAAGCCCGGTGCCCCAGGGCCCCAGGGAAGACGTCGAGCTGCCTCACTTTCCCGAGTCTAAAAACAGGATGACGCCCTCGGGCTTTTGGTGACAGAGTGTGCGGCTCTGTTGCGGCTTTCTTCGTGTTTAGCTGAGGTTTTCCGAGTGCGTTGCTGTTTACCCCGTGAATCACGTGTACAGCACTCTGCTTTGTAACTTCACCTGTAGTTATCACTTTTCTCTGTTACCACCCATCTCATGTTAGCCGCATTGTTAGCCAGCGTATAATTACATTAACTGTGAATCCTTTTAATTTAATTTAATTTTAGCAGCACATGAAGTGGCAACTAGTCCATCTTGTGGTCTTTTGACACTGTTTTTATGATTTGCATCATTGGCTAGTTAGTTGATATTTACAATTCTTTGACGATTTCACTGTGGTTTCATGCTTGATTTCTGTCCGAGTGTTTGTAAAAGAACAGTTCTGTGTATGCTTTCCTTGTTGTTGGAGTTCTCTGACGGTGTGTCTGCTTTCATCATCGGTGTTGATTTCCTGTCTCATCCCGTTGTCTGTTGAGTCATCGTCAGTCCAGACCCCAGCCTCCCGCCCCCCGCCCCCGAGTCTGTAGTTACCCGTCCATCTCCCTCCCGTCCCCCCGCTTGCTCTGGTCACGGCAGTGCTGTGGTCCACAGCGTGTGTCCCCTCAGTGGGGTTTCTGCTCTGTCTTCATGTCTCACTAAACAGTGTTCTTCACCCATAGCAGGAAGTTTGAACCAGTGTATCACTGTACAGTCACAGCATAGTGTAGATGCGTTGTGCACTACGTAACGTGGAATTCATGCATGAGACTGCTCGCATAAGGAGGTGGCCCTCCAAGCGTAGCAGTAACAGACTCCTGCCACAGCGGCCTTTCAGTGCTGTGTTTGTATGTAAGCCTGTAAACCTCATCCTTTCAGTGCTGTGTTTGTATTTAAGCCTGTAAACCTCATCCTTTCAGTGCTGTGTTTGTATTTAAGCCCCTAAACCTCATCAGCTTTTGCACGGTTAACGTCTCTACTGGACTCTTACAAAGCACCTTCTATGGTTCACGAAACGTGGAGCCTGCACCTGCTTATGCTAGCTTTCATTCTTACATATTTTCCCAGGGAATCTGCTTTAATAAATTTATTTTGAGAAGTTTTAAATCAAATTCTATGTCAGGATTTTACGTTAATGTTCAATAGGTGGTTAGATTTGTTCAGTGTTAAAATAGGTATTATGGTAACTTCCTCCTTATCAGTTAAATTACTAATTTAAAGTATAACATGTTTTTTATTAAGGAAAACTAACTTACAGAGAAGTTTGGCTGAGAATAGACAACTGTTAAGGCCTTTTGTGGTACAGAATGCTGTGCTTTAATAAATCATGATGTTGTAATAGAATTGTATCTTCCTGAGAAATAATTTATAGTGTTTCTCTAGTAAATCTTGAATAGATTATTTAACTTCTGTGGTCAAAAAAAATGTTCTGTTTCCAGTCACGCGCTCTCTAACTCTTCACCTCGTTACATGTTTGCTGGCATTTTTGCTTTACTGTATTTGCCTATACTGATTCTTGAATTTTTAGCTTCAAAGTCACAGTAAATCTGGTTTCTCTTCATTTCTTTGCATGCATCTGTCAGCCTAGTGATTTAAGGAAGCATCGTCGAAAGGTAAACTAATTTAGTAATTTGGCTTTAGTCTCCCTGTGAAGCATTAAAGAGTCCTTATCGCTTAATGTGCATGAACACCGTGTGGTTATGTCCTGGTGAATAATTGACGTTTTAATGGTGGTGATGAAACACCCACCACTGAAAATGTGCTGATGGTTCTGTTGGAAATAGGTCATTCGCTGGGACAGTTGTAACAGTTTGCCTCTCTCCCACTTGTTTGCCTTCTGATCATCTCATGCTTGTTCATAATAGACATAGTATTATTTATTATTTTTTAAATGTTCTTTACTTATTTTTTCTGGCCATGCTGCACAGCTTATGGGACCTTAGTTCCCCAACCAGGGATCAGACCGGCGTCCCCGCAGTGAACGTGCCAGGTCCTAACCTCTGGGCCACCGTGGCATTTCCGCTCAGTGTTTTTTAAAAGAAATGACTGAATCAGAGCCATAGATGTTAGATTTGGGGGAAGCCAGTTCAATGACGGTGGGTAGCAGTGTGCAGGAGACTCTGCACCAGGCCCCGTGTCCATTGCTCTCCCTGTCTGTCATCTAATCCTGCAGACACCAGGCGAGGTCCAGGCTGCTGCTGTCCCCATCAGCAGACATGGACACTGAGGCAGAGAGGCCGGGCACCCTGCCCAGGCTCACACACCCAGCAACTCAGTGCGAACTGGTCTGATCAGAGCCTGGACCCTGAACCATGGTGCCGCCCACTCGCTCTCCTCCCGAGGCTCCTTTCTCCATCACGGCATCCCTGATGGAGGGAGCCTCGGGGGAGCTCAGGGCCTCTCCCCTCGGGTCACTTGGATGAGCCCCGTTGTTGAAGTACACTGCCCCGAGGGCTGGCCTTCCTGTCCCTCTCCTGCTCCCAGCCCGCTGACCGAGCACTCCTGGGCCTTCCCGCAGGACTGGGGTGGCCACGCTCCAGTTGAGGCAGCTCAGTGCCCGGGAGCCCTTCTGCTGGGCACAGCAGAGCAGTGCCGTCCCCTCGGGGTTGGTGACCTGGGTGTGCCGCTCGCCCGCTCTGTGGCCTGCTTTGCCCTCCTGTTCAGTGAGGACACGGCACTGCCCATCCTGGCCACGTGGGCACCAGTGGGGTGGCTCCCGTCCTGGGGGAGGGCGGCCAGGCTGCGGACCCAGAGGCCTTCCTCGGGAGGAGGCCGGGGGAAGCGCTGGCCGCGGGCCCCAACTCTGAGGCAGGTGTCTGTCTCCATCGAGTCCACAGTCAGCCCAGGCGTGTCACTTCTCTGCTCTGTTCTCTCTTGTTTTCTGGGTTTTATAAATGCTTATTTTAACTTGAATTTGAGATTGATCCCTGTTCAGTTCCACGTGGATAATTTCTAGCCTTTGTAGCCTTCTATTGTCTTAGGGTTGTTGTTGGAGCTCAGGGGAGGGTGCCCAGTTTATCCAGCTGCTGTTAAATGAGTTCGGCAGGATTTTGCACTAAGTCACTGTGTTGTCACCAAGCTCCTGTGGGGCTGCACGGGATCAGTGTTCTTTACAGAACCCACTAAAAAAGGCACAGGTTAGTTGGTTAAAACAGTGCACTTGTTGTGTATGAAAACGCTTGCCATGCCTGTTCCCTCAAACCTCCCCTGGCTTAGTCACACACCCACGTGTATCAGTGAGACCTGCCTGGACCCTGAGGGCTTCATCTGTTCCCCACACTGTTGCCCCCACCGTCTTTCCTGTCCCCACACCCAGGACCAGCGGAGAAGCTGGGAGTCCAGGAGAGAGCATTTTTTTTTTTATTAGTTGATTTTTTAATTGAAGGATAATTGCTTTACAGCATTTTGTTCTTTTCTGTCAAACCTCAACGTGAATCAGCCGTAAGGCACACATGTATCCCCATCTCCCTCCCCATCCCACCCCTCTAGGTTGATACAAGATCATCTCTTAATTAGACCTAGGGGTGCTTTCGGAGAAGGCAGTGGCACCCCACTCCAGTACTTTTGCCGGGAAAATCCTATGGTCGGAGGAGCCTGGTTGGCTGCAGTCCATGGGGTTGCTAAGAGTCGGACACGACTGAGCGACTTCACTTTCACTTTTCACTTTCATGCCTTGGAGAAGGAAATGGCAACCCACTCCAGTGTTCTTGCCTGGAGAATCTCAGGGACGGGGGAGCCTGGTGGGCTGCCGTCTGTGGGGTCACACAGAGTCGGACACGACTGAAGTGACTTAGCAGCAGCAGCAGGGGCGCTTTATGTAAACCACAGTGAGCGAATTACACTCGAACTGCGTGTAAGCACTTCAGTGGGCAGCCCCCAGTCTGTATGTTACCGAGAAATACAAGCCAGGCACATGGTGTTCGCATGGAGGGGTTAGGCACCTTTTCCGTGTTTCACTCGTCGTCATGGGCTGCGTTAACCTGCGCATCACTCAAGATGATCTTGGGGGGGTGGTACAAGCTGTTTCCTTTTTTCCTTCAAACAGAAAGGTCTGGGTGGCTTTGTTGAGAGGTATCTTACTCTCGCCAGTGGTCTTTCTGAGCTGCATCTGGTGATGAGCACCGTCCTCTTCATCAGGGCAGTTCATGCCACGCAGGGCTCATGGTGCCGGTGTGGCTCTGCTGTCCTGCCCAGCGGGGCTGTCCGCTCGCTGGATTCCAGGGAGGCTCCCATCCGCGGTCTCTGCACTCAGTTGGGGGCTCCCGCTGCCCCACGGCCCCACTTGGCTTGACCAAGACAGTCCTTTAAGATGGTATTAAGCTAGAACAAGGCTTTTTTTTTGTACTTGGCAGAAAGCACATCTAATAGGTTTTCTAAAACGTTTCTGGTTATAATGTTAAAGCCTGTGTGATCGCCTTTTTCAACACAGCCCATTGTTACCCGTTTTACGCTTACCTCCCTCAGCTGCCAGCTTCCCGGGAAGAGGTACGAGATGACAAGACCACCATCAAATGTGAAACCTCGCCCCCCGCCTCGCCGCGCTCCCTTCGGCTGGACCGGCTGCACCCGGGGCCGCTGCACGCAGCCAGCCACGAGGACATCAGGGACGCCCGCAAGTACGCGTCCCGGAAGGGCCGGAAGGGCGGTTTAAAGGCGTCCCACGGGGCTCGGCGCCTGTTTGTAGTGAGCTTCAGGTGCCGGGGGGAGGAGCTCAGTGGCCTCAGTGATGTTAGAAAACCTCCGTCTCTACGGATTGACTGCTGGGGGAACTTTCTTCCTGCTCTTGCCAGAGGTCTGCCCAGCCCGGGGCGCGTTCTGGCGGTGACGGCTCCGTGCCTCTTGGATGTGCTCTTGAGGTCCCTCCCTTTCCCTCAAGGGTCTCCTCTCAGGAGCCTGTCGCCCCTGTGACTGTCACTGTCCACATTCAGACCGCCGCCTGCCGAGCTCCCGGTCGCCCTGTGGAAGGCAGGGGTCGCTTGCCTTCTCCAGGAGCCTTGTCACCCACCAAGCGGTGACCCTGAGGGAGGGTCGGGGCGCCCTCTGCCCCAGCTGGTCTCGAGTCGAGGCCTCCTTGGGGGAGAGCTCGAGTCAGGGAGTCTCAGCTTCCCGGGGCGATTGTCTATGTCCGGGAGCCTGCATTGCTCGTGGGGAGTGTGGTTGGTGAAGCAGACTCCACTGTCTGTGCGAGGTTGCGGCGTGGGTGTGGCTGGGAGGCCGGTTCCATCAGTAGCTCGTGTGGAGGCGTGTGTGTGTGTGCACAAGGGCGCTGCTTAACGGGCGTTCTCTCTCCCCGAAGCTCAACGGGCTCTCAGGACGGCCCCGTGAGCAACCCGAGCAGCAGCAACAGCAGCCAGGACTCGCTGCACAAAGCCCCGAAGAAGAAGGGCATCAAGTCCTCCATCGGCCGCTTGTTCGGCAAGAAGGAGAAGGGCCGGCCCGGACACCCCGGCAAGGAGGCGTTGGGGCCCGGTGGGTGCTTCACTGTGGAGGGGAGGGCTGCAGCGTGTCCCTTCCGCGAGGCCCCCCCACGAGGCTCCTGTCACGCACGCTGGGCATCCTCCTGGGAGCAGGAGCGGAGGAGGCCCCTGTCTTCATAGTGGGTCCGTCCACCCCGCGTCATTCAGGGTCTCCCGGGCAGCGGAGCCTGCCGCCCTGGGCTCTTTTCCCCTGTGGTGTCATCCAGTCAGAAAGTCGGCCTCCAGCGCTCTTCGCTCTCCTGCAGCTGGCCACAGAAGCACCTGCCTGGGCCGCGCTGACTCCCCTTCACGTCTCGACCGCTCTGCTTCTTTGCAGCTGGTGTTTCAGAGACGGAAAACTCCTCTCAGGACGCCCTCGGGCTCAGCAAATTGGGAGGACAAGCTGAAAAGAATCGGAAACTTCAGAAAAAGTAAGCTTTTTGTTTCTCGCCGACCTCGCTGAGCAGTTTTCGGTTGTTCCTCATGTTGAACTGTTTACTGATGAATGTGGCATCCCGCTCTGGATGTGTATTACCTTCTGAACGCTGAACCCAAAGCCTTCCTGAAAGTGCACTTTCCAGAGGACTTAGAGCATCTGGGATTCGGGAAGGACTCGCACGCAGGCTTCGGGAGGTTGTCTGACGGGGATGGTTTGGGGGTTACGCCTGAATCCTGGCTCCTCACAAGTGAGCTCTGGGGCGTGGGGAGCTCAGCTTCCTTGCGCCTCAGTGTTCCCGTCTGTGAGGTGGGAGTCATCCTGGTGCGTCCCTCAAGGGCTTTTACGAGCATCTGCTGTGCAGGTACACCTGCGTAGAGGTGACGAGGCGCCTCAAACAGTGCCAGCCCCTGGTGTATGGGTGCCCATGGCTGGGAGTGAGGGTGCCCCGGCGGGGACTCGTCGCCAGCTCTCGGGAGCCCGTGGCTGTGGGCGAGGGCGGCCCGGCGGGGACTCGTCGCCAGCTCTCAGGTTGGCTCCTCACGCCAGCAGGCCGACAGGAAGTCACTGTGTTGCCCTTTTTTCTCTCCTCTGATAGGTTCTGTATTTTTATCTTAAATGGACTGTTTTGTAGTCGTACTGAGTTTTGATTCTGAGCTGTCACGGTTCTGAAGGAGGCAGTAGCAGGGCAGAGCTTCCTGCAGAGGAGCCGGGCATGGCGGTGCCCCCGCGTCGGGCAGGGGTGTGGTGTGAGCTCGTGTCTCTGGGTGCAGACCGTGCTCCGGGCAGCACAGGTTGTGTGTTGAGTGACACCTCCCTGACCAGAGCTCAGGAGGTGACTGAGCCTGTCCCAGTGAGGTGACAGGTGAGCGAGAGGCCTGAGCGCCTTGTAGCCTCGGGTGAGAGTGAGCCTGTGCGTCGGGAGGTGATGGTAGGGTGGGAGTCCTGGGCCTCGAGACGGGGATGCCCCGTGGGCTCTGTGGTCAGGCTGACAGCGGGGACGGCCGTCTGGCTGCCATCGGGCACCTTGAGAACCAGCGCTGGCCTGGACCTTGGCCGGCCCGGAGCCCATGGGGCCCTCCTCCAGAGCCCGTTTGCTGCCAGCCCTGGAGTTGCCTGCTCGTTTTCTTTTGTGAAATGTGCCTCATTTTAGCTCTCTCCTCAGAAACCCCAGTTTCCTTGCCTGAAATAACGTTGGTGAAGTTCCGAGTGAAGTGTCTCTGTGGTTGCTCACGACAGTAGGAAGGGATACTCAGTCTTTGGTTCCTGTAAGTGGAAATTTGAGGAAGCCACTTAACAGCAAAATCTGACATGAATGTTGCTGTGTTTGAACTGCATAAAGATGTTTTAGAATAACTTGGGGTCAGTGTTTTAGGATAACTCGGAGTCATTACCACTTGGTTTTTTGAAACTTAAAATGCAGACTAGGCTTTTTGCCTCCTGGGACCGCGTGACGAAAATTTGTCCTCTGGAATTTGCTGATGTGTTTTATTTCACATCCTCATATTTAACTATCACAGGGACACTGAGTTTGCGGCCCTCTGGTCCTCCCACCCCGCTGCTCCCCAACATTCGTATTTCACGTGTGAGCCAGTGTCACGTCAGTTGGCCAGAACGTGTCACTGTTTCACGCGCTTAGCTTGTCGTTCTCAGGAGGTATGCTTGAGCCCTCGAGAGTATGAGCAGAAAGGTCTGTTGGGTTGTTTTCCCCAGCACGTGATTCAGTTACGTGTGGGGTAGGAGTGTGTGTGTGTGTGCATGTGTGTGTGTGTTGCCTGGTAGGCAGGTTTCCCTGGAGCCGGGTGTCACGGTGAACATCTAAGTGTGTGCGTGTGCGCATACGCGCAAGCGGGTTCTCCTTTGCTCTGTTGCCACGTGTGGCATGGATGTTCTAGGATGTTCTGGTGGCTTCAGAGAACAGTTCAAAGTACAAAGACTTTTCTGGCCACAGTGGGTAATCTCAGTTCTGTCAGTCAACCAGAGACAACACTGACTTCAGGGAAAATGCCATATTTATAAATGTGAAAAAATATTTCGGTTTTCCAGAAAAAACATCATTTGAATATAGTTTAACATTTATAGCATTATAGATGTGAGAATCAGTTTGTTTTTCAAAACTATTTTCTTTCTATTAAGCCCCAGTTTGTCTCAAAGGTATTCTTTTAATTGCTGAATTTACGCAGCCAATATTGCATCCACTTGCAGCGGGTTTTTGAGGGTTGGTGAATCTCACATTTTCACGTTCTGTGGAAACTCCCAGAGAGAGCACGGCGGGCGCAGCAGGCACTGGACATGCTCTGAGGAGTGGAGGCCACGGCTGCCGGGACCGCCCACGACCCTGCGGGTCACTGCAGCGTCCTGGGCGTGCAGGGACTCCCCCAGGCATCACGTACCTCCTGCTCTGAATGCTGTCTTTCCTTTTCCCCTGGTGGACGCTGTCGTGCGCCAGCTCGTGGGGAAGCCGAGTCAGCAGGTCTGCTGAGCTGTGTGTGTCCCGAAGCCTCCCCGTGGGGCTCGCCCCAGCTCCAGGCTCTGAGCTGCACAGCACTGCAGGAGTGGGGCCCGGAGCGGTGTTGGCCAAGGGGAGCCCAGCGATCCCTTGGAAGAGGCGCTGGGCTGGGCACACGGTCAGGCTCAGGAAACAAGGCCACACCTGTTGTCCAGGTGGTGCCACACGTGTAGCGTTGGATGAGCAGGAGCTCAGATGGCCATCTTGTTAGGAAAGACAGGTTGGCCGTGGTGCTCATGTCCTGCTTTAAAGTGCCCGTTGTCGTCCGCACATGGCGTGGCTTTCCCTGCGGCATGGCTTTGTCTCGGGCACGTCTGTTCCCCGTAGAGTTCCCCGTATTTCTGAATGTCTCTCTCCTGTGACTTCAAGGCAAGGACGCAGCCATGTCAGTTTACTGCTAGGGCCGGTGTTTTCATGAGTTGCACTTGGGGCCTCGAATTTGATCCTCGAGGAGGCAGAGGAGGTCCCAGCTCCAGCCCCACCGTGCGGCCCGAGCAGGGTCGTCTCAGCGTTCCGCAGAGCAGGCAGCCCCCCAGGCTCATCTCTCAAGCCGTCTCTGTAAAGCAAGGTTTCAGCTGAGAGTGAGCCAGTGGCAGCAGAGTGATGCACTATCTTATAGCCGAGGAAGGAAATAAACCCCAGCAGACGCCAGGCGAGTCTTCCGTTTGTTTCTGGATGGTGATTGTGGTTGGGACGCGAACTCCTGGCATGTGGTACATGCCTCGTTCCCCTGAGATACGGGAATTTAAAAGTTTGCCTTTTTCAAAAACTCTCCTTGAGCTATTAAGGGGCTTCCCTGGTAGCTCAGATGGTAAAGTGTCTGCCTGCAATGCAGGAAACCTGGGTTTGATCCCTGGGTTGGGAAGAGCCCCTGGAGAAGGAAATGGTAACCCACTCCAGTACTCTTGCCTGGAAAATTCCATGGATGGAGGAGCCTGCTAGGCTACAGTCCATGGCGTCCCAAAAAGTTGGACACGACTGAGTGAATTCACTTTCACTTTCACTTTTTGAGCTATTAAGATACATGTTTGTGTTTTCTGGTATAATTATTCCTAGAAAGTACAATATTTACTATTCTAGGAAACCTAAAGTTGACTTAAAGGAACAGTTACTTGAAATTTTATGTGAAACATTTCGAGCTTTAACCATACGTAGATTTCATGCTGCTGCTGCTAGGTCGCTTCAGTCGTGTCCAACTGTGCGACCCCGGAGACGGCAGCCCACCAGGCTCCCCCATCCCTGGGATTCTCCAGGCAAGAACACTGGAGTGGGTTGCCATTTCCTTCTCCAAAGCATGAAAGTGAAAAGTGAAAGTGAAGTTGCTCAGTTGTGTCTGACTTCTAGCAACACCATAGTCTTAAGTCTGATGTTACTTGAGTATATTGAAAAGCCACTGTGTATCTTTAGGGGATTCCCTAGCAGTCCAGTAGCTAGGACTCTGCACTTCCCCTTGCAGGGGGCCTGGGGTTTGATCCCTTGTTGGAGAACTAGGATCCCACAAGCCAAGCATAGCCAAAAAAGAATAACCAGTGCTTAATTTAGCACATAGCTAATTAGCTGAACAGCAGTGTAGGATAGAAACAGCCCCCTGTCCAGCCCCTCCTCTGCTTGCTGTGTTAGAGTGCCCCCCGTCCAGCCCCTTCCTCGCTTGCTGTGTTAGAGTGTCCCCGTCCAGCCCCTTCCTCACTTGCTGTGTTAGAGTGCCCCCGGCCAGCCCCTTCCTCACTTGCTGTGTTAGAGTGCCCCCCATCCAGCCCCTTCCTCACTTGCTGTGTTAGAGTGCCCCCCATCCAGCCCCTTCCTCGCTTGCTGTGTTAGAGTGCCCCCCATCCAGCCCCTTCCTCACTTGCTGTGTTAGAGTGCCCCCATCCAGCCCTTCCTCACTTGCTGTGTTAGAGTGCCCCCATCCAGCCCCTTCCTCACTTGCTGTGTTAGAGTGCCCCCGTCCAGCCCTTCCTCGCTTGCTGTGTTAGAGTGCCCCCGTCCAGCCCTTCCTCACTTGCTGTGTTAGAGTGCCCTGTGCTGAAAGTCTGCGTTGCTCTTTGTGTGTCTCTTGGAAATGCTGTGTGTCCCTGAAGCTCTCTCAGAAACAGGCTCCTCTGCTCAGACTGTGGTGTGGTTGCCTCTTCTGCATATCGGCCCTTACTGTTGAGAGAGGGAAGAGTGGATGTGTTTCTCCTTGACTGCCCTGCCTTAGTCGTGCAGACTCCTGACTTCTTTCAGCTTGGCAATAACCCTTTCATCCTGGAAGGAAGTGGTTCTGTGGGGAATTGCGGGGAGTCCTTCAGCATCTGATGACTCAGGTGTCCTTTGCAATGTGTCCAAACTGCCATTAAGTTTAGAAGATTAAAGGAACGTGATGAAATACGTACTATTTCACTTTTGAAAAGTGTATAAAGAGAATTAATACTTAGGCTAACTTGTTTTATATCCGTGTGTAACGGTGATTCTTGAATTTTGAATGTCTCCTTACTTGCAGGCACGAGTTGCTCGAGGAAGCCCGGAGACAAGGCTTGCCTTTCGCACAGTGGGATGGGCCCACTGTTGTGGTCTGGCTGGAGGTGTGTGAGCGCCCCCTGCCCCCGCCCACACCCCGTCCTGGGCCGCGCATGTCCGTCCCTTTCTCCGCAGCCACACATCACCTCCTGCCCTGTGTCCCCAGCCCCTGCCTGCACCCCGTCCTGGGCCGCGTGTGTCCATCCCTCCCTCCACAGCCACACATAACCTCCCGCCCCGTGTCCCCTGCCCCCAGCTCTGGGTCGGGATGCCGGCCTGGTACGTGGCTGCTTGCCGAGCCAACGTGAAGAGCGGCGCCATCATGTCCGCCCTGTCGGACACGGAGATCCAGCGGGAGATCGGCATCAGCAACCCGCTGCACCGGCTGAAGCTGCGGCTGGCGATCCAGGAGATCATGTCGCTGACCAGCCCCTCCGCCCCGCCCACGTCCAGAACGGTACGCCCCTCGCCCCTCCTCCCTCCTGCGCGCCTCCGGGCTCTCTCTGCAGACGTCCCTGCTCCAGCGTAACATTCTAGCGTTCAAAACCATGACGGCTTTTCATTTGCGGCAGTCCTGTTGTTAAAAGATGGGTTATTGAATGCTTCAGATGGATTGTTTTTGTAACAGCTGGGCTGCAGTGGCTTTGTAATAGAGAAATTGAAGTTTTTGAAAACATAAAAAGGGGAATTTTTGAAAATGTGAAAATTGTAAAAAAGGAAGGTTTTGCAAATGTATTTTTAAAAAAGTAAATATAAATGTCAAGAAGGTGAAAGAGAAGAGCTGAGCCCACAGGCTGCCTTGTTTCCCCCTCATCTGACTTGTCCAGCCTGTCCATCCGGGAGCTGCAGACCCTGGGCTTTCAGGGTTTTAAGAGTCCATAGATCTGCCGGTTCACACCAAGTCACATCGTGCTGATGCACGTTTCCTCTACGTGGGAAAACCTTGAAAGTCCTGTAAGACAGTCCTCCTGGTTGGAAAACTTAAAACGAATCCGGTGGAAATGTGGATTGTTGCCAGGAGATCAGGGCCAGCCAGCTCCTCGTTTCTCGAGTGCAGACTCAGGACACAGCTCAGTCCCCACGCTCAGCGTGTCCACGCTGCAGAGGAGCCTTGGCGAGGAGACGCGGCCTCCCAGATGTGCCTGCCCTGAGCAGCAGGTGGAGCCTGACTCAGGCTCACGGTTATCTTCCATGAAAATCATGAAGGCTCTCTCGTCCGTCTGTCTTCCTTGTTTCTGAGTGTGAGCGTGATGGTGGTGAGCCCACCCCGCACAGATGCACACGTGCTCAGCGTATCTGCTCTGCTCTGCGTGCCCCAGAGGGTTCACCAGAGCCACCTTTTTAGAAAGGAAGGCGCTGAGGGTTCCCCGGAGGTTCTATAAAGTATCTCAGTAAAGGGAACTTCTTAGGAGTTGAGTTTAACGGGTGGTGCCCTCACCATGAGGAGCCTGACCCCCGTGGGACGGGATACAGCAGCCCCCCAGGAGCCCACCCAGGGGCTCGGCTGTCTCGGCCGGTGATGCCATGGGGTGCCATCACTGGGGCCCCCGCAGCTGCTTCTGACACAGAAAGATCCAGTCCCTGGCAGGTGCCTGCTCAGGGTCATCCCCCCAGAACCCAAAGCTGGCCACTGAGCCTTGTCTGGGTGAGGCCCTTTTAAACACGTTGCATGAGTAGCTCCTTGAGAATCCCTCGCTGCTCAGACGGGCACAGCGTACTCCACTCTCCCGCAGTCCCGCCTGGCTCAGGCGGTCAGCACGCAGGCAGAGTGCTGGGGCCCCTCTCCGTGTGGCTGGGGCACAATGTTGGGGGTCCTTCCAGGCTCCGGGCCCGGTGTGTTCTCTGGGGGCCGACGCGGGTGGTGGGGGGCCGGCCTCTGTCCCGCCCGCGCCTCCGCCCCAGCTCACGGGTCTGCCACCTCTCCTCCCTGTTACTGCTGCCGTTGCCTGGATGTGGCTGGCCACGGGCCCCCCTAGACCACAGGAAATGTCTGGCTAACGCACGAGGAGATGGAGACGCTCACGGCCACGCCACACACGGTCAGTCCCGGCCCCGCGCTCGTCTCCCTCCCCGCGCGGGCCCGCGTCAGGGTGGCGCCGTTCTCGGCCCTTTTGTGGAAAACAGAAAAGTCATTTCACGTTCAGTTGTTCTGGATGAGTGTCTCTCTTAGGCATCAGTTAAACGTATGAACGATCCGTACTCTGTCTTACGTTGTGTT
Organism: Bos taurus; assembly: GCF_002263795.3. Taxonomy (NCBI): domain Eukaryota; kingdom Metazoa; phylum Chordata; class Mammalia; order Artiodactyla; family Bovidae; genus Bos; species Bos taurus. The sequence goes on from NC_037356.1 coordinate 47,485,328, forward strand.
TGTTTCAGGAACTTTAAGTTGGTAGACTTGCCCCCTGTAGAATAGACCCGATGCCTGTCTCCTTTCCGGGAGACCGCGGTTGAGCCCTGGGGCCTAGTGTTCTCTTTTGTGGGTGTGCTTGGCGTGGGGTGGGGGGTGTTGGGGAGGGGTGCTGCTCTTTGCATGAGACGTTGGGTGTGGCCTTTGCATGACTCCTGCCTGCTGCTCTGCCTCTGTGACCCTCGCCCTCCCCTGCAGAGAGAACGTGCTCATGTCCCCCGCTCACCAGTACTAACGGTTCTGTTCTTTTGCATCCCTAACCACGTAACATCAGGAGGATGAGGAGGGAAGCTGGGCTCAGGTTGGAGACTTTCTGTAATGTATTCTTCACTATATATACAGCAACAAAAAGAGTTGGAGGATGAGAATTTGTAATTTACTTTCTTGACGTTTTCAACATCTTGATTTAGTCAGAATACTGTTAATGGTTTGAAAGCATTAGCCAAAGCAAAGCACAGGATTAAAGAGTACGTCTCATGGACAATTTTGAACATTTCTGGTGGTTAATCTCGTGGACATAAATCACTTTGTTTGACACATGTTCTTTCCTGCAAAGCCTCACGGCTTCGGCCGCTACTCGGGTGATGTATTTCAGTCCCCAGTTGGGTAGGGTTAGTTACGAGATCAGTTGATGAGAAAATGGTCTTTTAATCAATTTCCGACACGAGAGTTGCCGTAGGGACTCTGCCTCTGTTGGTGTTCACCGTGCACTGTCCTGATCCCGTGTGTTCCAGAGTCCTTCCTGCTGATGGAATTCTCAGAAATTGAGCCCACTCCTGCCTAACGCACATGTTGAATTTTTAGGTCCCCGGTTGAACTCAAAAACAAAAACTTGGTCACAACTGTTTTGCCACCTTGCTTTGAGACAGTTTGATTAAAAACAGGGATTCTCCTACGCGTGATCCCGCCGACTTTGTTCGGTGACACGTGACGAGCAAAGTCTGCCGTGTGGGCGGGAGTATGCTGTGTATGGGCCCTGAAAGGCACCTGTGTAGCCAAAAAAGCGGAGGAATTCTGAATCAGTTTTCCTGACTACCCGTTGACAGTTGAAACACCCATTTCCTTCTATTTGGGCTTCTGAAGTAAAGTCAATTATATCACTTTTAACAGAAGAGGGAAGTAGATATAATGTGATTCTGTGAACCCCCCCACTCCTTGACTTAGGTATTCTGTGCCACTGCTCCAGATAAATATCCTCATTAATTATTTAACCCAGTCAGTAATGACCATCAGTGAATTTAAAAGAGCGCATTTCACAATTACTTAAATATCAGTATATTTTACACTAAGGGGCAGAACTTTGCCTGCATCGTGGGAGTTAAACAGACATACAAATTAAGCTGAGTGTTTGCTTTTTGCAATGGAAATACAAACAAGGATGAGCCATGCCAGCGACGCCAGGATTGGGAAGTTTTGGTCTTCAGCATAAGCAAGGACTGCATTCTGTGAGCTCGTCACGGGCAGAGGGTGCAGCATGCGTCGCCCCCGTGCTGGCACACAGGGGCCTGCTCCGGAGCCGAGGGGAGGTTTGAGGCGGCCTCGGGCTCTCGGGCAGAACACGTCTCCCAGGCGTCTGCACAGGGCTGTGCTACCCATGGGTGGTGCCCGATTGAACAGGATCCATGCCATCACCACTCTCACCTTGCTCAGAGTTCAGGAAGCTGATTTGTGTTTGTGACCATTTCAGTGATGGAGAAATAGGCCCTGCAGAGTCTCTTCTGCCCCAAATGTTCTCTGATCATTGGAGAGCCCTGCTGTGTGCTTTTTTTCCCCAGGCTGGGATGACAGCCCAGGAGATGTGGGTCTCCCTGGGACTGAGCCTGACCCTCCCAGAACTTATGTTATTGACCACTAAGGTGTGAATAGAATATATAATGAGTGAACAAAAACAAGGAGCTTCTGCTTCCATGGAATTCTCTACTTAGAAATGTCTTTGCATTTTCTATTTAAAAATACATCAACAGCGAGTAGGAAAATAATACCAGATATTCATGCTATAAATGTCAGGCTTATGAGAGCTGTAATTGAAAGAGTGAAAGCACATGATATTGTGATGATGTCTAAAAATGTTTCGTGTTTTATTTCCACTCATTATTTATAGAAATTTATTTTCTATTAGAAAGTTTTTTTTCCCTATTAGAACTTGAGTGTTCTTGTTGGAGTTTGAGTTATTCCTTCTAGCTTCGTTGGTGTAAATAGTACATTAGAGGCCATATTTTTGAGTCAGAACATGGTGGTAGTCAGGAGGTATTATTTCCAAGGATTCCATAATGTCCAGAATTCCTCAAACATGCCTTAGTCTTCTTGGACTGAAGGACAAGTGCCTTCTTTGGTGTGTGTGCATGTCACGTGTTTATTCTCACGGTGCAGATCTTGCACGTATTCCATTAGATCTACCCCTGAAGAGTTCATTGGTTTTGACAACATAATAATAAAGGGTAGTCTTCAAAATTTCAATTTCCGGTTTATTTCTAGTATTTAGAAATACAGTGAAGTTTTATATGTTGATCTCGAATCCTGCAACTTTGCTGAACTCACTCTCATGCTTGTAACTGTTTTGTCAACTCATTTTCCATGTTAATCATTGGGTCATCAGCAAATACAGTTGTGTTGCTTTTTCATGGAATAAACCCTGCTTGTCATGATACCTTGTATTTTTAATTGATTACTGGTTTCCTCACGTGCCATTAAGGAATTGTGCATCTGTGTCTGTGAGGGACATTGATATTCTTGTAATGTGTGTGTCTGGTTTTGGGTATCAAGAGAATTCTGGCCTCAGAAGGCATTAGGTGTTTTTCCCTTCACTATTTTGGAATAGTTAGTGTATAACTAGCATTTTCTTCATAAACACTTGTTCGGATTCACGAGTAAAGCCACTTAGGGTGGAGATTTTGTACGTGCGGATAGATGCGATTTCTAACGACAAAGTCGAGTTGTAATAGATTCAGGTCATCTGTTTCTCCCTGGTGGCTTTCACAGGTTGTGTCTTTCGAGACAGTAGGCTGTTTCATCTGAGCTGCCTGAGGCTGCTCCGCGGTGCTGTCAGTGCGTAGGAGCTGTGCCGACGCCCCTCTCTCATCCTTGGCATTGGTGGTTCCCGTCTTCTCTTTGTTTCTTGGTCACTCTGCTTAGTCAGTTTTATTGGTATTTATGAAGAACCTGATTTTAAGTTTTTTTGTTTCATTTTGTTTCTCTAGTTTCTGTTTCATTGATTTTTGCTCTTGCATTTTCTTCTTTCTGCTTGCTTTGGATTTCATTTGTTTTTTTTTTTTATAGGTGTTTTAAGATAGAGTCTTAGGTTATTGACTCACAATCTCTCTTCATTTGTGTATTTAATATTATCAGTTTTCCCTCCAGGTACTGATTTAGCTATGTCCTGTAGCTTTTTAGTATATTGTATATTCACTTTTATTCACTTCAAAATATTTCCCATTTCACTTGCAATTTCTTCTTTGACACATGAATTATTTAGAAATATGCTAATTTCCTGATGTTTGGGAGATTCCGGGATATCAGGGGTTTTTTAGTTTCTAATTTAATTCTGTTGAGATCAGAAAACATACTTTGTATGATTTTAGTCACTTTAACTATGCTGAGATTTGTCTGTCTTTTGAAGAGAGTTCCATATCCCCTTGAAAAGAACATTATCGTGCTGCTTTTGGAGGGAGAGTTCTATAAAATGTCAGTTAGGTCAGGTTGGCTGACAGTGCTGTTTAAGAGGGCTTCCCTGGTGGCTTGGATGGCAATGCCGGAGACCTGGGTTTGATCCCTGGGTCGGGAAGATCCCCTGGAGAAGGACATGGCAACCCACTCCAGTATTCTTGCCTGGAGAATTGTTTAAAGGCTTCTGTATCCTTCCTGACCTTGGTTGGTTGTCTGTTTTGGCTTACTGGTTCCATCGGTTACTGAGTGATTCAGAGGAAGATTGAGGTCCCTGGCTGTAGCTGTGGGTTTGTCTATTTCTTCTTTCAGTCCATTTAGTTATTGTTTTCCTTATCTCTTTTTTAAAACCTGTTTTTTAATTCACTTAACTGACTTTGAAATTAGCAGATGTTTTGCTAAAGAAATTTAGAAAACAAAATGTTGAAAATAAAATTAAAGCCAGCCAGAAATAACTTTTAGTGAGTAGAGTTAGGTTGGTCCTTCAAACTTGTTCATGAGTCGTGGCTATTCTTTGTTGGTATATTATTATTATATATAAAAGCTATTTCAGAAAATTAATGTGTAGTCAGTTACAGTTTTACCATGGTTTGGTATTTATTAACACAGATGAATCATAGACTTAATGGTATAATTTCTTTGTATAGAGTTTTGCCAGCAAATTTAAAAGGCAGCAAATAAAAGGTCAAATTATTTTAAAGTTATGAGCAATAATGTTGTCTTTAGCTTAGCCTTTGAGAATATGTAATTGGTTAAAAATCCATTTTAAAGATGATTTAAATGGCCCTTGTGACTGCTTCCATGGGGTTTTTTCCCCCTGAATTGACCGCCCTTAATTATTGAAAGCAGACGCTCGCGTACGGGGACATGAACCACGAGTGGATCGGCAACGAGTGGCTGCCCAGCCTGGGGCTCCCGCAGTACCGCAGCTACTTCATGGAGTGCCTTGTGGACGCTCGGATGCTGGATCACTTGACCAAGAAAGACCTTCGTGGGCAACTGAAAATGGTTGATAGTTTTCACAGGTCAGGCACGGCGAGTCGTTCTTACTAGTTGGCTGAGAGACGTTTGCCTGTGTCCGGGTCTAAATTTTTTCTTTTTCTCTTGGAAACAGAAACAGTTTCCAGTGTGGAATTATGTGCCTGCGAAGGTTGAATTATGACCGAAAAGAACTGGAAAGAAAAAGAGAAGAGAGCCAGAATGAACTGAAAGGCTAGTACAGTCCTGTTTCTTGCTTCCCAGTGTATAAGCAGCCCAGTGATTTCCTATTTGAAAGAAAAATTCGGGAAATGGCTTTCCGTGGAGGAAACACACCTTGCATCATTACGGAGGAGTGGGGGATGGAAGGGAGTGTGTTTGAGATCGTCCTCTGTGGCCAGAGAACTTGTGCTCTGTCCTTGGGCTCACATCGGTCTGCAGGTTGTGTGTCTCGAGGTGAGAGCATCTCCCCACAGCTCCAGAGATTTCCCTGTTGCTGTGCCGTGTGCCCTGTTCTACTCGCAAATGCTGCTGCACGCTGCAGGTAACTCCAGAGCCGAGAAGAGCAAGACCTGCTGTGCACGCCTTTAAGTGTGAAGAACACTGCTCTGGCTTCTTGTCAAAGCACTTGAGGCAGCGTGGTTCTGTGCCCAGGCTGGAGGGAGTGGCCTTGAAGCTGGATGGGAGCTTCTCAGCTGGGGAGGGAGGCGTTTCAGTTACTGGTGGGAGGGGCCTTGGGCTGCAGGGTTGCCCTGGGGGTTGCCTCTAAGAGCCTGAGGACAATGGAGCGATTTTAAATGAGGCCTTAGCTGTAGGACTCCCCTGGTGGTCCAGTGGGTTAGAATCCTCTGCCTGCTGATGCAGGGGACAGAGTTCAGTCCCTGGTCTGGGAGGCTGGGCTCCACAACAGGAGAAAGCACCGCTCTGCAAAGCCTGCCCGTGGTAACTGGAGAAGGTCCGCACGCAGCACCAAAGGCCCATCACAGCCCAAACACATAAAGTGAATTTTCAGAAAGGATATCAGCCGTTAGCTCAGTGTAAGACCTCCCAGAATGTTCAGAAAATAGATCACTGATAACAAGATCAGTGATTACAGATCACTAACAGTGACAAGACTTAACTGAACCTTCATAGGTTCCTTCATTTAATCCTTACTATAACCCTGTTTTCATTTCCAGTTTTTACTAAGAAGGAAAGTAAAGATAAAAATATGTTTGAAGAGATGGCCCCTGTGGAGGATTGTCTAGCTAGGACTGAGTTCGTTTGAATCACGAGAAAACCAGAAGCCAACATTTATAGTATCTGTCCCTTTACCCAGACAAAGGCATTGGAACTGAGAGCTGTGCATCTGTCTCGTTTGTTTTCTGAATCCATTTTAAACCTTTTTACACTTGACACAGGCTGCGCTGTCTTTGAAAGTCACTGGTGATCAGCTGGGTATATTTGTACAGAGCGGCTATTTTTAGCACTGTACTGAGAGAGTAAATTTTGTAACTTATTACTTGACTTAACTAAGATCTTCCCCCCACACACAAATCCCTCTAATGTGCTGGACAATGTCTTTACGTTTCTCTCTTTTTAAAATGAGACAACAAAAATGACTTAAAAAAAAAAGGCTTCAAGATTATAAATGAGAGGTTTATGGTGAATTGAGCAAGGTATCCAGATATGGTACTGCGTCCTTTTTGTGACGGGAAAAAAGTACATCAACAAACACTCAAAAATGAAAGAAAGAAAAGAAGCTGAGACTCAAGTCTGTGTGTGAAGCGTGTCCGTGCCCGGTGCACACGCGCTCGTGTGTGTCCTCTCCTTTCCGAGCCCTGGAGCCTCCGCCTCTGTCCCCTGGAAATGCACGCAGTCGCCTCCTCTCTCTCGGACTCGCCTGAGGGATGAGCTCTAGCAGGACAGTCTCCACCAGGATGGAGAGGGGCTGGGACACCCTTGTCCGAGCACAGCAGGTTGGCTGTCCGCTGAGCCGTGTGCCCCGGCCCCTGGGAGGTCCTGGCTTTTGTCGGGAGCTGAGGGTCAGCACGTAGGACTCCTTCGTTGCAGCTGCGTGAGGGGAGCACAGCTTTCTGAGGCTCCTTTCCAATCTGTCGTTCCCTGCAGACGTGCTGGTTTGGAGCAACGACCGAGTGATCCGCTGGATCCTCTCCATTGGCCTCAAAGAATACGCGAACAACCTCGTCGAGAGCGGTGTGCACGGCGCGCTGCTGGCCTTGGACGAGACGTTTGACTTCAACGCGCTGGCCCTCTTGTTACAGATCCCCACGCAGAACACACAGGTGCGACCAGCCGGGCTCGGGCCCAGCGAGCGGGCCATCTCCCGATGCAGATGCACAGCTGGGTCCCCGAACGGAGACCAAACCTGACCCCTCAGACAGCCCTTGTTGCTCACCAGGTCCCTCTCAGGATAGTCCACAGTCAGAGATGCTCCGTGCCTCTGTGTTCGTGCCTGTCCACTTGCCATTCTCTTGGAAGCATGAGAGTCTTTCATAAAATAAGGGGAACTTTGATTCAAGGCGGTGTGCCTAAGAGTGTCATGTACTCAGTTCTTACGTGGAAAGAGATGTCCTCTGTGTGCCAGATGAAGGTTTTATTCGTTTTCCTTCTGGGGGTAATTGCCCTGTGTGGTTCTTATTGACTCGTGGGCTCATTTGAGAATGAGGGGACTTTTTTGTTCTTCTCCAGAAAGCTGTGTGTCTTGTGTCAGTGCCGTGATCTCTCCACCAGCACCAGCCTGCAGGGCACACTTGGTGTGTAATTTCCAAGAGCCCACGGCTCCCTCTTCTCAACACCCCCTCCACAGACACCACGTTAAACCCCCGACTTCAAACAATATCACAGTTGAATTTTTTTCTTTAAGTCTTGGTTTAAAAAACAATTGTGATGTGCTGATATTCAAACGAGATTGTAGAAAGTTTTAGGGTGCTGTTTCTTTAATTTCAGGCTCGTGCTGTCTTGGAAAGAGAGTTTAACAACCTCTTGGTCATGGGAACCGACAGAAGGTTCGATGAAGTAAGTTTTCAGCTTAATGGTTTTTCAGGTTGCCTTAAGGTAAATTATTTTATTATACTTGTATGGGGCATGTAGTCACGGTATCTCTTCTAAATGTGGAGATAAATTAACTTTACAAGTTAAGCTTTGCTCTTAAAAATTTATTAACAAGTCATTAGAAAACTCGTGTCTTCAGTGGAGGGTGGGTTAGTTTTTATTTTGGGGTTGGTTTTTTTTTTTTTTTTTTTTGCTATTTAAGTTTTAGTACTCCTCAAAAATATTTTTTATATTAAAACATTGGTTTTCACTTAGGAATGGTGTCTGTGAGTTGTGTTTTGGGGAGCAACTGGATGGCCTTACCTATTCCAGGGCCTGTGTGCTAGGGGTCTGTTTCATTAAGTGTATTGGAAACACACAAAACATTAATTTCCCCTTACGCAGAACCCCCACACTATAGTTCTCTTCATTGGGCCTTAAGGGGACTTGAGTTTGACAAGGAGAATCAGACACCTGAAGAAGCATCCGTTGGTTCTGTCCCAGTGTGAGACAGAACTGGTTACAGCTTGAAGCTGTTTCCATAGCGAATGACAGCGTGTTGTATTATATAGCAAGAGGCGATCTCTCCAAGATGAGACGCGAAACCTGCTAACTGTCAGGAGGAACGTCCACCCGGGCGGCCAGGGCGGTCCAGTCAGGGTCCTGGCACACGTGTTGCCCCACCCTGTACCACGCTCCGCTGTTCCCATTTTGGGCAAATCGGTCACACACGGTCATCACAAACAGGGTCAGATACAAGTGGACAGAAGTGCAGTAGTAAACTCAGCCATTTTAAAGGGCTGGTAGCTTTTTGGTTTTGTCCTTTGTCTTAAAATCTGTCTTATTTTTGGCCCTGTAATTTCCCAGGATGATGATAAAAGCTTTAGGAGAGCACCTTCTTGGAGGAAAAAATTCAGGCCAAAGGATGTCCGTGGCTTAGCTGCCGGGTCCGCGGAGACGCTGCCTGCGAACTTCCGGGTCCCGTCCTCTCTGTCCTCGCCCTCCGTGCAGCCAAGGAAGGTGCAGCCGGACGGTAGGTGGCCGGTGGGGCGGCGGGCGCGGCCCAGGCCAGAACCTGGACGAGCTGGAAGGGCCTCCTGCCCAGGTTACGGGGCTCTTCAGTGCATGCCCGAGGGTCCGTGTTCGCCAGTGAATCCTAACATCTGTTTATAAACGTTTAACAGTCGTGCAGTTTTTTTCCCCCCAAGTTCTTGTCTGGTTGAATATTAGCATACTCTTCCAACTAATAAAACTGAGACTCGTGTGTGTTCTCAGAGCGTGAGATTGACACCCACGCTTGTAGAGATGCGCGTGTGGCCGACAGCGCTCAAGAGCTCCTCCATGAAACAGTGGGGTCGCTCTCAGGCCACACCAGTCAGCCCTCAGCACCTGTCCACGCCGGGCGGATGGCCGGGTCCCTCCTAAGTGACGGCGGCGGCCGCCCTCCCCCCGTCCCGTGAAGGCCGTGAAGACACCACCTTGCTGTTGTGCTTTCACACCCGGCTCTGGTTTTCCCTCTGAGGCTGGAGAACGCCGCTAGTTCAGGCCGGGTGCTCAGGGCCGCTGTGTCCCCACTTGATGGCCAGATAGACGGCCAGACAGCCTGGGCTGGGGTCAGGCTGTGCGGCTCAGGAGGTGCCTGTGCACGCCCCCCAGCGTCCCGTCTATGACAGGGGCGGCTCAGTGGCTCCTTCTCCCCACTGGCCGTGCGGGCCACACTGGGTTCCTAGAGGGAGTGTGCGCTCACCCGGTGGGAGCGGGCCTGGAGGGTCCCTATGGTGCCGTTTTTTCCTGTTAGTAGCCCTTCCCGTGAGTAAATTTATAAGCCTTGCTCTCACTTGCTCCTGTAGAACAAAGTACATTTAGGTAAAGCCTTTGCTATGCTGGACACTTTCGGTGAACGGGCTTACAGGGAAGCTGCATTGTCTCTTCGCCAGAACTCAGTAATAGGCTTAACCAGGGGTGGGGGAGACCCAGTGACTCTCTCCTTTTCTAAACAGTGTTTTTCTTCCAAGGAGCATGCAGCTCCTTTTTACAAATCTTAACTGTAGCGTAGCTTTCAGTCGATTGAAGAGTCTTAAGGGCTTGCTTTTTTATTTTCCGTTCTCCTCATTATAAATCTAGCATCTCCCTGTCAGATGGACATAGTGACGTTGACGTTAGGGTTTAGATAAAAACGATCCTAGAAAGGGTTGTTGGGATGTAATAAATGGGAGGTGACCTTTTACAAACCTCGTGAGACTGGCAGGGCGTAAACTGTGTGACTGGCTGCTTTCCCTGGCTTTTGCAGTGCAGCAGGTCTCTGGGGCTCTTAGACTCAGAAGGGTTCAGACCGGTGAGCTGCTCCATCAGCAGCCCCCAGTCTTCAGCCCTCTCTGGAGCCCGGGCCAGAGACTCATCAGATGTGCTCCTGCTGGGCCCAGGGGAAGACGCTGAATTGGGAGCAGCGGGTTTCTGCTAGGGGGTTATGGCGATTTCTTATTCAACTTGGAGCAGGGCTTGGGGCTGACCCAGCGTCAGTGGTGCCATTTCCAAGGGCGGCTGAGACTGAGTTTCCACTTTCTTAGATCAGCCCCGTCCTCCGCCCTCCCTGACGCCGCCTGGGGAGAGCAGCCCAGCCCCCAGGACAGCAGAGCGCGGGGCTCCAGGCTCGCTCTCCCCGGCTCATCCACCCTCTAGGAGTGTCCCCAGACCCTCAGTAGGAGTGGGTGCTGCTGCGGGTATGAGTGTGTGTGTCCTCGTGCCCCATGTGACGTTCCACAACTAACCGCACGCTGTGTTTGCACGCTTCCTCCCGTGCTCGTGGGACCAGGCAGCGTGGCGGGAACGCAGAGGCTGGATTCCGCCACAGTCAGGACTTACTCCTGCTGAGCTTCGGGGTGAGTACAGGGCGGCCTGGCCCGTGGGGGCGCAGAGGCCTCGCCCTGGCAGTGGAGGGTCTGCGGGTCTCTGGAGGTCGGGCCGGGAGAGCCCTCAGCGGCAGAGAACCTGACCATGGTGCCTGGCTGCTACCACAGTGGTCAGAGCACGGCCGAGGCTCCCACGGCGGCAGTGCTGCCGGCCACGCCTCGCGTGCAGGCTCTCGGAGGGAACCCAGAGCCTCAGGGTTCAAGAGGCTGCCCTGCCCTGGCCTCTCCCTCCGCAGGCCAGCATTTCACACGGAAGGGCACCAGCATCTGGGGCTCGGCTGCTGCTGAGGGGCCACCTCCCTTGCAGGTGCTGCTCTGGGTGGTCCTCTGGTGGGTCTGACCCGGGGGCCCAGCCCTGCTTGAGCCGCTCTAAGGGCAGGAGGCTGTGTGCGTCCTGTTCACGTCTCAGCTAGAAAACTCAATTGGGGTTTAGTTTTTTTTAGCAGCAGCTTTTAGCTCTATGTCAGAATAAAGGCCGCCACAGAGTTCTCTCCTGATCTGCTTGGTCCTCCATGTTTCTCTGAGTTCTCAAGCCACTGAAGCCCAGAATGGGGTGGGGGTCGGGGCTCAGGCACCGGCTGCCCAGGCCTGACTCGTCCTTGTGTCTGTTTCCAGAATGGGGTGGGGGGCCTGGAGGGGCAGGGGCTCGGGCACCCGCCGCCGTCCCAGGCCTGACTCGTCTGTGTGTTCATTTCCAGTGTTCCCGCACTACTTCTACAGGTGATCACGCAGCGTCCAGGACTCGACAGAGACAACATTTGAACTCGATGCAATCTTTACTCTGTTCATACTTGTTATATGGACCCGAAGATATTTTATTACAGAGTTTTTAATTAGTGAAAAAATTCATGAATACCATAGAGAAAATATTTTAGAATTTAATGTTTCTTATATTTATGTAAACTTATGACTTCATTTATATAGTTACTTACTTTTTCTTGTATATCCAGGCTATAAATATCCTTTCAGATCAATTCATGTCCTGATGCCTGATTTCAGTCTTTGAAATGAATGTACTGTAATGCTTGTCTGTATAGACCCTGTGAACAAATATAGGGCTTTTGTAAATGATGCGTTTATTGTAATTATTCTTGTTTAATTTTTAAATGATAAACCATGAGAGAAGGGTTTTTACTGCGATTGTAAAATCATGACACGGTGTGCATTATCCTTCCAGAATGTAACCAAGCTCTCCAACAATCACTCTGAAATGAGCGAACTTAATTTCAACCAATTGTTGTTGTATTTTAACGACTGACCTAAACTGTACTTTTTCTAGCAAGAAATGCTTTTTCTCTGCAGCGTGAAGAGATTTTAAAGTACTGGGTGTTAAATGTGAGCTTCTAATCAAATTTGGGCTGAAAGGATGACTAGAAGAGGACTGTGAAAACCTCTTGGGTAACCCAGTCTCCGTGGACCCGGATCCCTCCTCTCCGGTGACTGGCAGAAGCCACGAGCTGGGGAAGAGAGACTGGCGGGGGTGGGGGTGGGGGGCCTGGGCACGCACAGCCCGCTGTGCCCGCCCTCCCTGCCCTCCTCCTGGGAGGCAGGGTCAAGGGCGCCTACTCTTCAAGGACCAATCGTGATGCCCTGCACCCACTGCAGACCTGGTGTGCTGGACAGGAGGGCGCCACACCCCCGACAGACAGCGTGGTGCAGCTCTGACAAAGGCCTTATTTTTATGTAAATCATCTTTTTACATCTGTTTGTAAACATGTTTAAAGAATGGACCTAGGCGTACATTTTTAGATTTTGATGACATAGCCATTTTGGATTGTATAAGTAGCAAATGTAACTTTTACTTTTTCAGCGGCACATTAAAAAAGCCAGCAAGAGAGGCGTTCAGATCATGGTGCGTTACTTATTGTGCAGCTGAGATCTCGGTAGAGAGACGGCAGGTCTCTTTCCATGTGGGTCCGCCTTTAATCACTTGTATAATTCGTTGTTACTGTTCTGTTTTTCTATTAATCTTTTGTGAACTTCCTGAATATGTAACAAAGTATGTACAGTCTACTTTTGAACTATTTTTATCACAGTATTATTTATTGCTTTCTTTCAATAAAGTACTGAAGCAAAATTTCCCACTGCCAATCAGGAGTGCTGAGGGTAAGCTGTATTCTCACTGAGAACAGACCAGAGCTGGTAATGGGAGCCCGTGTCATCACACGGGCATTCTGTTAAGAGAAATGGATGGAGAGAATGGAAAGGCCAGAAGATGGAAGCATGGGTGTCCCCAGAGGACGACCGACCGGGTGTTGATACCCCTGGCTCCGGAGACAAGAGGCTCCATCACTTCAGCATCTGCAGGGACAGGGCCCCTCTGCTGCTGAGGCGTGGGCAGTGGGCTGAGGGTGGGGACAGAGTGCAGGTGTGAAGGCTCAGCGTGGGTCCCAGGGCGGGGTGGCCGAGTGATGCACTAGGGAGCGCCGTGTGCACGCTTGTGTGTGGGAGCTTTTTATGTTAGTCAGCAGTTTTATTATTCGTATATCCATAGAAACAAGAATGTAGCAAGGGGAGGTGGGAGGGAGATTCAAGAGGGAGGGCACACATGTACACCTATGGCTAATTTATGTCGATGTATGGCAGAAATCAAACCAATATTGTAAAGCAATTATCCTTCAGTTAAAAAGAACATAGCAAGGTGGTCAGGAAAGTATGAAAAAAAGATTTCTCATAGAGATTATAATCTCCCACCATCATCAGATCTTCCCCCCAGCATCAGGCCCTCCCCCAGTATCAGACCCTCCCCCTGGCATCAGACCCCCCCAGCATCAGACCCTACCCCCAGCATCAGACACTTCCCCCCCCCACCCCTGGCATCAGACCCTCCCCCAGCATCAGATCCCCCCCTGCATCAGACCCTCCTCCCAGCATCAGACCCTCCTCCCAGCATCAGACACTCCCCCCAGCATCAGGCCCTCCCCCCGGCGTCAGGCCCTCCCCCTGCGTTAGGCCCTCCCCCCAGCATCAGGCCCTCCCCAGCATCAGGCCCCCCGACGCAGCACGAGCTGTGGCAGCCCCAATTGTCTGACGCTCCTGAGTGCACTCACGCAGCCCCAGAGCAGCAGGAACAGTAGTTCTTGGAGGAGATGCATTTTTAGGAATCACCTGCCGAGCAGCAGCAGCTGGGGTCTGTTTCAGGCCAAGGAGAGGCACCTGTGCCAGAGGCAGTGGTGGGCATAGGCATGTTCCCTGCTCTGCTTCCTCCCCATGGGGGCTTTGCTCTCCTGCTCTTCACACGTGGTCACTCGAGGGCCCCAGCGCTGTGTCCTTCCAGATTCACAGTCTCCTTGATACCTCAAGCCAAGTCCTGAGTTGTGTCCCAGTCCGACGTGGCAGAGGGCTGGGAACACCGAAGCTCAAGGGCTGAAAGGATCCCAGGGGGACAGCCGGGCCCCAGCGGGAGGCAGGGCAGGGGATGAGGGTGGCTGCCCACAGAGGGCCCCGCAGCAGCACTGGGAGGAGAGCAGTGATGCCTTGGCTCACCTGGGACGTTGCCCAGCCTCAGCACTCGGGAAGGTTACTGCCAGCAGCTCTGAGGACGCAGGAAGCCCAGTGAGTGACACCACCCAACTCGGGCCATGTGCGTGGGCACTGCTGACCATGGTCTCGGTTTTCATTCTGGTTCTAACTGTCCCTCCAAGGGCTGACGGGCTCCCCTTCCAAGTGGCACAGGTGCTTTACGCGGATGAATGCATCCCTGCTTGTTTCTGTCGGCCCTGTTGTCGGTTCATCCGTGTGTTTCCCTCTTTACAAGCTGTGCTTGCTGATCTTCCAGTTTAATTTAGGAGCAGCCCTTATTTTCTGCATTTCCTAGTTCTCAGGGTTCACAGGGGCTTTCCAGGTGGTGCTAGAGGTAAAGATCCTGCCTGCCCATGCAGGAGATAACGAGACCCATGGGTTCGATCCTTGGGTCGAGAAGACGCCCTGGGGGAGGGCATGGCAACCCACTCCAGTATTCTTGCCTGGAGAATCCCATGGACAGAGGATCTAGTGGGCTACAGTCCCGGGTCGCAGAGTCCGACACGATTGAAGCAAGTTAGCGCACACACACATTTCGGTTCCGTCGCTCAGTCGTGTCCAACTCTGCCACCCCATGGACTGCAGCATTCCAGGCTTTCCTGCCCTTCACTATCTCCTGGAGTGTGCTCAGACTCATGTCCTTTGAATCAGTGGCGCCATAGAACCATCTCATCCTGTTGCCCCCTTTTCCACCTGCCCTCAGTCTTGCCCAGCATCAGGGTCTTTTCCAATGAGTCAGGTCTTATCAGGTGGCCAAAGTATTGGAGCTTCAGCTTCAGCATCAGTCCTTCCAATGAATATTCAGGGTTGATCTCCTTCAGGATTGACTGGTTTGCTCTCCTTGCAGTTCAAGGGACTCTCGAGTCTTCTCCACACCACAGTTCGAAAGCATCAGTTCTTGAGCGCTCAGCCTTTGTCGTGGTCCAGCTCTTACATCCGTACGTGACCACTGGAAAAACCATAGCTTTGACTAGACGGACCTTTGTCAGCAAAGTGATGTCTCTGCTTTTTAATATGCTGTCTATGATTGTCATAATTTTTCTTCCAAGGAGCAAGCATCTTTTAATTTCATTGCTGCAGTCACCATCTGCAGTGATTTTGGAGCCCAGGAAAATAAAGTCTGTCACTGTTTGCATGGTTTCCTCATCTATTTGCCATGAAGTGATGGGACCAGATGCCATGATCTTAAGTTTTTTGAATGTTGAGTTTAAAGCCAGATTTTCCACTCTCCTCTTTCACCTTCATCAAGAGGCTCTTCCTCTTCACTTTTTGCCATAAGGATGGTGTCATCTGCGTATCTGAGGTTATTGATATTTCTCCCGGCAATCTTGATTCCAGCTTGAGCTTCATCCAGCCTAGCATTTCGCATGATGTACTCTGCATATAAGTTAAACAAGCAGGGTGACAATATACAACCTGTCGCACTCCTCTCCCAATTTGAACCAGTCTGTTTTTCCATGTCCGGTTCTAACTGTTGCTTCTTGACCCACATATAAGAAGTTTCTCAGGAGGCAGGTAAGATGGTCTGGTATTCCCATCTCTTTAAGAATTTAGAGAATTTAAATTTCATGCAGGGTTAACAAGTGTGAAATTTAAGACCGTGGAGTGTCCTTCTCATCTTACATTTCCCTTTTTGCCTGACCAAAGCCAAGAAGGCCTCGCGTATCTGAAAGCTTCTGGAAACACTCATCCATGATTCATGAGCTGTAGGTGTTTTATTACAACTCGATTCACTGATTCCACTTATGCCTTAAAAATATGTCAGTTGAGCAATTCTGAAAGAAAGCAATAAGGAGATGTGACTGCAGATTTGCATTTCTAAGAACGCTCGTTAGCCTCGTATCTTAGGTCTGCTCCACTCATCGCCCAGGACTGCCCCACCACGGAGATGGGAGGGGACTCACACTGCGGTCCAGGTGCAGTCCCGTTAAAAAACTTCCTACCATTGAAAACCGTTAGGCTACTGTATCCTCATAAGTGCTGCCTGTAAGTTTCTCTAAATTTCACATCATGCATTTTTGAGGTCTGTTGTTTCTTTAGTTGCTAAGTTGTGTCTGACTCTTTGCGACCCCATGGACTGTAGCCTGCCAGGCTCCCCTGTCCTTCTCCAGACAAGAATACTGGAGTGGGTTGCCATTTCCTTCTCCAGTGAACCTTCCTGACACCGGGATGGAACTTGATTCTCATGCGTTGGCAGGCAGATTCTTTACTGCTGAGCCACCAGGGAAGCCCATATTTGAGGTCACTGTGGTTTTGGTTTTTGATCTTTGCCTTTTGCTAACTAAGTCCTCACTTCCCCCACGATGGGTTTTCAGGGTAGCAAGAAGGGTCCGCCTTGCCTGTAATCTTGGCAGGCAGGTAGGCGGGGGTCCACAGCTACTGTCTAGCCACCCACGCGCCCTTCAGTACATTTCTGAATGTCTCAAACCCTTTTGTCTCTTACGCGTCCTTGGCTTCATCCCTTGGTGAGAATGAGTAGCCGGTGACTTTGCTGTTTCGTGTCCTGGCCTCGGCGGGGCACCTTTTCAAGACCTGTGGTCCAGGCCAGCACTGTGTGCAGCCTGATATGCAGTGCACACACAGTGGGAAGGAAGCAGGGCCCGGTCCTGGCGGAGGTTTGAGGGGAGACTCTGTTCTCTCTTCTTCCAGCGTTTCCTCTCCTCTGATCTGTCTTCACGTGGCCTCTCCCCCGCATGTCTTATCTTCTGTCTCTTATAAGAAGACTTGTCATTGGCCCACCCGGGTAATCCCAGACCATCTCTTTTCAAGAGCCTTCTCTTCATTCCGTCTACAAAGACCACTTATCCAAATTAATGCACATCCACAGGTTCCAGAGATTTGCACCTCGAAGTGTCTTTGTGGGGTCACGACCATGTGAAATTCTGGAGGGAACCCTGCCCTAGAGATCCTGGGATGGGTAGGACTGGCCCCTCCCAGGGACTCATCCCGTGAAGGGCGCTGTGAGAGCTTGGGCCGGGCTGGGACTCAAGGGGAAGGAGGACGACGTGATGGGTGTGGCGGAGACCAGCCAGGAAGAACCCGGAAAATACTCTAAATAAAGAAACTGACTCTTTGCATGCCGACAGGTTTGACTGGTAGGAGAGCTAATCTTTCAACTTGAGTGTGCAGAGCAACGCAAGCTGCAAAGGGAGACGGTGAGGGGGGTGGTGATCTGCCCTTTGATGGAGTGATTTGGGGACACCCCTGGTGGTCCAGGGATTCAGACTCTTGTGCTTTCACTTCTGAAGCTGGGGTTCAACCCCCTGGTCCGGGAGCTAAAGTTCCACCGCCTGTGTGGTGCAGCCAAAAACGTTACAAAACAAAGCAGATACAAAATAGAATAAAATGATTTCCACAAAGTGTGGCACAGACAAAAGTTTTTTTAATGAAATAAAATGTTATTTTAAAATGAAAACAGTGTAACTGAGGAATTATAGTATTATACAACCTACTCTTGCCTGGAGAATCCCATGGACAGAGGAGCTTGGTGGGCTACAGTCCATGGGGTCGAGAAGAGTTGGACACGACTGAGCGACTTCACTTTCACTTTTCACTTTTATGCACTGGAGAAGGAAATGGCAACCCACTCCAGTGTTCTTGCCTGGAGAATCCCAGGGACAGGGGGAGCCTGATGGGCTGCCATCTATGCGGTCGCACAGAGTCGGACACGACTGAATCGACTTAGCAGCAGGGCCTAAGAGATCTTAGTCTTCAATTCTCCAACACCTTATCTTCTTGTTAATGTTTTATTTAATCAAAGTAAGAGCATGTACGTCACTTAACGTAAAACACCAATGACCCCACTCTCTTACTTCTGCTTCTCTGGTCCGTGTACAACTGGGTTAACTTTTTCCTCTGCTTGCTTCCTTACCCCTAAATAATTTGTGCTTAACGTAGCCTCTTTTTTTTTTTTTTTTTTTTTTTAGTTCTACCAGTTTATTGCTACCAACCCATAACCCTCCACCCTAATGCACACATCTCAGTCATGTAACCCCATGGACTGCAGCCAGCCAGGCTCCTCTGTCCATGGACTTTTCCAGGCAAGAATACTGGAGTGGGTTGCCATTTCCTTCTCCATTAACGTAGCCTCTTGATTCACAATTTTCAAATTCACAATTTTCCTTTTTTATTTTTCAAAAAATATTTGGGGCTGCCCCGGTGGTCCAGTGGGTGAGAATCTGCCTGCCAATGCAGGGGACACGGGTTCAATCCCTGGCCCAGGGAGATCCCACATGCCGACAGACAGCTAAGCCCATGAGCTGCAACTGTTGAGCCCGAGCTCGAGAGGCTGGGAGTCGCGACTACTGAGCTCATGTGCCGAAACTACTGAAGCCCGTGCTCCCTAAAGCCTATGCTTCGCACCAGGGGAAGCCAGTGCAACAAGAAACCTGTGCTCTGCAACTAGAGAAGCCTATGAGCAGAAACAAAGACCTAGCATAGCCAAAATAAGCAAAATTACTTTTAAAGTTTTATTTGTCTCATTATTTATTTGACTGCGCCAGGTCTTAATTACAGCATGTGGGACCCAGTTCTCTAACCAGGGCTCCTGCATTAGAATCGTGGAGACTTACCCACCAGACTCCTAGTGAAGTCCCTATACCAATTTAAACTTTGCCTATTGCCATCTGTTTATGGTAGAAGGAAACTGCAGCATTCCTATGCCCACCCCCCAACCTACCAACACAGTTAAGTCAAAGTTGTTGATCAAATCCATGTTCACTGTTTCCATGAATAAGGCTGTAAACTTTATTTATTGCCAAGTCAAGTGGATTACCGTGATTACAACAAAAGAAAGGCGTGTAGTAAGACTGGGAGGGACTGGGGGCAGGAGGGGAAGGGGACGACAGAGGATGAGATGGCTGGATGGCATCACTGACTCGATGGACGTGAGTCTGAGTGAACTCTGGGAGTTGGTGATGGGCAGGGAGGCCTGGCGTGCTGCGATTCATGGGGTCGCAAAGAGTCGGACACGACTGAGCGACTGAACTGAACTGAGGACTGTATGCCGAGGTATTTACAGATGAAACAATACAGTGCCTGACGTTTGCTTTAAAATAATCCTGAGGCAGGGTTAGGTCAGGATACGGATCAAACAAAACTGACTGTGTGGGTGGATGATTGTTAAAGATGGGTGATGGATTCATGAGGGTTCATTACATTACTCCATTTTTTGCATTTGTGTGAAATGTTTTATAATAGCAAGAATTTTAAATTTTTGGGACGCTCTCCGGGTGATGAACCGTCTCAGTCTGGACTAGATGTCTGGAAATTGCTTTTGGCCCTCACTTTAGAGTGTAATTTAGCCCAGTTTTAAACGTTTATCTGCAACCCACAGTGGAAAACATTTTATACCACAGCTCAGCATGCACACACACATTTCATCAGTCCTACTGGGACCGTTTATTTCACATTTTTTACCCGTGAAGTCAGGTCGTGTCTTACAAACAATGAGTCATCTTAGTATGTGGGACTTCCCTGATGGTCCAGTGTTCAAGAGTCCATGCTTCCAACACAGGGGACACAGGTTCTATCCTTGGTTGGGGAACTAAGACCCCACATGTCTTATCTGTTGCTCAGTGGCGAAGTCGTATCTGACTCTTTGTGACCCCATGGATTGCAGTGTGCCAGGCTCCTCTGTCCTTCACTATCTCCTGGAGTTTGCTCCAATTCATTTCCACTGAGTCATGCTATCCAACCATCTCATTCTCTGCCACTCCCTTCTCCTTTGGCCATCAATCTTTCCCAGCAACAGGGTCTTTTCCAGTGAATCGGTTCTTTGCATCAGGTGGCCAATGTATTGGAGCTTCAGCTTCAACCTCAGTCCTTTCGATGAATCAGTTCAGCTGCTCAGTCGTGTCCGACTCTTTGTGACCCCATGGACTGCAGCATGCCAGTGAATATTCAGGGTTGATTTCCTTTTGGGTTGACTGGTTTGCTCTCCTTGCAGTCCAACGGTCTCCCAAGAGTTCTCTAGCACCGCAATTTGAAAGCAACAATTCTTTGGTTCATCTTGGGGCTTGGCCAAAAAAAAATAAATTAATTAAAAAAATAAACAAATAAAGGAAAGAAACACAGTGTGTGACAGAAGGCCAGCTAGGCTGCAGATTCTACCTCCTCTCATGGAAAGGTGGAGTCTTAATCCTTCGTCCACCCCCGACCCCTTAAGCCTGGTTGACCAAAACAACGTAGCAGGTGGGATGTTCACGGACCTCTGGGTCAAGGTCAGCAGAAGCCTTGCAGAAACCAGCCACGAAGTAAGAAGTGCAACTACCCAGGACTGCTGGGATGTAAGGAAGCCCCAGCTAGCCGCATGGAGCGCAGTGGAGAGTGAGAGTCCCGGAAGCTCCTGCCAGCCTATTGGGAGCAAAGAAGCCAAGCTGGACATTCCTGTTCCTGAAGACATGACGGGGAGAAGAAATGAGGGGCTCACCCAGCAGTCAGAGCCAAGGCCTCTGACACGCGGCCCCAGTCAGTTCGTCCAGCGACAGCCAACTGTCCCAGCTGAGGCTTCAGTGGGTCAAGAGCCATCCCCTGTTGCTGCTGTGTGCGCTCAGTCACTCAGTCATGTCCGACTCTTTGCGACCCCATGGACTGGAGCCCGCCAGGCTCCTCTGTCCATGGGATTCCCCAGGCAAGAATCCTGGAGTAGGATGCCATGACCTCCTCCAGGAGATCTTCCTGACCCAGGGATCGAACCTGCCTGTCTTGCATCTCCTGCATTGGCAGGCAGATTCTTTACCACTGAGCCACAAGTCTCCCCTGCCCTTTCCAAATTCCCAAACCGTAAAGTTTCAGCATAAAATGGTGGTTGTTTTCCACTATGAACTTTTGGAATGCCTTATTACACAGCAATAGATAATTGGAACTAGTATGTATCAAATGAACTCATATTTTCTATTTTGCCGTCTTATATACATTTTTATGCTGTTTTCCTCCCCCAGAAAATTGATTTCACAATTCCCTAAAAGATCACCATCTGCTATCATATCTGTTGCTTTGTAAAAATCCACCCCAAAAGAGCAATAAAAAAAGTGATCTCTTGTTTCTCTTGATTTGGGGGACTGGCAATCTGGGTGGTTCTCCTGCCCATCTTCCCTGGAACCACTCATGTGATGGCAGTCACCTGACAGCTCTTCTGGGGCTGGAAGGTCCAAGACAGCCTCAGTCAAGGACCTGAGAGCGGGCACTGCTTTTGGCTGGGAGGCCTGGATTCTCATCCTGTGGCATCTCTTTCACTCCAGAAGGCTATATTGGACTTCTTCACAACAACGTTGTCTCGGGTTCCAAGGTTCCAAGACCAGCAGTAGCAAGGCACCGCGAGGGCTGGATCCTTAATGCTGTATTTAGACTCCATACAAGGGGACTTCCCTGGCGGTCCAGTGGTTAAGACTACACAGGTCCACTGCTGGGGTCATGAATCTGATCCCTGTTTGGGGAATCTGATCCCTGTTTGGGGAATTTGATCCCTGTTTGGGGAATCTGATCCCTGTTTGGGGAATTTGATCCCTGTTTGGGGAATCTGATCCCTGTTTGGGGAATTTGATCCCTGTTTGGGGAATCTGATCCCTGTTTGGGGAATTTGATCCCTGTTTGGGGAATCTGATCCCTGTTTGGGGAATTTGATCCCTGTTTGGGGAATCTGATCCCTGTTTGGGGAACCTGATCCCTGTTTGGGGAATCTGATCCCTGTTTGGGGAACCTGATCCCTGTTTGGGGAAGAGCACTGCATCTTCAACTTGACTGTTGTTTAGTCGCTCAGTTGTATCTGACTCTTTGTGACCCCGTGGACTGCAGCACGCCAGGCTTCCCTGTCCTTCACCAACACCTGGAATTTCCTCAAACTCATGTCCATTGAGTTCATGATGCCACCCAACAATCTCGCCATCTGTCATCCCCTTCTCTTCCTGCCTTCAGTCTTTCCCAGCATCAGGGTTTTTTCCAATGAGTCAGGTCTTCGCATCAGGTGGCCAAAGTATTGGAGCATCAGCTTCAGCAACAGTCCTTTCAATGTATATTCAGGGTTGATTTCCTTTAGCATTGATTGGTTTGATCTCCTTGCAGTTTAAAGGACTCTCAAGAGTCTTCTCCAGCACCACAATTCAAAAGCATCAGTTCTTCAGTGCTCAGTCATTTTTATGGTCAAATTCTCAAATCTGTACCTAACTACTAGAAAAACTATAGCTTTGACTAGATGGACCTTTTCAGCAAAGTGATGTATCTGCTTTTTAATACGCTGTCTAGGTTTGTCACAGCTTTCCTTCTAAGGAACAATTGTCTTTTAATTTCATGGCTGTAGTCACTGTCTGCAGTTATTTTGGAGCCCATGGAAATCTGCCAGTGTTTCCACTTTTTCCTCTTCTATTTGCCATGAAGTGATGGGATCTTAGCTTTTTTTTTTTTTGGATCATAGCTTTTTGGATTTTGAGTTTTAAGTCAGCTTTTTCACTTTCCTCATCCACTCTCATCAAGAGGCTCTTTAGTTCTTCTTTGCTTTCTGCCATTAGAGTGGTATCATCTACATTTCTGAGGTTGTTGATATTTCTCCCTGCAATCTTGATTCCAGCTTGTGATTCATTTAGCCCAGCATTTCGCATGAGGTACTCTGCATAGAAGTTAAATAAGCAGGGTGACTACGTACAGCTTTGTCATACTCCTTTCCCAATTTTGAACCAGTCAGTTGTTCCATGTCCAGTTCTAATAACCTCCTTAGGGTTGGTGAATTTGCCAGACAGCTCAGAGAACTCGGGGAAACATGTTACCTACTAGATCACAGGTTGATTTTAAAAGGTTATAAACTCAGGATCTGCCAGATGGAAGAGAGGCACAGGGCAAGTTGTGAGGAGGGGTTTCAGAGCTCCCATGCTGTCTGAGCACCGCTGTCCCCAAATCTGCATGTGTTCACCAAACCAGAAGTTCCCAGAATCTGTCCTTGGGGGTCTTCATGGAGGGCTCATCACACACCCATGACTGATGAACCCATTGGCCATTGGTGATGAATTCCACCCACAGTCCTTTTCTTTTTCCCTCCCCAGGGCTCAAGGTTGGGACTGAATTTCCAGTTCTCTAATCACATAGAAGGCTGTCCTGGCAACCAGCCCATCCTTAGGTGCTTTCCAAAGTAACCTCATTCATATAACAAAAGACACTTTGTTCCTCACTCCATGGAGGAACTGAAGGAGGTTCAGTGCAGCAGGAGTGTGGTGACAGAGGGGGGCAGTGGGTGAGATGGAGCCAGGTCATGTAGACAGTGGGAGGGCACCGCAAGGACCTTGGTCTTTTTTCTCAAAGAATGGGGGGACTTCCTCGGTGGTCCACTGGCTAAGACTCTGCACTCCCAATGCAGGGGGCCTGAGTTTGATCCCTGGTCAGGGAACTAGATTCCGCATGCCAAAAAAAAAAAAAAAAGATTCTGCATACTGCAATGAATATCAACGATCCTACATGCAGCAAGTAAGACCCAGCGCAGCCAAATAAGTAAATATTAAAAAAAATTAAAATAAGTGGGAAGTCCTTGGACGAGATTAAACAGGGGGGAGAAATCATAGAGTTTGTATTGTAATGAAATCCCTCGGGCTGCTGAGTTGAGAATGAATGGAAAGAGGGCCAGGTAGGAGCCGAGGATGGACAATTCAGGCAAACGGGTGGTGGCAAGTTAGATGGAGAGAGGTGAATAGACACAAGATGCATTTATAAAGTTAAATTGTCAGGTTTGAGGATGGATAGGGGGTATGGGGTGGCAAAGTCGATGTCAGAGGTGAAAGGATAATGTTTTGAAAGATAAAATCATGATTTTCTACACATATAAAATGAATGCATATCAAAGATTTTATTTCACTTAATAATAAATGAAGCACTAAGATGTTACAACTTGTTCAAAGGAGAAGTGAAGGGAACGCTGAAATGAATTTGCAAAAAACGGTCTATCCATAGGCCAATGTCTGTTGTATTTTACTGGACACAGCTAATTGGCCTTTCTACGGACAAGAATTATTTGCACTGCTGTCTGTTTTCTACAGGTTAACTTCTGCCTCTATAGATCAGTGGAATAAGCTAGGCAAATTTTTTTTTATTTTAAAGGCACACATCCCAAAGAATCATGATTATCAGAGCCTTCAGTGTTCTCTTAAAAGAATATCTAATCATTCCTTTTTCCCATTCTAAAGTATGGATTTTTTTTTTTTTTTTTTTCTCTTAGAGAGCTAATGGGCAGCTGCTGTCTAACACATGGAGCTCAGCTCGGTGCTCTGTGCTACCCTAGAGGGCTGGGATGGTGGGAGGTATGGTGGTGAGGGTTGGAGGGTCGGGGGGAAAACGCACCAAGACTGCAGTGGGAGAGTGAGAATATGGCTGTGAACTTGGTTCTTTTGAGATGCCCATGACATGTCAAGGTGAGCTCCAAGAAGAGATGCTGGAGAGATGGCTTTTGAGCTGGAGGTTGAGGAGTAAGCAAGGTAAAGACATAAAAAGGCAGGAAGGCCATTGGGGAAGAGGGAGGGATTCCAGCAAGGCACAGAGGCAGGAAAGAGTGGGGTATGCATCTGAAGCATTGAGGCCAGACAGACAAAACGCAAGTGTTTTCACTTCCAACATTATGACAGTGAACGCTGTGTGCGGTCAGGCATCAAACTAACTCCTTGGTGATGATGACTGAAAAAAATTGGGCGAGTTGTGAGTTTGGGGCAAAGTGAGTACTACAGCCCAGGAGACAGACTTGTAAGTATCTCTGAGGAACTGCTCCAAAGCGGGGAGGGAAGTCAGTATATATACCATTTTAAGTAAAGGGTGGGTATGTGAAGTCAAATACACACTTTGGCAGAGGACTTGCTAGTCACAAGGAACAGATGTGCCTGTTAATAAAATTAGTGCTTTTCTGGGTATGAAAAGACGCAAGAAATTAGGTTCAGAAAGTCTTCTCCTGAAAACATCTAATGATCTGAAGGTCTGCTCCAAGTTTTTCCCAGAGCACAGAGGACCTCATTCTTTTCTTGCCTCGGGGCCTTTGCACAGACTCTTTTCTTGCCTGGAAAATTCTTCCTTTCCTTGTTTACTTCTATTTGGCTTTCATATATCAGCTCCAATGTTAATCGCTGGAAGAAGCCTCTGATCTGCTGAAGGAGTTGGGATCCTACCTTCTCTCCAATCTAACCTTGATATTTTCTAGAGCATCTGTCTTATTTCCTTAGTATATATGTATTTGATTAATGTCTGACTCCTCTTCTAGGTTGAAAGGTCTCTAAGGGCAAAGTCCACGTTTATTCTGCTGACCTCTACTCCTGATACATATCTGGCTTTCTCTGGACGAAGAGATTGACGGGTGGGTGGATGGATGATTGGCGGAAAATGGAAGGAGAAGATGGACGGATGATATACGGATGGGTAATGGATGGACGGAGGAACAGTCACCTGTTCCTCCCAGGTGACTGGCCGTCACAGTTACCTCCTGCGTCCTCAGTGCTCAAAGTACCTGGCACTGTCCCCTTTTCCGCTCGTTTTCCCTTTGTCACCTCGGGCGGTGCTATGAATCCAGTACGACCACCTAGGACTGTGCATGTGAGCACAATCTGGCCCTCCCACAGTGGGCGCTCCGTAAATTTACCCTTAAGCGTCATCTCACTTTTAGGCAGGCTCCGCAGGCGGGCACCGGGCGGAGCTCGAGCCTGCGCCAGCGGTGGGCACTGCCGGCGCCACGTGGACAAGGGAGGCCGCAGGATCCGCGGACCCGGCGGGGCGGGGCGTGCCGGCGGGGGCGGAGCCTCCGGGACCCGGATGCGGCCCCGCCCCCGTCCGCGGAACCGGAAGTGGAGCGGGGCGCCTGGGAGCTGCGGGCGCGGCGGAGGCTGGGCAGTGCCGAGCCGGACCGGACCGACCCCAGGCGGCGGTGAGCGAGCTCGGCCTTCGCCGGGCGGGGGAGCGGGCCGGTTCCCCAGCTGAGGTCCCCAGGCGCAGCCACGTCCCGAAACGGGAAGGAAGCGGCGGCCGCGGCGGTCTCGCCGCATTTCCGCTCGCGGTTTCGCGCGCGGGGGGAGCGCGGGCGAGGCTTCCCCGGGCTGGGGGCCGAGGTCAGAGAAGGGGATGGGCGGGCCAGGGGCTGAGGGAAGGGGCCGGGGGCTGAGGGGAAGGGGCCGGGCCTGAGGGAAGTCCTGGGGAGGGGGATGAGGTCGGAGAAAGAGGGGCGGGCTGGGGGAAGGGGAAGGGGTCAGGGCCTGAGGGGTCAGGGCACGCGGTCCTGAGGGGGCTTGGGAGGAGAGTCCAGGGCCTCAGGGGAGGATCTCCGGGCTTCTGGGAAGAAGGGGCCAGAAGGTTGAGGGGGGTGTGTAGGATAGGAGAGGGGCCCTACAGGAGGGGTGCAGGACCTGGGGGTCGGGAGGAAGGGGCAGGGGGCCGGGGAGGGGAGAGGCCGGGCCCCGAGTGTTTAAGGGAAGGGGGACAAGGGCCCAGAGGGTCCTGGGAAGAGCGGGGACCGCCGGGGAGGGGGTCCAGGACCTGGAGGGTTAGGGGGACGGGGCGGAGAGCCGAAAGGGTCTAGGGACGGAGAGGAGCCCTACCGGTAGCGGGGGTCCCGGACTCGGGAGTTCAGGAGGCGGAGGGCCGAGGGGGAGGGGCCGGGGTCTCCCAAGGGCAGGGCGGGCCGCTCGCTCCCAGCTCCCCGGCCCACACCTACGGGGAGATGTTGCAATCAGGTCAGTGGAAATGCAGCGACCGGCGCGGCAGCAGAGTTGAGCGGCTCTGGATTGGGAACAGCCCCTCCTCTGGGTGCGAGCTGGAAGTCACCTGGAAGGGAGTCACTCTCGTGCAAGCTGGGTGCTCCTGCAGAGGGTCTGGGGCGAAGGGGACAGGGCTTCCTTCCCGTGGGATCTGGCCGCGTCGGGCCCGGGGGAGCGGGGGTGCGGAACCCACTTCCCGCTGGACGGAGCTCTGAGGCGTCCCGGGCGAGCGCCCCGCTGGGCTCCGCGGTGACCTGGCCCCCGGAGCTCCATGGGGGCTTAACCCGCTGGGGCCGACCGCGTGATTGCCCCGCCGCCCCTCTGGCCGGCGCTGGGCAGGGCCTGACGGAGGGTGAGTCACCGCGCTGGTGCCAGAGGCTGGCCCGCGCCTCTCGGGTGGAAAGTGTTCCCAGACCGAAAGAGGAGCGAGGAGGGGTGTGCGGGGTTGTCCTGTATGCTCTGCTCCACATCCCCCTCAGTAACTGGCAGTGTGTCCCCAGGACCTTTTATTTGAAGCATTTTGAGAGACACATCTGTAAAAAACTTAACTTGGGAGTCAGTGGTGACTCAGATCTTCGGTCAGCACAGTGCAGCAGGGGCTGCGTAAGCGCACGGTTGAGAGAGACAGTTGGGAGCCCAGGGGTCTGCCCTGTGTTGCAGTGCGCCCGTCCTGGGCCCTTGTCCATCAGGCATCTTGTCTTCACTGTGCAGGAGGCAGGGGAGAGGGGAGTCCTCTGAGTAATGGTGGTGTGGAGAGTGGGCCTTGTGAGACCTGTTTTCTCTGCTACACTGGAGAGGGTGGGTGAATAGATGGCTAACTCAGCGTGGTTTCATCTCCTCAGAGAAACCTTATCGGCTTCCCTCACCCCCAGCACTAGGCAGCTGCTAGTCCCCTTTTTCTCTCTGTAGACTTAGCAGATCTGGCCACTCCTAGAAATGGGCCTGTATAATATATGGTCTTCTGTGTCCCGCTTCTTTCACTTAGTGTAAGATTTTTCAGAGTCGTTTATGTTGTAGGGGGTGTCAGTACTTCACTCCTTCTATCGTCAGACATTAGTAACATTCCATTGAGTGGATAGACCATCTGCCGCGTGCCTATCGTTGTATCACAAGGATATTGGGTTATTTTCACTTTGGGCTGTTAGGAGTGATGCTCTGTGAACAAGTTTTCTGTATACCTAGGAGTGGAGTTGCTGGGATATATGGCACCTCTGTGTTTAACCTTTTGAAGAACTGCCGGATTCTTTCATCTTACGTTTCCGCCAGCAGCATAAGAGCCTTGTGATTTCTGCACACCCTCCACAAACTTGTTTGTTTTTTGGTGGCCACCTTAGAATGTGTGGAATGGTATCTCAGGTCGGCTTTGATACGCATTCCCTTGATGGTTAGTGATACTGTCTTTTCACAAGCATATCATCCATTTGTATGTCTTTGGAGAAATGTCTGTTCAGATCCTTTCACCATTTAAAAATGTGGTTAATTGTCCTGTTTATTGTTGACTTGTAAGAGTTCTTTATGTATTCTGGATAGGTGATTTGAAAACAGTGTCTCTCATTCTGTAAATTGTGTTCACTTTGATAGGTGTCTTTTGAAGCAAAAAGTGTAAAATTTTTGTCCCGATTTACTTTTTTCTGTTTTCCCTTGTGCTTTTGTGTCACATCCAAAGTCTGTTGTCAAATTCGAGGTGATGAGAATTTGTGCTTGTTTTTTTCCTAAGAATTCAATAGTTTTAGTTCAGACACTTAGGTTTTTTGATCCATTTTTTCCCCCAGTTAATTATTGTGTGTGGTATGAGGTAGGTAGGGTCCAGAGGCATTATCTTTGGATCAAAAAAAAAAGGACTTAAGTTTTTCAAAGAGTTGTTTTCATGATTTTTTTTTTAATTAAAAATATTGAGAGGGAATAGATTATTATAGATTTTAGCCTGCCCTTGGGAAGGTTTTCATAGATGTTGGATGATAACTGCGGTACCTAGAATGTACTAAGCAACCTACACAATTTAGGATTTCTAAAGGCAGAATTGAGGAAGGCCAGCAGAGCATCTTCTGTCTGGTTGCTAATGCGTGCCAGGCCACATGTCAGCACAGACAGTGTGTGCCTGTGACTGGTCTGTTCTGGGAAGAAGGGGATTCTAGTCATCTGTGGTGTCTAGCAATGCCATGTCTAGTCAGGGCTGTCCTGTGGTCTGAGGGAAGAGCTGCTGAGCTGGTGGGTTGCAGAATTGGAGTCTTGGTCTTATGAAGTAACCCTGCCCGTTCGTTAGAGACGCAGCTTGCTTCTCCTTTGCTCCCCGAGTCAACATTCTTCACGTTCTGATAGCTGTCACTGCTCAGAGTTCTAGCCCCGCCATGTCACCATCCCATGGGGAGTGCTTCTCATGTGTACGTATATATGTGAAAGTGTGAGAGTGCTAGTCACTCAGTCACATCTGACTCTGTGACCCCGTGGACTGTAGCCCGCGAGGCTAATCTGTCCAGGAATTCTGTCTGCAAGAATATTGGAGTGGGTTGCCATTCCTTTTTCTGGGGAATCTTCCCCATCCAGGGCTCGAACCTAGGTCTCCCGCATTGCAGGCAGCTTCTTTACCGTCAGAGCTACCGGGGACACTCACACACATACACATATACATACCCAGAGTAATGGAATTTTATTGCAGAATTAGGATGAACCAGAAATGGAAAGCTCTCAGGATTTTAGCACACAAAATGTACGCTAGCAATTGAGGCAATGATTTCTGTCTGCATTAAGAAGAAATTTCATACAGTGGTAAATAGTTCAGAACTTTTTTATTTTCTGTAGTTTCTCACTGTGGCTGAAAGTCAGTTGAACTCTTTGGTTAGGGAAATGGAAATCTTCCCACCCTCTTTTCACATTTCTTTATAAAACCTTGTTGTGTTGGGGAGGATTTCAGAGCTATTCTAAAAGGATCTCAGCACACAAAGATTCGCCCAGGGTGCCTGTCAGCACATATCCTTCTTTTTACTCTTAATCTTTTTACAGACAGAAGCTCTCCCCAATGCCTGGGAATTCCTCGTTGGATTACTGCGTTTTCAGCAGAGTTTTGTGAGCGTCTCGCATCTGCACGTGGAGAAGAAAGGTTTGTGCACCATGAGCATGCTCATGTGCTCCACTGGGCAGTCAGGGAAACCCCTTTGACAAGGAAAGCGAGGGGTGTTCTCTCCCTAGGTTTGCAGAGATAGGGACGATAATTTTCTGGGAGGAAATTTTCTTATTTGAAAAATAAAGTCAATTTTGGTGTTGCCTGTGGTCTAGAAAGCGGAGGGGATTCCACACGACCCTGGAGTGGAGGACCCCTGGCAGCCCCCTGGCCCCTTCTTCCTCTTCCATGGGGTTGGGGAACCCATAGCCATGATGCTGGTGCGAGCCGGCCAGTGGTCACCTGCCCACAAGTGAGGCTGGCTTCCAGACGGGTGGAGAGTGGGCCCTGTGACTTCTGCGCCGCCAGCGTGGAGAAGCCACAGGCCAGGATGTGGCTTTCACCTTGGCCTTGGGTGGGGAGTGAGTCTCGTTGGAGACCCCGTCCTTCTGCATGACTGGCCGTCCCCTCACTGGCTGAGGAGACCATAGGCAACTGGAGTCCTGCGGGTGGGCAGCCCCTTCTCAGGCCAGCGTGGTGCCACGGGCAGTCTTGACTCGGGGAGGCAGAGGCTTCTGGCAGAGCGTTTGACTTTCAGGCAGCTGTGTCTCCATCTGTGAATGGGCACGCTGGTTGTTCCCGCTGCAGCTGAGCCTGGCCTGTCGGCTCTCGGAGACTGTGTTCAAAGCAGTTTGCGTCAGGGCGCTCCCTGCCTTGCTTCACCTAATTAGAGGGGAGCAAGGGTCCCGGTGGGACAGTGTCCAGGGGACTGTGTTGGTCCTGCCCACCTGGTGGCTCATGGTTCCCTGCCCAGGTGACGTGGCAGCACTCCAGTCTGGGAATCTGAGAGCTGTGCCCCTTGATCCCCCCTGCCACCACCTTGGACTTGTGACCTCGCAGAGCCGGGGGTGCAGGTGGACCCGCCTGGGGGGTTCTCAGGTCTGTGAAAGGCTCTTGTTCTGTCTGGGTCCACACAGAGCACAGGGAGTGTGGCCCCACCATGGGAGATGGGCAGTGTCCTCAGCTCAGACACCAGGGTGCGGGCTTCTGGTTGCGTGAAAACAAGCCTTCAGTTGCTTCTGGCCTGGGAGCAGTTTTATGGGGACTTCTGGGGAAAACAAAACCATTTTTCTCATTGCTTTCTTTTGAACTCCTGAAAGGCTAGATTTTGCCTTTGTAGTTATGGAGAGAGCAGTGTGGCTCGGCTGTGAGGCTGGGTCATTTTTCTCCGAGCTGATAAGTTAGAGTTTCAGGGCCTGCTGAGGAGGCAGGGCGGCCTGCCTCAGGGCTGCCCGACACAGAAGTTGGCATTCTGTGTGCCCTGCGTCTCCCCAAGCAGATGGCAAAGCAGCCCTTGGCTGATTGCTTGACTTGTCAGAGTCTAAGTTAAGAAAATCATTGTTAGGTTTCCAGTAATTATTTTTGAGTCAAAATGGATGCTTTGAAATAAAACCGTGATGCAACGGAGCAGACTTTACAGTTGGCGGTAGTGCGTTCCCGGTGGGACAGCACTGCCGCCAGGAGGCTTGGCTGGGGGCGGGGGGTCCCGCTGAGTGAAGCAGCACACGTGGCGTTGTTTATCTCCCAGTTTCCTCCCTTGAGTTGAAGCCCGGAATATCTCTCCCGTGCTTCTGCCCTTTGGCTTCAGTGCTAGAGCTCCCGTGTTAGGTTTCTTTTGATCCTTCCGGTGTCACTCAGGCACGGGGATCATGAGTGACCTTTTTTTTAAAAAAGAAAAATCTATTCGGCTGCGCCAGGTCTTGGTCGTGGCCTGCAGGAGTCTAGTTCCCTGACCGGGGATTGAACCTGGGCCCCTGGCATGGGGAGCTGGGAGTCTTAGCTGCTGGACCCCCAGGGAAGTCCCACGAGTGGCCCTCTTGAGCACGTAGCTCCCCGCCCTCCCTGTGGGGTCCCGGGCAGAGCGTCTGTGGGCCCCTGGGCAGGGCTCTGCCGGCGGCTGTGACCCTCAGCGCTGCCCTTCCAGATGTGGAAAGCCTCGGCCGGCCACACCGTGTCCATCACCCCGGACGACGGGGGAGCCGACGACTGGGAGACCGACCCCGATTTCGTGGTAGGAGCCCCAGTCTGCCCGCCCCTCCCGTCTCCTGAAGTGGGTCCTCCCAGGTTTTTGGTTTGGCGGGGGGTGGGGGCTGTTTCACAGTCCAGGGCGTGGGGGTGTACTCGTTCTTTATTTTCCTTTTCAGAATGACGTAAGTGAGAAAGAGCAGAGATGGGGAGCCAAAACCGTGCAAGGATCTGGGCACCAGGAGCACATCAAGTAAGAGACGTTCTCGATCTTTGTGTGACAGAGACATTCTGAACCGTGAGGGGCAAGGGGGCCTGCTCCCTGCTGGTGAGCGCGAGGGCCCTGCCTCTGCCTTGTCTGGTCCCTTGTAGTTCACACAGGAGGTGAGGACGAGGCCTGACGTGTATGCGTGTGTGCATCTGCACAGACGCGCTCAGTGGTTTAAAAATCTCACTGCCGGTGTCTCCTCTACTTTTAATTCTCCAGTCTGGTTTTTAAGCTTGTGGTTTTCATCCAGGAACATAGTTAACTAAGCTGTTCTCTCTGCAGATGGGAGGTTTCTAAAGCATGGGCTGTCTTTGAAGACTAGATCAGAAACACCCGTCCTTAATTTGTATTGTTTTGTTGCAGTGTTATTCTGTTGTTGTCAGTTGGATACCCTGAGCTGAGTCCTGAACTTCTTGTTCTCATGAAGGTCGAGATAGGAGAACTGCAAGAAGCAGGGATTGTCCCTGACTTGGCCAGTCTTAACTCGCCACCTCCGGGGCAGCTTGTTTGCTTGTTGGGAGGTGTAGCTAAAAGGGCCTTTGAGAATGTGCTCAGACTTTTCTCTCCGGCTGCGCTGGCCTCAGTGCGGACGTGTGCTCCCTTCCCCTGGTTGTGACCGCTTGGGTCGTTCACAGAGCACTGGTCTAGGCTCTAGGATCTCTGCAGTGAAATGAAGCTCCTCTGGGCTGAGAAGGGTTCAGCCGTTCATCCAGAAAAGTGGGTGAAGTCTGCAGTGTGGGCATTTTAGACACAAGTGTTCCTCCCTCCTGACTCGCTGAGCCCGCCGCCTCGCAGCTGTTCGGAGAAGGGCCTGGGACCGGTCGGGGGAGCTGGTGCTGGGAGCTGCCTCGGGTTCCCTGCTCTGGGGTCAGGCTGACTGCTGACCTGGTTTTGTCATCCAGGCCTCTTAGCCCTGCTGTCCCCCGTGGTTTCAAAACACGTTGGGAGGGCAGATCGGAGAAGAAAAGAACTCTCTCTGATCAGGCAGCCTGTGGGTGGGTTAGAATTCAGAGAACACCCAAGGCAGGACTGCTTCGGTGTCCTGAGGTCCTTCCAACGGTGCTTGGGGGCTGGTCTTCTTCCCCAGCTCGTCAGGGTCTTGGGAGGTGGCCAGGCCTGGTTGGTGTTCTAAGCCGCACGTCCGGGATTGCCGTCCGGATGTGGAGATGTGGCTGTGGTGTGGGGTGGCCCTCGGCAGCCCTGGGTGATAGCTGCCTGGCCT
Source organism: Bos taurus (assembly GCF_002263795.3). Lineage (NCBI taxonomy): Eukaryota > Metazoa > Chordata > Mammalia > Artiodactyla > Bovidae > Bos > Bos taurus. The sequence goes on from NC_037356.1 coordinate 47,518,785, forward strand.
GCCTGGTTCTGGCTGCATCTGGTGATCTGTCCTGCTGCTCCTAGCGCTTAAAGTGAAAGTGGCTTTTACATTTTAAGTTCTGAAAGCCTCTCACTTCACCTTTGAATGGAAAGCCGGGGTGCTTCACATAGCGAGAAGCCGTCTGAATATTCCACGTCTCTGGGCTCCTGGCCTAGGGTCGTCCGGGTGTGCACCTGTGGGCTTTGTCTCCCATTTGCCTCTGGTGACGTTTACGGAGCTGGCTGTCCTGGGTCAGGTGTCTGGTGAACCCGAGGAGCTGTCCTCCACTTGGTGGAATGCCGTCCACATCGTAGCCCAGCCTCTGTAGGGACTTGGAGATGACTCACTGGGTGTGTTCAGACTTGCTTTTTTTTCCCCATTAACCTGTATCTGACTCTGAGAGCTGCTGAAGTTGAGGGCAACTGGAGGTGCAGTAAAGTGAATACAAGGGAGGCTGGGCTGGGGAGCCACTGGGGAGCAAAACCTCACAGATTGCAGAGATGGTGTCCTTGTCTGTCCTCCCAGAAAGCCCAGACGCACGTCTTGGCAGTCTGTCTGACTGATTTTTGTCTTCCATCTCTTCCTTCCAAGCATCCACAAGCTGCGGGAGAATGTGTTTCAAGAACACCAGACCCTCAAGGAGAAGGAGCTGGAAACGGGACCCAAAGCCTCGCACGGCTACGGAGGGAAGTTTGGCGTGGAGCAGGACAGGATGGACAAGGTGAGTGCCGGCCCACGTGGCGTCAGGGTCCTGGCGTGTTTGACCTCACCAGGGTCAGCAGGGTTGTCACTCAGCCCTCCCCCTCCATTGAAAAGTTGGGAGTCCACTTGTTGAGGATGAGATTTGCCAGAAGTCACCCTCTCTCAATTGAGCTTAGCTGAGAAGGGCTGCAGTTTCTGGAAGCTCTTCAGTTTCTGAGTTGCTGGGGAGGGAGTGGTGTGCTGGGAATCCTGGAGCTGGAGATAAGGTCCTCCCAGAGGCCGGCTCTGACCGGAACGGAGGCCCACAGGCGGCTGGATTGCCGCTTGGGTGTCAGCTGCGGTTCGGGCTGCAGCCTTAGTGGCTCCCATCTGCAGCCCAGAGCCGAGTTTCAGCGCCTGGGTTCCTGTCGAGGCTAGAAAGGCAGCCATCTGACTGCTGTCCTTCCGCACTTGGTGACCTTCAGAGAAGACCCTGGCCCACCAGGCAGAGGACAGGCAGGTCTGAGGAGGTGGGACTGAAGTTGAACAGAGCCGCACCCTTTGCTGGATCAGCTGGGGGCCGAGTCCGCCCTGCAGAGAGGACAGTAGACTGGGGCAGGCGTGCTGCGCGTGCAGTGACGCGGGCGCCCGTCTCCCAGGTTGGGCAGCTCGAGGTGTCTGCCTTACCGCTGTGCTGAGGTGTCAGCTGGGTCGGGTCCCTCTGTGATTCCCCCCGTCCCCCTTGTGCCTGGATCAGATTCAGCCCGGAATGACAGGGCTGGTCGCACTCGTGGGCCAGCACCTGCTTGAGAGAGGGGCGCCCCCACGACCAGAGTGTTAGCCCTGCTTCTCACAGTGCTCTGCCTGGTGCTGACTGTTTGATTAGAAATAGGGTCTCGTCAGTGTAAGACCAAGGCCAACCTGGGGAGAAAGCTGTTTTGATGAGAAAGTTGGGAGAATCGCTAAGCTTTCACTCTGGCCGTATTTTTGGAACAGTTCTGACTTCTTAGTGATGAAGAGGCACGCTGGGGGATCCTTTGGGCATGCTGCTGCCTCCCTGTTACCTTGTTGATGTTTTCTGGGTGAGACCCCCGAAGCTGCAGGTGGGTGGTCTCTGCCACGGGTTTTCTGAGGCTGCAGGGCTCTGGATCAGCTGTTAGCTGTGGGCATCGGATCCCGCTGGGAGGGAGAGAAAGTAGCAGCTCCGGACTGGAAAGTAAAGCTTGCTTTGCTCCCTGGCTGTGGAAGAGCGCGTGCTAAGCTGCCTACAGAGCTAGCTGCCAGCGCTGGTTGTGACCCCGTGGGGGTTGGACCCTGAACCCTGCCACTGAAGTTCCAGATAAACAAGCGGGAGAGGAGTTGTTAGTACGCTGGCAGGCCCCTCGATGGATTGTAGGAGGGCCAAGGTGGGCGTGGCTCCCTGGGGAGGAGCTGGGCTTGGATGAGCTGCTGCCTCGCCTGGCTCTGGGTCACGTGTAGGTCACCTGTCCTGTGTCCTCGGTGTCCACAAAGGTCCGTGACCCCTGTCCATTCTGCCGAGGGCGCCTGGAACCTTCCTCTGAGGGCCGGGCCTGGGTGACTTCAGCAGCCCGGGGCCGCTCAGACTTCAGGGTGTAAATATTTTAGTTGCTTGGCCACCACAGGCTCTCGGGCGGCTCCTGAACTAGCTGTATTGTCTTGACACAAAGCTAGGCATAGATTTTCTGTAAATGAACAGATGTGGTATGTTCCAGAAAGCTTTATTTACAGAGAACCTCGGTGTGGATGTGGGCCGCAGGCTCCAGCTTGCTGACACAGCGGAAAGCTCGGGGTGGACTGCTCGGTCAGCATGTGGCCTTGAGAGGCCACCAGACCTGCTTCCCTGACCGGGGGTGCTGAGCCGGCGGCAGGCCCCACCGCACACCTGGGCGGGCTGGCTGTGTGGTAGGCAGTGGCGCTGACCGTGCGGTGTGCCTGAAGCATGCCCTCTGTGTTCCGGTTTGAGCCCTGATTCCTGGGTCACGTGCTTTGACAGTGACCTCCTCCCACCTGAGGAGGCTGATCACTGCCGGCAGTCTTCTGGAAGCGGTCTCAGGAGTCGCTGGCAGGCTGCTGGCTCTGTGGTGCTGGTTGGGGCCTGGCCTCCTGTTCTGCACGCCCAGGCACCTCAGGAAGCCCCCTGTGGCTGGGGTTCGGGCGACTTCTGGGGAGCCTGGTGTGCAGAGGGTTCAGGACCACCTGACTGAGGGTGTGGCGATGCCCCTGGAGTCACCTCCCCCGGCCGGCTTCCAGGTTGGGTGGTTTTGTTCGTGTCGCCCACACCGAGCAGAAGTGCAGGCTGCCCCCGCGGGGGGCGGGTCCAGTGGGGCAGTGCTGGAGGGCGACTAACGCTTCACTTGTGCCCCTGTCCAGTCAGCTGTCGGCCACGAGTATCAGTCAAAGCTCTCTAAGCACTGCTCGCAGGTTGACTCCGTCCGGGGCTTTGGAGGCAAGTTTGGCGTCCAGGTGGACAGAGTGGACCAGGTGAGTGAGGCGGCGCGGGCAGCTGGCCCCACCTTGTAGACTGAGCTCGCTCCGGGTGTCTTCTGGGCATCTCGGAGTGGCGCAGAGGTGCCTCGGACTGTGGGGGTGCAAGGTGGGGGTCCCGAGCACAGGCTCCTGAGGCCCCGTCCGCCCCTTCACAGATGCTCTGAGATGATTGGCTGTTTGAGAGGCGAGAGAGTTTTCCCCTGGTTGCTGTAGAAACCTCCATGTTGGTGCCTGCTCATCGAGTGGCCCTGAGATGGCCTTCGATGTGTCCCAGGGGACAGTGGGGACTCCCTGTCCCTGCCTGTGTCACAGTGACAGAGGGCCCCCCTCACACCCACTTCCAGGGCTGTGCTGAGTGTCTGATGCTGTTCCTCTGGTTCGAGGCCCTGGCTCAGGGCCGGCAGCCCCCTCATTTTATGTCGTAGCATTGAGAGCTGCCTCGCTGATTGTCTGGGGTGGCCCCTGGGCTTCAGTGTTTCAAGGTGTGCAAATTCAAAATACTGGTACTTTGGGCATTAGTAGCTGCAGTTCAGTTCAGTCGCTCAGTCACGTCCGATTCTTTGCAACCCCATGAATTGCAGCGCGCCAGGCCTCGCTGTCCATCACCAACTTCTGGAGTTCATTCAGACTCACGTCCATCGAGTCAGTGATGCCATCCAGCCATCTCATCCTCTGTCATCCCCTTCTCCTCCTGCCCCCAATCCCTCCCAGCATCAGAGTCTTTTCCAGTGAGTCAACTCTTCGCATGAGGTGGCCAAAGTACTGGAGTTTCAGCTTTAGCATCATTCCTTAGGAGATAAAAAAATAAAAAAATACCAATAACACGGTTCGTGTTTTTTAAAATGTCATGTTCATGGATCCAAACGTTGAAATCTGCATCTCCTCTTTTTCTGTAACTGCAGTCTGCCGTGGGCTTCGAGTACCAGGGGAAGACCGAGAAGCACGCCTCACAGAAAGGTGAGGTGGGACAGATGCAGAAAGCCCCCCTGCTTTTGAAGGCAGGAGTCCCTCGTGGCCTCATCCGGAGGGGTCGGGACACTGCCCTCCCCTCAGGCGTCTGGGGTGTGGTGTGGCGGGGCCCCCGTCAGGCAGCGAGTGGACCCGGGTCTTGTGTCTCCTCATTGCCTCCCTCCTCTGAGCAGCGTTGCCTTGGGCAGTTTGCTTGGTTGGCAAAGCAGACTCTCCCCTTAGGATAGTGACCAGAGCTGTTTCGGTGCTGATGTTTGCACAGTGTGCGAGCTGTTGTGAACACGGTGCTGGCTGGTCTTCATGAGCTTGTGCTCACTTGTCAGCCCTTTCTGAAATGAAAGCACATCGCTTCCTCAAAGCACTTGAGGTGTTTTTTGTGAGCTTGTTTGCTTACGCCTCTTGCAGGGCGGTAGCCGGCCTGGGAGCTTGTTTGCTTACGCCTCTTGCAGGGAGGTAGCCGGCCTGGGAGCGCTCTAGGGGCGGGTCCGTCTGGTCCACCCAGCCCAGGGTGTTGGTGGGCTCCAGTCTTTTCTAGAAAGACCCACGTGGCCATGTCCCTTTCTTCACACGCTGAGCTTTATTTGAATGGTTACTTTCCAAAGTGTGCCCGTGGCTCACCTCTGCCCTCCAGCTGTTGGAAGGGGCCAGACTGCAGGGACACCAGACGACGCGCGGCGCCCCATCTGACGGCGGGTGGCTCCTCGTGCCTCTTTGAACGTGCTCTTGTCTCCTGGTGCATTGCTGCCGACGCTTTGCTCCTGCTGCTTTTAACCGGAATGGCATTTTGCTCTGACACGCTTCTTCCTGCTGCCACCCTGTCTCCCCAGACTACTCGAGTGGTTTCGGTGGCAAGTACGGCGTGCAGTCCGACCGCGTGGACAAGAGCGCCGTGGGCTTCGACTACCAGGGCGAGACGGAGAAGCACGGGTCGCAGAGAGGTGGGCGGGCGGGCCGCTGCGCACCCCGCTGACTGTCGGCGCCTGCAGCCCCTCCTTGCTCGTGCGTTTACTCACACGAGCCCAGGGAGCTCCCTCTCCCCATGCCAGCCGCTTGATGTTTTATTTATACAGCTCTTTTAGCTTGAAGGGTTTGGACATCCCTGTTCTTACCTGGTTGGAGTAGGGGCTTTGTCGTCGTTTCGATGACTGCTCAGTCCTCCGCTGCATGGACACTGTGTAGTTCCTGAACTGTTCCTCTCTGGAAGGTGGAGTTGAGCTCATTTCCAGGTTTGGATGTTAAGAACTGACTGCCGTGGATATTCCTGTCCTGTGTCTTACGCACAAGAGTGGTTATTTAAAAGATGAGTTCTAGCGGTGGAGTCGCTGAGTCAAGCATGTTGGACTTAAAATTCGCTGGATGCTGCCAGGCTGTCCTTGGCGGCCGGCCTGACCCTCCTTTCACGTGGTGCCCCCGTTGGAGGTCAGTTACAGTGCTCTGCCCACTGAGGCGCGTGTGTGGAGTTGGACACATGGACCTGACCCTGCCGCAGAGGGTGAGGTTGGCTGCTGCTCTGCATGGTGTGTTTTATTTGGCCTGTGCGTTCGAGTTTTTGAATCACTGGTGACATAGGAACTGAGAGCTCGCATAGCTTTGTAAATCTCCAGAATTTTAAGAATCAAAAATGAAAGCCGCCACTGGCGGCACCCATGACTGGGCGTCTCTCAAGGGAAGGGCTGCTGGACTGGGGGTGTTGCTTCCCTTCTGCCCAAGGGCCCGCCTGCCCCGGCACTGGGCTGTCCCGCCCCATGCCGGGAGCACACCTGTCCGCCTGTGCCCTGTGTGCACATGCTCCTTAGGACCCGCTGTTGGATCCTGTTCGTTCTGCCAGACCCTCTCCCCAGATGCCCTTGCAGAAGAATAGCTCTGCCTCCAGGAAGCTGGGGAGCAGAGGCCGAAGCACCTGGAGCAGCGCAGCAGTCCTTGGCAGCTCTGGGCCTGCTTGGGTGGGGTTGAGTCCCCGCTCATGGGTCTGTGACAGAGCCTGCTGTGTGTAAAACAGCTGTCTAGTATTTATGGTAACTTAGCCTTGAGCGGAACTTGAGTTCCTAGAAGGTGCTCCATGTTGGTGCTGTCTCTGGAGGTGCCCCATCTCGTCTCTGCTGTAGTTGAGGAAGCAGGGTGACTTAGTGTTTGTTTAATTTTTGCTGCCTTTCCTTGCTGTGCGCGGGCTTTCTCTAGTTGCAGTGAACAGGGGCTGTTCTTGGTTGCGGTTCACAGGCTTCTCATCGTGGTGGCTTCTGTTGCAGAGCGCGGGCTCTCGGCGCTCAGGCTTCAGTCGGAGCAGCATGCAGGCTCGGTAGTCGTGCCGCATGGGCTTAACTGCCCTGCGGTGGGTGGGATCTTCCCAGACCAGGGATTGAACCCGTGCCCCCTGCATTGGTTTTGCCGGGACTGCCAAGGAAGTCCCTGCCTAGAGTGACCTAAAAGCTTGCTCCTGTTGCTCATCCTTGATTTCAGAAGCTTCACGTCAACTTGGTCTTCATGCCGTCTTTTGGACTAAAGGAGAGATGCTATAGTTATTCATTCACTATACGTGCTACTTTTTTCAGTTCTTTTGTGCATATAAATAATACTTTTAAGTGTTTTCCACATTTGCAATCTTAGAGTAAGCCTTAAAGATTTTTTATTTTTTCAATTATTTACTTACTTGATTGCTCTGGATCTTAGTTGCCGTGTTTAGGATCCTTATTGCAACTTTTGGAGTCCAGATCTCTGACCAGGGATTGAATCTGGGCTGCCTGCTTTAGGAGCGTGGAGTCTCAAGCCTTTTAGGAGCGTGGAGTCTCAAGCCTTTTAGGAGCGTGGAGTCTCAAGCCTCGACCCCCAGGGAGGCCCCCCTGGTGGTGGTGGTTGTTTAATTTGATTTATTTTTGGCTGCACTGGGTCTTCATTGCTGCGAGGACTTTTCTCTGGTTGCGGCAAGCAGGGGGCTGCTCTAGTTGCAATTGCATGGGCCTCTCCGTGCCGTGGCTTCTCTTGTCGCAGAGCGCAGGCTCTCGGGCGTGTGGGCTCAGTAGCTGGGGGTCTCCGGACTCGAGAACAGAGCCTCGGTAGTCGTGGTGCCCAGGCTTAGTTGCTCTGCAGAGTGTGAAATCTTCCCGGACCTGGAATCGAACCCATGTCTCCCGCAATGGCAGGCGGATTCTTTACCGCTGAGCCACCAGGGAAGCCCCCTTGGTTTGTTTTTTTGAGTGGAATGATAGCAGTCCTTCCTTCCAGACTGCTGAGGTTCCCAGCGTGCTTGCTGTTCCCACGGCTGGTGTGTGGACAGCGCTTTTTCTTGTCTGCAGATTACTCCAGAGGTTTCGGTGGCAAGTACGGCATCGACAAGGACAAGGTGGATAAGAGCGCCGTCGGCTTCGAGTATCAAGGCAAAACCGAGAAGCACGAGTCCCAGAAAGGTGGCCTCAGCTTAGCTCCTTCCCCAGCCAGCAGCTGTTAGTGTGCGGGGTGACCATCAGAACAGGCGCAGAGAACCAGAACACGACCCGGAGGCCTGAGGGCAGATGCGCTGTTAAACATGGAACTTGAAGACAGCACGTACAGACCAGCGCTGTTAACTTAGAAACCCAGCCCTCGGCCGTCTTGTAGCTCTGACACTTCAGCAGAGTGGCTGGTAACGGCCCTCAAGTCGCCCGTCTGTGTGCAGAAGAGCCCCCGCGGGCTCCGCGGTGCTGGTTGAACAGCACGCCTTGGGTCTTCCTTTTGGGGTCCCATCTCTGTTTATCCAGGAGACCCAGATTGTACCTGGGGGTGCTTTCTGGCCATGGTATGGGGAGGTCCTCTTAACAAAGGTCACTGGAAGTTTTCCCAAAGGTCTGGAGCAAGCTCACACACAGGAGCAAGCACGGGTTGAGCAAGTTGTGTGTGTTTAACTTTGTGAAAAACGTGCTGTCTTCCTGTTAGGCAGGCTGCCTGTTAATCCTCGATTGTGGCCTTTTGTGTCGTCTGCAGACTACGTGAAAGGCTTCGGGGGGAAGTTCGGTGTGCAGACGGACAGACAGGACAAGTGTGCCCTCGGCTGGGACCACCAGGAGAAGCCCCAGCTGCACGAGTCCCAGAAAGGTGCGTCCCCCGCGGCCTTCCGGAGCTCGGCTTTGTTCACAGGCTCTGTGCGCTGGGCCTCGCGGTACTTGGGTTGCAGTGTGTCGTGTCTTCCCTGGGGGGCGGGGAGGGTCCCTGTGCCTCCCTCGGCTTTGAAAAGACCCCTCCGCCTGTAGTGATCTCCTGGGGGGTTGCAGTGAGGCCTCGGTGCCCTGGAGCCCCGGCTGCCGCCGCAGTTTCCCAGGGGCTGCTTCTGCCCGCACGGGTGGCTGAAGGGGTGGCTCTGTGCTCCCAGCCAGGAGGCGGGCTGTGTCCCCCGGGAGAGTGGCTGCCAGAGCCCGGCTCGCGCCCTCCCAGGCGGCGGGTCCAGAGCGGGGCTGCCCCAGGGCTGGGGACAGGTCACATGTGTGACGTATCTCTCACGTGTGCCGAGATACGTGCTCTTGTCTGCAGTGCAGGCAGGACCCTTGGATGAATCTCGGAGCCTGGAGTGGCTCTTCCCAACCAGCTCATAGACAGGTCCTAGCCTGCTTTCGGGCCGTGGCTGACCCGTTCAGATTTCATTTGTCCTTCAACCTCTTGAGCCCTTGTGACCATCGGTGATGCCAGGAGCTGGCTCTGTGGCTCCCTCACTCAACAGGGCTCTCGTTTTCTCGAAGCAATGTGTTTGATTCCTGCAAACCTTCTACGATTTTAACCAAACTTGTTTCCTCTCTTGGTTGTTTTCTCCATGGTCACCTGTGGATTTTCAGATTATAAGACTGGTTTCGGAGGCAGATTTGGTGTTCAGTCCGAGAGGCAGGACTCCTGTGCTGTGGGGTTTGATTACAAGGAGAAACTGGCCAAGCACGGGTCCCAGCAAGGCACAGTTGCTTCCCAGCCCCACCCTCCCCCCCCGCGCCCCCGCTTAGCGCAGACCTCAGGCTCGGCCTCTGGTCACCGCTGTCACCGCAGGGCTGGGCTCTCCCCACACTGCTCTGCGGAGCGGACCCCCTGCGCACTCTCTTCCCCACTCACTTTCTTCTCACCTGTAACCTCTGGGGTGTATGCTTGGTAAAAGGGAGTGTGAACTGCAGGTGACTGGTCTCTGGAGCGGGTGCCTGGCCTCCCTCGGCCTCCCCCGGCAGCTCTCGCTGTTGACACGGGTACTGTGACTGGAATAAGCCACCTTCCTGCCTCTGAGGCTGGGAGAAATGTGTTCAGTTGAGTGTGATTACTGGGCTTGGACCAGAGGGGCACAGGGCAGGCGTGTCCACTTGGTTTTGGGGTCTTACTTCTGGGGGTGTTCTTTAGAGTTTTGTTTTTCGATGACCCTGTCTGCATTTAACTCCTTCACAACGAAGCAGAAAGTAGGTACAGGAAGCCGGAATCACAGGGAGTTCTGAGTGTGTGCTCACACACAGGAAGCAGGAATCACAGGGGGTTCTGAGTGTGTGCTCACCCACAGGAAGCAGGAATCACAGGAGGTTATGGGTGTGTGCTCACACACAGGAAGCAGGAATCACGGGATTCTGAGTGTGTGCTCACACACAGGAAGCAGGAATCACAGGGGGTTCCGAGTGTGTGCTCACACACAGGAAGCAGGAATCACAGGGGGTTCTGAGTGTGTGCTCACACACAGGAAGCAGGAATCACAGGGGTTCTGAATGTGTGCTCACACACAGGAAGCAGGAATCACAGGGGATTCTGAGTGTGTGCTCACACACAGGAAGCAGGAATCACAGGGGATTCTGAGTGTGTGCTCACCCACAGGAAGCAGGAATCACAGGGGATTCTGAGTGTGTGCTCACCCACAGGAAGCAGGAATCACAGGGGATTCTGAGTGTGTGCTCACCCACAGGAAGCAGGAATCACAGGAGGGTCTGGGTGTGTGCTCACACACAGGAAGCAGGAATCACAGAGGGTCTGGGTGTGTGCTCACACACAGGAAGCTGGAATCACAGGAGGGTCTGGGTGTGTGCTCGCACACAGGAAGCAGGAATCACAGAGGGTCTGGGTGTGTGCTCACACACAGGAAGCAGGAATCACAGGGGGTTCTGAGTGTGTGCTCACACACAGGAAGCAGGAATCACAGGGGTTCTGAGTGTGTGCTCACACACAGGAAGCAGGAATCACAGGGGATTCTGAGTGTGTGCTCACACACAGGAAGCAGGAATCACAGGGGATTCTGAGTGTGTGCTCACACACAAGAAGCTGGAATCACAGAGGTTCTGGGTGGTGTTGGGAGTCCAGATGAAGATGTGCTTATGCTCAGCGCAGTTCCCTCAGGGCCTGGACACGCAGTTGGCCGGGTGTTGTGTCCTGAGAGGCCCTCAGCCCGTGTTCAGGGAGGGAGGCAGAGAATCCCCTGGGGCTGACCCCGCAAACCACACGGACGTGGCCTTGGCCGTGTGTGGCGTTGGTGCTGCACGGTGCTGTGACCGTCTCGTGGGCCTGTGTGGCTGTGGCCTAAGTGGGGCTGATAGACGTCCATGGGAGTTTCCTCTCTTTCAAAAGAACAAGAGAAACCGCACCTCAGAGCCTCTCTTTAAAGCTGGGTAGGGCAGGATGCAGCAGCGGGCGAGGCTGGGTGGAGGCTGTTGGGAGGTGCGCCCTGCCTGCCGCCCACGCCCGCACCCTTGCCCCGGGAGCACGCGGAGCATGCCCACCGCTTCCTTGCCCTCCCCTGCTTGCCGCCGGGACCCCGGGTGGAGGCGCACTTGCCTCGCGGGCAAGGGCTCGGGGTGCCGGGTCCTTGCTTGCATTGCTCTGCGCGCGCTTTCCGGGGTGTCCGCGTCTGCATGCACCTGCTGTCGGTGGCCGCTGGTCCTCAGCCCGGGGCTGAGTGCCGTGTCGTCACGTTGCAGACTACTCCAAAGGATTCGGCGGGAAGTACGGGGTGCAGAAGGACCGGATGGATAAGGTGAGTGCTCCTCCTCCTGGCTCGGTGTGTCCTGCCGAGGGCTGGGGGTCGGCCACTGTTCCGTGGTGGTCTTTGGCCCCTGGGGGCATGCCTGGCACATCTTTGAAAAGCTCCCCAGGCAGGTGTGTGTCATCCCCGTGGCGGTGGGGGTAGCTGACCCAAGCACTGGGCTTCCCTTCCAGTGTCCCTGGGTCCTCTCCTGGACTTCCAAGGCTGCACGGTGGGGTGGGTATGGTCCCTGTCGTGTTGTAGAGCGGGGCCTGGGGCCCATGGCCAGGTGGCTGTTGGTGCTGAAAGTGCTGAGCTTGAGCCGCGCTGGGAGCGGAGCTCCTTGGTTACTCTGGCCACCTGGTGGTGGCTGCGTCTTGGAGAAGGCTGCTCCACCATGTTTCTGTCACTGCAGGGGCTTGTGGCAGTCTACCCAGAGCCAGCGTGACCACAGGCTCCGCTTTCAGCTCTCCCAGGGGCGCCCTCCTGACCCGTCTAGGGTCTCCGTCAGCCAGTCCTCAGCACGTCAGATGGTTGGGGGTCTAGTCTAAACTCCAGGGCATCGGAGGGGCGGACCTGTGAGCTGTGCGGGGCCGCCCCCACCCGGCACCTGTCGGCTCAGTGGCCGGAGGTTGCGGCTGCCCTGCCCGTGGGAGTCTGGACGAGCGGGCCTGTCCCCGCCGAGTTCCCTTCCCCCAGGCTTCTGGCTGACCCCTGGGGCCCCGTCTCCTGAGTGTGTGTGGCCCCGGGCGCGGGGCTCTGGCCGCGGACGGTGTCCTGACGAAGCAGAGCTGGCGCTCACTGAGGCTGGGGGGCTGAGGGCCTGGAGACGGGGCACTGCGAGTGTGTGGGACACGGATGGGGTATGGAGCCAGCAACCCCCTGGCTGCAGGGTGGAGAGTGGGTCTCGGGGAACCTGCCAGGCCGTGGCCCCAGATAGGAGGCGGCGTCAGTGCTCTGACCACGTGCTTCTAGCCGGGGCTGGGGGTGGGTGCTGACGCCCCTGGGTGTAAGGGGTGAAGGGGAACGGAGCGGGCAGAGCCTCACAGGTGGTTGTCAGGGCTTCTGCTGGGCTAGGGAACTGGGAGGGCAGGCAGGGCTGGTGACACAGCCTGGGCGGGCTGCCAGGCAGGGCAGGCAGTGCTGGTGGGGTGGGGGCCTACAGAGTGTGCGGGCAGAGGCCGTGTCTGTGGGATGACGGTGGGAGAGGAGACTGCGAGGGCGCTTGGCAAGGGTGGGGGCGCCACCGAGACCATCCTGGGGGCGGGGGGAGGCCGTGTTCTCTCCCCACACAGCAGAGGCCTCTGGGCTCCCTTGTAAACACTGGGTCTCCTTGGTGGTGAGCGCTCAGGGAGACATGCTGGGTTTATGGTCGTGAAGATGGGATGTTAGTTTTTCTGCCCGTTTTGAAGTTTTCTCGAATTCGAGAGGAAGGTGCAGAGATTTCCCATGTGCTCCCCAACACACACCCCTCGCCGTGAAGCTGTGTTGAACCTGTGTCTCAGGTCGCCCACGGCCGGGGGCGGCGTTGGGGCTCACCTCTGGGCTGTGCGTCCTGCGGGTCTGGATGAGCGTGGATAACATGTGTTCGCCACTCTACACTCTGCAGTTTTCACTGCTCTAAACCCTTGGCCCTGCTGACTCCCCCACACATGCGTCTCTTCTCTGACGCTGATTCTGGGGTCACCAGCCGGGGTGAGTTGGCACACTTTCTGTGTCTCCGTTAGTGTGTGGGCTGGTGAGATCTGTAGGCCTGGGCTGGTTCCCTGGGAGGATCTGGGGCCAGCTTAGCACCTGTGCAGGTTCAGCAGCTCTGCTGGCCGCAGGGGAGGGGACCTGAGCCCTCCTGACCCCTGCTTGTGTCTCGGCAGAATGCCTCCACCTTTGAGGACGTTGCCGCGGTGTCCTCGTCTTACCAGAAGACTGTCCCTGTTGAAGCAGGTGAGTCCTGGCAGCCCTGAGGGCTTTCCCAGGAGAAATTTTGTGCAGCGGTGTTGCAGGGTGGTGCTGAGGGCGGGAGGAGGGTTGACAGGAGCCGGTGGAGCGTTGACGGAGAACCTGGTCATCTGTGGGTTTGGGGCGCGGCAGGTGATTACCTATCGTAATCAAAATTCAGGGAAAACCACGTCCCAGGAAGTGTCAGGTCAGCCTGCGTCTCACCCAGGGCAGGTGTCTCACCCGTCCGCCGGGGTCCTGGAGGGGTGCCCGGCCGTCCTGTTCCGTCACAGGAAACATCATGGGGGTGGAGCTCAGAGTCAGTGCTTCTGACTGTTCGATCGAAGGCCTCCCTAGGGGCATATCTTCCTCGTGTCTGGTGGTAAAGGACGTAGTGATGTTTGGAGCATGAGAATGTTCCAGATACAGGGCACTGTGCCCACGTTCCCGCTGCATGTGTGGCAGACACAGTAGCGAAGGCTTGTTCCTGGAGGAGGCTGGGCTGGCAGCCGAGGGGGTGCGTCCCTGCTCAGCCGGTCGGTGCCTGGGTCCCGGGGAAGGTCCCCCGGGCCAGCCCGGTGTGGGGGCAACGGTGGTGCTCTGGGTAAGTCTCTCCTTCCTCTGTAGTGAACAGCAAAACAAGTAACATCAGAGCGAACTTTGAAAACCTGGCGAAGGAGAAAGAACAGGAGGACCGGCGGAAGGCCGAGGCGGAGCGGGCGCAGAGGATGGCCCAGGAGCGGCAGGAGCAGGAGGCGGCGCGGCGGCAGCTGGACGTGAGTGCGGGCGGCGCCGGGGGCTGGGAGCCCGCGGGCCCTGCTCGCCCGTCTCCAGTCCGTGGGGTTATCGTAGACTCGGCGCCTTCTCGCACTGACGGTTTCAGCCACACAGACGGCCCAGGTTCTTGTCCCCAGACATGAGACAGCTGATCTGCCCGACAGCCCTGCTGACCCAGCCCAGGGTGACTGCCCGCCTGTCCTGCCCTGTGCGGCGGGCAGCACGTACGCCCTCGGCTGAGCCCGCGTCCACACGTCTCCCTGGCACTCTGTCCCCACCCATGCCCCTGGGGAGCCCGCCACCTCCTTGGGTGGAAGCTGGGGGACACAGGAGGAGTCCCCGCGAAGGAGCAGTCTGTGGGCTCTTGTTGCTGTTGCTTCTGGAGCCCGGCTCTGCAGGTTGCTCTGTGATTCTTTGTAGACTTTTTCCACGAGGGAAAGTAGAGATGGGAGCTGTGAGAGGTGAGAGGGACGGGGTGGCCCTTCTCCTAAAACCCTTCTGAGTGGACTGATGTCCAGTGGCTCTGCGCCAGTCCGTCAGCTCCTAGCCGGGCGGCTGGAGGCAGATCAGCTCAGGGAGCCACGGCCATGCCCTCGCCCGGGAAGCGGGTGTGGAAGCCCTCTCCCCGGCGGTGAGGAAGGGCAGAGTCTGCAGTAATGCCTGTGGTGCCTTACAGATCGTAAAGCTTTATTTAGCCCCGCAGACGTTGGCAGCTGGGGCTCTGAAGACCCCATCGGGGGAGGGTGGGGGCGGAGGCAGGCACTGCGCAGTGGTAGGGAGCGCTGGGCGGGGATTCCAGACGCCCTGACACATGCTTTGTCACACGTGATGAGGTCAGATAACTGCACACTCGTAATTACCTTGTATCTTTCTTAACTGCCAGGAACTTTAAAGCTCTCTCTCCTTCAGGTTTTTAGCTAGGCGTTTGTAAGTTTTTTTTTGTTGTAGGCCCACACGCCGAGGCATTTTTCCTGGTAGTTTGGTTTCCTTTTTATGTAACACCTTTGTCTTCTTATGACTCGGGAGTGTAATCCCTGCAATCTGATCTGAAAGATGCAGGAGTTGGAAGACTTGAGAAGAGAGGTTTGTGGTGGCGATCGTCTCTCGATTTTGCTTTTGAGGGTCTCTTGCTGTCCCTGCTGCCGTGTCGTCCCTCGCTGCATCCAGCCCTGTCCCACCGCCTCCCCTGTGTGAGCCCCCTCGGCACAGCGTCGCTCCAGAGCCCTCTGGGCCATGAGCGGCAGTCCAGAGGCAGGACACGGACCACATGCATTGCTGGGCAGGGGCCATGGATGCCTGACAGCCAGGTCTTGCGAGCGAGCAAGGAACGTGGGAAGGAATGTCTCTGTTTCCAGCCCTTCAAGGACACTCTCTACCTGGGGGTGTTCCTCGCGGGGGTTTCCAGCACCTGGAGGACTTGTGACCGTCCTGCTAGCGCAGACGACCGTAGCTTCAAAGCAGCTTTGCTTCTTCCTCCGGCAGCCTGAGAACGAGCTGACTGTGTCTCTGCGTTTCAGGAGCAGGCCCGGGCCCAGAAGCCCACGCCGCCCGCGTCCCCCACACCCCAGCCGGCTCAGGAGAGGCCACCATCGAGCCCCGTCTACGAGGTTGGTGTTGTCATTGGGTTTGCCAGTGACTCTGACTCCTGGAGACACCCTTCCCAGCCCAGCGCCCTGTGGACGGGGTCTCTGCCCGCGCTTGTCGGCGACCCAGAGGGCAGGCCTCCTGTGTGCGGGGTTCGACCCCTTGCCTTCCCCCGCCCTGCGGCGTCTCCTGACACCGGGAGCCATAAGTCTGCCTTTTCCCTCCCTCTCTCTGCCACCACTCCTCAGCTCCCCTCTCCCTGGCCCTTTCTCCAGAGTCCTCGGTCCCTAGTTCCTGCTCCTTTGATCCCTGGTCACAGAACGACCTCCCTATCCCGCCGCCAAAGGCCCCTGTGGCCCCCTCCCAGAGCAGCTCGGCCCCCACCGTCCACACCCACACCCCGAGCTTGAGTCCCCTCTGCCCCAGGGTCCTATTCACCCCCCGTCTCCTCATCACCTCACGTCGCCTCTCGGGGTGCCTTGCTGAGTCCCAGGAGCACACACTAGTTTGACTCAGAGGGGTCGGGGGTTGGGAGAGCTGTGGGCGGGGCTGGCCTTGCGGGTGGGGTTTTATAACTGATGCCGTGGAAAGGGGCCCTGTGTAAGCCCCCCCGCATGCCCCACAGCCGGGCCAGCCTCCCTGAACCACCTGATGGGCAGGGGGCTCTGGTGGGGGAGGCCGCCCCCGCACCACTGACCTGCTCAGGGTGGCCCCCCAGCGCAGCCGCTCCTTGCCCTCTGGTCTGTGCCCCCCGCCTCCGGGGGAACTGCCAGCAGGAGCCTGTCGCTGCTTTGTTCAGCTCTCGAGGGGCTCCGGTGTCTGGCCAAGGTGCAGCCGTCCTGCCCGCCTGCCCACACCCTTGCCACCCTCTGGAAGACTGGGGCCTGACTTCTGGCCCTTCCTAGAGCTGCTCCATGCGGGCACCTTGCTGCTCTGACCTGTAAGGGTGCCCCAGGCGCACCCTGGCCGGGCTGGTGGTCGGCTTGGGGCTGTCAGCAGAGCGCCCTTTGCTCTTGTGCGTGGCTTGGTGGTCACTCCCATGCCTCACCTCCACAGTGTTGGTGGGGATGGTACCTGCCATGCGCGGGCTCGTCTGCTCCAGGTGGAGGGCTGGGGTGCCGCCCTGGAGCTGTCGTCAGAGCCTCATAGGGCTGGGGGCTCTGGGGGTTTGGGGTGCCATGGTGGTCTGGGCCCGAAGGGGAGCAGGCCAGACCTGCCCCAGGAACTCACGTCTCTTGTGGCCGGCAGGTCCTTAGTGATGGTGGGACTCGGGGTCGGGGTGAGAGGGGATCCTGGGGAGGGGCCCCATCAGGATGCAGGTGACCCGTCTCCCCCCCGTGTCTGTCCCGTGTCGGCTGGGGCTGCCAGGTTTCCGCGTGCCTCTGGGAGGTGGGGCCACGGGAACTTGCCCTTGACTTCCCAGGACGCGGCCCCGTTCCGGGCTGAGCCGAGCCCCAGCAGAGAGCCTGAGCTGGGCTACAGCGTGGAGACCACAGAGTACCCGGAGGCCTACGTCTCGGAGGGCGTCTACGAAAGCACGGAGGCGCCGGGCCACTATCGAGCAGGTATGGGGCCTCCTGCGTCACGCCCCCTCCGCTGCTTTTCCTCTGCAAACCTCCCCTTTCCCGCG
Source organism: Bos taurus (assembly GCF_002263795.3). Classification (NCBI taxonomy): domain Eukaryota; kingdom Metazoa; phylum Chordata; class Mammalia; order Artiodactyla; family Bovidae; genus Bos; species Bos taurus. The sequence continues at coordinate 47,535,803 of NC_037356.1, forward strand.
GGCTGAGCTGCCCCACCTCAGCTGTGGCCCCAGCCCTGGGGCCTTCCAGGGAGACCCCTGCCCGTGCGGGGGGCATTGAGGTGGTGGGCATGGAGGATGGGCTCCTGCTGTCGTCTTTCCCGAGGGGAAGCCCCGGTGTCCGGAGGTCACAAGATGGAGGTCCCTGGCACCCTGAAGGTGGAGTGGGTGGATGAGCGTGGGGTTCCCTTCTGTATGTCTGGGCCCGTTCCCCCTCGGGGAGTGACATGGGAATCAGCACGAGAACCTGCCCAGGGCAGAGCGCTCACCTCCCCGAGCACGACGGCAGGTGATCAGCTGTCTCTCGCTCGCCGTTCGTTTGTTCGTGGCACGGACGTTTCCTGACAATAGTGCTGAATATTTGAAATTTAAAAAATTATACCCTGACAACTGCCCCAGTCTCAACCCAGATGATCCCTTTGTGGGTTCGCTCCTTGGGGTGTCTCCTCTTGTTGGTATGAGGGGCAGGCGGCTCTCGGTGCCCTGGGGCCGCTGACTCCTGACTGGCGATTCCCGGACCTTGGGAAGGGCTGTCTGCTGGGAGTGAGCATGGAGCTCTGGTTCTCTCTCAGACTCGGCCCTGGTTTATTCTAGAGGAAGGTACCTACGATGAATATGAAAACGACCTTGGAATCACTGCCATCGCCCTCTATGACTACCAGGCTGGTGAGAAACCGCTGGCGGGCCAGAAGGAGGGCTGGGGGGTATGGGACTGGGGGCTTCCAGCAACTCCTCTCTCAAGAGTTAGGACTCTCAGAACACTATTTACAGTTTTTAAGAAGAATTTATATTTAAACAATTGCAAGGTTATAGAAAAGTTGCAGATCTTCTTCAGTCCCATTACATCTGGTCTGGGTTAGGGTTTTTTTTGTGTGTGCTGAATCTTTTAGCTGTGTGGGCTTTCTCCAGTTGTGGGGAGCGGGAGCTACTTTTCATTCTGATGTGAGGGCTTTTCATTGTCATGGCTTCTCTTGTTGCAGAGAGAGGGCTCCAGGGCACTCGGGCTTCAGTCTGCAGCTTGTGGGCTTCAGTAGTCGGGGCCTAGTTGTTTAGTTGTTCCATGGCACGTGAAATTTTCCGGATAAGGTGTCCAACCCGCGTTGGCAGACAGACTGTTGCCCACTGTGCCACCAGGGAAGTCCTGGCTCAGGGCTTTGTATGAAGGGCTCGGTTGGGTCTCTGTAGCTGCCATGTGCGTGCAGAGCCGCCCTCACTGAGCAGGGCAGACCGGGACCCCTCCACCCCTGTGATCCTCCACCCCAGCACCCTGCACCCCGCAGAGCCTCCGTGGGAGGCCGCCAGCTCGAGGGGCTGCTGGCGGGTCTTCCTCCTGGTGGTTGGCTGACCCAGAGACACCGAGGGTGACCACTGCTCTCTGGCCTCCTCCGCAGCGGGCGACGATGAGATCTCCTTCGACCCCGACGACATCATCACCAACATCGAGATGATTGATGATGGCTGGTGGCGCGGGCTGTGCAAGGGGAGGTACGGGCTCTTCCCCGCCAACTACGTGGAGCTGCGGCAGTAGGCACCTCGCCCCCGCCACGGCCGCGCCAGGCCTGCCGCCTCTTAGGGTGAGGAGGGGCGTGTGCACTCCTGCTTTTCTATTTAATACTTCTGCTGATGCTTTTGGAAATGTTTACGCCCCAGAACTTGCTAATATATTGTAATCATGTTTCTTGGAGGACCCGCTGATTGTTTTTATGCATTTAAGGCATTTTCTTTTTTTGCCAAATCGACTGTGGCGTGGAGCCACTTGGGTGACCTTCAGTCCCGAGTGCGGGTTGTCCGTGCCCCGCTGTCGGGAGGCAGGACCACCCCTGTGGTGGGGGCCTGGTCCTGGGGGGTTTGGAGAAAGAGGGAAGGGCCTGATGGGAAGTTAGCATTGCGGGAAAGCTCTAGAAAGCACTGGAGCGTTCTGGTCGAGTGGAGGCGCTGCTCCTGCTGTGAAGTCCTGCAGTGGTTGCTAGGTTTCGCAAAGCCCCGCCTTTCTCCTCTTGTCCTGGATGTTGCGGGAAGGCAGGTCCCTTCCCCCGGGGAACCGCAGAAACGCTTCCCATGAAGGGAGCAGTACTCTTTCTGCCAAAATAGTGTGTTAAACGACAGCAAAATGTAACAGATCGACTTGCCTGAGAATGTGAAGCGAACAAGCGTGAGCTCTCCTGGGCTGCTGTGGGGAGCCCGTCCCCCGGGAGGGGCTGGGAGGCCTGCTCAGCAGCCTCCCGAGTGACCCTGTGGAACTGCTCGGGTGTTGGGACCTCAGTGACCACAAGGGATGCGTTTTCTTTCCTGAAGTGCATTTGCTTTACCACGGTTAGGTTGGGTTTTATATGCAATCCTTGTATCTAAGTTTCTGTAGCACACCTTATAGGTATGGTTTTTTTAAATTAAATATTCAAAATAAACTTTTTTTGACCCACTTGCTGCCGAGTCGCTCTACATGTGGTCTCTTTATTCTCCGGTGGGGGTCGGCCTGGCTGTCAGCTCCCAGCAGGATAAAGCCTGGTGTTTATCAGCTCCAGAGCAACCAGGTTCCCTTTTGAAGAGGCACACTTCTTAAAGGGTACTTTTTTTAGAAGTTGAAATGTTTTAACTCTCTAATTGTCAATTATTTGCACAAGGATTCCATGCAAGATAGAAAATGCCATGTTTAAAACTCATTTCTGAATTACAGTTCTCAAAGTGAGTCAAGTGGTGGTTGCAGGGTAGCCAAAGGCATCGTTTTCCTGGGGCGCAGTAAGGCCCCTTCAGGAAGGAGGGTGGGCGGGCCTGGAGGCGGGGCACGGGAGGACGGGGTCGGGGAGAGTGCGGTGTGGCCGCGGGACACGTTCCGACGACACATCCTGGTTGCCCCGATCTGCTTCTGGTCCTGTCGGTTTCTGATTTGGAGTCCCCAACGGGGCAGGGGCCCACTGTGCTCACCCAGCCCCTCCAGTTTCCAAGGCAGGAGGCAGGTCTCCCCTTGTGGGCAGCTCATGTGGCCACTGAAAACCTCGAGGCCTATGGAAGGTCAGCTCCCCTGCCCCCGGGGCCCATGTGCCCTCTTGGGCGAGCTGTGTGTCAGAGCAGCCAGCCCCTCCGAGGACCCTTGCCTGGCGGACTGCCTTTTGTCTGCAAGCTACAAATGGAGGAAGATAGCTGCTGAGTCAGCCGGGGCTGGTCCATGGTTAGAGTGGCGCTCTCTGAAAATTCAGGAACTGAGGAGTCGGCCCTGGCTGCCTGCCATCGTGTTCCTGTCTCTCTGGATCTGGCAGGAGCTTACCTGGGTCCTCTGGGCGTTCACAGGCGTTGGAGGTGGGGCTGGAAGCCGGGGTCACCTGGGCTCATTTTCTTCCTGCCAGGCCGCCTATGGAACCTTCTGGCTCTGCTGAGCCGGCTCATTGACCCCTTCAAACCTGAGGGTGACGCCAGGCCCCCCCAGTGCTCTCTGGACACTGGTGCTGCCTCCTGGCCGGCTCTGCGCACAGGATCCCGGTCTGGGCGAGCCCGGCCCTCCTCCCATGGCTCGGGGTGGGGTCCGGACAGGAGGCCACGGTGCTGGAGGTTGGGCTGCTCTGCCCACAGCTGCTTGCAGGGGGCGCTGGTCCTGGAGAAATGGGCCGGGGAGATCTCCCCACGATGGGGTGTGGGCAGACCGTGAGGAAGGCGAGGGTCAGCAGGAGCAGATGTGTCTTGGCTGTGTCTGTGTGGCCTGCTGACCACAGAGCCCGCGGGCAGGTGGGGGCTCTCCAGGAAGGACAGCTCATTCTGCTGCAGCTCATTCTGCTGGTCCGGCCTCAACATGCCACGTGCATGTTCTGTTCCGTGTACTGCCTGGCTGACCAGTTTCTTCCACAGAAAACAGGAATAAAAGCTGTCCTCTTGCCTCCCAGACCGGGGGTCCGGGGGCTGGAGTTTGGAGTGTTGCGCCAGGATACACCTTAAGGGTCCTCTGACGGGGAAGCCGTGGGCATCTTAGCGGTGAGACATGACAGCTCAGTTTAGGAGTTGGTTTTTCCTGAGATGTTAGGATGCCCTGATCTTAACGTCTCAGACGCGTGTTTTAAAGCCTATTTTTTTTTTTTTTCCATCACCCCTTTGGATATTTTTCTGACCTGTCTGTTCTCCCCTGGGAAGACAAACTCTGTGTCTACGACTGTGGACATGACAGTGGAAGGGGAAATAGGCAAATAGCCGGTGGGAGTAGGTTGGGCAGGAAGCTTGCTTTCCTCCCCACTATCGGCTGTGATACTGCTCATTCAGTTACATGTAGAACTATCCAGGGGACTTCTCTGGTGCTCCAGTGCCTAAGACTCCAGGCTCCCAGTTTAGGGGCCCGCGTTCAATCCCTGGTCAGGAATCTAGGACCACCCGCCCCCCCAGTGCTGAAACTAAAAATGATCCTGCCTGCCTCGACCAACAAAGATGGAGGATCCCGCAACTTGAGACCCTGCGTGCGGCAACACGGATCCATGTGCTACAGCTAAGAACTGGCGCAGCCAAATAAGTTTGTTAAATTTCTGAAGAAAAAAACCAGTCATCCAGGAGAACTCAGTTGCTGTTCATGAGCTGTAGAGATTTCCAGCTGACACACACTGTCTCAGAATTTAACGTCAGTATTTTCTCTTTAATTAAACCTCCCGTTACAAACAGAAACACTGTCTCATGGGCCCTCCTCCAGGGGATCTTCCCAACCCAGGGATTGAACCCAGGTCTCCCGCCTTGCGGGCGGATTCTTTACTGTCTGAGCCACCAGGGAAGCCCCCCTCCGGGGTGGGCTGTGTGTGAGCATCTCTGCAGGTCTGATAACCCTCAGGTGTGTAGGATGGTGACCTCCCGCCGATGTCCATCTGCCAGTCCCAGGAGCCTGTGACTGTCACCCTACATAGCCAAGGGCAAGTAAGGTCTCTAATGGGTTGGCCTTGGGTGGGGCTTGTCCAGTGGGCCTCGGGTAATCCCAGGGGTCTTTAAATTGGAAAAGGCAGATAACAGACTTTAGAATCAGAGTGATGACGTGGGAAAGGACTCGACCCGCCGGTGCTGGCTTAGGAGGTGGAGGCAGGGGCCACGAGCCAAGGAATGGGGAAGTCTTTAGAAACCAGAAAAGGCAGAAAGGGACAGGTTCACTCCTGTAGCCTCCCGTGGGCAGGAGGCCCGCCTACAAGTTGATCTTAGCTTCTGAGACCTCCCCCAGATCCTGACCTAGAGTCGTAAGGTCATAGACTTCTGTTCTGGTCCAGGAAGCTTGAGGTCATTCATATGGCAGCCACAGGGAGCTAACCTGCTGTCCATGGTGGGGGCCTGGGGTGAAGTCCAGCTGTCTTTGAAGAGCAGGGTTCTTATTTTCCCTCCCCTCCCCCATGAGGCCCGTATCATGCTCCCGGAAGGTGCTGGATGCGCGGTCTGCAGCTGATGTAGTGACTGAGTGAGGGAGCCAGGCTGCTGTGGTGTGAACGTGAGAAGTGGCTTCAGGTCAAAGGTGGCCCCTCAGCCAGTGATTCTTCGAGGCGAAGCCTTGAGCTTGTGTGCCATTCGCAGGCAGTCCCCATTCCCGTTTCTCCTTTCTGCAGTTAGGGCTATGAGAGTGGTGGCAGGAGCTCTGCCCGCTGTTGTAGACCGTGAGGCACTGTGAAGGCACTTTCGGAGCATGGCGGAGCAGAAAGTGGAGCTGCCACACCAGTCTTGCTTGCTTCAGTGCTTTTCTTTTTTTAATGAGAGAAATAAACTAAGGCAAAGAATGTTGCCCACCATCCTGTCCTACGAGGACCAAGTCTTTAGTCCCCGCAGGTGCTGATGGACAGGGCACCTGAGGAAATCGAGGACAAGGAACAAGAGTTCTCTGTACTCTAGAAAAACAGGCCCCTCGGGTGGGTAGATGCCTCAGAGAAGTTTTAATGAACCCAGATTCTTACATCTTCCCATATGTAGGAGAAAAACACGCTGAAATTATTAACTGAGATACCTGTTGTCATGGCCAACAGGGACTTTTTTTATTTAAAAAATACGTTTGGCCTTGCCCTGTGGCCTGAGGGATCTTAGTTCCTGGAGCAGGGATCAAACGTGCGTCCCTGGCAGTGAAGGCATTGGGCTCGAACCTCTGGAGCCCTAGGGGATTCCCAGCAGTGCGCTTTTACTAAGCTGTAACTTGGCTGCGTGTATTTTCTAGTCATCCGTAAACACACTGGTTGCTTCTCCTGCCCCTTGGAGCAATTCCTCAGAGCTGTCTAGGAGGTTGTCTCCAGACTGTGGTTCAGTAAGAACCTGAGTCAAACTCATCTCACAGCTCATGTTTTTTTGTTTTCCCCAGTACCTGTTGTAACTGCAAACACAATTCCCAATTGATTGACTGAGTCGAGTATGAAATTTCCCTCCAAATAGGTTTGACCTAGCTTACACAGGGGGCTTCCCTAGTGGCTCAGTGGTGAAGAACCCACCTACCAATGCAGGAGACACGGGTTCTGTCCCTGGGTGGGGAAGATCTCCTGGAGAGGGGAATGGCAACCCAATCCAGTATTCTTGCCTGGGAAATCCCATGGACAGAGGTGCTTGGTGGGCTACAGTCCATGGGGTTGCAGTAGAGTCGGAACTTACACAGGAGTGGGTGTTCGTCTTTTTGCCAAATATGCATATTGTAAAAGTTTTAAATCTCTAACAATCTAACAAGTGAAAACATATTTTTGTTGTTCAGTTCAGTTCAGTCACTCAGTCGTGTCCGACTCTTTGCGACCCCATTAATCGCAGCACGCCAGGCCTCCCTGTCCATCACCAACTCCCAGAGTTCACTCAAAATCATGTCCATCGAGTTGGTGATGCCATCCAGCCATCTCATCCTCCCTTGTCCCCTTCTCCTCCTGCCCCCAATCCCTCCCAGCATCAGAGTCTTTTCCAATGAGCCAACTCTTCGCATGAGGTGGTTGCTTACATTTAATTTTCCTTCCAGTGGATGGCCCGGCCCCCTTCTCTCTTTCCTCCTCGCCTTCTTCGTTTGCTTCCTTTTTAAACACACAAGTGAGGGACTCCCTTGGTGGTCCAGGGGTTGACCCTGTGCTCCAATGCAGGGGGGTCCAGGTTCCATCCCTGGTCAGGGAACTAGATGCCATATGCCGTAACTAAGACCCAGCACAGCCAAATAAATAAATATTACACACACATGATTCTTTAGAAGCTCATGGGAAAATTCAAACAGGGACTGTTAATTCTGGAAATATTTGGGACTAGACACTATGAAAACCCTCTTGCCATAAAACATGAACAGCGTTTAATTTTAACAAGTGTCTTTTCAGTGGCGCGTGAAGCTTGTGAGAGGGTAAGGAACATTTGTGGGTTGGGAAGATGAAACAGAAGAGGAAGCAGAAACAGAATGTGGCCGTCCTGACATCCTGATGACCACGAGGTTATCGGTTTGTCAGCACCTGGACCCAGAGCCTAGGGGGTTGTTAGGCACGTGGAGCAGGGGATGAGGGCTTGGGTCCAGCGAGTGTGCGGCTGGAACGGAGGACCTGAGTAAGGCCTGGGACCTTGAGCAGACCTTGCCGCAAGGAAAGGGTAGGATGATCCGTGCGGGGGGTAGGGGGGAGGTTGTTTGATATTCAGTGGAGATTTTGCCTAAAGGAGGTTAATGATGGAAGAAAGGAGGTGGAAAGGGCAAGTTTGGACAGGATCCTAGGTGGCGGGGATAGAATACAGAAAGGAAGGAGGTTAAGCAAGACAGTTCTAACACTGGCCACTAGCTGGCGTCATAACGCAGCACTGCTTGGTCTCCCTCTGAGCAGTGGTGATTCTCTACTACGGGGGTCCCATGGTTTTCCAGTGGGTTGATTCCAGGACCTCTGCAGACACCAGAATCTGTGGATGTTCCAGTGGCTTATGTTAAATGTTGTATTTGCGTATAACCTATGCACATTCTCCCATATACTTTAAGTCCCGTCTACATTACATACGATACCTAATGTGATGTAAATGGTATGTAGATCATTGCTAGGTGCATGGAAAACTTAAGCTTTGCTTTTTGGAACTTTCCAGACTTTTTTCCCCACAAATATTTTCAATCAGTGGTTGGTTGAATCTGAGGATTCGGAACCCAGTAATAGAGAGGGCTGACTGTATATTCTTTCCTTTTTCACAAGAATTGGTAATGTAGAGATAAAAGAAGCAGCCGCAGTAAATCTCCACATAGAAAGACTAGTGGTTGCCAGAGGCTGGAGCACGAGGGCAAGCAGGGAGGGACTGCTCCTGGGCACCGGCTTCCTGTAGGGGTGACGAAGATGCTGACGGTGGATGGAGGTGCTGGTTGAATCGTATGCTAAAATGGTGAATGGTTTTTTTTTAAAGGACAGAGTACGTCTCAGTCCTGAAGCTTGCGGATAGATACAGGGATAGACAATCGTGATGCCACGTGAAAGGCATAGGAGCCCGGGGCATCCAGAGGACAGCGAGCGATGGGCTCAGGGAAGGATTCTGGGATGAGGTTGGGCTTGGGCAGCATCTTAAGAGATGCAGGGTGTTCTGAGCAGAAGGACCAGCGGGGCAGACACTGAGTGAACAGCGCGTCAGTACTGCTGAGCCTCAGGCGTTTCTGGAGCATTGTGGACGGGGAGGGTGGAGACACAGGCAGGGCCAGATCCAGACGGGCTTCGTGTTTTCTGGGAGGATCCTTCGGACACCGGACATCACATGATACTTAACCTCTCAGCACCAAAGTCCTTACAGACGAATCTTAAATAAAACTCAATTTGGGGGATTTAACCCTTTGTATTTTGCGGTTACCTTTTTCCATGTGTATGCTCAAGAAAAAAGATGCCCTCATATTTAAATTACTGAAAACAAAATACAGTATTATTTGTATTTCTAAAAAATTTTCCTTCCCTCTGGTGAGAATGTGGGGCTTCTCCACTGTCCCGTGATCGGTTTACCTGTCTTCTCAACAGTGCCCCACAGTCTCTATTACTGGGGCCGTGTAGTGAGTCTTGACATAGGGTAGACCGATTTCTCTCCCTTTTTTCTTCTTTTTTAATCAAAATTGTTTTAGCTGTTATAATTCCTTTGTTTCCCATACACATTTTAGAATAATCTTGTTTGTAGCTACAAAAAATCTTGCTGGGACTTTTGATTGGAAATGTGTTACATTTATCTATCAATTGAAGGAGAGTTGACATCTTCACTGTAAAGAGCCTTCTATTAGAAGAAGCAGTATTTCTTTCCTTTTATTTAGATATTCTTTTACTTATTTCATCAGCATTTTGTTTCCACATACAATTCTTGTGTGTGTTTCATTAAGGTGTCTTATTTTTTAACAACTATAAATGGCACTGTATTTTTAATTTCATTGTGTATATTCCCTGCTAGTCTATAGAAGTACAGTTTGATTTATGTAGGATTATTTTGTATCCTACAACCTTGCTGAGTTTTGTATACATTCTAGAAATATTTTTTGGTAGATTCCTTGGGGTCTTCTACGTGGATCATTGTATCATCTGAGAAGTGGGACAGTTTTATTTCTCCTTCCCAGTCTGTATGCCTCTTGGTTTCTTTTCTTGCCTTATTGTGCTGGCTAGGATTTCTGACACTGTGTTGAGAATGTATATTCTTCTTCCCAGTCTTAGGAGGAGATCATTCCGTCTTCCTCCAGTAAGTGTGGTGTTTGTAGATGCTGTTTATTTATTTATATATATTGAGTTATACTTGATTTGCAGCGTTGTGTTAATTTCTGCTCCACAGCAAAGTGATTCAGCTCTTCGTCCGTACGCGTTCTTTTAAAATGCTTTTCCGTTTGGCGTATGACAGGATATTGAGTATACTTCCCTGTGCTGTACAAGTAGAAGCTTGTTGTTTGTTCATTCTCTGTGTAGTAGCTTACATCTGTTAACTCCCAGCCCCCCCTCCATCCTTCCCCACTCCCCTCGCCCGTGGCACCAGCCTGTTCCCTATGTCCATGACTCTATTTCTGTTTCGTGGGTAGGTTCGCTTGTGTTATATTTTAGAGTCTACATAAAAGTAATATCATATGGTATTTGGTTTTGCTCTTTTTGACTTACTGCGCTTTGTATGATACTCTGCTCGCATCCATGTTGCCGCAAACGGCTCCCTTTCGCTTTTTACGGCTGAGTAGTAGTCCGTTGTGTGTGTGAACCACATCTTCTGTGTTCACCCGGTATGTGCTTTTTCTAAATTGAGGATGTTAATGCCTCCTGTTGCCTCTTACATCCCTTTACCCTGCTCCTTTATAATATTATTGGCTGGAATATTTTCTCGAGTCCTGCCTTCATCCCTGGACTGTGCAGTGATGTTTGTAGAGCCAGCCTCAGATGGCTTCCGGCGGTCCTTGTGTCCTAGTACCACACCCTGTGCAGCCCCCTCCCACACAGGATCGGGCCGACCTGCATAACGATAGACACTGTGAAAACGGCAGAGTGTCACTTCCAGACACTGGAACCAAGAGACGCTGCAGTTTCTGCCTTGCTGTCCTGGATCATTTGAGAGAACCCAGCTCCCCAAAGAGCGCTTTGGAGGGTCAAGGGGGCAAGGAACTGAGGCCTCCCAGTGTGTGAGTGTGTCGCCTTGGAAACAAAGTCTCCATCCACAGCCAATCCTGGCCAACACCTAGACTGAGAGCCTGAGCCAGACCCATGCAGCGGACCTGCCTCCATTCCTGCCCTTGGGAAACAGTTTGAGGTATTTTAAAACTTGTATTGAACCATGGTTGATTCACAATGTTGTGTGCGTTTCAGGTATACAGCAAAGTGAATTAGTTATATATATACACACATATATATGTATAATACACACATACACTATATATGAGTGCTAAGTCACTTCAGCCATGTCTGACTCTTTGCAACCCCAAGGACTGTAGCCTACCAGGCTCCTCTGTCCATAGGATTCTCCAGGCAAAAATACTGGAGTGGGTTGCCATTCCCTCCTCCAGGGGATCTTCCTGACCCAGGGATCGAACCCACTTCTCTTATATTTCCTGCACTGGCAGGCAGATTCTTTACCACTAGCATCACCTGGGAAGCCCCTATATTATATATACATATGTTATATGTATACATACAATATATATGTTATATACATGTGTTATATATGCACGTGTAACATGCATATACACACGTATATAATGTACATGTATGTTGTATATACACAGGTATAATATGTACACATATTTATATATATACATATTAAATATATACATAAATATACCTATATCTATATATACATGTATATTAAATATATACATAAATATGTATTCTTTCTTAGATTCTTTTCTATTGTAAGTTATTACAAGATATTGAATACAGTTCCCATACAGTTGGTCCTTGTTGCCTGGCTATTTTATATATATAGTAGTGTGTATATGTGGAGGTGATGGAATTCCAGTGGAGCTATTCCAAATCCTGAAAGATGATGCTATGAAAGTGCTACACTCAATATGCCAGCAAATTTGGAAGACTCAGCAGTGGCCACAGGACTGGAAAAGGTCAGTGTTCATTCCAATCCCAAAGAAAGGCAATGCCAAAGAATGCTCAAACTACCGCACAACTGCACTCATCTCACACGCTAGTAAAGTAATGCTCAAAATTCTCCAAGCCAGGCTTCAGCAATATGTGAACCGTGAACTTCCTGATGTTCAAGCTGGTTTTAGAAAAGGCAGAGGAACCAGAGATCAAATTGCCAACATCCGCTGGATCATGGAAAAAGTAAGAGAGTTCCAGAAAAACATCTATTTTTGCTTTATTGACTATGCCAAAGCCTTTGACTGTGTGGATCACAACAAACTGTGGAAAATTCTGCAAGAGATGGGAATACCAGACCACCTGACCTGCCTCTTGAGAAATTTGTATGAAGGTCAGGAAGCAACAGTTAGAACTGGACATGGAACAACAGACTGGTTCCAAATAGGAACAGGAGTATGTCAAGGCTGTATATTGTCACCCTGCTTATTTAACTTACATGCAGAGTACATCATGAGAAACGCTGGACTGGAAGAAACACAAGCTGGAATCAAGATTGCCAGGAGAAATATCAATAACCTCAGATATGCAGATGACACCACCCTTATGGCAGAAAGTGAAGAGGAACTAAAAAGCCTCTTGATGAAAGTGAAAGAGGAGAGTGAAAAAGTTGGCTTAAAGCTCAACATTCAGAAAACGAAGATCATGGCATCCGGTCCCATCACTTCGTGGGAAATAGATGGGGAAACAGTGGAAACAGTGTCAGACTTTATTTTTCTGGGCTCCAAAATCACTGCAGATGGTGACTGCAGCCATGAAATTAAAAGATGCTTACTCCTTGGAAACAAAGTTATGACCAACCTAGATAGCATATTCAAAAGCAGAGACATTACTTTGTCAACAAAAGTCCATCTAGTCAAGGCTATGGTTTTTCCTGTGATCATGTATAGATGTGAGAGTTGGACTGTGAAGAAGGCTGAGCGCCGAAGAATTGATGCTTTTGAACTGTGGTGTTGGAGAAGACTCTTGAGAGTCCCTTGGACTGCAAGGAGATCCAACCAGTCCATTCTGAAGGAGATCAGCCCTGGGATTTCTTTGGAAGGAATGATGCTAAAGCTGAAACTCCAGTACTTTGGCCACCTCATGTGAAGAGTTGACTCATTGGAAAGGACTCTGATGCTGGGAGGGATTGGGGGTAGGAGGAGAAGGGGACGACAGAGGATGAGATGGCTGGATGGCATCACTGACTCAATGGACATGAGTCTTAGTGAACTCCGGGAGTTGGTGATAGACAGGGAGGCCTGGCGTGCTGCGATTCATGGGGTCGCAAAGAGTGGGACACGACTGAGCGACTGATCTGATCTGATCTGATCTGTTAATCCCAAACTTCTAATTCATCCTCCTCCGAGATAATCAGTGTTTACTGCAGCTTTCTTTAAATTTTGGCATTAACTTACAAGGCGTGTGTGTTACTTATGTTTGAATTTCTCTTTTGAATCCACCAAAGAGGGGGCCTGGCCTCCCTCATGGAGCCTGCTGCTGGGCTGTCGGGTGTGCCCTGATGCCATCCAGGAGGGCCCGGGGTTTGGGCCCTTCAACTATTAATCAGAAGGTATAAGATGCTTGTGAGCTCCACAGTTCTCTTTCTGTGGATTTAACGTGGGTGTGCTTACACACGCGCGTTAAGGAGTCGACCTTCCCTGCACAGTGGCCGTCAGACGTGGCGTGGAATATCGTTTAGGGGAGCCGACAGCAGCTGATGGGCAGCGTGGTTCTGTGGAGGCTGGGGCGGGGGAGCCACGCCCTTGGGGAGCGCTCCCTGGGACACGTGCGCATAGATGCACGTGGCTGTTTCCAGCGGCACTGCCTTTTACATTTTTAAAATAAATTTAAAATTTTCAAATCATTTTAGACTTGCAGAAAGGTTGTAAATCCAAATGGAGAATTCCTGTGTACTGTCTACCAAGTTCCCCTAAAATTAACTTCTTACCTAGCCATGGTCCATTTATTGAAGCTGGGAAATTTGCATTCCTGCCATGCTATTACCTAAATGACAGATTTATTTGGATTTCATAAATTCTCCCATAAACATTCTTTTTTGTTCCTAGGTCAACTCTGGGATTCCCACATTACATTTAGAGAAGCATTTTTCCCCTTAAAAAATTGATTTATTGAGCTATAATTTGCCTACTATATAATTCACCTACTTAAAAGTATACAATTGTATAGATTTTAGTGTATTTACAGAGTTATGGGAATATCACCACTGTATAATTCTAGAACATGTTCATCATTCCCAGAGAAACCCCATACCATTATCAGTCATGCCCCATTCCTCCCCCTGATTCCTGGGCAGCCCTTAATCTGCTTTCTGTCTCCATGGATCTGCCTGTTCTGGACATTTTATGTAAATGGAACCATAAAACATGTGGTGATTTACAACTGGCTTCTCTCATTGAGCATAATGTTGAAAGCACTGTTTTTATAGCCCAAAAATAAAAGGGAAATACTCTAAAGATGGATCAACAAATGCATGGGCACATTTTTTATATATTCATACAATGAAATAATATTCGTCTCTGAACATGCATGATTTAGCGATACACCCGTTGTCTCTGATGGGTCTCAAGAATCATAGTGAGAAAAATAAGCCAGCCGCAGAGTTCACGAAGACCAGGAATCGGCATACTGTGGGTGACAGTGGTGGCGGACACGGAGGTGGGGGCGAGTGAGTGCTGGGCACCGTTCCTATGTGAGGCGGCAGGTTCATCGTGCCTGAATTAGGGACCGTTTACATAGGCTTCAACATGTGCAATGACACTACATGTTGTTTATGGGCACACACACAAGCAGTCAACATAAAAACATGCATAGAGATGATGCAGACCAAGTTTGAGGGTAGTGGTTGCCTCTGGGTGGGAGGAAAGAAGTGGCCTCAGGAGGAGGGGGTCCAAGGGGCTTGGAGATGCCTGTAGTGTTTGGTGTCTTCATTTGGGTGGCAACTCTGGTGCTCTTTCTCCCCCATCCTTTTGCCGTGCCTGATGCATTTCATAATAATTTTAAAAAGAGCAAGACTGTTACCTAGCAGTGTGTAGCGTGAGCTATAGTCGTGTTTTTAAAATGATTCATATGCATATGCTTGCGGATGTATGCACCAGGCCAGGAATGAATCCCAGGGAATCCTTAATGGGCTTCAGAGTGGGGGCCAGGATCTGGGGACCCCAGGGGAGCAGGGAGACATGCTTTTCCATGATTCTTCTTGAGTTTTTGTTGTTGTTTTTTAATTAGAGGATAATTGCTTTATGATGTTGCGTTGGTTTCTGCTGCACAGCAGTGTGAATCAGTCATACATGTATATGTACCCTTTCCCTCTTAAGCCTCTCTCCCCACTCCCATCCCATCCCTCTATGTCATCACAGAGTGCCAGACTGCACTCCCTGTGTTATATAGCAGCTTTGCCCAGCTATCGCATTTTACACACGACAGTATATATGTCAATGCTATTTCTCAATTCGTTCTTCTCTGTCCTTCCCCTACCCTTTTTGGGTTTTGTACCACATGTATTTTAACTTCCTGATTAAAAAGATAATTCAGCCTGTGTTTGTTTAAATACATTCTTTGTGTTGGTGGCTCAGAGGTAAAGCGTCTGCCTGCAATGCAGGAGATCTGGGTTTGATCCCTGGGTCAGGAAGATCCCCTGGAGAAGGAAATAGCAACTCATTCTGGTACTCTTGCCTGGAATATCCCATGAATGGAGAAACGTGGTAGGCAGTCCATGGGGTTGCAATGCAGGACCTCATCTGCCCCCAGAGTTCCTTGGGCTGCAGGGATTGTCAGCCCATATTTCAGATGGAAACACTGAGAAGCCCAGAGGTTGCTTTGTTCAGTGACTAGTGATTGGTGCAGGGGGGAATAGGGCAGCTGGTTCTCAGATGAGGAGGTCCCACCCTGGACAGTGAACATGGTTGGGGGCGGGGGGCGGGCGCCCAGGACAAAACCACCAGTCCCTCGACTCAGGATGGGGGTGCCCCTCCTTCTGGGCATTAGGCATGGCCAGATGGGCTGTCCTCAGAGGCATCGCAGCGCCCCCTGGGAGAGTGGGCCATGCACTCAGGGCCACGCAGCCACATGGTACCTTGCTGCAAAGCTGGAGGGTTGGGGGTAAGTTTATTCTTCAGGAAGGATACTGCACCACCATCATGACTAAGAGCTGTGACACTGCAACCCTGTGAGAAAGGCCTTGCGGTAAAGGGAAGCGGTACAGGGCGAGCGCGTCTCCTCGTGATCAGAAAGAAGGTAAGGGAGTCCCCTGGTGCCCTAGTGGTTAGGATTCTGGGCTGCTGCTGCCGTGGCCCGGGTTCCATCCCTGGTCAGGGAGCTGTCATCCCACAGGCTTCGCAGTGTGGCAATAAAAAGAGAAGGCAGTAATCGCCTAGATAAGGAAGGTATGGTGGCAGACTCCGGTAATTCTTTTTCCGCATGCACGCACTGTGGTGGTGAAGTCCTGAAACTCCAAACAGCAAGTCTATTAAGACAATGACCCTCAGTGGCGGGCTCCCGATGGAAAAGCAGCGGAGTCCCACGGGTGCCTGGGCTTCACAACAAAGCTGCCTCCCCGGCCCGGCAGCTCAGAGTAGGTGCGGGGACATGTCAGGGCGGACATGGGCCTCTCTGAGGAAAGGCAGACAGGGTGAGCTCTGCGTTTCTGTAGCCGCTCTCCTTGTTTCCTCCAGGGCCGGCTCCGAGGCCCCGCAGCAGCCGTCATGTCTACAACTTCCGGAGTCAGGGTCCTCGTGGGCGGGGCTGCCTCGCCCACAGCCCGCCTCCTTGCCTCCGGATTGGTCAGAAATTGCCCTGCCTGCTTCGGTTGGGCTATACGTGAAGCCGTGCTTCTTTGCCAATCATGATTGGTCCCTATGGGCATGTGACCAGCTGTCGCTTTGCCAACGTTGATTGGTCCAAGCAGGGCACGTGTCCCCGCGGTTTTTTAACCCATCTTGATTGGTCCAAGTGGGCCACGTGCCCCGCGGCCCCTTTGCCTGTAGTGATTGGTTCCTGTGGTGCACGTGGTGCACGTGGCCCGAGGGCCCAGCGTCCTCTGCGCGTTGCCCGGGTTTCAGCTCGCCGCCGGAGAGCCGGACAGTGAGGTGGTGCTGTGGGTCCGGGCTACAGTTCAGCTGGCTGCACTGAGGCCCAGGACCGTGGGCATAGGCGTCCCCAGCTGGAGGCAGCTCCGACGCCGGCCAAGCCTCAGGCGGCAGGGGTGCGGGCCGCTGCCAGGATGGCGTGCGAGGTCCCTCGAAGCCCGGCCTGGCTCCCGTGGACCCTCTGCGCCGCGCTTTCTTGCCCTTTCCCACACAGAGGCGGGCAGCAGCTCCCGGGGCTGCCTGGGGGCGCACAGGGAGGGCGCAGGCCTCGCCACCCGCCGCCGCCTCCGTGGTCCGCCTCTCTGCAAGCAGACGGCAGGACGGGCGCCTTCTTCCGGAAGCTGGGAACTGAGGGAAGTCCTCCGAGCGCCCGGTGCCGGGAGATTCGCCGTGCCTGCGGTCACCCGGAGCGGGCCCGTGGTGCTGGCGCTTTCCAGCTGCCTGTGGTGGCGAGCCCGAGGCGGGGGAGGGCGAGGCCAGGAGGCGACAGAGCCCGGTGTGTGCCCAGGGCGGCCTGCTTGGCCGCTGGTGAGGGGATTCGGGAAGTGTCTCTCTCCTCACTGGTGCCACCCGCCGCCTGCCCCTGGGGCTGGCTCTCGTTTCTGCCTGGGGCAGGACCTGACAGGTGCGAAGCTCTGGACGGAGGAGGTGCCTGGTTTCCTGGAGGTGGCAGGGCCGCAGGCGGTTATGCCAAGAGGCGCAGATAGGTGGATGGGCCTAGGGGAACCTTCCAAGGACTTTTCCAGATCAGGGGACCAGAAGACGGGCGTGGGTTGGGGAGGCGGGGCTCAGGAGGAGTCCCTAGAGGCTCAGGGGGAGGTCTCCGTCGTTGCCAGGTACCTGAGGGGTCGCAAAGAGTTGAACACGACTGAGCAAGTGAACTGAACTGAGGACCAGACGGCAGCTTCTCTGGCGTGCAGGGTGGCTGGCTGCCTCTGCGGTGGGCCCTGAGGCCCAAGAAGAAGGAGGGGCTGTCTCTGTAGACACTGCCTTTGCCCGGGCAACAGCTTGAGATAGGCAAAGCTCGTGTCTTCCTCGTGGAAGGGGCTGCAGATCGTCAAGTCCCTTAATAAGCCCATCTGAGGCGGTCTGAAGTGTTACCAAAGAAGACGGGGAGGGGTGACCGTGTGATCAGGGTGCTTCTACTCTCAACCAGGTGGTCCATGCCGTGCAAAGATAGGGGAAGAACACCTTCCAGGTTCAGCAGGTACGGAGGAAGCCCTAAGGTGGGAGTGTGGTGGGGAGCAAGGTGAGCAGGAAGGGACCACGGGGAGAGATGCGGGGTCCAGTCACTCGGCCACTGTAGGCAGAGCTGGGATTGGTGTGGCCGTTTCTGTGTGGCCTCCGTGAGTACACCGGGGCCCGCGCTCTGTGCTAGATCCTGTCTTAAGGCCTCCCTTTCTCCCACCATGAAGAGCCATGCTCTCTACGCTCCATTCTCCTGGTTGCTGCCGGAAAAAGCCGGTCACAGGCGCCTGTTGGGAGAGGGAGAGCTGGGCTTTCCTGGTGTACTGGTGGGGTGCTAAAGGTTTCAGGCCCTGCAGTTTTCCCAAGGCCTTGATGTCTTTATCAGGGCCTTTGTAGTCACATTTATAAACTCTTGTTGGAAAATGGAGCCTTTATTTTTAGCTTGCCCAGATGGCAGGCGCCAAGGCCGCGGGGAGGCAGCTGCTGCTCCCTGCCTTTGGTTTCTGTGAAGCTTCAAAGTGGTGGGGCCTGTTTGACTCCTTTTCAAACTCATTGTGTGGCTTCTTGACTCCTTATCTCATCTTTCGTTCAGCTGGCTTTCTTCTCTGCCACTGAGGAGGTTGTGAGGGGGAGGGAGGGACTGCCCCAGTTCTCACTGCAGAAGGGGGCTGCAGAGGGTGGAAGACACTCTGTCGTGGGGGTCAGATGCTGGTCAGCCAGGAACCTGCAGTTGCAAGCTGCAGAAGGTGGCGTGGACTGACAGGGGCCGCAGAAGAGCACACTGGGAAGAGCTGTGGTAGCTCAGGCCAGGGGCAGGAGAGTTTCACGGGAGGATGGCCGGGTCGCTTCCTGGGTAGGACTCAGTCTCCAGCTGCTGGACTCCACTGGACATGGCCTCTGATTTCTCTGAGCTTCCGTCTCCAGCTGGGTAAAGGAGATAACCAGCTTTGCAATACTCATCTTGTGCGATTCTGGTGGAAATTAAGCCAGGTGTTACCCATCTCTAAGCCAGGGGTCATTTTACGAATATCATGTCTGTGAAAACCTGGGATCCTGAGGTCCAGGCTTCCCTGATTCTAGCCGAGGGAATGAGGGAGCCAGATTCCCTTTGAGTTAAATGTCCCTTTTTCATGACCCCAAGCGATTCAGCTGGGAGGAGCCCCCACTTCGCCGAGCCTCCTGAGCCGCTGGCCCTTCACAGAGGCATTTGGAGGGGAGCAGAGTGATGTGTCCTTGTCGTCAGGGGTGGCTCCTGGCACCAGCAGTGCTCCTTGGGTTCTTTCCTACAGCTGGCCTTGGCTGAGGAAGCTCTAGCGCACCTCCTGTGCTCACTGTGGACCTTGATGAGACTTAGTCTCCTCATCTGTGGAATGGGGCTGTTTGTTCCCATCTCAGTGCTGTGAGACACTCGGTGCATGCAGTGCTCTGAGTGGTCCCTGGCACAGAGAGAGTGACGGTAGTTTCCAGGTGGCTGCGCTACACTCCCTCTCAGGATCGTGCCTGGAGATCACTGATTTCTGCCTTGTGCTTTGTTTCCAGGACTGTGTTCCCCTCCTGCTCTCTTGAGTTGTGGGGTTTGAAGAACACACTGAATTCTGTTTAAGCCCCTTGGCACGGAAGACTCTGAGTGGGTGGTGGCAGGAGGACTTGAGGTGTCGGGGCATCGGGACAGGTTGCAAACTGCCAGGTACAGGTGAGTGGTCAGATGTCCCTGCTCTGTCTTGCAGACCTGGCCGTTTCCAGGGCTCCATCTCACATAGGGCCTGCCTGCCTGCCCTGCCTAGCGGCCGTGGTCACTGGCTCGCCCCCTCTTTGTGCAGGAGTCCAAGAACACCTCCAGCAGAGGCCACAGTGGTGTGTGCAGTATCGCCGCCTAAGAAACCTGGCCGCCATCCCCGACCACCCCCTTCAGAGTCTCAGATGTGGGCTACATCTGTGGATTGAGATGAAAAATCTGCATATCTGGTGGGCCTTGGCCTGGTAATAGCACCGCTGATGATCTTATCAGGTGAAAAAGCCCAGACACGGGGCAGAAGAACCCAGAGACGTGCTGTGGACCTAGCACGCGGCATCTGCCTTGCCTCTGGGAGGGTCTGGCCGGCTTGCCGAGGGTCCCTGAAGATGAGGCTGCTGCTGCTCTGACCTGGTGGAAGCGCCCTGCGGACTTCCACTCATGCTGGGATTAATCTAGTTCCAGGCGGGGCGGTGGTTCCTGACACGCTTTGTACACCTCAGACCCATCTTCCAAGATGACTGAGGCTGTGCGGGGGAGCTTAACATTTTAACTGAGGAAGTGGAGACCATGGCCTTGAGAATAGTCTGATGACTTCTCACAGTTTTAAAAAAACAGACTGTGTGTTGGTTGCCATGCCTGTAGCTTACAAAAAATTCTGTGTTCTTACAGAACTTACAAAAAGTTCTGTGATGAGTGGCTTCAGTCATTAAAAACAAGCATTTTTATTTTTAACAAAATGTGGAGATGATGGAGGTGCTGCTGACTGGATAAGCATTACCAACAAGGACCACTGGGGGGCGACACAACACGGGGAAATAGGTCTCACAGATGTCGTTTTCTTTTCCTTGCAAATTCTCAACCATGTTTTTGTATTTTTAACTAAATGAAAATACTGAAAATAGTATAGCAGAGAGCACTTTTAATGGAAAATTAATTGATAACACAGTCTTATTTCAATTTTCTGTTTATTTTTAACTTAAATGACTGTGTATATTCCACAGTCTTACGATGAGAAAGGCTCTAGAGTCATGTCCAGGTCTTCTCAACATTTCATTTCTTGAGTCGTTTTTTCGCTTTTCTTTGTGCATTGATAGGGGCTTCTCAGTTCAGAAACCAAGGCACTAGAACTATTTTATCAGCTACATTAATACATTGAAGGTGTATTTACCCTCTCATTAAATATACAGCATTTGAATACAATGTGGTTTTATGCAGATCAGGTTCAAAACACCCAAGGCACACACTTTACTTTTTTTCCTCTTTTTTGTTTCTGTATTTATTTGAAGGCTCATAGTAAAATTTCAGAATTTCTATAAACAAAGAGTTCCAGAGAAGCAATGGACAATGATTGTTGTAATTTTAAACATAATGCGGTAAAGACTGAACTGCAGAAACATGTTACAGGAACAGGAAAGAAACAAAAGCACTGGTACAGCGTGGGTTAAAAACAAGTGATCGGATCCGCTGAAGTCTGAGAAGCCGGTCTGGAATCGCCCATCTGCCCACAAAGCCGGGGCAGGCCCATCTGCACGCGGCTGCCTGGGCACGTGGCGGCCGTGGGACTGAAGCCTTGTTGCGTGTGTACACGGATCGCTACAAATACACGAGACGTCCCAGTTTACTGGTTATTAAAATGCCTCAGGTAAAGTACAAATAAACGGAAAAAGTCTTCCAGTATCTATTTTTTCCTTAACAAGACAGACGGATACATTTATCTGGAAGAAGCCATTGGACAGTGGGGCTGGGGGGCGGTGAAGATCTGAGAGGAACCACTGGATGGTGTAGCAGGTGGACCTCGGGGAGCGTAAACTACAGAAGATTCACCGAGGCTGAGAATTTGGCATTGACATAGAAATGGTGGCTGCTGTTCAAGGGGAGAATGTGCCAGAGCAGAAGAAACTGCTCCAGAACTAAAGACCGTGAGTTTTCACTGATGAGACCTAAGAAGAGGTTCAATATTTAAAATATGCTTCCCTACAGTGGAAGGAATAGCCCATGTCTTCTTGGCTCAGTTCTCTGACGGAAGACACGTTCTCTTGCCCCAAGCCTTAGTGCACACTTGTTCATAAAAATCTGGTTGGCTCTGCGTCAGCCAGAGAGGCTGCCCAGCCTGCGTGCCCGGCAGCAAGGAGACAGCCAGCTGTGGGTGTGCGCGATCCTCTGCTCTGAGGAGCAAGGTCTGCACCTGGCTCTCCCGCCACGCCCTTCTGCATCCATCTCAGACAGGAGAGCCGGGCCTCGGCTCCCTCACAGCAGTGTTCACAGACGTCCGTGGTGCTGCTCTCGTGGTTCTAAAATAATGCTCGTTTCCACCTGTACAGTGAGAAAACTTGCAGGAGATGGAACCAAGGCAGAGGAGCTCACTGAAAGGATTTTCACTCTTTGGGCAGATATTATCTGGTCAGTTTCATAGAGGTCAAGTGGCTGGATTGTAAGCTTGGCAACTTTTTAATTCAGGAAGGTCTCACTGTTTGCAATCAGAACCACAACCTTAGTGCAATAGTATATTTATTTTTTCTTTTTACAGTAATTTTGGTTGCCATACAAGAGATGTTAAGAATTGGGAGAAAGTGCAAATTACAGGAGCTTGTTTTTATGTTTTTAATAAGGTCTAAAAAGAATAAAAGCACAAAAGTAACAGAAACATAGATAATGCGAACACATGTTACACAAACTATAGTGTGAAACATACTAGTTTCTAAAAAAACGAAAATTTTGTTAATGGGAAAAACCAGTATTTGTGGTCCACACAGTCATTGCCCGATCACCCTGGGTAATGCTTGCTTGTTAAATAACTCGAAAAAAATCACCATTTTATTAACTAAAGTATCACAAATGATTCACTTTGTGATATGTAAAGTTCAGCAAATCAACAGTCACGTTGAGTCATTTTTATATTATGGATTAACTTAAAATGTGCAGACACCCTGGAGAAGGTATCTTGGCAGGTATACATAATTTACATCTTGAGCAATTTTGGTTTTGTATACACAATATTACAGAAACTAGGCATGTAAATGCAATTTATTTAAATTACAGTATATAACAAAAGTGGATCTTTTTAAAACCTGGAATAAGTATTAACATAATCTTTATATGAGCAGTTTAACATCTGTTTCACCGTTGAAGAGGGGCGTGGGGTAGGGCCTGGTCCTGACGTGTTTCAAGGGGGAGAACAGTGGGCGGTGGGTCAAATGAGGAACTATTGCTTTCTGTAGCAAATCCGGTGGAGAGAGCTAGAGACCGATTCATCTTGGCAAGTGTTTTGTTGATCAGTGCAGGTTCTGATGGGTCCTGTTACTTCTCTATAGTGAGAGTGTGAACCACCAACGCGGTCAGCTTTGCTTGCTTCTGGTCAGTTGCATGTGACTCGGAAGTCTCTCTAAGGGAGTAGCAGCCGAGCCTCACCTCCTGGCTGCCCACGTCCAGCCAACCCCAACGCCCCACGCTGCCGTTGGGTACCATCTGCCCGAGGCTCCTTTCACTCTCATCCTGTCTAGCGTGTTGCCTGGCACTG
This sequence comes from Bos taurus, assembly GCF_002263795.3. Classification (NCBI taxonomy): domain Eukaryota; kingdom Metazoa; phylum Chordata; class Mammalia; order Artiodactyla; family Bovidae; genus Bos; species Bos taurus. The sequence goes on from NC_037356.1 coordinate 47,558,837, forward strand.
AGCAGAGAGGTGAGACCGGCAAAGGAGAAACGAGCCGTGGTGGGGCGCTGTGCTTACTGGGTTTCGCATCACCACCAGAGGGAAGACAGATAAGGGCCAAGTCACCATCTTATGCTTTCCGAACTGTCAGCAGCCTTAGCAGGCCACCCGTAGTATCTTGGCTTGAAACTTCTCTGGGATTATATTCATCTCATGATGGAAAAATCGAAAGTACATGGAAGTAAAACACCTTAATATTAAATTGACTTCATTCAAATACCAAGATTGACCTGCAACAGGTTTTGGAACAGAAGGCCCCAAACTCAATTTCCAATTCAGGGACATGGGGCTGGAAAAACTCTGTGTGTGGTGACTGTGTGTGTTTTTGCAGAAAACTGCTGCATCATGAATTACAACCACTTTTGAAGAAATAATTGTCCTTCGACGTTGAAGTTCTAGCAAAGATAGAAAATATAGCACAGCTCTGCTGGTTCCGATGCATCCAATAAGGTTGATTTAAAAAGGTCGTACTTTTATAATTATTCCACAGAAATAGTAGTATTAAATCACAAAAGTTTGTTTTTCTTTAACTTTCTAGCACTGAAGTGGCACAAAGGCTGCCTAGTAGACCAGCCACTTTTTTTTCCCTTAAAATATTGTGCTTATAAACTATCTGTACAACTATTTAAACTTGCAGTAAAGAAAGATTTTAAATTGCTAAATTTTACGTGTTCATTCTAGAGCTGTTCCAGACCTAATCAGACACTTGATTGTGAGCATAAAGAAAAAAAGGAAAAAAAAATTATGTTTTTATAATTAGAGATGGGCTAGGCTAGTTCTGAAATCATAATAAAAGCCAAAAACTTGACATTCTTCCATATGTGGGAGGACGTGCTGACTCCTGACTGGGTGTTCTGTGACTTGGGTGCCGCTTGCGACCTCCCGTGGAAATCAGAGGTACTGTCGCAAGGAAGGGGGCTCTGGGGGAATGGAGGGTGCAAGGCCCAGGAGAGCCTTGCCCACGCCCAGACTGCCGCCCACGAGCCCTCCCTGCTTGGCCCTTCCTTCATCTCTCTGCACCCTCGCCCTGGGTCCTGTCTGTGTGCCACGCCCACTGGGTTTTCTGAAAACCTGTTGTACTATTAAGACAAGCTGGTGGGATTCCTGGACACTCAGAGGAAAAGGGGGAAGGCCCCTCAGTACCGTCTTCCCTGGCCTCAGAGGACGAAAGGGCTGTCTCAGCAGTGATGCTTGCCCTCGGTGGGGCTCAGAGCTGGGAGGGGCCGGGCCCACCCCCACCCCCCACCCCCCAGCATCCCGCAGCAGCCATGCGCACCACGGACCTTGTGTCGTCCTGCGTGTCAGAGTGGATGCTCACCTGCTCCGAGGTCTGCAGAATTCAACACACCTTTCAATTTAAAGAATGCTGAAAGGCAGAGAAGCCCCTTCCCACGCTCCTGGACAGCCGCTCCTGGCTGACAGCTGCTTCCACCCAGGGACACACTGGCCCTGGAGCCGCACGCGGGCAGCCGGGCCTCCCTCCGCCCTGGAATCGTGACTTTGTGCTTCGACTAACTCCACGTGACATCTGTTTGGCCACTTTGGAATTATGCTAATAGACTTGCAGAAAGAAGGAAAGCTAAGCAAAGCTGGGCACGATCCCATTCAGAACAACCCATCACTGCCAAGAGCCTCAACAGGCCAGAGAAGCACGCGTGCACATCAGAGGGGCGGGAAAGGATCCTCAGAAAAGGGGAGACGCTTCTCCACCTTCCAGAAAGGGCACCGGGTATGCACGTCTGTGGGCATCTCGCTGGGAGCCACGTCCAGGAAAGAAAAGGAGCGCGTGAGCACCGCGTGCCCTCGAGAGGCCGCAGATGGAGGAGGGCCCTGGCGCCAGGCCGGGGCTGCCGGGCGCGCAGGGAGGCCGCGGGAGGTATGTGTCTAGAGTGCGGGGGCGCCCGCCTGCTGGAGCATGGCGCCCGCGCGGGCCAGGCGCGGCGAGGTCGCCGGCACGCAGGAGGCAGGCTGCGCACGCGTCCCTCTCCACCTTGGAAGGACCCCTCCCCGGTCCCTTCTTTGACAGAAACAGCCCAAAGGAGCCCACACAGAGAGCCGGGGCCTTCGGCTCAGCCACGCCACGGACACACACGCTTCTCTGGGTCCCCAGGAGACCAGCCCGCAGAGCGGGGTTGGCGCTCACCATCCAATCATCTCCGTGCAAGCCCATCTCTATTTATAACAAGGAGTCTGTGGCGGCGAGGAGCAGCCACCCTTATCTGTCCAGCAGCTGTTTGAGAGCCCTTTCTATGTTCATTCTGTGCCCGACTCGAGTCACGCCCAGATCTATGAGGTCTTCTTTCTGGAGGTTTGGGAGGTGGCTGCCGTCGATCTCATTGTCCATGAAGGCCTCTTTATGTTCACCCAGGTTTAGACTTTCCAGCCAGTCTGCCACGTCGGGTTTAGTCCACAGGTGGACAGGCTTAGTTGTAAAAGGCTTATTGGAGATTGGCTGTTGCAGGATGGAGGGGGACGGCGACCTGCTGCGTCCCACTGGGTTCAAGCCAAACAGGTCCCCGGGCGGGGGCTGGCTCGGAAGGCTGAAGACATCCGAGAGGGTGGGTGAGGGGGCCGCAGTGGCGGCAGGCAGGGGGGCGGGCAGGACCTCTTTGTTAAGCTCTGTTGGTGAGACCACAGGGCTGGGGGCGCGTCTGGGTCCTGAGTTCCTGCTCTCGTAGTCCGGGGGCCGGCTCTGCAGGGTGATGGGCTGGGAGGTCCCAGGGCGGACGGTGAAGGTGACTGTCGTGCTCCGTGTACCTGAGACGGTGCTTATGACCTCGGGGCCTCTGAAACGGCAGCAACAGAGAAAACCGTTACAAGTCTGACCACAAAGCAGACGAGGACCTGGTCTCTGGGGAGAGAGACGGAGACACCTAAACCACAGCAGGGCGTCTGAGGGCCAGCGTGCCGGCAGAGAGCGGACGCCTTGCCAGGCCAGGGGCGGGTGGGCACAGAGGGGCGGGGGTGGCCAGAAGCCAGTCCCGCTACGTCACCATGCCGCCTGAGGAGTGGCGTCTTTTGCCTCCATTTCAGCAGGAAGGTGCGGCACCCATTAGGAGACCTTTCCTCATCGCCTGTCAGCCCTAAGGCTTTCTGGCTTCACGGGACAAGGGCAGGGAAGGGCGCCTAGCAGGCCGGCCGCTGCACAGTGGGACCCGCCACAGCTCCCCGGGGCGGTTGTGGGCGCTGCCCTGTCCGATGAAAGGGTCGGGGTCGGGGCCGTCTGGCTGTGCCCTGTTTTGTCGCTGTGTGGCTGGCTGTTCTCTCTGCCCTGCATGTGGGGGTGTGTGTGTGTGTGAGTGAGGCGGCCAGTGGGTCACAGGGTGCCTCTCAGCCTCCTGGCCCTTCCCCACTGGGTGCTGCGTCAAGCGTGGAACCTGCACGTGGCCTGAAGGCGGGGCCTGTGCCGGACTCGGGCCTTGACCCTGTCCTGGGGAGAAGCATTTCCGTGGCCCAGGCGACGCCTGCAGCCGGGACGCCCATCCGCCCCCAGGCCTTCACGTGCGGTTCCCTGGAGGGCCAGGGGCTGCGGGGCTGGATGCTGCACACAGGAGACCCTGCCAAGAGCCTCCAAGGGCCTCGGTTACCGGCTGCACTGGTGTCCTGGGTGCCAGCAGGGCAGGGTGGCCCCAGGAGGCCTCTAAGGATGACGCCCCTGCCACTCAGAATGAAAAAATGGGAGCCCTGCTGGTCCAGGGTGTCACAGGCAGGGAGCGGGAGACCCCCCCGGCCCCCCGCCCCCGGACCGCAGTCATGGGGAGAGGTGTGCTGTGCACACGGCAAGGATTTAAGAAACCTGCAGATTCTGGGGCCTGGGTTGGACCGGAAGATGCACTGCAGTCCCCACTGAGGGGGCCTGTCTCCCCTCTGCTGGGGGAAGCTCACTGGAACCACTGACATGGCAGCCAGGCAGCTGGAGGGACATCCGAGCAGGGGTGGAGCAGCTCCACCCAGAGGGACCTTCCGGGGACAGAGGGCCTTCTGTGCAGTGGGTGAGCATCTCACAGGAGCACGCTGCCTCCTGCGCCTGCGGCCCTGCCTGGGCCCACCTGCCGGGGCTGTCCTGCCCGGAGGTGGCCTTGCTCGCTGGCTTTGTAAAGTGCTGCTGCTGCTGCTAAGTCACTTCAGTCGTGTCCGACTCTGTGCGACCCCACAGACGGCAGCCCACCAGGCTCCCCCGTCCCTGGGATTCTCCAGGCAAGAACACTGGAGTGGGTTGCCACTGCCTTCTCCAGGAGGCACGTTAATTCCCTGGTGAGAGCAGCTCGTTAGACCCAGGCTGCATTTACCCGTGGGTCTCTCTGAGCCAGAGGGTGGGCATTAGCACCACCCTCCCTTGGGGAACACCCCAGCCACTCCCAGGTAGCTGGGATGCTCTTTAGAAAGAGGGCTCTGCAGGCAGTCGCGCGCGTCGTCAGAAGCAGACCCACGGCTGGGCAGTGAGAGCAGGGGACAGCACAGCACGCCAGAGAGAAGGGGGCTCTGCACGCGGCACTTACGTCTGTTCAGCACGACCCTCTTCTGTTACCACCCGTCACGGGAGCAGATGGAAACGACAAGAGGGAATGGGTTGAGACAACACTGCAAAATTAATGACAATTAAAAAAAAAAAACAGCTTCTTTCGATGGATGAGATGAAAGCGAAGGCCCGGACACTAGGCCCTCTCTGGCCGCAGAGCGGGGCGGGCAGTGTGCAGCTGCCTGGAGGACAACGTCAGAGGGGCCTGACTCTGCGTGTTCAGCGGGGGAAGCTCACACATCTGCCCTGTGAGACCAGGAGGGTGCTGAGAGGGGGATGTCAGCCTCCCCGTGTGGGCCCGGGAGCTGGCTCCCTGCTGGTACCCAGACCCGGGCTCCCGGCTGCCCCCTGTCTTCCGCAGCCTGGGAGGCAGCGATCCGCACGCCTGTTCAGGGAGGCCGTGCTTTGTGTCAAGTCCGCACTGAGGGTTGAGAGGCTGGCCGCTAATAAAGGGGGCGTCAGACTCGGCTCTGTGCTTGCGGCCTGCCCACGGCCCTGTGGGGCGTCGCTACGGAAAAGAGGAACCAGAGCGTTCGCGGTGCTGCATGCAGGTTGCCCGGGGCTGGTCCATCCTGCCCTCCTCCTCAGTGGCTTGATTTACTCTCAGTTAATCAGACGGGTATTATTCACTGGATCTCCTGCTTGCGGAGACCGTTTCGTTGCTAAGCAACCACTGGGTTCCCGGGTGGAACACACAAGAATCTGTTGCCCCGATTTAGAAACAGAGACACACACGCTCGCGCACACACGCCCTCTCTTGGATTATTACTCTCTATCCTGCCTCTTCAGTCCAATCCATATGGAAACATGAGAATTAAAACAGAAATCAGGAGTTAATGACACGCTCGGAGACGTGCTGTTATTTCATCAGTCAGCACAGGTTGGCTGGGGAAGGGGAAGCCAGTGCTCAGGGGCCTTTCCATCGTGTTTACAGATGCGGTCCGGCCCCTGGACAGTGGCTGGCTGTGGGCCAGAGGCTGCCCAGCGAGGCGGCCTCGGAGTCCTGAGCCCTCTCCGCACAGCCTCCCCCCAGCATGCCCCGCCAGACCCCTGCGTCCTGTGTGCGTCCCCTTGAGCTTGTCGGATGAATCCCTGTCGTGCGTGTAAACGGCGCTTATTTCCAAACTGGTCTAAGTTCTGTCTTTATTAACATTTCTAAAGGTTGGGTGCTAAAAAGATCGGGAAGGTGGCCACGAGGGCCCTGGCAGGTCTGCGTCCTGGGCCTGGCCCGCGTGGGGGTCCTCCTGAAAACTGAGGAGTGAACTGGGGTGGGGCATGGATGTGGGCAGCTGGCGGCCCAGGTCAGGGAGTCACGCGACTTGGCCAGGCCGGCAGACGGAGCCGGACGTGGGGGCCGCGAGGCTGCCTTGAGTTCAGCGGCCCCTCCGACACACCTGTGCAGGTCGAGAAGGGGCCCGGTCTTCAGGGGGCAGTGGCCAACCCCCGACACACGTTGGCTGAGGAGTCCTGGCATCCAGGCTGGATTGCGGATGGCACTTGAAGGATAAGATGCTGCAGCCAGACCAGAAGAGCCTCTCTGCGTGCCGTGTGCAAGGAGACGCGGCGGCTCGCGTTCACCTAATTACCCACAGCTTCAGTCACTGACACTCCCTTAACATTTCAATTGCTGCTGTGAAATGATAAAACCTCCGTGACGGCACCAAGGTGATGAAAGTGCCATTAAGCGGCTTCCATTATCGAGTCGGTTCCGAAGTCTGTGCTCTGGGACCAGCTGGGCAGAGATAATTTTTTAACAACCCAAATTGATTTATTTTGAAACCAAGAGGCTCTCAGGATGATACTGCCGAGAGCCCAGTGAGGAGCCGGAGGCGCCGGCCGGGCCAGGCAGTGGGTGTGGGTGCTCAGGGCGGGCACCCCTGGGAACTGGGCAGTGCTGCCCCAACAGGCAGCCTGAACCCCCCCTCCCTTGGGGGGCCTGGAGCTCCATCGGTGCCTGCGGGAGGTGAAGGCCTGTCCCAGGCTCTTCCGGAGGACCCAGAAGAGTGAGGGGGTCCAGAGGGGCTCCTGGATGGAAGCCAGTGGGGTCCCCTGCAAGCATCCACTCACGGCTCTGGTCCTCCTCCCAAACGCCAGAGAACGAAAGCCAAACCCACACTGACCTTCCGCTCCTGTGGGAGTGCAGACAAAGCAGAGCTGTCTTGCTTTAAAACAATGCTGGTCTCCTGGCTCAAGCCCCTCTGTTTAAGGTCAAAGTGCATGTGTCAGACTCCCATCTGCCTGGGGTCTTCAGAGGGACTGCACGTGGATCTGCTCCCGGGTTTCCCTGCGTCACTGTGACCCACCGACCAAACAGCTGCTGGGTCAGCTTCACGAGACAAAAAGGCAGGTTGTGCCAAGCCTTTGTTCAAGTCCTCGAGGGCTGCCGCCATTCAGACACAGCCCTTCCCCTTGGCACGCGAGATGCTCGGAGATCCTCCACGCAGCCCCTCCCTCTCCGCTGGCCGGTTTCTTCCGGGTGGAGGACGCCTTCCGGCCCCCCAGCTTCGTGCTCGCTGGTCCCAGCGCCTGGATGCTCTGCTCCCGGGTTTTTGCCCGGCTGTATCTCAGGTGGTTCAAATGCCACTTCCTTGAGGAGGGTCACCTCCACCCTGCCCGTGGTCATGACCCGTTAGGACATCTTCATCCCTTTGTATTTGGTGCCGTGCGCTTTGGGTTTGTCTTGTTATTTCATATCCGCTCCCCCTTGAGAATATAGCTCTTCAAAGTGGCAGAGACTTCGGATGTCTCCTTGTTCAGCGAGGAATTCTGGGGCCTGGCATGGTGCTTGGCACACGGGGTGATCAGCTCCCGAGGGCCCAGGGCGCCTTGACTATGGACCTGCAGAGAGCCCCTCGGGAGGTCACGGGGATGGGCTGTGGCTCCGGGGCCAAAGGTGAGTGTCCCTCTGGCTTCTCAGCTCTGTGACTTGGAGGAACTCATCCTGCGCCCTGAAGTGAGGGGCGTGCGCCCGTGGGTCTGGAGTACCAAAGGGCTCTGAGAACGGGCCGCTGGGGTGGGGAGGTTGTCCTTGGGGTGTCGGCGCCTCTCTGGGCGCCCTGGGTCGTCCCCCGGGTGTGGGCTGGCACTGAGCCGGAGGGTGGCCGACTCCCCCAGAGGTGGCACTGGCTTGAGCAGAGCTCTGCTTCGATCTTGGTGGACGCTGTGTCCAGAGACGAGATCCTTCCTGGGGAACTCAGCCCGGGTGGCCAGGGGAGCCCCGTCTGCCTCCCTCCAGGGTGAGGGGGTGCTTCCGGATGAGGCCTGGGGAGAAGCTGCGGCTGCGCGGGAGGTAAGGGCGGCGGGCCCGTCCTCGTCGTCGTCCTGCCCGCGCGCCTGCAGTCCAGACGGTGGCAGAACCCACATCGTCCCTGATTTCTGGGGACTCGTCACAGCTGCAGAGACTCACTCAGGGCTCAGGTTCATCTTGAACCCCAGTGAGCAAGGGCCTGGGTGCTCAGCATCTTCTCCCCGACCTGGACCTGGGCTGCAGCACCGCGGAGTGGAGGAGGAACCACGGGCCAAAGCAAGGCAAGTCCGCCCCTGGTCTCCACCCTCGCAGGGGACCGGCGCTCGTGGGGTAGCTCTGGGGTGGTCAGACCGTTTCCATGGAAATGCGCGTGCACCTGTTCATCCATCCTTTGAAAGAGCGTGGCGGGTTTTCAGTTTTCCCTAGCAAGCTCATTTCTTTTCCCTCACTGGGAATTCCCTTCATCTAATTTGGTGCCTTATTTTGCCCAGGGCCGTGCACAGCTCTTAACTGTTAGATGCACTTTAAGTAGGGATGAGACATCCAGGCAGATGCGCCCTGGCTGGGAAGGTCCTGGGCTTTGGTGCCTGGCTGGCTGAAGCCCAGGCCTCTCAGTTTCTTGGTCCCACTCAGTGAGCAGTGAGCAGGGAGGAAGAGGCCACTGCCCTGGGAGCGGGGGGCAGCATGTGGAGACGCCTGGGGACCGCCCTGCAGGTTCTCAGTCATCAGATATGCACGGAAGACCTCCGGGCATCAACTGGACTCAAGGGGCTCCGGAGGCCTCAGAAGAGCCCCTCCCTGGTGAGCTCGGCCCTGCGGGTGTTAAGCTGGGTGACCCTCCTTCTAGGCTGATCCACCCAGGAGAGCGGAGAAGTGGAACCCTGAGGCAGCTCCCCAGGCTGAAGGTCTGCTACTGTGCCTTCCAGCTGAGGGCTCAAGGCCAAGGGCTCCGCCCTCTGACCCCGGTTCTCCTGTCTGCACCCCGGGGAAGGTATTCAGGCCCCGCCTCTGGGCCCGTGCTGCCCAGGGTCCTGCATCTGGGAGTGCGTAGATGTCAGTGACCGCTTGTGCCGTGTGGGCACCAGGTTATAAATAATAGAAAAGACCGTGGGGTCGATCACAGGCAGGGCCTGAACCCTTCAAGTCCGTCAGGACTCTACCAGCCGACCTCTGCTTTGAGTCCCCTCCCACCCAGGCAAGCCCAAGGGATGCCTGCCGCTGAGACCCCTCTGCCATGAACCCCGAGCAGCTCACCCAGCCAGGAGAGGGGCGGGGGAGGCCAACAGTCTGGATGCCACTGAGAGAGGCCCCGGCCTCCGGGGGCAGTGTCCTGCAGAGCACGCCGCCTCCCACACTGCCCAGAGAAGACGCCTTCTACGTCTTCCGTACCGCGGACGTCACTGCGACGGAAGCGCCGGTCAGAAGCCCTCGGCCTGGCCCGGCTCTGCCTGCCGCTGCCTGTGCCCGTGGACAGGCTGCCCGTCTCCCGGTGTCTCCATCGTCCCTTCCAAGAAATGAGTGTCACTGCCACCTGCTCCCCAGCAGCTGTTAGAAACATTATTCACCCACATCCAAGGCTTTTGTCAAAGGTGAAAGAGAGAAAGCATCTTGATTGTTGTATTTTCACGTAACCTAGCAGCTAAAGACCAGCGCTGTTCCACGACATTTCCTGGTGCTTCTCAAGTGTGTAAGACTCAAGTGTGTGCCTCTCAAGACGTGTGTGTGTCCACGTGTCTCCCAGAAGTGGGGACCCTGTAAGGACTCTGAATGCCAGTTAACAATGAGGCCCCTGAAAACAGTGCTGGTTGGCGTGTGTCTCTCTGTGGATGCTGGCTTGTCAGCACTCTGAGGACCAGCCGTGTGACCTGCTGGACCCACGTCGAAAGAGAGCTGCAAAGTCACGGCTCTGGGGACCCCAGCCTCCTGCAGGATTGCTGATAGATGGACCTGGGTGTTCGAGTCAAACGCCTTGCCCAGCAGGCGTGTGAAGAGTGACCTTGTCAGTTGCAACAGTGAAACGCGGGAGTAAAGACCAGCCGGAGGATAGGAGAACGCCGCCTGGGGGACCCGGGAAGTGGTGTGTTTTGGGCGAGGGCCACAGAGCACAGACAATGAGGGCGGGAGGCGCGGGCTCGAGTTGGGGCCTGGCAGAGCCCCGGGGCTTGGGTCTGGGACCAGCTCCCTGTGTGGGTCCCCCGTTTCAAGGAGGCAGGACCTCACGCTCTGCCAGACACTGTGGGCGCCCACGTGGGCACGACTGCATGCTCCTCTGCCATGACGCGTGCCCTGCTCCGGTGGGCTCTGGGGTCTTCACTCGGGGCACCAGGTCCAGAACCAGCCCCTCCCCAGCCTCAGACCACGAGGGAGGGGAGCAGAGCCCCTGACACACCCTCGATCGCACGCTGCCCACCGGCTGCCCACATGCCCCCTGGATGGCACACCCCCTCCCCTGAAACCTCCTGGGGGGGTTCCAGAATGGCCCTTCGGGGTTCTGGCAGATCTGGAGGACGTGGGAGGAGAGAGCAGGGCTCCTCCTTGGAAGCCACGGCGGGGACGGCTTGTGTGGCCGGGTCTCATGGCCTGTCTCTGTGTAGGGGGGCCGCGGCACCGAGTCCAGGCCGGGAGAAAGGAGGCCGACGTGGCCGGCTCCGGGCGCGCCCTCCTGGCGTCTGCTTCGGGAGTGCTGCTGTTCCCCGGGGCACTTCCTGGTCAGCGCTGGACGAGAAATGCCCGTTGAGGGCACTTACCTGGGGGCGAGGCCGGCGGGCTTGGTTCCTGGCGTTGGGTCCAGTCCTTCCCCCGGCTTTGCAGATTTCTCTCGGTTCATTTGCTGCAGGATTGAGTTTAACTCACTAATCACGTTCGCCTTTGGGCCTGAGAGAATCGGGCTTTTGACCTCGGAGACGTCCCCCCACAGCCTGGAGGTCCTTGGCTGGATGACCTTCGTGGGGCCGGGCTGGGCCCCGCCAGGCGGCGGCGGAGGTGCAGGCGGGGGGACCACGAAGCTGTCCACGTCCTCCTCCAGCAGCGCATCGTGGTAGAGGGTGTTGCCTTTGTGGATTATGGGCTTCATTTTTGGCTTGGGAGGTACTGGGGGTTTGTCAACCATGAAGGCTTGCCCGTCTGCATAGACTGTGCAGGTGTCCGCGTTCTCCCCGCCCTCGGAGGACAGGGTGGAGATGCTGGACACCGTGGAGATGGTGCTGGTCGTCTCGAGGTGGTGGTCGCTGCTGCCCCGGCTGTCCACCTCCTCGATCCCGGAGTCCGTGACGGCGTCAAAGCTTTCGGGGGGCGGCAGGAATGAGGCGGGCAGACAGTTTGAGAGACCAGCCGGCTTCTTACTGTCTGCGGAGTTGGTTGGCTGGCTGGAGTTCAAGGAAGGGGACTGGGAGGTGTCGTTTTTTTTCTGCTTGACCAGGTCTGAGAGAGCGGGGACAGAAGCAACCCGGTCATCGGGGATATCAAAACTATTGGCAAATTCCAGGGGAGGAGGCAATGGCTCTGTGAAAATAAAATCCTCGTCCAGGTCCACGGATGCCAGAGGCGGGGGAGGGATGCGGAACGGCAGGATCACCGCCTCCTCCACGGAGCCCGCCGCCACGATGGTCCTGCCGGGCGCGGTGGCGGCGGCGGCCGTGGGCTCGGGGCCTGCGGGGGTCGGGAAAGCACCTTCGGTTTCGGGGGCGCCTTCGGGCGCCTCGGATGGCAGATGGTCTGGCTGCGTTTCCGGGTCGGCTTTCTCGTCCTCTTCCTGCAGGAAGTCCTCCGGCCTGGCCGCGTCCACCGTGTGGACCATCAGCAGCCCGGCGGATTTCTGCTGGGAGGCGTCTACGATGCTGACGAGCACGCCCTTCTTGTCGTCCCTGCGCTCCTTGCCCGGGTCCGTCTCGTACTTGTTCTCCGTCTCCTGCCTCCGCAGGGGCCCCCGCCCGCTCTGCCTGCCGACCGGAGGGAAGCCCGCTTCCCCGCTGGGCCGCATTTTGGTGTCGATGTAGAGGGGCTTGTTGAGGTCGGCCTTGGGGGCCTCCCCTTTGGGGCCCTGCTGGGACTCCTTCAGGGCCCGGTCCCTTGCTGACAGCGCCAGGGCCAGCGGCGAGCTGGGGTCCAGCAGCCGCCCCGTGAGCGGGTGCACGTAGTTCTCGGGGCTGGCGATGTTGATGCTCCGGGGGGTCGCCGCGGGGCTGCCCTCCGGCACCTTGGCTTGGCCCGGGGCGTTTGGCAGCCTGCCAGCCTCACCCTGAGCTCCAGCCTCGCCCGCACCCACAAAGTGGTTCTCAGGCTCCTGGGGCGCCGGTGACGACAGAGGCTCCGCGCCGTCCTCCTCGCCAAAGCCACCCTCCTCGGGGAACTTGGAGGGGCGCGCCCGGGGGGCGGGCGGCCCGAGGCCCACGTCCTCGTCCCCCAGGTCCGTGGACAGGAAGGCTGGGGAGTTCCTCCGGGCCTCCAGCCGCTTCTCGCGGTCGCGGACAGCCCCGGCGATGGCGGCGGCGAAGGGGCTGCTGACGGTCAGGCTGTCGTCCGGCCGCAGCTGGCCAGGCTGCTCCGAGGCCTGTGGGTCGGTCTCCACACTGCTGCCCTGGCTGCTCTTGCCGCTGCTGCTGGTGGAGGGCTCCTTGACGATGATGGTGGGGATGGGGATGGAGCACGTCTTCTCGGGGCTGTCCTCCACGTTGGACTGTTTCACCAGCATGCCCTTCCGCCGGGCGGGCTTGGCTGGCACGTACACGGCCTTGCTGGCGATCTTCCCCACCTCGGAGTACGGGTTTTCGGGCATCTGGCCCCTCTTGCCGCGGAAGTTGGCCTGGGGGCCGGTGCCGCGACTGTAGAGGTCCTCGGAGTCCAGGGAGTAGCGGTCAACCTCCCGCCTGTGGTAGAGCCCCTTCTCCCGCACGATGGTGGCCACCGTGTCGGAGCGAGCGGCCGGGGACACCTTGGTGGCGGGGTTCTGGTTGAACGCGGGCTTGATTGTCCCGTAGACTCGTGGAGTTGGAGACTTGGGGCAGTTATAGGCGGTGGGGGAGGGTGGCGGTGGAGACGGGGGCACTGACTGCGGCGGGGGCGGGATGTCCTCGGAGGTGTCCGGCATGGACAGGCTTCTGGTGAACTTGAGCATTGGCGGGGCCAGAAACTGCCGCTCCTCCTCCGTTATCCCTACAAGCAGAAGACAGGTTTAAATTCACATCACGGTGAGGACAGACAGCCCCGAGATGCTCTGAGGGTGGTGTGACACGCTAAGTCTCCTCCAAACTCACGAGGAATCACGATGCACACTTGTTCACGGAACACAGCACACAAGCCACAATGTCAAGAGGTTATGTGGCCCATTCCGAGCCAGACACAGGACAGGGACCGGGAGGCCCAGAGTGCGTGCTGCTGAGTCCTGTCTGCGGGCTGTCCTGTCTGTCTCCCCGGGGCTGTCCGCAACTTGGGAGAAGCGGCTGGAGGCCAGGAGGAACGCCCCAGCCTTCCTGTCCACGGACCTGGGGGACGAGGATGTGGGCATGGGGGCTGCCTGCCCCCCGGGCACGACCCTCCAAGTTCCCCAGGGCAGCGGTGTGACCCAGGGCGGTGAGGGTGTCCCACTCCTTGGGACTGCATGTATGTGTGTGCGTGTGTGTGTGTGTGTGGGGGGGGGATGGGGCAGCTGGGATCAGGGGGCTTCTATTCCTTCAGACCTGGCCAGGGTGCCCAGGGAGGCGTTCTGGGGTCTGGGACTGAGGCTGTGAAGCTGCCCACTGGAAGCGAGAGGAAAGGGCACACCAGCTGCTACACCGGCTGAGGGAGGCGGAAGGGGCCTCGGTCCCCAGGGCGGCCTCGTCCGCTTGACAGCGGCGCATTTTGTTGCCTGACTTATCTGGGCCCCCCAAGGGTCCTGGAGTTCCTGGGCCCCAAGTAGGATGGCTGGTCAGCCCTGACCTTCTAACCAGGACCCCAGGAGTAGTATCCGAGCGAACACAGCTCCTCTGGGTCCTGAGACCCTCTGGGCTGGGCTGATAGACCTGGCGGTTCACCACGGTCCCCACTCATCACGGTCCGACTGCACAACTGGGGGTCCGTCATGAGGTCCCCACTCACGGCTGGGCCGAATGAAGCCTGTGGGGCTGGGTGAGAGGGTCCTGGGGACCCGCGGGGGAGACGGCCGTGTTGGGGCCCAGAGCTCCGGGGTGCCCTTTAGGTGGGCTTCCAGGTTCTTTCTGAGAGTTCAAATTATAAAAAACATCACCAGGACGCACTCTGGACCTGGGAAGCGGGAGGCAGACGCGGAGAGACAGGTACGCGGATCACGATGGGGGGCCATGCAGGGTTTTCAAAGCGGTAACGGAATGGAGAACTTCAATCAAAGAAGCTCCCGGGGCAGACTCCAGTAGCGTATCCCAAAGGAAACTTCTGCCCGATAAGGGTATTCCAAATCTCACACGGCTCTTGGGAGGGCATCCCAGCAGGCAGGGACACGGCCCGTGGCCCCGTGTGCCTCCAAGGAGTGATTTACGAATACGCCTTATGGAGGGAACCATTACATTCACATTACAGACTCCGAACTGTCAGGTCCACTCACCTGATAGAAAGATTCTGCTGTCTGACAGGAGGAAATCGATTGTTATTGACCAGTTCGAGAGCTGGGGCAGGAGGTGGCGTGCGCGCCGCCCTGCGGGGCCCCGAGCTCCTCGGGGCGGGGGCTTTGAGGACCCGCAGACGCCACCTCCGCCGTCCCTCATCACTCAGGTCCTGCCTGCCACGGCCCCTCTCGAACTAGCCACAGCGCCGCTGGCCGCGGCCCCGTGCTGGACACGCCCAGTGTCTGCAGGTGGCCGGAGGGCCTCTGGCATTCACGTGGCAGAGGCAGGGCTGGGCTCAGGGGGTCGAGTTGACCTCGCTCGGAACCGAGTCGGTAGGAAGCAAGTGACGTCAACAAGATGGCATCAGTGCCCTCCCCCCACAGTACCGTCCCCCCACGGAGCGAGACACCGGCCCGGCCACCCCAAGCAGTGTGTCCACTGAACGCACCCCAGAACGCGGCCGTGGCCATTTGAGGAGGTATGGGCCCACCCTGCCGGTCACTCACCACGCAGGGCAGGGGTGAGGGGATCCCAGAACCTCGCCTGCCCACCGCCACACCCCGTCTGGACTGTGGACCCTCCCCCTGCTGCTATCATCACGGATACTTGGCTTGTGAGGTCGGAGGTCATCTTGGATTTGGACTCCAGAGGGCAGGGAAGTTTCACAGGGTCAGGGGCTCCCCGGGGTGAGACTGGGGGCCTGCCCTCCAGTGGGCAGGCGTGGGGTCACCGAGGGGCCCCGCCGAGGGCCCAGGGCCACCTCTGTGGGTGCGGCCACGCTGCTTACCTATTGACTTCTGCCTTCGCATCGTACCTCGAGGGAGGCCCAGGAACGGGCCCTTTGGGCTCCCGGGGACAGTGGGCGTCATCACGGCAATGCCCTGGCGTTCGTACACGGACTGCAAACCGGAGAGCCGAGTGAGACATAGCGGACCAGCCCCCACTGTGCCCTGGCCTTGGAGCCCTGCCACCTGGCTTCCCCCAGCTGTCCTGGGAGCACCTGAGCATCCAGGACCCAGAAGGGGGCCCTCCTTGCCCTCAAAACCCTGGTGGCCCCTGCTCGGTGGAGCCAAGGTCTGCCTGACATCTCTCTGCAAGAGAAGGGCCAGGACGCATGTCCTGGAGGAAACAGCATCCGGCGCTGGGCACTGGACCCTGGCCACGTCCGCCTCCGAGGGCAGCAGACGGCAGTGGCCGCGGTGGGGGACCCCCGGAGTGCGGTGCGGAGCGAGCGAGCGTGTGGGACCCGTGGAGGCCCTGCCCTTCTCCCCTGGCCTGGGAGGAGCCTGGCACGCCCCTCCTTTGCACCGGGAGCAGATCCCCTGGCCGGCCCCCACCCCGCCTGCCGCTTCTGGATTGCAAAGCCGAGGTTGCTGGCCGGCCCCACCCGGAGGCATTGGAGGGCGACTCAGGGCACAGATGGATTAGAGCCCCAAGGACACCTGGGCGCGAGCTCTAAGGGGTCTGCTCCTCTGAGACCCCGCCTCACCGGGCTCTGGGCTCCGCCCGGCCGGTCCTGCTCTCTTGCTCGTGCTGGGCTTGGAGTCTCTGGGACAGGGTGGGTGTGGGGCTACCACGAAGGGTAGTCGCTCCCAGAGGGCCTGAGGTCGGGGGGCAGCATGAACATCCTGTTACCGTTAATGTGTATTACAGGAAACCAGCACACCAAATTAACGACACTCACGGTGTCATTGAGAAAGGTGACAGAAAGCGCACGTGTCCGTCGCTCAGCCGTGTCCGACTGTCTGCGACCCCATGGACTGTAGCCCGCCAGGCTCCTCTGTCCATGGGATTCTCCAGGCAAGAATACTGGAGTGGGTTGCCATGCCCTCCTCCAGGGAATTTTCCCAACCCAGAGATCGAACACAGGTCTCTGGCATTGCAGGCAGATTCTTTGCCATCTGAGTGTGCCGGTTCGCCATTATTAAGAAAAGGCAAGATTAAACAGAGTGAGTCAGTCTGAAGCGGAGTCAGAGAAAATACTTCAGTGTCACGGACAGCGCTGAGCTCTGGCCACAGGCTCGAAGCTGGGGGTGCAGAGAGCCATGTCTGGGACCTGAGAGAAGCAGCCTGCTGGGCTCGGCTGGCGGCCAGTGGTCTCTGCCACTTCCCAGGCAGGACGTGGCCCCTGGGACTCACGGGGGCCTGAGACCTCGGAGACGCAGGATCCCCGGTGTGTGCTAGGACTCAGCTTGCCACGAGGGTGGGCTGGGCTTCTTCCACCTGGAGGCTTGCTTTGCTCCAGGTGTCCTGTGGGAAGACCCTCAGTGCCAAGGGAGCGGGTCCACGGTGAGTGGTCAGTCCTCTGCTGCCGGTCTCCCCTGGACTGGGGTGCCCGCCTGGTGCGCTCAGATCAGGGCTCCGGGTGTGGAGGCCAGGGAGGGTGATCCGGCACCTCGCGGTCCACCCACACCCACCCGCAGCCCCTCCCCGGCCCGGCCACTCACGTTCATGTCCGCGACGGAGGGGAAGCACCGGCTGGTGGGCCGCTGCCTGATGGTGGCCACCCTGGACTCCAGCGCCACGCTCTCGGCAGCCCGGGATGGCTTGGAGGCTGGGATGATCTCCTCGGGTTTATCTGCAACGGAAACAGGACCGTCAGGATGGGCGTCAGTGACTGAGGCCCCAAAACACAATGGGGCAGGGGGCTGTTAGCAAAGTGCCCACGTGCCTTTTGCGTTTGAAGAAAGCTTTTTTCGTGCAAGTGGTATGGAGCACGCGTGCCTCAGCCACAAGCATGGACACGGACAGGACCCGGCCGCCCGCCCCGCATGTGGACAGGAGGGAGAGGAGACCCTCCCAGCCGCAACACAGCCCTCAAGGCCCTGGGGCTCGAGGGTCTTGCTTTGCTCACACTAGCGCTGCTCATTCCGGGAGGTGGGAGCTCAGTCAGCGTTGGGGATTTCTTTCTAAGAGCTCAGACCTGTGGCTCCTCTGGAAATGCAGTTGCTAGGGTCTCAGGACCCAGCACCCAAGGATGGAGGCGACTGGGCAGTGTGGGTGTAGGTAGGGGTGGGGCTCGGGAGCAGAGGCAGCCCCCCAACTCAGAAGCCAGTGGAAGTCTAGGCTTTGCTGTGTGTGTGGGGTCCCCTTCCCCCCAGAAGGTGGACCTTCTCAGTGGCTTGTGAATAAGCAAGTTGAGGATCAGTTATTAGTGATGCTTACAGCTTAAGAAATTATTTGAAAATGTAAATTTAAATGTTTGTTTTTTTTGGGGGGGGGCACCCGGCAACTGCACTCAGGCATCAGTGTCTGGAAGGGGACCCTGGTTTGCTGAGACGGGAGGTGCCCCTGGGGAGCGGGAAGCCAGTGTGAGGAGGGCCTGGTGGGACCCCGTGAAGCACTGCACTCTCCTTGCAGTCCCAGAGCGTTCTGTCCATGGCCTGAGGTCTTTTACGAGCTGAACCCCAGCCCCTTCTGGGGTCCTGTGATGCCCCACAAAACTCGTGCCGTCAGAAAGGCCCAGGCTTCTGGGGTCTTGGCAGACCCCAAGCTGCGAGGGCAGCGTTGAGTCACAGGACTGGCACCCTGGTGCTCGGTTTAAGCTGCTGCAGCAGCTGCCTTTAGCAGGGGCCATCCAGGAGGAGCTCGGCCCCTGGAAAAGTTCCCCCAGACCCCCAACAAGAGGGGCCCGAGGGGGCCAGCCCACCACCAACAGGCAGGATGCTGGCTTCTCGGGACCACGTCCTGGACCAGGGCCAGGGTCCCACAGTGCCAGCGCACCTGGCCTGGAAAGGCAGAGGGGTTCAGGCGGCGGCAGCATGGGGGGGATCCCCCAGCAATCCTCCTTGCCCTGGGACCCACAGCTCTTCCAGCCTTTCCCCCGTGGCTGTGTGGGACACAGTAAGTGTCCGCCCTTTGGGAGTCGGTCGGAAGCACCTGTGTCCGGTGGGGACCCCGCAGCCACGGTCACTGTGCTCTTGCCTGCCATGTTCCCGGGGCCAGGAACCCTCTTGCCTCGCGAGGCCCTGCGCCCACCCCCGTCCCAGCAGTGCGCCTCCTCCGTGAAGCTGGTGCCCTCGGGCCTGGGCCGGGGTTCTCTCCGGGTGGGGCTCTCACTGTTGCTGTGCTGGGCTCCCCCACCTCCTGCCCCTCCAGCTGTGGGACGCGGGGTCCTCGGGTGGCCCCCTTGACAGGTCTGTGATGACCGCAGGTCCCCCCGGCCCGTCCCCGGAATCCAGGCCCCTCACTGGCTGCCGGCCTTGTTTCTGCTGGGGTGTGGCTCTTTCTCCAGGGATGGCGGGGGCCAGGGCTGGCTCCTGCACAGGAACGTCCATCCACGGGTCTGGCCATCTTCTTGGGCCCAGCCTCAGCTTCAGCCCATGCAGCTCAGGCATGCTGCCCTTCCCCCGGGTGAGGGGATGCCCCCGTTAGGGCAAGGCCGAGTGGCTGCAGCCTGCAGGGCCTCCCGTGGGGGCCCAGTGAGGGGCTCCAGAGCAGGACGGAGTTCCTGACATAGACAGTTACACAGCTGGGTCTTTGAGACCTCCTGTCCCTAGCGGGACCCCACAAGTCCACGTCTGGGGTTTGCCCAGCTCACAGGGCTGGTCCACCCCACTGAGCAGGCTGGACCATGAGCCAGGATCCTCACAGGCCTGGACCGAGCTGGCAGACACTGTGGTCTTGGGGTCCCAGGCATGGCAGGCACTGCCAAAAGCCCTCAACGGTGGGTGTGTGCAGGGGAGGCAAAGGCGACCCTGCTGGGACTTTGGGGCGCCTTCATGCCGTTTCTCATCTTAACAAGAACCCGGTTGTAGGGGGACTGTCCCCGTCCTGCAGACTGAATAACCGAGGAGCGGACGCCTTTCGCGCTGCTAGAACTCCAGGACCGGGGGGGAGCTCGCCAAGCCCTGCCGAGGGAGGAAATCCAGGCTTGCCGTTGGATGGGGCTGCCTAATCAGGCCGATCGAGAAGTCAGCATTGTGCTCACCACACTGCATCCGAATGGGTGGTTTGGGGGTGTATTTGGAGGTGTGTCCCTGGAGCCACGGTGACCCTGAAGTGGACAATCCCGGCCTTTGTGTAAACCTTTGCCCTCTGGTCTCCATGTCCCTTACGCATTCTTTGGAGCCGGGATACACGAGAGCATCTTGTTCTGCGGGGGTTGTGTTGGGGGCTGTTATTCTGTTTCTCAGTGAGGGTGGGTTAGCGTGGTTTCTTCAATTCAGATGCAGAGGGCAGCCCTGGGCCACGTGCCCCGGGGCGTGGGCCCCTCGGGGGCTCGTCTCAAGCCTGCACAGCCCCGTGGTGCAGGGCTTCTTCACTGGCACACGAAGGCTTTTCAGGAACGCTGCGAGACTGGGTATTTGTTCCTGCTTCTAGGCTCACGGGATTATTCTGCTTCACTTACACAAGCCTGGGATTGGGTCTCTGTCGGTGCTGAGATTAGTGAGTCCAGCCCTGCGGCCTTACAGTGAAGCACTCCGAGGCCAGAGGCCACCCTGCCAACGAGGCTAAACTGTCAAGTCTTCAGAAACAATCTAGGAATGAGCTGATGCAAACACCCCGGAAGTGACCCTGTATTTTCATTTTCTAAGCAAACATATGGCATGGTGCCCACCGTCCACAGGCTGCACACTTCCTGGGTCGGGGGGTGGATGTCAAGCATTGGGGGGCAGGCCGCAGGCAGCCCCGTCTCTCTTGGGGACCAGAGCATGAGTGGGGTGCTCCTGCCTGACCCCGGAGCCCCCAGGCACGAGCACTGCCCCAAGCACAGGCTGAGTCGCCCGCGTGCCCGAGCTCCCCTGGTGGGGAAGCCCCAGGTCGTTCAGCAGACGTCACTGGCGTGGTCTGCAGGAGGGAGGCATGGAATCAAGGAGTGGAATGACACCCCCCAAGTTGGGGCAAGGAGAGGAAGCCGACGCCAGGCTGACACCAGGCACCGGTGGCCCAGTCTCCCCCCCCGGGGGAAATGGGGCGCCCACCCACTGCAGACCACCCCATGTCCCTGGAGCCCCATCTGTCCGGGGCCATGTTCTGGGCTAGATCCAGCAGCCCCGCTCCTCAGAACCATCAGGAGAGCGACCCCCACTGCTCTGGCAACGCCTGGCATGGCTAAGATTCGGACTCTCAGATCCTACGGCGATTCGGGCGGTCGCTTCACAAAATGCGTCCTAATCTCGGGGACATCCAGGAAGCCTGTCCGTCCTGGTGACCTTGAACAGGGGGTCCTGCCGGCCCCCTGGGGTGTCTCAGGTGAGAGGGCACCCGTAGGGTCTCCTCCATGACATGGTTCCTAAGGAAGCTAAGCGCTGATGGCACCAGATGGCACAGACCAGCCACTCCCGGGGAAGCGGCAGCTGTCGGCCAGCTGCCCGTCTCTAATCTTCCCAGGGGAGGCCGTGCGGGAGTGCCAGGGGCGGGGCGGGGCGGGGTGCCCTGGCCCCCGCAGGTCCAGAGCAGCGGTGAAGCTGGTCCCTCCCCGCTGGCCCGGCTTCTGCTCGGAGCCACCCCAGCCCAGTGTGGCCCTCGCGGTGGCCCTGGCTCCCCGCCAGCGGCCACGCGGACAACCTCTGGGAATGGAGCAGGTCCTCGGGAGATTCCTCGGGGACTAAGTGTGGCATCTAAGCTCAAACTCAGATTCACTTTCAACTCTCCGCTGTGCAAAGGGAGGTGGGCCCCCCAGGAGCCCTGCCTGTCCTGTGTGACTCCGCTCCCCTCCAGGAGCCCTGCCTGTCCTGTGTGACTCCGCTCCGGCCCAGGCGGCCGCACCTCCGTACTTGTCCTCTTGCCGCAGTCCGGGGGCCACTGGGGGCCCTGGGCTGGGCAGGGCCAGGCCGCACGTGCCCCCGACGCTGGGCCAGCCCGAGTCTGAGCTGCTCCTCCTGGCGGCAGCCCTCTCCACCAGCCCGATGACGGCCATGGGGTTCCTGCGGCCCACGAGCAGGGCCTCTTCTGGAAGGCACAGTGGGCAGAAACAGCGGTTCATGCCAGCTGGCCTTGGCCTTGGACCGAAGCGGGTTCAGAGGGTAACCTTCTGTGCCCCAGGCATCCGCCCCAGTGTCAAGAGGGTGATCGAGCCTGGAAAGCCCACTGGGAATCTCTGAGTGGGGGGTTGGTGGGGTGGAGGCCCAGGACCGCTGCAGAGAGAGGCTGTCGGGGTCAGCCTGCCTCGGGAGACTGTGGGTAAGAGAGGTGCGTTCTGGTGCTCCCGGACCCGAGACCCCAGATGCGGTCCCTCCGGACTCCAAGGACCACCCCCCGACCCCCGCCATCCCGGCGGTTTGCGTTCTGCGTCGTGCCTTAGTGGCAGAGCCCGGGCCTGCGAGAGGGTCCCCTCCTTTCTCTGCACTGGTAACTCTCCAGCGACCAGGCGAGAAACACCCCGCCCGTGGGCACTGCTGGCGAGGGGCATGTCCACGGGGGCCTGGCTGCTGGGGGCGGGAGGGGCTGCTCACAGAGCGGAGGCTGGGTCCTCTGCGCCACCGCCAGCCGGGGGCAGGGAGCGTGTGGCCTGGCAGTGCCCCTCCCCTCCAGTTCAGGGCAGCCTTCCTGCCCGTGGAGAGTGGGCTTCCTGGACGTTAAGGGGCAGCGGTCTCTGCCCATGGCAAAGGGCAGTCAGTGATTCGCTTGCCAGGGGCCCTGCTAGCCCGCACCCGAACCACCAGCCCGCAGGAAGGCCTCCCAGCCCCGACCCAGGCAGGCCCCACTGGACGACGGGGGACACGTCGATGACGTGGACATGACTCGGGGAGACGCAGACACGCTGGGCGAGCACAGACGGGGAGAGGCGGGGCAGACGCCACACGAGACGGGACGCGTCCTGGGCTGGGCCTCCCCCTGGAGGACCCCGAGCAGGGAGGAGACAGTACGGGTCACGACACACTCTGGACATCGAGTGAGGGCCACGGGGTGGTGGGGGCTCGCCCCTTACCCTTCTTCTTCCGGACGGAGGCTTGCAAACAGAAAGGGCAAGTGTGAGTCCCAGGGCGGCAGGGGTCGGGGCAGCGACTCCCGGGGCCCAGGTCGGGCTCCCTCGCTGAAGGCCTGATGACCGCCCACTCCACCACGGGGGCCCGTGGTCCGAGGCAGATGCAGGCGGGTGAGGGGGCGTGGTCCACTCTCCTGGGACCTGGGGGCCTGCCCTGTCTGCGGAGGACAAGGGGGTCCCCTCTCACAGCTCCTGCCCCCGCCGCAGTGGGCGTCACACACCGACAGCTCTCAGGAAGGACCCTCAGCCCTGGGCTGACGCAGCTGGAGCCCCCTCGAGAGGTGATCTGCCTGTGGGTCGTCCTGGGGGAGCCCTCGTGGCAAACGCCACCGGGTTTAGGGACGCTCACGTGGACAGTCACACTGCTGTCCCTCTCGGGGGCTGGGCCAGGCCTGGGGTGCAGGGGGTAGTTTCTGGAGAGTCTTGTTTGGACAGACAAGGTGTGGTCCAGAAGGAGCCAGCGGGAGGGGGCTCTGGTGGGGCTGGGAGGCCCCACGGCAGGGCTGCTGGTTTCTAGAAGACCTAGGCCGTTGACCCAGCTGCAGGTCTAGCCCCAGGATGCGGTGATGGGCAAGGGGCGCTCACGAGGGCTGGCCCAGGCCCTGGGAGACCATGACAGAGGAGCCGCAGATGGGGAGAGGCCATTGTGTCCTTCTTCTGGACGGAAGGGTCCAAGGGTCTCCCCCTTAAGGCTGGGCCCGGTCAGAGCCCCTGGAGAGTCCCAGACCAGCGAGGGTGCTCAGACCTCGCCCCCTTGACCGGCTGGGCCTGCGGGGGCGGGCTCTGCATCAAGGCTGGTTTTGTGCTCCTGGAAGCTGCCCTGTGCCAAGTCACAGATGCTACCCTTCTTCCCTGTCCGCCAAGCCCTCTCAGCCAAGAGAGCCTTCAGCCCCTGGCCGCTCCTGCGTGGTCAAAGCAGCCTTCTCGGGGACATGTCCCTGAGCCGTGGTCCCTGACCCGGGGGGGTCCCTGACCCTCCAGGATGGCAGCTCGCCAGCACTGGGTGCCACCCTCGTTATAAGCCATGCAGCTAGGCCAGGGGCCCACATGGCTCTGCGCGCCCTCCCCAGGCCATGACCTGGGGCCCAGCGGACACAGCCCTCTGTCCCTTCTGGTCCTCTAGAGAAGGCCCCAGCAAGCCCGGTGCCCTGGCCTGCAGCCCACCAGCCCACTGCTGTCTGTACCCGCCCCCGGGGCCACGCGCGAGAGGAAAGATCTCGCGGGCACCCTAGACCGCAGGGCTCTGCTTACCTTTATCCACTAGTGAGAGGCCCAAAAATTCAAAACAAAACAATGTTAGACGAAACAAGAGAGAGGAGGCCCAGTGGCGAAGCTCCCCTGAGCCCAGGAGGGACGCAGGGGGCCAGTGCAGGAGACCACACTCAGGGAGGCTTCCTGACGCCCTCCCGGTCGCTGGGGCCGGGAGAGGGGCGAGCGGGCAAGCGGGGGTACCATGCACAGGCTGGGGCTCTGCGAGGCCAGTCTGCGGGCACACTGGGCGCGGGGCCGGGTGGGCGGGAGCCGGCACTTACCGAGCTCCTCCAGCTCCGAGGTCATGGACTTGGAGCGCAGGGTGAGGGCCGTGGTCGGAGCTCGCTTTGGAGGCGGAGGAGCTGGGAGGGGGCGGGCGGGAGAGACGGAGTTGAGAGCCTGGCCCCGGGATGCCGCCCTCGCTCGTCCTTCCAGAAGGGTCAGGAGGGCCCTGACCTGCTGGGATGGCTCAGATGGGCCTTGCCCCGGGGCGGGGAGCTGGCGGTGGTCACAGGAAGTGCTGGAAGTTCTCACACGCGCCTCCAGCCTCCTAAGGGGGTGCATCTGGCCTGCTCCTGGCTGCCCTCTGAAGGCCTCACTCAGGCCCCGTGTCCCCCAGCTGTGACCACTCTTGGGGAGGCTCTTGGACCTCTGCCTTCCCCGGGCCCAGGCCGTGAGCTGCTGCAGTGGCCGATGCAAGTGTTTGGAGCGGGAGCCCCAGGCCCCCGTCTGTCTGCTGAGCACAGCCGGGCCTGAGGCCGGGGGGGGGGCCCTTACCTCCTAAGCGCCCTTTTCGACTTGTTTCCTGCTCTCAGTGGGGTACTGGGAGCCCTGCGGAGGGCGAGCGATGGGGCGCTCTGCAGGTGCCTGAGCCCAGGACGCAGGGAGACAGGCCCCCGCCCTGCTCGCTGCGTCCCTCGGGCAGGCTGGGGGTGGGGCGGGGGCGGGCACCTTTCTTCCGGGCGGTGTCATCCGGGTCCAGACTCCTGGTCACCGTGACCACCTTGAGGACCAGGTGGTTCCCTCCCTGGCGGATCATGGTCACGACCTGCCGGTGGCCAACCTTGACGACGTTCTCGTTGTTCACCTGCGGGGAGAGGAGGCGGGCGGTGAGCCCAGTGGAGGGGTCACAGGCGGGCGGGCCCCGTGGGAGCGAGGGTGGTCCTCAGGGAAACCGGGAGGCTGAGGCCCGGGGGCCGGCCAGGGCTGCTTCCTGGGAGTGAACGTTCCCGCAGCTGCCGGGGGACAGGACTACCTCCTGGGCGGCATGAGCCTCAGAGACGTCCCCCGGGGCAGCCCCAGGAGCAGCTTCTGGGCCACCAGCTTCACACCGAAGCCCAGCACAGGCTCCCTGCCCGGTGGGCCTTCCATGGCATGGTTAGGAGGGAACGTGACACTCGGCTGCCTTGTCCCTCGCCCAGACACCCCCGTTCCCTCCGGGCACTCCTTCCTTCCTCCTCTCTGGTCCAGAGGCCAGAAAAGACGGAAAGCTTGGCTGGGGAGGTGCTAAGGCTGATGCGTCACTCTGTTACTCGGAGGGACAACCGATCCCGGGACCCTGACCCTAGGGTCACCAGGATCATCTTGGCTGACACGCCGTCCATCAGAGCCCCTCGGCCGGGAGCTCTTGGTGCCGGTCACAGCCTGTTCGTGCCCTCTGACCCCCATCCGTCCCTACTGGGATGGTGCTTGCGGCACGAAGGCACACAGGACCCCGGCGATGTCCTGTGGGCCGGTGGGGCCTGAGCCCCCGGCACTGGGCACCTCCCAGGGCTCAGCCGGGCTGCAGGCCCCTGTGCCCACTGCCCTCCACCTCTCCTGAGCCCACGACCCTCCACCTCTCCCGAGCCCACCACCCTCCACCTCTCCCGAGCCCACCACCCTCCACCTCTCCCGAGCCCACCACCCTCCACCTCTTCAGAGCCCACCACCGAGAGGAAGGCGGGCCTGTCTCAGAGCAGGGGGCCGAGCTGCCCCTGAGCTACCTCCCCTGATCACCAGGGCTCCACGGCTCCAGCCCGGGCCCCTCCCTCACGCCCCCGGCACCAACATGCCGCCCAGATGGGCTCTGTCCCCTGCTATCCCCTCCCCCACAACTCCTGGTGTGAGCGCTGGGCATGGAGGGTGAAGCCTGTGACCACTCTGAGTATTGCCCAGGTGATTGAGGAATAAGAAGCACCCAACACCCCGCGTCCCCTGCGACTGCCTGGCCCTGTTTTGCTCTACTTCTCGGCCTGCTGTGGATTCCTTAAATGCGATCAGTGCGGTGGAGCCACAGGCTCACCAGCGTGGTGCGTCTTCGCAGATGCAACAGACACCCCAGGTGTCTTTATCGTCTGGGCCACCACGGAATCTGCAAAGACACACTGGATGGGCTTAACAGCAGAATGGATATGACAGAGAAAAGAGTGAACCTCAATACGGAAATAGAACTTATCCAATATGAAGAAAGAGGAGGTTTTCAAAAGTGAACACAGTGTTAAGCACTCGTGGGACAACATCAGAAGGTCTAAGATGATGAGAATTAGAGGCCCAGAAGGGGAGAAAGTCAAGAGTCCTAGAAAAGGGAGAAAGAAAAAACGATGGCTGAAAAGTTCCCCAACTGGGTGAAGGACATTAATGTACAGATTCAAGAAGCCCAGTGATTCCCAAAAATGATAAATATAAAGAAAAGTCAGGCCTGGGCACGTTACAGTCAATTCGCTGAAAGCCAAAGGTAACACGAAATCTTATTAACGCGGGCAGAGGAGGACACGTTACTTACACAGGAACTGTGTGGACCTCACATCAGAAACTACAGAGACAAGAAGAGCCTGGAACAATGTTTTAAACCTGTAAAAAAGTAACTGTCAACCTGGAATTCTGTAACCACTTGAAAATACAAAGAATGGGGGCAAAATAAAGACCTTTGTAAATAAATGATGAGTTATTGCCGGAGAAGTTGCTGCCAGCAGGCTTGCACTACAAACAAAGCTAAAGGAAGTTCTCTAAGCTGGAGGAAAATGACAATGAATCTTTAGAAGGCGTGAAGATATCAGAAATGATACACACCTGGGCAAAATAGAAAGATTATTTTATCCTTATTAAACAGATACGACTGTTTTAGGCGGAAATGATACTGGTCTCTAGGGCTTCTAATGTGGGTAACTGTCCGTGGGACAGTTGCAGCAGGGCTGAGGCAGACACATCTATACGGTTGTCAAGTTTTATGCTTTATGTGAAGTGTGCACTATGAATTCTGAGCGGGTGGAAGAAGTTAAGGATGTACACTGCAGTCCTGGAAGCACCATTGAAGAGAATGGAAAGAGACACAGCTAAAAGCAGATAAAAACGAGTTTTAAAAGTAGTCAAATAATCCAAAATCCAAAATAAAGCGGAAAAGGGAGAAAAGAGGAGAGCTGAAGAGCAGCACAAGGCAAGCTGAACGGCATCAGAAGTCAATGCGGTGAGACTCCAGGTAAAAAGCAGGCATTGTTTAAAAAAACACACACACCATGGAAAAGAAGGGCCCAAATATGCTGTCGGCGCACTCAACACAGATTGAAAGGAAATAAATGGGAAAAAATTCCCATAGATGGAGTGGCTATGTTACTATCTCACAAAGTAGACTTCATCCACTTTGAAAAGTGTTTTGGCAATTCCTCAAAGTTAAACATAGAGCTTACGATACGATCCAGAAACTCCAGGCCTTGTATATGCCCAAGAGGACTGAAAACACAATCACACAAGTTCCTGTACACAAAAGTTCATAACAGCATTTTTCACAGCAGCCCAACGGGCTGGAGGAATGAGCCCCTCGGTGGGCAAGAGAGCCCTCTCTGGAGTGACACAGCTTCCCAAATTAGGCTGGCAGTGATGGCTGCGCAACTCTGAATATGCTAGAATCCACTGGGCTGTGTAACTCAAGAGGCTGAAATTTTATGGTACGTAATTTATAGATCAACAAAGCTGGGACAAAAACAGACTTAAGGAAAAAAGCATTTCCAGAAATTAAGAGGGATAGTTCATAATGATACAAGAGGTCATTCACACGGAAGACGTAACAGGCATAAGCGTGTACGCACCTAGTCACAGAGCCTCAGTATAATGAAGCCCGATTTGACAGAATTAAAGAACAGGCAGCTCTTCAAACACAGTAGGAAACTTTAATACCCTTTTCTCAAATTGATGAAATAGACAAAAACATTTAAGAAGACTGCCCCCTCCCCGCCCAGATAGAGGACCTTGGGAGGTATTTTCTTGGCCCAGGTTTTCCGGACTTTGCTGATGTGCCCTGGTGTGTTCATCGCTCGTACTGGGTACTCACGAATCCCTTTCCATCAAGAACTTGCACCCCTCCATTCTAGAACGGTTCCTTCCATTATTTCCCGAACATTTCTTTCATTTTCTCTTTGAGGTACCTTTATTTAGCACACGCTGGACTTTCTAAATTATCTTTCCAACTTTCCACATCTTTCTCTTTCTGGAAGACTCTTTTTCAATTTATTTTTCAATCTATCAAAATGTTCATATCTGCTATAATATTTTTTAATTTCAAGAGCTCTTTTGTTCTCTGTTACTTTATAAAAGAGCATTTTGTTCTTAAAAGATGCAATATCTTTTATCTCACTGATCATATTAATAATGTCTTTTCATGATCTGACTCTCCCTGCATGATCTGTTTCCTCTTTCTCTTCCCTTCACAGTATATTTGTTTTGGGCTTTGTCTTTCGTATTAATTGCCTCTCACACTTCACCAGTGTGTAGTGGACCCTGACAGGAAGCGCATATTTAAGGGAACACCCCCGGTCCCCCCGCCCCCGCCAAAGGCCTGACTTCTATCCTGGCCAGTTACTCTGTGAATACTGACAAACTGATTCTAACTTTACATGGAAAGGCAAAAGACCCAAAATAGCCACTGCAGCACTGAAGAAACACAAAGTCAGGCGCCTGACATTGTCTGACTTCAAGTCTTACTATAAAACTTTACCAATCACGTATTGGTCAAAGAACAAACAGATCCACGGAGTAGAACAGCGAGCCCAGAAGTAGACCCACACAAACACAGTAACTGATCTTTGACAAAGGCACGAAGGCAATTCAGCGGACAAAAGGTCATCTTTTCAACAATGGTGCTGGAACAATGGGATACCCACATGCAAAAAAAGAAGAAAAAAAAAATCTAGACACAGACCTCACCTTACACCTTTCACAAAAATTAACCTCAAATGTGTCACAGACCTCAATGTAAAACACAAAAATTATAAAACTTCTGGAAAATAATGTAAAAGAAAATCTAGGTGACCCTGAACTTAGCAATGACTTCTTAGATAAGACACCAAAAGCACTCTCCATGAAAGGAAGAATTGATGAACAAGACCTCATTAAGATGGAAAACCGCAGAATACACTGTGAAGAGAAGGAGAAGGCAACCACAAACGGGGAGGAAATGTTTCCAGAACACACGTCAGATAAAGGACCGGCGTCCAAAATGCACAGAGAACTCTTAAAGGACCCAAATAAAAACCAAGCAAAATATCCGGACATCTCCCCAAAGAAGATACACAGGTGATCAATATCATATGTCACTGCCTAGTCGCTCAGTCGTGTCCGACTCCTTGCAACCCCATGGACTGCAGCCCGCCAGGCTCCTCAGCCCATGGGATTCTCCAGGCAAGAACACTGGAGTGGGCTGCCATTTCCTTCTCCAGTCGTATGTCATTAGGGAAATGCAAATGGAAACAACCATGAGATACCAGTATACACCTACTTGAATGGCCAAAGTCCAAGACACTCACACCACCAAACACTGTCAAGGATGTGAAGCAACAGGAACTCTCCTTGCTGGGGTAAGTGCTAAAAGGCACAGCCATTTGGTAGACAGTCTGGTGGTGATTTAGAAGACCAAACATACCATTACCGTCTGACCCAGCAGTCAGGCTCCTTGGTGACCATTCACCCAAATAAGCTGAAATTCCTGCCCACACAAGACCCTAGACGTGGACATTCACAGCAGCTTTATTCACAGACGCCAAAACTTACACACCACCAAGAAGGCTTTCAGTAGGTGAGCAGATAAATAAACTGCTACCTCCCGACAATGGACTGTTTCACAGCGATAAAAAGAAACGGGCTCTCAAGCCCCGAGAGACCCGGAGGAACCTTCAGTGCACCCGCTAAGTGAAGGAAGCCAGTCTGTAAAGGCTACATGCTGTATGATGCCAACTACATCACATGCTGGAAACAGCAAAACTATGAAGACCACAAAAAGATCAGGGGTTGCCAGTGCTCGGGAGGAGGGAGGGATAAACAGGTGGAGCGCAGGGGAGTTTTAGAGCCATGACACAGTTACTCTGTGCAGGACTGCAATGGTGGCATCTGTCCAAGTCCAGAGAGGGAGAGGGGGAAGAGGGAACCCTAATGTAAACTTCAGTTAATAATAATGTGTCAATATTGTATCAATGTTGGTTCATCAACTGTAACAAACTGTACCATGTTGGAGCAAGACGGTAAAAACAGAAATGGGTAGGTAAGGAGGAGTGAGAGGGGATGAGGGAACTCTGCACTTTTGGCTCTGTTTCTCCCTTATAAACTCAAAACCTGCTTAAAATAAAAGTAGAGTCACAGATGAGAAAACAAACATGCCTGCCAGGGGGTGAAGCAGGGACGGGTACATTGGCAGATGTGATTGACAAGTGCCCACTACTACACTGGAGTGGGTTGCCATGCCCTCCTCCAGGGGATCTTCCCACCCCGTGGATCGAACCCAGGTCTCCCGCATTGCAGGTGGATTCTTTACTGTCTGAGCCACCAGGGAAGCCCATGTGTTTGATAGATCTCTAATAAGGACCTGCTGTACAGCACAGGGAACTCTACTCAACACTCCGTAATAGCCTATGCAGGAAAAGAATCTTAGAAAGCGTGGATACATGTGTATGTGTAACTGACTCATTTGGCTGTACATCTGGAACTAATACAACATCGTAAATCAACTATACTCCAATAATTTTTTTTTAATTGCTCAGAGAAACAGCCTATTAATTAAAAGGAAGCTCATTTCTACATTTTCTATTATGGAATGTTGTCCTATGAGTGACCAAGAGCAGAGAGACTGTTCTTCCGTATCACCAAGGCCTCATCAGCCAGTGGCAGCATCATCAGGTGGGCGGTTCCAGCACCTCCAAGCTGCCCCCCAACCCTCACGGGTCCTCCTGGCGCAAGCCCCAGCTTCCTCTCACCCTGCCTGAGAGCAGTCCAGGCAGCTCTGTGTGAAAAGACAGAGTCTCGCACTAAAAGCACAGCCACAATACTATTATCGCAGCTAAAAGGTAGCCCTCATCCCATGGGTCAGGAAGTATCCCATCAGGGCTAGAGGGCTTCCCAGCTGTCTCGCAAGTGTCCCCAAGACGACAGCCGCTTCACCGGGACCAGGAGCCAGACACTGCGTTGGGTGGCGTGACTGCGAAGTCTTTTTCACTCTGCAGCCTCCCCGGTTCCTCTTTTATTCCCTCCCGGTCCGTTTGCTGAAGCAAGGGAGCCGTCACCCCTCTTGGTTTTGTTGACTGTGTGCCTCTGTCTTCTGTTTGCCTGTGCTTTGCGGGCTGGAGGCTGGGACCCGCTTCAGGCCTGCTTTGTGTCAGGCGGACGTCACACGTGGGGCTGTGTGCCCCCATCGGAGCCCCCCGAGTGTCGGCTCGAGGCTTTCTGGGATGTTAAAGCTTATGGATGGGTTTGCGCACGGTCAGCCTGATCCCCGCCCTGTTAGTTGATCAGTAACATTTCTAGCAGCCGCCGACGGTCACTGCCTGGATCATTTACTGCCCGGGGGCTGTAAAATGCTGATATTCTACTTAGGGTGTTCCTTCTCCATTTATCATTTGGAATAATCTGTAAAGAGAAACTTCCCCTTCTCAACTGTTTGACTGCCCCGAGGGGCAGTTTCTTTAAGAAGGGCAAGATGCATGCCTCATTCTTCCTTTCTATTTGCCAGTTTCCAGAGTAATGAACGTGCTCCTTCAAGTGACCCATTCTCGAATGTAAACTGGTACACCCTCTGTGGAGAACAGGATGAAGAGTCCTTAAAAAACTAAAAATGGTCACGTGGTCCTGCAGTCTCGCTCCAGGGGATGTACCTGGAGAAAACCATAATCCAAAGAGACACATTCACCCCGTGCTCACTGCAGCATTCACAGTAGCCAGGACATGGAAGCAGCCTGCGTGTCCTCTGACAGAGGGATGGGTAAAGATGATGTGGCACATATACACAACGGACTATTGTTCAGCCATAAAAGAACGAAATAATGCCATCTGCAACCACATGGACGGACCTAGAGACTGTCACACTCGGTGAAGTATGTAGGTCAGACAGAGACCTACACCAGTGAGAGTACTCACACGTGCGATCTAATTTAAAAATGGAACAAACGAACTTACCATCTACAAAAACAGAAGCAGACACACAGACGTCGAAAGCAAACTCACGGTTACCAAAGGGGAACATGGGGCTGGGCGGTAAGCAGAAGCTTGCGATAAACACACACACACACATGCACGCACACACACACTACTATACGTAAGACAGATATCCAACAAGGACCTACGGTCTAGCACCGAGAACTCTCCTCACTATTCGGTGACAATCAACATGGGAAAAGAGACTAAAGAAGAACGGATGCATGTGTCTGCATAACTGAACCCCTGAAACTAACACAGCACTGCAGACCAACAATACTCCAGTAGAAATTTAAAAAGAAAGCAACCCATTCTTAAAAAGTGTCATGATGAATTCAGGGATGTTTAAAAAAACCCTATTTAATACATCTGAATCCGTTGCAATTACTATGTTTTGTGTTTAAACACACTTTTGATTTTATAATGGTTTTAGATTTAGAGAAAAATTGTGATCATACAGCAGGGAATCCCTCGCCCCGACCCCATGTCCCCTGTTACAAACATGTTACATAAAGATGGTACTTTTGTCACAATCAGTTGACCAATACAGATACACTGTTACTTATTAAAGCCCACATTTAATTCAGATTTCCTTAATTGTTACCCAGGGTCCCTTTCCTGCTCCAGGGTCCCACTCAGGGCAACATGGGGCGTTTAGGCTCCTCTGGGCCGTGACGAAGATCATGGCATCCAGTCCCACCACTTCATGGGAAATAGATGGGGAAACAGTGTCAGGCTTTA
The DNA here is from genome assembly GCF_002263795.3 of Bos taurus. Classification (NCBI taxonomy): domain Eukaryota; kingdom Metazoa; phylum Chordata; class Mammalia; order Artiodactyla; family Bovidae; genus Bos; species Bos taurus. Next base: position 47,591,551 of record NC_037356.1, read on the forward strand.
TTTTTCTGGGCTCCAAAATCACTACAGATGGTGACTGCAGCCATAAAATTAAAAGACGCTTACTCCTTGGAAGCAAAGTTATGACCAACCTAGATAGCATATTCAAAAGCAGAGACATTACTTTGCCAACAAAGGTCCGTCTAGTCAAGGCTATGGTTTTTCCTGTGGTTATGTATGGATGTGAGAGTTGGACTGTGAAGAAGGCTGAGCGCCGAATAATTGATGCTTTTGAACTGTGGTGTTGGAGAAGACTCTTGAGAGTCCCTTGGACTGCAAGGAGATCCAACCAGTCCATTCTGAAGGAGATCAGCCCTGGAATTTCTTTGGAGGGAATGATGCTGAAGCTGAAACTCCAGTACTTTGGCCACCTCATGCGAAGAGTTGACTCATTGGAAAAGACTCTGATGCTGGGAGGGATTGGGGGCAGGAGGAGAAGGGGACGACAGAGGATGAGATGGCTGGATGGCATCACTGACTCGATGGACTTGAGTCTGAGTGAACTCCGGGAGTTGGTGATGGACAGGGAGGCCTGGCGTGCTGCGATTCATGGGGTCGCAGAGTCGGACACGACTGTGCGACTGATCTGATCTGATCTGGGCTGTGACAGCTCAGACCTGCCTTGCTTTTGCTGAGCTGGACGGTTTTGAGTAGCCGCCAGGAGTTTGTGGGGTTTCTCCCCAGCGAGGAGGGCGGCGGGTCTGGGGAGGAAGTGCCCCTCCTCCACCCCCCAGGGCACCTGCCTGCTGTGGGCACCGCTGCCCTGCGCACCTGGACGAGGGGAGATCGCCAGGCTGTCCTCTCTTCAGCGCACTCTGCCCTCTTTGGAAGGAGGTCACTGGGCACAGCCACCCCCAAAGGGTGGGCCCTGAAGCCCTGGCTCTTTGAGGGGCAGACCGTCCACACACACTTGAGGGACGCTTCTGCCGGGAACTTGTCGCTTCTGCTTAGGTAGTCCTCGGGTGTTTACTTCCGTCATCAAGACCCTGCAGTGCTCAGATCGCCCCCGCTCGGGCCATCGGGAGCTGTGTATCCCCGAGGCCTCTGGTTTCCCACATCCCCGCCTTTCTGGCCCCGCAGGAAGCTCTGGGCTTCTCTCCTCTCAGGCGCCTCTGTCCCGCCTGAGCTCGGGAGGAGCGTCTAGGTCACTCCTGCGCCGGATCCGTGTGACCCTAAGCATCGTCAGCACTGCCCCTACTTGCTGATGAGACACGAGTTCAAGGCTCTGTGTGAGATTATAGATCATTTCAGCTGAGCTTTAGAGTAGCGGGATTTTCCGTCTTTGATTTTATATTTGTATCTCTTTATCTTTGCTAAAAAAATCTGGGTTCTTAATGACTGAAGCTCCAATACTTTGGCCATCTGATGCGAAGAACTGACTCATTGGAAAAGACCCTGATGCTGGGAAAGATTGAGGGTGGGAGGGGACGACAGAGGATGAGATGGTTGGATGGCATCACAACTCGATGGACATGAGTTTGAGCAAGCTCCGGGAGATCGTGAAGGGCAGGGAAGCCTGGCGTGCTGCAGTCCATGGGGTCACAGAGAGTCGGACACGACTTAGCGACTGAACAACAACAAAGAAATGACTTATTTTCTTGCCCTCTTATCTATGTACCTGTCTGTCTGTCCATCCATCCCTCTGTCTATCCATCCATCCATCTGTCCATCCGTCTAGCTACCTGGCATTTATCTATCGCCCATCATCTCTATCATTAGACAGTTTCAGGGGAACATCATCAGTATCGTTACTAACAATAAAGTTACTGAAAAAAGTGAGATTTCTTTCCATTGTGCAGTGGCATACAAACTGATACTTGAAATAATTTCCCCGTTAATGCCATTAGTTTCATTTGTGGTTATGTTCATTTATATTACTTTGGTTTTCAAAATGTCGACTTAATTGTGAAGTATTCACCCAATTTCATAATCAAATCTACAGCAATTTGACCTCAGAAAAGTCTTTTCTCTTCCTGTGCTCTACCCCGAGGAAACGTTAAATTAAAAAACATTCTTGTATAATACTTTAAGAGAATACTACCCTGTAAAATAAATGTGGTTCTTTTCTTTTTTAACCAGCACACGCAAAAAAAAAAAAAAAAACAAACCCACAACACTTGTGTGTGAGGACTGTCCTTCTGTTAAAAAGAAAAAGCACACACCTGTGTGAGCCTATCTACGTGCGTCCCCACACGCGTGTACGAGAGTGTGTGTGCACACGTGTGTACATGTGCGTGTACACCTGTGTGTCCACTCCCTACCTTCTGGTCACACGTCTCTCGCGCTCTCTCCTGCACGTGACCAGACGCCCCCAGAGGCACTGCCGGGCCGTGTGCAGCACCTGGGTCCCCTGGGGCGGGGTGGGGGGCACCCAGGGTCCAGCCAGATGCAGGAACCGGCAAGGACCAGGGGTGCCAGGCCGTGTGCAGCGATGCTTGGCTCCCCGACGGCCCCCGGGGTCCTCGCTGGTTCCTCCATCTGGCTGGACCCTGGGTCCCCCCGCCCCCGTCTCCAGGGGACCCAGGTGCTGCTGGGCCTCGGCCTGCGGGGCCCCGAGGGGCATGTCTGTCTCAGTGTGCTCTCCAGCCGCGGCCCAGGATGCTGCACTCTGGGTCTCTGAGTCCCCGTGCCCCCAGGCTCCCAAACCACGCTGCTGCGGGCTTTTCGCCCCCGCACCCTCAGCATTTATGCTGCCTGCTGACCCCCGCCCCGGGAGAAGGCAGCGCAGATGCGGCTCTCCGCTGGGCCTCGCCAGTCAGGTCCCCGAAAGCCCTGCTGTGGCAAAGACGCATGTGGGACACGACTCAGAAGGCGCCGGCGGGCAGATCCCCAACTGAGTGGGGCTGCTGCCCGCCCCTCGGGAGACGCTGCAGGCCACGTCCTGCGGGTCTTGGTGGCGGGTGCGAGCCCATGCAGGAGTTGGGGCATGATCATGTCCTCACTTGTCTCCAACCACAGTTTATTCAAACCCCAGTCTTGTCCCCTCCTGATTAGGAGGTGATCCCTCTAGAACCGGGCCCCTCCCCCAGCTCCAGGCAGGGCCTCGTTTGGGCTCAGACGCAGCCTGGCCAGACTCCCACTGTGCTCCTTCAAGGACGCCCTAAGCTCCCCCTGGCCTTGGGGAGCGCCTCTATTCCCTCAGCTGTACCATGGTCGGCCCAGGAGACAGGAGGGAGAGAGGCAGCGTCCCTCGTCCAGGGTGACTCTGCATTACCCCTCCTGGGATTCCCTCCTGGGACCACTCTGGGAGACGAGAGGGTGCCCTGGCCCCCCAGGGCCCCTCTCAGCAGCCGGGGTTGCCATGGTCCAGCGACTTCTGCTGGGGGTCTGCTCCAGCCCTGCAGTCCTGTCCCCACCCCCTGTAAAGAGGCTGCAGGCGAGACCCTGGGCTGGGAGCAGGCGGCTTCCTTGTCTTGGCGAGCCTGAGGGCCCAGCGTCCAGCACCAGCTTAAAGCCGGTGGCTTCCTCCCCACCCTGGCTGAGCATCGAGGCGTGTGGTGGGGCCGCGGACGTGTGTCCGTGTCCACTCGTGCTGGCGTGCGGTTGTGTGCGCCCATGGAGGGAGTGTCCCCCGCTTGGCCTCACAGCTCCCTGTGCAGCAGGGGGCGGGGCCTGCACACCAGCAGGTGAAGGACGACTCCAGGTCCTCAATTGAGAGCATGCTGAGTGGGCACCAGCGGGGTGTCCCTGTGCTGAGGACCTGTGCGGTTACACCACTGAGCCCCGTGGGCAGTAGGCCAGCAGCCCCAGCCTCGCCCCCCGCACAGCCTGGCCTCAGGGCCACGCCGGGTCTGACTCTGCCCACCACGGCCACAGAGAGCTGACCAGCCCAGCTCTCCATGCAGTGCCTCTCTGGTCCTGTGTGGATGACATCATGGGGAGTGTGTCTGATAAGCTGGAAGCAGCAGGCACTTCCGATGCCTTATCCGCAAATGCAAGTGGGGAGGTGAACCCTATAAAAGTGCTCTGAGATGCCCTGGAGGCTCTGTGGTCCGGTAGGCGGTGGGACTCCACTGCATGGGCTGAAGTGAATGCGCACGCACATGCAGGAGGCCTGGCAGCCCTTTTGGAGTCTGGAGGCAGCACGTGCCATGTTGGAGCACATGTTCCCCACCCGCCTACAAAGCCCTCTGTGAGGCTGTGGCTGAGTGGGGCCCAGGGTGAGAGCGTGGATGGTCCGCAGCAGGTCCCAGGCTGCAGGCAGGCCACTTGGCCACCATTCAGGGCCCAGTGACACCGAGTGTCCAAGCAAAGGGGATGCCCTGAGGAGTGTCTGGCGGGCACAGAGCTTGGGGACCCTGGAGCTGCCTGATGCCCCACCCTGCATGTGATTTCTTTTGAGAAACACCTGTTGGCTCGTGGGCCTCACGGGCCTGAGGCCCCAGTGGTGCTGCTGCTTGCCGAGACTCACGTGGTCGGGGGGAGGGACCACTTCCATTGGACTCCATGGTTCGTCCTGAACCAGCCCCAAACAGAGCAGACGGGCTAATGCCAAAGGCGGCGGCCTGGCCCGAGGCCAGGGCAGCACCCAGCCCAGGTCAGCAGCTCAGGGCGGGCTGGGAGGAGGCCGTTTCTCCCTGTTTCCCCACTTCCTGTCCAGAGCATCGGTCACACTGCGACAGCAGCGAGAGAAAGCGGCCTTGGGAGAAATGAAGTGGTTGGGGGTGACGGTGAAGGCACACGGGGCCCCCGGGAAGGACAGAAGGCTCTGCTTTTGTCCCTTCGGATGGAGCCCCCACCTGTCTCCGCGGCCTGAGGACAGCTGGCTGAAGGGCGTCTCCCCTTGACTCCCGAGCTCCGGCTCTTGGGCTGAAGGGTCCCCGTCCCTGTCTGACTCCAGGGGGTTAGGGAACAGGCATCTGTGCCCTCGGTGGGGTTGGGGGGGGGTTGGTGTGTGCTGGCCCGGGGCGCAAGGAGGAGGAATCTCTGTTTCCTCATGGGACAAAGACAGGTTGATACCCCAGGGGCGGGGAGCCACCTGGGCTCCTGAATTTGAGGACCTCCCCTCACAGGGTGGGGGTGGGGAGAGGGCGGGGCTGGGTCCCTCCCCTCCTGTCAAGCAGGAGGTAACCTCCACTTCCAGAACAACCTCAGTGGGGGCCTGAGCCATCTTACCCTGTGTGTCCCACCTCCTTGCCCCGGCCCCCTTCTGTCTCTCCAGGGGCACCTTCCCCGTGTGCCCCTCCCTGCAGTCCTGCTCGCCCCCCCGCCCCGCCCCCTTGATGTGCCAACAGCCTGGTCTCCTCGGCTGCAGGCCAGATGCCCCAGGGCCTCAGCTGCCCCAGGGGAGGGACGCTGCTCTGGCCCCTCCTCCATCTGGGCTCCCCCACCCTCCCAGGACCCCTCGCCTTAAGCTTCCCAAAGAGTGCCCAATCGAGACTCTGGTGACCGCCCCAGCAGCCACTGGGGACGGGCAGGGGCTGACCCAGGCCCGCTCCTCTGGGGGAGAGCCCCTCCCCCTCCCCGGCCTGGAACACCCCTGAGGGCCCAGGGGAGGGTGTGGGCTCAGGTGGGCCTGACTCAGGCTGGGGAATCCTAACGTGGCTGACTTATGTGTTGTGTTTAAAAGAATCATTTTGCCCTTAACGCAGAAGGGCAGTTGCTACAAAAGGCCCTCCAGGCACGTCGCCCACAGCACCGACACGCGTAATTACGGTTGACTTGGGCTTGAAAGAAGGGGCGCTGCTGGTGGAGCCCCTCTGGGGGCACTGATCATAGCAGGGGCCTCTGTGCCAGCCTCATGGCCTCCTGCAGCCCCGCCGCCTGTGACTCAGACAAGAGGTCCCTGAAGAGGGAATCTGGAGGCACCCGGCGAGCCAGCGGGCTGGGCCGGGCCCACCCGTTCTGCCGAGCCAGCTCCTGGGCCAGCGGCCACTCCTCTGCTGGCTCACGGGGTGGTGGCTGCACCACGCTGTCCCCAGGGCCGGGCCAGGCGCACGAGGGCACCGGACTCCCGGATGGAACCTCAGGGACACACTGGAGACCCAGGCTCTGTCACTGCAACCTCCCGGCGTAACCAGAGCGGGTTAAGTTCACGCACGCGTTTCCAGGTTCACGGCTAGAGAGACACGTTGAGGACCCAGCACACCTGTCCTTCCGCCTCTGTCTCAGCCATCGCCTGGTCTCAGGTAAACGCCCATGGAACACGGCCGGACTGCATGCCGAAAGGAAGGAGCTTGGTGGGGACGCAGGATCCGGTAGTGGAGACCAGGATGGAGCTTGCTCCAAAACGCACAGAATATCCGTACAGCCCAGGAACCCCTCTTCTGGGCATGTGCCCCAGAGCAGGGACTTGAACAGACACCCGTGTGCCAACGTTCGTGGCGTCGTGACTCCCAACAGCTAAATCATGTAAAATGCCCAAGTGTCCATGGATGGATGAAGGGAGAAAGGGTGGTCCCTCCATACAAGGGAATGTCACTCAGCCCTAAAAGGAGGAAACTCTGACACCTGCTGCAACGTGGACGAACCTCAAGGACCTTATGCTCGTGGAAAGAAGCCAGGCGCCAGAAGACAGCCACTGGGTGACCTGCTCACAGAAGGATGGACATTCACCGGGCGGGGGGCGGGGGGCAGGGGGCAGGGGCGGGGCTGAGGAGGGGGGAGGCCAGCGTCTAGTGGGGGCGGGGCTTCAGTGGGGGGGCGCGGGATGCAGCGGCAGGGGCGGGGCTGAGGAGCGGGAGGCCAGCGTCTACTGGGGGCGGGGCTTCAGTCTTCGGAGATGGAGCGTTGCGGAGGATGGACGGGGTGATAGGTGCACAACCGTGCGAATGACTGCACCTAAGGCCACTCAACCAGGCACTTAAAAGTGATGAAGACGTTAAGTTTCACGTTACGTGTATTTGCCACAGTTAAAAAAAAACAAACAGCAATCCCACTGCTGGGCATACACACTGAGGAAACCAGAAGGGAAAGAGACACGTGTACCCCAATGTTCATCGCAGCACTGTTTATAATAGCCAGGACATGGAAGCAACCTAGATGTCCATCAGCAGATGAATGGATAAGAAAGCTGTGGTACATATACACAGTGGAGTATTACTCAGCCATTAAAAAGAATACATTTGAATCAGTTCTAATGAGGTGGATGAAACTGGAGCCTATTATACAGAGTGAAGTAAGCCAGAAGGAAAAACATAAATACAGTATACTAACGCATATATATGGAATTTAGAAAGATGGTAACAATAACCTGGTGTACGAGACAGCAAAAGAGACACTGATGTATAGAACAGTCTTATGGACTCTGTGGGAGAGGGAGAGGGTGGGAAGATTTGGGAGAATGGCAATTAAACATGTAAAATATCATGTAGGAAACGAGTTGCCAGTCCAGGTTCGTGCACGATGCTGGATGCTTGGGCTGGTGCACTGGGACGGCCCAGAGGGATGGTATGGGGAGGGAGGAGGGAGGAGGGTTCAGGATGGGGAACACATGTATACCTGTGGCGGATTCATTTTGATATTTGGCAAAACTAATACAATTATGTAAAGTTTAAAAATAAAATAAAATTAGAAAAAAAAAACCATATATATATATACATATAGGTGTTTATTTTTAAAGGGAAAGGCATGATCTGAGGTCCGGGAACCAGGTCCCGGCTCCGTGCCCCTCCACTGGTCCCTGGGAGCTGCCCTTTGAGGCATGGTGTCATCTCTAAAATGGGCCGTGGGTGACTTCACAGGGTCCCAGAGGACCAAGGAAATGCACACAAGTGCCCCCCGAGCCTGGGCCAGGGCGGGCAATGGGGTGACCCGTGGCTGATTTCCATGAATGGACACTCTTCCCCTGACTCGGTGGGAGGGTGGGGACCCGGGCAGGCCAGGGTCCCGCTGGATGGAGCACAGCTGCGGGCATGAGTGTTAGGCTGAGGTCCCACCCGAGGGGTGGTGGACACTGTGCTTCATGCTGGTCCCCCCTGCCGGGGCCTGGATACCTGGGTGGTGTGACCGGGTGAGATCCCGGCAGAGGCGGGGCCCCGGGGAGCCCCGCCTGCACGTCACACGTCACACGGGGCTGAAAGCAACTCGCCCACTCTTGCTCACTGGCTGGCTGGCGCCACGCCGACCCGAGAGGCTTCTCGCCTCTGCTGTCCACCTGGGTGTCTCGTCCCCGTCTTGCAGCCCTGGAAGCCGGGCTGCCCTGCTTCGGGTCCTGAGCTTGCGTGGCCAGGGCAGAGGCTGGCATGGAGCTCCAAGCACTTTCCCTCCTGAGCCTCCTCCCTGAAGCTCACGGCACTTGGGCGGAAGGAGGCCCTGCCTGGCGATGAGAGGCTGCGTTGGCGTTGGCTGAACACGCGTTTCCACCTGGGTGCTGCTCTAGGGAACATCTCCAGTCCGTAAGGGGGTGAACACACTTCTGGGTGTTGGCAGGCAGGGCCGCCCGGACGACCGCGAAGGTTGCGCACTGCACGAGGGTCCCCCCTGGGTGGGGCCCCCACCCAGCCTGCACTAGCTCATCTTGCTGGGACCCCCCTCCCCCAAAGGGTGCCTTTTCCAACCTGCTTTGAGGCCGTGGACAACACTGGGGGCCTGTGTGCATTTTCCAAGGGTGAGGGCCCCCTGTCCTCTTCAGATTCTAAAGCGGGATCCCACCCAAGAAGAGGGGAAGAGTCCCCCTACGAGGGAGGCAGGCCCGGCCTAACAATCTCTCAGCCCGTACAGTCCACCTCCCACGCTAAACAGTGAGCACTCGATGGGCGTGGATAAAGGGCAGCTGCTGTGGAAAGCTATTTGAAAGTGCCTTCAAAAGTGAAACACAGGGGCTTCCCTGGTGGCCCTGGTTTCCCCTGGAGCCCGTGAGCTGCAAAAGGAGAAGTCAGTGCAGTGAGAAGCCCACACACCACAACTACAGAGAGCCCGCACACAGCAACCAAGACCCAGCACAGCCAATAAATAAACATCTTTTAAAAAGAGAGAGAGATACAAAATGTTAAAAAAAAAAAAAAGTGAAACGTACGGGACTCCCCTGGCAGTCCAGTGACCAGGACTCTGCTCCCAGTGCAGGGGCCCAGGTTCGATCCTGGTCAGGGAATGAGGGCCCACACGCTGTAACTGAGTCCGCATGTCACAATTAAGACCCGGCGCGGCCAAATAAATAAAACGTGAGCCACAGAATGACCATACGCCCCAGCGATTACCACCCGGGTCTGTCCCCCGAAGACAGAGAAGAGCGGCTGCGACATGCGTCTGCACACCCTCGTCCAAAGCAGCGTTTCACAACAGCCAAGTGGTGGAAACACCCTTGTTCAGTCCCTCGGTTGTGTCTGACTCTGCGACCCCATGGACTGCAGCACGCCAGGCCTCCCTGTCCATCACCATCTCCGATGTTTGCTCAAACTCATGTCTATCAAGTCAATGATGCCATCCAACCATCTCATCCTCTGTCGTCCCCTTCTCCTCCCACCTTCAATCTCTCCCAGCATCAGGGTCTTTTCCAATGAGTCAGGTCTTTGCGTCAGGTGGCCAAAAGATTGGAGCTTCAGCTTCAGCATAATCACGCCTTTAGAGACCCTCTTTCCAAATAGAGTCATGCCTGAGGGGCTGGGGGGTCAGGACTGCACATCCTTCTGGAGGACACAGTTTAGCCCCCAGGATCCCGGCTCAGTCACGTCCTCACAAGGTCTCTGGGAATTCTCTGGCTTGGGCACAGCTTTGCGTGCTGACCTGTGCTTGGAGCCATCACGGCCCCCTGTAGAACGACACAGCGTTTGGCCAACTGCTTCCCTGAGAAGCACAGAAGAGAGCAGAACAGATGCCAGGCCCCTGTAAGCACAGGCCAGATCGTCTGCCCTGGCGGGCCCCTCGTTAAAGAGCCAGCCCACTGACAGGCCCTCTGAGGACCCCAGTGCTGGGCACACACTCTTTGTGCCGAAGCCCTTTCACCGGAGAAAGAGACGCTAAAGAAAAAGGAAGAAACTGCAGTTGACATGAGCAATCGGCACGTGCCTCTTGGGCTTAAAAAAAGTGAGCTTTCAACACCCCTGGATCTGGTGGTTCCGTCAGGGGTACGAGGGGGCGTCCCTGGCCCCAAGATTGGGTGGTATCTGGCCCGTATCACAGCCCCTACCACCTGTTTGTCTCTCTTGCCACCAAAGCCAGGGCTGAGCCGTGGGGCCACCAAACGCCTCTCGCGGGGGCGGGGATGGGGTGGTGGCCGCTGGTGGCTCAGTGTGGCCGGGAGTGCAGACCCTGCAGATGAGCTGCCTGGCAGAGACCTTGAGGGAAGAACCCTGGTCCCCTGTAGCTCACGTCTCCCCTGAAGCCAAGGGAACCAAGGAAATAGATGTGTGGGGCTGCTCAAGCCTCCTGTTGGCTTGACGTGAGGCCCGGGACCCTGGGGGTCCAGCCCCCCGCTCCCGTCCACCTCTGGGATTCTCTGCAACGGCCACCTGGCCCCTCCGTGTTCCCCTGATTTTTTTGAGTATGCAGACCTTAGGAAAAATTGAGGGAGTTCCCTGGTGGTCCAGTGGTTAAGATCCGCCTGCCAGTGCAGGGGACACGGGTTCAATCCCTGATCCCGGAAGACCCCACATGCCTCGGAGCACTCAGCCCGTGCCCACAACTACTGAGCCCTGGCACCCTAGAGCCGGTGCTCCACAGTAAGAGACGCCGCCGCGAGGGAAGCCTGTGTGTGGCGACCAAGGACACCCCTGCTCCCCGCAACCGGAGAAGAGCCCACAGAGCAACGGAGACCCAGCGCAGCCACAAGTAAGAAAATTACAAAAAAACGGAGGTGAAATTCACATAAAGTAAAAGTCCCCCTTTGTAATTAGTGGCATTTAGTTCACCCACAGTGCCGTGCTCCCACCCCTCTGGCTGCTTCCAGAACGTTCTCACTGCCCCCAGAGTAAACCCCCAGCCATGAGCTGTCAGACCCACTTCCCCTCCCCCAGCCTCTGGGGGTTGGTTTAGTCGCTCAGTCTCGTCTGACTCTCTGTGACCATGTGGACTGTAGCCTGCCAGGCCCCTCTATCCGTGGGATTCTCCAGGCAAGAATACTAGACTGGGTTGCCATTTCCTTCTCCAGGGGATCTTCCCAACCCAGGGATGGAACCTGGGTTTCGCGCACTGCAGGAGGATTCTTTACTGACTGAGCTACGAGGGAAGCCCTGGCAATCACTACCTTATATGCTTCCTGTCTCCATGGATTTGCTCATCCTGAAACATCTCACACCCATGAAATCATACAGAAGGTGGTCTGGGCGCCTTCTCTCAGCAGCATCACGTCTTCATGGTTCGTCTGCACTGTACTGCGCGTGTCACTGCTTCAGCGCTCGTTCCGCGTGAGGGCTGCTCCACCGCAGGGACCCCCATGGGCTCTCACGGGAGCCCCGGGCGGCTAGGCCACCTCCCTGGACTCCTGCTCTGCCTCTTTGAGGAGAAGGAAGAAGGGCCAGCATTTGCCGGGCACTGTACCGAAGGCTGGGGGGCAGGAGCCCCCAAATCCTCACTGCACCCGGAAGGCAGGTCCCATCACTGTCTCTGTTCACATACAGGAGCCCACAGGGCCAAGACCACCAGGTTCACACCTACAGGGAGGGGTGCTGGGCCCCTGTGCACAGGTCAGGGAGCCGGGTGGGTGCCTTGCAGGGGGGCAACTCCAGGGCCCTGAGCAGGGGGGCCGGCGGAACCCACGCCCTCCCATGCCTCACCCCCCCACCCCTCCCCAGCACTGAATGCGGCAGGGCGGACGCTGGAGGGAAGACCAGGGCCACCAGACAGAAGGCGAGAGAGTGATGCTACAGCCCCGACAAGGCGAGAGTCGCTCAGTCGTGCCCGACTCTGCGCGGCCCCATGGACTATAAATATGATACAGTCCATGGGATTCTCCAGGCCAGAATACTGGCGTGGGTAGCCATTCCCGTCTCCAGGGGATCTTCCCAACCCAGGGATGGAACCCAGGTGTCCCGCATCCCAGGCGGATTCTTTACCAGCTGAGCCACCAGGGAAGCCCACAGTCCGATACAGTTCCTACAAATACACTCCCTCCCTCCTGTTACCCATCCATCAATCCTTCCATCCGTCCGTCTGTCCACCTATGCATTATCCACCCAGTATGTCCTCCCGTTCTGTCTTCCCATGTGTCCACCCACCCTAATTCCCATCGACCTATCTGTCTGTCTGTCTGTCCATCCACCCATCCCTCCATCCACTGGACCAGCTGATGTCTGTGAGGCCGAGCACTGGGTTACATGCTGTGAACGGACAACTGAGGAGGCTGGTCGACTGGTGGGAGCCTGGGCCATCGCCGCAGCACGCGTGCCAGAGTTCCCCGAATCCTGTACGGAGAGCCAGGCGGGCAGCCCGGCCCAACACTCAGGGGGCTCGACAGCCTGAGAAGAACAGGCAGGGACCTCGGGCCCTGGAGAGCCAGGGGAAGACACGGATACTCGCCACGGACCCAAGGAAAGGAGTGCGGACCAGGGTGAGGCTGTGTGAGCGAGGGAGCACTGGGCCTGACTCCGCAGACATGCATGCTCCCCTCCGGGGCCCTGAGGACACACCCAGCCAGCATCCCTGGGTCTGGGCCATCAGACCTATGGGTCTAGTCACCAGGGCTGAAGGCCACCCACGGCTGCCGGAGGACATCAGCCCAGGAGACCCCTGCACACCCCACCTCTGCCCGGCTTCGGGCTGAGCCGACCCCACGTGGCCGGAAGCCGGGGGGCTGGGCCAGCTGTAAATGCAGGGCGAGGCTGGGCCCGTCATGCTTCTTTTTTTGTTAAAGTTCAAGTCTGTTGGACTGTGCTGAGCATGAGGCTAGGCCTAAAATAAATCCGGAGCTGCGTCAGCGTGTGGGTTGGTTCTGCAGGCTGGAGGCCGCTCCTCGGAGGCTGGGGGCTGCAGGCGGCGTGCTGCTGTGCGGTCCCCAGGGGGCTGCCACCCAGGCCAGCTGAGCGCTTCCCCGCTCCCTGCCCCCAGGAGAGGCCAGCTGCCACCTCCCGAGAGCGCAAGGGCAGAGCAGCTGGCCCCCAGCCTGGTGACGGGAGCCTGGCGGACACGAGGCTGCACGGCCCAGGGCCTGCTCCCGAACTCAGTTCCCTGGTGAGCACTTGGAGTTTGAGCCTTCCATGTGGCTTGGGGGCCAGGCACCCTGGATTTGGCTCTGACTTCTTGGGCCAGGGAGCCACGGGGGCAGGGCGGGGCAGGACAAAGCAGACGCTGCTTCTCCCACAAGGAGACGAACATGGCCTTTCCTGAGCCCCTTCAAGGGCAGGGCTTTGGGCTGTGCCCCAGATAAAGGAGGAGCCCCCTAGATGAAGCTGGGGAAGGGACTGGGGTGTGGTCTGCTCATCTTCTCCCTCCCTCAGGGGCTCCCAAGCAGTGGGTTCTAGGGGACAGGGTTTGGAAATGTCTGGCTCCGGGTCTGCCCAGCACCCAGCCGATGGGTAGGTTCTTCCATCTCACTGTAATTCTGATGTGGCTTGGGGCAGCGATGTCCCCAGATTCTAAAGTGAATAATTTCCTGGTCTTCCTTGAAACTGTTGGGGGACGTGCAGCAGAGTTCTAGCCAAGGAGATGCAGATGCAAATCTGCTGGCACTTCTAGGAAAGTTTGGCTTCTCTAAGATAGGTGCTAATCAGACATTTCCTTTGGCCTTCTTGACTGGAATGTGGATGCTAAGGCTGGACCTTCAGCAGCTATTCTGTGACAATGAGATGATGGCCATGCTAATTCAAGCTACTGGATGCCTGACCTGTTGAACTACTGCTTGTAAGCTCAGGTGGTAAAGAATTTGCCTGAGATGCAAGAGACCTGAGTTCAACCCCTGGAACTCCCTTCTTCCTATCCCAGTGTTTCTTCCTGGAGAATTCCATGGACAGAGGGGCTATACATTCCATGGGGTCCCAAAGAACTGGACATGACTGAGTGACTACTACTTTCCACATGCTTTTTGGACTTCCCTGGTGGCTCAGATGGTAAGGAATCTGCCTGCCATGCAGGAGGCCTGGGTTTGATCCCTAGGTCAGGAAGATCCCCTGGAGAAGAAAATGGCTACCCACTCCGGTATTCTTGCCTGGAGAATCCCACGGACAGAGGAGCCTGGCAGGCTACTGTCCACAGGGTCGCAAAGAGTCAGACACGGCTGAGCGACTGACAGTGAACTACAGATTAAAAGATCAAATAACTTTCTATTTGTCTTAAAAGTGCTGTTTAACGTGGTTATCTTTAAAGTGGAAGCCAGTCCCTCACTGAGAAACCTGGTAAGGTGTTGTCCAACTCAGAGGTTCCCCATCCTTATGCCCTTGGGTTCTGACCTCTGTGACGTCATACCTGCAGCCCTGATAAGGAGCCAGAAGGATGAATCCCGACCTAGGCCAGCTCTTCAGGAAGGCTGGACTCTTTTGCCTCCTCAGCCAGGAGAGGACACCCAACCCTCCAGGACAGGTGGGGACACGACGTGTAAGCTGGGCCAGTCTGTCTGCATCTCCTTCCCACTTCCCCCAACAGGAAACCCAAGTGATGGCCCCGCGTAGACTCATTCCCATCCCTGCTGACCCCTGGATGCAGCCGGCTTGGCTGGGCGAGGCATGCCTTAGTGGGCACATTTGCTGAGTGAGTGTCTGGGAGGGACCTGTTTGCAACCTGGTCCAGGAAGCGTGTAGACGGGATGTGTGCCCAGGTGACCCAGTGCCAGGGGAAGGCGATGAAGACATGGAAGGTCAGAGGGGCAGCCTGGCAGGGAAGAGTGGGCACTGCAGACGGAGCCTTGCTGGGGAGAGTGGGGCAGCCTCCAGAGTGAAGGCGAAGCTCGAGCAAGGCCAGAAAGAGTAGGGCCGGGGCAGCCAGGCCCTGCAGAGGCTGGGGATGAGGAGCCTGGGACCTCGTCCTGTGTGTAGCAGGCAAAAGGGGAGGGTTTCCAGGGCAGATGGGGCAGTGGCAGAGTACATAAGGAGGGGCCCAAGGAAGATGAACAAGGCTAGGACTGATGCAGTGACGGTAGGCTGGGAAGGAGGGCGACAGGTTTCCCGAACTGCTTTCTAATCTGAACTCTCTAGCCTCCGCAGCCAGCACACCCCGCCCCCATGTCCCCTGAGCATCCCTCCTCGGAAGCCCCTTGCAGGGGTCTCCCCAACAACACCCGGAATTTACACCTCATAGGATGACAGGTGTCCCCCTAAAGACAGGTCTGTGCCCTAACTGGGGAACCTATGAATGTGACCTTATTTGTAAAAAGAGCCTCAGGATGGGATGACCCTGGCTCTAGTGTGGACCCTAAATCTAGTTCAGAAAACTAAGATCATGGCATCCGGTCCCATCACTTCATGGCAAATAGTGGGGAAACGATGGAAAAAGAGACAGACTTTATTTTCTTGGGCTCCAAAATCACTGCGGATGGTGACTGCAGCCATGAAATTAAAAGACTCTTGCTCCTTGGAAGAAAATCTATGACCAACCTAGACAGCATATTAAAAAGCAAGACATTACTTTGCTAACAAAGGTCCGTCTAGTCAAAGTTATAGTTTTTCCAGAAGCCATGTACGGATGTAAGAGTTGGACTATAAAGAAAGCTGAGCACCGAAGAATTGATGCTTTTGAGCTGTGGTGTTGGAGAAGACTCTTGAGAGTCCCTTGGACTGCAAGGAGATCCAACCAATCCATCCTAAAGGAAGTCAGTCCTGAATACTCATTGGAAGGATTGATGCTGAAACTGAACCTCTAATACTTTGGTCACCTGATACGAAGAATTGACTCATTGGAAAAGACTCTGATGCTGGGAAAGATTGAGGGCAGGAGGAGAAGGGGACGACAGAGGATGAGATGGTTGAATGGCATCACCGACTTGATGGACATGAGTTTGAGAAAACTCCAGGAGATGGTGAAGGACAGGGAAGCCTGGTGTGCTTCAGTCCATGGGGTCACAAAGAGTCGGACATGATGGAGCCGCTGAACTGACTGACTGACTACGGTGGACCCTACATCTAATCACGGATGTACTCAGAGACAGAAGAGGGGACGATGCAGGGGAGGGGGCCACGGGAAGATGAGGCAGAGGCTGGAGGGACGTGGCCGCCGAGCCCAGGGACACCAGGAGCTCCAGAAGCTGGGAGAGGCAGGAAGGACACCCCACCCCCTCCCCAAGCTCAGGAAGGCGCCAGCCCTGCCCACACCTGGATTTCAGCCCAGTGAACCTGATTTAGGACTTCCGGGCTCCAGGACTGTGACAGCACAAACGCCTGTGGCTTGCAGGGCCTGGCTGTGGTGTCTGCGGAGGCAACCCCGAGGCGCTCACACACACGAACGCCGAATGAAGCGGAGAGACAGGTGCGTGGCTGGGCCGCCTCGGTCCGCGGAGACCCCGCCAGCTCGGGGTTGGGGCTCCCTGGGGAGCAGGGACCGGGCAGCAGGGACCGGGGAGGGGCCGGTGGGTGCACCGGATCCCAGCCCCGGGCCCAGGAGTCCTGGTGTGACTCTCAGGTGAGTTACCTGCTCGGTGGATTTCAAACTCAGAGGGCAGGTGAAGGACTCAGCGATCGCCAAAGTGCTGACTCACTTCGGATTGGCGCCACAGCCCAGCGCTCGCTCAGCCATCTGGTCCTGGGGCCAGCCGCCCACGGGCAGGACAGGGACGAACGGAGGTGGGGGAGGGGGGATCAATGAGTCCCCCGATCTCCGCTGGGCTGAGGCCTGTGCTGGGCTGGGGTCCAGAGACACCTCCGTCCCTCGGGACCTGGTGGCCCTGCCTGTGAACACAGCCACCAGGCCCAGACCGCCTCTCCCAGTCTCCCCCGGGAGGCCCAGCTGCAACCAGAGTTGTCAAGGGATCTGTGGCCACAGTCTGCCCCAAGGGACTGGGCCCAGGACACCCAGCAGAGCAGAGCAGCCTGCCCAGGCTTCTCGTGGACAACTGGTGGGGCCTTTGGGCTGGATCAGGAAGGGGCGAGGACAGCGGGCAGCTGGACAGGGCTTTGGGGAAGCCACGCCACCCTATCCCATAAGATGACCACGGTCCTGACCCTGGCCAGTGTTGAGCTGAGACAGAAAGAGGGACCCGGGGTGGCATTTCAAAAGCAAGAGGCAGATGTGAGAGCAGGAAGCCAGGCCACTCTTGTCCCGGGGATGGGCCGTGAGAAGGAGACCCGACAGCCCCTGGGGGCCTGGGGGAAACCGGTCAGCTCCCAGCCCTGCTGCTCGAGGATCGCGGGCTCTCTTCTCTGTGCAGCTGGGGTGGGGAGGTTGACACTGACCCTAATACCCTCTACAGGGCTGCAGGGTGCCCACACGTGATATCACGTGTGAGAGGTGCTCCATGGAGAGTCTGACACATGGCTCAGAGAGGACCCACCACTCTGTGATTAGAAACGGGAAGAGCAGCCGATGCCGCGGAGACCTTGAGATGGTTCCATCCACCCCTCTAGAAACACTCCACAGCTCAGGCTTTCATGTCTTAATTGTGGTAAAATACACACAACCTAAAATCGACCACTTGAGCAGTTTTTAAATATTTAGCTCTGTTCTGATAAGTATATATTCACACTCACGTGAAACAGAACTCCCGAATGTTCATCCGGCATAAGGGAGACTCTGCCCGTTAAACAACTCCCCTCCCCTAGCCCCCATTCCCCTCCCTCCTGCTTTCTGTCTCTATGAGTTTCATGGAAATCAACCCTGAATATTCATTGGAGGGACTGATGCTGAAGCTCCAATACTTTGGCTACCTGATGCGAAGAGCGACTCATCAGAAAAGACTGATGCTGGGAAAGACTGAAGGCAGGAGAAGGGGACGATGGAGGATCAGATGGCTGGATGGCATCACCGACTCAATGGACGTGAGTTTGAGCAAGCTCCGGGAGTTGATGATGGAAGGGGAAGCCTGGCGTGCTGCAGTCCATGGGGTCGCAAAGAGTCGGACATGCTTTAGTGACTAAACAACAGCAGGGACCTCCTGTGAGTGGAACTGTACAGGATTCATCCTTTCGGGACTGGCTTTTTTCACTCAGCAGTGTTCTCAGGGTTCATCTCTGTTGCAGCCTGCGCCGGAACCCCTTCCGTCTAAGGCTGAATCCCGGTCCACTGATGAACAGACCACATCTCGTTTACCCGTTCGCCGGTGGATGCGCTCTCAGGCCAGGGCTGGCTCTTTTTAAGTGTTTATTTATCTGGCTGTCTGGGTCTTAGTTATGACATTTGGGATCTAGTTCCCTGAACAGGGGTTGAACCCAGGCCCTGCATTGAGAGCATGAGGTCTTAACCAGTAGACCACCAGGGAGGGCCCCAGGGCCGGCTCTTTATTTGAGAACATCTGTCCCTCCCACCCAGCCTGACTGAAGCCTCCACATCTCCATCAGGGACTTCCCTGCTAGTCCCGTGGTTAAGACTGCCTTCCAGAGCAGGGGCCCAGGTTGGATCCCTGTTCAGGGAACTGAAGTCCCACATGCCACAGCGTATGGCCAATAATGAAAAAAAAAATAAGTTTCCATCGGCTGAAGGCGAAGGGCAGGAACCAACAACACTTGCCCTGACCAGCTGTCCTCGGCTTCAGCAAGAGAACTGACGTGGGCTGTTCTCAGCCTGGTGGTTCCCCGGCACACCCTCTGACCTGGTCACCTCTGCACTGAGGGGGTGGGCTGGCAGGCTTGAGTGGGCAAGTGTGGGGGTCAGCCGAGGAGCAGCCCCATAGGGCGGCTGTGGACTAAGCTGGAGAGACTGCCGGGTCAGCAGGGGCAAAACGAAATTTTTCTGTAAGTTAATTAACTTATTAATATTAGTATTTTCTGCACCGGGTCTTGGTTGAAGCATGTGGGATCTGGTTCCCTGACCAGGGATGGAACCGGGGCTCCTGCGTTGGGAGAGCGAGTCTCAGCCGCGGGGACCACCTGGGAAAAGCCACCATTTCTGTCTGAAGCCACCCAGTTGGTGACCCTTTGTTACGGCTGCCCCAGGAAGCTCAGGCGGGCTGCACTCAGTCCTCCCCCCGGGGGCCCAGGCCGGGGTGCCCGACCCTCCCCGCTCCTCCAGTGCAGCCAGCAGTTCCCCGAGCAGCTGCCCCCTGCCCCCCCACAATGGCCCAGAAAGACCAGCAAACGCCTTGGAGTCGCCCCCAGAAGACCGTTTCCTGCGCCAGCTGTCCTGTATGATGAGCTCAGAGCAGACACATGAACCCGTGGGCACGTCCAGTGAGCCTGCCAGCGAACCCCCACCCCTGACCCCAGGAGCAGAGGGAGTGGGGGTCCCTAGGGGGCTTCTCAGGGCCTCGTGGGCTGACTGTTGCTGCAGGATCTGCTGGAAGGGGTCTTCTCAAGGACGACTGACCAATCATGTTTGTAATAACTGGAACCAGATGAGTGGGTGGGTGGGTAGCCAGCGCTGGGCGGCTGGAGGACCCTATCCGGAGCCCTTGAGCAGCCTGGCGGGGGCACTGGCCGAGCTCCCCCAGGGCAGGGGAGAAGGCAGAAGCCAGAAGACGAGGACCTGCAGTTCTCGACTCAGCTCAGAGGGAGGTGAGAAGGAACAGGGGCCCGATTTGTAGTTGATGGGAGGTGGTGAGCAGACAAGGACCCCTCCCTGGAAGAAGCCAGAAACAGGCTGGGTGGGAAATGCGCCCTGGCTGCCCCCTCTCAGCCGGGCGTCGAGGGTGACGGGCTGGGTCATGGCCATACTCTCTATGTCTGGGTGGGGGGCAATGGGGGCCTGGGGTTGAGGGTGATGGGCTGGGTCATGGCCATGGGGGAAGGGGGGCACTGAGGGCCCTTAGGTGGACAGTGACAGGCTGGGTCATGGCCACACTCTCCATTGTCTGGCCGAGAGGCCTGGGACCATGGTATAGTTCTGTGCCTCAGTTTCCTCATCTGTAAAATGGGGCCACCCCAGTGCCCATCTCAGAGCAGCTGTGGGGGAAAGAACGAGGCCCCAGGGGTGGAGCCCTAACATGGGACCGGCCGGCACCAGCTGCAAGTGGCTTCCCCTTGTTACAGACTGAGTGTGTCTGTCCCCCACGTTCACGTGTTGAAGCCCTCGTCCCCAGGGGGACGATGTTTGGAGGCGAGGCCTTTGGGAGGTGACTGAGGTCACGGGAGGTCACGTGGATGGAGCCCTGATCTGATGGGTTAGCGCCCTTAGGAGAGAGCACCATGTGAGCACGCAGTGAGCGCCCGCCGGGAAGAGGCCCCCAGGGCAAGGGCAGGAGGGGCCTCCCCACGTGAGTCCACAGTGGACAGCGGCCCCGGGGCCTCCCGCCTGGCCTGGACCAGCAGGCCAGCCATGGGCTCAGGATGAGGTGGGGCCACCCCTCCCCGCCGGACGACTGGGCACCACCTGCCCTAGTGACCTCCATTTCAGGAGTTTAGGAGCCCTGAGCCAGTAACTGAGGACAGGGACCAAGTGTTTATTTTTTATTCTCCCTTCAAGACCTCAGCCTGCCCTGAGACTGTCCAGCTCTGAGTCCAGAAGGGAGCCCTGGAAGCGTGGGTAGGGGGAGCCCTGGGCCAGGCCGTCACCTCTGCTGTCTCGCCCCTGCCACAGCCTTGCCGGGGCCGCGTCCTCCTGAGCCCTCGGAGACCAAGGGAAGCGCTCAAGCGCAGTCCACAGGCCTTGGGACCGACTGTCTGGCCCGAGGTCCAGAGATGCCTTGGGCTTTTTCTGGGATAGGGGTGGGCCCAGGAGGATGGAGGCGGAAGGGCTGGAGACGCTTCTCCAATGCAGAGGAAAGGCGGTCCAGATGGGCAGCCCACTGGGCAGAGGCGGTCAGCGTCGCAGGCCTGGCCCACCTGCTCCGCTGCCTGTCAGGGAGTGTGGCCGCGCCCCCATGGATGGAGCGGCCGTCCAGGGCCACTAATTCGGCTCATCTAGAGTGGCCTGGTGAGGTTGATCACCTTCTCCCCACGTGGGTCACCTTACTGAGCTCCCGTTCCTGGGCTCAGGGCTGTCCCCTGCCTCCACTCACTCCTCCGCTCACCAGCAGCCTGTGCTGGCCCGGGGCCTCGGCCACTGCGGGGCCCCACACCGCCCTCCTGGGCCGCCTCTGCCCCCAGCCCGTGGCAGAGCTGAGTCCCAGCCTCCCAGTCACAGGACCCCCACCCCCACCAGAGTGTGGCCGAGTGTCTGTGTCGACCTTGCAAGCCTGCTGGGGAGACAGGAAGGGATCATGCATGAAACCTGCATGCGGCAGGTGCTCAAGAAACAGCTACTGTCGTTCCTGGGTGCTTTTTCAGAACACCACAGTCCAACAACAATTCTCCGACTTTGGCACACCAGCTTCCACTAGAACTCAATCCTGAGTCCCTGCAGACCCCACAGGGTCCCACAGATGGCCCCTCTCCAATCTGATATCGCCCATCCAGGCCACACACACTGCACCTCGGACTGGCTGGCTAGGAGCTGGAGGTTCACATGATCCCCTTATTTGGTTCAGAAATGGCTGTCTGGGGAGGCCTTACAAATAGCTGTGAGAAGAAAAAAAGTGAAAAGCAAAGGAGAAAAGGAAAGATATAAGCATCTGAATGCAGAGTTCCAAAGAATACCAAGAAGAGATAAGAAAGCCTTCCTCAGCGATCAATGCAAAGAAATAGAGGAAAACAACAGAATGGGAAAGACTAGGGATCTCTTCAAGAAAACTAGAGATACCAAGGGAACATTTCATGCAAAGATGAGCTCGATAAAGGACAGAAGTGGTATGGACCTAACAGAAGCAGAAGATATTAAGAAGAGGTGGCAAGAACACACAGAAGAACTGTACAAAAAAGAGCTTCACAACCCAGATAATCACGATGGTGTGATCACTGACCTAGAGCCAGACATCCTGGAATGTGAAGTCAAGTGGGCCTTAGAAAGCATCACTACGAACAAAGCTAGTGGAGGTGATGGAATTCCAGTTGAGCTATTTCAAATCCCGAAAGATGATGCTGTGAAGGTGCTGCACTCAATATGCCAGCAAATTTGGAAAACTCAGCAGTGGCCACAGGACTGGAAAAGGTCAGTTTTCATTCCAATCCCAAAGAAAGGCAATGCCAAAGAATGCTCAAACTACTGCACAATTGCACTCATCTCACACGCTAGTAAAGTAATGCTCCAAATTCTCCAAGCCAGGCTTCAGCAATATGTGAACCGTGAACTTCCTGATGTTCAAGCTGGTTTTAGAAAAGGCAGAGGAACCAGAGATCAAATTGCCAACATCCTCTGGATCATGGAAAAAGCAAGAGAGTTCCAGAAAAACATCTATTTCTGCTTTATTGACTATGCCAAAGCCTTTGACTGTGTGGATCACAACAAACTGTGGAAAATTCTGAAAGAGATGGGAATACCAGACCACCTGACCTGCCTCTTGAGAAACCTGTATGCAGGTCAGGAAGCAACAGTTAGAACTGGACATGGCACAACAGACTGGTTCCAAATAGGAAAAGGAGTACGTCAAGGCTGTATATTGTCACCCTGCTTATTTGACTTATATACAGAGTACATCATGAGAAATGCTGGACTGGAAGAAACACAAGCTGGAATCGAGATTGCCAGGAGAAATATCAATAACCTCAGATATGCAGATGACACCACCCTTATGGCAGAAAGTGAAGAGGAACTAAAAAGCCTCTTGATGAAAGTGAAAGTGGAGAGTGAAAAAGTTGGCTTAAAGCTCAACATTCAGAAAACGAAGATCATGGCATCCGGTCCCATCACTTCGTGGGAAATAGATGGGGAAACAGTGGAAACAGTGTCAGACTTTATTTTTCTGGGCTCCAAAATCACTGCAGATGGTGACTGCAGCCATGAAATTAAAAGACGCTTACTCCTTGGAAGGAAAGTTATGTCCAACCTAGATAGCATATTCAAAAGTGGAGACATTACTTTGCCAACAAGGTCCGTCTAGTCAAGGCTATGGTTTTTCCTGTGGTCATGTATGGATGTGAGAGTTGGACTGTGAAGAAGGGTGAGCACCGAAGAATTGATGCTTTTGAACTGTGGTGTTGGGAGAAACTCCAGTACTTTGGCCACCTCATGAGAAGAGTTGACTCATTGGAAAAGACTCTGATGCTGGGAGGGATTGGGGGCAGGAGGAGAAGGGGACGACAGAGGATGAGATGGCTGAATGGCATCACCGACTCGATGGACGTGAGTCTGAGTGAACTATGGGAATTGGTGATGGACAGGGAGGCCTGGCGTGCTGCGATTCATGGGGTCGCAAAGAGTTGGACACGACTGAGGGACTGAACTGAACTGAACTGAACTCGATAGAATGGTTCATGGGCGTGCATGCATGCTAAGTCGCTTCACTCATGTCTGACTCTTTGCGACTCTATGGGTTGCACCCCGCCAGGCTCCTCTTTCCACGTGACTGTCCAGGCAGGAACACTGGAATGGGTTGCCATGCCCTCCTCCAGGGGATCTTCCTGACCCAGGGATTAAACCTGTGTCTCCTACGTCTCCTGCATTGCAGGAGGATCCTTTACTGCTGAGCCACCAGGGAAGCCCAGAATGGTTCATAGAACCCACGAAAGTGCTTTACTTACTATAATAAACTACCTGTTTATTATAAAGGACACGACTCAGGAACAGCCAGATGGAAGACAAAGCACGGCAGGGGGTGAGCTTCCACGCCCTCTTGGGGCCCTGCCCCAGCCCAGCTCTCTGAAGGTTCATTATGTAGGGGTGACACTGAATCACTGGCTGATGGTGACTGACCCCAGTCTCCAGCTTCCCCCTAGCCAGAGGAGGGTCTAGCTGGTGACCAGCCCCCATCTTGAAGCCTTCTGGGGTGGCCTCCCCCACCCTGCCCCCCAGAGGCATCTCCTTAGCAGGAGACACAGGTTTGATCCCTGGGTCAGAAAGATCCCCTGGAGGAGGGCATGGCAACCCATTCCACTGTTCCTGCCTGGACGGTCACGTGGAAAGAGGAGCCTGGCGGGCTGCAACCCATAGAGTCGCGAAGAGTTGGACATGAGTGAAGCGACTTAGCACGCATCTCCACAGCTGCCATCTGCCCAGACTCTGCCCGCTTCTGCAGTCTCTCCTTCAGGACGGGCCCCTCTGGGCACGCCATCAGTCCACGTTTGGGGTTCTCAGGACCCTGTCCAAGCCCTCCCCAGGGCGGGGCTGTGCAGACCCCTTGCTGGACCAAGCGGGGTCTGCCCGGGGTCTGTCCTCCTCTGCAGCTGGTGCCCCCTTCCTGGGCTGCCCAGTGGAGTGCAGAGCAGGCACCTCTCCTGCCAGCCCGAAGTCCCTCCAGCTGTGGAACCTTCTGGGCAAATCCTGCCTCAGCTGGTTCTGTACCTGCCCCATCCCACTGGGGTCCGGGCCGAGGGGCACGCCTGAGTTTTCCCACCTCTCAGCCTTGAGGATGGAACAGACCCACCCGGAAAAGAGAAACGTCCTGGAAATCCCAGCTGGCATAATAACCGACCTGAAAAAGAGCACTTATTCGGGTCTTCCTGGTGCAAATGATCTGCTAGAGGGATGCTTTGTCCTCTGAACGCTTTTTTTTTTTTTTTTTTTTCAGTATTTATTTATTTGGCTGCACCCGGTCTGAGCTGCGGCAGGTGGGAGCTTCAACCTCTGCTCCTGCACGTGGGCTCTTAAGTTGCGGATGCGACCTCTTGGTTACGGCATGTGGGATCCAGTTCCCTGATCAGAAACTGAACCCCGGCCCCCTGCATTGGGAGCAGAGTCTCAGCCACTGGACCACCAGGGAGGTCCCCTCCTAATGGTTTAGACGGACAATCAAAATGAAAACGGAGCATTAAAAGCTTTCATCTGGCCCCTGGGAGCCCACATCTGAACTCCACGGCGGGAGAGGGAAGACAAGCTTGTTATGGACTCAGGCCAGGGGGCGCTCCTGGAACTGGACGTGCCTGCTGGCCTCACAGGACGCAGTGGGCTACGGCCCACTCAGGCCCGGCCCTGGGAGTCAGCCCCTCCGACCAGCAGGGACAGCCCTGGGCAGACGCTCCGGGAGCCCCGTCTTCTTATGCTTTCTCCTCCTGTGGGCAGCAGGCAGGTGGGCGCTCCATGGCATCCAGGTGGGCCGCGTCCCTGCAGCGCCCCGGGCGTGGCCTTCAGGAAAGGCCTGCGATGCCATGCCCTGGGTTCTGGGGTCAGGGGTCCTTGTGGGTGAAAAGCGTGTCCTCGAAAGAGGTGTGTCCCACGCTAACCGTGTGAACAGGCGCTTCCCTGGAAACAGAGTCTTGGCAGACGCAGTCAGGCTGGGATGAGGGTGCCGGGGTGGGCCCTAATCCAGTGACTGGCGTCCTTATAAGAGGGGACCTTGGACACTTACACAGGGAAGAAGGTCATGTGACCACAGAGGCAGAGCCTGGTGTGATACAGCCACAGCCCAAGGACACTGAAGCCCAGAAACCGGAAGAGGCAGGAAGGACCCTCCCCCAGAGCCTCTGGCCGAGAAATCCGCACAAACAAACCTTGCTAAACTCTGCTCTCCCAGTTACTCTTTCAACATGGCCTACCCCAAACCCTGGGTCTTGTCAATTCCTTTTTTTTTTTTTTCTTGCCACGACTGGCATGTGGGATCTGAGTTCCCCAACCACAGATCCAATCCACGCCCGCTGTGTTGGAAGCATGGAGTCTTAGCCACTGGACGGCCAGTAAGTCCCCGTCTTGTCAGTTCTTCCCACAGTCATCGTTTCTTGTCTAAAAGGAATAAAACCTTCCTGCTCCGGTCACTTTTCCAGGTCTTCATTCTCTCGGGAAGACTCCCACGTCCTTGTAAGGATTCCTTACGATTTGTAGGCTTTTCTTATCTTAATCATTGTCAATTTAATGTTCAGAGCCAGCCGGGGCCCCTAGAAGGTGAAGGAAAATTCTCCCTCCCTGATGACTCCAGGGAAGTGAGCCCTCACTTGCTGTTTCTACTTTGTTCAGGGGGTTCTCCCACACCGTGAGCCCCGCTTCATGTGTGCTCCTGAAAATGAGGACTTGATGGCCCAGAAAGATGCCCCATTTACTCAGGACCTGGAACCCTCCCGCCCCGTTGAGCTGCTGGACACCAGGCCACAAGGATGACCCTTGTTGACATTGCAAATCAAGTCCATGGCTGCTATCCCCTGGGAGGAGGGTGGCTGGCTCCTCGCTGGGACACACTCTGCCCGGGGTCACTGTTTGGGGAAGTGGGGCAGCCGACATGGGACCCCCGGACTGCAGAACCTCTGCACAGGGCTGCTTCCTTGACGAGGAACAGAGGGGAGTCTCGTACGGCTGACCTTCCAGGAATTCCCTAGAAAATCGCGCCTTTGGAAGGCAGCCCATTTCCATGCATCATTAACAGCAAAACGAACGGGTCAGGACACAGAGCTGCGTTTTCTGCATTATTCTCAGGACATTTTGAAATCCAGGCTCCCTGGCAGGTACAGGCTTCAAAGACCCAGAAGCCCCAGGCCACCTCTCGGCCGAATCTGGCAGGACAGCAAAGCCTGCCCCCTCCTGATGGTGCCTGTACATCACATTCTTAGAATCTGCCTACCGGGACCCCTGGACAGCACATTAAAAAGCAAAGACATTAATTGCTGACAAACGTCTGTCTAGTTAAAGCTATGGTTTCTCCAGTAGTCACGTATGGTTGTGAGAGTTGGATCATAAAGAAGGCTGAGCGCTGGATAATTGATGCTTTTGAACTGTGGTGCTGGAGAAGACTCTTGAGAATCCCTTGGATAGTAAGAAGATCAAACCCGTCAATCCTAAAGGCAATCAACCCAAATCAACCCTGAATATTCACTGGAAGGACTGATGCTGAAACTGAGGCTCCAATACTTTGGCCACTTGACGTGAAGAGCCGACGCATTGGAAAAGACCATGATGCTGGGAAAGATTGAGGGCAGGAGGAGAAGGGGGCGACAGAGGATGAGATGGTTGGATGCCATCACCCACTCGATGGACGTGAGTTTGAGTGAACTCCGGGAGACGGTGAAGGACAGGGAAGCCTGGCGTGCTGCAGTCCACAGGGTCACAGAGAGTTGGACACGACTGAGAGACTGAACAACACTGGGACCCCGGACACAGGCTCAGGGAACTGCACACAGCCTCGGCGGGGGAGACAGTGGACTGTCCATCATCACTAGTGATCAGGACTCCCCTCCTCGATGGAGACATTCACAGGATGCAGGGCGTGGACTCCCAGGTCCCTGCTGAGCCCCTCCCCAAATGTGTCCCTGATTTGGAACCAGTGCCAACAACACTGTGCTTCCCTGTGGCTCAGCGGTAAAGAATCCTCCTGCGGATTCTTTATGTGGGAGACCTGGGTTCGATCCCTGGGTTGGGAAGATCCCCTGGAGGAGGGCATGACATCCCAGGGCAGTATTCTTGCCTGGAGAATCCTGTGGACAGAGGAGCCTGGCGGGCTACAGTCCATAGGGCTGCAAAAGAGTTGGACACGACTGAAGCGGCTGAGCACGCACCCATGCACGCCAACGACATTGCCCAGTTCCTGCCCCGCTGGCTCATGGGGGTCCAGGGATGACCAAGACTGAACCCAAACCCAAGACTTGCATTTTGCTTCCTAAGAGAAGCTTTCGCCCACCAACTGACACAGACCCGCAGCTACAGTGGTGGAAAATATTCTCTGTCTGAAGCGGAAGGACCGCGGTAAGGATGGAGGAGGGAGTCAGTGATGGAAAACGCAGCGATTGCCCAAGGATGCAGTCCATCCTCTCCTCACCTGCCTGGGGGTGGCCAGCCCACTGGCCCTAAGGCTGCGGGACCTCTTCCTGTCTGGGGGCTGTGATGAAGCTCACGGCCCCACCCACCGCTGGTGCCCACCCCCATCGGCCCCCTCAGCTGGGGGTCTGTGCTGGCTTTTCCCAGAAGGAAGGAGATTTAGGAAAACCTACCAGGACCACCCAGCCCGGGCCGAGGGCAAGAGGCCGCCTCGGGCTGCAGGGCCCACGGCAGGAACCACCCAGGGGTGGGTCTCCCAGCTGAGCGCGTGAGCACCGCCTCCTGGACGGAACGTGGGCGGAGGCTGGGCGCCAGCACCCAGCCAGGGAGACTTCCAGCTCAGCGTAGCTCCTGTGTGTCCCATATCGTGACGAATTTATCGAGTGCTTCAACTCAGAGGCAGCAACTGAGACATGAGTCCCTAAAGCAAACGATGGACTCACAGAGAAGATGGGACGCCTCACTTCGGAGGCCCTGGTCTCCAGGCGCTCTTCCTGGAAGGCAACTCGTCACTTCCCGCCTGGGCCCAGGAGGGTGGCGGCTGCCTCCGGGCAAACACCAGTCACCCTGGGCAGCCCGGGGCCTGTCTCAGGGGGTTCCCGCTGGATGAGCGGCCTGAGAGCGGATGCCCTCATAATGCAAGACGAGCAAGAGGCCGGCCAGGTCCCCGTGGACTGGGCTGTCTCCATCGCCCCTGGGGTTAGGACAGGATGCTCTGGGGTCCAGCTGACCTCTGCCTGGACTCCGTTCCAGCCATCTCTGTGTGAGTCGCCTCCAGCTGCTGGAGCATACCTCACGGTCTGGGAGGCTCACACGACAGGAATGTAATTTCTCCCAGCCCTGAAGGACGGAATCTGAGATCATGGTGTCGGCAGGGCAACTTCTTTTCTGTTCTCGGCGTGTGGACGGCCGTTTCCTCCCCGTGTCCTCACAGGGTCGTCCCTGTGTGTGTGTGTGTCCTGACCTCCTCTTCTTATCAGGACCCCAGTCCTGTGGGGTTAGAACCCACCCGAGGGACCTCACTTTATCTTAATCACCTCTTTAAAGGCCCATCTCTAAAGACAGTCACATCTGAGGTGCTAGGGGTTGGGGCTTCGGTATGTGAATTCAGGGACAGTTCAGCCCGTGACAATCCCAACAAGCCTTTGTTCTTCTGTGGCTGTGCTGTAAGCGCTGCGCGGGATTTAGGCCCCCGACCAGGCCCTGAACCCGTGTCCCCGGCACAGGAGAGAGAACTTCCGCCAGGGAAGGAGGAGAACTGCTCTTTTTCTCCATCTTGCTGGCCCACCCGACCTCCTCTCCTGACCCCGGGGTGCTGGAGGTCATGGCTGCATGACATGGGTGCTCAGGGCAGTGAATCAGGGCACCCTGCCCTTTTAACCACGCACAGAGGAGCCTGGCAGGGTTCAGTCCTCAGGGTCGCAAAGAGTTGGACACTGTTGAGCGACTAACACGCACACCTGTGACCCTTGGCCAGACACGTGCCCTCGCTGGGGAGCACGTGGGTAAGCCGGACGGCATGAAGGTCCCTTTTGGCTCTACTGCACCTGGGGGACCTGTGTGCTGTCCCTGCACTAGCTCACACCCGCTGCTCACACCAGCACTCTCGGATGAGTAGGAGCTCAGTCCCATGGGAAGTCATTTCTCGTCTCGAGGTGGCAGCTCGTCTCCAAGGAGAGATTCAGGGCCCAGGTGCTGCTGCTCTCCACAGGGGGCTTCTGGGCTTGGGGTCCGTCTGCATCCATGTGGCAGATGGATGGAGGGTCTGGAGGTTGTACCCGGAGCTCCAGCCACAGGACGAGAGCTCGGGCACGCTGGCAAGCCCGACGGCAGAACACGTGCCCCTGGGCAGTGGTGTCAGCTGCATGCCCCAGAGGAAGAGACTGCAGGCCTAGAGGGCAGCAAGCCGCTGTGTGGTAGGGAGGTTAATTTGAAAAAAAAAAAAAAAAAAAGTGTGAAGGAGAACCTGCAACAACCTGGGGCCACTGAGGGAATGGGGACTGCTGGGGGCACGAAGCCCTCCATGGGGGTGATGAAGCCCCATGACCTCGGTCTGGGAGGCAAGCCGCCTGTGCTTATGTGCCCGGGACTCCTGGGTTCCTGGGTGGGGTGGGATGATTTGGGAGAATGGCACTGAAACATGTATAATATCATATAAGAAATGAATCGCCAGTCCAGGTTCGATGCATGATACTGGATGCTTGGGGCTGGTGCACTGGAATGACCCAGAGGGATGGTACGGGGAGGGAGGTGGGAGGGGGGTTCAGGATGGGGAGCACGTGTATACCTGAGGAGGATTCATGTTGATGTATGGCAAAACCAATACAATATTGTAAACTAATTAGCCTCCAATTAAAATAAATAAATTTATATTTAAAAGAAAAAAAAAAGGAAAAGAAGAAAACGCCAGGTCTGCACCTGCCCGAAGTCCCTGACCAGCGATCACATGCACGTACCCGACCCACCAGCCACTTCCAGACGCCCCCCTTTCCTTCCGGGGCCTAAGCTCTGATGGGATCGAGGGGGACTGTCGGTCTGGTCCTCGTCCCCCTGGAACGCTGCTGACGGTTCCAGAGCTTCTTCTCTCCTCTGTCCTGTTCAGATGACAGGTTCCCTAAGAATCCCACTCTGCTGCAAGTGAGAGCTTGGGAGGGTGTGCGTGATCGCGTTTCCTGTTAATTAAGAGTTTATACTGTGGAACATTGAGCAGATATGAGGGAGTGATCCCACGGACCCTCCCAGGGTCCCCCAACCCAGTCCCCCCATCCTCGCTATCGGGTTTGACGTGTGACACCGCTACAATCGGGAACCGACCGCGACACATTATCACTGACTACGAGCTCAGTTTACACGAAGGCCCCCTCTTGCTGTTGCACATTCCACGCACGTGTGTGCACTTAGTCGTGTCCGGCTCTGCGGCCCCGTGGACTGCAGCCCGCTGGGCTCCTCTGCCCACGGGATTTCCCAGGCAGGGACACTGCAGTGGGCTGTCACTTCCTCCTCCAGGGGCTCTTCCTGACCCAGGGATGGAGCTCTGGTGTCCGCATCTCCTGCACTGGCAGGCAGGGTCTCTCCCACCAGCGCCGCCTGGGAAGCCCTTGTGCGTTCTGCAGGTTTTGACAAATGCACACTGTCGTGTGCCCACCGTGCCAGCACCCCACAGGACAGCGGCCACGCCCCAGGAATTCTCTGTGGTCTGCACAGTCACTCCCCTTTCCCCCAACTCCTGATCCTCTGACTGTCTCCAGAGTTTTGCCTTTTCCAGAATGTCATAGAGCTGGAATTACATACCGTGGAGCCTCTGCAAATTGGCATCTTTCCCTCAGTCGGATGCTTTTAAGGTTCCTCCATGTCTTTTTGTGGCTTGACAGCTCATTTCTTTTTATCACCAAATGACGGTCTACTGAATGGGTGTACCACAGTTTTACTGAAGGACGTCCTGCTCACTTCCGGGTTCTGGCGACTATGATAAAGTTGCTGTAATCCTCACCGTGTTTTTACGAAGCCATGACTGTAAACGTTCCGGCACCACGGCTGTGACTCATACGGTCCTAACGGCTCCCGTGTTTCAACTGCTCACCACACAGCAGGCAGGTAGCTTTCCTCCTCCACCCCTCACTTACCACGCGCCTCCTGCAGGCAGGAGTGTCCGAGAGCTGGGGACAGAGCAGCCAACAGGTGCCAGGCTCAGGCGTTACAGACGAAAAGCGACCGAAGCTTCTATCATACGGTGAGCGCCAGGCCTGCCCACCCTCACATCTCCACAGGTCACCCAGAAGCGGGGGGTACTGACAAGTCAGGGCTTCCACGCAGAAGCTTCTGGAAGCCTGTTCTGGAGGCGCAGTGGGTGATGGAGCCCGGGATGCATCGGGTCAGCAACCCTGGCTCCAAGGCCCGAGGTGGCCCTGGGGCGCTGGCTGTGGGCAAGCTCCAAGGACAGGCCAGGTGGGGGCACGCGGGTGGGGGGCCGGCGGTGCTGCAGGCAGGGTGGAAGAGGAGCCCTCGTCCTGCCAGCCGTGGCCCCCTGCACCCCGCTCATCACTGCCCCCCAGGCAAGCAGGAGGCCCCACTCGATCTGTCCCTGGTCAGAGCAGGCACGACCCCCGCCCTGCATTAAGCTCCGACTAATGCCAAGGAAGTTCCCAGGTGGGCCCGCGGCTTCCTGTGGCCGCACAGCTGCCCGGCGACTCCAAGGGGCACAGCGCCACCCTGGACCGCACAGAGGCTGGTGTCAGGCTGACTGTGCTCCCGGGATGGGCGGAGGGGGGAATGCTCAGCACACGCCCCCTGCCCCCAGTGGAGACACGGAGGCCCGCAGACTTGGGTGCAGGGCCGGGGCCTGAGTCACGGCCATTGTTTGAACATCTCTCCCTTCAAATGGACAGACTTGGCAAACATGTTAAATACCAATCGAGACGAAATGCCACCGGGAACTCGATCGTCCTTCGTCTTTCAAGCACAGGAATGCCACGTGGAGCTACGGCACGAGGTGACACCACGGAAGGGCCCTGGGTCCCCTGTCTCTGGCACTCACATCGCTGGGCCCCAGGTGGTCTCTCCCCAGAAAGTGAGAAAGCACCTCTGCCAACCCCCATGCTTGCCCAAACAGTGAACAACAGGACAAAGAGTAGACACCTGGAGAAACAGTAGACAGTTGGATGCACTAATATAACAAAAAAAGAGTCATGACGCCGAAGGGTCCTCTCTCTTCTTCCCTCAGACCTCTCCCACTGAAGCCCCCAGGGCTGAACACCTCATGGGCAGAACCTATGGCAGCCTTTGGAGAAATTCTGGGATTTCGGACGTCAGCTGCAACAAGCCATCAAGACAGAAATTTACAATTACCTTTACAACATCTTCAAAAAACTATGAAATGGTTCAGGGTAAATCTGGCCAGAGGTGTGCACCCCTGTGTGCACCCCTGCACACTGAAAACTGTAACACACTGCAGAGAGGCGGGACAGACTTGACTGCAAGGAGTAATTTCCCACAACCGTGTCGTCAAGATTGTCTTCACATGTCAGTGCTCCCCAGCTTGATCTGTCAAAATCCCAGCAGGCTTTTTACAGGAAATGATGATCTGATGGCTAAATTCACACAGAAATGCAAAGTATCGAGGATAGCCAAGACACCTGTGAAAAAGAAGAGCTGGAGAACTAACGAAACCTGATTTGGAGAGTTACTGTGGAGAGGCGGTAATCGAGGCGGTGGTCTAAGGCGGATACTTGGAAGCTGGAACAGTAGAGCGCTTGGGGGTGGACACACACGTGCATGTGGACGTCTGGTCTCTGACGAAGGCTTGAAGTCGTGTCCCAGCTTTCATTTCTGCTGCTGGTAGACTGTACCTTTTTCCCTTCTTTCTTTTCTGGGTTAGTCTGGCTAGAGGTTTATCAATTTTATTGATGTCCTCAAAGAACCAGCTTTTGCATCATTTTTTTTTTCCTTATCATCTTTCTATTTTCTATTTCATTGATTGCTGTAATTTTCATTATTTCCTTTCTTCTGCTTCAGTTCAGTTCAGTTCAGTCGCTCAGTCGTGTCTGACTCTTTGCGACCCCGTGAATTGCAGCACGCCAGGCCTCCCTATCCATCACCAACTCCCAGATTTTGCTCAGACTCACGTCCATCTTCTTCTGCTTACTTGGGTTTAATTTGCTTTTTCTTCTAGCTTCTAAGAGTAGAAGCTGAGGTCACTGATTTGAGGGCTTTGTCCTTTTCTGACAGAGGTATTTTCTGCTCTAAATGTCTCATGAAGAACCGCCTTAGTGGCACCCCACAAGTGCTGATGTGTTGTGTGTCCATTTTCATTCAGCTCGAACACCTTCTAATTTCCCATTGGATTTCTACTTTGACCCATGCATTATTTAGAACAATATAGTTCAGTTCCCACGTATTCAGGGATTTTATAGACATCTTTCTCTTACTTGATTCTTAACGTGATTCCCTTGTGGCTAGGGAGCACATTTGTAAGGCTTGAATAATTCTGCATTTATTGACACTTGGTTTATGAACCAGAATATGGTTTATCTGATAACCGTTACAGGTGCACTTGAAAAGCATCCAGAGGTCTATACATGTCAGGTAAGTTCGTTAATTGATGTTGTTCGAATTTTCTATCCACTGACTTTCTGTCTACTTGTTCTACTGGTTACTGAAAGAGGGGTACAGAAATAATCTGATTATAATTGTGAGTTTTTTCTATTGCTCCTTGTGTTTTTGTTGCCTGTATTTTGAAGCTCTTTGCTAGGTACTTCAGGTTCTTATATCCTTCTACAGAACTGATCTTTCTGTCATTACGAAATAACCTTCTATAACTCTCTTGGCAAGCTTTGTTCTGAAATCTGCTTTGGTCCTAGACTAGCCACCCTGTTTTCCTTTTGATTACTGTTAACATGGTATATTCTTTCCATCCTCCTCCTTTGAACACATTTGCGTCTTCATAATTTGAGTGTGTGCCTTGGAGGCAAGCATCTTGCTGTTTCATCCAACTGGATGATTCTGCCTTTTAATTGGGGGTATTTATACCATTTACATTTAATGGGGTTGTTGACATGACTAGGTTGAGCTCTGTCTTATTTCCATTTATTTTTATTTGTCTGGTGTGTGCCCCCTCCCTCTTTTTCTGCCTTCTCTTGAGAATTTTTTTATGATTCCATTTCCTATCTTCTGTGAGCTCATGAGCTATGATTTGGCAATTTTAGCGGTTGCCTTAGGGCTTATGGTGTATATCCTTCACATATAATCAAGTGATGTTTTCTGAATTCACAAACAGGACAAGAATCTCTTTGCTCCTCTCCTCCCAGCCTCTTTGGTAGCCTATTGGCAGCATACACATACCCTTTCCATGTTGTAACTCAAAAGTACATGGTTATCATTTCTGTTTAACACCCAAGGCTTTCAAAGGGATTGACATAATAAAGTTTACTCAGTTGTGCCTGACTCTTTGCAACCCCATGGACTGTAGCCTGCCAGACTCCTCTGTCCATGGAATTCTCCAGGCAAGTATACTGGAGTGGGTAGCCATTCACTTCTCTAGGGGATCATCTTGACCCAGGGATGGCACCCGGGTCTCCTGCACTGCAGGCAGATTCTTTCCCGTCTGAGCCACCAGGGAAGCCCTGAATAATAAGACAATCTCTCCGCATGTTCATGCAGGTACCATTTCTGGCGCCTCTCGGGCCTCTGAGTATTTCCATCTGCTGTCATTCTCCTTTTACCTGAAAAGCGTCCTTTAACATTTCTTATAGAGCGGTCTGCTGGCGATGGAGTATCGCAGCTTTTCTATTTTGAAGGAGTCTTGTTTTTGAAATAGCTATTTTTTCTTCCCTTTCAATGCTTCAAAGACATCTCTCCACTGTCTTCTTACTCGATTTGTTCCTGAAGATGTATCTGCTGCCATGTATGTCTTTATTCCTTCATGTAATGTAGCTTTCCCCCCTTTCTGGTGGCTTTTAAGATTTTTATCTTTATCCTTGGTTTTGAGCAATTTGAAAACTACATGCTTTGGTTTATGTTTTTTTCCCAATGTGTCTTGAGCTTGGGAGTCATAGAGGTTCTTGGTTCTGGGAGTTCACAGACCACTTCGAATTTGGGAACATCAAATTTCTATCAATATGTCTTCAAATATTCTCTTTGTTCTTCTTCCTCTCCTCACCTCAATCCCCTCTGCGTATGTGTCAGGCTGTCTGCAGCTGTTCTATAGCTCGCTGAAACTGTTTCTGTTTTTTTTTTAAATGACACTTCTTTTTCTCTATGTGTTTCCTTTGAATCGTTTCTAATCCTACTTCTGCAAGCTCACTCTTCTTTTCTTCTGCAGCCTCCGATCTGCCCCAAATCCCACCCTGTGTATTTTTCATCTCAGATACCGACCGCTGTTCACCCCTAGAAGTTTGAGTTTTACATTTAAAACAATTTTACTTGTAAAATGCACATAACATAAAATCTGTCATCTTACACATTTTTAAGTGTACGGTTCAATGATTTAAAAAAAGAAGTCCCTTTGAGACCCCATGGACTATACAGTCCATGGAATACTGGGCTCTCCAGGCCAGAATACTGGAGTGGGTAGCCTTTCCCTTCTCCAGGGGATCTTCCCAACCTTGGGACTGAACCCAGATCTCCCACCTTGCAGGCAGATTCTTTACCAGCTGAGCCACCATGGAAGGCCTTGAGTTTTAAATTTACAATTTTTACTTGTGGTAAAATGCACAGAACATACAATCTGTCATTTTACACATTTTTAAGTGTACAGTTTAATGACTTACAAAAAGAGTCCACGTTTCTGTTAATGTTTACAGCATGTGGAATAGAGTTACGATGATTCTTTATTAACTTTGCCTGTGCATTCTAACATTTGCATCCATCCCTGGTCAGTTGTGACTAACTGAACTTTTCCCTCACCACTGGTGGTGTTTTCCTACCCTTTGCGTGTCTGGGAATTTCCAAATGGATGCCAGACACTGCAAATTTCACTTTATGGGTGCTGGATATTTTGTAGTCTTACAGACATTCCTGAGCTTTGTTCTGGGTGTGGCTAAATAACCCAGAAAGAGTTTGATTCTTTCAGGTTTTGGTTTTAAGATCTGGTGGAGGAGATGGGGGAAGAAAAGCTATGACCAATCTAGACAGCATATTAAAAAGCAGAGACATTACTTTGCCAGCAAAGGTCCATCTAGTCAAAGCTATGGTTTTTCCAGTAGTCATGTATGGATGTGAGAGTTGGACCATAAAGAAAGCTGAGCACTAAAGAATTGATGCTTTTGAACTGTGGTGTTGGAGAAGACTCTTGAGAGTCCCTTGGACTGCAAGGAGATCAAACCAGTGAATCTTCAAGGAAATCAGTCCTGAATATTCATTGGAAGGACTGATGCTGAAACTTCAATACTCTGGCCAACTGATGCGAAGAACTGACTCATTGGAAAAGACCCTGATGCTGGGAAAGATTGAAGGCAGGAGGAAAAGGGGACGACAGAGGATGAGATAGTTGGATGGCATCACCAACTCGATGGACATTGAGTTTGAGTAAACTCCGGGAGTTGGTGACGGACAGGGAGGCCTATTGTGCTGCAGTCCATGGGGTCGCAAAGAGTCAGACACGACTGAGCAACTGAACTGGCTGGCTGACTGGGGGAGATCTGAGCTATGATTAATTCAAGGCTAATTCTTCTCCAGTATGGAAGCGAGACCCTTCTGAGGATTCTTTGCGATGCTCCGTGAATTCAGCCTGCTGGGCGGGAAGAGGTACTTCCCACCTTCCCCCGTCCTGAGAGAGCTCGAGATTATGGTTCTCTAACCCTTCGGGTGATACTCTCTCCAGCTTCTCACAGTTTCCTCCCACACATCTGCTGATCACAGCTCTGCTGAACTCTCCACGGTGGCCCTTCTGGAATTCTATCCTGCCCGCACCACCTGCCATGATCCCCCCGGCTCTCAGCTCCATTTCTTCTACTTGTCCGCCTCCGGCCTCTGCTGGGGTTCTCACTCCCCGAGGAAGCCGGGCAGTCAGAGGGCCCATCTCATAACAGGACAGGGCCCTGTGGGGTCTTCCCAGGGCAGACTGGCCCTGCCTCCATGCCCTCCCCCTGCAGGAAAACTTTAGCCACAGAAGAAATCGAACCAGAGGTGGGACTTCCCTGGTGGCCCAGTGGCTAAGACTCCACCCTCATAATTCAGGGGGCCAGCCTTCGATCCCTGGTCAGGCATAGATCCCATACGCCGTAACTAAAGATCCCGTATGCCAGAGCTAAGGCCTCGTATAGCCAAATAAATAAATAAAGATAAATATTAAGGAAAAAAAAAACACAGGACAGGTGGAGCTGGAGGATCAGAGAGGGAGAGATAATGGAAAAAGAAAAAAGCTTTAAAAAAAAAAGAGGATAAATCTAATCCGAGAGATGAAAAAAAGAAAAAGCAGAGACAAAGGAAAGCAGTCAAACAAGACAAAATAACAGGCAACCTCCGGGAGGGCTCATGCCAAGGGGCATCTCTCAGAACCGCTTCTGCCAGCGCCCCCGGCCCTGTGGTCAGCCACTGCTGACCCACACTTCCATGGGAGACCCTCCAACAGCAGCAGGAGGCACAAGCTTGATCCCTGGTCCAAGGTCCCGCATGCGTCAGGGCAGCTAAGCCCACGCACCACAGCTAGAGAAGCCTGCACGCCGTGGCGGAGCCCACACGCTCTTGAGCCCGTGCTCTGAAACAAGAAGCCCTAAGGCCTCAAAACAGAAGCCCGTATGCTGCGACGAGGCACATCCTGCATGCGGCAACACAGGCCCAGGGCAGCCAGAATACAGGTAAATAAAAGGTTAAAGGAAGCCAGAACAGCAAAGGTTTAG
Source organism: Bos taurus (assembly GCF_002263795.3). Lineage (NCBI taxonomy): Eukaryota > Metazoa > Chordata > Mammalia > Artiodactyla > Bovidae > Bos > Bos taurus. The sequence continues at coordinate 47,629,476 of NC_037356.1, forward strand.
CCATCAAACAAAGTCAAGGGACTTCAGTTCCTCCCCAAGGGCTACGGACGATATTCTGAACCACGTCCTTGGAGATGTTTTGCAGATACTGAAACCCCCAGCAGGTGGAAGAAGTTAACTACACGGCAACCAGACTGTAGTCGCAACATAAGCTGCCAGAAGTCCGAGAACTAGCCTCAAGGAAAGGGGCGCAAACTGACCCTAGAACTGAGGACGAACTGTGCTTAAAACAACCAAGATGACGCCGATCAGACCACACACGACCACACATGCTGCACAGAGCCCCCTCCTCCCATCTGTGCGCCCCAGAAACTCCCCTTTAGAGCTCTGATCAGCAGGGGGAGGCTGGTCTTTGGGACACGAGTCCACCTCCTCCCCAGGACTGCCCACTTCCTCAAAAAAGCTGTCTTTCCTTCTACTCACCACTTGCTTCTCAGTATTGGGATACTGAGCCACGAGCAGCCAAACCTGAGTTTGGTAACCATCTCTCTTGTTTCTCATCTTTCAGGGATCAGTCATTTGTTGTCTGACGCCGAACCTTAAATCTGTTGTTTCCTGTATTGTCTGAGCTTTGGTTGCTGCCTGTGGAAGGGTACATCCAGCCTCTGTTTTCCCATCACGGCCACAATAGAAATAGCCGTAGCAGTAGGCATTACTACCATCTTTTTAAAATTTCGAAGTTTCTTTATTTGAAAACTGCAGACATAAGCAGAAGCGGAGTGCCATGGGAAATCCTGTCATCCTTCCGAAACTTCCACCATCATCTGTTTCATGGCATTATTCGTACACAGCAAAACCACACTTCCCTGCCTTGAATCCACAATACCTCGCTTCTCACTGTGTGGTGAGCAGCTGACCCCCCAGGGGAGTGGACAAGTGATGTTGCTATCCGTCCCACACAGTGTGACTGTTCACCTCCTGACCCCAGCCCGGGCTGAGAAGACCCTCACCAGCCCCCTGCCCCAGGCTCCCTGCAGGGTGAGGTGGTGCTCGCAGTTCGAATGCCAGAATGAACACTGAGACTATCCAGCCGGGCTCATTCTGGGGTCCTCGGTCACTGGTGACGAAGATACAGGTTGACAACTGATCTTGAAAACGGAAGAAGTTACTGGTCTCACTGGGCTTCCCTGGTAGCTCAGACAGTAAAGAATTTGTCTGCAGTGCAGGGCACCCAGGTTCGATCCCTCGGTCGGGAAGATCCCCTAGAGAAGAGAATGGCTACCCATTCCAGCATTCTTGCCTGGAAAATCCCATGGGCAGAGGAGTCTGGAGGGCTACAGTCCATGGGGTCGCAAAGTCCACGGGGACATGACTGAGTGACTCACACTTTCACTGGCCTTCCTGAGAACCTGAGCCTTCCCCAGCCCCCTCCCCCACCAGTAGGCAGAGAGCGGGCACCTTGCCGCGACAGTGTCTCATAGATGCTGTGCGGTGTGACGCTGGCCACTAACAAGTCAGTCATTAAGTCTCCATCACAACCACTTAGCAATCTCCTTCCTCCCTGTTTCCTGTTTGGGGCCCTCTGGATGCATCAGTCTGAATAATTGATATGAACAGGAAAGCCTCAAGCTTTTGAAGTGGCTCATTAGTTACCTGGACAGAAGGAAGACTCTGCTCGGCCACACACCTGCCCACCACGATCAAAGCAGCCTGCCTGGCTTGATCGGTTCCTCTGTTCGCAGGATGCAGGGTCCCCTTCACTGGGGCACAGGCTGCTGAATCCCAGAGAGCCCCCTGCACCCCTCCCCCTGGTCCCTGGAAGGGGGCTGCCCTTCCAACTTACTCCAGGCACACTCAGCCATGACCGATGAAACGGTGGTCTGCAGAGCATCTGTTGTTGGGCTGCTGCAATAGGCTGAATTCTGTGCCCCCCAAATACATGTGTTAAAGTGTTGACCGCCCCTGTCCCCCAGTACTTCAGAATGTGACTGTATTTGGAAATTGAACCTTTGAGGAGGTAACAGTGGAGCTGGCTGGGTGGGCCCTAATCCAACCTGACTGGTGTCCTTACCAGATGGGGGAAGTGGGGCACTCTGAGAGATCCCAGGATGCACACAGAGAGATGGCCGGGTGAAGAGCGTAACCATGTGCAAGGCCAGGAGAGAGGCCCTTACGGCCTGCAAACTGTGAGAACGTGGATTTCTGTGGTTTAAGCCCCTCAGTCGTGGTGTCTGACCATAGCACTTGGAGCTAAGACAGGTGTGAAGCCCAGTGCTGGCTGAAGGGCTGGTCAGGAGGCTACACATGCCGGGTGTGTGCCTTCTAACTCAAGCAGCGTAAAGTGGACGTGCCTAATCCAGACCAAAACACACTGAGGAGACAGGCCACAGAAGAGTGAGTAATGACCCTTGAAGGGAGATGTTCAGGCAGTTAGTTCACAGTCAGCTGCAGGCTGGGGGTGCATTCACAGAGGGCCAGGAGGCCAGGGGAAGGGGTCAGAGTGCGACCTCCATCCTGGTGGGGTGGTTTCTCCTAAGGGGTCAGAGGAGAGCTCCCAACAGGAGAATCTGGAAATCTGCTTCCAGCAGTCATGTACGGATGTGAGAGCTGGACCATAAAGAAGCCTGAGTGCCCAAGGATTGATGCTTTTGAACCGCGGTGTTGGGGAAGATTCTTGAGAGTCCCTTGGATTGCAAGGAGATCCAACCAGTCCATCCTAAAGGAAATCAACCCTGAATATTCACTGGAAGGACTGATGCTGAAGCTGAAGCTCCAATACTTTGACCACCTGATGTGAAGAACTGACTCATTGGAAAAGACCCTGATGCTGGGAAAGATTGAAGGCAGGAGGAGAAGGGGACGACAGAGGATGAGATGGTTGGATGGCATCACTGATGCGATGGATATGAGTTTGAACAAACTCTGAGAGCCGGTGAAGGACAGGGAAGCTTGGCGTGCTGCAGTCCATGGGGTCACAAACAGCTGGACTCGCCTGAGCGGCTGCCTAACAACAGTGGTCAACGGCAGCTGCCACCTCTTAGCCTGAGACAGTCACCAGGCTGGAGCTGGGGACCCCGCGAGGGGAGGAGCTGTCTCTAGCCCCAGGATGGATCCTGACTTTCTCTTTGGAAACATTCCACACAGGGACTCCCCTGGTGGTCCAGCAGCTAAGACTCTGTGCTCCCAACGCTAGGGGCCCAGGTTCGACCCTGGTCAGGGAACTACATCTCACGTGCCGCAACTAAAGATCCGCCTTGCCGCCAGGAAGATCGAGGATCCCGCGTGCCACACCTGAGACCTGGCATGGCCCAACAGAAAACAAAGAAAACAACAACGAAGATGCATCCTGTCCACGAGCTTAACAATATCAGGAAAAGGCAGTGCCGTGAAAGAAACACTGACAGCTAAGTTCCTTTCCCCATCTCAGACCTCTGAAAAGTCCTTGTGGCAGCTCCTCAGCTTCACACCCTAGACAAAGCAATAAAAGTGATCCCAGGGAAGAGTCCAATGGTCACTTGGAGGCGGCTGAAATTCTCAGGGCTCCGTGGAGCTGGGGAACACTTTATTCTGGGTAGAACCTCTGGCTGGAGGGAAAGGGCTTGAATTTCCCCAAAGCCAGCCTGCAGGGGAAGACAGCCCCCTGTTCCTGCTGGAGAATGGATCCTCCCAGCACCTCCTCCCCTGTGTGGGCAGCACACTGCTGCCGGGCTGCCCACTTCTTCCGGGAGGAGAGGGGTTTGTTCTTTTCGGGAAAGCAATGAACAAACGGCAGAATGAAGCGGTCTGGGTGTGGTTCATGGGTGTGCAGCGTTGGTCGGGAGGCAGTTAAGCAGGGCAACCATGGTTTGTTTGTAAGGCGTGGCCTCTGAGGCTTTCGTTTTTGGCACCAGCCTCACTGCAGAGCATCCTTTCTTCCTTCCTTCCTTCCTGGGGCCTCATGCCCTGGTACCCCCACTCCAGCTAGTTACCAGATGCCTGGGAAGCCCGGCTGTGAGTTCAGAGTGCAGCTGGGGGGTGAGTGACAGAGTCACTGCCGAGCCACGGCTCCCACCCCCCGAGGAAGCTCTACGCCCCCTGTCTGCCCTTTCTTCAGCTTTGGGCACGGCGGGCTGGGCCCCTACTGCCTCCTCTCACCCTAGGGCAAAGGCACCAGGGGAAAGTGAGTCCAGCTCTGAGGTCCCTGCCCTCCAAGCAGACCTCGGTGCTGAGGGAGGGTGTGCAGGGCTAAGAGGCTGAGCCTCCGTGGTGGATGGCTGTGGGGGTCCTAGGCAGTGGGGCTGGGGAGCTGTGACCACGGGGTCCGAGGTGGTGGTGACACCGAGCCGGACTCTAGGGCTCCTGGGCATGGAAGCTTTTCCATGGTCCCCGATTCATGTTTGTAGGAAACAGGCTTCATTCACCTTCGTGACCTTCCCAGAGTTCCAATGGGTAAGTTCAAACAGCTGCTAATCAGAGAAGGGACGGGGATGCAGAGACGGAGAAGCAGCCAATAAGCAACAGTGTAGACTTGGTTCTTCCTCAGGAAACACACAAAACTATACTGTGAGGGCTCTCGGATGGTAAGGAATCTGCCTGCCATGGAGGGGACCTGGGTGCGATCCCTGGGTCGGGAAGATCCCCTGGAGGAGGGCATGGCAACCCACTCCAGTGTCCTTGCCTGGAGAATCCCACGGTCAGAGGAGCCTGGTGGGCTACAGTCCATAGGGTGACAAAGAATCGGACACGACTGAGCAACTAACATTAACCGAACTAAAACCACCGACAAATGGGAGATGTCAGCATCCTTCATTCCAGAGAAGCACAAGTGAAAGTGAAGGTCGCTCAGTCGTGTCCGACTCTCTGCGACCCCATGGACTGTCTCCAGGCCGGAATACTGCAGTGGGTATCCTTTCCCTTCTCCAGGGGATCGAACCCAGGTCTCCCACATTGCAGGCGGAGTCTTTACCAGCTCAGCCACCAGGGAAGCCCAAGAACACTGGAGTGGGTGGCCTATCCCTTCTCCAGCAGAGACCCAGGAATCGAACCAGGGTCTCCTGCATTGCAGGCAGATTCTTTACCAGCTGAGCTATCATTCCAGAGAAGGTTGCAGTTTAAAAACCTGTTTATCAAGAGACCACCTGAGGCCAGAGTAACCGAGTGCAAGCCCTGAACACTCGCCGATCCTTACTGGCAACTGCACCCCTGAGCCACCGCTAAGGGCTCACCGAATCCCCCAGGGTGAAGACACAGTTTTGAGGCACAAGCCCACTCTGTCCTCTTCGCCTGGCAACGCAACAAACTTATTCTTTTCTATTTCATCCAAACTCTGTCTCCAAGATCTGAATCAGCGCTGGTGCACAGAGGCTTCGTTTTTGGCTTCAGTGGGGCTGGGGAGCCACAGCTGTGAGGGTCCTGAATGGTGGGACTCGGGAGCTGTGCCTGGGAAGTCAGTCTGCCTGACCCCAGTGTGGAGAGGCAGGATCTGGGCCCCTGTGAAGTGGCTGGAGGGAACTCCCGGGTCCCTGCCTCGGGCTGGGGTGGAAGGTGGGCTGACATAGGGATGAGGCCCCAGGACGAAGAAGAGGCTGCAGGTGGTGGAGATGGGCGCCCGAGCTCTGTTCGCCCAGGGGCTCCCCAGCTCCCTCCCTGCAGCTTTACTTCCCTGCCTTCCCCACAAGGTCCTGGACATGGTCAGTGTTGGGGACAGCCGTCTCTGGCAGTGGGAACACCCACATGACCCAGTCCTGGCCAATCAGAGCTTCCCATTTTCTGGCCACCATGGCTGGTGTCGGGATGGTCGTGTGACCCAAAGCAGACCCATCAGAATCCTGCCTGGGTTCTGCCGGGTCTCCTGGGAAGGGTGGTCTGAACAGGGAGGGGGTCATCAGCAGTGGGAGAGACAGACCTGCACCTGGGGGGGGCAGCAGAGCAACAGAGGAGAGCCCAAGAGAGGGAGACAGATGGAGAGACAGAGGCGCAGGCACAGAGACAGCAGAGACGCACCGGGCGGAAAGGCGGAGCCCCAGAGAGCGAGCAGACGCGGCGCCACCCTGCGCCCAGCTGTGCATCTGAGGACCCACCCCTGACTGTTCAGTCACTTGCGCGTTAGCTGGCGGTTAAGCCTCAGCTATTCAGCTGGACCATACAAACTGCCGCTTTTTGTTTTTTGACCTAAAAAAGGGCAGCCTTGACGGGGAGAAGGGGCTCGTGTCACCGGAAGCTGAAAGGACCCAGAAGAAAAGTGGATCAGCTGGCTGCTCTGCTGAGCTGCGTCGCCTGGCCCTTTGAAGCCCTTCCTTCCTTTAGATCTTACGGGCCTCGCGAGGGGCACAGCACACTCCTGTCCTTGGTCAGGAGTTGAAACAACTTTATTTCAAATTCCTGGTGGCAGAACTTCAGGCCCCAGTGCCTCCCTGGGGTCTGCTCCCCAGGCGGCCCTGACCCAGAGGGGGGCTGCCTGGTTCTCCTTAGAAGCTGGGGTCAAGGGTGCCCCTGAGTCCGCTTCTGGGGATCTGTGGCTGGGGTCTCATCACCAGCCGCCCCATGGAGGCCTTACCCGGGAGCAGCCTGCCTCTCTGTGGGCAGGGCTGGCACTCGGTCTGTTCCGCAGAAAGCTTGGGCCCAGCATGAGACAGTGCCACGCCCTCCCAAGGCCACTTCAGCTGGGCCGGCTTCTTGAGAGGGAGCACTGTCAGGGCTTGTCTCAACCAAGGGGCTGCAGAACTTGGGGAGCCCTGGAGTGGGGAGCAGGGCTCTCAAGGCACCCAGAAACTCGTGCCCACTTACCCCCAGGGCCCCCCCCATCCACTGGGACCTCAAATGTACTTCCTTTTTGGAGCTATCAGTGTGGTTCCAGGGACACAGAGCCTACTTGTCATACAACCGAAGATGTAGGTGCCAAGCGACGGGGTAACGGCGGAGGGAGAGTGAGGGAGAATAAGACAAGGAGACCCCCCCAACCTGGTGTGCACCCCACAGCTTTCTAGTTCTGCTCACAGAGAAGACACACAGGTGGCTAACAAGCACAGCATCATGGATCGTAAGAGAAATGCAAGTTAAAACCACGAGACACCTCTGCACATCTCTCAGAAGGTTTTGAATGAACAAGATCAACCTCACCAAGCAGCGGTGAGGACGTGGAGGAACCGGAACTCATACAGGCAGGCAGGAACTCAGCAGGGGCACTGGAAGACAGGGTGGCAATTTCTTTGAACATTTATCTATTAATAGCACACGACCTGGCCCTTCCCTCTCTGAGAAGAGACACAAAAACAGTTTTTCCGAGAGGCACAACAACACACGTCTGCACAAAGACTTGAATGTGAATATTCATAGCACTGCTAAGAGTCAGACGCCCATCAGCAGGTGAGTGGACAGCCACGTAAGTGGTTCATCCTAGAGGGGACCCTCACTCAGAAACCCGGGGGGAGGAACGGACCCTCAGTCAGAAACAAGGGGAAGGGGACGGTTGTCACATGCAAATCTTGAAATAATTATGCTGAGTGAAAGGAACCAAAAAAAAGAGCGCAGACAGTGTGATTCCATTTATGTAAAATTACAGAAAAAGCAAACTACTCTGCCGTAGCAGCCCGCTGAGCGATGGTGGCCGGCAGGAGGTGGGGTCGCGCGGGGCCACGGGAAACTTCTGGAGTGGTGGATGTGTTGATCACCCTGACCTTGGTGATGGTTTCAGCTGCGTACGCGTATGTCAAAACACGAAGCATGTGAAGTTTAGTGATGTCCATTAAAGCTCAATGAAGCTCTCTGGAAACAGAAACCAAAGCATCCTATGGCAGCAGATCTCGAGGGAGGCGGCCCCACGTGGGGACACGGCACGCAGCAGGAAGAAAATACCCAAGAGTGTGACCAAGACAGGAGCGCGACCTCGCATCGGCGCCTCTGACCTCAACCAGACCGAGTTTCCAAGTTCTGGGAGCTGGTGTCTGAAGCTGTGCCCCTGCCAGCCCCGTGGCTCCTGGGGTGAGGACAGGAAGTGGGTCCCTAACTGACTCCTGCCCCAAACCCCACGAATTCAGGGAAGACCATCCTACCTTCTGTCATAGTGCCTGCAGAGCGCGTCTCACGCTGAGGATTTGGGGGCACCCCTCCCCCCGTGACAGTGAGGGCTGCCCCTCCCGCTGTGGCAGGGCCTGGGCCGGGGTCAGCCATGGCCAGGCAGAGCCCTGCTCTCCAAACCCTCCTGGGACTGACTCCCAATGCCAGGCTCTCTCCAACACACACAGCGGAGCCCAGAAGCCCCCCGGGCAGTGGGAGTTCCCACCCGCTAGAGGCAGGAGTGACTCAGAACCACCCCTTGGGTGCCCACTGGCCTTCTGCAGCACAGTAAGGGGTCGTTAGGTCCTAGACCCCGGGGCTCTGGGCTAGGGGTAACCTGGGGTGAGGAGGCCCCAGCTGTGGCTGCCTGGCTTCCTGTGCAGTGGCCACAGAGGGCAGGCCAGGCTCAGACTCTGGGGTCAGCACTGCTTGGGCTCAGGGGGCAGGGGTCACATGGCCTCCCAGAGCCTCGGGTTCACACACAGCGACTCAGGGCACACAGGCCGATTTCCAGGACGAAGCCGGGCGATAGGCGTGCGGGGGCTGGGCAGGGGCGGGCAGCACGGACGCTGACCATCCGCGGCTGCTCCCAGTGCCGGGCACGCGGTGGCCACAGCCCAGCGCTCCCTGCCCAGCCGTGGTCAGCCGTGCAGCTCCTGGAAGCCTGACCGACACTGCCTCGCAGGGCACGTGGTCGGCGAGGACCCTCGTGGCCCTGTTGGCAACAGGAGCTCTGCTCTGGAACCTTCCATTTCCCAGAATGCTCTCTCTGCTCCCACACGCTGAAGCTCCCTGGGACCTGCTGCTTTGGTGGCCGCCCCAGAGACAAGCTGAGCCCCCACATGGCCCGTGTCACCAGGGTCCCTCCCCTGAGCCTGGGAAAGATCCTGAACCAAGAGGGACAGAAATTTGGCTCCAGTGATGAGCTGAGAGGTCGGAGAGGTCCCTGGACTTTGATCTTGATGCCCGAACGGCAGCAGATACCTTGGCGTCCAGCACGGAGCCAGCAGGGTGGCGGTGGGGGTTGGGGGGAGCTGTAGGACTGTGATGCACTCAGGATGCCTCGGGAAGGGCTGGGTGGGCTCAGGGTGGCTCCTCTGGACACAATGTCCGGTCTGGGGAGGGCCTGGCAGGGGGGCAGAGAGTACATGGCATGGGGGACTGGAGGTCAGAGGTCAGCTGCCCAGGCCTCCTGATTCCTCCCAGATCAACCCTCCAAGGGCTTCAGGGGATTCAAGGATGGGGCATGAGGCACTTGAACGGTGTCCAGAAACATCCACACGGGCTGGACGGTATCCCCTGAAATACCCACGTCTTGACCCCAGCACCTCAGAATGTGGCTGTATCTAGGGCTGGGCCTTTAAAGGGTGATTAAGTAAAATGAAGTCAGGAGGGTGGGGCCCCAGACCCAGAGAACTGGGGTCCTTGTAAGAAGAGGAGGTCAGGACACAGACACACTCAGAGGGACGACCCTGTGAGGACACAGGGAGGAGATGGCCGTCTGCACGCCCAGGAGAGATGCCTCAGGAGGACCAGCCCTGCCCACAGCTGGGTCTGGGATTCCAGCCTCCAGGAGACAGTAATTTCTGCTGCTTAAGGTGCCTGGGCTGTGAGTCTTTGTGTCAGCAGCCTGAACAAACCTATAGTTACTACTATACGTAGTAAGCACAGTGTCCCGTCCACGCTTACACACTCGGCTCCCGTTTCACAGACCAGCCAAGGGAGGCACGGGGCTGTACGGCACGCGGCCGGGGGGACTTGGACCCTGGCAGGCTGACGCCCAAAGCCCTCGCTTGCCCCGTGAGGTCTCACCTTCCTCTGCCTGCAGAATGTGCCTGTGATTCTCAGAAGGAAAACAGACCGCCAGGAAAGGGGGCCCTGGCCCCAAAGGAAGGAGGGGTGGACGTTACTTCTGAATTTGTATTCCAGCCACACTCGGGCTGTGCGCACAGCCTGCTCACCTGGCGATGGTGACGTCACACACAGAACGCGTGGTCTCAGGTGGGACACACCTCCCTCTCCTACAGCAAGCAGGGAGGCTCGCAGAGAAGACGCACACTTCCCGCCCTGACTGTGTCCCCAGACCCCCACGTGCTCACCGGGGGAGACTGAGGAGGCCACAGGAGGGCAGGACCATGGTCCGTCCACAGAGACGACAACAGCGTGTCCTCTGGAGAGGGGGGGTGTGGTGTCCACAGCCTGAGGGGCCCCGAGGGTCACAGGCTGAGCCTTTATGTCACACACCGGCGCCTGCCAGCCAAGCCAAGTGACGTGTCACACGATTCCACCTGCTGATTTTCCCAGTATCAGAGCAATCGCAACAGCCAGCCAAAGGCTCTTAGCCCAGCTCAGAGATACCTGAGGGATGGATTCTGTTCTCAAATGAAAGTGACTGTTCCTTCCAAGAGAACGTTGCTCGTTTGTGATGGTGTAGACCCTCAGGATGCCACGTGCTCAGAGGTCATGTGCTGTGGTGACTGTCAGCCCATTTCTTGCCTTGACCCCGTGCCCACAGCGGTGTCAGAAGGGCTCTCACACCTGCCATTTCTCTTCAGTCTGTGCTGAATATGGGTGCGTGTGAACACAGGTGAGTGTGAGGCCTTTGCTGCATACAAGTGTTAACACTAGATGAGTGTAAACACTAGGTTAAATATTCTTCTTACTCTGATTCATTAAAAGTAGGGCCTGCTCCTTAAATCTAAGACATGACGTGATGAAACTCCTAGAAGTCAACACAAGCAATACGCTCTCTGACATAAACCTAGCGATGTTTCTTAGGTCAGTCTCCTACGGGAACAGAAATACAGCACAAACCAACAAATGGGACCTGATCGCATTTATTAGCTGTTGCACAGCAAAGGAAACCATAAGCAAATTGCAAAGACAACCTACGGATTGGGAGAAAATATTTGCAAATGATGTGATGAACAAGGGCTTAATCTCCAAAATATACAAACAGCTCATATAACCCAGTAACACACACACAGACAAAAAAACAACCCAATCAAAACATGGGCGGAAAACCCAAACAGACATTTCTCCAAAGAAGACATACAGATGGCCGACAGGCACATGAAAAGATGCTCAACGCTGCTCGTTATTAGAGGGATGCAAATCAAAGCTACCATGAGGTACCACCTCAGACCAGTCAGAATAAATAATAAATGCTGGAGAGAGTGTGGAGAAAAGGGAATCCTCCTACACCACTGATGGGCATGTAAATCAGCGCAGCCACTATGGAGAACAGGAAGGAGCGTCTCAAAAAGTAAAAACAGAACCACTGAATGATCCAGCGATCCCACTCCTGGGAAGATAACCAGCAAAAACTCCACTTCAAAAAGATACACGGAACCGCATATTCACTGCAGCAGTCTTCACACTTGCCAAGACATGAAGACCACCCAGGTGTCTGTCGACAGATGAACGGATAAAGAAGATGGGGCACATATACACAAGGGGATACTACTCAGCCACGATAAAGAATGAAATGAGGCCATCTGCATCGACATGGATGGACCTAGAGATTATCACACCACACGAGGTAAGTCAGACAGAAAAAGGCAAACACCATAGGACATCACTTCTGTTTGAAATCAAAAAACCATTTTTTTAAACAAAAGAACTTATTTACAAAACAGAAATATACTCATAGACATAGAAAACAAGTCAACAGCTACCAAAGGGGAAAGAGGTTAGGAAGGAACAGATACAAACTGTTAGCCTGCTGTGCTCAGTCGCTTCCGTCGTGCCCGACTCTTCGCGCGCCTACAGACCAAAGCCCGCTAGGTCCCTATGTTCATGGGATTCTCCAGGAAGAATACCGGAGTGGGCAGTCATCATTTCCTTCTCCAGGGGATCTTTCTGACTCGGGATCCAGCCTGCACTTCTTATGTCTCCTGCACTGGCAGGCGGATTATCACTGTGTCACCTGATTAATATTATATAAAAAATAGACAAACAGCAAGGACCTACTGTGTAGCACGGGGAACCATGTTCAATATCCTGCAATAAACCATGATGGAAAAGAAAAAAAATGTAGGTCCCTTTCAAACTTCCGCACCCACCCCACCACTGCCGTGGGAAGACACAAGGGTGTGGACACTGCCCTGGCCCAGCCCTGCTCTGTTTGGCTGTAGTGCAGTCTTCCTACTGTTCAGGACCCTCATTTCCAGCCAGTGAACCCACGAGGCACGACCAAGCATCTAAATGAACAACAAAGGCGTGACTCCTCGATGAAGCGGAGGGAGGCCCTGGCGTGGCCCCCGTGATGGCAGGCGGCGGGACACGGCCCCACCAAGGTCTGGTCGCCGTGTGGCTGGGAGATGGTGGAATGGTGGGAGCCGTTGCCTGGGAGCATCCAAGGTGGGGCTGGGTTTAAATGCGTCTCAGTTCAAGGAGGCCCCGCGAGACCCAGGCCTATGTTTATGACAGAGAATCTGGGGGGATCCACTGACCAGAGACTGGAGGGAAGGAGCCAGTCTATGTGGGGCACCCAGGGTGTGCAGGCTTCGTGCCAGGCCCGGGGGCCAGAGCCTCAGACTAGGTCGGCCCTGCTCCCTGCCTGGCGACTGACCCGTGTTGGCACAGCTCCACCCTTGCCATGTGGCAGCTGAGCGTGGGGCAGCCTGGGCTGGCCCTTCAATGGGGCCATGTGGCTGTGACCAGAATCGGCCACTGAGGGTCCTGTGGGAAAGGCTGAGCCTGGGGGTCCCTCGCGTCCATACTGCAGGCATAGGCTTGCACCTGGGCATTGGCGGGCTCTCTGGGCCAAACCTTACAACCAGCCCCCAATTGTGCCAGAGTAGGAGACCCCCTCAGTGACGCCTGAAAAGATGCAGAGGGCTCTGAGGTCCAGTGCGGCAGCCAGTCTCCCAGCCTGGCCCATGGTGCAGGATTCTCCCATAGCAACCTTCACCCCACACTCCTTGGGGCCTCTGTGCCAGCCTTGTGCCCAGGCTGGGGCTTGATGGGGAAGGAGACAGACATGGCCACACCACAGTAGGTGGGGACAGCCATGTGATAAGGGATGGGTGTGGGGGGAGGGGCACAGCACACAGAGAAGAGAAGTGGATCCTGGTGGGGGGCCGGGCAGAGGCACTGGGAAGGAGGAGAGAGTCCACCAGGCAGGAAGAATGGCTCAGGCAGGGACGGGTGGGAGTCAGAGCCATAAGGATGGGGGGGCACCTGAGACTCTGGAGAGTGGGCAGAACTGGGGGACAGGGGAGCAATCATCAGCTGAAACCTACTGTGTGCTGTCTGCCCTGATGGCCCCTCCACACATCGCCTCCCAGGAGACCCAGCAAGAAAATGCCAGGAGTGGCTTCTCCCGTGGAGCCAGCACCTTGGTTTCAGTCTGGTGAGACCGTTTTGGATTTATCACCTCCAGAGCTCCAAGGTAATAAATTGTCCTGCTTTAAGCCTCTACAACCATGGTCACGTGTTACAGCAGCTGCAGGTAAGTCAGGCAGGGGCACAGCTGGCTCCTGCAGAGGCTGGAGCAGAGCAAGCTGGGGAGGATGTGGCTGAGGGCTGATGGATGGATGGGGGGCCTTCCCAGACCAGCTCCTCCCCGTTGGCTGTGGGGTGGTGGGCCTGATGGGGGACCAGCTGTGCTTGAATCCCCCTCAACAGACAGGAGGCAGCGCTCAGCCCTGCTCCCTGAAATGCCCTGGTGTCCAGCACCAGGCACCAGTAGGCCGTCTCTGAGTCAGAGACCCCATCCGCCTCCAGAACAGTCAACCATGTCCATGCCCCACCCGCAAGAGGAAGTCTAGCCACTGCTGACGGGCAGCACAAGTCAGCAGGCTGGGCTGCTGGTGATAGGACCTCCCTCGGGGGATCTGGGGGTTCGCTCACTGCGGCCAGCAGGACTGAGTTGGGGCTCAAGATGAAGAGGGGCGAGCAGGTCACCGGCCAGGACCAAGGACAGCTCCTTGGCTGAGGCTCATGGAGACCCTGCACAGGAACTCAAGATGAAGAGGAGGGAGTGGGTCACTGGCCAGGACCAAGGACAGCTCCTTGGCTGCGGCTCATGGAGACCCTGCACATGAGCTAGTTCCTCCCTCTCCAGGCCACCCCCTCCCCGCCCCCCGTCTGCCTCCATCCTTGGTGCCACTGGCCACCTGGCCTGGCTTCCCAGGACAGCCAGAGAGAATCTGCAAACCCACCAGGGCTGGGGCTGGCAGAGCAAGGCCAGCGGACCCGGCTGCAGCACCAAGTCTGCGTGCCAGCGGGAGGCCTCAGGGCCGGCCTGCCCGCAGCGGCCAGGACAGGCTGGGCAGGTGAAGGTGGACCCAGGGCCTGGTTTTCTGGATTTCGCGTCCCCTCCGTGCACCCCAGGAGCACCCCCTCCACTGCCCTGCCTTGTCTCGGAGCCCACCATGTCCAGGGCACTCTCAAAGCTCCAGGCTTTTCTGCCATCACTGGCAAGTGTCCATCCTCGGTTACAGCACCCCAGAGACATGACCCAGGGAGGAAGATGCCAGACTGTGGACAAGAGGAGTGTGAGTGAACGATAAACACAGGCTCATGGGTCTCGCAGAAAGTTGTCCGTGAGGACCTAGAGGGAGGGACACAGCTGGGAAATCAATTCTTTTTTTTGGGAGGAGGGGCAGAAGAGGAAAAACTTTTGTGGTCACTGAAATAAAGCTGGAAACAGATCAGTTATTCCATTAAACCAGGAAAGGACCATAAAGAAGGCTGAGCGCCGAAGAATTGATGCTTTCAAACTGTGGTGCTGGAAAAGACTCCTGAGAGTCCCTTGGATAGCAAGGTGATCAAACCAGTCAATCTTAAAAGGAAATCAACGCTGAATATTTATTGGAAGGATTGAGGCTGAGGATGAAGCTCCAATCCTTTGGCCACATGATGCGAAGAGCTGAGTCACTGGAAAAGACCCTGATGCTGGGAAAGATTGAAGGCAGGAGGAGAAGGGGATGACAGAGGATGAGATGGTTGGATGGCATCACCAACTCAATGGGCATGAGTTTGAGCAAGCTCTGAGAGATGGTGAAGGACAGGGAAGCTTGGCGTGCTGCAGTCCACAGGGTCACAAAGAGTTGGACACAACAGAGCGACTGAACTGAACTGAGGAAAGGCCTGCTGTTGTTGCAAAGAGGTCCTCTATCTAAAGAACACACGTGCGTTGCGTGAGGGCTGCATGGGCTTTCTTTATTTTTGCCGCTGACTGACAGCATAACTTCACTGGGTTTTTTAAGCTAATTGAGGCAAAAAATCCCCACAAATCTGGGGGAAGGCTGGTGTCCGGGAAGGCACGTGGAGCACACAGAGCCCAGCATTTTCATGGAGGAACCTGCCTCCATCCTTGTTCTGCCAACTCCATGCTGTGTGACCCTGGGAAGCCATTTGACTCCTCAGTACTTTCACTTAATCTCTTGAATAGAGAAGGTCCTGATGCCCGTCTCTTAGGCTGAGGCAGATGAGGCTGGAACGTCTGCCCAGCCCCGCCTCTTCTTTCAGCCAAAACACAGGCAGACATTGCAGTGGACAGACGATCTGGCTAACCATACACCCAGGTCCCCAGGGCTGGCCCCCTCTGTGCTGAGCCACTCAGGATAAAACCCTGGGCCCTCCTGGGGGCCTTCTTGACCCCCTATCCCCACCATCAGCAAACCAGGTCCCACGTGCTCCAAAGTTGACCTCGAGTCCACATGCCCACTGTCAGGATGCTGGCACGTGGATGTGGGCAGGGACCTTGGAACTGGTTCCCCGAGCCGCCCTTGTTCCTCTGCAGTCTATTCTCAGCCAGGAAGCCAAAGAGCTCACCGTCCAGGGCACAAAACACAGGGCATTACAGCCAGCCAACCCTGGACAGCGACCTATGAGGTCCCCCAAACCTGGCCCGGATACACCCCTTCTGTCCACCAGCGGCCACTCTCCCAGCTCACTCAGTCCAGTCCAAGACCTCCCTCCCCTCCTCCAGCTTCTGGGCATGGCTTGTGGGGTCTGGACTCACTCTCCAGACATCCACAGGCTCTCTCTGTGGCCTTGGAGGTGGGCTGCCCTGACCACTGTCCTGAATGTGGTGACCACCCTTCCAGGCCATCCTTACCCATTGCCTGTTCCCCACCCAGACTTCCTGGCTTTGCCCACTGTTTGCAGCTTGACCTGGCGCCTGTCCAGAGGGTCAGCAGAGATGTAGAGGTTGGAGGGTTGAGGACAAGCTCTTGAGCTTCACTGCCACAACCCCTGGGGGCAGCAATGGGGCCTGGGGCTTGATTTAAGCGTTGTAGCGGTCATCCTGGATTTTGGATAGAGGCCTGGTGAGTGCCATCTCACAGCTCCTTCTCGCTGGAACTGCCCAGGCCACCCCCTCCACCTTAGGCAGCGTACTCTGTGCTCTGGCAGCCCCATGACCCAAGAGAGGCACCTGACCCAGGGGTGGCTCATCCACTGGCTGGCCAGGGGCCACCGCCAAGGTCTGATGCAAAAGGCATTGCCCAATGGGTCAGGGATGACTGGTGGAACTCGATGGACCGGCTACTTTCAGAATCAGAGAATTCAAGGCCAGTAACAGTAGAACAGACCAGCAGAGAGGAGCTGGGACAGCACAACAGGGGGACGGGGTAGTGGCCAGGCTGCAAAGGTCCCGAAGCCTTGACTCCCAGGCCACAGGGCCCTGCAACACTCCCCAGCCATAAGTATCATTAACAAGAATTGGCTAGAATGTGTCCCTGTTCTTTGTTGATAAGTACAGGCGTGTTTTCATCCTTACATCCATCCCTCCATCCATCTGTCTATCTTTTTACTTATCCCTCCCTCCCTCCACCCATAGATCCATCCATTCTTCTATCTGTTCCCTCTTTCATCCATCCACCAATCCATCCCTCCATCTCTCCATCAATGGATCCATCCATCCTTCTATCCATCCCTGTCCCCTCCTTCCCTCCCTCTATCCATCCACTGATCCATCTATCCTTCTATCCATCCATCCAAAAGCAATCTGAACTCTTGAATGAGCACCTACACCCAGGGAGACAATGAGGAAAACTACAGATCTGACCCTGGCCCATGGAGCTCCCGGAGAAGGCAATGGCACCCACTCCAGTACTCTTGCCTGGAGAATCCCATGGACAGGGGAGCCTGGTGGGCTGCTGTCTATGGGGCTGCACAGAGTCAGACATGACTGAAGCGACTTAGCAGCAGCAGCAGCATAGAGCTCCCAGCCTGTGGGCGCATTGACTGAACAACTAACCAGAGTGTGAAGGTTCTTGGAGGGTCACACTGGTGCCTGCCCTGGAGGTGAGTAACACGGTGGGAGCTATTCTAATCAAGCAAGGTCAGAAAAGGCTTTTCTGAGCATGTGACCATCAGACCTGCCTGGTGTTAGAGAGATGTCTGCAGGCATGGGGAGGCAGGAGCTCAGGAGGGAGGCACCCGAGTCAGGGGTGCTGCTGGAAGGTCACTGTGCTTGTCTGCTGGTTTGGCTTCTCCAGAGGAAGAGCTGGAACCAATGCACAGGTGGTTACTCAGCCAGGCAGCGTCTCTCTGCGGGATCTTGGTGGTGGCTCCGGGGTGGCCAGCCAGGTGCACGCGGAAGGGACAGGTGTGGACCCTTAGCGTCCATCGCTGACCTCCACCACCGTCTCCTTGTAGGCCAACCGGCAACACTGACCACGAGGCCAGTAATTTGAACGGGGAGTTTCCTTTCTCGTTTGTTTTTCCGGACCCCTTCTCCCAGAATCTCGCAGGAAGCACAGCTCACAGCCGGTGCTGATGGTGGGCATGGGCCCTGCAGGCTGCTACCCGGAACGGCCGAGAGCCTCACCTGCCAGAGTGGGTGATGTGTCCATTGCATCATCCCAGAATGCTTTGCTGCTGAGTGACCCAGGAGAGCACAAGCCTCCCCTCTCCCCTCCCCCACCCCCTTCCCAGGAGCACTGAAAACATGCATCTTCGGGAATTTATACAATTACGCAAACACGAGGTGTTCTTTTCAATAAAACAGTGTCACTCTCGAGTCTGGGACTGCCAGCTGCTCTCACAGTTCAGCCGTCTTGGCAGGGACACTGGGTTTCCAGCATCACCTCTCAAGGCCGTGCTGGGTTCCACAGAAAGTCGTGGCAGGGTTCATGGAAGCGGTTTCCTCACACATCCAAGGATGCCATGTCACACAAATCACCCAGAGAACAAAACAGTACACTTCCCGTCCCTCTAAAGGCAGACTGGCCATCGAGACCCCCATTAGGCAGGTCCTGCCAGGCCAGAGACTGGGCGGTGGGAGGGGAGGTGAGGAGACCCCAGGGAAATGCGCGTCAATGGCACGGTCCCCGCAGGAACACCCCAGCAGTGAGAGCCAGGGAGACGGAACAGGTGTGCAGGACTCTGTGCAGCCACCAGGACTGCAGATTACAGTACCTACTGATGCGGAAAAATGGTCTCCCTGTGTTGACTGAACAAGGGTAGGTTACGATGGAGACCATGACGAGTCCATAATTCAGAGAGAAGAGGTATTTGTGGAGAAGCCCTGCAGAAAACAAGGGGCCTCTGGGGCTGAGGAGGGCCCTCTCAAGGGCAAGACTGTTGCCCTTTGAAAAGTTACTCTAGGAAGTAGTGTCCGGGCCCCTGACATCTGTTAAGTCTTAAAAAGCAAAAGACAGGAACTTGCCCAGTGGTCCAGTGGTTAAGACTCTCAGCTTCCAATGCAGGGGGCACAGGTTCCATCCCAGATCATGGAAATAGGATCCAACATGCTGTGTTTCGTGACCAAGAAAATTGAAAAGGAAAAGATAAAGAACTGGAGTGAAGAAGGCCCAGAGCCAGCACGTGATGAAAGAAGAAAGGCAGAGAAGGAAGAGAAAAGGACAGGAGAAGGGGCCCGACCCTGGAGCAGGCTGGCGCAGGGGACCACAGGGGAACCACAGGGGGCAAACGGAACCCATTCTGAGCCACCTGGGGAGGAGATGCCATCACCGGCTCCTACACAGAGTGAGAGGCAGGATTTCTGCCAGCCTGGGGTTCCACATGGAGATCTGTAGTCAGGAGTCACTGGCGCCCCGGTGGCGCAGACACAGGCAAAGATGCACTTGGCTCCGTACCGCCGGCCTCATGGTGCACAGGGGCCGTTTGGAGAGGCTCTGGACACCACGTGGCGCCTTGGCCACTACGACACCCTCCACCTCCTCTGCCTGAGGGCGGCTGGGAGCAGTCCCAGCCCTTCAGCTCGGACCCATCAGAGCTGGGATTCAAACGCGACTCTGCCAGACCTTGTATGAATCAGCTCAGGTGACTCAGCTGTGTAACAAAATACCGCAGCGAGCACGTGTGCTAAGTCGCTTCAGTCGTGCCCGACTCTTTGTGACCCCATGGACTGTAGCCCACCAGGCTCCTCTGTCCATTCTCCCTCTGTCCATTCTCCAGGCAAGAATACTGGAGTGGGTTGCCATGCCCTCTCCTCCAGGGCATCTTCCTGACTTAGGGATCGAAACCACACCTCTTATATCTTCTGTATTGGCAGGTTAGTTACCATTAGTGCCACCTGGGAAGCCCCAAAATACTTCAGACTGGGGCTTAAACAACAGGACTTGATGGTCTCACGGTCTGGAGGCTGCAGGTCCGAGACCAGGGTGTCGGCACAGCTGGGCTCTGCTAAGGACCCTCTCCATGTCCCCACGTGGCAGGAAGAGCTCTGCTACACCCTCTGCTTCCCAGAAGGACGCTGACCCCATTGTGGGGCGGGGGGGCTCCACCTGCATCCAACCTGAATTCTCTCTCCAGGGCTCTGCCTCCAGATACCCTTGTAACTGGGCAGAACCCCATGGGCCTTCCCAGGAGAGGTGCACCCCCTCCCCCACAACCACCTGTGTCTCCCACTGCCTCTTGACTGCAGAAAAGCTTTAGCCAAAGAATAAGCTTAATCCGAACAGCAGGAACATGCAGAAGCAAAGAAGAGCAGTCAAACAAGACAAAATAATCGTCTAGCCCTTAAACAAAGGGGAGGACCTTCAGTTCCTCCTCAAGGGCTATAAACAATATTCTGAGCCATATCCCTTGAGCGATCTTATAGAGACTGAAACCCCCACCAAGTGGAAGAAGTTAACCACACGACGACCACACTGCAGTCATGATGTAAGCTGCCACAATTCCAAGAAACGACGTCAAGGAGACCGGAACAAGCCAACCCTGGAACTGAAGATTAACTGTTCTTAAAGCAATTAGGATGATGCTGGCCAGACCACACTTGACAATTTCAAGACGACTCCTGGGGCTGCCTGTGGCCCCCTCTCTTCGCCTGTGCACCCCTGAAACTCCCCTTTAGGAGCTCTCACCCCCCTGGTTGGCAGGAGGAAGGTCTGCCTTCTCCCCAGGGTGCCAGCCTCCTGAATAACGCAACCTTTCTTTGCTACCAATGCTTGTCTCTTGAGTACTGGCTTTCGAGATGCGTCGGGTTAATGGCCACACGTGTGGTTAGGGCTCCCACATGTGAATTTAGGGGGACTCAGTCCTGGGCCCTGCAGACCTCGGAGCTCACCCTCTTCTGACACGTCACCCTCTCTCTTCCAAAGACACTGTCCCGTGCTCACTGGCTTGTCCCTGTCACCCCTGCTGGGAGGGGGCCCAAGCCAGGTCACACTGACACCAGGAAACGCCCGCTGACCTGGGAGGTAGCCTCCCTCCTTCCTCATTGTGTGCAGACCACCGCTGCATGCAGGCCGTGGGGAAAGCGGGGCCCTTGGGGCCCTGGTTTCTGGCTGCCTCAAGCGGGGACCAGGCCTGGGTCGGATAACAAGGCAGAAGGGCCTGGCTCGCCGCAGGGTGGACACAGCCTGAACCCTCCACCGAGGGGTGAACAGGCCCGTGACCCACCCTCTTGAGCGGAAGTGATCTGCACCCCAGCTGAGCCGAGCCCGCTGGGCGAGCTCCGTGCCCCGTTTCTCGGGGCCCACAGCCTCCTCTTCCCTGCTCCCTACATTTCTGGACTGTGGGCCGACGTGGAGACACCTGTGTGCCTGCAGCCTTGATCACTACGTCCTGCAGCCAGGCCTGCCTGAAACGAGCACCTCCCGGCTCCCACTTCCCAGCAGGGAGACCAGGCTTGTCTGTCTCACTGCGGTAACAAGCCCGGTCCAGCCGCGTCCCCTCCCCAGCCTGCCACCAAACAGGTGCTCAGAGAAACCTGGGTGAAAGGAAGTCAGACTCACTCAGGAAGCCAGAGGTTTTCTGGGGCGCTGGCCGTGAGTGGGGGCTGGGGCTGTCACCCACATCGCAGGCCCAGGATCACGTGTGATGCCCACAGCCCAGGGGAGGCCCCAGGCTACTTCTGCTGCCTTCTTGAAGTCCCCCCACCAACACTGTCTCAAACATCAGCACACGCACAGCCCAGCAAATATAACTTATGGACCGTGAACTATCGGAAGACAGCTGTCTGGCTGGGTGGACCCTCGCTTAGGATGGACCATCCCCTCTCGGTCGTCATCAGCTGCCCTGGGACTTCTGGCCCAGTGAGCAATCTCACCTACGAATTAGTTTAAAATGAATGCTCCCTGTAACAGTAAGTGAAGTCTGGTTACGGTAATTAAATATTTACTCATTTCAGTGGTTTTATTATCGTTTAAATCCTGGGGCCTCAAAGAGAGATCTTTTCTAGATCTCTTGGCTTTAGCAAAGCTCTCCAGTGCTCAGCTCCTGGCAGAGGCATCCTGCAGGACTGTGGTGCTGGATCACTGCCCCCAGCCTCTGCTTCTTCACCCGGCCCGCTGACCCTGCCTACCCGCCTGCCCCACGGGGCTTCCAAAGCGCTCAGAGGCCACCAGACAGGGGGTGTTCATGACCCGACTGTCGACTGAATGAGTGAGTGAGTGAGCAGATGGATGCTAAGGGCCAGGAAGCCTGGTGCGGGGTTACTCTGTGGTCAAGCGCGACGTCCACCTTCTGGAGGGACAAAGCGGCGACCTTGTTCTTTTAACAGCTCCCGAGCCTGCTGGCTGGGGGCTGCCCTCCCCAGGCTGTTGGGAGGTGCCCAGGAGAAGAAGGTGGAGACAGTGGGGACCACCAGGGTCCCCTCTCCAACCTCCATGGACAGAAAGTTGTTCCAACATAAGCTTCCCTCCGAAGTGCCCTAGAGCCTAAGAGCAAAGTCAAGTGTTCTCTGGGATCCTGCCCGTGAAGGAAGGAACCAGAAAAGCTGAGAGGAAATGCCCCCCACGCCCTGCACCCTGAGAGGGGGGTCCTCACATACCGCTCCACCTCCTAGGGTGGGCCAGCCCCCCGGAGCCTCACAGCTCAAGCGACTGCTGAAGCAAGAAGGGAGGCAGGCAGATGGAGGCTGGGGGGGGTTTGTACAGCTGTTCCTTCACTACTTCGTTCGCTCATTCATTCAGCAGGCACACAGCAGACGTGGCTCTGGCCCCTCTGATACACTGATGGGGACGTGCGTGGGGGCCTGTGGTCTGTGTCGGGCGTGGCCTGGACCCACCCGGGGGCAGCGAGGCTGGCCTACAGCTGACCTTCCCGTGCCATTCTGACCAAGTTCACAGGCCTGATGCATGTGGCCACCCCTGACAGCTCGTGCTCAGCAGATCATGACCGGGAGGGCCCCGTGACCTGTCTTACCCGAGTCCCCTCGTCCTCAGAGGCCTGGCCCTGCCTCCCTGCCCATCAAGACAGGAAGGATGCTCTTCAGGGGCCCGAGTGCTTTGTATCAACAGAGAACAGATCCCTTTAAAAAGGGAGCTGGATGCCCATCAAATACCAGTGTCACCGATAGATGAGTGGATAACAAAGCACACGTGTCCATCCACGCAGGGGACGTTTTTCAGCCACAAGAAGGGGTGAAGCAGGAATACTCCAGCACGCGGGCGGCCCCCCACGACACTGCTCTCAGTAGCCAGGCTTCGAAGGCCACGTCCCGGGCGAGGCCATGTGCACGAAACATCCAGAACAGGCAAATCCAGGCTGGGGCAGAGGGAGGGGAGTGACAGCTGATGGATCAGGATTTCCTCGGCGGGGTGGGGACATGAGAATGTTCTAGAATCAGCTAGAGGGAGTGCTGGCACGATGCTGGATGCTAACACCACTGAACCGGATGCTTTAAAATGGTTAATCTTCACCTCAATAAAAGGCTTAAAGAGTGAACTTGAACCCAGGATGGCTGAGAAGGGCTTCAAACCTGATGGGCTTGTCCCCCTCAAGTCGCCCATTGCTTGTGGACACCACTCACTCCACTCGGGAACAGCCGGAGCCTCTGGGAACCAGAAGAGGCAGGAGGGACCCTTCCCAGGGGCCTCTGGAGAAGCTTAGCCTCCTGACACCCTAATTTTGGGGTTCTGGCCTTCAGACTGTGAGAGGATGGATTTGGTGTTTAAGCCCAGCGTGTGGTCATTCGTCCTGGTTGCCCGAGGACCTCCCACTCTGGGGAGCTGCCTACCCCTGAGCGCTGACAGGCCCCTGGCCCCTGGCACACAGCTGGCCCTGCCACAAACCTACGGAAGGCCTGAGGGCACATGGCCGAGCTGGATGCCTTGCTGCTCACAGAACGCCCACTTGGATTTCCTTCTGGCTGACCTGGTACCTGGGGAACACGGGGATGGGGCAGGTTTTGCAGGCGGTTCCAGAAGAAACCACAAGCTGTGGGGAGTGGGGAGGGGGTTCTGAGATAGGCCAGGGTTGAGAAGGAGCGAGGGGCAGGGGCTTTGGAAGCTCTGCTCACGGGGGTTCCAGCTTCTGAGGCAGGAGAAGCACCGTGACTCAGATGTGGCCTGGGGGGCGGATCCTGGCGTGGGACCCCCAGGCCTCGCTGTGCCCAGAGGACCATAGGACTTGATGGAAATGAAAAATGCCAAAAGTGGGATCCAAATAGGGAGCAGGGGGTCCAGCGGGCAGGTGCTGCTCAGGCAGTGGGGCTGCTGCTTCTCCATTCTGCCCCCTTCATTCCCTCAGCAAGCGGTTATTAGGCACCTTCTACTGCGGCATGGCAGTAAACAGGAGGCGCTCGCCCACTGGGGCCCCACAGACAGCTGGCCTAGCCCAGGGTCGTGCGCTCTCTGATGGGTGTGCCTCGGAGCTTCCCAGGTGATGCAAGTGGTAAAGAACCCGCCCGCCAGTGCGGGAGATGGAAGAGAGGCAGGTGCGATCCCTGGGTGGGGAAGATGCCCTGGAGGAGGGCACGGCAACCCGCTCCAGTGTTCTTGCCTGGAGAATCCCATGGACAGAGGAGCCTGGAGGGCTGTGGTCCATAGGGTCGCAGGGTCGGACACAACTGAGTGACTTGGCACGCATGTAGAGCCCTGGGGCTGCGGAGCAGGGCCCTCACTCTGACTCGGGGGTCACAGGAGGCTCCTCGGAGGAGGAAGTGGGGTCTGCGCTGCAGACTGAAGGCTGGGATGGGACCTGGGAGGCCTGGGGCACAGCGTGGACACAGGCCTAGAGGTGGAGGGCGGTGGGGGTGGGGCGGGAGGATGGAGCCGTAGCCCCGAGGCCCGGGGGCAGCAGACAGTGTCGTCTGCCCAGGGTAGACAGACTGGGCAGCCAGCAGTGGTGCCCCCTGTGCCCCCCCACAACCGAGGAGGGTGTGCCCAGGGGAGGGCCTGGCCCTTTCTCTGAGGTCCTGCTGGAGGCGGGAGACAAGAAGACCGACCGGGGTGAGGGGGCTCCGACCTGGTGGGGCCCCTCGGGTCTACCACCCGGCTGTCCCAGGGGCCTCCACGATCTGGGGTCAAGTCCTCGCTCACTGCGGCCTCTGCTTGTCTTCACACGGCCTTGTCTGTCTCCTGTGAGGAAACCACCACTGGCTTTGGGGACCACCCAGCTGAGCCAGGACGACCTGGTCTGGACATGCTAACCTTGATTACACCTGCAGAGACTTTTTTCCCAAACAGGGTCACATTTACATGAATCTTAGGGGCCACCGTCTAGCCCCTCCTGCACTCTGTGAATATTTTAGTTTATTTCATTTCAGTCTCCCGATGACTGTGCACGGACTCGAGCTCCCCCCACAACACCCCCCGCCCCCCCCCACCAGTGAGTGAGGTCTGCCTGTAGCTGTATTTATATCCATCTGAAAAGCCCTCAGCAGGCCCCCATGCTGACCCGGAGCCTCTGAAGAATACTGAGTACAAAACGCACCTGTTGCCAGGTGTGGCCGTTCCCTCCAGCCAGGGTGTCAGCGATGGGGGGGGGCGGGGCCGTTGGGGGCACAGAAGGGGCATGAGGCTGCCGGCTCCTGGGTCCTGCCCTGGCTTCACTCCCTGCTCTGCTTTCTTGGGGGTTATCCTTTTCAGAGCCTCCATGACCCTGAGGACTCGGACTGGGACATGGAGAACCATGGCTCTGGGAGACACAGGAGGCCAGAGGAGCCCAGGGGCAGTTTTCTCGGGACCTCACTGTGGGTGGTCTGGGGTCTGTTGGAAAAGCCAGGCGAAAGGTGACCTTGCTGCCGGCCATGGTTGGGACTACAGAGCTCCCTCACCCTGGGAAGCATCACCCTCCGCCTGCAGGTCCCACCTGAGATGACCTCCCGCAGGGCGCCTTCCGGGCATGCCGCCCAGGAGCAGCCCCTGGGCTGGGTGCTGCTCCTTCCCTCTGCCTGGATGGGGCCTGGCAGTGAATGAGGCCCTGTCCACCCCCTGTAGGGTCAGGGGTGGGGGTGGGGACAGCAGAGCCCAGGGCCACTGGGGGGGAAGAGGCAGGAAGGCTGTGGCTGTGTCCGATTTGTATTTGTCAGCTGAATGAAGCTCGGCTGGAGTGTAGGGTGTTTGAAGGTGGAGAAGGCAGGGGAAGAGGCTGGAAATGTGTGCTTGGGGGCCTTAAATATCTGCGGAAGGAGTTTAGAATGGATCTCTAGTTAGCACAAATGACTCAAGAAGGAATCAAAACCAGAATGGTCCGGTACCCACAAAAGACATCACACCCGCAATTACACCTCTTCTCACCAGGGAAACAGGAGATCTGCTGGCCGTCGGAGCAGGGTCGACCCTCACAGAAAGAAGACAATTCCAACCCAAATAACGTCCTCCAGAGGTAAAAAGAGAGAAAGCCACCCCCAGCTGGTTCTCTTGAGACTGACTTGATTCTCAGATCAGAAAACAAAAAGCCTCAGAAAGAAAAATTACAGGAAGCCTCGTTCATGAACTTGGGTGCAAAAATCCTAAATGAAACATTAGTGAAGGGAATTTAGCAACGATTCAAAAAGATCACTTCATCATGGATAGCTGGTTTATCCGAGGAAACTAAGATGACTCTCCTAGAAGATCGATTTATGTAATGAAGTAGCAAGGGAGAAAAGCCACACGATTGTATCAAGTGATGCACAGATGCCCTTGATAAAATTCAATATCCATCTGCAATTAAACTGAACCGCCTCGGCACAGAGGGAAGAGACTGAAATATCAATACTTGAGCCTGATAAACTGCATGTCCAAAAACACCTAGAGTCAACAGAGATTTTGAAAGCGCTTCTTTTCGGATCAGGATCAAGACAAGTAGGTCCCGTATCACCACTGTAAGTTTCATGGCAGGTGGGCCCTAGTCAGGCAGAGAGAGAGAGAATAAAAGACACAACCAACAGACAAAAAATGAGAATTAATAAGAGAATTTAGCAAGGCAGCACAATGAAAAAAATCAATACACCAGAGTCAGCTGCATTTCTACACTCCAGCAGTAATCAGCAAATGTAATTTAAAAAAATATACCATAAAACTACCAAAAAAGAAGAGAAAGAGAGAGAAAGAAATGACTTAGGAGTAAGTTTAAAACTGCTGCCATTGCTCTTTATGGAGACGGTTATTGAATCTGTTTGAATGACATGCAAGGCGACCTTAACAGATGGAGAAATAGAGACACTCCTGGAGGAAGATGAAGGTGTGGATTCTCCCCAAATCGGTCTACTTTGGGTCAATACAATTCTAATAAGAATCCCAACAGGATATTTTTGTTTGTTATTTGGTGTAACTTGATTTTCCAATTGAAAAAAAAAAAAAGTATACAGAAGAGTCAAGATTCAAGAATAGCTAACATAATCCTAGGGGCTTCCCTGGTGTTCCAGGGGTTAAGACTTTGCCGTCCAATGCAGCAGGTGTGGGTTTGATCATTGGTTGGGGAGCTAGGATCCCACATATCTCACTGCCAAAAAACCAAAACACAAGTAATATTTTAATAAATTCAATGAAGACTTTAAAGACGGTCCATGTCAAAAAAAAATCTTAAAAAAAAAAAAAAAAAAAAAGCTAAAGAGGAACAAGGTGGGTTGGGTGGGGAAGGAAGGTGTGTTTAGATGTAACCATGACAAAGGCATCAATTCCCAGCCCAGAAACAGACCCGCATCCATGCGGACGCTTGGTTTATGACTGAGTCAACACGGTATTGCTTGGAGAAAAGGTTCTTACTGCACAGACGATGCTGTAAGAACAGATTTTCCACCCAGGGGAAAAGATGAAATTGGATCCCTACCTCACACCATACACACACACACAAAAAAATTCCTGGGTTAAAGACTTAGATGTGAAAGGCAAACTTATACAATTCCTAGAAAGCAAGACAGGGAAAAATATTTTGATGACCTCTTGGTGGAAAATAATTTCTTAATTAAGTCACAACAAAGCATAAGCCTTCAAGGAAAAGTTGGATAAGTTCGTCTATATTACATTAAGAAGAGCTCATCATCAAAAAGATGAAAGAACTAAGCTAAAGAGTGGCGAACAGAATATACGAAGAACACAAGTCAGAAAGAAAAAGGAACAACCACAGGGAACACCAGGCAAGAGAGGAAAACAAGCATTTCCTAGAAATGGAGCCCCACACGGGCCATAAAATATGAGAGATGCTCCCGAGAGTTCACTGGCAATCAGGCGACGTGAACTGAAATGCCAGGGAAAAAAAACACTGAATGCTCCTGGGTTGGCAAAGTCTGCAAGTCTGGGCAAGGCGCGCTTGCTCCTTGGAAGGAAAGCTACGACAAAGCTTTTGTCATTGTTAGGTCACTGAATCATGTCCGACTCTCTGCAACCCCACAGACTGCAGCAGGCTAGGCTCCTCTATCCCCCACTATCTCCTGGACAAGCCTGGACAGTGTATTAAAAAGTCAAGGCGTGCTATGGTTTTTCTAGTCATGTACAGATGTGAGGGTTGGACCATAAAGACAGCTGAGCACTGAAGAATTGATGCTTTTGAATTGTGGTACTGGAGAAGACTCTTGAGAGTCCCTTGGACTTCGAGGAGATCCAGCTAATCCTAAAGGAAATCAATCCTGAATAGTCTTTGGAAGGACTGATGTTGAAGCTGAAGCTCCACTACTTTGGCTACCTGATGGGAAGAGCCGACTCACTGGAAAAGTGATGCTGGAAAAGACTGAAGGCAAAAGGAGAAGACGGTAGCAGAAGATGAGATGGTTAGATAGTAACACCGACTCCACGGACGTGAATTTGAGCAAACTCCAGGAGGTAGTGGAGGACAGAGGGGCCTGGCGTTCTACAGTCCATGAGACTGCAGTCGGGCGTGACTTGCGACTGAACAGTAACAACAAGGTCTGGGCAGCAGCTGTGCCACTTTGAGACTTGCCACCCAAGTCACAAGTCGGGGGAGGATTTGACTGGAATGGCCACTACAGAAAAGTTCTGTGCCACCTCCTGGGAAAACTGCCCTGGTTACAGCCGCAAAGGCTGGGAGGCCACCCAACGTCCACTCCGACAGCAGAGTGGACGTCTACACGATGAAAGAGGTCCACACCGCCTCCCACACTCCCTGTCAGAACGGCCCTGGAAACAAAGAGAGTTTCTCCTTCTTCCGAGTAGTTCAATTGGCGGGAAATCCTGGTCCCAAGAGAAACAGAGGCATCTATCAGCTGCATTTACCCCTCTGGGTGTGAACATCCAGATGTTCTGAGGCCAAAAAGTCAGTGTGCTGATTATGTGGTGCTAATCCCAGGGATTATACAAAATACATAGAACCTTATATTTTGTAAAATTTAGCCTAGAGTGTAAAATAAATACACTGGGAAGCATACTTGGGCTTCCACGTGGCCACAGTGGTAAAGAACCCACCCGCCAATGCAGGAGACTTCAGAGATGCGGGTTCGATCTCTGGGTCTGAAAGATCCCCTGGAGGGAGGCATGGCTACTCGCTCCAGTTTTCTTGCCTGGAGACTCTCATGGACAGAGGAGCCTGGAGGGCTACGGTCTCTGGGCTCATAAAGAATCGGGCACGACTACAGCAACTTAGCACGTAGCACGCAAAGCATACTTATTTCATCACCTTTGCTCTGAAACAAACCTGGCCCCAAGGACTGTGGATGAGGGACTAAAAGCTTTCTACTAAGTGGAATCCTCTACATTCCCTGGGAAAACAGACAAGCCACACCCGTCTCTGAGGATAAACCTCAAATGCATTAGCACGGTCAAAGGTGCAGGTCACCCAAGAAGCCAGATGCCCAAATTCCACTTACATAAACTTGGGAAGCAGGCAAAATTGAGCTCTGCCGAGTGATACAAACCCAGGTAGCCATCCTGAAATGAACACAATATTCTAAATCAACTATACTTCAATCTTTCGTCTCCTTAAACGATATGCTAAGTATGGAAATCAAGAGGACGAGATGGCTGGATGGCACCACTGACTCAATGGACGTGAGTCTGAGCAAACTCTGGGAGATAGTGAAGGACAGGGAAGCCTGGCGTGCTGCAGTCCATGGGGTCGCAAAGAGTCGGACACGACTGAGCGACTGAGCACGTATAGAAACACTTGCGTTTGTCTCCGCTGAGAAGCCGGGGCCCAACAGAGCCTCTTCTTAGGAGGAACACAAACACTCTTGAGCAGATGAACCACTGAGAGTAACGATAACGACCCCAGGGAACAGAGGCGTTGAGTAACCTACTTAAGGTCACACAGCTAGTGAGGCCTAGAACTGGGATCTGCGGAAGCGGCCTCCTCCGTGCTGTGCAGCTTTTTCTCGGGCCAGGCCTCCTCTAACCCCTTCGTCCAATCCCCTAAACTTTGATGCTTTCATGAAAACTAGAAAGACCCTGGAAGAAGACAGGAGAGCTAGGGGTTGGCTCCTAGACTGCCTCCGCAATTGTCCTCCCTTTTCAGCCCAACTGGCAGGTGAGGCGATGTCCATGGAGCCTTCACCGGACCCAAGGGACATGCAGTGACCCACCCGGATGCTGGGGGCCACAGTGGTGCCAGCCGATGGAGGACAGCGTCCAGCAGAGGGTCAGGGAAGCAGAAGAGCCCAGGACCACCACTTATGCGAACACTTAACCCACGGGCAGGAGCTCCCAGTGCTCCTGTAGACTCAGTCCTCTCCCCTAGCCCCATCTCCTCCTTCAATGAACACCCCCAACAGCTCTCCCATCCACGGGATGGGGACTTCAGAGCAACCAGACAAAAGTGAACTGAGCCAGCACCTAACTGTGACCTTGGGGAGGTGGGTGTGGTACTCTCAGCATTCCTCGGGGGCGGCCTGGCCTGACCTGAGGGCAGCGGTCACCTCCAGAGGAGGCTGCAGTGGGGCCGGAAGGATGCCCAGGGCCTTGGGAGGCTCGCTGAGGGGCCACTCTCCAGGGAGAGGGAGCCTCCACTGGCTGATGCCAGCCCCCGAGCCCCCGCCCAGCTCCTCCTGCACTGCTGTCATCTGGACTGGCGACCCCGACGGGCACACAGCTACCTGGGGCCCTCAGGCCCCTCGGAATGGTCTGGATGGTGAGTCCAGTGGGCCCTTGGCAGCCTGGGAGAGGGCTTAAGAGCACTCTGGGCTGCAGCGGGCACCAGTTCAGTTCAGTTCAGCCACTCAGTCGTGTCTGACTCTTCTCGACTCCATGGACTGCAGCATGCCAGGCTTTCCTGTCCATCACCAACTCCCGGAGTTCACTCAAACTCATGTCCATTAAGTCGGTGATGCCATCCAACCATCTCATCCTCTGTCGTCCCCTTCTCCTCCACCCTCAATCTTTCCCAGCATCAGGGTCTTTTCAAATGAGTCAGCTCTTCACATCAGGTGGCCAAAGGACTGGAGTTTCAGCTTTAGCATCAGTCCTTCCAATGAACACCCAGGACTGGTCTCCTTTAGAATGGACTGGTTGGATCTCCTTTAAGTCCAAGGGACTCTCAAGAGTCTTCTCCAACACCACAGTTCAAAAGCATCAATTCTTTAGTGCTCAGCTTTCTTTATGGTCCAACTCTTACATCCATACATGACCACTGGAAAAACCATAGCCTTGACTAGACAGGCCTTTGTTGGCAAAGTAATGTCTCTGCTTTTACAGCATCGGACTTGCTTCTATCGACAATCACATCCACAACTGGGTGTTGCTTTTGCTTTGGCTCCGTCTCCTCATTCTTGCTGGAGTTATTTCTCCACAGATCTCCAGTAGCATATTGGGCACGTGCTGATCTGGGGAGTTCATCTTTCAGAGTCCTATCTTTTTGCCTTTTCATCCTGTTCATGGGGTTCTCAAGGGAAGAGCACTGAAGTGGTTTGCATTCCCTTCTCCAGTGGACCATGTTTTGTCAGAACTCTCCACCATGACCTGTCCGTCTTGGGTGGCTGTACACGGCATGGCTCATAGTTTCACTGAGTTAGACAAGGCTATGGTCCATGTGATCAGATTGGTTAGTTTTCTGTGACTGTGGTTTTCAGTCTGTCTGCCCTCTGACAGAGAAGGATAAGAGGCTTATGCAAGCTTCCTGATGGGAGAGACTGATTGAGGGGGAAACTGGTGATCCTATGGTCAGCAATTTAAAGATGCCCTTTCAAAATTTACTTCCTGGAAGATTTTCAGAAGAAAAGAATCACAGCTAACAATCTATCCTCAAGGTCTTTACAGTACTTGGCTCATTGCTGGTCTGCAGTGGAGTTTGAAAAAAAGTCACAGAATGGGCAGCTGCCTGTGGCAGGTACGAGGTTGGTCGGGGGCAGCTCAGTGCCCACCCGCCCCACGCTGGCTCTGGAGAACAGAAGCCTGCAGGGAGATCACGGCCAGGGCCTGCTGGCTGGCTGTGGAGGAAGGTACAGTCGGGATCCTTCAGTGACGCTTAGTAGCTGTTAGTTGTCCAGGGGAACGTCTGACGAGCTTTATTTGCTCATTCCTGAGGGCACGTCGGGAAGTCACTCTCCTCAGGGAAGGAGACAGGCAGTGCGTCCCCTGCACCAGCTCTGCGGGGGCTTGGGCACCGGTGAGGTGGAAGGCTGACCCGGTGGTCTGGGACATGCTGCAGGGGAGTAAGAGGCAGGGTGTGCAGGCTGTCCTGGTATCCAGTCTGCTTTTGGTGACTTCAGCCAAGATCTTCGCGCAGTTAGTCTGGGCTGACCTTCAGCTTCGATGCTTAAGAGAGCCTGGGGCCACTGCCGAGCTCCTCTGCTTGTCACTTCCTGGATGAGTGTCTTCTCATACTTTCACATCCTTCACACGTCACTACGCACTGGACACTCACTGGCCTTTTACATTTTCTAGTAGTTCTTTCATAATTTTCTCTAGTGGGGCGGGGGGGCGGGGGCTATTCTACGTTGTAAATTAAAATCAACTAAACTTAGATTTCCTTTTGTGCAAGGATCTTGCCTATCACAGTTAACCTGACGGTGCCCCTGGGCATTCGGTGCACACGTCAGAGACCTTGTTCATATCGCTGTGCTCCCTGAGCCTCGGGAACGTGTTGTTAATCTAGGGAATGCTGGTCTGCTGTGGTTGCTGCAGCCTGTAGCATGGGGAGCTGGGAACTGATAGTTTTTTAAGCCATGAGGGTCCCACTTTCTTTTCTCTTCTGACGTCAAATATTAAAATTAGACATTTACCATTTAAGTACACTGCTCACTGCTAAGAGGCAGCTCACCTGCTGCCTCGCGCACTGGCTGCCAGTGCCTGCAGCCTGTGTCAGCATTTAGATCTTGGACAGATCACCCTTTTGCCAGTCAGCTACCATTATCTGCGGACACGGACCCTCGGCCCGGAGAAGGGCTGTGGTCATGGCGTAAGGACGATGATGCGGCTGCTGGAAGGAAGGAGACCTTCCCCTGCCGTGTGGGCGCCACGCGCACCATCATAGGTGTGCACAGAGAGACACACGGCCTGACACAGCAACACGCGAACAGAGCGGCCCCGAGCCTGGCACCCACGGGACTGCACACACGTGGGCACATGCACACATGTGTGGGAGGCCGGAGGGCTACAGGGCGGGCTCGGCAGTTTGGCAGCCAGTGTGTGGGCATCACCGTGGCAGCAGGAGGCCCTTCATGCAGCTGGAGTCTAGAGGAGGCTTGGGTGGGGTGGGGCGGGTGGGGCAGCCGGGGGCAGGGAGCTGTTGGTCTTGGGCAGGACCCAGCTGGAGGCTTCAAGGAGGGGACAGTGGACAGTCCACGTAATGGAGAACAGCGTTTGCTCTCTAGACGGCCTCTTTCCATCAAGCCCCATTTCTCTGTCCATAAAAATGCACCCCCCAAGGGTGAGCTGAGTGCCCGCCCCCGGCTCGTGCATGCCCGGCCCGGGCCCTTCTCGGGATGGCCCCATTTCCACTCATTTTTGGGTCACACTCTCTTCGACCCTTGAGTTTTCCTAATGCAGCTGGTCTCTCCCCTTCCAGCGATTAGCACGCAGGTGGTGCGAGCTCCTGCCAGGTTCTTAATGGCCCGCGGCCTCCAGTCACCTTATTTTTAGCAATTTTCACTCCAATTACTGCTCAGTGACAGTGCAGATGTATCGAGGACTTATCCATCCTGTACTTTCTTCCAAAGAGGCAGGCAGAGGCGAGGAGTACTAATCTGGACCCCACAGTTTCCTGGCCCTGGAGCACACAGCCCGAGTTACAGATCTAAGTTTCCAGCCCATTTCTCACTGTTTCTCCTCCTGGAGCCAGAGCAAAGGGGAGCTGGGAAATTTGATGGCAACTAGCCCCAAGACGGCAGGCAGGCTGGCTCTGGTCCACGGTCACCACCATAGCCGAGCTGCGAGCCTGGCACCGAAGCCACATTCCTCTTTAGAACAAGACTGAAGGGAAGTGTAACCGCTGCTTTGGCGACTTCACCTCTCCCCACGTCCTCTACAGGAAACACAGAGCCCCCAGGAGGACATGAAGAATTGAAAGGATCCCTCAGAAAACATGTATTGTTCCCGCCCTCCCTGAGATAAAAAAATACTGTGAAATAACCTCATGCAGAGACTGTGGGGGAAAAACACCAGAGAGCTTGGGGGCCCCAGATGGGCCACAAGAAGTTGGGACTGCTGCTAGAGCCCCACTGTCAAGGAGCATTCCTGGCCAGAGGCACCCGAAGAATGATCTGAACTACCCCATGACTGTCAAGACTCTTCTGAAAACCAGCTCATCCATTGTTTGTAAAGCATCTCCTTGCTCTCCACCAGGACCGAGGGTCTCAGAAACAGCCTCAGCAAGTCTGACTACCTTCTGCCCCAGTGCCTTTGCACTTGCTCTTCTGACTCCTCTGAATGTCTTCCGCCCACCTTTTCCATCTCAGGGACTCCTACCCACTCTCTTGAGATCCTAACTTACATTTACCACCTTAATGTTCAAGCAAACTGTCTGAGATCTTGTTGGAACTCAGGGTGGGATTCAGCAGGTGCTGGGTGGAGCCGAGTCTTATGTTTCAATCAGGCTCCAGAGTGATGCTGAGGCTGCTTCCCCAGAGCCGTGTCTGGAGTCCAAGGTTCTAGAGCCTTGGCGACTCCGTTCCTCCCAGGACCTGCCTGCAAACATCAAAGACCAAGTGGCACCACGATTACCCACAACACGTGGCCCCTTCTCCCATCCTTGAGGGCCAGGCCGAGTCCTGGCTGCCTCTGTGATCCCCCCGGACCCAAGCCAGGTGCGGTGAGGTGGCACAGACCTCATGTGAGCCCAGTCCTCAGGCGTTCCCTCAGCCCCGGCCCCACGACTCGTCAGGCAGCAGCAGGAAGACACTGGCAGGGAGGAGGGCCAGGCAGCAAGTAGGAGCAGCATTGTTCTCAATCCTCACTCATGGACTTGGCCCTGGAGATGGCGAGGCTCAGCCTCTGGTTAGTGACTCCCCGAGTCCCTGCCGCGATGCCCGAGTTTTGGCTCGGAGATGAGGCATGCGGGTGGGGTTGAGGCCAGCAAGGGCACCAGCTCGCACACCAGCCTCTCCGCAGAGCTGGGGTCAGATGGGTCTCGCATCCACACCAGGACGTGAGATGCCCCTCAGAGGGAGACGACTCGCCAGGAGGCGTTCAGCCGCATCCCGGGACCACGAGGCAATGTGCGTGCCTCAAGCCGGAAAAGAAGTGGTCCAGGCTCAGGGTATTGGTAACTTGCCCAGGCCCCACAGCACGGGCCTGGGGACATTTTACTGAGTGAAGCGGCTTCTGGGCTAGACTCTGGGCCAGGCCTCCCTGGAAGGTCAGAGGCGGTGGACTAGCAGACGCCGAGGCCCTGGGGACCTGGTCACCATCAACCCTCTCCTGCTGCTCTCGTTTGGTGCCACCTCCCCCAAACGCACACACGCCCTTGCTGGGCCACGGGGCCAGAGACTTCTCAGAGAAAGCCTGCAGCCACCAGGGGACTGGGAAGAGGGCTGGAGGAGAGGCTGGTGACCCTCAAGTGGTCCCCGGGCCCACGTCCATGAAGCCACAAGCTTCATTTGGAAGCAGCTGTGCTACGTTGGCCTGTTCCTTAGGAAGCCAGTGTGTGGTTCAGAGAACATGGAAAAGAGGCCCGGGTCAGGAGGAGGTCACCCAGTGTTCTTCTTGTTGGACAGGGTTTAACCCCTTCCTCCCCTCCCTCTCCTAGAAAGAAGAATCTATTTCTGGTCTGTCCTTGTGGGGCAGGGTAAGCAGCTGCCTACTGTCCACTTGACTCTGAACAGAGAGGCTGAGCGACTCTCCCAGGGTACACAGCAAAGGCAGCACCAGGTATCTTGACCACTTCCCACCACATTTTACAAAGAAGAGCTGAAGGTGAACTTCCCTGGAGGCTTTGGCTGGAAATCTTCCCCTGATGTGCAAGGGGCTTTTTCTTGCCTCTCTTTGGAAGAAGGGCTAGTTTTTCAGCCACTGGTTGGGCTGCATGAGGATTTACTTAGCTGGCCAGGTAGGGGGCCACCTGGGGATGGTGAGGGGGCCCACGGATCTGAGAAGAGGCCTGGGTTCAAGCACAGCTCTGTAGATTTGACACCCGGGGGCTGTGGGCAGGTCACTGCAAAGCCAGGAACGAGTCTCACCATCCGGGTCTAACAGGATCAAGCTGTGAACCACTGCAGGCGCTGACCTACCGCACACCCCGAAAGGAGGTCAGCATGAAGGGCAGGGGGAGGGACCCTGTGCCTTGGGAAAAAAGGCAAAACAGGCCCTCAAATAGTTGTATTTTAGAAAAAATTTTACAAACTTGAATCCTTACACCTTCGCATATGTGGAAAAGCACTAAAATCATGAACTGACATGTTCTGTTCCTCGTGGCTAGTCTCAACCTTCTAAGGAGATCTGAGCTTAACTGCATGAACTCCCTTCGCTAAAGTCAAGTCTATGCTGGCTGCTCCCCTCAGCTCTTCGGACAGTTCCTCGGGGCGTTCCCAGCTGCTGTTTCTGGGCATTCCCAGCTGCTGTTTCCCAGCCATGGTGCTGAGCAGGTCCCTGGAATAAACTGAAGCCCTCAGGGCTCATGCTGTGCGCTTTCCATTTCCATTGACATTCCCATCCTTTCTCTGAGCCTCAGTTTCTACATCAGGAAAACGGGTTGAGGGAGGGCCAGGACCCAGCCCGTGCTTGACAGAGGGAGCCAGTGACGGCTGCTCCATCTCCTCCTGCTGGCCACAACCCCCGTCGGTCAGCTGCGGGCTCTGTTCCGCCCTGGCCTCTCTCCGAGGACTCAGCTCCCCACGTGGCCACCTGGGCATGGGCCCCCACCACGCACAGAGCCCCATTCAGCATGAAAAGTCTGCTCTGCTTAGTCTCGTCTGTTTACAGCAGACGATAGAACTTGATCTCAAATTATAGGCCACTCAGCTCAGCGCGGTTTATTACGCACAAACTCACTTGGATGGCTATAAATAACCCTCACCACACAGACCCCAGGACTCCTCCGGAAGGAAGCTGCTGGTTTTGAATAAGAGGTAATGGAAACTCAAATTGATGCTAATGAATTTTACTGCGTGGAGAGGATGCTGCGCCAGGGTGGCTGTGGTCAGTGGGGCTCAATCAGGAAAACCCAATGCACTGAGCAGCCTTATGGCTGTTTACGGACCAGACTGAGAGGGGCCAGGACCCTGCTCATTCCTCATCCCTCAGCCCCAGGATGGGGAGAGGCTCAGAGGGCGTTTAAACACACACACACACACACACACACACAGAAATGAAGGCATCTGGGCTGCCTGTGAAGGCAGATATTTTCCGAGGTAAAGAACCTGCCTGCCAATGCAGGAGACGCAGGTTCGATCCCTGGGTCAGGAAGACCCCCTGGAGAAGGAAATGGTAACCCACTCCAGTATACTTGCCTGGAGAATTCCATGGACAGAGGAGCCTGGCAGGCTACAGTCCACGCGGTCACAAAAAATTGGACATGACTGAGCACACGATCTTCAGAATGAAAGGAGAGAGAGAAGTCTGGGGGCCGGGCTGCAGAGGTCGGGGGCGGGGAGAGTTCCCAGCAGGCTGCTCTGTCTGTACAAGTCAGGCCCCCAGAGAGATGCAACTGAGGGCGTGAGACCCGCCAGGTACGGAGACAGTCTGGCGGGTCTTCAGTAAGATAACTGCAGAGTCACCTTAGGACCCAGGGCCCCACTCCTGGGAGATGCGCCCCCAAAGATTCGAAAGTGGGTGTCCAAACGCATGTGCCTGTGTTTTCAGAACCGCACGATCCACAATGGCCAGAAGGCAGAAACAAGCCACGTGTCCATCACCAGACCAATGGAAGCCAGAGGGGCCCGTCCACACAGTGGAACAGTATTCGGCCGAATAAAGGAATGAGATACAAATGAACTTACCTACAAGTCAGAAACTTGCCCCCGACATTAAGAACAGACGTGCGGCTGCCGAGGCGGGGCTTGGGGAGGATGGAGCGGGAGTCTGGGCTGGCAGATGCAGACTCTCACCTTCAGGATGGACAAGCAACAGGGTACGGGCTTCTCAGGGGGCTCAGCGGTAACGAGCACCTTCTTTACCCTCCCAGGGGGCCCAGCGGTAAAGAACCCGCTGCGATGCGGGAGACGGGTGTTTGATCTCTGGGTCGGGAAGATCCCCTGGAGAAGGAAATGGCAACCCACTCCAGTATTCTTGCCTGGAAAATCCCATGGGCTTTCCATGGCAATGTGGTGGGTTACAGCCCATGGGGTCGAAAAAGAGTCGACTTTGCAACTAAACAGCGAGAAACCACTGGGTCTACTGAACATACAGCACAGAGAGCTACACCCAGCAGCCTGGACGAGCCAGAGTGGAAACGAACGCAGAAAAGAACGTGCATGTGGTGTAACGGAGTCACCGTGCTGCAGAGCAGAAATTAACACGATGCTGTAAATCACCTTTACTTCAACGAAAGAAAAAAAAAGGAATGAAGCGCGGACACAGGCTACCACGTGGATGAACCTGAAGACCTCCTGCTCAGCGACAGAAGGCGACGCAGAAGGTCACACGGTGGAGTTCCCTTTATATGAAATGTCCAGAAGCGGTAACTCCAGAGAGACAGAGACGGGAGGCGTGGTTGTCAGGGGCTGGGGGAGGGGCAAGTCAGGGCTGCTTGACGGGAATGGGGTTTTCTCCTGGGGTGATGAGAAGGTTCTGGAGCTGAATGGTGGTGATGGTGGTACCAGGCTGTGAATGCACTTCACGTTGTTGTTCAGTCGCTCAGTCGTGTCCGACTCTGTGACCCCACGGACTGCAGCAGGCCAGGCTCCCCTGTCCTTCATTATCCAATCTCCCAGAGTTTGCTCAGATTCATGTCCATTGAATCGGTGATGCTATCTAACAATCTCATCCTCTGCCACCCCCTTCTCCTCTTGCCTTCAATCTTTCCCTTTTGCAAAAATCCTTTTTTGCACTATGAAAAGGCAAAAAAGAATGCAGTTAATACCATTTGCAACTGTTCATTTTAAAATGCTAAGGTGGAAATTTTATATGTATTTTACCACAATTAAAAAAAAAACCAGTTACAGGACCCACGGGGCCTTAGAAGGATGCTTCACTGTCCCCAAAATTCCATCAGCTTGGCTTGTCCTGAGATTTGGAAAGTGGACATGTTTGCCTCCAACATACAGGGCCTTGCACCCGGCTCCCAGGCCCCTCCTGCAACCTGACTGGTAAAGAATTACTCTGTGCCTGAGTCTGGTTTGATGCCACCCTGCCAGAGGGGCTGTGGGGTGGCAGAAGTCACGCCTGGTGACCTCAGGCCAGTCTCCACTGCGCTCAGAGCCTCAGGCTTCTCAAAGGTGAACACAGAAGCTTGATCCGGGCTACAAAGGAGTTCCTCTGCTCCCTGATTTCGAGGACGATGGCTTTCCAAGCCGGCTGCATTTGCAAAGTAATAATTAATTTTCCATTTGATATTAATTAAAGACAAACGTAACTGCCAGCCAGAGCTGCTGATTAGCACCAGTGGACAGAAAAGGTCCAGACTCTCCAGTTAGCAGAGGCAGTTTTTGCCCAGACATGAATGTGACACAGAGCTGGCATCCTGGGGCACCCAGGCAGCCTTTCCAGCTCCTTTTAGGCTTTCTGAATATTCAAAGCAGCTTGTAAATCCCAGGGCTATTCGAGGGGCCCCGTGGGGATCCACATGACGCTAGCCAAGAACCACTGAAATCTCTCTCATCTTAAAACTCCTTGATTTTGAAAAACAAATGGTCCTTTAAAGATGAATGCTGCTTCCAAATGGAACCTCTGGGCACCCTGAGAAGGATGCTGAACCTGTCGCCATGGTGACTAACAGGCAACTTAGAGTTTCCAGATTTCTATAATCCAAGACCAGCTTACCCACAAATGCCGAGGCTCTGCAATATATAAGAAGCAGCATCCTTTTAAGAAGAGCTCTGAAGTTCTTGCTCAGTCGTGTCCAACTCTTTGTGACCCCATGGAGGAATTCTCCAGGCCATAATACTGGAGTGGGTAGCCTTTCCTTTCTCTAAGGGATCTTCCCAACCCAGAGATCAAATCCAGGTCTCCTGCATTGCTCGTGGATTCTTTACCAGCTGAGCCACAAGGGAAGCCCAAAGAGAAGGGAACACCCTCTTCCAACAACACAAGAGAGGACTCTACACGTGGACATCACCAGATGGTCAATACTGAAATCAGACTGATTATATTCTTTGCAGCCAAAGACGGAGAAGCTCTATACAGTCAGTAAAAACAAGACCGAGAGCTGACTGAGGCTCAGATCATGAACTCCTTATTGCCAAATTCATACTTTAATTGAAGAAAGTTGGGAAAACCACTAGACCATTCAGGTATGACCTAAATCAAATCCCTTAAGATTATACAGTGGAAGTGACAAATAGATTCAAGGGATTAGATCTGAGAGACAGGGTGCCTGAAGAACTATGGATGGAGGTTCGTGACATTGTACAGGAGGCAGTAATCAAGACCATACCCAAGAAAAGGAAATGCAAAATGGCTGTCTGAGGAGGCCTTATAAATAGCTGTGAAAAGAAGAGAAGCAAAAAGCAAAGGAGAAAAGGAAGGATATATCTATCTGAAAGCAGAGTTCCAAAGAATAGCGAGGAGATATAAGAAAGCCTTCCTCAGGGATCAGTGCAAAGAAACAGAGGAAAACAATAGAATGGGAAAGACTAGAGATCTCTTCCAGAAAATTAGAGATACCAAGGGAACATTTCATGCACAGATGGGCACAATACAGGACAGAAATGGTATGGACCTAAGAAGATATGGAAGGTATGGAAGAAGCAGAAGATGTTAAGAAGAGATGGCAAGAATACACAGAAGAACTGTACAAAAAAGATCTTCATGACCCAGATAACCACGATGATGTGATCACCTACCTAGAGCCAGACATCCTGGAATGTGAAGTCAAGTGGGCCTTAGGAAGCATCACTACGAACAAAGCTAGTGGAGGTGATGGAATTCCAGTTGAGCTATTTCAAATCCTAAAAGATGACGCTGTGAAAGTGCTGCACTCAATATGCCAGCAAATTTGGAAAACTCAGCCGTGGCCACAGGACTGGAAAAGGTCAGTTTTCATTCCAATCCCTAAGAAAGGCAATGCCAAAGAATGCTCAAATTACTGCACAATTGCACTCATCTAACATGCTAGCAAAGTAATGCTCAAAATTCTCCAAGCCAGGCTTCAACAGTACATGAACCGTGAACTTTCAGATGTTCAAGCTGGATTTAGAAAAGGCAAAAGAACCAGAGCAAATTGCCAACATCTGTGGGATCATTGAAAAAATACTAGAGTTCCAGAAAAACATTTACTTCTGCTTTATTGACTATGCTAAAGCCTTTGACTGTGTGGATCACAACAAACTGTGGAAAATTCTGAAAGAGATGGGAATACCAGACCACCTGACCTGCCTCCTGAGAAATCTGTATGCAGGTCAGGAAGCAACAGTTAGAACTAGACATGGAACAACACACTGTTTTCCAATTGGGAAAGGAGGACGTCACAGACATACATTGTCACCCTGCTTATTTAACTTATACACAGAGTACATCACTTGAAGCACATCATCCATCCCAGCAGGGCTGGAGGAAGCACAAGCTGGAATCAAGATTGCAGAGAGAAATATCAATAACCTCAGATATGCAGATGACACCACCCTTATGGCAGAAAGCGAAGAACTAAAAACCCTCTTGATGAAAGTGAAAGTGGAGAGTGAAAAAGTTGGCTTAAGCTCAACATTCAGAAAATGAAGATCATGGCATCTGGTCCCATCACTTCATGGCAAATAGATGGGGAAACAGAGGAAACAGTGAAAGACTATTTTTTTGGGCTCCCAAATCACTGCAGATGGTGATTGCAGCCATGAAATTAAAAGACGCTTGCTCCTTGGAAGAAAAGTTATGCCCAACCTAGAGAGCATATTAAAAAGCAGAGACGTGACTTTGCCAACAAAGGTCCATCTAGTCAAAGCTATAGTTTTTCCAATATTCATGTATGGATGTGAGAGTTGGACTATAAAGAAAGCTGAGCACCGAAGAATTGATGGTTTTGAACTGTGGTATTGGAGGACACTCTTGAGAGTCTCTTGGACTGCAAGGAGATCCATCAAGTCAATCCTAAAGGAAATCAGTTCTGACTATTCACTGGAAAGACTGATGCTGAAGCTGAAACTCCAATACTTTGGCCACCTGATGGAAAGAATTTACTCACTGGAATAGACCCTGAAGTTGGGAAAGATTGAAGGTGGGAGAAGGGGACGACAGAGCATGAGATAGTTGGATGGCATCACTGACTCAATGGACATGAGTTTGAGTAAGCTCCGGGAGTTGGTGATGGACAGGGAGGCCTGGTGTGCTGCAGTCCATGGGGTCGCAAGGAGTCGGACACGACTGAGTGACTGAACTGAACTGAGGTTCTCAAGTCAAAGACGCCACTTCCCAAGGCTGGTGCTGAAACACTACAGGAGGGACCTGCCTGGGGTCCAGCAGCGAAGACTCCGTGCTCCCAACGCAGGGGGCCAGGTTTGATCCCTGGTCAGGGCACTGGATCCCACAAGCTGCAATGAAGACCCAGCCCAGACAAAAAATACATATTAAAAAATAAAACGGTGCAGGAAAGGGCTTTTTCACAGATGCCCCGATGGAAAGTTCACCAACGTTGCCAAGGGCAAATTCACAGGTGCTGGTCAGGGTCCTGCTCTCAGAGGGCACGGTGAGACAGGCCAGGGCGGATCCAGACAGCACCATCAGCCCTGAATCCACAGGTCTAACTGCAACCCCGGCTGCTCCCCCCCGGCCTGCCCGGTCTGCCCTGCGTTGGTCCCTCAGCTGCCCCGGGCACTCGATCACCAACTGTATCTCATCCTTCACGGATCCCCCCCCACCGCTGGCACTCGATCACCAACTGTATCTCATCCTTCACGGATCCCCCCCGACCGCTGGACAGTATCACAGAGCAGAGTGACGTGGGAGAGGGACAGAGGACTTCAGGTCTGAGGGCATGTCTGCATTTGTTTATCTTCCTATGCTTTATTTCAGTTCCACATCAAACTGTGGTTGTGGAAAAGCTAAAAACCCACAGAGGGAGGGGACCTGTTGGCCAGGGGCGACCCAGGAGGGCATCCTGGGGGAGGTGTCACCTGTAGCTCTTTTACTCCTTTAACTCTTTAGGGAGAACGTCTAGGTATCTGGGCACCCAGGATGGGCCTTTCAGGATGAAGGAAGGAGTTTAGAAAACTGTCTTCATTTCTACTGAAAATGGTGGGAAAAAGCAATTTTCTGTTCTTTTCCCAGGCCCCTAAGTATCATGAAACTAGGCTGCTGCTGAAAGGGAACCAAAAGCCTCATCCCAAATTCGCCTGCATGCTGCTAAGGCCCGCACCCTCCACACCCTGGGGACGTGAGAACTCAGACCATTGTTCGGAGAGAGCGTCTTGCTCAACATCCAAGGAGGAGGTGG
Source organism: Bos taurus (assembly GCF_002263795.3). Classification (NCBI taxonomy): domain Eukaryota; kingdom Metazoa; phylum Chordata; class Mammalia; order Artiodactyla; family Bovidae; genus Bos; species Bos taurus. The sequence continues at coordinate 47,672,922 of NC_037356.1, forward strand.
CTGGGTGTGACGTGGATGCGGGGAGGGGCGGGTGGGGGACGGGAAGGCCACTTGCAACTCCTGCCTGGGGACCCCGGGTTCCGTGCCAGTTTCGGGGGAGCTTCTTGTGTCACCTGTCAGGATACATAACCTAATGAGGGCCATGAAGGTGTCCCCTCCCGCCTGCACACAGGCTCTGAGTGCGAGAGAGGTGGGCCAGCAAGGACGACCCAGAGGGCTGCAGAAGCCCACTCACAACGTCCCTGCCTCTGACCTTGGTGGTACAATTCTTGGTGAGCACCTGGAATCTGGCCGACTGGGCCCGGGTCTCCAGGTGGGGCTCCAGGCCACAGCAGGGAGGGTCTGGAAGACGCACCGTCCCACCAAGAACAGACCCAGGCCTGAAGCCAAGAGGGCCGCCCCCAAAAAAGAGCCCTGGACGCCCACCTCTTGCACACGTGGTGTCCTGACTCAGGCCCTGCTCAGGTGCTCCCAGGCATGCTTCACGGGCGGGCTCTGCAGGTTCCCAAGCCCCTCACTGCAAGGAGCCCAGGCAGCAGCCCTGGCTTGGGTGGAGGGTCTCCTTGAGGACGAGGCCCCGAGTGGGTGCTGTGGCAACTCAAGAAAGGACCAAACAGCACAGCTGTAGCTTGCGAACTTCCAGGAAGCAGTCGCTGCTCGGGCACATGCCCGTGGCAAGTGCCATGAAAGGGGTGCAGACGCAAAGCCCCAGTGAGCGCAGAACCCCGCCTCCTGGGACCCCGCTTGCCTCCCCACCGCCAGGGCCAGAGCCAGGGCCATCCGTCCCCCGGTGTCCAGGGACACGCCAGCAGGGTCTGTGCTCTGATGTCTTCAGGTCCATCTGTGGCTGCTCAGATGTCTTTACTTACACACACAGATACACACACGCATAGGTACTCTCAAAGACTTTTCTCCTTCTTTCCACGATTATGTTTTGATAAACACATAATTTTGTGCGGACTTCCCAGGCAGCACTAGTGATAAAGAGCCTGCCTGTCAGTGCAGAAGCGTAAGAAACACAGGTTCAGCCCCTGGGGTGGGAAGACTCACTGGAGGAGGGCATGGCTACTCTCTCCAGTATTCTTGCTTTAAGAATCCCACGGACAGAGGAGCCTGGCAGGCTACGGTCCATGGGGTCGCAGAATCAGACGTATCTAAAGTGACTTCACACACACACTTTGACGAAGCATCACTCCATATCAGAGCACTCTGAGAACTCTGAGGCCACCAGGTGCCTCCCCAGCCAACCTCGCCTCCACCCCAAGGTAACGGGGATTCTGCATTTGTGTTTTTCGTGTGTTATCACATGTTCATATCCCTGAACAATCCGTTGATTCATCCTGCCTCCTCTTCAGGGAACCTTACATGAATTATGATCATATTTCACGCCTTCCTCGACAGCTCAGTCTTCCCTCCACACTGTTTCTGAGATTTATCTGCAGGACGTGCATGGCTGATATTCATTCATTCCTCACTGCTGATGGTACCACTTGTACGACCAGATCACAGTTTCTTGATCATTTCTCTTGTTAATGCGTTCACGTGTCGTTCCCAATTTCTTGCCACTGTGAGCAGAGCGGCTCGGAACCTTCTCATGTGCGTGCCCTGGGGCTCGTGTGTGAGTGTGGCACAGGGTGGCGGTATATGTGCCCCAGAGTGAACCGCTGGGTCTTAGAGTTGGTACATCATCAATTTTCGTGGATAATGACAATTATTTTCCAAGGAGTTTACAATTTGGGATCTTTTTCATGTGTTTTCCCCCCCAAAACAAAGTGCTGAAACCAGAAAAGGCTCTGAAAGGCCTGGCTTTGTGCAACAGTCCTGTGGATGGAGAAAATTGCGGGTGTAGTTCACTCACTAAGTCGTGTCTGACTCCTTGCAATCCTGTGGACTGCAGCCCACCAGGTTCCTCTGTCCATAGGATTTCCCAGGCAAGAACACTAGAGTGGGCTGTCATTTCCTTCTCCGGGGGATCTTCCTGACTCAGGGATCGAACTCACGTCTCCTGCATTGGCAGGCAGATTCTTTACTGCTGAGCCACCAGGGAAGCCATGGGTGGAGGTGTGTCTCCTCCAAAAAGATACTCTGAAGTCCTAGCTCCCAGCACCTGGCAATGTAGCCTTCCTTAGAGACAGGGTCTTAACAGATGTAATTAGGATGGAAGTTAAGATGAGGTTGTACTGGGTTAAGGCGGGCCCTGAGTCCAAAATGACTCTTCTTGGGACGTCCCTGGCGGTCCAGTGGTTAAGAATCTGTGCTTCCACCGCAGGGGATGTGAGTTTGATCCTTGGCTGGGGAGCTAAGACTCTGAATGCCGCGTGGCACAGCCAGAAACAGTCACTGTTCTTATAACAAGAGGGAAATGTGCACGCCGACACAGACAGAGGGGCACGGCCGTGCGACGGCAGAGGCGGAGACAGGTGGGAAGCAGCCGCAAGCCGAGGATGGCCGGCTGCCCCCCGAAGCTGGGAGAGCCGAGACAGCATCTTCACCTGAGCCTCAGCGGGTGTGCGGCCCTGCTGACCCCTCGATCTGGGAAATCTAGCATCCAGAATGATGAGGCCACCTGTTTCTGTAGTTCTAAGCCCCCAGCTTGCAGTCCTTTGTCACAGCCCAAGACACTGACACACGCAGCATTCCGGGCCTCTCCGGGCCCCCTGCAGTCCAGCTGTTTTGTGACCAAACAGGTCCAGTGCAGTGACAGCAAGGATGGCAGGAGCCTCCACGGATCCAGACGGATCTGCGTGTCCCCCGAGCAGGCAGTGAGCATCGGAATCCTTCCCAACACAGCTCTGCAGCCGCCAGACTCCCCCGCTTTATCTTAGCAGCAGGAAGGCCTGTGTTTCCCATCCCTGCATCAGAGGCTCCCGAGAGGGGACAGGGGACAGGGGCAACTATTCTGCTCCTGGCTGGGGGACTGTGGTCCCAGAAGTTTGGTGAGGCAGAAGGGAGGAAAGAAAGACAGCCTGCTTCGATCCCTACCGCGCAGGGGACGTCCCCCACGCGCCGCCTGTGGCCCTTCACAGACAAGGCCTTCGGGGGGCCAGACGCCCTTGGCCTGTCTCTGAGCCCAGAGCCCGGAGCCCGGGAGGCAGGGGAGGAATGGCTCACCACGGGGTGGGTTCAGAGGGGAAGCGGGGCTGGAACGTCCCTGCCTGCCCCCCAGCGGTGAGGACTGGCTGGCTGGGTGGTGGTCGTTGGGCCGGTCCGTCCGGCTCTGGGCTCCACAGCAGCACCAGCTGCCGACTGCCCACCAAGCTCAGCTTTGCAGACCCAAGGCGCTAGCTTTGTGGGTGCTCAGGGAGGTCTCTGTCCCTGCCTGATCAGGGACCCAAGGGCTGGAGACGGGGGGCAGGCTCCCCTCAGGGGTCAGTGGTGACGCGAGGGTGAGAGAAGCGTTTCCTGGTGCCTGTTGGAGGCCAAGGCGCATCTCAGGATGAAGGGCGGTGTGGGCTTCGGAGCCTGGACCGGGAAGGCCACAGGTTTCTCCCTGGGCGGAACCCCAGGAAAGCGCTGCTGTCACAGCTCAGCTGGTTCAACGGGGGCAGTCAGATAAGGGTCAGCCTCATAGATGCCTTACCCAGTGCGCCTGCCCCAGTAAATCGACACAGAGGCCCCAGAGAGCACAAGGCCATGCCCTCCCCACCGTGGCAGACGGGCCCTTGGTGACCCCCATGTAGGGCCAAGCTCTGGCAGAGACCTGGGGACGGGCCCGGGGGACCCCACGAGGAGGTCAGCCCCAGCCCTGGAGGGTGAGCTCAGCAGAGAACGATTTGAGAATCCGTGTGAGCGGCTGGGCCGTGACTCGGAGGCGGATGCGGGGGGGGAGAAGGGACAGACAGGAGGCAGGACCAGGCCCCAAGGGTGGGAGGGCGTGCGTCGCTTCCTACAGGCTCAGGATTGGGTGCTCAGCGCCCAGCTCTGGGTCCCAGGCAAGTCCTTCCAGGTAAAGATATCACACCTGAGATGGGGGGCGGGCTGGGAGGGGAGAGGCCGAGGCTGCCGGGCTGGGGCTGGAATGCGTTTCCAGGCCCAAGGGGTCCAGAGCCTGGCTGCGTTCCAGGAAGGCCTTCTGCCAAGACCACCACCCGAATGGCCCCCAGGTGAGCAGCCCGCCTCTCCTGCAGGGAAACTCACAGAGCTGCTGTCATGCAAGAGGGATGCAGGAGTCTCCTGAAAAGGCCACAGTGTAGGTATTTTAGGGTCAAGGTTGCATGTCTTTCTGTGTGTGTGTTTACAGCTCTTTTAAGAATGTAAGGCCCGCCTGCTTGCAGGGCGCACCCAGACGCTTGGTGGACCAAGGCTGGCCACGGTTTGCCAATACGTACGTGCAGAGACCCTCAGTCGAGTCCGACTCTTTGCGTCCTCATGGACTGTTGCCTGCCAGGCTCCTCTGTCCATGGGAGTCTCCAGGCAAGAATACTGGAGTGAGTGGACATTCTCTTCTCCAGGGGATCTTCCCGACCCAGGGATCAAACCAACATCTCTAGCACCTTCTGCACTGGCAGGGGGGTTCTTTACCATTAGCACCATCTGGGAAGCAATACAGTTGGCCAAACATGCCATGAAAGAAAATCGCTACAGAGCCAGGCGCAAGCGGCCCAGAGCACAAGCCCGGCTGCTCCGAGAGCTGCGAGGCAGGCCGTTTATGAACACCGTACTTCAGCACAATTAACCCCGAGTCAGAGAGCAGGACCAAACTTCCGAGCTACGTTAGCCCACATCTCAACGCCAACACCACGCAGAACGCGGCGAAAACAAACCCGGGCCTGGGGAACTGGGCAGGAAGGCCTGGAAGCGTGGACGCTGGTTGCAAATATCAGAGAGTGGTGAGCTCCGTGGGGACCGGGGACACCCCAACAGCAGCCAGGAGATGGACAAGGCAGGGGTCCCTGCCCACCTGCCCACATCCTGCCTCTTCCTGCGTTTCCATCAAGCATCCTCCACGTCCTCCACGCGACCAGGTCTCAGAGAGAGCAGCCCCCACCCACCCCGCTCCGCCCCAGGCGCTGCTCTAAGCTCTTGCAGAATGTTAATCACTTAGGCCTCTCAGCCCAGATGCGAGGGCATTAGACTCCTTATTGCGGCTCCAACAGATGATCACAAATTCAGTGGCTTAACACAAACTCATCTTAGAGCTTTGTAGCTTCGACTGTCAGTGACATCAAAGTGTGGGAGGGCCTGGCTCCCTCTGGAGGCTCCTCCAGGGCAGGTGGGGAGCCTTCCTGCCTCTTGCACCTTCTGGGGGCTCCAGCTGTCCCTTGGCTGTGGCTACAACACCCCACCTCTGCTGGCTCCCCATCTGTATTCAGATCCCCGTCCACTTCCCTCTAGAAGGACATTTGTGATGACGTTGGGCCCGCGATGGATAATCCCGGATCATCTTCCCATCTCAGGGTCCCGACTCCATCACATCTGTGGTCCCTGCTGCTGCGGATGGCAACACGCTCACGGGTCAGGAGAAGGAAGGCGTCGACGACCTGGGGACCGGGATTCAGCCACCCGCAGGGAGACACAGCTGTTCTATTCGGGGGACCCTCTAGGGTCCTAGGGCTGGTACCATTTGCTGGGGCTGACCCTTGGGCTGGGCTCGGTGTGGCCTCGGTCCCTGGGCGCCAACACTCCCTTGTGTGAGGATCTGCCTGGTCCAGAACACACCTGCCTTCACTTCATTCTTCCCTGGCGTCTGTGCTTGGGTAGAAACAGGTGCCCACCCCCGGGGGTCACAAGTGCATCCGCTCCATGCCCACCTCACCTTCAATTCCCCAGAGGTGACATGGGTTGGGCATGGGGTTTCCAGGTAAGAAGGCAAGTTAAGATCTTCCCACAATGCCTGGCACTTTGGAAGCCTAAACTGTTAACCTCTCTAATAAATCATAGCCTCCTTGATAACATTAGCCAGCCGAACTGAGGCATGGTTCAGTCCTTCCCACGGCTGTGTGCATGCTGAGTCGTGTCCGACTCTTTGGGACTCTATGGACTGCAGCCTGCCAGGCTCCCCTGTCCATGGGACCGTCCAGGCAAGAATACTGGAGTGGGTTGCCATTTCCTCCTCCAGGGCATCTTTCTGACTCGGGGATAGAACCCACATGTCCTGCGTCTCCTGCATTGCAGGTGGATTCTTTACAACTGAGCCACTTGGGAAGCCCTCTTTCCCATGGCAGAAGCATCATTTCTCTGCTATAGCCTTTTTTTTTTTTTTGTAACAACAACAACAAATTGTTCTGCCTTTAAGAAGCCTCTGCTGGGCTGGGAGAAAAGCAGATTTCAGGGGCTGTCAATGAAAGATTGAATTAAGCAGAACAGGTAACCCCATCAGGGTCGCCAGGAACTCGGAGACCTGCCTCTTCTGGGCGGTGCTGCCACCACCTGCGGGCACCTGTCCCACCCCCGAGAGACTCCATCGTGGGGTCCTCTTTCCCCATGGCTCTGAAATCAGGAGCTGGGCTGTTTCATCCGAGCTCAGCTTGCTCTCAGGCCAAGTGCAAAGGCTGTTGTTGTGGTCTGAATGTGTGTGTCCTCCCCAGATTCATTTGTTGAGGTCCCAGCCCCCAATGTGACTGCATTTGGGGACGGACTCCTTGAGGAGGTAATTAACGTTAAGTGAAGTCACTTGGTGGGGCCCTGATCTGATAGGGTCAGCGTCCAGTAAGAAGATCTGAGAGGGTCAGCGTCCAGTAAGAAGAGACATCAGTGCAGCATCCTCCCTGTTCCTCCCCGCCACTCGAGGACACGGTGAGAGGCTGGCCGTCTGCAAACCAGGACGAGGCCCCTCTCTAGGAAATGAACCTACCCGCGCCTGGATCTCGGACTTCCAGCCCCCAGGACTGGGAGAGAGAAACGTCTGTTGTTTGAGCTGCCGGCCCAAGGCAGCCTGAGCTGATGAAGACACTCGTGGGGGCAGGTGTGAGACCCGCCGGGCCTCAGGGGAATTAAACGCTCCGATTGCCCCTCTGAGTGTTCACGTGGCAGGGCAGGAAGACCCACGGGGGCTCCCATCCGACACTGGGGCGCAGAGAGAGTGTGCCTGTGATCTCCCAGGAGGCCCGAGGTTACCCTGAGACTTCTGTCCTCACCATGTCCCTCCATCTGATCCCCAACTTGCAGCCGAGCCCACAAGCAGGAGCGGAAAGAGTTTACCCAAGGTCACAGCTACCCAAGGTCACAGCTACCCAAGGTCACAGCGGGAATACCCAAGAAGCGGGACTCAAACCCAGGCCTGTTGAATCCAGAGACCCGGCTCCAGTCCAGGGCCGGTCTGGACTGTAACACATGCAGGCCACACAGGCTGGTGACCGACGTGGACAGAGTAAGGTTTGCCAGATCACGCGGGCGAGGAGGATTTAGAGGCAGTCTGGAGATGGATGGGGACCGCCGCCGCTGTGATTCTCTCCTGGCAATGCCCATAAACCATCCAGGACACACACGACTCACAACTTCACGGCAGAGGCTGATAAACTGGGCCAGACAAGTATTGCCAGCGGAAGGCATGCTCGTATCCAGGCCTCGGGAGCCCGTGGGCCCCTGCTGGGGAGAGGGAAGGGCTTTGAGGGGTGGGGGGCCCCATGCCCCAGGTCATCTGCGGCCCCTCCCTCAACCTGGGCAAAGATCAGCATCTGACTTCTGGCTTCTTGGAGCTAAAACAAACTTCCTGGATCTGTCAGCCCTGTGCTGGGAGCTCCCAGAGCTGAGCCCGCTTCCCCCAGGAGGGGCCCTGGCTGGCTCTGCCGGTGCCCTGAGGCGAGTCAGGGTAAAGCATACTGCCGGGCATGGCAGGGGGCCCGCTGACAAGAACAGCTGCTGGTGGCTCCCTGGCACTTCTTGGACCCAGCGGGCCGGCTAGCGGGCATCTCCCCCCCGCCCCCCCCCGCAGGGCACAGTAGGAGGCCAGAGGCCTGAAACCGAAGCTTCTGGAGGTGCCGAAGCTTCTGGAGGTGCCGAGGAGCTCCCAGTCGCAGCCCCTCCCAGTTATGCGGGGGCTTCTCCCCACTTCCTGTGTCTCTTCTCCTCCCAGTTCAGTTCAGTTCAGTCACCCAGTCGTGTCAGACTCTTTGCGACCCCATGGACTGCAGCACGCCAGGCCTCCATGTCCGTCGCCAACTCCAGAGTTTACTCAAGTCCATTGAGTCGGTGATGCCATCCAACCATCTCACCCTGTCGTCCCCTTCTCCTCCCACCTTCAATCTTTCCCAGCATCAGGGTCTTTTCCAATGAGTCAGTTCTTCGCTTCAGGTGGTCTCTCCTCCCAGAAGGACGCTAGTCATGGATTCAGGGCCCTCAGATGCAGGACGATTTCACCTCAAGACCCTTATAATCACACCTTATAACCTCCATACGAGGTTGCCAGCAGAGTGAGGTTCGGGGGGACACTCCGGAATGCACTGCACCCTCCAAACCGTTCTTCTCATGGGAGCCAGCCAGGCTGAGATGAACACACGCACCCCTGTGTGACTGCCTATCCCAGATCCTGCTGCCCTGGAAATAAAACCTGAATTCCTCACCTTGCCCTTAGGGGTCTGTGCTTGCTTCTCCCACCCTCCCCACCTCTGTCCCCACACTCGGGCCCCCTGCCGCCAAGGCTCTCGCCAGCTTCCACCTCTGGGCCTCCCTGCAGCCGCTCCCTGGGGGACGGGGAGTCGCCAGCCTCAGCTCAGCAGCTGGGGATTCTTCTAAGTGGACCAGGACCTTAAGAGTGACTCATCAGTCAAGACCCTGATGCTGCGAAAGATAGAAGGCAGGAGGAGAAGGGGACGGCAGAGGATGAGATGGTTGGATGGCATCACCGACTCGATGGACATGAGTTTGAGCAAGCTCCGGGAGATGCTAAAGGACAGGGAGGCCTGGCGTGCTGCAGTCCATGGGGTCGCAAAGAGTCAGACATGACCAGTCACTGAACAACAGCAAGGCCTCACTGAATGTCAGTCCAAAAAAGTAATCAGCTACTTGTGGATACTCGATTTTTTCCCGCTTTTCAGAAATTATTAAGTTTTTAACGAGTAGAATTGCTTTATAATGTCATATTGGTTTCTGCTGTATAACGAGGTGGATCAGCTGCGCGTACACATACATCCCCTGCCTCTTGGACCTCCCTTGATCCCCCTCCCTCTCCCCATACTTTAGTTTACATTGCTTAAGATGAAACAAAAATAAAAATTCAGTTCCTCACATGCCCACATTTTAAGAGATCAACAGCCATGGGTGGCCAGTGACACCGTATCAGGCCGATGGGTATTTCTGGGAAGTTCTGCTGGACCGCCTTGCTCCAGACCCATAAGCCAGAGAGGATCAGAGGCCGTCAGTGTATCGAGGGGCCCTGGGCCTGTCTTCCGACCTTGCTTTCCCTCCCGGGCAGGTGGGAGCCAGGCCGGACGTGGAGGAGACACTGCTGGGCTGTGCGGGGCGTTGAGGTTGAGGGGACAGTCCTCAGCCTCAGTCCTAAGGGGGTGGACATGAGACCTGTCACCAAGAAAGGGGAAGATGTCCCGGGAATGGGAACCCCCGGGGCCTCCGCTCCCGCACAGAAAGGGAAGGAGTGTGGTCGCCTCAGCGGGATGCCCTGGCGTGCCCTGGGAGGGGTGGGGGACAGGGGAGGCCGGCCTCAGCCTGCCCAGATCCTCCTGGGCCCATCCTATCCCCAGACAGGCAGGCCCCCTCCCTCGAGGCTCCCAGGCTTCAGAGGGGCTGAGCATGGGGGTGTTGGTAGGGGGACAGATGGGCCCCGAGAACGGCGGCACTGGGTCCCCCTTCCTGGGAGAGGTCCCCCTGGGGGGCCTGGTGGACGCTGCCCCCTCCCAGCGGGCAGCAATGGTGCCCCCATCCCCCCTCCCCCCCCCGCAGGACCCACGTCGGCTTCTCCCTCCAGCACCCAGTCCTGCCTTCAAGTAGACGCCCCGCGGCCCTCAGCCTGATGAAGAACAAAAGTGGACACGGACCCACCCCTGCGTGATGCAGGGTCTTCAGCCCAGGGGACCCCTATGCCTGTCCCCAGGGGTCATCACGCACCGCCTGGAGACATTCTTGTTCTCACGATCGGGAGAGCCTGACGCCCCACGACGTGGGACTGGTCCCACACGCTGAGAGTCTCGGTGGAGAGAGGGTGCCCGATGCCCCCGCCCTCCCAGCCCCCAGGCCGCGTTTCTCTGGTCTCTTCTGCAAAGAGAATCCCACGAGCGGCCCCCCTTGCTCCCCGTCCTCCTGCCCCAGGGGCCCCGCGGATGCTGCCTCCGTTTCTCCCACGAACCCCTCGGGTCCAGCCACTGTCTTCCTGCCCAGACAGTGATGTCTTAAGTCACCCAGGGGCCTCGCACCCGCCCCTCACCTGGAGGCCCAGGAAGTACCTTCAACCACACAGCTGGAAAGTGGGGCCCTGGTTCTCTGCCCTACACTCCCCGCACACCTGTCCTGGCCTCACCTTCACGGCATGCAAGCCCCGGCAACTGCCCGGCCACTCAAGGCCAACCCAGGAGTCACCCTGATTCCCCTTTTCGTCACCTGCCCCCAGATTCAGACCGTCCGCAAGCCCCGTCCACTCTCCCTCCAGACCATCCTTCTGACTGGTCCTCCCCGCCCACCACACGCCTGCACTTGACCCGGCGGGCTCTCCTGTAGTCTGCCCCCAACCCATGGCCAGCGGGCCTCCCCCAGCTTAGATGAGGTCCCGGGCCGCCCCGCTCCTGCCGCTGCATCCCCTGTGTCAGCCCCGCTGCCCCCGCCACGACATGCAGGCTTCCCGCAGGGCTCCTGGCTCCCAGAACACGCCCTGGGACCCCCTGCCTGCCTCCAGGCCTCTGCACTGGCTGTTCCCTCCGTCAGCAGTATCTCTCCCGGGTCTGGAAGGGCTGCCCTGGCTCAGGCTCCAATGATGCCTTTCCGGACAAACCCCCTCCTGCCCTGGTCCTTAAGTGCCCACGTGAGGGTCAGTTCCAGCAAGCACCACCAGCCGAGAGCCATCTCTGCCTGCGTGCTGCCTGGAGGACAGGTCCACCCGGACCCCCAACCCAGACACACTCCCCACCAGTGCATCGGAGTCCATCCTGGGCTCCATCACACACTGCTCCTGGGTGACCTTGGCGTGCTCAGTCACTCAGTCGTGTCCGACTCTTTGTGACCCCTTGGACTGTAGCCCACCAGGCTCCTCTGCCCATTGGACTCTCCAGGCAAGAATACTGGAGTGGGCGTCCAGGCCCTTCTCCAGGGGATCTTCCCCACCCAGGGATTGAACCCGCATCTCTTGAGGTTCAGGCTAATATGCTTACTCTCCAGTCTCTTTCAGAGGTCAAAACTGATACCGGGGTGGCCCCAAGCGCCCATCACAGACCACACTGTCAGGTTGTGTGTCTGAGGCCCCAGCTGACAAAGACGTGTATCAGGCAGGACAGGACTCTCCTGGGTCCCAGAGATGCCCTCCCAGGAGCGGGAGGCAAGGACCGGACTTCTCTTTGGGTCAGAAAATTGAAGCCCAGACATCAGCGAACCTGCCCAGAGTCCCAGCAGAAGGGGAAGTGAGCTCTGACGGTTCAGCCCCAGTGCCCTTTCAGCAGGACCCTCAAACCTCCACACCCCACTCCATCCAGAGGTCTTCACACCCCTGCTGGTGCAACCCAGCCCGCTGCTTGCCAACAAAACCAGGAAACGGAATAAAAGACCTTTGTGTGAAAACGGAAAAGTGGGACATGCTCGTGTACGAAATGCGCACGTAGAAGGGTGAGCAACAGAGGGGAGTGGTCCCCACGCGTTCACCCCCATGGACACCAGCGGTCCACGGGGCTCTGGAGTCTCAGTGGACCCCTGCTCACGTGCAGAGCCCAGGCCTCCAGGGCCGCCCCCTCCTCCCTACAACTCTGCCAGCACCTCCTGCCTGGCAGCCTCGGTCCCAGTCCCCTATCCCGGCTGAGCGTGGTACCCCGCACCCGTGGTTGGTTGCTAGGAGACTGTTGCCGAGAGTCACAACTTAGCTGGCGATGGAGCACACCCCCAGCAACACAGTTTGCCAGGCCCATTTAGTCATGTTTTCTGGTCCACTCCATACCTCAGCCTTTGTGCAGACATTTGAAGGATCTTCTCTCCCACGGTGTCACGTAGCATGCACTCCGTCTTTAGGGGGTAGTTGTGAAGCAAACATAGCAGTCACTTGCCTGCGGTGAATACGGCACGAAACCCGCGACTGAGATGCAGGGAGACGTCTTGGGGGAGAATCCATTCCTCATCACAGGCGGGCTGGGACTCCCGGCTGATTTGGGACCTTGTCTCATCTGATTAAATCCCATTAAATCCCAAGCAGAAAGCTTCACGCCACCAAGTCCAGCGCTCAGCATATTCACAGAAAAGCAAGAGAGGCTGGTGGCTCCCACCCTGGAGCAAGGGGGCGGGTGTCTCCACTGCTGTGTGGAGAAACATCCCTCCCCGAGCCCCATCCTGACACCTCAAGGCCCCGAGCAGGCACAGGATGAGGTCTGAGCCCGCCAGCAAGGGGGGAGATGCTGGTCACCAGTTCCTCTGATTGCATATATTTCATTTTTGGGGACCCCAACCCAGGGGACCCCAGGGAGCTGGCACAGACAGCAAGTCAGACAGATCCCCGTAAGTTAGGATGGTGGCATGGCCGTGGTGAGGAGCTTGGCCCAGAAGCATCTCCAATCCCCAGCCCTCCATCTGGCCAGGAATTCTAGCACAAAAGGTTCTTGCTTTGGGGCTCTGTTCACCAGAATCCCCATTTGCCTCTGCCTGGGCATATGCAAGGCGGCACGTCTCCACCCTCCTGAGGCAAGGTGTGGCCAACGAGAGGGGAGCCGATGTGACAAGCTATCCCCCTAGGGAGTCACCACGCCATTCACCAGGCTCCCCCTCCAGTCGCTTCGGCCACCAGCACCTGGTGATGGCCAGTGCGCGGGGGTTCCACCCACCTGGGCTCCTAGGTGGGGATGTTGTGGGACAGAGCAGGGCCATCAGGCCATGAGGGCGAGCAGGAAATAAACCAGTGTGATCTTGGGGCTGTTTGTTACTGCAGCCTGACCTAGCTGTGCTGACTGCTACAGGCTAGGCGGGGATCATACCTCAAGGGCACCCTTTAAAATGCCAACATCCCTGGCAAAGGAGAGATTTCTTAAACCTGAAGATCTTCTCAGGTAGCCCATGTGTGTGGGGGGAAGGCCACAGGATAAGCTGGAGAAAGGGGACTTGGAGAGGAGCTGAGTCCTGATGGGGGCCAGTGGGGCTGTTCCAGAGCAGGAGGCTGACACCAGGGGCAGACACGGCAGGGATGCTTGTTCCGTGATGGAAGGGAAGCAGGAAGGCAGGGGGGCAGCAAACGCACACGCCCCCTCCTTCTCCTTCCTACCTAGGCTGCTCCCTGCCATGCTTCTCTGGGCCTCAGTTTCTCTACCTGCAAAATGGGCAGTCACCCTTGCCCTGCACATGGACGGGGGAAGGCCAGTGGGAGGACTCTGTACACCAAGGACCTGACGCACAGCACCAGGGTGGTGCCTCAATACACAAATACACACGTTTCACAGGGATCTCGTTCAGTCTTGTAGGAGCTTCGAGAAGTGAGTGCATGCATGCGTGCGTGCTAAGTCACTTCAGTCACGTCTGATTCTGTGCGACCCTATGGACTGTAGCCCACCAGGCTGCTCTGTCCATGGGATTCTCCAGGCAAGAACACTGGAGTGGGTTGCCACGCCCTCCTCCAGGGATCTTTCTGATTCAGGGATCGAACCCTTGTCTCTTGTGTCTCCTGCATTGGAAGGCAGGTTCTTTATCATGAGCGCCACCTGGGAAGCCCCTGAGAGGTGAGTATCGGGCTCCTTTTGCAGAAGTAATGGAGACCTGGTGGCTAGCCTGCGGTCACCAAGCTCACTGCAGGCAGAGCTCACATCTGGCATCTCTGATCTCCTGAGCTGCAGGTCCTTGAGTTCTGCGTTCCCTCCAGCCATGGGTGGGGTCTCTGGGTGGGGCGCGGCTGCAGAGCGCCCTGCCCACCCCAGACGAGTCCTGGGAGAAGCGCTTGACTGGCAGGGTGAACAGGGGCCTGCCCGAGGCTCCAGCTGGGCACATAATCCCAGCTCTGGGGCTCCGGGCCCCAGCGCAACAAGGCAGAGCGTGTTCTGTGTAATCAAAGACAGGATGTACTAGGGAGAGGCCGAGCAATTGTTGTTGTGAAGCGGAAGAGAAATTAATTTTAATCTTGGAGTCGATTCCAGCTTGGGAGGGAAGTGCCAACGCTTGGAGAGGGCGGGTGGCAGGCGTGCGCCGCTGCTCACGTGGCCACTGCAGCCTGAATCTTGGGGGACGTGCACCCCAGTGGGGGCCCGAGGCAGCATTACCCTCCCCATTAGCACCCAAGCCCACCCCCACATTCCGGTACAGCGAGAGGCCCTGGCCCCTCGTCCCGCCCAGGCCTTGGACTTGCTTTCCACTGAGCTGGCCCCTCTCCCCAGGCCCCTCCGTCCTCCCACTAAAATGTGCCCCCACCCCCATCACCTTGCCGGGTCACCACCCACCCACCAGATGCAGAGCGGCAGGGGCAGGGCGGTGGGACAAACAGAACCAGCTCTTGCACCTGCCCTGGGTGCTCTGCCGCTCCATCCTGAGCCTGGAGACCCACGGGCCTCCCCACTGACCCCCACGGGGAGCCCACCCCATCTCTGGGCCTCAGTTTCCCCAGCTACGTGGCAGACCACTCCGATGATACCCATTCCCAGTCTCCTCTTCTTCACTCCAGGAGGCCCCAACTTCATCTTGGGGGTGGAGGCAGTGGATGGACCCTCAAGGTCTCTCCTAAGCCTACCTGCACTTGCAGAAGTGGCCCGAGAGAAGAGGGGCTCCCTCTGGCTCCCCGTCAGGCTGGACCCAGCCTTCACTCTTTGCCCTGGCCCTCCCCTTCCTGCTGCCTGGACGCCCATGACCTGCAGGGGTGGAATGGGCATCGTGGGACTCGTGGCGGCCCCTCGACTAAGACAGCCATGCCAAGAGCCGTTAGGTGCTGGAGAAAACTCCTGAGAGCCCCTTGGGCTGCAAGGAGATCCAATCAGTCCATCCTAAAGGAGATCAACACTGAACATTCACTGGAAGGACTGACGCTGAAGCTGAAGCTCCAACACTTTGGACCCTGATGTGAAGAGTCGACTTATTGGAAAAAACCCTGATGCTGGGAAAGACTGAAGGTAGGAGGGAAAAGGGTGACAGAGGATGAGACGGCTGGACGGCATCATCGACTCAATGAGCGTGAGTTTGAGCAAATTCCGGGAGACGGTGAGGGACAGCTGGATGGCATCACCGACTCAATGGACGTGAGTTTGAGCAAACTCCGGGAGACGGTGAGGGACAGGGGAGCCTGGTGTGCTGCGGTCCACGGGGTCGCAGAGAGCCGGCCACAGCTCAGCGACTGAACAAGAGCAACGCGCCAGCAGCCGGGAGCAGCCTGGCTCCTGGTGGCAGCACGGAACCTCGGTGTTGTCCCCGGGTTTCTGGCTCCATGAGAACCATGCATTCCCTCTGTGGATTGAGACCCTGAGGTGTGTTCCTGGCCACTGCATGTAATTCCTAAGTGAAGCAAGCTCTGCACAGAGACGGTAATAAAACAGCTGTGTTATTACTACTAAGGCAGCAACGGCTCTGAGCCTTCAGCTCGCGGGATCTCATCCCACAATAGTAACGTGAGGCCAGTCTTGCTCCTGCCTCCATTTCACAGATGGGACTGAGAGATGGGCAGTCAGTCACCCCAATTTGGGGAAGGGGCTTCATTTCAAGGGCAAACAGCCACAGCTCTAAGTGAAAGCAGCTGGACAGGAAAAGTCACAGGTTGTGTGACATCACTTACAGGGAAATGCCCACGACAGGCAAATCCATCGAGACAGAGAGCAGACTGGTGGCTGCCAGGGGCGGGGGGGCGTGACTGCGAACGGGTACGAGGCGTCTTTATCGGATGGGAATGTTCTGGAACTAGACAGTGGTGATGCCTGCACAACACCGTAAGATGCCTTAAGCACAGGGCCTCCTGGCCTCCCTTGCCCCCGGCTCTGTCATCCCCGCCGCCCACCGGGAGGCACGAGGGACCAGCCCTAGCCTGGTGCGCCCTGAGGATAGCAGGGGATTGTGGCGGCGTCCCCAGCAAAGGGGTGATGGGGAGTGTGTCAGGGAAACAGTGGCTCTGAGGCCTCACAGGGAGGCCTGGGGCAGGGGCGATGCAGGCGGCTGACCGGCGAGACCTGAGCATCCCGCATCCTTCCTGCTGGGACCCCAGATCCCACGGGGCCCCGCCCCCGGTCCACGACCGGACCAAAGGCAACGCAGAGGGCCACACCGGGCGAGCCTGAGCCCGAGGTGTGACCACAGCAGGCGCTGGTTCACGTCCTGCTCCCCACCACGCTGGGCAGTCAGCCCGAGCTTCGAGGGATGGGGCAGGGGCCTGTGCTCGGAGCCAGAGAAACCACCCCAGCGGGCCGGCTCTGACCACACGGGTGCCCGCGGGTCAGCCCCAGAGGGCCGGTCAGCCCAGGACAGACGCTGCTGCTGCTACTGCTAAGGCGCTTCAGTCTTAGCAAGTCACTAGCAAGAATAGCGTTTCGGATTAGCTATGAGGAGGAACACTGCAGACCAACCAACCAACCACCCGGAGCAGTAGGCAGGTCCCTCCTGCCGGTCCCTTACAAAGAGAGGAGCTGATTTTTCGAGGGAAGCCAACGAGGGCTTCCCCAGGCCCTTAGGTTCTGTGCACGTGGCACATTCAGGTGCCACTGAGAGGAGGCACTGTCATCGGAATGTCCCTGGCACGCAGGTGGGCACACACCCCTCCCCACCCTCTCCAAACAAAACCGCAGTCCTGCCCCTTTTACTCAGCATCGGCGTCCCCATCGGGAGGGCCCGAGGCCTGGGCTTCTCATCAGCGCAGCGAGGTCGCTGGGTGGACACTGACCTCCCGTGCCCGGGGAGCCAGGCACACAGCCGAGCTCCGAGCAAGGCGGGCGGTTGGAAGGGGTACGGGGAGAGGGCAGTGTGGGGCCCCCAGCAGTGGGGACACAGGCTGGGCGTGCGGGGGCACTTCCTGGATGGGCAGGTGGGGCTGTCAATACGCACATCCTGAGCAGGACACGGAGCCGGCCCCTGATCTAATCAGCCTCTCTCAGGCGCCCTTCTCACCACCAGGCCTCCTGAGACCCAGCCGAAATCTGCCGGGTAATTGGATCACCCTCCAGCTCCTTCTGACCGCCCGTCTGCACCCACTGTGGAAAACACAAGTCTCCGAAGAGGAAGCCTGCTTCCAGAGGTAATTATCTCTATTACATTTCTCAGCATCACATGGGGAAGTTGACTAATTAGATTTCCCCTTATTTTTGAAAAAAAAAAAAAAATTTATGAGTTTTAGGGGCTCAAGTGGTTTTCATTTACAAACCAGAGACAGGCTCACAGACTTCGAAAAACAAACTTAGGGTAACCACAGGGGAAAGGCGTGGGGGAAGGCTAAAGCAGGAGTTTGGGATTAACAGATACACACTGTACATCTATGTCTATCTGTTATGTAAAACAGACGATCAACATAATACATATGAAATAAATAATCAACAAGGACCTACTGTCTAGCACAGGGAACCCTACTCGCTACTCTATAATAAACTATATGGGAAAAAAATCTGAAAAAGATTGGATAAACATACACGTAGAACCGAATTGCTCTGCTGTCCACCTGAAATTAACACAGCACTGTTCACCCAATACACTCTGAAATAAAAAAGTTAAATCATAAACAAACCAAAGAAAGCACAATGGAAATGTCCATTCTCCCAAGCGAGGTTACATTAAAGCGCGAACTATTCTGGTGAGATCGGTTCTTCACGCCGACAGGAGTGGACCCGACCAGCCCTCACTGCGGGCACCCACGCCGTGCGCTCCTCCTGGCTCTGTCCTGACATCCGAACGGCCCTCCGTGTGGCTCCGTCCCAGGTCGGCTGTGGCAAAGCACCTCTGAGTCACCCACGTTCCTGGTTCACCCAGTGGCTCCTGTCTTTAACTGATAACAGTCTAGACTTTGATTATTTTACGGAATCTTCTTTTACAACAAATACAGCCCCCACCCCCACTTACATCTGCCGCTGGCCTGGAGACACCCCTCTTCCAACTGGTACTGGTCCGTCACACGGTGGGCACTCGACACAGACAGTAACTAGCATGATCATGCCACAGAAACCGAAGAAGGGTAAATGTACAGCGAGCCTTATTTTTCAAAAAAAAAAATTATTATTGATCTTTAAAATGTTTTGAAACAAGGTGGTGATTTGGAAGGCAAGTGGGTGAGGATGCAGACCCGGCTGGAAAGGACGCTGCTCAGCCACGCGGGCAGGGACGGCCGGTCTCAGAGAGAAGCCATCAGGTGGGGAGTTCCTCAAAAGGGGGCGGCGCGGCCACCGCCTGACCCCAGCTCCCGCCACTCAGGATGGGGGACCCAGATCTCTGTGGCTCCTGATGGGAGGTGCACGGACCATGTGGTGCCCCCAGGGGGCTGCTGGGCCCCGTACATGGGCTGCCGGTGCTCACATCCACCTGCAAGAGGCAGGGGGCCCGGAAGAGCAGGTCAGGGGAAGCTCGGGAGGCAGAGATGCAGGTCCAGGCCAGCGGCAACCGGCCCAGCCCCCTAACCCAGCAGTGGCAGGAGGAGGAGAAATGGATGAGACTGAAAGAAACTCAGAGATACCGTGAACCACACTGACCCTGAGCCAAGTCACTGCTTTGATGGTACATTTCCGATACGACTGGGGAAAAAGGTGTCAGTGGGTGGGCTTCCGATGAGGCTGTGGGGGCCGTGCGGAACACTCAGGTGGGACGCTGGGGTTGGGCCTCATGAGAAGGAGGCTGTGCTTGGGAGAAACTCGGTCTAAAGTGTTACAGGGGAGTGATGCGACGCCTGGGACTTGCCCAGAAAACTGAGAAGAGAAAGGGATGGATGGGGGGGTAACAATTTCTTGGCTATAACAGCAAAGTACAGGCGGCAAAAGAAACGACAGACTGGACTACATCAAAACAAACAAACTTCTGTGCGTCAAAGGGCACCATCAACGCAGCGAAAAGGCAACCAGCGAATGGGGAAATGCCTGAACATGGTCTATCTGATAAGAGATCAACATCTAGGATGCACAAAGAGCTCCCACAACTCAGCCACAACCAAAGCATAATTCAATTTAAAAAGCAGGCGAAGGACCTGAATGGATATTTCTCCAAAGAGGATTTATACAAAGGTCCAATAATAAGCACATGAAAAGACCCCCGACATCACCAGTCATTATGCAAAACAAAACCATAATGAGGTAAGACCTCACACCCCCAAGGATGGCTACAAAGAAACAAAGACAGAACCCTGTGCGCTGCTGGTGGGGAAGTAAAACGGCGCGGCTGCTGCGGACAGTAAGTCGGTGGTTCCTTAAAAAACGAAACACCGTATTACTACCTGATGCAGGGCTTTCACCTCTGGGTATGCACCCCCAAAACTGAAAACAGAGACTCAGATGTTTGCACACCCATGTTCAGAGCAGCATGATCCACCACAGTCAAAGGTGGAAACACCCAAGTGTCCATGGACCGAGGAACGGATAAACAGGACGCGGTCCATCCCCGCGACGGGAACACTCTCCAGCCTGAGAAGGGGAAGCAATCCTGGCACTGGCTACAACGTGGATGAGCCCCGAGGACGAGCCCCGAGGACATGCGGCTCAGTGAGAGAAGCCAGCCGGGAAAGGATAAATCCTGCAGGATCCTGCTTTTAGGAGGTCCCTGGGGGAGTCCGATTCCTAGAGCCGGGAAGCAGGATGGTGGTTGCCAAGGCTGGGGGGTGGGAGGAGAGGGAGGCGGGATGAATGTGGGGACGGAGCTTCCCCGTTTTGCAAGACGAAGAGTTCTGGAGCTGGAGGGAGTGCACGGCTGCATATCATGAATGGACTGAAGGCTGCTGACCTGCACGCTGAGAGCCAGACGGGGTGGTACACTTCACCATGTGTATTTCACCACAATTTAAATCATTAAGTGAATGTAAGTGCAAAAAACAGAAACAGGGAGGGGATGGAGGCGTCAGGTTCAGGCTATGGCTTCTGGAAGGCCAGGTGTGTATGGGTTAGTAGCTCAGTCGTGTCCAACTCAACGGGACTCTGTGCACTGCAGCCAGGCTCCTCTGTCCGTGGGATTCTCCAGGCAAGAATACTGCGGTGGGTGGCCATTTCCTTCTCCAGGGGATCTTCCCAACCCAGGGATCAAACCCAGATTCCCCTGGTGGCTCAGAATCTGTCTGCAATGCAGGAGACCCAGGTTCGATCCCTGGTTGGGGAGGATGCCCTGGAGAAGGAAATGACTACCCACTCCAGTGTTCTGGCCTGGGAAATCCCATGGCCAGAGGAGCCTGGCGGGCTGCAGTCCATGGGGTTGCAAAGAGTCGGGCACGACTGAGCAACTAACGCACTGAATAATCTGGGATCATCCCCCCATGCCACGATGCTTTATTCCATCACTTCTTCTAAGACCCCTTTCCCTTGTAAGGTGATACACACAGGGGTCCCGAGGACGAGGATCTCTGGGCGGCCTGTTTAGCCCCACCACAGGGTTTGTGTGTGAGTATGCATGTGTGTATGTGTGCCCATGTGAGTATGCGTGTGCGCGTGTAACCCGTTTCCCTCTCGCCTTCACCACCCCCGTCCTGGTGCTTGCGGACCATGTGCTCCAGTCCCCCGGCACACCGGGCTCTCCTGATCTTTGCCCAGCCCTGCATCGGGCAAGAACTGACTCTCAATACAGGTTCCCACATGGATGCTCTGCACTTGAACCAGGGAGCCGGAATCCAGCCCTTGCAGATGCAGGACAGCACAGTTAGGTTGATCAGACCCAGTGCCTGCGGGAAGTGGGCCCTGTATGTTCTTCACAGACGGGGAGGTGGGGCTGTGCTCTCAGGGATGCTGCTGGGACTAGGGGGGCCGGGCAGAGAAAGGCGGAGCTGGCCCCCTGCACCCCAGATCCCGGCCCACTGCACCCCAGATCCTGGCCCACTGCACCCCAGATCCTGGCCCCCTGCATCTCCAGATCCTGGCCCCTGCGTCCCAGATCCTGGCCCCCTGCATCTCCAGAACCCCAGCAGCCCTGTAACCCTAGACCCAGCAGCCCTGCACCCCCAGCAGCCCAGGGAAATCCAAGGAGCAGCCTCCCTGGGACCCGGGCGCCTGGGCCTGCCCCCAGAAGGCCAGCGTGTAAGCTCTGTGACTGGCAGTCTCCCGTGGGGCCCGAGAGCCACAAGACCCTTGACCTGTGGATCCAGCCCTGCGGAGCTCACCTGAGAGCCCCCCAGGGGTGGGTCCCCTCGCAGGTAAGCGCTACCCACTCAGCAGAGGAACTGGAAGGCGCTGTGGGGCCAGCGGCAGCCCATGGTGGGCTGGGACGCACATGGCAATTGGGGCTAATTTTCTCCTGCAAAGAAGCTGATCCCATAATTTGGTAAATACACTGATCATTGCTGCACGGCTCTGAGCGGGAGCATCTGTGCTCCGGGGTCCGGGGAAAGTGGGTTGGCAGACAGACCACCGGTTGCTGGCGTGAAGAGCCCACTGCCAGGAAGGGAGCTTCCCAAAGCCAAGGCTGAGGTAGGAATGGCCCCGGTGACTGAGGACGGGCTCTGGGGCGACCGGCCGGGCCTGCAGTCACTGACCCCACACCATGTGCCTGTCTGGCCTCACGTACCGATGGGGACACTGAGGCTGGGGCTGAGGACTGGCCCGGGTCTCCCCAGTGACCATTCCTGGAGCTGGGGTCTAAGGTGAGTCAGCCTGTCCGCCTTCCCCTTCCACGGAAGCAGAGTCTAGGCGGCTCAGGAGACAGGGACCACCACTTGGGGAGACGTCCCCTTAAATCAGACGTGGCCATGGGAGCCCGTTTTTTCATTTTTTGTTTTCATTGGCTGAGTTTCTTGTGTAATAGTAAGAATAGAAAATCTGAACGATTACCAACAAAAGCAGTGGAGAGATTTCCTAGACAAATCTCGACGTTCAGCAGCTATAGACTGAATGTCTGTGTCCCCTGCTCCCAAACATTCCTATGTTGAAATCCTAACTCCCCAGGGTGATAGTGGGTAGAGGAGGGACCTTGGGGAGACGGTTAGATCACGAGTGTGGGGCCCTAATAAATGGGGTTAGTGCCCTTATAAAGAAGACCCCAGAGAGCTCCTTGCCCCTCTACCCCGTGAGGACTATGGCCCAAGGATGCCTGACTTGCCCGCCTGCTCACACAGAGCTGCTCCTCTGGCTGGAGGTCAGGAAGGAGATGGTCCCCCGCTACGCAGGGGGTTGCCTCCCTGTCCTCCTTCCTCAGAATGCTCTTGAGTCTGGGCTCTGAACCCTGTGTGAGCTGCTTGGTCCCTGAAATCTCATCAACTTCATCTGTGAAATGGGACTGTTGCCCTTATTTGGTCACTCAGTCGTGTCTGACTCTTTGGGACCCCATGGACCGTAGCCCACCAGGCTCCTCTGTCCGTGGGATTCTCCAGGCAGGAACGGAGTGGGCTACCATTTCCTCCTCCATGGATCTTCCCGACCCAGGGATCGAACCCATGTCTCCTGTGTCTTCTGCATTGGCAGGTGGATTTTTCACTGCTGAGCCACAAGGGAAGCCTGTAAAGTGGGGCTGCGGATGCTAATCAGATAGTGTGAGTGACCAGCACCATAACAGTGACCACCTGGGGTGAGACTGAGAGGGTCTGGAAGAGCCTCCTGGCTTCACTTCTAAAATTCCAGCTAAAACCACATACTTCCCTTGTGAAAAGTAACAATAGATACTGTACAGATATTTTTTGAATGGTAAGTTTTCCCATGACGCATTTCTTTGAAAAGTGCTCAGGTCTGTCCATAGGCTCTAGGAGAAGTCACTCCTCAGCCAACAGCGAAGACGGACCCTTCGCTCTCCCGACTGCCCAGTGAGACCAGGGCTCCCTTCCCCTCAGGATTCTGATTCCAGCTAATGGTGTGCGAGTGGAAGTAACCGGCCAGCCAGACACAGTGGAGCCTGGAGACCAGGGTGTCCCCATGTCGGGAATGGAAGAGCCAGGAGAAGGGGAGACCCTGGGTCTCTGACCATAGCGTGGATGAGGGCTGGCTGCCCTTTGGAAGCATCCTTTAGGGACTTGAAAGGAGCAAGAATAAATCTCCGTCGTTCAAATCGCAACCGTGGGCTTCCCTGTTGGTGCAGTAGACAGGAGTCCTCCTCCCAATTCAAGGGACACGAGTTTGATTCTCGGTCCAGGAAGGTTCCACCTGCCTAACTAAGGCCGTGCCCCGGAACCCAAGCTCTGGGCCCGCACTCTAGCCCGTGAGCTGCAGCTTCTGGGCCTGAGGGCCTAGAGTCTGTGCTCTGCAATCAGCGTAGCCGCCACTTGCTGTAACTAGAGAAAGCCCACTCAAAGCAATGAAGACCCAGCACAGCCGAAAAAAAAAAAAAAAAACACAGCCTTATTCATCCTGGGGTCTGTTTGTTACAGCGCCTGGTCTGCCTCCAGCTGCGGGTGGGGTCCTGTGAAGGAAGCCCCCCAGGGAAGGGCCCAGCACTGGGACTGGCATCGGGGCTGGCTGTGCTGGTGACCAAGTTCACACTCTTTCTCGGGAGTTCTCAGGCTGGGGCAGAGGATCAGATGGGATGGGGTGTCAGGGTGGGCAAGGTCAGAGGACAGAGATCAGGGTTGCTGTGTATCCCAGGTGTCTCTCTGGGAGGCTAATTCGTGGGTGTTTTGCTGTGGGCAGATTCACAGGCTTTGCCATCAGGGTCTCTACAAGGAAACCAGAAGAAGCCGTCTCCACACTTCCTGCATCGGGCCCTGATCCCCTGATCGCAAACCATCCTGACGAGCATTGGACACTCAGGCTGCCTTCCAGGCCCATGTCTGCGGCTGAAAACGCCACGGGCCTTAAAACTGTGATTTCCTGCTTGATTCAAACTTAAATCCCTAATGGCAGCGCTGGGGGGAAATGACCGAGTGTGGACAGCAGACGACAAAGGGAGCACTTAGCACCAACCCCGAGCGAGCAGCAGCCCCCGGGACATCCTGGGGGAGCCGCTGTTGTGAACGGAGTCAAGTTCTGCTGATTCCTGCGGGCTGTGGCCGAGGCCTCCTGACCACACCTCTCGGGAAGCCGAGGAGCGTCCCCGGCACCCACCAGCCAGGCGGGGAGGCCGGCCACCGCTGCCCGCACCCCCCACCTTCTGGGAAACAGCAGGTGAGCCGAGCCTGCAGCCATCTCCTGGGGATTTCCAGCCAGCAGAGGAGTCGCACCCCTGAAGGCGGCTCAGGATTCCAGGGCCTTCTAGAGATCGGAGAGACGCAGCAGCAACCCTTGGTCTCTGCAGCCGGAATCTGGCTGGACTGTTCAGTTTTAGTCAGGCAACAAATAAGAGTTTTAGAGAAACTTACTCTCCCCAAGGGCTGCCTCTCTGACTCAGCCCCAGACCCGTCCGTCCCTTCCTCCCGGGTAACCTGGTTATTACGGAACTTCTTTTTTTTTAACTTAAACTCAAATCTTCGCAGTAGCTTTATCTGTAACAGCCAAAACCTGGAAACAACCCAAACATCCATTAACAGAAAGTGAAGTAGAGTCGCTCAGTCGTGTCCAACTCTGCGACCTCACGGACTGTAGCCCTCCAGGCTCCTCTGTCTATGGGGTTTTCCAGGCAAGAGTTCTGGAGTGGTTTGCCATTTCCTTCTCCAGGGGATCTTCCCATCCCAGAGATCGAACCCAGGTCTCCCGCATTGTAGACAGACGCTTTACCTTCTGAGACACCAGGGAAGATCCACTAACAGATGAATGGATTAAAAAAAAAAAATTGTGGTCCATCTGATGAGGCCACAGGTCAAAATAACAGAGATACCCGATACCACCAACAGATTCCTCATGTCCCTTTATAACCCTTTCCTCCCAGTCCTTTCTAACCCACCTTCCCACAATTTTAGCAAGCAATTTCTAGAATCACGGAACTTTTTAAACACGTTGATGTTCCCAAAGAAAATTCAGAGCGTGGGGAATAAATAGCATATTTTTGCATACTTTAGAGAAAGCGTGAACATTCCCACACCACAGTGATGGTCCTAAAACCTGTGTCTTTCACACAGGTTTTGGGGGATGCCCTGTGCCTGCATGTATGTACAGTAAGTTCCCAACATACGAACAAGGCCTGTTTCGAGAGCGCATTTGTAAGTTCAATTTGTTCTTAAGTCCAATCCAGCCTAGGCACCCAACTAAAATAATCCGCTGTCTAGAACTGTACTGTAGTAGGTTCTTAATACTTTTTATACAAATGATACATAACAAACATAACAAAACGTTTTCAGTCTCACAGTACAGCACCTTGCAGAGCACAGCGGTACAACAGCTGGCACACAGGGGCTGGCATCGAGTGAAGAGGCAAGAAGACCTACTGCCTGGGGGAGGGAGAGGAGGTGGGAGATGGCAGAGCTGAAGGGCCGTCAGCAACAGGAGGCGGAGGGCCAGCGCGCTCTCACTTACACCTGGCATGGAGGGAACGCACGTTCCGGTCTTTGAAAGTTCACAGCCCGAAGGTCCGTATGTATATAGGGGACATACTAGGCTGCTCTCTTTCTTTTGAACTTCTGCACAACTCTCTTGCATCCGACAAGGATTTACTGAGCACCTGCTACAAGCCAGGTGAGTAAGAAAGACAAAGGCTTTGTCCTTTTAGAGTTTAGGGTCCCACGGGGGATCAGGAAGACTGCCTTTGTTGTTCAGTCGCTAAGTCATGTCCAACTCTTTGCGACCCTGTGGAGCGCAGCACGCCAGGCTCCCCGTCCTCTGCTATCACCCAGAGTTCGCTTAAATTCATGTCCATTGAGTCAGTGATGCCACCCAGCCACCTCATCCTCTGTTGTCCCCTTCTCGTCCTGCCCTCAATCTCTCCCAGCATCAGGGTCCATTTCAATGAGTCAGCTCTTCGCATCAGGTGGCTAAAGCATGGAGCTTCAGCGTCAGCATCAGTCCTTCCAGTGAATATTCAGGGTTGGTTTCCTTTAGGATTGACGGTTTGAGACTGACCTACAATTAGATACGCATACAAACCATGCCCTATGCTGCTGAGTGCCCTGAATACACAGGAAGCTGATCAAAGGGCTGGGGGTGGGGGAGGAGAGGAATGCTGCCAGCCGGGAGGCCTGGGGGCTCCGAGATGGGGTCTGGGGAGAGGGAGGGGCCCCCAGGACCTGCGGTCTTCCCTCTTCCCACCATTTCGGAGAAGCTGCAGGGGGGGGACGTGCTTGTTCACTTGAGAGGCAGGTGCCCCCGGGGGACAGAGCACCTTCCATGCCCCGTGTGACCCCTGATCACTCGCAGCGGATGGGGCGGTATCGGTGATCTGGTTCAGAGCAAAAGGAACAGCCATGACACGCCTGTGGCCTAAACAGTAAAGACTTATCGTTCAGAAAGTATTTTTTAAAAGTCACAATACTGCTTTCCTTTTCTCAGAAGAATAAACAATTAAAAAATAACAATTGTAAAGTACACAGAACACAGACTTCACCATCTTAACCGCTTCTAGGCGCAGAGTTCAGTGGCATTTGCATGGCTGTGCAGCCATCACGCGGGTCCATCTCCAGAGCGTCAGGTCCCAGACAGCCTCTGTCCTCCTCCCCATCCTGGCCAGCGACTTCCTCTACAGGTTTGACAGCTCTAGGGACCTCCTATGAATGGACTCACACAGCCTCCCTTTTCTTTTACCCCAACTTTGCAATTCTTGGTCCCCATCCGTTTCTGGAAGCCTCCTAGCCTGGACACCTCTGGGTGGGGGCGGGGAAGAATGGCCTGAACAAAGAAGGGCCGGAGTCCCAGGGCAGAGCCTGCAGCCCCAGGCAGGTCAGCGCATGCTCAGAGCCCGGTGGCCATGCTCCCTCCTGCTGGAAGTAAAGAGGAGGGGGGATCTTTGAAGGCACACCTTCCACACACGAGTGAGACTGTTAGTGAAGTGGAACTGTTAGTCACTCAGTCGTGTCTGACTCTTTGCAACCCCATGGACGGTAGCCCACCAGGCTCCTCTGTCCATGGGGATTCTCCAGGCAAGAAAACTGGAGTGGACTGCCATTCCCTTCTCCAGGGGATCTTTCCAGAGACAGGCTTAATCTGAGTGTAGTCAGAGAGATCACAGCGTCAGAATGCGTGCCCAGACCTGTTGGCCGGGCCTCCTGGTTGCTGAGCCCTGCTTTGCTGTGATCATTCAATTAATTCCTTCCATCGGGCCTTTATCTCCCAGATAACAGCCCATGCCTTGTGCCAAGACCTGCACCTGTATCTCAGTAAACAAGTGAAGGAGGAGGTCACTGGCCACTGAAGGCGACCCCAGCCGAGCAGAGGCGGTGGACAAGCAAGAGGTTCATTGGAAAGTCTTGGTGAGAGAGGGACGGGGGTCCTCCAGGTTGAACAGGGCTGGCCAGGGGTACTGCTGGGCACACAGCCTGTTCTCAAAAAACAAAACAGCCAAATCAAACCAAATCGGGCCATTCCATCCAGAAGGCTCATTAAAAAAGACTCCTGGAAAATTAACTGACAACAAACAAAATTTCTTCCTGGAACAGACCAGGCCAGGCCGAGAATGGGGACCAATCGCCACCGGCCCACTCGCGCTGCAGGGCTGGACGGCTGCCCAACGACAAGGTTATTATGCCTGTGCCCACCCCCAGCCCCAGGGCTGAGTCACCTTGCGCTCAGTGACCGACATGCCCCCTCTCCGGGCCCGCCAGGAAGAGGCGGCCTGAACCTGAGAGGCTGGGGCCTTGCGCCAGGCGACCCGGCTCCCACCAGCGCTCAGGGTCACGTCCTCAGAAGGCCATGCAGCATGCACGGGCTGGAAGTGGGTTCGAGTCCTGCCCGGCCCCTCCCTTTCAAGGTTGTCACACGGAACAAGCCCCCAGAGCCTACGGTGCAAAGGGCACCTCTGTCACCCCGCTCTCACAGGACAGAGCAAGTGCTCAGCGAAGGGGAGAGCGTCCAGCCCCACGCGAACCCCAGCGACTCGTGGGCTGGAGGCCAGTGGCCGCGACGGTCGTGTTTCTGGTCTCCCTGGAGGCTGCCCCTCTCTGAATGAGGCCATCGGCGTAACTGATTGAGTCTCGGGCTCGACAGACTGTCCATCAGACGGGGCCTCATCCTGCGCGGCAGCTCAAAAGTGCCAGGGGCTCATCCCCCAGGTGCGCGCTCATAGATGGAATGTGTGTTATTCCAGCATCCTTAGTGGAAGCCCTGACTTCGGATGTGATGGTATCTGGAGGTGGGGCATCTAGGAGGTGATTTGGGTGAGATGAGGGTGGGGCCCCCATAACAGGATTAGTTTTCACCAGGCTTCCCTGGTGGCTCAAGACGGTGAATGATCTGCCTGCAGTGTGGAAGACCTGGGTTCGATCCCTGGGTCTGAAAGATTCCCTGGAGAAGGGCATGGCAACCGACTCCAGTATTCTTGCCTGGAGAAGCCCATGGACAGAGGAGCCTGGTGGGCTACAGTCCATGCGGTCACAAAGAGTCGGACATGACAGACTAACATTTTCACTTTCAAAGAAGAGGTGCCAGAGAGGAGATCTCTTTCCTTCTCCAACGTGCGAAGGCAAAGGAAGGAGGCAGCCATCCAGGAGCCAGAAACAGAGGGCTTACCAGGAGCAAGAACAGCCGGCACCTATTTGCTGTTGGCCGTGCAGCTCAGCATGTAGGATCTTAGTTCCCTGACCAGGGATGGGGCCT
Organism: Bos taurus; assembly: GCF_002263795.3. Taxonomy (NCBI): domain Eukaryota; kingdom Metazoa; phylum Chordata; class Mammalia; order Artiodactyla; family Bovidae; genus Bos; species Bos taurus. The sequence goes on from NC_037356.1 coordinate 47,701,658, forward strand.
CGGGGCCTTCCCCCCCACCCAACATACATATTGGGAGCATGGAGTCTTAACCACTGGACCCCCAGCAAGTCCCCTTGGCTGACACCTTGATCTTGGCCTCCCCAACCTCCAGAAATAAATGAGAAACACAAAAAACAGATGTCAATTGTGTAAGCTGCCCTGTTGATTGTAATTTTTACAACAGCCGAGCTGACCGAAAGGTTTCTGTGGCAGCTCAGCAGTGAAGAATCCACCTGCAGTGCAGGAGCCACAGGAGATGTGGGGAAAATCTGGCAACCTGCTCCAGTATTCCTGCCTGGAGAATTCCATGGACAGAGGGGCCTGGCGGGCTACAGTCCATAGTGTCGCAAAGAGTCGACACGACTGAAGCTACCATGCGTGCAAGCTGACTGGAACACTCGCTTATTACATTTGGCACCTGCCAAGCACAGGTGCCCAACCCCCACCCTCACAGGGCATGGCTAGTATGGCCCCAGCTCCTCTCTCCCAATACGCACAGTCCCCAAGGGCTGCCCTCTCGTCTCTGCCTTGTACAGCAGGAGGTCTGTCCACCCCTGATTCCTCCTGATCATGTTTTCACTTCTTCCCTCCCCTACCCCTGAAGATATTGGCAGAGGAAACACAGCGTGTGATGGATGCCCTCTGCTTGGGCACAAGGCTTGGGGAGAGTCTAACTCCAGGCTCTTTGGGAAGAAGGACCAGACCCGATTTGTCTCTGTTTTCTCCGGCCTCCAGGCTTGTTGCTGTCGTTCAGGTGCTAAGTTGCCTGTCTAACTCTTTATGACCCTGTGGACCGCAGCAAGCCAGGCTTCTCTGTCCTCCACTATCTCCTAGAGTTTGCTCCGATTCATGTCCATTGAGTCAGTGATGCTATCTAACCATCTCACCTTCTGTCTTCCCTTCTCCTCTTGCCCTCAATCTTTCCCACCATCAAGGTCTTTTCCAATGAGTCCACTCTTTGCATCAGGCAGCCAGAGTACTGAAGCTTCAGCAACTAGGCTTGGCCCTACATAATGGCTGCTCGAAATAAGTTTGTAGATATGTAACCCAGAGACACTTGATCCCACGTGGTCTGGTCCACGCCTAAAATGATTTTCAAATTCTGCTGAATCTGCCTACCCAGTGATTCATCTTCTTCCTTCCCACACCCAAAACTCCACCTTCCTTTGGGAGCCTGCCCTGCCACGCCTGCCTCTTGTGGCCAAGGGGGCTGACCTCGCCCAAGGTGTCTGGGGAGGGCATGTGATCCAACCTGGGCGATCAGCATTTTCCATCAGCTTAGCCAATCCTTGGCTCAGGGGTGGACATGTGACCCAAGGCAGGCCAGTGAGATGCTCTTTCTGCTGGGGTTCTTCAATGGACAGGATGAGAACCTTCTGCTGCTAGAGACTGAGCCTACTACCCTTGTGGAGAGGACCCACATGAGAATGATGCCTTCCCCAGGAGGAAGACTGAGCGAGGAAGTGAGATCCTGGGGATATCACTGAGCACCTAGATCCAGCCGGGCCTGAAGCCCAACTTCTTTGGGATTTTCAATTACTCAAACCAGTAAATTCCCCTTGCATGCTGAACCAGTTTGGATTGAGTTCTGTCAGTTGTAGGGAAAGTTCTGGAATAACACAGTTGGAGAGGATGGAGGAGATGCAGCACTTCTGCTTTGCTTCCATCCTTAACCAACTTCCTTTAATGCCTTAAGTTAGTTCCCCTCACTTTCTCCAGGAAGTCCCCCAGGATCTTCTAATCATTGATGACCTTTGCCTTCCATGGACTCTGCTTAGCCGGTACCTCCCCTCAAGATCTGAACTATTTCATCACCTCCAGTTGGGCCTCCAGGCTGGGCAGTAGGACCCCCTGGAAATGTGACAAGGGGCACTGCAGCCCTTGACCCCAGGCTCCGAGTTCCAGCCTAGACCCATCGTGAGAGCTGTGAGTCTGGGCACACCACGTGGTCTTTTTGAGCCTCAGCGTTCTCGTCTACAAACTGGGACCAGCAAGAGAACTGACCTCCTGGTGCTGGGAGGAGTGTGAAATGAACCCTCTGCACATCGCGCTGACCAGCAGCAGCAGCAGCAGACACATATGCTGACCAACCGGCCAGGAGCCCCACGTTTGGGTCAATGTCCGTCACTCAAAGCTGCACCGGCGCCCCCTGCTCTTGTCACCGCCGCCCCTCTGCCCGCCTCAGACACGTGACCCATGCCTCGATCATCCAAGGTGTCCCCTTTCTGGGCTTGTCCATTCCTCCCACCTCTGGTCCTCTTGGCAGGTGGCCCACCCAGGACCCCCAAGACGGTCGGCCACCCAGAACCCGGTGTCTGCGACGCTCACATCCTGTCCACATCATCCTCCTCGCCACCCGGGCCGGCGGCCATCAGGCCCATCTGGCCCCTGGTGCTTCTTACTTTTACCAGCTCCAGTCTCAGCGTTTGTAAATCCAGCAGCAACAGGCTTACATGCGTCCTTTACAGAAACCCGCCCGGGGCAGGCGCAGCCCTGTGAGGCACGACCAGCCTGGGTGCCCTGTCAGCCCTGGGAGATGTCCCCATCCCACTGGCCCCCAGGCCCCCACCTCCCGAGGCCCTGCCCCTCGGCTCATTGCGTTCAGGACGCTGGCCAAGATGCTCTGTGTGGCTGCACCATCTCACGCCCTCCTGGGAAGTAGGTTCTGTTGCTCTCTCCCACCCCAGGAAGGACTTCCCCGACCCTCCAGCCCACCACGGTTCCTCCCTGGTGAGCCCCTGTACTCCATTCCTTATTCCAGGCTGTATGGTGGAGGCACTCAGAGCGTGGGCTCGGAAGCAGCCTGGCCCTGGCACTCACCCACTGTGTGTCCGTGGGCAAGTGAGTCTCCCTCTGTGCCCCAGCCTCTGTGCAGAAAATGCTGCTGATCAGAATATCCAAACTCAACTGAGCGCTAAGGGTGGTTCATGCGTGTGAGATTCTGAAAACCAAGCCTGTTGTGCGCGGGAAGCACTCGAGAAAGTCGAGCCTTTCCCGCTGTCACTGCCGACGCTGCTGCTTGTGTTACTTGCGGTCAGCAGTGCAACCTAAGCACAAGCTCACTTTCCAGAAATTCAGGTTGGTTATAGCTCTTAGCTCACATCTTTAGGAGCTGAATGCCCCTGGTCCTACAGGTGGCTGTGCTCAGCGCACTGGTTCCAAAATGGGCTTCTCAGTTGTCTCAAGAGGTAAAGAATCCACCTGCTGATGCAGGACACTCGGTCCCTGGGTCAGGAAGATCCCCTGGAGGAGGAAACGGCAACCCACTCCAGTATTCTTGCCTGGAAAGTTCCACGGACAGAGCAGCCTGGTGGGCTGCTACAGTCTATGGGATTGCAAAGAGTTGGACACGACTGAGTGACTGAGGATGCATCAGCTCTCCAGCAGTGACGCCGCCAGTGGGTTTGAGCTCTGTCTCCGTGGGCTGGGGCTATCTCTCCTCCTGCTCCTGGCTTCTTCCTCCAGGCCCAGCATCAAGATGGTCATTTACTAAGTGCTCACTGAATACCTATTGATTCAACCCAAGGTTCGGTCAGCAGTTCAGATAAACAGTTACTCCCTGACCCAGCAAGCCCACGCTCAGGTTCATACACCTAAAATCTGAAAATAGGGACTCAGACAAATACCTGTACACTTTTGTTCACAGCAGTGTTATTTACAAATAGTCCAAAGGAAAAAACAACCCAAATATCCATCAACTGATGAATGGATCAACAAGGCATGGTTCATCCATCACTGGGATATTATTTGGCCATGGAAGGAAAAGACAGGCTGCAACCTTAGAAACGCTATGCTACGTGAAAAGGCCATGGGCCGTAGGATTCCACATATATGAAAAGTCCAGGAGAGGCCAGTCCATAGAGACAGAAGGCCTGAGGCTGAGGGGAGTCAGGGGAGGGAGAGTGTGTGCTAAGTAAGTATGCAGTTGTCTTTTCGGGGTGACACAGTGGGCTCTGGAACTAGACAGAGGTTAGGGTTGTGCAGTATTGTGAATGCACCAAAATGCCCCTGGATTGTATGTCTAAAATTATTGTTCAGTTGCTAAGTTGTGCCATACTCTTTGCGACCCCATGAACTGCAGCACGCCAGGCTTTCCTGTCTTTCACCATCTCCCAGACTCACGTCTCAAACTCATGTCCATCGAGTTGGTGATGCCATCCAACTATCTCATCCCCTCCCACCCACTTCTCCTCTTGCCCTCAATCTTTCCAGCATCAGGGTCTTTTCCAATGAGTCAGCTCTTTGAATCAGGTGGCTAAAGTATTGGAGCTTCAACTTCAGAATCAGTTCTTCCAGTGAATATTCAGGACTGATTTCCTTTAGGATTGACTGCTTTGATCTCCTTGCTGTCCAAAGGACTCTCAAGAGTCTTCTCTAGCCACAATTCAAAAGCATCAATTCTTTGGCGCTCAGCCTTCTTTATGGTCCAGCTCTCACATCCACACTACTGGAAAAACCATAGCTCTGATTACATGGACCTTTGTCGGCAAAGTGTCGTGTGTATTTCGCTACAATAAAAAATGATATACACAAGGAAGAAAGTACATGCGGCACACACATAACAAAATATATCTCTAACAGATATATGAAGAAATAAAAATCCGAGAAGATAAACCTTGTTGCGGTAACCGTTTCTCCGGGCAGAATCACCTGACTCTCCCTAGGTGACAGCATGAGCATCTGAGAGGCAGGACTGTGAGTGGGTGACTTTTCTGGGCCTCAGTTTCCTGCTTTGAGAAATGGGGACAGTGTGAAAACCCATCTCTCAAGTTTCTGATGAGGCCTAAACAGGTCGGTACACAACAGAATTCAGCACTCAGCAATGGCAGCTGACACAGGAATGGGCCGGGGAGGGTGTCCAGTTCAGTGTTCTTGTTGGGGAGAAATCTAGAAACTTGGGTTGCTGTACCAGGGACCATGCCACCACACACCAGCCCGGCTCTTAGCAGCCTGCAGCCAGGAGTGACCAGGACAGGCGTCGGTTTCCGGCCAGCTTGAGGGCCAAGCACTGCCCTCCTGCCCTCTTTCTCCCAGCCCCAGCTTCAGCTCTCCAGGACCCATGCTGGGCACTGGGGGTCCCGGAGCTCACACCTGACCTCACCATGGTGAGTCCCATGGTGGAGAAGTCCCCAGGCAGTGAGACCCTGCCTAGTGGGTGGGTGGGGGGGGGTGCCTGGCCTGGCCAAGAAGGCTCTATAACGCTCCCTCAGGCTAACAACAACAGCAAAAATATTAGCAATGATTCCCCCTGTGCAGACTAGGAGTCTTCTTTGCAGATGAGGACATTGAGGCACAGAGGGGTTGTGTGACTTGCCCAAGGCCACACAGCACACACACAGAGGAGCTGGATTTGGACCCTGGTGGGCTGCCTCTTGGAATTGTGCTTTTAATCCCTGCTCTAACCTGTTTCTCAAGGGCAGCAGCCCCCAGTCTGGTCTCTCCGCCTTCACCTCCTTTCTTCACAAGGCCCCAGCCCAGGGACTCACAGGCCACGGCCGTCCCTGCTAAAACGCCCAAGGCAACTTGCTTCCATGACAGAGTGAAGTCTCATTACTCAGCTGGGCCTTCAAGGCCTTCCCTGCTCTCTAGGACCCATCTTCCTCATCCTTCCTGGGCCTACTGATATTTCTCACACATTCCTGCACATTCCTGCCTCCAAGCATTTATCCAGTTCATGGCGGTTGTTTATCTCATGGAGCTTTCAGGCCAGGCAGGGTCGATGACCAGCCAGGGAGAGCGGATGTCCTGGAAATGTTTGGGAGGCTTCCCTGAGGAGGGGCCACTGGGCAGAGAGCTGAGGGTGCGCTGGAGTTACCCTGGTGGAGGAGGAGGAGGTGGAAGAGGGGAGACATCCAGAGAGAGAGCGTGGAGTGGTGGTGAGAGAAAGAGAGAGGCAGGGGTGTGGGCTGTTGCCGTGGGCGGCAGGGGGTATGGAGCACATCTGGAAGACCAGACAGAGAGGGCCAGGATCAAGGCTGATCCACCACTTTCTCCACTCATCTGAATAATCCGTTCCTCCCTCTACACCCTAGCCAGGTTTACAGGCCTCTCTGCCCTCTCCCTCCACACACACACTTTGCCCCTCGAGGCAGAGATGGCCTCCTTTCATTTCCAAGACCCCCAGCCTTGCCCACAGAGGGCTGAGCACAGAGGATGCACACTGGAAACTTCGCTGTATGAAACAGAAGGTCCCGGGGAAGACAGAAGCGGAAAACGGGCCGGTGGGGGACTGGTCTCATGCCACTAAAGCAAGGACGCTGTTCTCAGGATTTTGCGGCATCAGACAGTAACTGTGGCCTTCTACATCCCCTTCCCCGCCCCTTCTCATTTCAGTTCTACTGACTGTTGGCACACACACCCTCTCATTCCCAAGACTGACAAACTCCATCAATTAAAAGACCCTGCAAGGTATTTAGCACAGGCCTTCCTTCAGTTCATTTGCCAACCTAACCACTTGTATCATGAGACTCCCCACAAAAGGGCACTGCAGACTGAGACAAATCAATGCTAACGAGAGCCTGCAGAGCTCACTGGGAGGTGGGTGAGTGGGAGGAAGGGAGGGAGGGAGGGCAGGTGGAAAAGACCCAGGAGGGCTCCTTGCAGGCAAATCAAGAGGTCCATCAGAGAAGCCTGAACCAGAAGCTTCACATGTGGCAATCTCAGCTCACTATGCTTTCTACAAACCTCACCCCAGTCTACAGTGGGGATGGGTGTACTGCATCCTTCATGGGTTGAGAAAGATCATTATAAGACTACATTTCAGCAACCCAGAACATCATCCAGACCCAAGCCTGGAGTCAGCTGAAATTCAGAATCTCCCTGTGGGGCTCTGGCAGGCTAATTGATCTCTGTTTCATTATCAGCAAAATGGGCATAAAACACCTACTTCCCCAGAGTGTCCATCATTGAGCATGTGGTTTGGGGGCTCTTTTATACATCAGATACTATGCCAGGCACTGGGCACACAGCAGACTGCCCAGCCCAGAGGGAGCAGGTATTCTTAGGAGGAAGGCCGACAGCAGTCAACCACCCAACACGCAAGAAGATCCTGAAGTGAAGGAAGCACACAGAGTAAGCACTAGAGTCGGGGGCAACCAGAGGGAGCCTGAAGCCCTCCCTGACAAGCTGGCAGTGGTAAAGGGAAGGCTGGCTTTGAGCACAGAACAGCACAGATGCTTAATCACATTGATCCCTTCACCCCTCCTCACAGAAGAGATGTCTCCACCCAGCAGACAAGCACACTAACTGAATCATAAGCTGCTGTGTCCAGGAAGGCCAAGAACACAGGACACAGAGATGAGAGGAGAAGAGAATGAGGGAGGGGAAGTGCTGAGCCCTTTCACCAGGCTCCTCCTGATGGGAGGTCCCATCCTCTCAGTTCTCTGGTTCAGCACCCTGGAGAGATCCACCAGCCCACCCCTCCCGCGGATAGATTTCAGCACCCTGGACAGACCCAGGACATGCGAGCTCCAGCACCCTGGACAGGTCTGGCCACGCCACTGTTCTGTTGCTCTCTTCCACTGACCAGCCATACAGTCACACCTACTCAAACTGACATTGCAGACCTTCTCTGGACAAGAAAGCCCCAGTCACCTTCAGCTCTGCAATATCTGATCACTCCTCAAATCCGCCCTGAATATTTCTGACCTCCCGACATTTCCCTGGAGCCCCCTCCCCTCTTCTGTTCTGCCCTTAGGAACTCCATTTATTCATCCAAGTGTTGAGCCATCACCACTTCTTTTATGAAGACCTCTTCCTGATATAAGTTAGGGCCTTCACCATATCCTCTTTTCCCCCTCCTTCCAGACTGAGTTTCTCGAAGAATGTATCTGATTCATGTCTTTTCTCCCGACAGCACATGCCAGCCCAGAACCCGATGGGCACCCAATGTGTGCTGCAGAAATGAATGAATGAAGTTGCAAAAATGATTTGTACAACTGCCACCAGTTGTTGAGAGCTCACTCTGCCAGAAGCTGCATGCTTCACACACGTTTTTATTTAGTTTGAAACTGAGGCCAAGAGATGAAGGGACGTGCCCAAGTTCAAGTTCACACAGTGAAGGAGCAACAGAGCCTCGATTCAAACCCAGATCACACTGCACAGCCTGTGCCCTTGACTGTGGCTCCTTTCTATCTCTATCCAACCCAGTGCACTGCCATCTGCCAGTCCCACGGAGCCTTGAGCACAGCAGCCGTGGTCCCCTGAAGTGATTCTGAATCTTTTTTTAGCCTGAAATTGAAATCACTGATGCTTCAAATTAGAACCCCAAAATGAACGAGCCAAGACTTCAGATCTGCAATAGCTAAAGTGCCCGCATCCACCTTCCCAGCAGGATTCTGGGCTGCTCTTCAGCCTGGACCACCTGTTCTCAGCCAGTACGGAGGACAAAGTGAACTATTTTCTAGGTACAGGAGGGGCTTAAGTCTAGTGCAGGAAAGGGGTCCAGCCTCCAAGGCACTTCCCTTAGAGCAGTGGCCTCTTTAAAACTTCAGAGAGCAAAGACTTCAGTGCAATGAGCCTTAACAGCAAAGACCCCAGTGCTATGGCCTTAGACAGCAAAGATCCCAGTGGTAGGAGCCTTGGAGGGCAAAGACTGGGATGACAGCAGTTTGCCCTGGGCACTGGTATCTTCCGAAGGCAAACAACAGAATAAGCTGAACTCCTCTGTGCTCACTTTTATTTGCTACTAAAGGGATGTCTCTCAACCATCACCGAGAAGATGGCTGGAGGCTCAGACTTCAGCAAAGGCCAGGCAAGGGGATGGAGAGGCAGATCAAGATGGCCACCACCTCCTTCCCTGCAGTGGCTCAGGAGCTGGCAGCCCAGGTGCTGGGGAGCTGGAGTGGGAAACTAGCCAGGGGTCCCAGGGCTCTTCCAAAACTAGCAGAGCAAGAAGCTGCAGGGCTTCAGAACAGAAACACTCCGTGTTCTGAGGGACCCAGGACAACCACGGGGCCCTGCTTGTCTTTAACATGAAATGGACATAATTTGACCATTAAAGTACTGATGTGATTCAAGGTCAAGAATTCACCAGTAGCATCAGCTGGGATCTGCTCTTCAACTTACTGAGTTAAATACCTATTTTAAATGACAAGATATTAAGAATTTTGCAGGGTAGGGGAGTGGCAGAGTTCCTGGACTGGCCACACAGGCCACCCGCAGGACATGTGACGAAGCCTCTCATGATATCCTGGAAGGCAGGAGAGAGGAATGTGAGCCACGTGGCATGGCTGACAAGGACGCTGGCACTGTGGAAATCACAAAGGGCTCTGGCCTCAGCCCTGGGATTTGTCACTAGCAGGTAAAATGGGAATCAGGAGCAGAAATTCCAAGATTACCTAAAAGGCAGGCTTGTGCCAAAACAGGATTGAGCAAGGCAGTGAGTGCCCGGGGAGCAGAAATTCAAGCCAAATCTGAAGGTACGCCTGCCAAGGATGTTTGGGGCCTGGGGCGGGGCGGGGCAGGTGCCTGCATTAGCTGGCATCCCTTCCACAGAGAGGCACCAGGAAGCTACAGCCAGTGCACTCTTGGCCGGAAGTGCCCAACTGTGTGTGCTTGGCCCATGGTGGGTGTGCTCTGTAATGGCTACACGCTCGAAAGGACAGCAGTAACCACCACCTGTCATCATTTTAACATTGTTTTTTATGAAGTATAGCTGATTTACAATGTTGTGTTAATTCCTGCCGTGCAGCCAAGTGGTGCAGTCATTTTGGTGGTGGTGTTTAGTCGCTGAGTTGTGTCCGACTCTTCTGTGACCCCACGGACTGTAGCCACCACGCTCCCTGTCCAGGCAAGAATACTGGAGTGGGCTGCCATCTTCTTCTCCGGGGATCTTCCTGACCCAGGGATTAAACCGGAGTCTCCTGTGTTGGCAGGTGGGTTCATTTCCCATGAGCCACCAGGGAAGCCCAGTTCAGTTATACATATTTACATATATATATACGTGTGTATGTGTATGTATATATACATACACACGCACACACATATATACACAGACACACACATTCTTTTTTACATACTCTGCATGATGGTTTACCACAGCATATGAATGTAGTTCCCTAACTACACAGTGCCGTGCTAAGTCACTTCGGTCATCTCCCTTTGCGACCCCATGGACTGTAGCCCACCAGGATCCTCTGTCCACAGGATTCTCCAGGCATGGATAGTGGAGTGGGTTGCCATGCCCTCCTCCAGGGGGTCTTTCCAACCCAGGGATCGAACTCTCGTCTCTCACGTCTCCTGCACGGGCGGGCGGGTTCTCTGCCACCAGCACCACTCGGGAAGCCCTGATGCACAGGAGGACCTTGTCATCTGTCCACCCTATATGTAACAGCTTGTGTCTGCTAACCCCAAACTCCCACTTCGTGCTGCCCCCACCCGGCAGCCGTGTCTGCTTTCTGTGTATGACGTTATTATTGGCTCAGCCCATCGTCACTGGCTTCCCCTCCTGAGTCAGGCATCATTAGTGATGATGAAGGACAAGAAGAGGGTCAGCAGCAAACACTGACAGCATTCCACGCCCAGCGCCGCTGGCCCTTCACAGCCTCCCAGCCGACACACAGCCAACAGCAGCCCGCGTAGAACTCAGGCGGCACACACAGTGGCCCCCGAACGTGTGTTTGAACTGTGTGAGTCCACGTGTATTCTTTTCAATGAATATACAGTCGGCGCTCCGTGCCTGCAGGTTCCACACCGTGGATACGGAACCCTCAGATACAGAGGACTGGCCATGGCACTGAGAGATTTTGCTGTCTGTGGTGGGTGCTGGAATCAACACCCTCCGCTCCCCGCAGACACACCCAGGGGTGACTGGAGTTGGTTTCCGGTGGCTGAGCTCACACAACCACCCATTTTGCCGACAGGGATGCCGAGAGCCAGGGAACGTGTGCCGACTGCGGACATGCAGGACCACCCATCAGGAATCACCTGGACTTTATTTACTCTCCTCCCTGTAATACTTAATTTTCAAGCTGAGGAGACTGACCGATTATCACCAGGTTGTAACAATTGTTTACACCTCCAGCTGGGTTGAAAGTAACGATTTGGACAAACAGGCTCTAGGGTCTGCATGACAGTTTCCAAGTCGGGGTTCTCAAGCAGCAGTCTGACATTTTATAAGGTACTCAAAAGGCCTCTAAGGAAAACACCAGGACCTCCCTCAGCGTCCTCACTTCAACGCAAACCAAGATTATAATACAGTTCCAGGCCATCTTTAGTACAAGTATTTAATACGAGGAAAAGTAATTAGCAGACTCAAGCATCACTTTTCAAGGATGAAGGATATTGCTGCCTGCTTTAATTGCAAGGGAAAACCTATTTAGGGAAATGAACACAAAACCGAGATTGGCCGCTTCAGGATGAAGACAACAATCACAAAATCCACGGGAGTCTCCAGTACTGAGTGAGCTGGGGAGGGGTAGCCCCAGGAAAATGATTAATGCCCAGGAAAAGTGCTGTCCTGAAAGCAAACAGCAGCTGCTGGGGCACGGAGGCTGAGAGCGCTCATCTACGTGAGACGGCCTCTTCTAAGGAATAATTTGCTGTTTATGAAATGAATCCCTGTCAACAATTAATACCGTCATTCTAGAAAATCTGAGAGATAGAGAGAAGTCTGCCAAACAGAAAATAACCACACACGATCCCATCACCTACGGGTTAACATTTTCTTTCCTTATTTTTTTCTGTGGTTATTTTGGGGGGAGGTGGTACAATTCAGATGATGCTGTGCAGATAACTTTAATTCTTCCCTCTTCAACTAATGTAAGAAAACTGTTTCCTGCTGGTAGGAAGAACTTCTTGCAAGCATAAGTTCTGATGCTTTCTTTTACACCCACAACAGATGCATGGTACCCCCTTAACCACTCCCCGCGACTGCCACCCCTTTCTTTTTGAGGCACTGTGATCTCACCCTGGTTTTCTCTTTTAAGATCATTCCCTTAGGACAGGTTCCTAGATGTAAAATTCCTGGTTCAGCTTTATCGTTCTCATTACATACGGTCACATCGAGTTGTACAAAGTTTACGGCAATTTATTCTTTCGTGTAGCAAACTAGAAGTGTCGTCCCCAGCGATGGGTATAGTAATAAAAAAAAGTACTTGCTGATTTGAAAGGAATGCTGGCATCTCATCGCTTGTACCTCTTCTTACCCCAGGCCTATGCACACACCCAGTGCGTCAGAGCGCCTCCCAGCATCTCTCAGCAGTTGTGTTCTTGCCTCACACAGCCTGGGTTGGAATTCCAGCTCACCTGCTGTGTGACCCTGGGCAAGTGACTGAACCTCTCTGAGCCCCGGTCTCCTCTGTAACATGGAGATGACACGGATGCTATTTTGCGGGATTATTCTGAACGCTGGACGGGCAGTGAAATGCCTGGCAGACATACCCTTGATTATAAATAAGGATATGAGCCTCTGTTGTATTTACTGTAACACCGTCTGCTCTTTTGATGTTTACTGTTTTGCTGTATTGTGAGCAAGTTTTGAGATATAAGATATTTTAGTTTATACTAAAGTAAAGCAGGAGACAAAGCTCAGGCTTCCAAATGGGGAGGTCTGTGGAAGAAAGCCAGTCCTGGCCTTGAGACAACGAGATAAGCACAGTGCCTGCTTCTAATTTTTTGTTAGAATGCTAAATTAAAAGGTTCAAAGAGCCACCACGATGAGGCCAGATGGTCTTCATCTTGCCTGCCCACTGGAACCCCTGGCATCATCACTGAAGCACCCTAAAAACACCGACGCTCCTGCCTCGGGATTCTGATCGTGTGGGCGTGGGCTGAGCCCAGGCCTCAGGGTCTCTGGGAGGTCTGCAGGTGACCCCGGTGCCCAGCCGAGCTTCACCGGGCGAGGCTGGGGGTTGCTCCAGTTTGTTGAGTCCCTGCAGGAATCCAAATGACATCCCCACCTCCAGTCTCTTGAATTACTCCACGCGGAACTGTCACCCATGACAGGTACGTCCTCCTGATGACTCCTCATAAGCGGCCCCCCCTGCCCCACCTTGTGGGGCTTGAGGAGCCTCCACCCAGATAATCTCAAAGAAACAGCAGATGGAGTATATTCAACACACTGCACTTGAGGCAGACTCTGCCTCTGGATCTTCGATTTCAACTTTCCGGCAAGCCTGGCCGGTATTTAATTGGGTTTCCTGTTTTAACCAAAAGAGATGTGGGCCTGAATCATTCCTGGCTGGATGGTGGCCCAACCTCACATTTGACCTGTAAGCAAGGAACCATGCCCTGACTCCACCACCTGCTTCTCTCTCTCAGCTGTCACTGCCCCCCCCCACCCCGCTGAGCATCACCTCCCCCAGGTCCCAGAGGGACAGTCGGTGCCCACTCTGCCCACTCCTGCCGCCCCTAAGGACTCTCTAGGGAAGCTTCAGTGTCACCGGCCATCCAGGGGGCTCTGGCCCATCAAACTGATCTGAAAATGGTAAACACACGTGGTCTGCGGAGCCACGTGTTTGAACGTCCCCATGCACGGAGCACCACTCCCTGCCCTCCAGCCTGAGGGAACTTTCCACACTGCTCACACTAAGACCCATCACCAGCTGGAAGACAGCCTTTTTCCATGGAGCTCCACTCAGAGTTTGGCTTGTCGGCGGGAGGGGAGGGGCGTGGTCATCAAAGAAACAGCACCAACAGCTAAAGACATGCTCCTTCTTCCCAAAAGTCAGGGCAGGGAGAGAAAATTTAGAGAGTGGGCACCCCAGAAACGCACACACAAAGGAAACCCTTCTTGACAGGGGTCAGTGCCGGCCAGATGACCGTGCGTGCATCCTGACAAAGCCCAAGAGGGGAAAATGACACTCGGGAGACGCTGAAGACTTTAGAGAGGGAGCGTTCGCTTCAGAAGCTGCTCCTCGGTCCCAGAGTTCAAACTGCTGCATGGGTCTTTACAGACAAAATAAATATCGGACAGGCTTTGCGCTCCTTTCCAACAGCAGAGAGAAAGGAAGGCCTGTGTGTGGGAGGAAGGGATGTGGACAGATGTGGCCAGTTCGCCCACACTTGCAACCTCAAGCCAGGACCCTGCACTTGACCAAGAGCCTAGAAACCCCAGCCTCCAGCACGGCTTCCATTCAAGCCAAAGATCCACCAAGGCATGTGAGTCTGTCTAAAACAATCTCCCCAAGGCTGAAGCTTCTCACTGAAAATCACAGAAAAATTTTCTGTTGGAAAAAACACGCACGTCTGGGGCTATATGTGACTTTACTATTCCAGGGGTGGGATCGGGCCGCTGGGAAAGCAATTCAAGGGAGAGCCTCGATCTTTCAAACCCAAGCACCTGAAGGAGAGTTTCTGAGCCCCCATGAATGAAACCTTGGCATGAAACAGGAGGAGCGGGTTCCCAGCGCTGTCCTCCTGCCGCCCCTGCCCCGTGCCCTCTTTAGAGGAGGACCCCTGGGGAGCAGCCTGGTAGGGCCTGGGGCTGTCTGGGGCCCATTCCTCCTTCAGGTCATAAGAAGACCAACAGAACCTTAAGGCAGCTCTGGGCCAGCCATGCCTGGAATCCTGGAATTCAGAGGTCACCCGGAATATGAAAGCTGTTCCAAAATGGCAAACATGTTTGCATATCAGAGGTTAAAAGCAAGAGGTTAAAAGCAGAGGAGGTGCTTTGAAAACAGAAGGGCACAAATTCTTCATGCTCCTGATTTCCACGGAGCCCTCCAGCCGACCCCGGTGGCCTGCCTTCTCCCCCAGCCCAGGCGAGCGCTGCGGACCCATCTGCCAACCCAGCGTGGCTCTGCTGCCTGGGAGCGGGGTGGGCCCAGCGCATGCTCCACTGCTGCCCCACGCTTCTTTATTGACTAGTTTATCAAGGAAACAATCCAACGAGCCTCACCACCAGGAATGCTCCTGCATCTGCAGCCCTCATTTATAATTTAAAACCAAGAACCAGCAACAGCTTTGTCACCCTACTGGATTCTCTGTCTCACACACACACACACACACACACACACACACACACACACACACACACGGGAAGGGAACTTACATCACAACTGCATCCTACAGAAGATGATTCAACCCAGTCTCTCTGCATTTTCATGAGGTTACAAATCGAGTTAACCCGTGAAATCACCGCGGGCTCCAGTCTCCAACATGCTGGATGTGCATTCCACAGTTTAAAAGAAATAAGAACCTGAAGAAGCACAAGTCTTCATCTGAGCCAGGCTCTGATTGGTCAGTAATCACTTAAATACATTTTTTTTTCCCAGCACATAAAGGGACACCAACACACAATGCCTGGAATAAGGTAAAGCACCTTCTCCATTTTACCTGGGTCTCTCTTCTAATAGTATCTTTCCTTCCGGATTTCCATCCTTAGAAACATCCTCCTTAGAAGCACCCAGGAGATCATGAACAGAACTGCAGCTCAGAAAGCACTCTTGGAAGCTGAGGCATATCAGAGACGAATGGCTTCCAGCGGCCGTCTCGCCGCTGGCCTGGATCTCCTTTCCAGGATGAACAGGTGTCTGGCCGGCCCCACGGCGGAGGCCCCGAGCACCAGGCTGAGACCGCACACCCATTCTTCCTGCCTGCGGTGCCTTTCCAGAACAGACGAGACAGGGCTGAGGGTGAGCCCCGAGGAACGCTCTTTCCAGAAATGCGGACTCCCAGTGGGGGCCACCTGAGCTTACCGAGCATCTTAGAACATTTTCAAGACACAACGTATTCTTCTATTATTGATTTTTCCAAAGACTAACGCATTCCTTTGAAAGTAACACCTAAACCCACGGAAGGCAGGGAGCTTAGGTGTGCCAGCAGTTTAGCACCTCGTGCACACCAACGTGGCAACTCCAGGTAAGGCTTGAAGCAGCTGGGAACTCACGTCTAGTGGGATTTTTTTAAATGAAGACCGTGCTCCCTCCATTCACCTATTAGCAAAAGCTGGTTTTCACAGCATCTAAATTTACAAGCTTCCTTTTGGCACCACGAGCTCCAGCCACCCGACTTGCCCAGGCTCCTCGGTCCTTGAAGACCATCACCCATCTGATAGGCCAGTTACTTCGACTTGAAAATCAAGACTCTCAACCACCAACATTACAGACCTCATGGGAGCGAGACCCACGGCGCCATGCTTTCCACCGGCCCTGGGGGCACAAGTGTGGGCCGTGGCTTCTCTTGGGTCTATTCATTCAGTCACAGCTAAGCCACCCAACAGGTCTGCACAGGTCCCTGACATCAGGGCAACCAGCTTCCTCTTACTTCTATCTTCTACTTCAAGATCAACAGCCAAGTTGCAGACACTGCCAGCCTCCAAAGAGACAAAGCCAAGGCCACAATCTCAACACGCTGTCCGCAGGAAATTACATCCACTGGAGGTGGGAACAGCCGAGGAAGCCCCCATCCAAGGCAGCCTCCACACATGCCCCCGGCCTGGACCACTGGCCACACCGCCAAGACCACAGATCCAGCCCCCAGAGAGCCGGCGCTCTCCCCAGGCAGAAGGAGACAAACACCGGGGTCCCTACCTCAATCAAGAAGTCCCCGGTCCTCAGTCCGGCTTGCCATGCCACCCCGCCTTCATCCACAGACTCCAGGTACTGCAGGGCCGGGAACGCCGGCGTGGGCGTGAATTCTTCGATGGGCGTATCCGCTGGGAAGACAAGGTGTACCGCGTTACAAGGCTGGGAGATGTTTGCAGGTTGGTAGCCCAGGCCTCCCACAGGATCCTGGGAGGAAGCAGGCCCTATGTCTCCGTAGGAAGTGGGTGGCCCAGGCCAGCTCTCCCCTGGGAAGGGGCTGACACTCATGGTCATGGGCCGACACCAACTCAAGCAAGGCACCCGACTGCTTTCCGGTGCCTCCTGGCCTCTGTGCTGAAAACACACGGGATACCGTGCTCTCCAGTCCATGTCAGTATGTACACGCCTGTCATTTTCTTTAAAAGCATCAGTGACTAAACATTTTCAGTTCTAAAAATGGAAAAGTTCCCCCATAACCACATGGAGCTACAGAAACACCACACTGAACCGCTTGCCAAATTTACATCCACGTAGACTCGCAACCAAGGGAATTCAACTTGGAGCATGGACGGGACAGAACGCTGACCCAGTGGGTGGCTGCAGATTTGGAATCCGCTCATGAGCCCTCTCTGCCGGAAGCCTGGCTCCCTGTGGCCACTCTGCAGCCAGCGTCCGCGGGAGGGCTGAGGCCCCGCTGCTCAGCAGAGCCAGCGTTGGCTCCGGGGGGGGTGCCCAGAGCCATGGAGCCGAACTCTGGGGCAAGAGGTGGACGCTCCTGGGTGATCCCGAGGGGCTGGGGGTGGGGGGTAGGGGGAGGAAGCTGGCCTCGGCCGGGGGAGGGGAGACACCACACAGCCATGGACACAGGGGGGCAGAGAGATCTTCCCTCCCGCCCCCCGCCCTCCCCCACCCCGTGGACTGGCCGCTGCCTGGGCAGCAGGAGTCTGCAGGTGGGGCTGGCTCCGGGGCAGGAGGCCTCCCCCCGCAGCACAGTGCAGGGCCCCCCCACCGCAGCCCCAAGGCTCCGAGATCAAACTTGTACATGGTTTCCCCACACGCGCGGGGCACAGATGTCTCCTCTCACGGGGAGGCGATGCCATTTTGCTTCATTTTGGTGGGGGGGGGGCCCTCCCGAGTTCCGGGCTGCGGGGGGCCGCACTGCCGCGGACCAGGTTCCCGGAGCCCCCCACCGTGGGCCACGTGACGCGTGTGCCGCTGGCTGGGCCACGGCGGAGGGGACCATCTTGCCACATTCCCTTTGCAAAGTCACCTTAGAGGCGGGCACCCAGCCGCCTGCCGCACTCGGGGGCCGAAGCCCACTCCCAGAACGGGGCAGTTTGGAAATCCCCGAAGGAAACTCAGGACTGGGTAATTCTGGGCGACTGAGACCAGGAGCTCTGAAGCCAGTCACAACCGGACTGAACCACGCCACAAAACACAGATGAAACCCATGAATTAAAAAAAAAAAAAAAAGTGGGGGGAGGGAGAGAGAAAGAGGAAAGAGAGGGAGGAGAAGGAGCTTGTTCGGAGCAATACTGTGTACAGAAAATTGGAAATATTCCTAAAGGAAGCCCCGGTGTTTAAAAAGGCAGGATGTGGAAGAACATGGTTGTCTAGCAACCGAGTACCCCCAGGAAAAGGGCTTCTTTCTGAGCTGGCGAACGTTTTTCATACAGGCGTGTACACACACAGACACACACACACATGTGAAGGCACCCAGGCAGGGAGCCGCCGGCTCTTACCTTTCGCCCCTCGGAGCACGAATCCGAAGCCCTCATTGTCTTTCTTCTGCAGGACCACGGTCTTCTCCTCGATAACGCAGTCGCTGTAGAGAGAGTTCCGGGGACAGCGCCCATTATTGTAGCCCGTCAACATCACCGCGGCCGAGGCTCCGCCGGGGACGTTCATCATCGTAGCCAATTAATCACCCCAGCTCGCCCGACCCAGGCAGGCAGCGTGGAGACGGCGAGCCGGCGCAGGAGGAGCGGAGGCAGCTGGGGGCAGGCTAACGGGAGGGGCGGGCTCGGAGCGGGGGGCCGGGCGGAGCGGGCGCGAGCGGGAGGCAGGAGTCATGCACGGCGGCGGCGGCGGCGCGGGCGGGCCCCGGGCGCCCCGGCACGGCGAGCGGCCCGCGGGCGCCGGGGGCGCGGCGCGCGCGGGGCCCGGCCGCACGCGGCGCCCGGGTCGGCGCGGGGCCCTCGGCCGGCGGAGACATGAGGCAGCAGTTTTCCTTTTTCTTTTCTTCCCGAAGGGCTTTTTTTTTTCTTTTGTACAGAAGCCGCCGATTCTCTGCGCTCCCTTGCAGCCGCGGCCGCCCCGGGAGGCGCGGCGACCCCTCCCTCCGGTCCGGGGGCGCGCGGGGCCCCCCTCGCTCTTGCGCGGAGCCCACAAGGCTGCTGGCGGCTCGGCGGCGTCACGCCGGCCGCGCAGAGGAACCGCAGGCCGGCGGAGGGGGCGGCCGGCGGGCGCGGAGGGGGGGCTTCCAGCGGAAGAGGGCAGGTCACTCCAGCCCGGCCTCCTTGGGGCGGGGGGCAGTGGGGAGGAAGGGGCTGCAGGCTCCCCCTTCAGCCACACCAGCCGCCGGTTGGCACAGCTTTTTTTTTCTTAAAGGAAAGAAACCCCCAAAGCTCCAACTTTGCTTCGGTCGCCAAAGCCTCCCACCATCCACAGGACGGGCGCGTCGCCAGTTCATCGCCGCCCCGCAGCACCCAGCACCGGGAACAGGGGAACCCGCCCCCTCCCCCCGGACCCCTCCCACCTTCCGGGGCTGCCTCCCTCCTGGAGTCCCCGCTGCCCCGGAAGTAAGTCAGGGGGAGGGGAGGGCCGCTGGGGGTGGGGGGATGGAGAGGAGGCTTTCTCCAGGGTCCTTAGGGGCTGGCTTGTGGGAGGGCAGGGTGAGGGGGAAGGGCCCCGGCCCCGAGGGAGAGGCCCGGGATGCCCGGGACGCCTACAAACGCTTGGACGGGGCTCCAGGTCCCAGGACTGAAGGTAGCTCTGCCCAGCGCTGGGTCTGCCACCTGCAGGAAGCCCGCGGCCTCAGCTTTGCGGGAGCAGCCCCGCAACCCGGGTGGGCGGTCAGGAGGAAGAGGGACAGGGCTGCTGGGACCCAGCGCTGGGCAGTAACGGAGAACATCACCTTGCAGGGACGGAGGAGCCGGGGAGCTCCCTAGAGGTGGGGGGCCGCGGTCCGAGGACACACAGGCGTCCTGCCCCACTCCCGAGCCCTCGGCCCGCCCAGCGGAGGCCGCACAACGGAACTCACCGGTGTGGCCCTGTCCTCCAGGAAAGGGCCAGTGCGGCAGACCACACCATCCTGGATGGTCACAGTCCAGGATGGTCTAGGAACTTGGGAGGAGGGGCTGAGTCCCTGGGCACTGGCTCTGCCTCCAGCCCCGGGGTCAGCCTGTCCGGTCGGTACAGGAGCCCCAGGTCTGGGAGCTCAGCCCCCGCGGCTCACGAGAGGAGGGCTGAACGTGGCCAGGAGTCCAGGCCTGGGAGCCTGTGGGCAGGTCACATGCTGGCCTGGCCTGGCCTTAGTCGGAGACCCGGCTCTCTGAGCCTCAGGCCCTCTCACATCATAGCGTGCTGAGAACAAGCCGCAGGCCTCCCGGGACTCCCGTGAGGTCAGATTGGAGGATGCCCACAGCCTGCGGTGGGAGCTGAGTGTCCCAAGGAGCTATTGGGTTAACCGCCATCTACTTGGCGGGGAGCCAGCACTTGGGATCTGCAGGAGGGGCTGGGGCGGAGCTGGGCACGCGGTGCTCGAGGGGGCGGACCCCCTACTAGCCTCTCTACTTTCTAACCCGCGCCTTCCCCAACCAGAACAGACACAACTATCTCCCGCCCACCCCTGAACTCCTCAAGCTGGAGGGCGCACTGGCTTCTCAGGTACAAGCCCGCCACCCGCTCTGGCGGATTACCCAGGCCGCTGCAGCCTCGCCTTCTGCCCCTGCTCATCCCCATGCAGGAGCCCCTTGAAACCTTGCCACGACGATGCCTGCTCCGAGGGGCCGGAGCCCTGCGGTTCCCTGGGGACCCATGTGGCCCCTCACACCCGTCTCTGCCCGGCTCCAAGGCAAACCTGTCCTACTCTCCATCATGAGGCCCTACCGTGGGCCAGCTCCTCTGCCCATGACACAGACAG
Organism: Bos taurus; assembly: GCF_002263795.3. Taxonomy (NCBI): domain Eukaryota; kingdom Metazoa; phylum Chordata; class Mammalia; order Artiodactyla; family Bovidae; genus Bos; species Bos taurus. The sequence goes on from NC_037356.1 coordinate 47,722,268, forward strand.
CACCCCCCTGACAGCCTTTGAGCTGTCCCCCATGCTGCGGAAGCTTGCTGGGGACAGTGTGGCTGTCTGGATGCGGTTGGCACCCTCGCTACTGGCTGCACAGGGCAGGGGCGTTCGGGCCTGGTGGGTGAGGGTGTCACTCAGGGCCCAGCTCAGATCCTGGCTCTGCTCTGACCCCAAGGGCACTCTGGACTTTGGAACCTCAGGGTCCCGCTTGGCAAAATGGGAATCATAGCAAAGCACGCCTTGTGGACTTGAGGCGGGTTAGCAAAGACCCACCTGAGCCCAGGTAGGCAGCACACGTTAACAGCAACCATGCTAAGGGAGGGTCATTTGCATGTGCCCACCCCTCCTCCTGTAAGGACCCCCCACACCGGCTGATGGTTCCCTCTTAAGCCTCTCAGCAGTTCCTAAGTCACTGAACAACTCCTGGCTCACTCGAGGCTGCCCCAACCTGTGTGTCTATGTCATCCTGCTCGCTGAGAAAGCGCCGGACTCCTTCGTCTCCGATCTGAAGGATGGTCTGAACTTTTCTCTCCTGCATTAGTTCAGGAACTGAACAGTCCCTGGCTCCCTGCCCATCATGACCCATCTCAGTCTCATTCACAGACAGACCTGGGTTTGAATGCCAACCCAGGCACTTACCAGCTTAGCTTCTCAGAGCCTCACTTTTCCCATCTGCAAAGTGGGAGCACTCATACCTTCCTTGCAGGGACTCTGCGGAGCAGGTGAGGGCAGTGCCCCCCTACAACAGGGAGAAGTGCTCTCATCAGCATTGCCATGCGCGGATCTCCCCAGGAGACCGTGACTGCACCCTGGGGGTTACCCAGCACGGCGCCTCATGGAATGGAGCAAAATGGGCAAGGGACACAGCGTGGAGAGCGGGTGGCAGCATCGGGCTGAAGGAAGACCACAGGGTTTCGAGTGAAGAGGTCTCCGGGTCAGTCCCCGTTATCCACAGAGGGCAGGGCAGTTCAGCACTGTGGAGTGCCTACTGTATGCAGCTAGCTAGGGCTAGGAAGTGGAAAGGTAGGCTCAGGCTGATGGAAACCCGCAATCTCGGTAGCAATCAGTGAAAAGCAATAGAAACTCCAACGCAAGAGTCATTCCCTTAAAACAAGCGTGCATTCTGATTTTGTCTGAATGGCACAATCCCCGGGCACGGGCTCCAACTGGGAAATCCCACAACCCGGGCCTCAAGAAGGCACCTTCCCCAAATGAGAGTCTCTTTTCTTCCAAATCCTCCTAACAAGGGGCCCCCGCACAGTCTGTACACGGGGGTCCCCTCCAGCCTCGTCCAAGCCTCTGGTGGGGCCCTTCTCACCTGCGAAGCCATCACCTGTGGGCTCCTCAGGGGCAAACATCATGCCCATTCTCTCTGAATCTCCCTACAGGGCACAACATCTACTCTTGGTGAGATTCTGTGTGATGAAAAAAATCTGTACTCCAGCTGTGCTCTCTTCAAACATGTTTTCTGAACAGGGCAGGAGAGCACTTTAACGTACCCCAATGGACCCTGCTTTGGAAGCTTCTTGCAGTGGGAGCCGTGGAAGGCAAAGGCGGTGAGCACTCAGCCCTGCCAAGGGCAGGTGTGCAGGTTGCGCACAGAACAACTACAGAGGACACCATTCAATCGTGGCCGTCACAGAACCATGTGTGCATGGTGGTGATTTCGGCTCTCAGCTGCAAGTAAAGGGCCTTGAGAAAGGGGCAGGCACCTTTTTCAAGCTCATGCAAAGATGGAGTACAGGCCACGGATGCACAGAATGCACGCAGTATCCACAGACGCATGTCTGCCTTGGGGGGATGGGCTGCCGTGGAGGCAGGAGGTAGCCTCACAGAACCACATCGACACCGGGAGACACGACCCTATGCTGTAAGTCTCCTGAGAGCCACACGGTAGAGGCTGTGCTAGCTTTTCATGTTTCCACCCCCGACAGTCCTGCACGTGGCAGGAACGGGTGCTGAATACACCTGGAGTGAGGCGGGAGTATGGTCGGCCACACAGAGGGCCTCAGGGTCCCCACCCCACCGGCAGGCCTGAAGACTCCCCTGGGGTCTGCCTTGCAAGACCGCAGGTGGCCGGGCCTCGAGTGGCCTTAACTGTGGCCCCACGAAGGGAAGGCTGCGCTTCGCTTGGGTCCAGATGGTAGAGATGCCAGCGATGACAGCTGGCATTTAGGATCCGTCAGTCACTGAACAAGCTCCCTTGGCAGTGGTGTCTGGTCCTGGAGGAGGTGTAAACTGAAGCCACAGGAAGCCAGGCCCCGGCGGCCAAGGTGTGTGAGCAGGTGGGCCCTGGGGTGGCTCTGTCTGCCCTGTCCCACGTGGGAGGGCTCATTGTGGGCATTTGAATTTTGAACACAAGGACCGCTGGGGTAGACCAGATGGCCTCACCCGGACAAATCAAACAGCTCTGTTTTCTTTCCTGCTCTACTGGGATTAGGTTTTGGTCTTGAATTAAAGTTCAGAAGCAGTTGGGGCCAAGGGTAAGCTACCAGGTTAATTCATTAACCCATGCAGTCATTCTCTATGGTGGTTCAGATGGTAGAGAACCTCCCTGCAATGCAGGAGACCCAGGTTCGATCCCGGGTCAAGAAGATCCCCTGGAAAAGGGAATAGCAACCCACTCTAGTATTCTTGCCTGGAGAATTTCATAGACAGAAGAACTTGGTGGGCTACAGTCCATGGGGTCACAGAGAGTCAGACACGATTGAGTGACACCTTTATTCCTTACGGAATACCTACTAAGGGTCAGGCCACAGACTGGTTATTTGGCATTTTTGGAGGGAACAAGCCAGACCTAAAGTCTAACCTTTGTAGACATGTCAAGGGTAGTGGGTTGGTTGAATGGTAGACCCCAAATCATGTTGAAGTCCAACTCCCCCATCTGTGAATGTGACTTTATTTGGGAATGAGGTCTTTATAGATGTAATGAGTTAAGGATCTCAAGATGAGATCATTTAGCGAGGGCCCTAAATCTAACGACTGGTCCTTAGAAGAGAAAAGAGAGGGAGATGGGAGACAGGCTCAGGGGAGAAAAGGCCATGTGAAGACAGGCAGAGGCGGGCAGGACGTAGCCACAAGCCAGGAAGCACCAGGACCGCTGGCCAACACCAGAAGCTGGAGGAGAGGAGGACAGGCCTCCCTGGAGCCTTCACAGGGAGCAATGTTCTGGCCAACCCCAGAAGCTGGAGGAGAGGAGGACAGGCCTCCCTGGAGCCTTCACAGGGAGCCACGTTCTGGCCAACACCTTGATCTTGGACCTCCCGCCCTGAACTGGGAAAGAACACATTTCTGCTGTTTGGAGCTGCTCAGCCTGTGGTCATTTTACAGCAGCATCAGGAAACTCACACATGGAGAAAGTGGGAAGTCACACACGAATCTAACTATGACACAAATGTGCAGGATATGGTGCTGTGTGAACCCGAACAGGGCAGGAGGACTTCCTGTAGGAGGAAGACCAACGCATGAATAGGAGTGAGTGGGCTGGGAGGCTGGAAGGGGACAGAGAAAGAGGAGAACATTCCACACAGAGATAGAACCTCGGGGATAAAGGTCCTGAGGCCCACCTGGGAGGCAGAAGGAGCCGATCACACTGGGCCGTGGCTGAGGGCTGCCTGCACACTCAGGGCAGGGTCCAGGGGTGGCCTGAGCCTGGAATTCAGCTTCAGGCAGAACCAGAAAAGCGCCTGCTTCCCCCCGTATGACCTAAGGCCAAAATGATAGCAAGCAGCTAGCTGATCCACTACTTCCAAGCTAGCCTTTTCCCAGCCAGGCCTGAATCCCGCTGGGATGACCCAAGGTCGGCTTAAACATGTTCCACAGCCATGCCTTCCTGCTCAGCGCGTCACATACAAAGGTCCGCGGTAGATGACGTCACAGCTCTCCCCAGGCACCAGCAGGAGAAGCTACAGGGTGTGAGGACGGCCCCAGCCTGGTAGCTGAAGAGGACGCTGGACAGGCACACCCGGGGCTGCAGGGGACACAGCAGGAGGGGCACGTGCCCTGGATGAGGGGGCCTCAGTGAGAAGCACTGATCCCCTTCAGCTTTGCAGGCAGAGGGTGGTTTCAGCCACTGGGCCCTACAGCCCAGTCCCCAGCAGCCTCCAAGCTCTGAGGACCCCACAGACATGTCTGCAAGCTGGAAAGGAAAACCCACGTACCCCTAAATCCAAACAGCAAACAACAAGGAAATGAGTCTGTGTTTAATGAAGTGTCTGTGAAATCGAACATGAGGTCAACTTCATTACGCGCTAAGTTTCGTACCCGTCACACATCCTCACACGAGAAAACAACCTGCGAGGCGGATTTTCTCACCGGGAGAGGCTTCTCGGAGAGGTGGCTCAAGGCGACGAAACCCCAGAAACCACTGGGGGGTCCTCCTGCAATGACTGACTCACGGGAAGATGGGCCCAAGGGCAGAACCGCCAAGATCATTTCAGCATTTGTGTGCGTGTGCTAAGCAGGCATGCTGAAGGTGGGCTGTGAGTGTGATGAGCACAGCTGATTGGATCTGGGCTGGGGCAGCCGAAATGCAGGGTGCAGGGCCCCGGCGGGTGGGGGGGCGGTCTTTTGGAAGTGGCGGAGGCTGTGGGGGCAGCCGTGCCTGGGGAGAGCCTGGGAGAGAGGTGGAACGCGTATCATCTCCGAAAGCTCCTTCCTGGAGCAGCTGTCGGGGGGCGGGGCCCCCTCCAGGGCAGGGAAGCCGAGCCTGAGAGAAGCTGTGTCTACATCACTCCCCGCGGAAACGCATTCCGGTGACGGAGCCTGATGGAGCTGGGAACTGGGACACTGTTAGAAAGAGGGGCCTCTGGGGACTGAATGGCAGTGGCTGTCCTAGAAATTTCTGGGCTCTGCCAATCAGGGAAGATGAGGCTAAACAGCCGGTCAGCTCTTCCGAGGGGGGTGCCTGGGACCTCAACAGGTGGCCCAGCTGGGCAGAGACTCCAGGCGTGGGTAGGCGGCCTGGCTCCCTGGAGGTGGGGTGACCCAGAGGGACGGCTCCATGGGCAGGCGGGGCCACGTCCCAGTCCTTGGGAAGGGTGAGCGGGTCGTGAGTGGGTGGGAAGGGTCCCTCAGTCACCTGTCACTCACCTCCAAAGGGGCATCTCTAAGCTGCGGCCACACACGCCACTCTCCCTGAATCCTGCTTCCTGCATCCCGGTTGGAGGGTGCTTGGTGCCCCGCCTCCCTGACTTGTGTGAGCAGGCAGCGGCCCTAATTCCCAGGGGACAGGAAGGAAGCCCATGCCACCTTGGTGCTCTAAGAGGCGGGCAGTGCACGGCTGCTCTGTGATGATGAAGGTGGCCAGTTCACTCGCAGTGACACGGCTCCTGGCTCTTGGGAGCCCTGCCCACGGAGCGGCATCGTCTCAGCCTCACCGGTGTGGACAACGGGCCATCCCTGCGGAACTCACAGCCCCGATCCACAGAGATGAGCTCTTACGGGAGCCGTTTCTTAGACGGGTGATTCAGAACACTGAATCAGAACCATCCCTGCCCGAGAAGATCGCGGCATCTCCCTGCTCATCGCTAACATGATAAACAGCGACAAGTTTTTCCTAATAGAAGCAATAATGTGCAAAGAACTTGATTCAAATTAAATTGTCTCATTATTTTGTGATAAATCACCACAAAGCATCTCCCGAGCACAACTTGGCTATGTTACCTGCCGAGTGGCTGGTGGAGGAGACAGAGGGACGGCGGAAATGACGGGAGGTGATCACCACTCCCAGGAGAGGGATAGAAATGCGATCTAAACGGGAAAACAGCCGCGCAGGAGCCTGAATGGCCTGGGTAGGGGGTTCTGGCTTCACCAAACCAGCTCTGTGACCTTGGATGTCAACTGCAGCCTTGAAACATCACAGAGGGGTAAGAAGTGGGGTAAATACAAAAAGAAACTAGGAGCTTGGGATTAACAGATACACACCAGTATATATAAAAGACAACGAAGACCTACTGTATAGCACAGGAACTATGTCTGCTATCTCGTAATAATCTGTAAAGCAAGAGTCTGGAAAGGTGTGTGTGTGTGTATATATATTTCACAGATTCACCTTGCTCTACACCTGAAGCTAACACACTGTAAATCAACTATAATAATAATAATAATAAGAAGCACACAGCACAGAGTGTGACGTGCAAGACAGGGTGGCGGACTTGATCAGCTGGTGAGAAGGTACCTTAGGCGTTCACTCTGGAAACGTTCATTGTAAAATGAAATATTTTTAACCGCTCCCTACATAAAAGAATCTGCCGGTGACGTCAGCAGAGTGCCCTCAGGCTTCCTTCCTTATAAAAGTTCCGGCAGACCTCAGAGATACTGGGGGTTCCATTCCAGATCGCAGAAATAAAGTGAATGTGGAAATGGAGTCACACCAGCTCTTGGTTTCCCGGTGCCTATAAAAGTGATGTTTAGACGACGCTGCAGTCCACGAAGTGTGTAAAAGCATTGTGCCTAAAAAACAATGCACATACCTTAATTAAAAAATATTTTAGGACTTCCCTGGTGGCTCACTGGTTAAGAATACCCCTGCAGGACACAGGGGTTCTCTCCCTGGTCCGGGAAGACCCCACCTGCCGCGGAGCAACTAAGCCCGTGCGTCACAGCTACTGAGCCTGCGCTCTAGAGCCCAGGAGTTGCAACTGCGGAAGCCCCAAAGCTCCAGAGCCTGTGCTCCTCACCAGGAGAAGCCGCCACAAGCAGAGAAGCCCCCGCACCGCAACTAGAGAGCAGCTCCCGCTCGCCACAGCTAGAGAAGAGCCCCCGCAGCAGCGAAGACCCGGCACAGCCAAATAAATAAATAAGGAAACAAAAACTACTTCGTCACTAAAGCACGCTGACGATCATCTGAGCCAAGAGAGTTGTACTCTTTCTGCAACAGTAACGTGACGAGATCCCTGAAGATGGGTCACTGTAGCAACTGTAATCACCATGAAAAAGTTTGAGATGTTGGGAGAATCACCAAAAGGTGACGCGGAGACAGACAGAAAGACAGAACGCAGAGACAGACAGAAAGACAGAAGTGTTCGTCGGTCAGTCGTGTCCAAGTCTTTGCAACTCCATGGACCACAGTCTGCCCCAGGCTCCTCTATCCATGGGATTTTCCAGGCAAAAACACTGGAGTGGGTTGCCATCTCCTTTTCTAGGGGAGCTTCCCGACCCAGGAATTGAACCCGTGTCTCCTGCATCTCCTGCACTGGCAGGCGGGTTCTTTACCACTGGCGCCACCTGGGAAGACCCACCGTAGAGACAAGAAGTGAGCAAATGCTTGCAGTTAGAAAAAATGGTGCCAACAGACGTGCTGGACACAGAGTGACCACAAACCTTCAAGTTGTCAAACACACAATAAAGCAAGGAGCAATAAAGTGAGGTGTGCCTGGACAGCCGCCACGGGGGTTTACTTAGAGGAGGACACACCAGTGAGTCAGGGATCCAGGAGGAAGGGGGCCCCCGGGGAGGGACGCCCAGGCACCTCCCTGTGCTCTCGGAGTGGTGGGGGCCCCCAGGGCTCTGCCTGCGTAGACGCTGCGTGCTGTCCCTTGAGCAATGGCTGAGGGTATGTCACCAGAAGACAGGGGAGCTCAGCCTTGCAGGGTGGGCACTCCAGAACCCAGGGAAAAGATGCTCCGGGTTCCAGGACCAGAGGAAAAGAGCCTGGGTACCTGTGCAGGTGGGAGGCAGCACATTCAGCTGCTGACCCCGACCCGAGGAGTCTTCTTGAAGCCCCTGTTCCCTCCCAATCCATCAGCAAATGCCACCAGCAAGGACACGGACACAGTTCGCATTCACATACCTGTCCTGACCTCCCCAAATCCCAAGGCCCCAGCATCTTTCACTCGAGGACCACAGAAGCTTGCCGACAAGTCTCTGAATGCATCCTTTAATACAAAAACTTTAAATCAGGTCATATCTTCCTCCCTTAAAATATTCCCACAGCTTCCCATCAGAATTGGGTAAAAACCCAAGTTTCCCACCGTGTCCAAGACTCTTCGTGATCTGAACCCGGGGGCTCCTTCTCATTCTCCCTGTTCCGGCCTCAACGTGATCTATTCTCCCAGGAGTGAGTGAGACCCCTCAGGTTGGAGCCTGGTCCTTCCACCTCATTTTCTAGCCCACTTTCTAGTCCTGGCTACAGCAAAGGCTGGTAATAGGGTCCTGGACAGGACGGTCACCCACTCTGGGCTGGGGTTTTCCCGTCTGCCAAAGGGAAGATTAGACCATGCCAGCAGCCACGTAGACGATGCTCACTGACTTGGTGAATGAAACTCAGCCCAGGACTCCTGCGTCTGGCCTGTGATGCCAACAGGGTGACCCGTGTCCTGGGCTACCTGGGGACGGAGGGGTTTCCTCAGACATGGGGTCTTTGTTTTGAGACCAGGCTGGTCCCAGGCAAACCAGGAAGAGATGGCCAGCCCCATTCAGCCGTCTGCAGGGGCAGCATGGCACCCACGGTCCTGTTTAAGCCGCTCCAGCGGGCTGCTGCTCCCTGGGACCCTCAGCATGCTCCAGGAGGGTGGGATCATTCCGCGAGTCCATGAAACTGGTGGGGGAAAGGTTTGCTCAGGGCTGCGGGGCTGGCCAACTTGTCAACCTCGGCCTTTGGCCCTGAACTGAATGTTCCTCAAAAAAAGCAAAGCAAACACTAAAGGCATGGAGAAACTAGAACCAGGGGAACGGGTCGAGCACCTGGCATTTCTCTGGGAGCGCAGCAAGGGGCTGCCGTGACTCCTCTTCCTCTGGTGATCCCAATGACAGGCCAGGAGCCCATCTGTCGGCCTTGAGTTTGCCTCCAAAGAGCACGCTGAGTGGGCCGGGGGACAGATGCTGGGCTTGGTTGGCAAGGCCACCTCCGAGTCCCTCTGTGGGAGGTGGACGCTGTCCACAGTGACAAAGCCACCAAATCAGATTGAGCGTGGGTGTCGCTCGGTGACCCCGGCTTTGGGGAGGAGGTGGAACCCTGGCGGGGTGAGGGGCTGGGGGATTCACTCTGAGCTCACTGCTCCCTGCGTCAGGCTCACCCACCCAACCGGGAGGGCACTGACCTCTGAGGTCAGGCCTGGCTGGAGGGGAGGGTCTGGCCACCGCTCCTGTCCACCCCGGACCACCAACCTCCCGCCACAGGAACATTTTATTTTTGTTCCAAGTGCTGAGGCTGAGATGAGATCACTGAAGGGGAAGTTGTTTTCTAAAAGTCCCTCAAAAGGGAAAGGAGGCACATTTTCAGGTGGATGGAGCCCCTTTGAAAGGAGCTCGGCAAACGTTCTAGGTTGACGAGAGGCTGACAGACTCTTTCTGTGAAGGGCCAGAGAGTAGACGGTTCAGGGTTTCTGGGCCGTATGGTTCCTTTGCAGCTACTCATTCTGCTGGTCGTGGTTGAAAGGCAGCCATGACACTAGGTAAGTGACTGGGCGGGGCTACGTTCCAATAAAACTTTACTTACAAAACAGCTTCCCACCAGAATTGGTGGGCCCGATTGGGTGTGTGGGCTGTTGGTTATAAAGACCTGTTCTAAATGTCCTAAAGACATTCGAACTGACACAAATGATACATGTCTGTGACTATCTCCAGATAACCCACATGCAGGTACATATAATAAAAGCTAAGAAAAGGCTTAATTCTCCTACACAAGCAACACTTATATGACCGCACACAGGTGCCTGGTTTGATATAACATCTGAGCTTTTCTTCTAAAAAGGAAAAAAAAAAAAACCTCTTTAGAAATGGGGTCATCTGTGAGATGCCCTAGAAAGTTTCAGAAGGATCATACAGAGAAACCTTTCTGAAACGCAAAGAGACACCCTCCACCCCCTAGGCTTTTGTGCTTCGTTGGGTCAAAGTGCAAGGAGGCCTGAATTCTGGCTTAATTAGTAATAATGGATAAGTAAGGTGGTTCAGACAGTAGGGAATCCGCCTGCAACACAGGAGACCTAGATTCGATCCCTGGGTTGGGAAGATCCCCTGAAGGAGGGCATGGCATCCCACTCCAGTATTCTTGCCTGGGAAATCCCATGGACAGAGGAGCCTGGCCAGCTACGGTCCACGGGGTCGCAAAGAATTGAACACGACTGAACCATTAACACTTTCACTTTTTTCAACAAAAGTTGCAGATGTTATAATTACTATGCCCAGTCTTTAAGCATTTTTGGTTGCCAGTGCGTCCTGTGCTAAATGTCCTGAACCCTCACGACGACCCCAGGAAGGAGGTGCTGTGCTCGCTCCCACTTCTGGATGTGGCGAGTGAGGCACAGAGAGGTTGAGTGATCTGTGTGAGAACACACAGCTGGAGGCAAAGCTGGGCAGTCTGGGGCTGGCACTGCATCCTAGGACGGCCGGACACCAAACAGCCTGGGGCGGGGGTCGCTGGCCAGGTGGGGAAGGACCCGGGCATGGGGGAGGGCTGGTTCTAGCAGCACGTTCTGGAGAAGGCATCTTGGACTTCCTGTCCATTCCTGAGCTGCCCAGAGAGCCCCCAGGGGTGCCCTGGGAAGAGTCTGCTGGTACATCCTGCTTTACACCGAAAGCGCGAAAGCTGGAAATGGTTTCCACACACTGCTGAATGCAAGCAAGGAAGAACACGGTGGAGTGAGCACAGCCAAAAGCAAAGGGAGGCGCGGCGCGTGAAAAACGGCGCAGGAGCACCTGTGTGGTGAAGGTTCAGTGTTGAAAAGCGTGTTTGATCATGAAGGTGCCGTGCCTTACAATCCCCCATTGCTACGAACGGGCCATCGGCCAAATGAGGTCTTCCTGGTTGACAAGCGTGCTGTTCTCGGGCTCAGTCTTTTACTTCTGCCCAGAACACACTCTACAGGCTTGCTGTCACTATATGCCAGACTCCTAGTCATCCTTCAAAACCCACTTCAACAGCCATCACTTTTACGGCATCCTTGTTGCTTAGAGGCAAGGCACTCAGCCTTGTCCCTCACATACCCAGCTCCTTCCCCCAGCCCGCTTTCTACTCTCAAGGTGGGAAAAGTGAGATCCTTGCTTTCCCAGCCTCCACTGCAATTATGGATGGTCACCGGACACAGTTTTGGCCAATCAGCCCTGAGGGTGAGTCTCCGGGGGCCCTGCAGAGACTATTTTACTTGTGCGTGAAGAGAGATCAGAAGAGTGCTTCCTGATGCTTTCTTCCTACATACTTTTTAAAAAATTTTTTGATTTTCTGTTCATGATGGATTTTTTTGCATCCATTTTTGTTTTTATTTATTTATTTGGCCACACCCTGTGGCATGTGGGATCTTAGTTTCCCAAGTAGGGATGAGACCCGTGCCCTGTCCAGGGGAAGCGTGGAGTCTCAACCACTGGATCATCAGGGCAGTCCCTTCCCTATGTTCCTGCATGAGATTTGTTCTGAGGACACGACACGTGGAGCTGTGGGCACCACCTACAGCCCCGAGGGAAAGGCCAGGAAGCCTGCAGAGACACCAGTGCCCCTTGGGACAAACCCCAGCCACGGCTTCCTCCAGACTCACCAGGGTGGTCTCAGCCAGCATTAGTGGGCTTTTTATTATTGGCAGCCCAAAGCTTCTTAATAGACATCTAGAAGTTGGAGAGCGGCTTCCCTGGTGGCTCAGAGGGTAAAGAATCTGCCTGCGATGCAGGAGACCCAGGTTTGATCCCTGGGTTGGGAAGATCCCCTGGAGAAGGGAACGGCTATCCATTCCAATATTCTTGCCTGGAGAATTCCATGGACTGAGGAGCCTGGCAGGCTACAGGGTACAGTCCATGGGGTCACAAAGAGCTGGACACAACTGAGCAAACTGATGCTTTCACACTTTCAGAGGCTGGAGAGGAAGGAAGGGAGGTTGATTAGGTTAGAGGATATGGGCCATGTGCAGATACCAGGATGCCAAGACCTCCCGCTAAATCCAGTAGCCTTCAACTTACGTTCTGGGTGGAGAAAGAGTCTGGGCCCCACTCCTCTGTGCACTGCTGGTTGGCCACGAGAACTCAGGAGCCCTGGTGACACAGACCTCAAGTCCTGCCCAACCTGCAATTCCCAAGGAAGGTCAGATGACAGCCTCTTATCTCAGGCGGACTCAGTTCAGAAGCGGAGAGCAAAATAAAAGTGATTTTCTTGGTCTTAGCCCAGGATTAATTTCCCAGTAATTACAACATTGACTCCCTAAACATGCTGGCTGGTCCAAAGTACGCCAGCAGGGACTTCCTGCTGGTCTACTGGCCAGGAATCCCCGCTCCAGGTCCCAGAGGGCCTGGGTTTGATCCCTGGTCAGGGAACTAGATCACACAAGTTGCAACTAACCATTTGCACGCCACAGCTGAGAGCCAGTGCAGCCAAGGAAAAATGTTTTTAAAAGTACGGTGGCAACAACAAGGGCGTTATATGGTAGGGACGAAAGAAACGGCAGAGCTGGGGAACGTCCAAAAAGTGAACCAAAGCGAAGAATGATGGATTTTAGACTTAACGGAAGTGAGAGTTGGACCATAAAGAAAGCTGAGCACTGAAGAACTGATGCTTTGGAACTCTGGTGCTGAAAAAGACTCTTAAGAGTCCCTTGGACAGCAAGGAGATCAAACCAGTCAATCCTAAAGGAAATCAACTCTGAATATTCATAGGAAGAACTGATGCTGAAGCTAAAGCTCCAATACTTTGGCCACCTGAAGTGAAGAGCTGACTCACTGGAAAAGACCCTGATGCTGGGAAAGACTGTAGGCAGGAGAAGATGGCAACAGAGGATGAGATGGTTGGATGGCATCATCAACTCAATGGACATGGGTTTGAGCAAACTCCAGGAGACAGTGAAGGACAGGGAAACCTGGTGTGATGCAGTCCATGGGGCTGCAAAGAGTCGGCCACGACTGAGCGACTAAACAACGAACCTCCACAGGCACTCAGCGATGGTGTGGACCGGATCCTTTGCTTTACAGAAGGGGAAGCTGAGGGCCGAGGTCTGGACCTGGCAAGAGTCATTGGTGGGGCCAGGACTCTGCGTCCTCTGACACACACCCCCGCCTCCACCACGGAGCTCAGCAACACGCGGGGTTTCCATTCTGGAAAAGTGATGCCTGATGCCCATGAACAGTCTCCGTGGTCCAGCTGGTCTCGTGGAGCAGAGTCACTTCTTTTTCTGAAATCATCAGGTGACTCTGTACTTTCTCTCTCCTCCAAGCGTCCCCAGGACTCTTGGTGCTGGCACTTCCCACATGACAGCCACCCGCGATGGAGGAAGGTCTCGCACTTAATCGAATCAAACCCCATGTGCCCTCTGACCTTCAGGGTTGACATGGACGGAGCTCTGGAAGTCAGGCTCCTTCTGAGCCAGAGAGACACCCCCGGCACGGCTCCTGTAGGGGAAATGCCCTGGCTGGACCCCTGTGAGCCGAGCTGCTGTTCACACTCCTTCCCAAGCACCTGCCACCTGCACACGTCTCCCTACGGAAGACACTGTCTCACGACGGAGGTGTGTCCCCAGCTGGGCGGGACCTCCCACCCCACCCCCCACGGGATGCGGACGGAGAGCTGGCTGGGCCTCCAGGTCACCAGGCTGTAAATGGTTTCAACCTCCCAGGGCTCCAGCCCCAGCTGGTGCCTTCCCTTCCCCGTCCCCGTCTCTAAGATCTCCTAATTCTCCCTTATTTTCCTCATTATTCTTTATTAAAGCCGGAGTCCCGCCACATGGCTGGCCATGTGCCGGCCCATCCATCTAGCCGTTCCCTTGTACAGGGGCAGCTCACCTCTCCTCCTCGAGGTCTGATGATGATTTGCTTGTTTCTAATTTGCCCCAGATATTCTTCTGACTGCTACCTGCTGGGTTCCAGGCGCCCGTCTGCCAGGCCAGGCGTCGTCTGTATTTGTTTTCCTTCCTTCCTCCCTTCCTGCTTGTCTTCTGAAAGATAGCCACCCTGGTGCCTTTTCCACTGACTCTCCCTTCTCCTCCCCCAGATCACTCACACGCATCCATCAGAGGATCCTAGGCTGTCCGAGTTTATTGAGACAGATTTCTGCTGAAATATACTTACGAGGAGCTTCCCAGGTGGCACAGTGGTGAAGAATCCACCTGCCAACGTGGGTTGGATCCCTGGGTTGGGAAGATCCCCTGGAATAGGAAATGGCAACCCACTCCGGCATTCTTGCCTGGATAATCTGCTGGACAGAGGAGCCTGGCGGGCTACAGTCCATGGGGTCGCAAAGAGTCGGACACGACTGACTGAGTAACTGAACACGCACAGCCCAGAGTACTTATGAAGACCACCCTCCCTCCTCCCACGTTACAGAGAACAGGGAGACGCTCCAACCACAGGTGACCACAGGATTTATCAGCGCGACTGAAGATGATACTCAGTACATTCGTGGGGGCCACAGCCTTGTTCGCTACCCGGGGGGTCTGTGGAAGCCCCTACACTCATCCTCTCTCTCACAGGAGGGGAGGGAGGCACGGGTTTTCCCCGCTCTTCTCCAGCGAGGATGGTGTGGCTCAGAGGTGCAGTGACTAGCTCGAGGTCACACAGCCCCCGTGGGGGTTGAGCGTCGAGTGGAGGGTCTGGGCTGCAGAGCCCCCTTGGCCGGCGGACGGAGACCACAGAGCTGCTCCCTGGCCCTTGGCACCCTCTTTGGGACATGTGGGGCAGCGCCCCCAGGGCCCGAAGAACTCTGGGGCTGGGGCCCACATCCTGTCTCCCCAGGACCATCACACGGGGCTGCTGAGGGACCAGAGCCTCAGGCCTGGAGCAGCAAGGGAGCCGCGAGGGATGGGCCCGTAGGCCCCCTGCAGCTCCGGCTTTAGTATCTCCTCCCTGGAAAGCCCTCCACCCCCCAGCCCCTTCCGGCCGCCTGCCCCATGCCCCCTGCCTGCTTCTGTCATCCCCACGGCCCTGGAGCCCCCCACTGCCCCGGCACTGGGAGAGACGGGGGCGTTGTCCCTCCTGCCGGCCCTGTTCTCCGAGAGCCTGGGGGGTCTCCACACACAGGGCACAGGAGGTGGCGTCTACGTGTGACCTCACTGATGCCCCCAGAGCCCAGGCCTGGCCCCAGGCCTTTCCTAGCCCACTGCCCGCCACCCGCCCAGCGCCCTATGGCCCCTGGCTGTCCATCCGCCAACACGCATGGTGACCCCCTTCCAAACCCCCAGGCCCCACCCAGGGTGTGAGCTTCATCTCTGGGGGGTGCACAGGGCCCACCCAGAGCCCTGTGGGAACAGAGACTCAGGCTTTAGCACAAGGGGCTGGGAGGGGGGAGGGGGGTCAGCGGGTCCCAGTTCTGGACACTCGTCTGGGGCACACGTGTGCCCGAGGAAAGACATGCCACAGGGCACAGAGACTGGATGGTGAAAGTCACTCAGTCGTGTTCGACTGCGTGACCCCACAGACTGCAGCCCGCCAGGCTCCTCTATCCATGGGATTCTCCAGGCCAGAATACTGGAATGGGTAGCCCTTCCCTACTCCAGGGGATCTTCCCCACCCAGGGATCGAACCCTGGCCTCCCGCATTGGCAAGTGTATTCTTTACCATCGATCCAGCATCCTCCCCCAAATTTATATCCTCCCCAAACTCAGAATGTGCCCTACTTGGAAATGGAGTCTTTGCAGAAGTAGTGAGGGGAAGGATTGAGAAGAGGTCATTCTGAATCTGGGGGGGCCCTGAATCCACGAGAGGAGTCCTTATAAGAGGGGAGACAAAGGGACTTCCCTGGTGGTCAGTGGGTAGGACTCCACTTTTCCCAGGTAGGGGGTGTGGATTTGATCCCTGATAGGAGAACTAAGATCCCCCTTGCCATGTGGTGTGGCCAAAAAAAGGAAGGGGAGACAGAGAGAGAAGGGAGAATGAGGCAGAGGCTAGAGGGATGCGGGCACAAGCTCAGGGACATGGGGGGACCCCAGAAGCTGGAAGAGGCAGGAAAGGCCCTCCGCCAAAGCTCGGGGCGAGTGAGCCCTGGCCACACACCCATCTCAGGCCACCAGGATCAGGCAAACGAGTGCTGGTCCAAGTCAGCCAGGGTGCGGTCACCCGCAGGACGGCCCCGGCCACTCATTCAGGGGGAGTCTCGGGGAGGCGGCCGTGAGCTCCTCACTCCATCTGCACCGAACTCTGTGCGGGTGCGGGGGCCTCCATGGGTCCCTCAGGGCCCTGCGGTCTCCCCAGGCTCCTGGGATAGCCGGCACCCTGCTCAGGCGTGGCCGGCTCCTTCGAGGGGCAGCACTGAGATGACAAGTGAGGAGCAGGCTGGGTGCCGCCCTGATGGCATTCTGGTCACAGGCGGCCTCCGTGTGAGTCCAGCCTCGGTGGCCCGGCCCTGACCCTGTGCCCGGGGCCCCCGGCCAGCACCTCTTCCCAGACACAGTGGGCTCTGTGGCAGCCAACACATACTTCCTCCTCGGCAGCCCCCAGCACAACCTCAGAGCCGAGGGACCCCCCTGGGTTTTCCCAGCAGGCACACGAGCCCAGACCTCATCTCCTGGCCCGCGAGCCTCTGGGATGACCGGGGGTCCCAGGGAGGCCAGTGAGCGGGGGAGGGGGTGCAGTGGGCAGAGTCTGGGAGAGGAGCCGGGATCGTGAGTCCCTTCCTGGCCTGGGGAGAGTGGCTGGAACTCCTGCAGCCTCAGTCTCCCCACCTGTAGAATGGGCTCTCCCTGCCAGTCTCGCGGTGAATGGGGATCAGGCACCTGTTCTCACCGCTCTCAGTCTCAGCGCTCTCAAGGCTTGAAACACTTGTATTGGTTTCTGATGCTTCTGGAAAAACAACACAAACTGGGCAGCATCTGCAATGCAGGGTCGTCCTCTCCGCTGCCGGAGGCCACAGGCCTCACCGGGCTAAGGTCAAGGTGTCTGAGGGCTGCCTCCTCCAGGAGGACCCGGGGGAGAATCTGCTTCTCGCCTGTTTCTGGGGGCCGCCCAGACCCCTTGGCTCCTGGCCCCTTCCTCCATCACTCCATCCTCTGCTCTTTGATCATTATCTCCCCCCACCTCCTTCTGATCATCCCTCCTCCCTAACACGGACCCTGCAATCAACACCAGGCCCACCCAGAGGCTCATGCCATGCTCCAGTCTCAAGGTCAGCTGATATCTAACAGCTTCCCTGGTGGCGCAGACAGTAAAGAACCCACCTACAATGGAGGAGACCCAGGTTCGATCCCTCGGTTGGGAAGATCCCCTGGAGAAGGGAATGGCAACCCACCCCAGTATTCTTGCCTGGAGAAACCCATGGACAGAGGCGCCTGGTGGGCTACAGTCCCTAGGGTTGCAGAGTCGGACACAACTGAGCAGCTACCACTTTAACTTCCACATCTAACAAGGTCTCACATGCAACCTTAGTCCTCCTCGGCCATGTGACATAGTCATGCTCAGAGATCAGGACGCGGGTGTCACTGGGGGCCAGGACTCGGACCACCACACCATCCAAGCCGCCCCTCCCCTCCCACAGAGACACGGCAAGACAGGCCCCACTCGCCATGCAGGCCGGGGGTGTTTCCACCGAAGCTTGCCGCAGATCTGGGGCTGACTCATCACGTCCCAGGCCCTGCCTGGGGAGCTGCTGGGGAGCGGGGAGGAGCAGGTTGGCACGGGCACTGGGGAGCAGGCAGACGGTACCGCGGCGGAAGTATTCATGCATTCTTTCCTTGTAAGCCACGCTCTCCCGGGGTCGGAGGAACAAAGCCAGGCCAGTAATTAGACCACATACAATTACCCGCTGAAACGGCGACTGTGCCATTTGCCGCTGGCTCGGCCGTCTCTTCCCCTGGCTGGGAAGAGAGCCGGGCAGTGACCTGGGCGGCTCGGGGGCCCCCTGCTCCTCGGGGTGGAGTCGCCCCAGAGAGGACCTGTGAATGGCTGGCATGGGGAGGTGTGTCTGTGTTCTCAGGTCCCCAGAGGAGGAGAATTAGGAAGAAAATTCTTTGTAAGACCCAACGCTAAGCCAACATGTGACAGTGACAAATTTCAGCTAGGCCCGGCGGGCTCCTCATCTTGCAAGGTTAAAGAGTCCATCAGATTCCCAGCACAAAAACTAATTAGATAAAGATGGAACCGGGCCCCCTGGGAATCGTCTCCCTGAAGGCTGAGAGAGGCATGTCGCTGCGAGTCAGCACGCCCCGGCCATGCCGGGGAATCGGATCCAGAGGCTCCCGCTGCCTCCTTGGGGCGGGAGACGCACCCCATCCACGTGGGGGAGCTGGGAGGTCTGAAGTCTGCTCAGGTCGCACCGTTTCCTACCTGCTCTGTCCTTTTGGTTTAAGAAGTGGTCTGAGCCCAGGGCGCCACCCAGGATGAGGACAGGAAGCGCCCACGTGCCCCTCAGAGAACACCCGTTCTCTCTTGGTCTGTCAATCGGAGCTCGTGGCTCCAGTGTCAGAAGCCCCCCACCTCCACTGCGCCCCACTGTCCTGAACACGCAGGTTCTGTGCTGAGCGCAGGAGGACCCAATGGCTCATCGTCCTTGCGTTATGGGAGCAGGATGTGGACGTGTATAGGCTGAACCCTGTGGGGACCCCATCTTGGACAGGGTCGGGGGGGGGGGGCTTCCTCCAGGAGCAGGCATCTAGCTGCCATTCCCTGGGAGAGAAACAGGGACCCCACGCCGCTGGCCAGAGCACAGGCGGACCCAAGCCTCCAGGGGAGGAGTGGACGGGAGGGCAGGTGAGCTGGCACGTGGTTTCAGGGGCCGACCGGAGAGAAGGGCGGCCTCTAGGGCACAGTGGGGCGGGTGCAGGATGGTGGCCCTGCTGCGCACCCCAGACTGGGAGGGACAGAGCTGCCCGCTGGGAGGAGGCCGCCGGGTACCCTGGGGCCCACGCCCTAGACGGTATGAGAGGACAGGTGGAGTCCATACGCCTGGAGGTCAGGGGTCATCCCGCAGGGAAGGAAACCCAGGCGCCGAGGGTGACATGTCTGAGGAGAAACAGCAGAGGGGGCGCAGAGGGGGCTCGGAGGAGAGGCTGCGCCCGGGGGTGGCTCCAGCCTCGCGCCCGGCCCAGGGGTCTGTCTGCCGCCACTCCCCCTCCCCCGGTCTTTGATCCACCCCCAGCTTCACGGCGGTCCATCCGGGGTCTCTGTTAGATGCAGGCCCCACCCTATCCTCACTGGCCAGCACCCACTTTCCGTTGCTTCTGCAGAACCTGTCGCCTCCCGCTGGTCCGGTGAGAGTGTCCTGGGGCTGTTGGGGACCAATGACCGCATTCTGGGTGGCTTCAAACAGCGGAAGCTAACTGTCTCACACGTCTGGAGCAGTTCATTGCCAGTCGTCACCGGGCCAAAATCAAGGCATTAGTTGGGACCGCTCCCGCCAGGGACCCCAGAGGAGGGTCCTCCCTGCCTCTTCCAGCTCCTGGGGGCTCCAGGTGACCCTGGGCTTCAGAGCTCGTCCTTCCAGCCTCTGTCTGGTGTCTCTTGGCCTCTTCCTCCTCGTCTGTATTCACAACTCCTCTGCCTCCCTCTTACAAGGACACCTGTCATGGCATTTAGCACGCCACCCACACCCCCCACCACGATAATCCCGGAAAATGTCCTCATCTCAGCATCCTTCACCACACCTGCAAAGACCCCCATTTTTTGCCGCATAAGGTAATATTCACAGGTGCTGCGGACTTGACAAAGACGTCTCTGGGGGCCGTTATTCAGCTGACCACACATGCCGCTTACATCAAATACAATCCCTACGCGTATGACACAAGTTTTCTCTGTGAATACATAACAAGAGACGGACAATGTGCTGGGTCTCCATCTGTACTCCTGCTTCTCAGTACCCAGGCCCCACTCCCCAAGGTCTTCGTGGACCCATCGCCTTATCCACTAACTGTCCTGAGAGGTGGGAGGTGGTTCCCAGCATCTGACATGCGCACGTTCAGGGACCCGCTCCCTGGCTTTCTACGACGGCCTCACACGTTCGGTCATGCTCTCCCCTGTCAGGGAAGTGAGGCTGTGGAAAGAATGCTGGGGCAGGTCACAGGGGCTGCCCCCCACACCCCATACCACGCCTGGCAGGATGCACGGGTGCCCCCGCTGTCCTTCCAGGGGAGGGGTGATGGCTGAGGCACGTCCGATGGGTTACAGGCTTCTCTGCTTCGGTGTCCCCATCAGGAAAAAGACACTCTAAGTGCCAGGACGGGAGGAGGTCAGGGAATCTGAGCACCAGGATGGGAGGAGGTCAGGGAAGAGGTAAAGCATCTCTGCACGGCCTGGGTGGAGATGAAGTGACGCAGAAAGACGGAGCCGAGCACCCCGACCTCTGCAGTACCCGCCTTTCAGGTCCCTGACCCCAGCCCCAGTCACATCCCCAGGTGGTGCAGCCGGGGGACCCCTGCCTGCCCATCCAAGAGCCTGAGAGGCTTGGCAAAAAAGGAGATTGGTGAGCATAAGAGGCCACACCCCGGGAACAGGACAAAGACCCTCCCGGCCGCCAGCAGGAACCCAGCTTCAGAAGCTCCAACCTTCCGTGGGGCTCACCTACCCCACCCCCGCTCAGCCTCCAGTCCTCGCTCGTCCACAGACAGCCTGGGCTCCACAGGGCCAACTCCAGGCCAGGGAGCAGGGGCATGATGGCACCATCTGCCAGGCCCGGCTTCCGGCCACCACGCCAGCCTCCACTTTGACCTTGATTCTCACAGTTGGGCTGGAATCAGCAAAGCCCTGTTTGCCAGCTGGCAGCCACCGGAGCGTGTTTAGACACCCTGGGGCTGCTGAGCATGAAACGCACCTTCGGGGGAGGAGGCCGCAGGGCTTCCAGGCCACGCCTTCCTACAGGCCAGGGTCCTGGGGGCCAGGACAGGAGCCTGGGTTCCCCTTGGCCCCTTTCCTTACCCTGTGCCCCTGGACGCGGCTCTTGCCTCTCGCCTTTGCTTTCCTGCCTGGGGCCAGTCCTGCTTGCCTGTCATTCAGACTAAACCCATCTTTAGAAAAAGCCGGATTATTTTCTGTTCGGAACCACCGAGGTGCAGTATATAAAACGGGGAATTAACCGTTGCGAAGACAACATTTCAGCGGAAGTTAGAGCATTCACCATGCTATGCAACCACCACCTCTAGTTCCAGAATATTCATCACCCCTAGAGGAAACCTTGCCTGTGAGGTGGGCACGCCCCTCAGCAATGCTTCTTGAAGACACAAAGGAAGAAAGAGACCCTGCAGAATGTAATGTATCAGAACTGGGTGTAAGATGGGCTCTACAGAGGAACAGATAAAGGAGACGTGGTACATGTATACAATGGAGCCTCACTCCCTCATAAAGAGAAGACAGTCAGGCCACTTGCAGCAACATGGACGGACCTAGAGAATCACACAGAGTGAAGAAGTAAAAAAGAGGAAAACACACCAACGCATACCTGTGGAATCTAGGAAAATGGGACGGATGAACCCATAGACAAAGCAGAAAGAGAGATGCAGACAGAGAACAAACATGGACAGCAGCAGGGAAGCGGGGCTGGAGTGAACGGGGACCCTGGGACTGACGGATATCCAGGGCTGATCCTGTGTATAAAACAGATAACGAAGGAGAACCTACGGTACACCTCAGGGAACTCCCCTCAGGGCTCTTTGGGGACCTAAACGGGAAGGAAATCCAAAAAAAAGCTGAGATACGTGTAAAAAAAAAAAAGATGGCTCTAAAGAGGGCCCAGGTCGAGGTGACGGGGAGGAGGCCGAGCCGGGGGCATGCCGTGAGCCCCGCAGGCCTGAGGCTGGGCGTCCGCCGCCCCGCGGTGGGTCCCCTCCGCGCAGACAGCGGGACACGCCGGCGGCCTTCTCCCCAGGGGGCTGGGAGGAGGTGCCGAGAAGAGGCTGTGAACCTGGGGCTGGGGCTGCTCTGAAGGACCACACCTTGGCTTCCGCTTC
The DNA here is from genome assembly GCF_002263795.3 of Bos taurus. Taxonomy (NCBI): domain Eukaryota; kingdom Metazoa; phylum Chordata; class Mammalia; order Artiodactyla; family Bovidae; genus Bos; species Bos taurus. Next base: position 47,744,050 of record NC_037356.1, read on the forward strand.
TGTGCGGACCGGAAGCCAGCTCACGCGGCCAGCGCTCTGCACGCAGCAGGTGTGTAAACCTCCACAGTAAACCTGACGAAGGTCGGGGAGGGGTCCCCGGATATCCAGGGCGCGTGCGCACTGGGAAGCAGACCATCGAGAGCAAAGGCACGCGGGTCCACGCACGGGGCAGGGGCCTGGGGGGAGGCGAGGCTCCTACACGACCCACGAAGCTGCCCAAGGCACTGCGTCCAGGGCAGGTTACAAGCATGCGGGAAACTCACATTTCTGAAACACCGCGCGAGTGGGTGGACTGCGAGCGGACAGAGCTCCTGGCAGCGGGAGATGAGCCAGAGGGCGGAAGCCCAGCCCAGGTGAGGGGGACGCCCAGGATGCGGTGATGGGGGAGGGGGCCCGGCCAGGGGAACTGACAGGACTTGAGGCTGACTGGCTGCCAGGGAGAGGCCAGAGGCTGCAGTCTGCTACCTGGCCACCTCTGCTTCGAAAAAAGTCTGTGCTCCACATGAGGAGGCCAGAGCCCTGGCTTGCCTGCCTTCCTTCCATTTACTCACACACCAAACCCACTCACTCAGGCAACCATCCATCCATTTCCGCCATCCAACCAACCAACCATCCACTCTCCCATCAATTTATCCATCTACGCATCCACCCATTCATCCATTTCCATCCATCCACCTCCTCCATCCAACTAACCAACCATACATCCATCCATCTAACCACCCATACATCCATCCAACCAACCATCCACTCAACCAATGAACCATCTATCCATCCATGCAACCAACCATCCACTCAACCAACCATCCCTCTATCCACCCATCCAACCAACCATCCACTGAACCAACCACCCATCCATCCACCGATCCATCCTCCATCCACTTCCATCCATTCACCCATCCATTCATCTGTTCATCCATCTTCTCATTCACCCATCCACCCACCCATTCACTTATCCGCCATCAATCATCTGTCCATCCATCATCCATCGGTCATCCATCTATCCACCCATCCACCCACCTAGACATCCCTCATCCATTCAGCCACTTCCTGTCCCCGCATCCCCTGCACCCTCTTCACCCCCACCCTGCTCCCTGTCTCTGAGGACTGAGCAGTTGCCAGGCTCTATACCAGCTGCCAGGGAAGAGGTGACAGGCCTGAGTCAGTCCTCGTTCTGTCCTGGAGAACTCAGAGGCGGCAGGTGCAGGATGGAGGGGGCAAAGGCAGAGCAGCCTCCACCCCATGGCTCAGGTGACGGGGGTCTGGCTGCCTCTCCTCTGGCTCCTTCCTGCTTCTTGGAGGAAGACTCGAAGCACCAGGCACTGGCCAGAGGTGGGGACTCAGCACGGGCATCTCCCGAGGGCCTACTGGGTGCCAGCGCAGCCTTGGGGACACTCGGGGAACCGGCCTCCTCATCTTCTCCTTGGCCTGGTGCCCCTTGACTGCCTGTGCCTGCACCTCGGGGCCTGCAGTTTCCAGGAGGGTCACTCACAGGTGCCCATGGGCTGGTGGTGACGGCAGTTTCAGGCAAAATGTATAAAAGTCTGTAACCAGGAGACACCTTGGGGATGATGCAGCCGTTTTACAGGTGGGGAAGCTAAGGCCCAGGCAGGCAGCCAGTGTCAGAGCTGGGACTGGGACGCTGGTGTCTGACGCAGCAGACCTGGGCTTGAAGCTCCCCCAGGACTTCAGGCTAGTGTGCCTGATGACATATTTGAGGGCTGGCTGTGTCTCAGACCCCGAGCCAGGGTCACGGAGGTTGGAGGATGAGGACATTGGCTGGGGGTGGGGGCAGGGGCTCCTACCAGCTCGCGGGGCCGGCTCTGCCTTCAGGGGCCTCACACTGGCAGCCTGCCATCAACCTGGGAGGGAATATTCACGCTATGGACTTTGGCACAAGCTGCAAAGCAGGCTGAGGCAGGGCAGGGGCAGAGAGAGGCCAGACGGTGCGGGGACAGAGGCAGAGCTGCTCTGGCGGCAGTGATCGTGGAAGCCCGTGACCAGGGAGGACCGGTGCGAACCGGCCGGGGGGTGTGGGGGCTGGGGGCTTCATGCGACGCACTGGCCGGCACCTACTCCTCCCCCGTGGAGGACAGGCAGGTGCGGCCCAGCCTGGGGGTGCGGCCGGAACCCCAGCCTCCCCCAGCTCCTCCCCAGCTGTCTCTCCACTGTCCCCCCATCCGCCTGCACTCCCCCAGCCCACACACCCACTGGCCACCTGGGCATGTTCTAAATGTGGCCTCAGGGATCGTGGAGCCAGGCGCCTCCCTTGTGGGGAGGGACTTGCCTCCCGGCCCCCAGGAAGAGGCCCCCAGGTCCAGAACAAAGGTTCCAGGGCCTTTTTGCAAAGGCTGATGAGAGAGCCCTGGGCCTCAGAGCCCTGCTCCTCTGCACCTGGAGCCTGTGGTCCTGGGGTCCCCGCTGGCCAGGCTCAGCAATTTTGCTCAAGTGCCCCTCCCCCAACCTGGTGGGCCCAGGGCTCCCCACCCCACTGCAGGGCAGTCTCCAAGCTGGGTGCCCAGGCCTGTCCTTGTAGAGGGTCTGGGCACTTCCCCAGTAGAGCAGCCTCACTTCACCTTGGTTTGGGGACACCAGGAAGACCCCAAGCCCTGAGTCCAGTGCTGTGACTTGGCCCACCAAGCCAGCGAGCCCTAGCTGCCCCGAGGGGCTGGGACCCAGCATGCGCCCAGAACACGTACCAAGAGCCAGGCCCGTGCTGCCTGCTCAACTGCCCACTCAGTCCCACTTTCAAGGCTCTGCGACTGAGGCAGAATCGCAGCAGCTGAATTACTGGGTTTGGACACCAGGTGGAGCAGAGTGACGCTCCTGTCTGGGTCACAGGGCTGGTGAGGTGAGGCTGGGAGGGGGCCCAAGGGTTTAGCCCTTTGCACCGAGCACCCCACCCTGACCAGAGGGCGCCCTCCTTTTCCACCAGCCAGTGTGGACCCAGCATCCCCAGGACCTGCTCTCATCAGCCTCTGGTCTCTGGCTCCACCGCGCATGCTCACTCCAGAATGAAAACACACCGGCCCCTCAGCCTCCAGTCTGGATCCTCCTTCTTATCCTGCACACACGCACAAGTACCAGAGTCTGTCTGCTTTCGGGCTCCCGGCAGGAGTGGGGCAAGGAGCAGGCCTCCAGCTCCTCTCTTTTGGTGTCTGATCCAAAGGAACAAACAGGCAGTGGAATGGCCTCTGCCTTGAGAACAGAAGACTTGCCCACGCACGGCTCTCCAGCTTGTCCCCAGAGACCCCCAAACCACTTCTCTCAAGCCTGGGAAGCTTATCCCATCACTGAAAGGAAAAGTTCCTGGAACAGCACCATGCAATGGACAAAGCGGTAACTTACAGGGACAGGTGGGAAGTTGAGGGAAGTTCTCAGAACACAGAGCGAAAAGGCAGAGTCAGAAAACATGAGAAAGAAGAAGGGAGCAGGGGAACGAAACTCACACAGTCCAGCCGGGAATCCAGAAAGATGGGGACAGAGAAGTGAGGGGGGTTTTCATGAGAATATAAGGATATTCTTAAATCTGAAGCTGCTTCGATGTGAAGGAGCCTCCAGGAGGTGAACTGAATGGATAAAGGTCATTTGTAGAGACGTGGATGGACCTAAACTCTGTCACGCAGAGTGAAGTAAGTCAGAAAGAGAAAAATAAATATCGTATATTAACGCACATGGTAAAGAATCCACCTGCAATGCAGGAGATGTAGGAGACTTGGTCTCCATCCCTGGGTCAGGAAGATCCCCTGGAGGAGGAAATGGCAACCCACTCCAGCATTTGCGCCAGGAAAATCTCATGGACAGAGGAGCCTGGTGGGATTGCAGAGTTGGACACGACTGAGTGACTGAACCCGCGTACACACTCTTAGACACACACACACAGCTTATGCATTTCATTGTACAGCAGAAACTAATGCAACATTATTAGGCAACTGTACTCAAAAAAAAAAAAAGACTCACACTCAGATCCATCACCAGAGCATTTCAGAGCATCCAGGGAAAATAGATACAGTGATTCCTACAAAGAAGCAAAGAATCAGCACTTAACTTGTCGTTGGTAAAAAGCAAAGGGGAGATGAAAAGGAGGCACTGCATGTATCTTTCAGGATGACCATGTTGAATCTGGAATTCTACAACACTGAACACGTGTGAAAATCAGAGACTTTTCCGTTACGAGAGTTTATACTCTAGGTGCCTTTTTTGAGGTTGTTACTTGAATACGTGTCCCGGCAGAACAAGGCTCAGTTCTTTTATCCAGTAGCTCATGGAGGGGACTCTCAGAACAGTAACCGTACGATGGGAATCCCGTATCAGGGCCAAGAGCCAGAGGGCTCTGACGAGTGTGTCAGGGACCCAGTGGAACACAATGATATTTGAGGGCACACTAAAGAAGACAACTCTTCCACAAGAGAAGAAGAAAGGCAACACGAACATCATCACCCTAATACTAAGCTACAATGTGTCATGATCTTGAACAAACTGATGGATGGGAAGGAAAAGGATCCCCTTACCTGTGAAGCTAGAAAGACCCTTCTCATGCGACTACAAAGTGGAACTGGAGTCCGAACCCCATGCTTGTGCTCATGTATGTTCATGTTATCATAATAATCTAGTGTTTTCTGCTGGTTTTTAACTTTCTTTTTAAAGTGTTTTATTTACATATTTATTTGGCTGCACCAGGTCTTCTCTGCTTCTGAACTGTGGTCTGGAGAAGACTCTTGAGAGTCCCCTGGACACCAAGGAGATCCAACCAGTCCATCCTAAAGGAAATCAGTCCTGAATATTCACTGGAAGGACTGACGCTGAAGCTAAGGCTCTAATGCTTTGGCCATCTGATGGGAAGAACCAACTCACTGGAAAAGACCAGTGAGGCTGGGAAAGATTGAAGGCAGGAGGAGAAGGGGATGACAAAGGACGAGATGGCCAGATGGCATCACCGACTAAATGGACATGAGTTTGAGTAAGCTCCAGGAGATGGTGAAGGACAGGGAAGCCTGGTGTGCTGCAGTCCGTGGGGTTGCAAAGAGTCGCACACGACATGAGGCACTGAACAAATAGGATCATGCAGGATCTTTAGTTGCGGAATGAAAACTCTTAGTCAAAACAGGTGGGATCTAATTCCCTGACCAGGGATCAAACCTGGGCTCCCTGCACTGGGAGCCCAGAGTCTTAGCCACTGCACCACCAGGGAAGTCCTGGCTTTTAACTTTTGAATCCAACTGAGAGACAGAAAGTGGAACACTTAAATATGGACATAAATGTAACAGAGGGGTCAAGTGACCGTGTCTAAAATGCATTTAGCAAGAGAGGAGTTTGACAGTGGTACTTAAAGGTAATCAGCAGATGAACAGTGACTGTTCAAAACTGGGGAGAAGAGGCGTAGATAGATGAAAGCCTCAGCTTTTATAGGAATGGTGCTTTACATTGTTCAATGAAGACACGGACATGCCAGGCGGCGCTAGTGTTAAAGAACCCACCTGCCAATGCAGGAGACATAAGAGACACGGGTTCGATCCTTGGGTCTGGAAGACCCCCTGGAGTAGGAAATGACAACCCACTCCAGTATTCTTACCTGGAGAATCCCCATGGACAGAGGAGCCTGGCAGGCTACAGTCCATGGGGTCGCAAAGACTTGGACACGACTGAGCGATGGAACACACATACAATTAAGACAGAGCGGGTAACGGGAGAGTTAGAGCGGTAACCATCAGGAGAATGAAGTGAAAACAGTGAAAGCCGTCTCTCTGCCAAGATTCAGACTTAAATTGAAGAAAGTAGGGGAATCACCAGACTGTTCAGGCACGACCTAAATCAAATCCCTTACTATACAGTGGAAGTGACAAATAGATTCAAGGGATTAGATCTAATAGACAGAGTGCCTGAAGAACTATGGACAGAGGTTTGTGACATTGCACAGGAGGCAGTGATCAAGACCATCCCCAAGAAAAAGAAATGCAAAAAGGCAAAGTGGCTGTCTGAGGAGGCCTTACAAATAGCTGAGAAAGGAAGAGAAGTGAAAGGCAAAGGAGAAAAGGAAAGATACACCCATCTGAATGCAGAGCTCCAAAGAATAGCAAGGAGAGATAAGAAAGCCTTCCTCAGCGATCAATGCAAAGAAATAGAGAAAAACAATAGAATGGGAAAGACTACAGATCTCTTCAAGAAAATTAGAGATACCAAGGGAACATTTCATGCAAAGATGGGCTCGATAAAGGACAGAAATTGTATGGACCTAACAGAAGCAGAAGATATTAAGAAGAGGTGGCAAGAATATACAGAACTATACAAAAAAGATCTTCATGACCCAGATAACCACGATGGTGTGATCACTCACCTAGAGAAAGACATTCTGGAGTAAGAAGTCAAATGGGCCTTAGAAAGCATCACTATGAACAGAGCTAGTAGAGATGACAGAATTGTAGTTGAACTATTTCAAATCCTAAAAGATGATGCTGTGAAAGTGCTACACTCAATATGCCAGCAAATTTGGAAAACTCAGCAATGGCCACAGGAATGGAAAAGGTCAGTTTTCATTCCAATCCCAAAGAAAGGCAATGCCAAAGAATGCTCAAACTACCGCACAATTACACTCATCTCACATGCTAGCAAAGTAATGCTCAAAATTCTCTAAGCTAGGCTTCAGTAGTATGTGAACCAAGAACTTCCACATGTTCATGCTGGATTTAGAAAAGGCAGAGGAACCAGAGATCAAATTGCCAACATTCGTTGGATCATAGAAAAACCAAGAGTTTCAGAAAAACATCTACTCCTTTTTGACTACGCCAAAGTCTTTGACTGTGTGGATCACAACAAACTGGAAAATTTTTCAAGAGATGGGAATACCAGACCACCTGACCTACCTCCTGAGAAATCTGTATACAGGTCAAGAAGCAACAGTTAGAATCAGACATGGAGCAACAGAGTGGTTCCAAATTGGGAAAGGAGTACCTCAAGGCTGTATATTGTCACCCTGCTTATTTAACTTATACACAGAGTACATCAAGTGAAATGTTGGGCTGGATGAAACACAAGCTGGAATCAAGATTGCCGGGAGAAATATCAATAACCTCAGATATGCAGATGACACCACCCTTATGGCAGAAAGCAAAGAGGAACTAAAGAGCCTCTTGATGAAAGTGAAAGACGAGAGTGAAAAAGCTGGCTGAAAACTCAACATTCAAAAAACTAAGATCATGGCATCCAGTCCCATCACTTCATGGCAAATAGATGGGGACACAGTGGAAACAGTGGCTGACTTTACTTTTTGGGGCTCCAAAATCACTGCAGATGGTGACTGCAGCCATGAAATTAAAAGACGCTTGCTCCTTGAAACAAGACACTTGCTCCTTGAAACAAAAGCTATGACCAACCTAGACAGCATATTAAAAAGCAGAGACATGACTTTGCCAACAAAGGTCCATCTAGTCAAAGCTATGGGTTTTCCAGTAGTCATGAATGGATGTGAGAATTGGCCCATAAAGAAAGCTGAGCAGTAAAGAATTGATTTTTGAACTGTGGTGTTGGAGAAGACTCTTGAGAGACCCTTGGACTGCAAGGAGATCAAACCAGTCAATCCTAAAGGAGATCAGTCCTGGGTGTTCATTGGAAGGACTGATGCTGAAGCTGAAGCTCCAATCCTTTGGCCACCTGATGTGAAGAGCTGAGTCACTGGAAAAGACTCTGATGTTGGGAGGGATTGGGGGCAGGAGGAGAAGGGGACGACAGAGGATGAGATGGGTGGATCGCATCGCCGACTCGACAGACATGAGTTTGAGTAAGCTCCAGGAGTTGGTGATGGACAGGAAAGCCTGGTGTGCTGCAGTCCACAGGGTCATAAAGAGTCGGACACGACTGAGGGAGTGAACTGACTGACTCTGCCATGTGGGGCTGTGTGGATGAGGCTGGGGGAGGTGGAAAGACAATACTTCCTTCCTTTTCCAGCCTTGCCTCGTGATTCAGTTAAATTGGTGACTTATTTTGTTATACGTATGTAGCGCTTGAAGCAAAATCTGTGAAGGATGGAAAATCTTAGCCTGAGAGAGAGTAAGGAGCGGGTCTCCTGGGCTGTCAGACAGTGGAGTGGACAGGTGCTGGGGGCCAATGTGCAGTGTTGGGGGTGGGGAGGAGGGTAGGCTGCTCAGTCCCTTGTGATGAATTGGGTGAGGAGGAGAGAGGGGAGAAAGGGAGGAGGGGCCAGACCGCAGAGAAGAGCGCTTGTGCAGAATCACAGTAGGTTCAGGACTTCCCTTGTGGCTCAGCTGGTAAGGAATCCGCCTGCAATGTAGGAGACCTGGGTTCGATCCCTGGGTTGGGAAGATCCCCTGGTGGAGGGAAAGGTTACCTACTCCAGTACTGTGGCCTGGAGAACTCCATGGACTATATAGTCCCTGGGGTCGCAAAGAGTCAGACACGACTGAGCAACTTTCACTTTACGGGCTTCCCTGGTGACTCAGCTGGTAAAGAATCCGCCCGCAATGTGGGAGACCTGGGCTTGATCATTGGATCGGGAAGATCCGCTGGAGAAGGGAAAGGCTACCCACTCCAGTATTCTTGGGCTTCCCTGGTGGCTCAGCTGGTAAGGAATCCGCCTGCAGTGCGGGAGACCTGGGTTCTATTCCTGTGTTGGGAAGATCCCCTGCAGAAGGGAAAGGCTACCCACTCCAGTACTCTGGCCTGGAGAATGCCATGGACCGTATATTCTATTGGGTCACAAAGAGTCAGACAGGACTTTCCCTTCACAACCGGCTCAGACCGGGGCGTGTTCCCTGGGGCTGGGACGGGTGCCAATGGAGACCTGGTTCCCAGCTGCCGTATGTATGCAGGCGACCATCCTGGGAGAGGGAGACGGGAGGGCGGGGACACGCAGTGGAGTGACTTCTGACTTTGCCTGTGCCTCGAGAGCCACTCATCTCTTGCTTGGTTTCACAAAATTAGAAAAGAAATAGGTCATTAAAAAATTTAAAAATGTAGAGATTCCCACATGGCGCAGTGGTAAAGAATCCGCCTGCCAATACAGGAGACACAGGAGATGCTAGTTTGATCCCTGGGTTGGGCAGATCCCCTGGAGAAGAGAAAAACACTTGAGTATTTTTGTCTGGGAAATCCCATGGACAGAGGAGCCTGGTGGGCTACAGTCCACAGGGTCGCAAAGAGTGTGACAGGACCAAGCACTCACGCATGCACACAAAAATACAGATGTGTACAAACTCAAAAATTAAAAATACATATAGGTATCGACTAAAAAGTAAAGCCACCTCTTTCCCTCTCCCAAAGGAGCTGCCCCAAAGGCTCCATGCCGAACTCCTGGGTCCAGTCATCAATTAAGAGAGAGGAGAACAAGAGTGTTTTTCCTTATGAATCTAGCGAGCGCACATCCTCAGAGATTGATCTCTCCTTTTTGAGTCTAAGGAATAACAAAAGATGGAGAAATATAAAGTGATGGTGGAGGCAGAATGGGGGAAAATCAGCACCTCTTGCCATTCAGTTCTTACTACCTACACACCGAGGCAGCCTTCCAGAACACAGAGCTAGGGTTTCAAAGGAAAGCCAGCTACCCACACACGCGTCCACATCCAGCATCCCTCTGGATTTATATAGCACATGCTTCGAAGGAGCTGCAACCACCAAACACATATCTTCTCATTCATCCTGACATGAACACCACTGGGGATCCGGCACGAGTCAGGAGCATCATCTGCACTTTGTGAGCCAGGTCGGGGGGCGGGTCAGGGACCGAGGCACCGAGCTGGACAGCGAGTTGCCCAAGGTCACACAGGGACTTGGTTGGAAAGTCAGATTGAAAACTCAGGATGCTCTATTTTCAAGGGCTTTAAAAGGCTTCAGACAATATGCATCACCTGGGGCTTCCCAGGCGGCTCAAGTGGTAAAGAATCTGCCTGCCAACGCTCGAGGTGCAGGAGACGCAGGTTAGATCCCTGAGTCAGGAAGATCCCCTGGAGGAGGAAATGGCAATCCACTCCAGTATTCTTGCCCGGAGAATCCCATGGACAGAAGAGCCTGGTGGGCTACAGTCATGGGGTCTCAAAGAGTCAGACACGACTGAAGTGACTGAGTACGCACGCAGTACGCACATACTCAGAGAACATCTCTAGAAAGAGCCTCAGGAAACCAGTAACGGAGGCTCTCCCCAGGGAGAGAATCGGCTGCGTGGTAAGGATGAGAGGCAGGCGCACTCTGCATTCTGTAGCACTTGTGGGCATGTTGAATTTTTTAACATGTGTATCTATTTCCAATTACCATTTTCAAAAGATAAAAATTGGACTATGATGTCTGAAAGCCATGAAAATAAGTAGCTGCGGACGGTGATGTTCAACTGGTGAACAGGCAAGATTGGTCACCCTGCTAATTCAATCACTAAGAGCAAACTGGTCTCACTAAGGGGGATGAACAATGAAATCGAGCACCTTCGGAGACCCTCGTTTGTGAGCATGATCCTTCCGAACAGGTGAGAAGCTGCCCGTGCGGCACAGCTGCTGGAGGGACTGGGTCTGACCCCCCTACCTCCGGGGGCCCCTCCTTGTAAAGCCCAAGGGAAGGGGGAGGGCCCCGGGCCCCCACCCTGCTGTCCGTCACTCCCACCTCCAGGCCTCGGCGTGGCCCATCCACTCCAGCGTCACCCCGTCCCTTGACTCCACCCACCCTTCCATCCCCACCTCCTCCCCAGCCCAACCCACCATCGCCAGACCACACCAGGATGGCAGCGAAGGTCTCAGAACTCGTCCATTCATCCTCTGCTTTCCTGCGGCCAAGTGGACAAGACCACGTCCCTCTTGGGCTTGGAGCCCTCCAGTCTCCCCTGCTGCAAGTGTGAGGAACACACACTCCTTCCACGAAGCCCCAGGTCTGCCCTGACCTCATTCTCTCTGCCGCCATCAGGCTCTTTTCACCCCAGTGTTTCTGCGTTTGCTGACCCTCCTCAGTCTTCATGGGCTCCCCCGCAGTTGGCTCAGTGGTCAAGAACCCACCTGCCAATGCAGGAGAGGTACGAGACGTGGGTTTGATCCCTGGGTCGGGAAGATCCCTTGGAGGAGGAAATGGCAACCCACTCCAGTATTCTTGTCTGGAGCATCCCATGGACAGAGGAGCCTGGCGGGCTACAGTGCATGGGGTCGCACAGAGTCAGACGTGACTTAGCAGCTAAACAATAACAGTGCAGGTTTCAGTTCAAAAGTCACTTCCTCTGAGAGCCCTTTGCTGGCTCCGGAGCCAGAGTGAGCCTTCCGCAGCCTGCCCAACAGCATAACCACAAAGAGGGTTTTTTTTTTGTTTTCTTTTTGGCTTATTTATTTGTTCAGCTTGTTGTTCTCTTCACTAAATAGACTTTTAGCTACACGAGGTCAGAGACTGAGCTTGTCCTGTCTACTCCCACATCTTTAACATCCTGAATAGTTAGGTTTTAATGAGTGCTGGCTGATAGATGGACAAAGAGATGGAGGGGATGAATGGGCAAAAGGATGGATGGGTGGGTGGTTGGATGAACGGGTGGGTGGTTGGATGGATGGGTGGGTGGGTGGCTGGATGGATGGATGGGTGGATGCATGGATGGACGGGTAGGTGGTTGGGTGATTGGATGGATGGGTAGATGACTGGGAAGACAGCTAGCTGGCTGTTTGGCTGAGTGGACAGGTAGTTGGACGGATGTGTATCTGGCGGGGAGATGGGTGGATGGACAGAGGGAGTCTAATTGTCCTGGGGTGAGACGCTGGGGTCCCCCCGCCTCTCCCAGATAGACCTCCCCTGGATGCCCCACCCTGATGAGGCTGGGGATCCAATTTAAGGACACTGAGAACTTCAGACGCTATTTCCTGCGTTGAGAAGTGTTTTAAAATATGACATTGAACTGCCTTAAGGTTCTGTTGTAGAAATGGCCCCACATCCTCTGCCTTCTGACCTGGACACGTGTCCACGTTTCTAGATCTTTCTATCACGTGCAGGATGGGTAGATGGCAGGGAATCTGAGGCGGGAATCAGCTCGAGCAACCAGACACGTTCAACCATGACCGGGTGTGTCTCCGCCCTTGCGCTCTCAGTTCTGAGTCTCCAAGTCAAGTTTCTGACATAAGAGGGGGTGGGAAGGGGAGAAACCTCCTGACTGATTCAGAAACTGTCTCCATTGAGTCCTGCTTCCCGTGGCATTTTCTTTCATCACATCTGCATCTGCCGAGGGGAAGGCCTGAGCCCCGAGCCACCAGTCCAGGCCACCGTGGGTAACTGGCCTGGAGGCTGCAGCGGCCCCCAAGACCTCTGTGTCTAACGTGAATCTGGAAGCGGGCTAACAAGTGCCCAGCTGGTGTGAGGCCACACTACGGCATGCAAGCCCCCGGACGCTCTTTGCCACTCACCCAGAGGACCAGAGGTCAGCCTCTCACTTCAACATCCACACCGGAGCTGCCCCTGCCAGGCCTGGGAGACAATGGCACCCAGGGGCCCCAGGCTGCCTCACTGCCTGCCCTCCAATGCCTTTGCCAAGCTCACAGTCTGGATAAGGTCAGCTGGGGGCCCTGCGCCCTTTATGGAAAAGCTCAGAGGTGCTGTGGTAACCAAGGCAATGCAACCGCTCCCACCTCCCAATACCCACCACAGGGCAGTGGTTCTGTCCTGATGGGAAATCTGGCCTCTCACCCTCACCCATCTTCCTCAATCCCAGGCTGGTCCCTGGGCCGGCCCAGGGCAGTAACAGCTTCACCTCGGGAGAAGGGGTGCTGAAGGCATGGGCTGTGTACTCTGATACTCAGACACTCGCGTGGCTGAGCGCCAGGTCCCTAACTTGCCCCCCACCCCCGCCATCTCCTCTCCAGGGTCCTCCTGCCAAGTGGAAGATGACACCAGTGTTCCAGGTGGCTGGCAGGGTCACTGGTCAGTGGTGCTGTGATCCGTGCAAGGTGGCTGGCACGTGGCAGGAAGTTAACAGAACGATCGTCATTCTGATTTCTTTTGTGGCAACACCACGTCACGTGGGGGCCTGTGTGACTCCTCCTTGTGGGAAAGGAGGGCGGGCTTCCACAGTCCTCCTCCTCTGCGATCTCGGGTACTGCCCACAACAGGCACTCAGCACCCAGGGAGAACCCAAGCCTTCATCTGCGGCCAAAACCGGGATGCTAACCTGGCCCCCGTCTCGGAGGTCATCTGGTCCAGGCTTCTGTGACATTCCACCAAGACGATGCCCACCCTGCTTGACTTCCTCCCTATATGGGGAGAGGCTCTGTGCCGTTGCTCAGTAGCCAGGATGGCTCCACAAGTCCTTTGCTGGCCGAGCTACAGCAGATATCCCTGCTGCTCTCTGGACCTGGTCTCAGTCACAGAACACGTGGCCCAGACCGCCCAGCCCCAGTGTCTTCTCTCCTCCCAGCTCAATCAGGTCAGGCCCTTCCACGGCGCCTCTGTGGGGAAGCAGCTGAGCCATCTCAAGCGCTGAGTGTGTGTACACACCCGCCCTCTCACACACACACACACGTGCGGAGGGTGGCCTGCTGGCTACTCTGCTGGTGACGGATCTCGTGGGGACACGGCTCTGCCAAGGCCACAGCCTGTGGATGAGCCACGCCCAGCCCTCCCAGCTCTCAGAGGCCCCCTTCCCTCAAAGCCCCACTCCCAGCCTGGACAGCCCTCCAAGTCACCATGGCAACAGCTCCTGGAGTTTTTTCGGAGCCTCAGGCACCCCTCCCTGCTAGAATGGAAGCCAAGTGTGATAGCGTGCTGACCGTGACCAGGGGCCCAGGGTCCACTTTGGCGGGCGGCCTCCTGCTAAGGCACAAACAACTCATCTGACCCAGATAGAGACTCATCAGCAGAAGCCAGGGGCGGGCCTGACTCCCTGGAAACCATCGCTTCTCTGAGCACACTTTCTGGACTGTGCTGGCAGCCAAGCTGCGGATCACAGCCTGGGCTTTTAGGGTCAGGAGGTGGGCAGTCTCAGCAAGGTCTGAAGAGCCCGAAAGCCCTCTGAAAGAGGGGGCTGGCTACTCTGCTTGGAATCACATTTCTGTTCCAGCACATCTTGTTTATGAGAGAAGGGAGGCTGGGACAGGGGAACACAGAAACCAGCAGCTCCCCGCCTAGGTATTCACAGAGAAGAACTGGAAGCAGGTGTTCAAACAAACACTTGTCCACAAGTGTCCACAGCAGCCTCTTTACAACAGCTGGCAGGTAGAAGCAGCTCAAGTGCCCACCCACGGATGGATGGATAGGCCAAACGTGGTCCCGCCCCACGACGCGATATTATTCAGCCTCAAAAAGGAAGGCTATTCTGACACCTGGTTCGACACAGATGAACCTTGAGGACATTATGCTCCGTGAAAGCAGCCAGACATAGACGACAAACAGTGTGTGACCCCACTTACGAGGAGGCCCCTACAGCAGTCAGATTCTTAGAGACAGAAGCAGGATGGTGGGGGGCATGCGCTGGGGGAGGGTGGGGAGTGAATGTTTAATGGGGACAGAGGGTCAGGTTGGGAAGATGACAGTTTTCTGGCAATGGATGGCGGTAACCGCTGCAGAGCAATGTGAATGTACCTGATGCCCCTGAGCTGTGCGCTCAGACACGGTTATGACGGCGTCACGGACTCAAAGGACATGAGTCTGAGCAAGCTCCAGGAGACGGCAAGAACAGGAGGCCTGGTGTGCTGCAGTCCGTGGGGTCGCAAAGAATCGGACACGACTGAGCGACTGAACCACAACTGCAGTTCGGGGGGTTGTAAAGAGTCAGACACGACTGAGTGCCTGAACGACAGCAGTGTGAATGTACCTGGTGCCACTGAGCCACACACTCACACACGGTTATGATGATAAATTTTATGTTACTTGCATTTTGCACTGAAAGTGAATGTCGCGCAACTGTGTCCGACTCTCTGCAACCCCATGGACTGTACAGTCCATGAAGTTCTCCAGGCTAGAATACTGGAGAATGGGTAGCCTTTCCCTTCTTCAGGGGATCCTCCCAACTCAGGGATTGAACCCAGGTCTCCCACATTGCAGGAGGATTCTTTACCAGCTGAGCCACCAGGGAAGCCCAAGAATTCTGCAGTGGGTAGCCTATGCCTTCTCCAGTGGATCTTTCTGACCCAGGAATAGAACCAGGGTCTCCTGCATTGCAGGCAGATTCTTTACCAACTGAGCTCTCAGGGAAGCCCACTTGTATTTCACCTTAAAAAAAATTACAGAAAAAAAGGGATGAAGCACTGACACACGCTACAGCATGGACGAACCTTGAAAATATTCTACTAAGTAAAGAAGGCACTCGCAGAAGCCACACACCGTAGGATTCAATTTTTCTGGGAGATGTCCAGAACAGGCAAATCCTCAGCGACAGAGAGCGGACTGGTGGCTGCAGGGGCGTGGGGCAGGGGAGGATGGAGACTGCTTCATGGGTCAGGGGGCTTCTTTTCGGGGCAACAGAAATGCTTTGGAACCAGATAAAGGTGATGTTGTTGTTTAGCTGCTAAGTCGTATCCAACTCTTTGACTCCACGGACTGTAGCCCCGCCAGGCCCCTCTGTCCATGGGATTTTCCAGGCAAGAGTACTGGAGTGGGTTGCCATTGCTAGGTTATGGAAATTTTAACTCAGTAAAAACAAACATGTGAAACCAGGTTCCACCCCTCGGCAGGCAGATGACCATTAAGACCCCCTGAGAGAGTCCGGGGAGAACCGAGGGCAGGGAGTCCGGATCTTCCCCAGCCCGGAACTTCTCAGGATGTGAGGTGGGCAGGGAACTCCAGACGGGGCCCCCGCTTGGCCGTCTGGTGAGACAGAGCGCGAGCGTGTGCCCTGCCTCCTCTGCTTCCCAGGCTGGTCCTCACTGAGCCCCTGCCCCCGCCTCGTCCAGTAAGAACTCTTAGTCTGGGTGGGGGGGACAGAGAAACTTTGCGCCTGGGGACAGTCAGAGCCAGGGAAGCTGGCGCAGCGGCGGGCACACGGGCCAGAAGTGCTGCTCGTTCCCAGCTCTTCTTGGAGTCGTGGTCCAAAACGGTGCTCCCCCTCGCCCAGCAGGACCCCAGCCATCTCCACGGCCCTCAGAGCTAAAAGGCAGGGGTGCCGGGGACCCGAGGAAGGGCTCCCTGCATTACACGAGTGTGTTTCTGCTGGAAAATCTGAGCCCCTGCCCCGTGCCACAACGCTCTCTGTAGGAACCAAACGAGCCACTTCCGAAGCACCCAGAAAGCAAACCCGCCCCTCCTACAAGGTGTGCCGGCTTTCGGGTCACAGGACAAGCCCTCCTCTGACCAAACTTTCGGCTCAGTGGCTGGAGGAGCAGGGAAGATGCAAATGAGGTGGAAGTCGGAGGGCACCCTCATGTCCCCCAGGAAGACGCTGCCACGTGGGGCCACGTCCAGGCTCCTGCGGCCCAGTACGGTCATCTTGCTACTTGTCCCTCTTTCCTCTCAAACAAGGCCAGGCTCTCCTCCTCCTCTCCCCTGGCCGCCCCACCCGTGCGCTCCAGCCCGACCGCAAGCCGCAGGTGGCCCAGAGACCACTTCTCGAGCGGGTCCTCTGGAAGATGGTGGTCTCCATCATTCCAGCCCATGTCCACAGGGGTGGGGGGGGTGGGGTGACGGGGGACACACAGAAGGAGACGAGCCAAGGACCCGAGTGCGCCATGCAGGATGGCCCAGCACCTTCCTGACACCTGCGAGCATCTTTGAGCGGAGGGGGCCTGGCAGGAGGAACCACGTCTTACCTGGAGGCATCGAAGCTGTCGTAGGAGCCAACTGTGTAGTGCCGGAAGAGTTTCTTGCTGCGGTCTGCACGAGTTTCTGCACAGAGAGGGAAGAGAGACATCATTTAGAAAGTCACGGCCCCCAAACGCTGAAACCACGAGAGGCTGGCCGGGCCCCTGCGTTTGTCTGACCTCGGACGTGTGGGACCCGCTTCTCCTAGGGAAAGATCTGGGAGAGAGATGAGGCCCTGCTCTGTGGCCTAACTTTGCAAACTGTGGGGGATGCCGATGAACGCCAAGGATGACTGCTGGAGAGTCCCGTGCTCCGGTCCCCAGTAGAGGCTGAGTCCCAGGGTCCCCAGGTGGTACAGGATGTGCTCTGCAAAGAAGACAGGGCCGTGCAGGTCGCAGTGGGAGCAGTGGCAGCCCACTCGGCACATGGAACCTGCTAGAACGGTATTCTGAAGTGACGCTGCCCAGCCGTCCAGCAAACATGAGAACCTGTGGATGACTGCTTTGGGGAAAAAAGAATCTTTATTGCTATTTTGCTGATAATTGTGTGTTCAGTCACTTAATCGTGTCCAACTCTTTGCGTCTCCATGGCCTGTAGCTCCCCCCAGGCTCCTCTGTGCAGGGGATGTCCCAGGCAAGAATACTGGAGTGGGTTGCCATTTCCTTCTTCAGGGGATCTTCCCAACCCAGGGATCAAACTCGCATCTCTTGTGTCTCCTGCATTGGCAGGTGGATCTTTACCACCGTGCCACCTGGGAAGCCCCTGATTATCGTTACTTTCTCCTAAAACAAACAAAAACCAAACAAACGTGATTAAGGTCCTAATTAAGTCCTCTGCTTACTTCTCTTACTCAGCAGATTTCGAGGTAAATTTCACGGGAAATTATAAGAATGGTGTAGTTAGACTTAATTGATAGCTCAGAGCTGGAGAGGGAAAAAACCCACAAGAGCACAAATGCAAGAAATACGGCTGCTTCTGACTTATTGTTCAGATATTTCCCCCTGCACACCCTCTTTCCCAAACCCTGGGAAAATACAGAGAAATTTTGTGGTTAGCTTCAGGAAGATGGCTGAAATCTCATGCAAACCCTTGTAACTCTGTTGTCCGTCTCTCTGACCCCACGTTTCAAAGCAAATGTAATGTTATCCAAACCCAAAAGCACATTTCCAGTGGAAATGTGAACAACTGCAAAGGCGTTGAGAAGGGTATGCCTGATAACAGTTGACTCCTTTCAGGCCCAGAGGCAGCTGATGCAGCAAAAATACATGCCTCCTTCTATTAATATAAAGTGTGGTATTGCCTTTGGGGGGCCGAGAGGACCAGGTAGCCAGCTTAGGACTACATTTCCCAGCACTCCTTGCAGCCAGGCATGGCCACGTGACCAGCTCTCACCAATGGAACTTGAGCACACGCCACTGCAGGGGGGGAGGGGAGAGGGGTGTGTGTGTGTGTGTCCCTTCCAAGCTTGGCTTCTATGGAGGCCAGGGAGCTCTCCATATCCCCTCTTGCTGCTTCTCCCAGCTCAAAGCTAGGACTCCCAGGCCTGAGAGGATGATGGGATCCTCAAGGATTCCTAGCAATGCCTGGGTCGCTGTGCGTTAGCTGTTAAAGTGGGCAGCACACTTGTCCGGCCTTGGGCTACACTCCAGGGACCTGGGTGTCAGAGCAGCTAACACTGCCTTAAAGGTTCTCTGGGACTCGGCTCCCCCGGCCTCTCTCATCACTCCACCTGAGGCTCCAGTGATGCGAAAGTTAGAATCCCCTGAAGCTGGGTAACAGCCGCATCCCCATCGTGCTCCCTGAGGCTGAGCACTGACTGGGTCCCAGGCCCTGTTCCGAGTGCTGCTCCTGTACCCACTCATCTGCCCATCATGGCCCCTGGGGAGGGGGTACGTGTGCCACTCTGCACATCCCGCCAAGTCCAGCCAAGGGTGGTCCCCTGCCTTTGGTCCATCTCATGCCACCCTTCCTATCCCCGTGTGTCCTCGCCATGGAGTGAGCCACTCGCCTCCGCTCGGCGTCTGTCTTTGCTATATCATCACTGTCTTTGGGACAGGCTGGGATGTGGGACCCCTCACTGCAGGTTTGCAACCGGACAAACGTCTCCTCGAGCGACAGGTACAGAGAAACTCAAAGGAACTAAAAACAAACACGTGTGTGTGCAGTTGGGGCAGATTCTGGACAAGATACAAAAGACCGAAAAGCCCAGCGGCCCCTTCCGAGGAACAGGGAGCAAAAGCAGGTACCACGTGTGATCTCTGCACACGGCACCACCGAAGGGGTGGGCAGACCACCTCAGTCACTCCTTTGGCCCAGCCCACCAACCCGCCCCTACCCTCATCCCATTTAAGGAACCAGCTCGCTCCCCTGGAGCGCAGCAAGGGAGCGAGTTTCTGGTCCTCTGTCCCTTGTGGGGCAGTATGAGTCCTAGTAACGCCTGGCCTGATCCTCATCTGGCCTCTTTATCCATTTCTGTTGATTTAAGAGTCCAAGAACCTGGGTCTGTAACATCTCTGTCCTCACTAACATCTATCGAGTCCCTCCCCTGGGTCACGATTTGTGCCCATCCAGGCTCCCACTTGTTGGTGACAGAAGCCTGGTGAGGGAGGTAAGACTGCTGGACCCATTTTACAGATGGGTCTACTGAGGATTGCCGAGGCCAAGGCACACGCTGGGTGAACAGCATGTCTAGGATGGGTCCTCGGCCAGCAGACGGGCTCCAGGGCCAGGCTGAGAACCAGCAGACCACACCAACGGGTCCCTGGTGAGGGCTGAGTGCTCCTTCAGTGCTTAAAGGCAGGGATCTGGCCTTAGTTCTCTCTGTATCACCCCTGGTGTCTAACTCTTGGCAGACATGTGATGTCAGAGCTGGCAGACCCAATCCCAACAGTCCACTGTAATCAGCAAATAGAAACACACTTCGCACAGTCGGAGGGACCTGGGGACACTGGTCCAGCTGGGCTGTACGTATGTCCGCTGTGCTTGGCAGCCGGGCCACACGTGCCCAGGTGCTCCCCATCCTCCTCCCTGGCATCCTGCACATGTTCACGTCTAGTTACCATTCATCAGGTCCACCTGGAGGCCAGGCCCCGTGCCCCACATGTGGGGATTAGAAGGGCTCAGAGAGGGTGGGGCTCTGCTCTCTGGAGCTCAGGATCTTGGGGGCGGGGTGGGGATGCTGGCTTGGCTGAGGGCCCCAGGAGTCAGATAACTGTGTAGCGGAGGGGGGAGCACGTGGGCCAGGCAGAGCATCTGGCCAGGCCATCCCTGTGACATCCGAGTGGGGCAACACACTCCCCAGGCCCTGGAGGATAAGCAGGATTGGAACCCATTTGTGGGGTTAAGCAATGCAGCTCAGGAAACCATTGAATGACTGTGGGGATGGGCTGCTAACTGTTGTTACAATTGCTTATTTCCTGTTGCTTAAGCCCCACGTGCAGGCTCTGTGCTGGTTGTCTAGGGAACTGCTGGGCTCTGAGAGCTGGCTCGTGCCGGCCGCTGGCTGGGGTCAGAGGTTCCAGGTCGCAGGAGCAGAGCGTGTAGTCACCGTGTGTGTGTGTGTGTGTGTGTGTGTATACATGTCCACGTGTTTACCAGAGGAAACAAAGGTTTCAGAAAGAGACCGTTTCTAGATCTGCTAGCCAGGGGTTCCCAGAGTTTGGGATTTTGTGGACCAAGAAAATTTTAGACAAAAGAGAGAAGGATGTAGACTGACACCAGATTTACCAAGTTTTTAATCTGGCCTTAAAAACAATGGGCTCCATTCTGCTCCCACAATTGTGTTACAAGAGAAAGGGCAGCTTTGGGGATAATATTATCTCTGACTGCTTTGTAAACAACTCCCACCGCATGGACATTCCCTGCCCTCTGGATTCTGGACACAGTGAGACTTCCGCTCTGAGGGACAGCAAAGGGGCCCATCACATCTTCAGCATTACTGTCACCAGTGCCGCCACCATCAGCCTCATCACAGCAGCAGCAGCATCTCTACTCTCACCACCGTCATGTTCATCAGGACCATACCACCACCATCTTCACCACCATCACCACCACCAGCCCCACGAGCATCACCCCCATCACCACCACCACCATCTTCACCACCACCACCTTCACCATCACCAGCCCCACGAGCATCACCACCATCACACCACCATCTTTACCTTCACCATCTTCACCACCACCACCTTCACCAGCCCCACGAGCATCACCATCATCACACCACCATCTTCACCACCACCACCTTCACCATCACCACCTTCACCATCACCAGCCCCACGAGCATCACCACCATCACACCACCATCTTCACCTTCACCACCACCATCGTCACCCTTACTCTGATCGTCATCGTCATCACAGCCTCATCTTCATCACCACCACCAATCACCACGTCCCTATCGTCACCATCACTATTAACATCATTCCCATCATTCCTGTCTTCACGGCAGCTCTACTAAGCTAACTTTTTTTTTCTTTTCCAGTAAATGAAGTCGTCCACCTTATTTCGTCTTCCTGCAGCAGCCAGGGCTAAGTGGATTTCTTGCCGCTGTTTTGCAGAAGCAGCAGAGTGCTGTGATGGGGGATGTGGGCTCTGGGGCTACACTGGCCTGAATTCAGAGCCCAGCTCTGCTGTTGACTGGCTGCAGGTCGCCAGGCTCTTCATTTGTAAAGTGGGGATAATAACACTTCCTACTCACAGGCAAGTGGTTGAGGAGTAGACGAATTAATTCATGGAAAATGCTGCAACAGTGCTTGGCGAGTGGGAAGCACTCTGTTATCTGGTTCCTCCTGATAGGGGTAGGGTCCTCCTCTGCTCCTCAAGGCCTCCAAGATCACACATCCTGTGAGAGCAGACCCTCAGCATTGTGCCTCTGGAGCCTGGCTGATAGTCGCCAACAGCTACTGTGTTTCCAAACATCCACACACATTCTAAGTGCTTTATATGCATGAGCTCAATACTGTTCCTGTTTCTGGTTGACAAGCGAGGAAGGTGGGGCTCAGAGAGGTTGCCTGAGCTGCCTGAGGTCACCCAAGCCACTGCAAGTCACAGTCCCGTGGGTCAGCATCTGCTTGGGTCCCTGGGAGGAGGCATCTTCACCAGCAACCCATCCATGACCCACAGAGGGGCAATGGCCTTTTTCTGAGACGTTCTGAGGTCTGGAGGCTGAGGAAGGCGATCTTGGCCATGAGGTGGGAGGACGCGGGCTGTGGGCAGCCAGTGGGCATCACAGCACGTCAAGGGGAGAACCAGCCTGTCCATGCAGCCTGCACACAGCAAGAGGCAGGGCTGAAAGCTGGGCCCAGGGACAGAGGGACACGTGGGCCTGTCGCTGAGAATCCCTGGATTTTTGCTTCTGGTGGTCATGAAAGCTACTCACTCAGGATTTCTGGCTTTATTCCCTCTGGGTGTATGCTTGGATGGATCCTCAAAACTTGTTTTGTCCAAATGAGTTTTCCCCAAACTGACTCCTGTCACTTCCTAAGATTCTCCCCGCCCCCACCCCCTTCACCCCCATACTGTTTCTTTGCCCATGGCGTGGCGACCAAAATGTCTGAGATGATGGTTGTTGTAAGAATCTGGGTCCCCATGTGTGCCCCCTGGGATGCCCCCTTTCCTGCTCAAACAGGTGGTGTGAGCAGGAAAGAACCCTTCGTGGTTTCAGGCCACTGAGATCAGAGGCATGTTTGTTACTGCAGCTTTCCCTGGATAAGCTGACTGATGCAGACAACGCATGGTCTTCTCTGTCATGCAAGTCAGTACACTCCATGTTTTTGCTCAAGCCTGGCAGAACTGGCTCTCTGGCAACCAAGAGTCCTGGCGAGGGTAGAAAGGGAGACCAGACAAAAATCAAGACAGAGGCTGAATCTGGCCCCCTGTCTGGGAGGATGCCCGTTCTTTGTAGAAGAAAGTGGAGAACCACCCAAGATGCAATAGGAGCACACTCTGCTGGACACGGAGAGAGCTCGGCAGGCATCACAGGCCTCTGTGAGTAGCGGAGAGGGCGGCCTCTCTGCTTATGAAAAGCAAGGCTGAAAAACCAACCAGCTAAGCGGGAACTACTGACTCACATTTCCTAAACGACACAGAAGCTTCTCGAAGTGAATGGTTCACAACCAGGGCCCCCTCCCGGGCCAGTTTCAGGCTCAGTGCTTCATATGGAAACGCCTAGTCCCACTCAGCTTGGAGGCCAGCAGTCACTACCACTCTCGTCTGAATGACCATCATCTTCTGAACCTCTACATAGAATGAGCTTCAGAAAAATGTATCAGATGATGCCACTTTTCTGCTTAACCATTTTCCGATGGTTTCCCAATGACATCAGAGCTGCCTCTGCCTCCCTGTGCCCCTGAGGACACAGGTCTGTCACGACGAGGCCCTGTCCGCCTCTGAGCCCTCCTCTCCTCTCTTCCCTCCTGGATCACTTCACTCCTGCTCTGTAAGCCTCCTCTTGGGCTTCCCTGGTGGCTCGGACGTAAAAGACTGCCTGCAATTCAGGAAACCTGGGTTTCGATCCCTGGGTGGGGAAGATCCCCTGGAGAAGGGAACAGGTACCCACTCCAGAATTCTTGCCTGAAGAATCCCATGGACAGAGGAGCCTGGTGCGCTACAGTTCATAGGGGTTTCAAAGAGTTGGCCACGACTGAGCAACTAACACTTTCTTTTCTCCCTTGAACCTGACGAACTGACTGGCACCCCAGGGCCTTTGCACTTGCGAGAGTCTCTCTGGGACATTCCTCCGCCCGCTCAAAGCTCACTGCACTGCTGGGTCCTCAGCTCCTACTACACAGCCTGGCACACAGTAGGTGCTCGACAGCTGTGGAGTAACAAGCCACAGGGGAAAAACCCACGTTTCTGGGCCCCTTTGTTCTTTTCCAGCGTTGGCACGGCCACCTCCCTGGCTGTGAAACTGGAACAAGTTGAGGACACCGCGCAGAAGACTGAGTTTAATTCCGATGCTAATGAGCGGAAGTGGCCACCCTGCAAACTGCGAAACTGGAGTCCTCACCTTGACCTTGGGGCGACGCCCCGCGACCTCTCCCTGCCGCCCCGGACTCTCATTTTCTCCACCATCCAGCCAGACATTTGGATGAAATGACCCCACAGCTGCTCTGCCTTCTCAGGGAGACCCATCCCCCTCCACCACCCGTGCGACGGGAGACCGAACCCCCTTGCCCGGAAGAGGGCTACAAAGTGTTTAAGCTGGTGTGCCCTGAAAGCTTGTCTCAGAATATGGCCTAGAAAAATCTACAGTGAGAGGAAAAAAAAAAACCCTAGAAATTCCATTCCCTATACCTCTTGCGACTCGTGCAAGGGAGTGACAGATTGCATGACGAGATTCAGATTGTCAGCATCTAAAACAGCCCTTCCCCTAGAGCTGCTGGGAGAAGATCCCTCCCAGCTCGGCGAGGAAGCCCGGGAAGGTCTCGTGGCCTCTGGGCCTCGAGTGTCACTGAGTATCATTGAGTTCCTGGCAAAGGAAACAAGAAGGGGAATCCTCAAAGAAACTGATTAAGACTCTGAAAGGTCAAAAAAGGACTCAAAGCGTGGCGTGGGGAGGAGGTGGGCTGTAGGGGCAAGAAATGGCCATGGGGAAAGGGTGAGAACACCACAGCAGGGCTGAGGCCGCGTGAGCGCCAGGCCCCGACCCCCACCTGGCTCCCATGTGGGGCGGTCCCCTCGCTTGTGAGTTGCCGTGGACAGGAGAGGCAGGGAGGGAAGCCTGCCTCTAGACAAGGCAATGTGAGCTTCAGTCCTAGTGAGCGGCACGGCCTGGGCAGGAAAGAGCCTCTCCAAGCCTCAGTCTTCTCATCTGTAAAATGGGGCCAGCAGCAGAATGGACCTTATGGCCTGTGGGGAGGGCCCAAGTCCCTTCCCGATGGGCTGTCGGCCACTGCTGTTCTCCAGGAAGCCGTCTTGAAAAGCATCCTTCTGCCCCTGGGATAGAGGAAGACCCCAACCACGTCTGTACTCAGAACCTCATGCCCTGACCAGAACTGCCAGCCCGGCTCATCAGAGTCCCTCCAGGAAATCTGGAGTAGGAGAGACCAGTCTCTGTCCCCTGTGTAAACAGAGGATGCCTCTGCTCGAGCACCAAGGCTGTCACTGGGCACACCTAGTCGGGGGCATGAAAGAATGGATGTTGAGGCAAGAGGCTCAGGGTAGTGGGGACACGTGTAGGCCTGGAGACGGCCGAGCTGGCTCGGCTCCCAAAAGCCCCCCACATTCTGCTTCCAGAACCCGCTTCTGGGACCCGCCGGGCCACACGTTCTGCCTCGGGGTCCAGGAGAGGCCGCTGCGTCCCTACGGGGTGGTGGGGGGAAGCTTTCCTCCTTTGACTCGGCTCACGTGGGTTTTACGTCTCTTGAGCCACAAGAGCCCTCCCTGTCTTCCAGCTCCTCTGTTGTTCTGGACAGAAACTCTGGTCACCCAGGTGGACCAAGGCAGTGTCTCCGGATTTCACCCAGGGGTCTGGACAGGCGGTGGGCCCACAGATGGTGCAGCTGGCCAGGGCAGCCGTGGACACCTGCCTCCAGGTCCTACGCTCTGTGTCGACTGTGATAACATGAGGGGTTCCTAACACCCCCGGGGGCAGCATGCCCTCAGGCACGCTCCAACCTGGCCCCAGGCAGGCGTCCCCAGGCCAGCACAACCAGAGGGAGCCCACTGGGGATGGGGAGGTCCAGACGCCGCCCCGATCCGTGAGAGAGTTGAGGCCGGCCGTGGACAGCAGACTGAGCGCAAAGACGATACGACATTTCCAGGTCACGCTGCCCAGTTCGTTCCCCCCACCTCAGTGTGCTCCCCAGGGCCTCCAGCTGTGGCCCAGCCCAGTGACACTCTGACCCCGGGCGCCTGAGACAGCAGCGCGGAGTCCAAGGGAGGGGAGCACAGAACCCAGGCGTGCCCACCTGCACGGCTGCCTCACAAGCCTGGGAGCTGACAACTGGCTGAGCTCACTCGCTGTGCAGGACCGAAACTCAGAGACGAGGGGCCTCCACTGCCTTCAGAGTCCTGTCTGGGTGTGTTCCCTGGAGTTGAGCCTCAAGCCCAGCAAAAGGGGAGTCAGACAAAGGCAGGGACAGAGAGGCACACAGATATCCACAGACAGAGACCGAGATACACAATGACACAGAGATAAATAGAGAGGGAGACAGATATACACAGAGAGTCAGAGAGAGACGGTGAGTGAGCAAGACAGAGACGAAGACGGAGAGACACCTACAGAGACAGAGAGACACACACAGGGAGAGACAGAGACAAAGAAAAACACAGAGAGACGGAGCTCCAGAGACCCAGCGAGAAGAGGAAGTGGTCTTTGAGGACCTCCAGGCCTCCCCCCTGCCCGCCTCTGTTCCAGCCCCTCCCCTGGACTCTACATCTTTTTGGCTGTTACTGTCAGCCCCTCGCCCCAAAGAGGCAGAAAGGACCGAGAGGACCCCTGCACGTGGGGGCCCCACACCCTCACCACGTGGCCCCCCGCCAGCCCACGAGGTGGCGCTTCCTGCCTGGAGTCGGCCGGCGGGGCCCCCAGCATCCCCACACCTCCCGCCCACGAGGCTCCCGCCATCTCCGGTGGGTTTTAAATCAGACACTGTTCAGGCTACACCCGGGCCTGAGCCAAGGGCAGGCTCCGAACCATAAGGAGGAAAGAAATTACCGACGGGGATGGAGACTGAAATAACTTCTCTGTTTTAAAACCGACAATGCCCATGGGCTCCATGCAGTGGAGGACCAGAGACAGGAGTGTGGGAAGAAGCCTCGGTGGGCACAGAGGCAGGTGTCGGGGGGCGGGCCGGGGTCTCAAGTTCACCATCACCTCCCACCGGGGCCAGACCCCAGGACTCACGAAAGGGGGCAACCAGTGTGAGGGGCTGGTGAGCCCGCACAGCGCAGGGGGCCAGGGAGCTCAGCACCCAGCTCTACCACCACGGTCACCGCGCTGGGCTGACAGGTGCCCACCCCACCGCTGGGCACGGAGGTCAAGACCTCACGTCCGAGGACCACTGGCTGAGGGACGCGACTTTGACCTGAAGCCACTTCTCACATTCACACCATGACAGCTTGGCTCACTCACTCAGTCACTTCATCAGCTGCAGGCCACGGACCAGCACCTTCTGGGAGGTTGATATGGGCCTCATGAGGGAGGGGAGGGAAAATAGGGACCCTGCTCCTCAAAGACAGTTGGACTGCATCCCACGTCCCCACTAAGGTTGGGGGACTAGCTCCCTGTGGCTGCTGTAACAAGTGACCACACATCTACTGGCCAGGAACAACAGAAGTCTATGACCTTACGATTCTGTAGGTCGGGATCTGCTGGGGGTCTCAGGAGCTAAGATCAAGGTGTGGGCGGGGCTCCTGCCTGTGGGGGGCTCCTGGGGTGAGCCTGTCCCTTTGCCTTTTCTGGCTTCTAGAGGCTTCCCCATTCCTCGGTTGTGACCCCTTCCTCCACCTCCCAAGCTGGCACTGTGGGTCGAACCCTCTAATCCCCATCATTCTGATTCTGGAGTCTCTCTCTCTCTCTCACAATTTAAGGAGCCCTGGGACCCAGGATCATCTCCCCTCATCTTAAAGTCAGTGGTCTAACCTTCTCTCCATCTGTGACCTTCCTTGCCCTTGACCACGTATCTGGACACAGTCACCTGTTCCAGGGATCAGGACACAGACGTCTCTGGCCATCACCTGCCCTCCATGACCACGGAGAGACCGTCCCTGCAGGACAGCACAGTGGGGCCCAACTTGCTCAGAACACTGTTTAAACCCCTCAGTGAAGGAACTCAGAATCCTGCTCTCGGGTCAAGAACTCCCCAGGAGAAAGGACAGTGCTTCTCTAGCAAGGGCATTTCTCTGTTTGCAGGTACAGGACAGAGCGCAGGTCAATGTCTGACTGCAGAGCCACAGAGAGACCCAGGTGGGCACCGACGCCTCTGACCCTCAGCCTCTCCTCTGTGTCGCTGCTGTTGTTCAGCTGCCACGTGGTGCCTGAGTCTTTGCGACCCCACGGACCGCAGCACGCCAGGCCTCCCTGTCCATCTCCATCTCCCAGAGCTTGCTCAAGCTCATGTCCATTGAGTCAGTGATGCCATCCAACCATCTCATCCTCTGTCGTCCCCTTCTCCTCCTGCCTTCAATCTTTCCCAGCATCAGGGTCTTTTCCAATGGGTCAGTTCTTCATATCAGGTGGCCAAAGTATTCGAGCTTCAGCATCAGTCCTTCCAGTGAATATTCAGAATTGATTTCCTTTAGGATGGACTGGTTTGATCTCCTTGCAGTCCAAGGGACTCTCAAGAGTCTTCTCCACAGCTTCAAAGCATCAGTTCTTCGGCGCTCAGCCTTCCTGATGGCTCAGCTCACATCTGTACATGACTATTGGAAAATCAGCTTTGATCATACGGAACTACGTTGGCAAAGTGATGTCTCTGCTTTTAATATGTAAAGGGAGATAAACGGTTTGACCTGTGCCCGAGGTCCCTTCCGTGAACAGAACCAGCCTCTGGACAAACAGCAACCCTCCCCCCGAGACCTGCAGCCCCACTTTTGCCGGGGTCAGGCGCTCTACCCTGAAGCGTCTTGGTTTCGGTGGTCCAGGCCGCCTCCACAGTGGGCTCCGGCACCAACACACACCTGAGTCACTGGTTCTCTTAACTCCCAGCTCCCTGGAGGACCGCAGGGTGCCCGTGTGTGCCGTGTGTCGTTAGCCCCGGGAAGACCGGCTCCGGGCTCATCCAGCTGGGTAAGGACTGAGTGGCAAGGGCCGTCGGAAGTTTTCAAAAACTTGCCATGAATTCACTTTTGAGTGGGCGTGTGCAGTGGGGCATGGGGAGTGCCAGCCATCACCAGTCCCGCAGGGTCCCCAAAACATGCTGGCACCACACGAGAGCTGGACCTGCAGACGCCAAAACCCAAAGGAAAGGACGGTGCTAGTCTCGAGCTCCAGGACGAATGGAGTGCGCTGCAGAGGACCGGACACAGCAGGCCTGTGTTTCTCCGCAGTCATCCCAGCCCGCTGCCCACAGTAAGACGAAGGGAACACCTGCAGGATGAGCAGCCGTCGCTTGGCTGAAGGAAGATGGGGCTGCTTGTGCGGCTGCGACTCAGGAAGCTGTCTTCCTGCCCCACGCCAGGCGCAGCTGCGAAGCCCTCACGGAACTTGGCGGTAGCTGGGCTCGGGCCCACCCGCCGAGGCCCGCCAGCACCAGATTCACCTCCTCCGCCTCGGGAGAGATGAGCCCACGCGCCGGGGAGCCAAGGGCAGGTGGGGGCTGTGCTGTGGCTCAGCCAGGATGCTCGGTGTACGGGCAGGGGGGCTTTAAAGCAGCAGGGAGGCTGGGCTTCCAGAGCAGTGCTCGAGGACGGGGTGTGGGGGGCGGTGAGGCTCCCAGGGCTGCCACTGCCGCCGTCACAGTCCTGACCTGTGCGGACATCCGTCACCCACCGTCACCATCACAGGTGACCCCCGGGGGCCGCGCACGAAGCGCAAAACACGTGAGCTCTGCTGGGGTGCTCCAGCCACCCTGCGCCCTCAGCCGTGGTACCCCACTGCGACTGTGCAGGCGAGGCTGAACAGCAGCTGGGGTTCCTACCTCGAATCCCCGTTAGGAACTGTGAGGCGGGTCGACCCCCTCTGTGCTCCCCCAGTCGGCGTCCACACATCACCGGCCCCTCCAACATCAAGACCCCTCCCTCCCTGGGGAGCACCTCCTCTTGGGTCCCACTTGAGTGCAGCCTTTCCCTGCTGATCGTGGGGAATCGCAGGGAAAGGCTGGTCGTCCCATCCACCGCCCTGCCCTGCCTGGCACGCTCTGCCCCGCGCTGAGATGGCCTTTCTCCCCACCAGCTCTCTCTGTCGGCCATTCTACACCCACTTCCCAGTTCCTTTCCCTCCAAAGGACTGGGGTGGCCAAAAACAGTCATCCCCAGGCTCCTCCCAGGGGAGGCCGTGTGACTGGGTCTCGGCCAATGAGGCAGGAGCCGGCATCTGCTGGGAGGGGCTTCCTTTCCCCAAAAGAGGTCCCCCCAGGGCACGCTCCCTTTCCCATCTGCACTGTGGAAGTCAAGCTGCACCACCCCTTCCTGGGAGGGAGTGTCGGGAGGGAGTGTCAGGACAGCAGGCAGAAGAAGCCAGGTCTGGCCCCGCCTTCCTGTCGGGTGGGACAAGGAAAGCCCTGTGCATTAGGGTAGCGGTTCCGGTTCCGAGGGACACGTCTTCTCTGGTTTAATCAATCACTGCACCATGAACCAGATGCTGTTGTTC
The DNA here is from genome assembly GCF_002263795.3 of Bos taurus. Classification (NCBI taxonomy): domain Eukaryota; kingdom Metazoa; phylum Chordata; class Mammalia; order Artiodactyla; family Bovidae; genus Bos; species Bos taurus. Next base: position 47,773,985 of record NC_037356.1, read on the forward strand.
CGGGGGCAGAAAAATCAAAGCACAGACAGGTTAGGCGACAATCCCAAGTCACACAGCTCTCGAGGGGCGGCCGGACTGGTTGTTAGGCTGCTCTCTGAATGCCTCTGCTATCGCCGCCCGCAGCTCCACGAGGCTCGGCCAGAACACCAGACATGACTGGACCGTTTTCAAGGCGCTCAGCCTGTGGGCGGCAGAGCTGGGACCCTAGCCCGGCTCAAGGGCATGGCTCACACTTGAGTCCCCTTCATCACGTCTGTACAGGACAAGCCTTCCAGATGAGTCATTCCCTGCGGGAGGTGCTTTACGATGCTGCGCTTTGAAAATCACTAGAGAATGCAGGAAACCTGGACCCCGGGCTTTCAGATTCAGGAGCCCTGTCTGAGGATGAGCGGGACCTGGCCCATTCAAGGGCAGGTGTGGGGACACCCGAGCGGATGCCTTCCACCCAGGCGCCCGGCGCTGTGACCCGAGGTCTGAGGCTCTGCTTTACCCACCTCTCTCCCCATCTTGTCGCCCTTGGGCAAGGGAGGCTGGGGCTCCACTCGGGGGAGGCCGAGTAAGCCGGGTTCCTGGCCACATTTCCCCGTCTCCACCCTCCCAAATTGTCTGGACAAATGAATAAAGCTGCTAGCTGTCAATGAGTCGCTCTCTACTCTACAGTAATTAGAAGGTTTAAAAAAAAAAAAAATCAGCCCAGGCGGCTCAGTGGAAGCATTTATACTGATCCATGGAGCCAGACAGGCAGTTTAAGTGGAAATTACAGTAAATGGAGGACTCGGAGCCTGATTGCATGTTGTTGCTAAGCTTGGCGGGAGCGCCCATGCCAAGGAGGCTGTCCTCATCTCTCTCCATCACGGGGAGCATTCAGGGGGCTGGGGGAGACCGAGCTGCCCTGGCCCAGCAGCCCGGGGCTGGCATGACTATGCGGAGGGGCAGGGTGCTTGAAAACACGCCAGGCCCTGGGAGCCTCCTGGTACCGAAGCCGGCAGCCAGGCCCTGGGGGGCAGCAGGCTTCCTTCCTCTGTCCGGCCAGGATACCTGGACTGACCCCCTCTGTGCTCCCCCATCCTCGGCCTCCACCATCAAGACCCCTCCCTCCCCGGGGAGCACCTCCTCCTGAGTTCCACTTGACTGCAGCCTTTCCCTGCCAATCACAGCGCCTGGCACAGAACCGAGGTGCAGGGGAGCCCCTACTGTGGAGCCCCTCTCCCCATGCTGATGCCGCCCCTCCCTGGAGGCAGGGTTCTCGGCCCCCTTCCCCCTGGAGGGGCCCGGAAAGGTGACGTGAGAGACCCAAGGACACACAAGGGGTGAGCAGCGAAGCTGGATTTAAACCCAGGAACCGACTGGGGGCGGAAGGATTCTTTTTAGTTCCTTAAAATCTTTTTTAGGGGCCCTGGCAGCTGAGGCTTAGGAAATAGGACACAGAGAAAAATGGGACCTGTTGAGCTCCAGGAAACCGCCCTGATCGTGTGGGCAGGTCGCTGAGACGTCCCGGCTCGGCCTCGATGTAGGCACACCTTGGACGCGGCACGGTTCAGGACTAAGGGAGTAACTGGATTCACCCTGGCAAGAACCAGGGGGTCTGGGAGGCTGAGGAGGATACAGGGTTAGGCGGCGCTAACAGATCGCACAAAGACCCACCCTGACGGTGACCTTACAAATGGCACGCACCAGCCTCTTGGGCGCGCATTCCCTGAAACCCACCAACCTGTCCCCCAAAGATGCTACAGGTCTGTGACAGATACTGAGGCTGGCAGTGGGTGAGGACCAGCAGGTGAGACCTGGGGGGGGGGGGGGGCGGGCGTTGCCAGAGCCTCAGCCGTTCATGGCTCAATGTCTCCTTGTACAACCTCAAGGGGACCCCTGGGAGGCGGTGGGGGGAGGGGTGGTCCTTCAAGGATCGCCGAGCTCCCCAGCCTGAGCCCTTGCAAGCTAGCTGTGTCCCCTGTCCTCTGCTCCTGGGAGCGAGAGGGTGCAGTTGGCAACAACCTACTGTAGAAGTTGAAGAAGGCGATGCGGGCTGAAAATACAGATGGTGTTTTCTTGTCTCAGAGGCTACCATACCGGAGAAGCACCCAGTTCACTTGATTTAAAACACACACACACACACAGAGAACTAAAAAGCACACCAGCCATGCTTTCTTTGCAGAAGGGCAAGCTGGACGAGTCGGGAGGCACACTGTCGGGGGAACACAGGAACCCTGGACACATCTATGCCTTTAAGTCACAGGGACTCACAATGCAGTCGTCCGCCCTTGGAACTTAACAACAGCGCTCACTAGGAATAGATGCTCCAGTTGGTCTTAACTCCCTGCACCTTCCCCCGCCCCCCGCCCCCATGGCAGCTTGAAAGGACTTTGGAGAATCAGGCCCCTGGGACACTAACAGTACCCAAGATGCTCAAGTCTGCTGGGGTGACTTGACGGCTACCTTGATTTTTCTCTTCTATCTTGGGAACACTAGAAAGCCGTTAGGGAAACAATAGCCTTCCCTGGTGAAACACCACCACCAGAAATACACTAATTCTCAAACACACCCAGCACAGAGCCATCGCCTCCACAGCCAGCCACCCCGACTAGCCCAGCGCCAGCCCCGGAGGGTCAAGAACAAAGACTCTCGTGCGGCCGCCCGCCGGGAGCAGGTTCGGGAGACCACACCGTACCTCCAAAATGAACTTTCTTCTTGAACCGGGAGTTCTCAGCCATCGTCTCTAACCTGGGTGTGACCATCTCACTCAGGCTGGTCCCGCTGCCGGTCTGGGTCCATGCGGAGCCCGCATCCACAGGGCCCCCTCATCTACTATTGTCTGTTAATCCAAGAGGAAAAAAGTTGCAGCCCTCCGCAGTCAGAATTGTGGAACAAAAGGGAAAAAAAAAACAGGAAGAAGAAAGATGGCTCCAAGTGTTTAATCCGCAGGGAGGTTTTCAGATTTGACTTTGGGAGACCACACGTCGGGATCGGCGGAAAATTCGGTTCTTTGACACAAGTTGTAAGCTCCAGATTGGAGCCCGCATCCTTTCACTTCCCACTGTACCGGGGATGGTTTCTTTTTTTTTTTTTTCCTAGTGCTGGTTTCCATGGCAACGCATCAGTCACTAGTCTAAATAAGTGCGGGTGAAGGACGCCTGGAAACCAGTGCAATTACGCACGCCATTAGCGGGGAGAGGAAAGTGATTCAACCCCGCGACGAGCACGGGGCCGAGGTAACACTTAGAGTCTGCTGTCGTCCTTGTCCTGAGGATTCGCTTTCTCATTTTGTCACACAGGGTTTTCTTGGTCCCAGCGGTTTCTGAGCCCTGCGTGCTGCAAGGTGGACGGCCGGGTGGAAAAGTCCATTCTGACCGCGCCACCCGGCGGAGCCAAGGTCAAAGAAAGGGACAGGACCTCAGTGAAGCGGGTCTTGGCTGAAGGCATCCCTTGGGCCTTCCACTGGTCCCTGCATCCCTGGAGGAGGGGAAGGGGTCTTCAGGTGCTTGGAGGGATTGGGGGGACGTGCATGTACTCTGCACACTCAGTATGAAGGCTGGTGGGGAGCAGGCTGCAGGCAGGGCTTGCTGTCGGGCAGGCAGCTGAGCCTGCCTCCTTCCTAGGGATGCCCTCTCACCTCATGGCTCTTGCTTGGGAAGGCTCAGTGGGGTACAGGCCAGGCTGTAGATCCTGTTTTTCCTCTGTCATCAACTTCTTCCCTTAAACAGCTGCCACGAGTTCATGGTGTGGTCCCGGACAGGACCCCTCACCTCTGAGCTGCAGGATTCCCATGGGTCTGAAGGGCTGGTGACTCTCAGTCAATGTCCTTTGGATTCTGAGAAGCAGGCCACGTGGCCAGTGGGCAAGCAGGAGCCAGGTCCCACACCCACCAGCTGCATGGCCCGGGTCCAGCCTCTTATTTGTCAGATGGGGTGATGATAATGAATTATCTAAAGCTAATTATCAATGAATTAAACCAGTTACTTATTACTTAATTTAACAATTAATACATAAATCATTAAAATGGGATGTTAGGGCTGTGAATGATTTTGTTTCAGAGTCAACGTGAAGAGCACAAACCCTCTGCTCCCTGTAGACCTGAGGCTGGACGCCGCCTGGTTTGAGGTGTAACTCGCCCTCAGAGTCCTGTCCACCCAGCCGTGTTGGAGCAGATGCCCCATGAAGACTCAGAGATAAGGACACTGGCCAGAGAAGTTAAGTGAGTGGCCTAAGGGCACCCAGCCAGCTAAAGGGGAGCCTGGAACCTCTAGGCCCAGCCCTGTACCTGCCAGGTATCCCTGTCTCCTGCCGCACACCCCCAGGGACGCAGGGCTCTCAGCTGACCGGTGGGGATGAAGACCAAGCGGGGGCTTCCTCCCTCACCCCAGCTAGGGACGTCCCCAGCTGGGTGTCCTGGAAGATATGCTGGTTCCCAATCCTGCCCCCCTGGGGCCCAGACCTAAGTGGATTCCTGCTTCTCCAGGGCCCTGTCCCTCCACTGGCATTCCGACTGGTCTCTGGGCAAAGCAGGGGGTCACAGAAACAGCCCGTGCCTGACACACTGGAGGCCCAGGGGCTGCGGCCACCACTCCCTGGGAGAGATCCCGTGGGAGGCAGCAGTGGAGACAGGAGGGTAAAAACATCGCGGCTTTCCCTCCACAGCCCAGCCCTTTCTCCGTGCTCCATGCCGCTCACACGCCCTTCAGCCCCGTGTCCCCTCCCCCAGGTGGCTCAAAGCCTCGTGTCCTGGGAGGCGCCCCGTCCCTCTCGGGGGCGAGCTGCTCATGGCTGCAACTCCCGCCAGGTTGCTGACCGATTCGGTCGGGCAAACCGGGCCCTGAGGGCAGGGCTGGCCCTTTCTCATCTGTGACCTTCCACAAATTTCTCGCCCTCTCTGAGATTCAGCTTCAGGAAAAATGGGCACGCAAGAACACGTCCTCATGTAAGGGCTACCTGAAAATCACGAGTCAGCTGGGGGCGGGGTTGGCTCCTGGTGGCAGAGGTGGGTCCGACCCGGATGCCCCTGCATCCCCAGGCCTGTGGCCCGCAGACGCCCCCGTGTATCCACTGCACATGTGAACACTCGGCAGAAACTTGAAAGCGTCACGCGGGGTCATCGCCTGTCCAACCGGCCCATCACAGAGGTGGGTGTGGCCCGTGCGTCGCACACACACACACACAGGCCCAGGACTCGAGAGATGACAGAGGATCTTCTCCACCCTATGTGGTCACAAGGGCCTCGATCTGCACCCCCGACCTGACGCCCAGGGGCTCTGGGACTTTAGGGAGGTGATGAGGGTCAGAGGGAGGTCACAAGGGTGGAGACCCCACCAAGAGACTAGCATCCTTATAAGGAGAGGCAGGGCTTCCCTGGTGGCTCAGCTGGTAAAGGATCTGTCTGCAATGCGGGAGACCTGGGCTCAATCCCTGGGTCGGGAAGATCCCCTGGAGAAGGGAATGGCTACCTACTCCAGTATTCTGGCCTGGAGCATTCCATGGACTGTATAGTCCATGGGGTCGCAGAGATGGACACGACTGAGTGACTTTTACTTTCAAGGAGAGGCCAGAGACCAGAGCTGGCTCCCTCCAGCCTGCGAGGGAGAAGGCGGCTGCCTACAAACCGGGAAAGGAGCCCTCTCCAGGGGCTCACCTGGTGCCTTGACCTTGGGCTTCGGCCTCCGGCACTGTGAGGAGTAAATGTCTACGGTGTGAGCCCCGGTCAGCGTGGCCCCAGCAGATGAGAGAAGCGTGTTCCTGCATCCGGGAGGCGGGGATGGACAAGGCGCTGACTTGGGGGATGGAGAGGGGGCCCAGGGGGTGGGCCCACAGCACCAGGCGCTCGCTCACTGCACCATGAAGAGAGCGGCAGACCCGCACCCATCACACCCACGGAGCTTCCTGGGCGGGAGACTGAGGACACCGAGACACGTTCACGTCTCTCAGCCGATCACCTGCCTCTGATGACTTAGAACCCGGCAGGGCAGCCATGCGTTCTTGAGGCTCAGGTGCGTGCGTGTGTGCATACACATTCACACTCACGCACGCACACACGCACCGTGGGGAGGACAGAACACAGGCGGGGGATTTGGAATTCGTCTACTTGCCAAGGAGACCTAAAACTCAAAGCTCCTTTCCAGAAGCCAAAGGAGCTCAGTGCACGCTCCTGGGACGTCAGGGCCCCTCTTCCAGGCAGGACTGAGATCAACGCGTCCCTGGACCCTGCCTGGCATCTCCCTGGCTCCAGTTACTGCCCAGGACATCGAGATGTCTCTTCTTGTCGTGTGCAGACCCGGTCTCCCAGGCAGGTTCTGTGTTCATTCCCGGGGGGGCCCAGCCTCCTTCTCAAGTCCCATTCACGGGTGTCACAGAGAACAGTTGCGTGTGTCGGGGCGTGTGGGGTTTTCCTGGAGTGTGAGCAGCTCACAGGCACTCACAGCATTCCCCATCTCTGACACTTCGTCCCTGGCATCTGGCACAGGCTCGGTTCTCAACGAGTTATATGCTGTCCCTTGGGCTTAATATACAAACCAAAGTCATAAGTAGGAGCCACAGATCCAAATGCCTCCAGGCAGGCCATGCGTCAAGGAGCAGGTGTCAGACAGCAGGGAGTGGTGGGGTCTGAGGTCGACAGAATCTCAACGATGAGCAGATCCTAACTTCCAGGGAAGCGCTGTTTTGCAGGACCCCTGGCAGTGCTCTCACGGCAGGCAGTCCTGTGTCTAGGGGCAGTCTGGAGGTCCATGGTCCCAGTGCTGGAAGGTACTATGAGCAAGTGCTGGCAGGGCCGGGTGTGGTCAGTCCTTAGCTACCTCCAGGTGAATGGAAGACCTTCTCATAACTCTCCGAGCTCAGATCCTACACTCTTGTCACACGACTCACACAGAAACACAATGGACTCTCCGGAAATGCCAGTGCCTTCAGCATCAAGAGAAGAATATCCTTCGTTCATCTGGAGCTTTTCGATGATGCTTATCGAGTCTCTACACCACATCCCTGGTGGCAAGGACCCTCAGGGGGTGTGAGCGTTTCAGGCGACATATCTGGGCTGATGATGGCACCTCCCTGAGCGGGAGCATCCGTCTAACTACTGTCTTCCGGTCAGGCGGCCCCCGAGGCTGCGCACTCTGAAATAACCCTGGACGGTCACAGCCTGTTTCACACTCCCTGCCACCCCAGGGGTGAGGAGTGCCCCACCCCCGGTGCCCAGCCTCCTCCCACCCTCTGCACCCTATGGGGAGTGACTGTGGACACTGCATTTCCCAGATGCCTTGGCCGGGGCAGCAGCCAGGTTCTGGAGATGAGACCCCTGTGCAGGGCGGCAGGGCAGTGCCGCTGCTTTGCATATCCCTGGTGGGAGGGTCCCACACACCCACAGGAACGCCTCTTGGGTCTTCCTGCTGCCCTAACTCAGGGGCAGCGCTGGCTTCTGGCGGTGACCTGTCTCTGGGTGGCATCACTTGCCCCCTTCTCTTCCTCTCGCCCTTCCTACAGTCTTGTCACATAAACACACTGGATTCTCCAGCAATACTTTTGAAATCAATCTCCTGCATTCCAGGGACTTCCCTACTGGGCCAGCGGCTGAGACTCTGCCTTCCAATGCAGGGGGGGTGTGGGTTGCATCTCTGGTCTTGTGGCCAATAAACCAAAACATAAAGCAGAAGCAATATTGTAACAAATTCAATAAAGACTTTAAAAATTGTCCACATCAAAATAAAAATCTTTTAAAAAAATTTCCTGTATTCCACCCTCTCTGTCTGAAGCACCTGCTGAGGTGTGTGTTTGCTCCTAACTGGGCATTGGCTGATAAAGGGTGTGATGTGAATTTTTTGGAATGAGGTGTATTATGGGTTTTTAATGTAAGAATTTCATTGAAAGAGAAAGGGATCCTCGCACATAATTGCTTTTAAAAATGGGTGCATCATGCTTCTCAGAGCTGGGGGCTCTCAGACCTGCAGCGAGAGATGGTCTCCTAAAGAATTGAGAGGAACCGAGCTGGAAATAGGAGTCAGAACCTCACCTCCCACCCTGCCGTACCTCAAAGGCTCACGGAGCTTTTACCTGGAGAGCTTTTCAAAGAATCTCTCAGCTCAAAAGCAGGACCAATGACAGGAGCAGTGGAAGCAGGGTACATTGGGCTCTGGAAGACTCGAAGCCTCCTACGCACAGGTTTGGAATAACCAAAGCTTCCCGAGGGGCACCAGGCAGAGAGACGCCTTGCCACTGATGTGAGAGAGCCCTGGCTCATACTCTTCTGCTGGGTCCCTACTTTCCTTCTCGAGACAGGATGCTCTACCAAGTACCATCAGACCCCGCTGGGGGTTGACAAATATGCTGACTGTCTCTGTGGCAGGTAGGCCGTTAAGCAGCCCTGAGGATCCCACCTCCCAGTGAGATTCCCATCCCGTGAGTGTGGGACCTGCGATGTGCCTCTGACCAGCAGAACATGGCAAAGGGAACAGGCTGCATCTGAGCACATGCCTGTCAGTGAGGAGACTGCTGCACTTTTCTCGCTGGAGCCTCTCTCTTGCCCGTGGGATGGAGCAGGTGACCGTCCTGGGGAATGCCACCTGGGAGGAGCAGGGGGTGGCCTCTGTCTGTAGAGAGGGGCTTGGAGCCTCCAGCCAGCAAGAAACGGAGGCATTCAGCCTTACAAACCCAGGAGATTCAGTTCTGCTGACAACCCAAGATGGCTGGAAGCCCCTCCCCAGGCTAGTTTCTGGACAAGGATACAGCCTGGCCACCCGGCTAAGTGAAGCCCAGGAGAGGAGCCAGAAGCCAGACTAAGTCTTGGTTCAGAGAACCCACGTGCTCGGCATTTGGGAACGGCGATCTCTCAAGGTCTAAGGAGCCGATCAGGTGGCCAGCACCAGTTAGGAGTGGGTGGCTTGTGCATTTATGTCCACGTACCCCCACGGGGGAGCAGTTCAGAGAGGATGAATTAAGAGACAGAAACAAAAAGTCTCCATGATCATTAAAACCAGACTCATGAAGAAATTCAGTCTGAAGGCAAGAAAACCAACACTTGCTGAGTGCCAGCTGTTATCACTGAACCAAACTCGAATCTGCTCGACCACGCAAAACAAAGCCGACCTACTGACAGCGGGTTGTGCTGAAGGAAAGGGCAGCGTTTATTGCAGGCGCCCAGCAAGGAGAATGGGCAGCTCGAGCTCAGAGGACCCGAACCCCCTGCTGGCTTTTGGGGAACAGTTTTAAAGACAAGGTGAGGGAGAGGATTCCGGGCGCACAGTCAGCTCGTATTCAATTTTCTGACTGGTTGATGGTGACGTAACAGTGGAGAGTCAGGAATCTTAGTCGCCAACCTTCTGGTTCCAACTGGTCTGGGGTCTACATGCTGGCGGATAGCAGTTTCCATCTGGTGGGAGTCTGGTTTCTGCAAAAACAACTGAGGGATGTGCATCAGACATGGGTTTCCAGGTCCTTCAGGAAGGAACTATAGGTCCTGCAGCTCGGCTATTTGGCTGATCTAGCGTTTAAATTGTTACGAGCTCTCCCGCCGGACTGCTGTTCTTTGTCTCTGCGTGGTCTCTCTCCTCTGATCATTAACCCTTGGGCCAGACTTTCTGAAATTCAGGGAAGGTTCAGGAGACTGAAGGTTTTATTTAAGCGAGAGGTGAGGAACAAGCTGGGGTTGGTTACTGAGAAAAGCTGGTCTGGTGATTGATCGGCTTCACCATGTGTCGCGAGCTTTCATAGGGTAAGAAAGTGAAAGAAAATATTTTGATTTTGGAAGATGGTGCTTTAAAGTGAGATTCTTTGGGGGAGAAAAATCCTGAATCTCATTTGAAGACTGTCATTAGCCTCAATAACACAGGCAAAAATGAGTGTTGCAGGGTGTACTAAGGGGAGTGGTTTTTTTTTAAACTGTGGAATTTCAGTGAGTAAATGCTTTCCTACAAAATTCATAAATGCCACTTACACCCCAAACCAGCAACATTTAACTTATCTGCAGCTGGTCCTGTGCCATATTTAACGTGAATCATATTGCAACATTTGGAGACTATTAAACGCGGAGTCCGCAGGAGGAGTTTCGTCAGATATCAGGGTAACACGAGAGAGAGCTGAGTGCTTGCCAGCGAGCAGTGGCCCGGAATGACATCCCTCCAAGGCCTTCGCCAGATGCATCATCTACGCTGCCACCAGCTGGCTAGAGCTTCGAGCTACTGGGGTCAGAGTGAGGGCCTGATGCCTGAAAAGGCTCATTACACGCTGAATCACTCAGACCTGTGGGCACGTTCACACCACCTCACCCCGATGCAGGCTACTGTCCCACGAGGGCAAGACGTGTCAGAATCCGCTTAAACATCTCAGTACCAATAACAACAGGGAGTGCAGTCTGTTACTGAGGTTCACTTCCTGCTAGTACATGGCAGGCACCCTCTGTACTGAATTCCCCATCTTCACGGATTCTCTCATCATCCTTTGCAGACAACTGAAGTGAATGGAAAGACACACAGGAAGAGCAGGGATGCAGGGAAGATGCAGGGCCCTCCTGAGCTGTGGCATCCATGCTCAGCTTCACCCAAGGCGGGCTCATTCTTACAACTAATCCCATCTGACAGTCAAGGTGGCCACCTCCAAGGGCCGCAGGCCCATGTGAGTGGGTGTGAAGGTGCCTGGCAGTTGCAGGGCTGAGACCCAACTCAGACATGCTGGTCTCAGCTGCATGTGTTTTTACCCAGGCTCGTATGAGCTCGTTGGAGCTGTACTTCTTTCAAGTTCATGGGGGACTTTTAAATCTCCTTCCAAGCCTGCTGTGATTGGTGAAATCCTAGCTTCTAACGCACAGAGCAAGTGGAGGCGGAAGCCCACTTAGCTCCCGCTGACATCCTGAGGGGACCTGGGCTTCCTGGGGCCCGTGTGGAAGCTGGGGGTGAGGGCTCTTGGCTGTCTCAGAGGCTGGGAGAGCAGAGGTCCAGCTACCAGACCGGAGGCCCAGATCCCTGTGGTCAGCCACATCCACCGGCCAGAGCTTTGTGGAGCCCCGTGTGGCTAGGCTTCAGGCAGGGGTTGGAGACGCAGGGTCTTGGCCATGAAGCAGCTGCCATCTGGCTAGGAAGGCAGATAAAATCAGACTCTTCTGGGATCAGAGATTGAACAGAGGTATGAACAAAGCCAACGGGAACCAACAGGCAGGAGCGAGAGTCTCTGTCTGTGAGGCTCACGGGAGGTTTTCAGGGAAGAAGAGATGAAGATCACCCTGGAAGGCAGGTGGCGGTCGGCTGTGGTAGATTGTTCACAAAAGTAGCTGCAATTATTCCCTCCCTGTACCCACACCCATTTGCAATGTGACTTTGAACTCCTGCCACGAGAGTCAAGGTTTATTTTCCCAGACCCTGAGTCCCGGCTGGCTCCAGGACCTTGATCAACAGAAGACAGTGTTGGTGACACTACCAGTTCTGAGTCCAGATTTCCAGAGGCTGTGCCTTTTCTGCCTGTCTCAAATGCTGCCCAGCGGCCAGGGCGAGAAGCTCAGGCTGGACCACCAGACCACGAGACCAGCGCCCCAGCGTGCCTGCCAGCGTGCTTGCTGTTTGCCAACTGCCAGTACAGACACGAGACACGTCTAGTGATGACAGCAGAGGCTCTCAGCAGAGCCCAGCCCAACTTGCTGACTCACAGAGTCACGAGATAAGTGGTTACTGTTTCAAGCCACTAAGTTTGGGGCAGCTTCTTATGCAGCAGCTGCTGACTGCTACATTAGTTACCTGACTTTTCACTCCATCACCTGGAGGTGGTTTCACCGCCTCACTGGGGATGACAAGTCGCGCCCCTTTCAGGGAGCCGTTTTAAGCACAATGCAGATTTTAAAGTGCGAGGCAACCAAGCGGAGAAGCTTTAGCATTAGAAGGACAGTCTGGAAAGTTTCCTGGTGGTGCAGTGGTTAGGACTCTGCACTCTTACCGATGAAGGCCTGGGTTCAATTCCTGATCAGGGAACTAAGATTCCACAAACTGCGTTGCGTAGACAAAAAAAAAATAAAGAAGGACCGGCCTGGAAAACGCAGGGTGGGTGGTTGGCTACGCTTTATGTACACACTGCCACATTCTCTGTCTTTTTCCAGAGAATGGCAGAGCCACCTGCGGGGCCCGCTGTGGGGATGCTGAGTCTTTGCTGACTTCTGGGGAGTTTCCAATGCTTTCTGGTTGCTAAGGTGGCGGGTTATGTGTTTTATGATGGAGGAGGCACCGAGGCAGAGCAGTGTGCACCCTGGGAGCTGGAGTCGTGGAGAAGGTGTTAGATTCTGGCTCTGTAGGCAGAATCAGAGCTGCTTCATAATTTATGTCCTTGGGCAAGAGCGTTCCCCTTGCTAAGCTGTTTCCTCGCTTGTAAAATGCATGCCACTATCCTAGCTCTGCACCCCACATAGGACAGGTATAATAAGATGAGAAAACCCAGGTCAACACGCAGGACCACTCTGAGTTACAACCACCCATACGTGACCTCCTGAGGTCCTAAGAAGCCCAGCCGGGCCTGCAGACATTCATTCAGCTAGAAGCCAGGCAGAAGCAGGCATCTTTTCCACCACACCGTCCCCTGCAGGCTGTGGGCTGGTCTCCACTTCTGTGCGTGAACAGTGATGTGAACGAAAGGAAACCTACAGAGCAACGGGGTGATGCTCTTCTTGTGGGGGAAGCAGGCAGAGAGGTTTTCTGACCATTTTGTTGGCTGACATTTTTCAAGAGTTATTTATTTCAGGGCTTGATGAAGGCTCTCGCTGTTTCCTGTTCTGTGCTGCAAATGCATTAAATAAAAAGAACAGGGGACAACTCGAGCACTCCACATCAGGGCAAGAACGGGCAGGTGCGGGCGGAGCCCACACCTCCCTCCCAGCTCACTGTTTACTATTGCCATAGAGACAGAGCTGGGAGGAGAGAGGGCAGTGCCTGGTAACCAAGGCGGGGAACGATGCTCTTGGCTCGGTGCCCAGCCAGTGCCCAGGCCACTCCATCTGCTTGCTGAGGGCACTGGAGAGCTGAACGCCTCTACAAACGCAGATGGGACTTGGCGGGATGCTCAGAGCATCACACACCCTTCCCCTGGGATGAGTGAGAAGGGGACCGATCCATCCTCAGCCAGCGCGCCGGTCCGAGGCACGGCGTCGATGAAGCAATCACACAAAATTCATCTGGTAGAACGCGGCCCCTCCCGACTGCCAATTAACTCAAGACAAACTGGCAGCCTGCCCCTGGCCTGTTCACCACACAGACTCGGACAAGTTGTCAGCAAAAGTAGAGTCAATGCCCAGGGCTCCAGAGAACCCAGCATGAAAACCAGGACTCCAGGTCGCCCGGGCAAAACAGGGCTGGGCTTGTTAGCTTGATGGGCAGAGAAAATGAATTTCTACCCGATTGACACAGCTGTCTGCAAACACATAAGACAGGAGCAAATGAGCACTTGGGTAATGCAGCTGCTCTGTGGCCCTTGTTAAGCAAAAACAAGTTCCAAGAGAAGACTCTAGAGAGCTCCTTGGACTGCAAGGAGATCCAACCAGTCCATCCTAAAGGAAATCAGTCCTGAATATTCACTGGAAGGACTGATACTGAAACTCCAAGGCTTTGGCCACTTGATGTGAAGAACCGACTCACTGGAAAAGACCCTGATGCTGGGAAAGATTGAAGGTGGGAGGAGAAGGGGACGACCGAGGATGAGATGGTCGGATGGCATCACTGACACGAAGGACATGAGTCTGGGTAAACTCCAGGAGTTGGTGATGGACAGGGAAGCCTGGTGTGCTGCAGTCCATGGGGTCGCAAAGAGTTGGACATGACTCAGCGACTGAACTGAACTGAACAAAACACTTCCAGTTACACTGACACGCCACCCCATGCACACTCTCTGATGGAACACGATGCTCTCGGAGGGAGGCAGTGCCCTCCAGACGCATAGCTGCGTTGGCATAACAGGTGCAGAGCAAGTAAACACAGAGGCAGGAAGCCAACTGGTATTGCCAGGGGCTGGAGGCAAGGGCGATGGGAGAGACTGCTAACGGGTCTAGGCTCTCTTCTGGGGTGGTGAGAATGCTCTGAACTGGACGGCGTGATGGTGGTGCAGGCTTGTAAACGCACCAACTACCGTGAACTGTGTACTTGCAAAGAGTGGCGCCAGTGGTGAAGAAGTCGCTGGCCGACGCAGGAGACGTAAGAGACGCCAGTTTGAGCCCTGGGTTGGGAAGATCCCCTGGAGGAGGAAATGGCAACCCACTCCAGTTTTCTTACCTGGAGAACCCCGTGGACAGAGGAACCTGGCGGGCTACCTGTCCATGGGGTCACAAAGAGTCAGACATTACTGAAGTGACTTGGCACACATGCATTCAAAGCACAGTTATTACGGTATTTGAAGGACATCTCAATAACTGTCACAGAAAAGTAACAGAGGGCCTTTCCTGGGGGTCTGGTGGTTAAGATTCCAAGCTCCCAATGCAGGGGGCCTGGGTTCGATCCCTGGTCGGGGAACTAGATCCCACATGCTACAGCTAAGACCCAGTGAGGTGAAGTGAAGTCGCTCGGTTGTGTCCGACTCTTTGCAACCCCGTGGATTGCAGCCTAAGCGGCTCCTCTGTCCATGGGATTTTGCAGGCGAGAATACTAGAGTGGGTTGCCATTTCCTTCTCCAGATCTTCCCGACCCGGGGATCAAACCCGGGTTTCCCGCACTGTAGGCAGACGCTTTACTGTCTGAGCCAATACAGCCAAATAAATGAAAAAAAAATTTTTAAAGGAATCGATCACATGGGTGCCTCTGCCCTGGGCCTCAGTTCCGGTCCTGCTCTGCCATGGATGGCTCTGAGGCTTCGGGCGAGCAGGTCAGCCTCCCCACGCCCTGCTTTCCTCATCTGGGATGGTGCCCACCCCGTGCAGAGGGGAGGGGCCTGAAAAGGGCGAGCGGGGACGCCACCCGAGCTTGCCCACTCCTGGCACTCGCCATCAATGCCGCTCGCAGCCTTGAAATCGAGAAGGGCCTTCCTGTCGTGGGACCCCACACAACTGCACACGCTCCGCCTGCCTCTTGTCTGTAGAGAAACTTCAGCCAAAGAATAAATGTTACCAGAGAAGTGAGAAAATACGGAAGCAAAGGGAAAGTGGCCAAACAGGACAACAGAATAACAGTTCAGCCATTAAAGTTAAGGACTTTGAGTTTCTTCTCAAGGGCTACGGGTACTATTCTGAGCCGTCTTGTAGACACTGGAACCCCCAGCAGGTGGAACGAGTTACCTACGTGACGATCAGACTGTAGCCATGACAAGAGCTGCCACAGTTCTGAGAACTGGCCTCCAGGAAATGGGAACAAACCAACCCTGGAACTGAAGACTAACTGTACCTAAAGCAATCAGTGATGCCGGTCAGACCGCTCATGGCAAGTTCACGACGACTGCCGGGCTGACTGTGCTCCTTCCACACGTAGCCCCGCCCCTCTGCCTGTGCACCCCTGAAACTCTCCCTTTACAAGCTCTGGCCCCAGCTGGCACTGGGGAGTCGGCTTTCTGCTAAGTCCACCTGCTCCCCAGGTTGTTGGCCTCCTGAATAATGCAGGCTTTACTTTCCACCAACAC
This sequence comes from Bos taurus, assembly GCF_002263795.3. NCBI lineage: Eukaryota > Metazoa > Chordata > Mammalia > Artiodactyla > Bovidae > Bos > Bos taurus. Next base: position 47,789,525 of record NC_037356.1, read on the forward strand.
ATCGTTTCCTGCTCAAACCCTTGAATGGCCCTGTGCGTCAGAACACACCCCACAGTCCTCACTGCAGTCCACAGGCTTCCTGAGCCCGCCTCTCAGTGGAATCCCCCTCCCACCACGCTGCAGTCACGACACCCTCCTTGCTGGTCCTGAAACACAAGCCTGTTCCTGCCCCAGGCCCTCTGCACCTGCCGTTCCTGCCTGGAATACCCTTACCCTGCGTCTGCACAGCTCACCCCTCATCTCCTCCAGGTTGAACACCCCACCTCCACGCGGCCATCAGTGGCCTTGCTGCACACGGCCTGCCTCTCTGTTCCCCAACACTGCCCCCCACCACGACAGCGGCGGGCCGCCTCCCTGCCTGCTGCCGGAACCCCGTGTCTGGAACTGTGTCTGGCACACACAGGCTGCAAGAGTGCATCTTTGCTGAATGAATGAGTCTGAGCGTCTCTGCGTGTCAGATGCTGGGGATGGAGAGATGACTAAGCTGAGACGAGGCACGGGCTGGGGGAGGGTGGGGAAGACAGACACGGAACAGATCATCACAACAGAGTGGGGTGGGCTGTGGCAGGGAGATGGGTCGTGCTCTACAGGGCAAAGGAGAGCACGGACTCTCCCAGCTGGGTCTTGCAGGATGAGCAGGAGTTTGGCAGACAGACAAGTGAGCGACGGGCATCTCGGGCAGAAGCAACGGCATAAGCAGAGACAGAGGGGGGCAAAGCGGGGCACATCTTCACGAGGCAAGGAGTCGAGGGGCTGGAACGATGGTAACAATCCTTCTCAGCAATGACTGCCTGCCCTGGATCGCCTTGTCTGGGCTCGCTCCAGCCCTGCGTGGTGGTATAATGACCATCTTCATTTTCGACGGGGACACTGAGACTTTGAGGGGATCTGTCTCTTTCCGGAAGCTACGCAACCACTGGAGGCCTATGGGACTGGAGCCCGACCTGAGCTCCTGGCCACGCTGGGGTCTGCAGGCGAGGCCGCCTGCTTCGTCACCAACGTTCTGCTGGGACAGCAACCCCCGCTCGCCATGTACTGTGTGTGTGGCTGCTTCTGTGCTACAGTGCAAGGGGGTAATTGCCCCAGAGAATCCCCAGCCCGCAAAGACAGACGTTTGCTCACTGGCCCTTCAAGGCAGATTTCAGGGAGCCCTGGCCCAGGGGATGGAGATGAGCTTGGACAGGCAGGTTGGAGGTAGGTGGGGCCCCTGGAGTTGGGGGGTCCTGGCAGGTGGGTAGGGCTGAGGGGGGGTGCAGAGTGGGGGTCAGGGCAGGGCTCAAGGCATGACGGAGGACAAACCCAGGCTCTGAGACGTGGGGAGATGACTCTCCGACACTTGGTACCCTGGCGCCTTTCTGGGCCTGGTGCGTGCCAGGCTAAAGGAATGGAAATGCAGAGCAGGGCTGGGTCCCGGCCACGGACGCGCTCACAGCATGGGGCAGAGGTGCAAAGGGAGGAGAGAGGGGAGAACCACCAGCACTGAGAGATGGCCATTAGCCAGGGAGGTGGGACAAGGCGGGGTGCGGCCAGGCAGAGGCACGGGGCTGGCCCCAGCAGCGCAGCCTGGACAGAGCCCGGGCTGGGAGCCCCCGGACGGAGCCCGGGCTGGGTGCCCCCCGATGGAGCCCGGGCTGGGAGCCCCCGGACGGAGCCCGGGCTGGGTGCCCCAGGACGGAGCCCGGGCTGGGAGCCCCCGGACGGAGCCCGGGCTGGGTGCCCCCGGATGGAGCCCGGGCTGGGAGCCCCTGGACGGAGCCCAGGCTGGGTGCCCCCCGATGGAGCCCGGGCTGGGAGTAAATGTGTTGGAGCTGCTTTACTTGGGAATGTCTTGGCCTGATGCTTCTGAGCAGGTTTTGACGAACCAGAATAATTAAAATCTGAGAGATGTTAAAGGAATGTGTGCGAAGGTCATACTTTAAAAAAGCGTATCTAGAAGCCCATATCGTGATGGGTGACAGGACAGCCTGAGTCTCCTGGCCGGCACAGCCACGTCCATGGTTAGGTTGGTGAGACACAGTTGGGCTCCGCCAACCTGGAGCAGGACCCTGGGGCGGCAAGCACACGGAGTCCTTCAGCTGTGTCCCTGCTGAGAGTCTACAGGGCCAGGGCCCAGGGGCGTGCGGACACAACAGGTGTTCCTGGGTGTGGCAAGGAGGGCCAGCATCGACCCGCCCGTCAGGAGAGGTCGTGGGACAGTGGCCTGTACCCCAGGGGCCGAGGACACAGCCACACAGGGGACAGGAGGGCTGCTGGCCCTGGGGCCTGCCCAGTGACCGCTCGGGAGAGCAGGGCCCTAGGGGAGGCGGCCCGGCTGAGAACAGAGCACGCGCCGTGTGGCTGGGAACGGCAGGGTATTTTAAGCAGCACACGGGGGAAATCTGCGTTACCCTGGAGATGGGGTGGATGCAGGGCTCAGCGGCCGCAGAGCGTCTGTGCTCAGAGAGAGGCCTGTACCAAGTCTGGGCTGGAGCAGCCAATGGGAGGGATCCAACATGGGGGTCAGCGTGGGGAGGTGAAGGTGGCTACGGCTTCCCAGGGTGGGCAGCTTTATGGGCCCTTGCTCTGGGGGCCCCTGCTCCAAGATGGAACCTACCACCCCAGGGGATCCTGGGGTCCCTGAGCCAGCCCCTGCCCAGCACAACTGGAGAGTGTGTGGAGGGAGTGATGGGTGTGTGTAATCCTTTCACCTCCCTTGTCCTGGACATATACTCCTTATGACATGACCTCAGACTACTCTGCTGCTTGCCGGGTTCTCCTGATGCAGGCCATTCACCTTCCTCCACAGCACTACAGGGCAGTCTTCATTAAATGGTACATCCTCATCAGAGGCCCCCTGGGGCCCAGGCCAGATGGACCCGTGCTGGCCCACATCTGAGGCTCTTGGGTGAGGATGCAGCTGACCCTGGAGGCAGAGGACTGGCACAGGTCCCTGGCCAGGATAGGTGGGTGCTCAGCTGGTGACTGCAGGCAGATTTGAAAGCTCATGTCTCTACCTGTGAACGGTCACTGAGAGCTTCTCCAGAAAGGAGGAAGGTACTGCTGGGCAGCATGACCATTTCTGTAAAAGAAGTCTGCGGCTGTGATAAGTCATGGGTCTTGAGCTGGGCTCATCCTGGGTGAGCCGGGGGGGCCTTAAACCTGATGACAAATGTCCTCGTAAAGGGACAGAAGAGGAAAGACAGAGAGGCGGAGGCTGTGTGGAGATGGAGGCAGAGGCTGCAGGGACGCGGGCACAGCCCAGATCACCCGGGCCCCCAGGAGCTGGGAGGGGCAGGAAGGGTGCTCCCTCGGAGCCTGGGAGGCAGTGCGGCCCTGGGACCCCTTGATCTCAGAATTCCAGCCTCCAGACTGTGGGAGAATTGATTTCTCTGCCCGGAGTGTGGTCATCTGTCATGGCGCCCCAGGACACTGATGCAGTGGGCTTGTGGGTGCCCGGCACAGTCGAGGCACTTGACAGGCAGGGCTTGCTGGGCATGCCCACCACTGAGCCCATTCTCTTGACTGAGACCCCCAGGGTTCTGGTGCCAAGGACATGCCTCCAGGAAGAAGGGGACCTGAAGTGAGTTGCTTGGCACTGGGCCACACGTGGGACCCTGTGCACAGAGCTCCAGAGGTGGGAGCGGGCTCTGGTGCCCACCCAGGCAGAGGGCCCCAGGAGCAGCTGCCAGCCTGGGCGTCCCAGGGTGAGCCTCACAGAGGGGCGGCCTGGGCGGCTGCTTTACACCACCCTGCCCTCGCTCAAACCTCAGCAACTCCAGCTACAGACACGGCCACTCGGCATGATGCCCAGCTCTGCCCTCCCCTCCCACCTGGTGCCCCCACGGGGCTCTTCATGCTGCTCTGCTCTCGTTTCTGAAATAACAAGGCTGCATCTTTGGGAACAGTGGTCGGGCCATGGACCCACGACATGCACTGTCTTCCTGAGTCCACAGCCTCACTGAGCTTTTCCTGTTCATCCTTGACACATGCCCGCCTCACTTTTCCTGTTCATCCCTGACACATGCCTGCCTCACTTTTCCTGTTCATCCTGACACATGCCCGCCCCACCCTGACCCCGAAACCTTGTCAGTGATCTGTGGACTGGATGCTGCTGTCCCCACAATTCCTATACTAAATACACCCCAATGCCATGGTATTTGGATTAGGGTTGGATGAGGTCATGAGGGTGGGGCCCCCAGGATGGGGTCAGTGCCCTTGTAAGAGGAGGAGGAAGACTAGAGCTCGGGCTTTCTCTCTCTGCCACACGAGCACATGGTGACACTCAGCTGCTCACTGTCCCCGCCCCAGCCAGAAACGCGCCAGCTCTGCCCCCCTTCAGCACCCACTGGGGTCTGCACTGCAAGCTCCACTGGAAGCCCACCTGCACCTCACAGCAGCCCTGTGAGAAAGGTCTGACAGTACCCCCAGTTCTCAGATGGGAAAACCGACGTGTGCGGCCTCATGAGGGTTGGTGGTGAAGATGAGTAGACAGTCGGTCTCAGGCCAGGCAATGACCTGTGAACACCACGGACTCTCAACACCGACTTCCCCGTGATGACAACAGTGTGTCTGAGGGCAGCTGAACTTAAGGGCTCCCCAGAAAGTGACCTGGAAGGACCAGGGTCTCTGAAATAGTGGCTTATAAATCTCCTTCTCAGGATTCCCCTCATGCTCCAGTGGTTGAGAATCCGCCCACCAACGCAGGGGAGACAGGCTTGATCCCTGGTCCAGGAGGACTCCATACGCTGAGGAGCCACTAAGCGTGAGAGCCACAGCTACTGAAGCCGATGCTCTAGAGTCCACGCTTAGCAACGAGAGGAGGCTCTGCAGGAGAAGCCTGCGGGCTGCAACCAAGAGTAGCCCCTGCTCGCTGCGACCAGAGAAAGCCCACGCAGCAACGAAGACCCAGCACGGCCGAAAGTAAAATAAATAAAAACTTTAAAAAAACCCTCCCTTTCCTTGGCATCTTGGGGACAGAGCAAACTTGTAATGGACACTTTTCTCCCAGATCACAGCTCCAGAGCACAGGGCGGGGCCTTGGAGGGGGGGATGGGTGGAGCAGAGCAGAGTGCCAGGGGTGCCCCTGGTAACACAGCTCCTGGCACCTGCGGATCAGAGGAGGCTCCAGGCACCCTTGGCATGGGGAGGACCCTTGGCAAGCGTTTTGGAGGTGGGCACCTGTCCTTTCTGGGGTCCTCCCCGAGGTGGTCACCCACCCTCTCGAGTCCTCTTCTCTCTGACAAAGATGCTCTTTCAGCTGGTCTGGGTGGGGAAGAGGTTGGGCAGCCAATACAGGGCATGTCCCAATTCCAAGGAGATGTCTGTAAATGCTTTTGGTGCTAACTGGCCAGAGTGGTGGTAGGCCCCCATTGGGGTCAGGAAGGCACGTCCAGGAAGGCACGGCCACCATCCACCCACACACTCTTCAGCTCCAGTGTTCAGAGGACCGATGATTCTAGAGGAAGGGCTCCACAGGGCCAGTTTTCCTGCACACAGATGGCGAGAAGGCCTCACACGTGCTCCCCATCAGTAACGAAAGTTGGCACGAAAATGAAAAGACAAAGATACATCTGTTAAGAAGGCTCCTCGGAGAACGGGCAGGACAAAGACAAGGATGCCCAGCGGGACCCAGGGGCGAGGGCCTGGGTCTCCTCCGCAGGACAAGGGCTCAGGCCTCCTGACTTCCAGTGCCTGATGTGAGGCCCGTGTGATACCAGGACCCGATCACCTCCTGGTTACTGAGTCCTAGGAGGGTGGCACGGCCCCGGCCAACACGACAGGACCCGAGGGCTGGGAGCAGCGGTGCTGACCGAGGTCACACACAACACCAAGCGAGAAGTGAGCTGTGGCTTCTCCAGAATCCCCCGCTGGGCTGACCCTCGGAGCTGTGACCTGGCTCCCTTATGCGTCTAAGGGCCAGTGGAGGAGGAGGCAGGACAGCCTGCAGCCAAGCAGAACTCGGGTCCCCGGCCTGGAGGAGAGGCTGCGTCTGAGCAGGAAGCTGGCGTCTGGGACGGCCCTCGAGGTCTCATTCCTCCTGCCCACGGTGAAGAGCCAGGTCTTCATGCAAAATGAAGCCGTGTGGTCTTAAGGGCGCGTGACAGATGAGTTTCCCAAACTCGTTAAAGCTCCGTTGGAATAATAAAGGAATTTAGTCCAGAGAAGCGGATGCTGTAACTCAATCCCAGCAGGGAGGTGCTGGGACTGGATGGGGTTCCCGGTGCCCACAGCAAACCCTCACCTGGGCCGGAGGTGGAGGTGACTCTGACCTGAGCCGTGGAGGGAAACTTCTGAAAGTGTTTCCTGCCTGAGTCTGTCGGGAGAGAAATGTGGGTGTGGTGCTTGAAGCACAGTGGCCTGGAGCACCCAGAATGTGGGAGCCAGGCCAGGCCACAGGAGCCTTGGGGGCCAAGGCGGACGTCTGCGCCTGGGGGCAGAGCGGTTCACACGTGTGGTGCGTCCCAAGGCCATCCCGGAAGTCCCAACGCCACAGCCACCCCAGGGGCAACACAACCAGACTGGAAGACGCTTCATAGAAAGGACACGAGTTTCACAAGTGCGGAGACCTGGCAGATCAGACCCTTTAGCCGGAGAACAAGCAGACCTGCAGGGCGAGGCAGGTGCGGCTTGGCAGAGATGCCGAGCTCTAAATTACATACACGGTCTGGTCATCTTCACAACAGCCCCTGGAGGGCTGCTCTCACGGCCTCGTTACAGGCCATTGCCAGAGCCTCGCGGAAGGTACTCGGTGAGGCCTAGGACACGTGGAGAGAGGCAGCCTGTCCCCCGCGTGGGGACGGCCCTGGAGTCTGCACACCTGGTGTGCACACCCATTCTGGTCAGTTGAGGCCCCAAACTCATCCTCCTATTTCAGCACATCAAGAGGTGGTGAAGGACAGCCACGGGGTGCCTGCTTCCGTCTTTCTGCAGTGGGCTGCTCATCAGCCCGCCATCCTGACCCACAGACGCGAAGCAGGGAGGGTGGAGGATGAGCGGGAGGCTCACCCTGCCAGAAGACACTCTGCTCTTCGGTGGAAGTGGCAAGTACAGCAGCGTCAGTAGAGTAACCGTTACACTCTGTCCCGCGACTCTCAGGACGGCACAGATTCTGGGAGGCTCCAAAGTCCATGCACTGCCCATCGGCCCCCAGGGGCCCCGCCACCACGGGGGCACAGGGCAGGTCCAAGCCAGGGAAGGGGTCCGCAGCCCGAAGGAAGGACTTTTAACCCTAGAACTGGGGCCAAACGGGGTTCCAACAGCTCAACGAGCAAGGCTACTGAGTTTCTCCAGCCAAGACGCTGCCTCCTTTGGCATCTTGGTTGGCACCTAGTGGCGGGATGTACCTACCTGGCTTGTTACCCAGTGACTTGGTGCGGCCAGTGGGGCCATGCCCACCGGGGACCCAAAGCGTCAGGGTATGTGCACCTAGGGTGCACACCCCCCCAGGCCCACACCGGGCCGGTCTCCCTTCATCCTCTCTCCTCTTCCCAGAGGAAGGCAGGAGCCCACCTGCAACAAGGCCCTCCTCTCCTCGCCCGCTCACCCCGGGGGGACCCTGCAGCCATCAGGGTAGGGACACGCAGCAGCTTCTGTATCCAGATCGGCCTCTGTATCCAGGCCCCCTTCTCACCAGCTCTCACCCTCTCAGGTCTGTGCCTACTGGAGGGGCTGTTGTGTTCTGTTCCGCTCCAGATACTAAGCCTTTTAGGGTGACATCAACCAGTGCCATGTAGATCCCAAAGAGGCTGCTCTGGGCTGAGCTGTGTCCCCTCTGCCCTCCAACCCACTATGCACGAGGCTTCCATGATGGCTCAGCAGGTAAAGAATCCACCTGCAGTACAGGAGACACAGGAGACGTGGGTTTGATCCTTGGGGTGGGAAGATCTCCAGGAGGAGGGCATGGCAACCCACTCCAGTATTCTTGCCTGGAGAATCCCCATGGACAGAGGAGCCTGGTGGGCCACAGTCCATGGGGTCGCACAGAGTCGGACTGAGCAATTAAGCATGCGTGCACACAAGCACGGTATGCATATGTCAAGCTCTCAGCAACCCAGGATGTGACCGGGTTGGGAGACGGGGCCTTCAAAGAGGGGACAAAGGTTAAACACAGTCATACGGAGCGGTCTAATCCAGTAGGACTGGGGTCACAAGAAGAGGAATTCTGGACACACACAGGGTGATCAGGGACGCATGGGTACAGAAGGATGACCACGTGAGGACATATCGGGGAGGCGGTGTCACAAGCCAGGCAGAGAGGCCTCCAGAGGGACCACAGCTGCCCACGCTCTGATCTCAGACTTCCAGCCCCCAGGACTGGGAGAAAATAAACGCACGCTGTTTAAGCTGCCCTGTCTGTTGAAGGGGAAAGGGGAAAGGGTGGCAGAGGATGAGATGGTTGGATGGCACCACCTACTCGATGGACATGAATTTGGGCAAACTCCGGGAGATGGCGGAGGACAGGGAAGCCTGGCGTGCTGCAGTCCATGGGTTTGCAAAGAGTCAGACACGACTGAGTGACTGAACATCAACTGTGAGATTCCGCACCGGCAGCCTGAGGGGACTGGGGCAGAGCCCCGCTCGCCCCCTCCACCCAGCTTTCCTAGTAAGGCTGCCCTGGGCCTCGAAGCCCACTGGTTTACTTTTATTTTTTAGCTACTATTATAATCGTTGATCTGCACACAGCAGGCCGCAAGCACTCTGCATACAATCCTGTTTGCCTCCTGACATTCTTTCAAAGAAGCATGATTACCCCCATTTTACAGACGGTTGAACCTGGAGCCCAGGGATCACACATCAAGGGAACCAGGGTGGAGACCCAGGTCTGTCGTATCACAAAGTCCCCGGTCTTTCAACTTCAACACCCTGATTTCCCCAGTGCCCAAGAAAAGTTCCCTTTCAACTCTGCGTACTGTCAGTGGGAATGCAAACCGGTGTAGCCACGAGGGAAAACAGTAGGGAGATTCCCCCGAAAATTAAAACGAGAACTGGGGTTATCACCCAGCAATCCCACTGCCGGGTAATCACCCAAAATACACGAAATCACTATCTGAAGGAGAGAACTGCACTCCCAAGTCCATCGGTGAATTTTCACAGTAGCCAAGGTACGGAAACAACCGGAACATCCACGGATGGATGGATGAACAAAAAAAAAAATGCGGTGCACACGCGCGGCAGGATGTTAATCAGCCATAAAGTAGAAGGAAATCCTGCAACGTGTGACAGCTCGGATGAACCTGGAGGACGTTCTGCCAAGTGAGATAAGACAAAGAAAGAGAAATACCACAAGACCGCATTTACATGCGGAATCTAAAAAGAAAACCCTCATAGAAACAGAGAGGAGAACGGTGGTTGCCAGGGACCAGGCTGGGGGACGTGGCCATGCAGTCAGTGTCCAGAAAAATTACCAGTTTTCAGTAATGAGATGGATCAGGTCTGAGGGTCTAACGTACACCATGGTGACCACAGCTGATCACACTGCTGCAAAACTGAAATTTGCTAAGAGAATAAGCTCGGATGTTCTCACCCAAAAACGAGACACATAGGAGATAAGTGAGGTGAAGGGTATGGGGATCCTTTCATGATGGACATACACATGAAATCGTTAACTTTTGAAAACTGCACAGCATGGCTATGGCACCTTAGTTCCCGACCAGAGATGAAACCCCAGGCCCCTGGCAGAGACAGTGCCGAATCCCTACCACTGGACTGCCAGGGAATTCCCAAATATCTTAGTTCTCTTAATATTTGCCAATGAAAAAAAAACAATGCCCTGTGATTCAGCCCTAACCTGGAACGTCATATTCACTTTGAGTGGCCTCCACGTGTGATGAAGGGCCAGCCAAATGGGTGTAAGAGGTGCTGGGCTTTTCGCCATCATGATTAAAAGTCTGGAAATGCTTTTAGAGGGCTTCCCTGGTGGCTCAGCCAGTAAAGAATCTGCCTGCAATGCGGGAGACCTGGGTTCAATCCCTGGGTTGGGAAGGCTCCCTGGAGAAGGGAACAGCTACCCACTCCAGTATTCTGGCCTGGAGAATTCTATGCACTGTATAGTCCATGGGGTCGCAGACACGACTGAGTGACTTTTACTTTCACTTTTTCAACCTTTTTAGATGAGGAGCTGTGGAAGGAACCAGGGATGTTTTGGTTGGGAAATAAAAAGTAGGAGGAAATATGCTGAAATGTTAACAATGTGTATCTCTTAACGGTGGAGTAATAGGTGATTTTAATTTTCTTTTTTATATTTTCTAGATTTTCTATGAGGAATGTACTATTTTTAGAGAAAGAAAAACACCTCAATAAAGCATAATTAAAAGATGAACTCGGTGGTCTGTTCTGTGAAAATGGTGCTTTGCTCATGACCTTGGAAAAGAGGTTGTGCCCAACGTGTAAAAACCAACAGGAGACACATTTGTGCTCAGTGCTGAATTGAGGAACTGGCTGACCTGAGAGGTGGCCAGAAAGTGTGCAGCCACAGGCCGGGGTCAGGCTGGACCAGACGAGGTCCCTTTCCACTTTTATTCTGTGACCTGAAGCCAATTTGGCTCCTGGTGTCTGTTCCTAGTTGGTTAAGGACACAGAAAGGAAAGATCCCCCAACTTCCTAACCAAGCAGCTGCTGTCACAACAGAGCCCCTCTTATCCAGGGAATGTGCTGTATTTTAGGTAATGAGCCTGAAACAAACCACGGGAGGGGCACAGGACCCCAGCCTGGCCTTTTTTGCTGGATGGAGACCCTGGACGATCAACCACAGGACCAGCCAGACAAGGGGCTTCCTGAGGGTGGAGTTTTTGCATTTGCTCATTGATCGATCACCGACTAAGATCGTGGCATCTGGTCCCATCACTTCGTCATGAGTAAAAGGGGAAAAATGGAAACAGTGACAGACTTTATTTTCTGGGTCTCCAAAGTCACTGCGGACAGAGACTGCGGCCATGAAACGAAGACTCTTTCTCCTTAGAAGGAAAGGTACGACAAACCTAGACAGCATATCAAAAAGCAGAGACATCACTCTGCCCCTGGACATCACTCTGGATAGTCAAAGCTATGGTTTTTCTAGTAGTCATGTAGAGTTGGGCCATAAAGAAGGCTGAGCGTTGAAGAATTGATGCTTTCGAACTGTGGTGTTGGGGAAGACTCTCCAGAGTCCCTTGAACAGCAAGGAGATCAAACCAGTCAATCCTAAAGGAAAGCAATCCTGAATATTCAGTGGAAGGACTGATGCTAAAGCTGAAGCTCCAGTACTTTCGCCACCTGATGTGAAGAGCCCACTTACTGGAAAAGATCCTGATGCTGAGAAAGATTGAAGGCAGGAGGAAAACGGGATGACAGAGGATGAGATGGTTGGATGGCATCACTGACTTAGCAGACTTGAGTTTGAGCAAGCTCCGGGAGATGGTGAGGAACAGGGAAGACTGGCATGCTGCAGCCCGTGGGGTCCCAAAGAGTGGGACACGACTTAGCAACTGAACACCAACAATCCCCAACAGCTTGAACAGCACCTGGCACCTAGGTGCTCAGTGAACACCTGCTGGACAAATGGCTCTGTGGGCTTCACATTCGTATGAATGAGAATTTTAACATCTGACTGCCCTGAAGTTTTAAGACAGCCCCTAGGAAAGGGACCCACCCCAGGCCCGGAACACAGAAGGTGCTCAGTGAACGCGGGTTCCTCTATCCTGCTCTCTGCTCTGTGTCGCTGTGGCCTGGGGGTCCTCCGTGCTGGGACCACCCTCCCCGCACCCAGTGCCCCAGAACACCCTCCGTCAGTGGTTAAACCCGCTCATTTCTGGGTCTCACACATCCTGCGGCTGTAAACAGGGAGAGGCAGAAGCGCCCTCCCCCGGGGCGATGGTGTCAGAGGGCTGGGACTGAAGCCCTCCTTCTCCTCCCCCTCACCCCCTGCCCACGCTGGTAGGCTCTCAGGCGGCCCCGGTTATTTTTAATCACATGATCACCGGGGTCTTTTGTCACTTCAACAGTTTAATTGGGAGCTGCGGCTCGCCTACAGCAGGGCTGCTAGAGGAGACGTCGGCCGGAACACCCCAGCGGCAGCAGGTGGAGGGGGCTGGTCCTCGGGACGCTCCAGGCATCCAGAGCCAGTCTGCTTCCATCACGCAGATGTGGGGTGTGGGAGGGGGAACCAAGCCCCCCATTGAGGGAAAGCTCCTCGCTGACCCGCAGCCCCAGGGCAGGTGGCACTCTAGGCCGCCGCCAGGGAGACAAGCCACAGCCGAAGACAGTTCTGATGGGCAACAAAGGGGAGTGGAGGAGGTTTATCTGAGTTGCTGTTGTCTGACTCTTTGTGACCCCATGGACTGCAGCCCGCCAGGCTCCTCTGTCCACGGGATTTCCCAGGCAAGGGTACTGGGAACGGGTTGTCATTCACTTCTCCAGGGGATCTTCCCGATCCAGGGATTGAACCCATGTCTCCTGCATCGGCAGGTGAATCCTTTACCACTGAACCACTAAGAAGTCCTTCATCTGTTCATCCATTCACCCATCCACCCGTCCTGTCCATTCATCCACCCATCCACCATCTATTCATCTATCCAACCAGTCACCCATTCTTTTCAACCACCCATTCATCCATCTCATGCATCCATCTGTTGTTCACTGTGGATCTATCAGGCATATTCTCCCACCATCGGACCCACTCAGCTTCCTAGAGGTGTTGCTAACCCGTCCATCATCCCAAAATCCCACCCACTCATCCATCTCCCCTTCCACCTATCTCTCCCATACCTTCACCTGTTGTTTGCCAAACACCCACCAGATGCTTTCTCCTATCATCTTTTACGCAATATTTTTGGAAAATAATTTATCTTTTGACTGTGTGGCATGTGGGGATCTTAATTCCCCGACCAGGTATTGAAGTCACTCCCCTGGCCCTGCATTGGAAGCGCAGAGTCACAACCACTGGCCCACCAGGGACGTCTCTCCCCTACCTCTAAATCCAGTTCCTTTCTAAGATGGGGTGCCTATTCATCGCTCTCAGCTGGTAGGGGTCTCTGGGCCCTCCCCATCCCCTCGGCGGGCCCCCTGCCCGGCTGCATCCCACTCCTCATCCTAACTTAAGCAGCTGATGCTCACCCCCTCGAGAAGGAAGGGAACTCACGGGACCTGGTATGTGAGGGGCACGCTGCTTCCGTTCTCTCACTAAGCGGTTATCAAAGTCCTTCTTGCTTTCCCCAGGAGAACCGGCAAAGGGCGACCAAGGCCTGGGATGCCTGCTGGACGCCACACCCAGGGGTCCTTCTGCCCCCCGTGCGGGCCCCCCCCAGAAGCTGTTCTCGTGGCAAAGGACTCAGGACAGTTTCGAGGACAGACTCAGTGTCCAGAGTCCCAGATCCCCTCCCTGGCTCCCGTGCTGGCCCCGCTGAGGGGCTGGACCTCTCAGCCTCCATTTCCTGCACAGCACAGGATAATGAAGCCCATCTTGCGTGATCCACTGTTACCTGCTGCCCCTTCAACCGGCCACCATGGCAGCTGCATGTTTTGGCAGCCTTCAGGCGCTGGAAACCACTACCCTGTCTCCAGGCCATACAGCCCTGGGGGCCTCAGGGGCCAGGGGCGCAGACGGCTTGCAGTTCTCCCTGCAACACGGAGAACCGCTCCTCCTGGCCAACTCCTGTTCGTCCTTCAGAACCCAGGCTGTCTGTCACCCTGTCTGGGCAGTCACGGCTGTCCAGGAGCCTGCTGGGCTGAATGAAGAAGGCCAAGTGGTTCCCCCCGCCCCTCAAGCCGTTGTGCAAAGCTCGGGAAGCTTTTCCTGTGGGAGGAACATTGCTTCCCTGCCCAGGTCAGGCCCCATTCTGGGCAGATTCCCTTCCTCTTACTAGAAACCACCCCAGACCAAGTAGGAAGGGGGCCTGGGATCCCAGCTTCAGAAACCACACTCCACCAGCTGGTTTTGTTACCCCACCACGAAGAACTCCCAGATGACAGACAGGCAGGCCCAGGAGGAGAAGAAACATGAGCCCTAATCTGTTTCAGCAGAGAGGCTGCGGCCACCCCCCTGGCCAGCAGAGATAAGGAGGGGAGGGAAGGGTGCTTGGCTCTGGGCCACGCTCTGCGTCTAGGGGTTGGGGGGCAGGGACAGCTGTGCATGCTGAAGCCTGCCTGCACAGGTGTGAGCAGCACTGATAAGAGAAACGAAAAGAACTCTTGCCACAGGCTGAAGGTGGAAAATTCATGCCTTGAATGACTTGCCTGCAGTCTGCAAGCCTGGTCAGGTCTTAGCCTGGACTGCTGGCACCTGGGATTCTCCAGGAACTTTAGACACGTCTTACTTGGAGGGGCACTCGTGGCTGGAGAGCTGATCAGATCCGAAAGGGATACGGACCCTGGAGAGGAAGGAAGGAAAGACCCAGAAGCCAAGTGCAGCTGTGGAGGGGCACCCCAGAACGCAGGTATGAAGGGCTGGGGTGGGACTGTGGGGGCGGGGAGCTCTCCCAGCAGCGGCTAACAGCACGAGGCCAGGGAAACAGGCTTCGTGAGATGGGACTGCAAAGCGGAGGTAGACGGGGCCCCCCAGTTTATATGCTGAAACCCCACCCTCCTGAGCAGTGGGATTTGGAGGCAGAGCCTCTGGAAGTGATGAGCCCAGGAAGGCGGCACCCCCATGAAGGGACTGCGTGTCAGTCGCTCAGTCGTGTCTGACTCTGCGACCCCATGGGGTACTGCTCGCCAGGCCCTCCATCCACGTGATTTTCCAGGCAAGGATACAGGAGTGGGTCGCCATCTCCTTCTCCAACGAAGGGATTAGTGTCCCTCTAAGAGGCACGAGCAAACTTCCTTTCCTCCACGTGAGGACGCAGCGAGAGCAGTCGTCTGCAGAGCAGCAAGAGGGCTCTCACCAAAACCAACGGCTGGCGCCTTGACCTTGGACTTCCCAGCCTTCAGATGGTGAGAGTCTGCTGTGGAAGCCCCCAGCCTTTGGCACTCTGTTCCTCGTACATACAAGGCACGATTCACAGCCAGCACTTGATTCATCAGTGCTGACTGTCTGGGACAAGCAGGTGCTACAATCAAAGCGCTAGGGGACACCCCTTGGCCAGACGGCAGCCGGCCAGCAGGAGAGGCAGGAAGCCCTGGCGGGGGGGAGGGCGCACTCTTCCACCGTCTCCCTCATCCGGGGGACACTAAGCCAGCTCTGCCCAGCTCTCCCAGGGGCCTCCAACCCCCAAACCCTGTGGATTCCCACTCTAAAATGTCTTTCTCCACCAAATTTCCTTCTCTGCTTTGCAAAAGGACTCGAGCAATGCCCCCAGAGGCTCCGTGGCCCCCCGAGGCCCACAGGCCCTGCTCAACCCCACCTGCAGAGATATCTTCCTGAAACATCCATCGGACGCACCCCCTTCCAGCCCCCCAGGGAGAGAGGCTCCTCTGTGATGGGCCGGGGGCAGGGAGTGGCAGGATGCCCGCCGCCTCTCCCTACACTCCGGTGAGCTGCCTGGTTCCTTCCCTCCCCTGTGTGGCTTGGGCTGGCCTTCCCTCCCCTGTGTGGCCTGGGCGGGCCTTCTCCCACCAGCAACCTTGGGGGGTTCAAGTGCACCCGCATTCTGAAGACGGGAATGCAATTTTGGCTCGAAAGGCAGCCTCACGTCTCCATTTGCCACAACTTAGCTTTCAGGCAAGAAGCCACTGCCTGCCTCTCTCCTAGCTGCAATCTTGCAGCGTTTACAAAAGCTCTTAAGTGTGAGAGCTGCGGGCACATTCACGGAAGACATGTCTTTGAAAAGCAGAACACGTGTGTGCTGATCTGTCTTGCCTTCCTGCTGACCAGACTGGGGGTCCACACGCCCACTCTGCCAGCCAGGGACCTGAAGGGAGCTTCAAGAGAAGTCACAGGAGGAGAGAAGACACCCACATTGAGCCTGGACCAGGCCAGGGTCAGAGGACAGAGTCAGAGGGCAGAATCACAGACAAGGCTTCCACGGGTGATGGGGTGACCTCCGAGGGGTGTGAGATAACCCGGGGAGGGGCAGTGCCAGGAGCGGGGACAGACCCAGCCACACGTGTGAGCACTCAGGCACACACCCACACACCCACACGCTCATCTGCATTCAGCACACCCACGTACACTCACGAGCACGATGCAGCCATATGCACACACACAGACACCCGTGAACTGCCACCCCTGCTGCTCAGCATTGACAGGGGGTCCAGGGCAGCCCCCCGAAGAGCCCCATTTCCGGTGCTGGCCTCTGAACGCTGCCGGGGCAGTCAGCTCCCAGAACCCTGGCTGGGGGTCTGCGGGCCAAGCCCCAGCTCTGCAGAGGGTCTGCTGGGCTGTGACAGGGAACCCTGGTGCCTACAGCTTCCCGCTCTGGCTGCCCAGGATGGCAGGAGGGAAGCCCCACGGTGGAAGGACTGCTCTGTCTGCTGAAACGAGACCTGGCTCTCCAGGAAGCTGGCCATCCTCCGGGTCCCCTGGTCTGTGCTTCGTGTGAGCCGACCCTCGTCTGAAGGGACCACTTGGACAGCTGATGATTCACCCGGGCATGTGTGTCATGCCAGCGTGCGGGGCTGAGGACAGGGCTCTGCAGAGTCTCAGGAGAGCAGCTGGCATGCCCGCCCAGGATGTGCCCGACAGACGTGTGCTACAGCCACCCCGGGGTCTGTGCCGCCTCTGGGCTGCTCTGAGGGCAACTGGGAAGGAGCAGCCAGACCCCAGCAGCAGCTGGGCATGATGCTGGAGCCATGCCTTGTACCCAGGCACCCTTCAGCTTGGGGTTTTCTCCTTCTGGAAGGGTCTCCCCAACCCTGCTCTTGGACTGCCCAGACCCCTCACTCTGTCCATGCCTGGCCACCCCAACAGGGACGGTCAGAGCACATGCCAGGGCATGCGTACCCGACTCCCATTCACAAACCTCCACCCTCATCACCCACAGATGCACACGCCTGGTTCTCTGTAGCCCAGAACCACGCCTGGCACAGAAAGTGCCACGGATGTTAGGAAGAAGGGAGGGAAGGAGACAGAAAAAGTGTGTAGGTCCTGACAGATGAAAGTAGCCTGAAGACCACCTTGCCCACCAATCCATTCAGTAGTCACGAGAGCCAAAGAGCTCCACTGACTTGGCCAAGACGACACAGATCTCAGCCGATGGGAGCGCCCTAGGCTTTGGCACCTGGCAGGCACCCCACCCGCGGCACCACACGACCCGGGAAGCTCTTCTCCTTCCCAAGCTACTCCCAGGACACCCACCAGCAGATGCAGCCACTCACAGAGCTGCAACTATCAGCCCACAGGGGTGGCTTCACCAAGATTAAGTCCCCACGAGGCACTGCTGCTGCTGCTGCTGCTAAGTCGCTTCAGTCGTGTCCGACTCCTTGCGACCCCGTGGACAGGAGCCTGCTAGGCTCCTCTGCCCATGGGATTTCCCAGGCAAGAATACTGGAGTGGGTTGCCATGCCCTCCTCCGGGGGATATTCCCGAGCCAGGGATTGAACCCGCGTCTCTTACGTCTCCTGCATTGGCAGGCAGGTTCTTTACCACCAGCACCACCGAGGAAGCCCGCACGAGGCACGGTAGTTCCTCAAGTTACTTGTGAAAAAAGTGCCCCATGGACGGATTCCCTGGAGCACAGAGTCCTTTGGACAAGGGTGAATAACTCAGCAGCAAGCATTCATTCACCAGAAAAGCTAGCCCTTCCCTTTCTGCTCCCCGTAGTGATGGGTGGATGCTGTGCTGATCTCTAGTGCTGCCCACAGGGAATGCTGGTCCGGGGGCAGGAAGAGAGAGCCCAAAATCAGAGGGGGTTAGCGCTCAGGGGGCTGCTGCACAGCCTCGGATCCGTCAGTCCCTAAGCTTCTCGGACCTTACAGACCCCTTTAGAAAGGTGCTACCCCTGCACTCTCCGGACGTGAAATTCACGGACAATGCACCTTTCCTGTATCGCAAATCCCAGTACAACACCTTCTGACTGTAACACACAGGCAAACTAGAACAAGGAAGTGGTTCACAGTGAAATTATCTGCATTTCAATATGAAATGCTTATACCTATATATAGAGTCACTACGCATGTGAAAGCCACAAATGCAGAATAAGCAGGTGACTCCCGTCCCACCAGCCCGGCTGCTGTCAGCACTGAGGTGGAAAAAGGCCCTTGGTAAAGTTCCAGATGAAACCCCAGCACAGGAGAGTTCTGCTCTCAGCACGGTGGTGTGAATCGGCTACAGAACAACCCTCCCACTGGTCACAGTCACGACTCTGGGCAATAAAAATACCTGCCCCCCAACCCGCCCCCTCGTCGACCCTACAACAATGACCCAGGGATTCTGTAGAGAAAAAGAACAGACTGGGACGGGACAAGCTTCCACTTTGTGGGGCATGCTGGGCCATGCTACAGACACAGAGCTGGGAGGCACACGCAGATAGAAGGCTAATAGAAAGCCGCCCATCTTCCTGGCTGGAGGAATTGGGGGGCAAGTTCAGGCAGGTGTAACTGGTACTGGAGACAGAGAGGAGAGAGTCCTGGAGGAAAGAAAGCCAGAGGAAAGGCATCCCTAATCCTGGGTGCGTCTGCAGAAGCTTCAGCCTGACCTTGAATCACAAGGATGCGTGTCAGACTCAGATAAGTTCAGCAAAAGATTAAATCACTGAGCTAAGACTTGACCCACTGATGATGAGAGGCAGCTTAAGTAGCTTGAGTAACTCTCAACTGAAGTATAAAGATTGCTCAGAGCAATATAACAGAGCCCAGAGTCTACACAACCTCATCCAATGTCGAGCAAAAAATAATCTCCAGAAAAATAGGGACCCCCACTCAAGAGAAAAGACAACCCATAGATACCAAACTCGAGATGATGCAGATGCTGGAATTGGTGGACAATGACTTTAACGTTATTGTTATAACTATTTCCCTGAGGCAAGGAAGAGGAAGTGGGTATTTTCAGTAAAAAGAATGAAATGGAAAATTAAAAACTTAGAAATACAATATCTGGAAAAATTCAATGGAGAGCTTAGACAGTAGAAGAGAGATGATAAAGAGTGAGTGAAGCTGACGATAAGTCAGTAGAACTTATCTGATATGAAGAAGAGAGGGAAAAAAGATGGAAAAACATGAAGGGAGAAGCAAGGTTTAAAAAGACAACATAAAAAGATACATAATAATTGGGTAATCAGAGTTCCAGAGAATGAGGCAAATAAATAAATACTTCAAGAAACAATATTCTCACCAAAAGAAAGAAACATTTTGTCCCTAGGTGTGGTGCCATATGCTACAGTGACTTTAGACTGACCGTGGTGCTCACTTCGCAATGTACACAAATGTGACTCGCTGTGCACCTGAAGCCAGCATAGCTTATGTGTCAATTGTTGTTGTTTAGTCACTAAGTCGTGTCCACCAGGCTCCTCTGTCCATGGATTTCCCAGGCAACAATACTGGAGTAGATCGCCATTCCCTTGTCCAGGGGATCTTTCCAATCCAGGGATCAAACCTGCATCTCCTGCATTGCATGCGGATTCTTTACCCCTGAGCCCCTAGGGAAGCCAGTAAGGAACGGAGGATGAGACGGTTGAATAGCATCACTGACTCAATGGACGTCAGTCTGAGCAAACTCTGGGAGACAGCGAAGGACAGGGAAGCCTGGTGGGCTGCAGTTCATGGGGCTGCAGAGAGTCAGACACAACTTAGCAACTAAACAACAACAATATGCTAACTACACCTCAATAAAAATGAAAAAAGAAATAATGAACATAAACTTCCTAAAGCTGATGAAAGAAATACATGTACAATGTAAGATCATATGATAAAACCTCTCCAAAAAGTGGGCCTAGAGGGAACCTATCTCAATAACATAAGGCCACAAACGACAAACCCACAGCAAACACGGTTCTCAACGGTGAAAACCCGAAAGTACTCCCTCCAACATCACGGGCAAGACAAGAATGTCCACTCTTGCCACGATCATTCAACAGGGCTTTGGAAGTCCTAGCCACGGCAATCAGAGAAGAAAAAGAAATTCAAACTGGGAAAGAGGAAGTACAGCTGCTGCTGCCTACAGACGATGCTACTGTACACACAGGCGCAAGTTCAGCCTGGGGTTCTAGTTCCTGGAAAGACGGAGCAAGCACGTGTTCCCCTGTGCCTCCCCCAGTGACTGCAGCTATAAACCTGGACAGATGCTGGAGTAATTATCTGTGCACTAAAAATAGCAGCAGGCAGACTGGGGAAGGAGGCCAGATTTCAAAGCACCAATAAACAGGCTGCGGGTTTCCACTTAGTTTTCATCAGGTACATGCTGGCTGGACTCCAAGGTCACCTGAAGGCCAGGCCTGCACACCAAGTGCAGATGAGGAGCTTTGAGATGAGACTTTGTCTTCTGACACGAGGAGTAGGACAAAGGAATCCTGGGGCTCAGAGTGTGTGTGTGTACCCACTTTTATCTCTACTGCATGTTATCCCACCGACAGCCCCAGGGAATCCCACAGTGGCACGGTAGCAGTGGACACTGGGCGGGTGGAGGCCTTCTCGGACCACAGGACCTGTGGCTCCAAAAACGTGGGATGAGCCTTCACCGCCTCCTTCTTCTCTCTGTTCTCCTGCCACGTGGCCCCAGATGAAGACAGATTTGCAGTAAGTTCATGGCACGGCAGGCGAATTAAGGTCTCAGTTTTTTGTCTGGAGGACCCAACAAGGCTGCCCAGAGCATTGGGAAGTGTCAGGAAGACTGTGGTGAGGAGGGAGCAGAAGCGTGATTGTGTAAAGTGGTATACGAACTTCTGGGCTCGCTTCAGGTCAAGGACGTGTGGATTGGACCTTAACCAGCACATGAAAGATCTTGAGAACGGGCCTAGGAGGTGACCCATCACCCGTCTCCAAGACTGGCCCCTTTTGGTGTGTGTATGAGGCATATCTGAACAGCAACGCTCTGAAAACTAAACTGATGTTGGAATCATACCCATGAAAAAGTGGCTGGAACTTGAGCTCTGACCCCAACCAAGAAATCGGGTACATCAACCTTTCACAGAGGATTTACACAAGACCCTGAGTATTATAACAAAATATTAAAAATTTCCACAATACAAGCTGGACTCAGTTGGCATACAAAGAACTAGAAAAATGCCAACTCTCAAGGGAAACAACAGAAATAAAAATAGTTACTGGATAGGTTCAAAAATAGAAGACTGAGGGAAGAATCAATGAACTTGAATTTGAAGATAGATCAATAAAAAATATCCAGCCTGACAGAGAGGATCACATAAACACAAATTCAAGAAGCCCAGTGTAGCCCAACTGGATTAACTCAAGAAATTTGTACCCAAACATATCATACTCAGATTACTGAAGACAAAAAAAACAGGAAAACATGCTACAAACAGAGAAATATGACTCATCTCATGTAGATGAACAGTCATTTGAAAGACTGCAGATTTCTCATTGGAAACCATGGGGGTCAAAAGGAAGTGGAACAGTGTTTTTAAAGTGCCATTAACCCAAAACTCTATATCCAGCAAATATCCCTCAGGAATAAAGGCAAAATCAAGACATTCTCAGATGAAGAAAAACCAAGAAAACTCGTTGCCAGCAAGCAACTCTAATAGGAATGGTAAAGGAGATGCTTCCAATGGAATGGAAATGATACGAGAGAGAGACTGAAAATCAGGAATAAAGGACAAGTGATAAAATTGTAAATATCGAGGTAACAGGATATTCTTCACTTCTGACGGTGAAGACAGCATCACCAACTCGATGGACATGAATCTGAGCAAAGTCTAGAAGATAGTGAAGGACAGGAGAGCCTGGCATGCTGCAGTCCACGAGGCCACAAAGAGCTGGACACAACTTAATGACTGAACAAGAAGTTCTTCACTTCTGACAATCTTTTCAATATTTATGATGGCTGAAAGTAAAAATGATTAGGTCATACGATAGGGTTTTCAATGCATCCAGATTTAATACATGTGACAAATATAACAGGAAAGGAGGAAAACAGAAGGAACAACGCAGTGGTCGGGTTTTCATGTTCTACTTGCAGCAGTAAAACATGAACTTTCAGAAAACTGCAGACAGGCAAGTAACCAGAGCAATCACACACACACACATAGATATACAAGCAAAAACTTCAGTAAGTAAATTAAAATGGAAAAGTAAATTACCCAGGTTTTTTAAAAAAAAGGAAAGAAAAAAAGACAACAAAATTCAGAGGGAACAAGAACTAAAATGGTAAAATTTAGTCTCAACACGTCAGATAAGAGATTGTTAGAATGGAATTTTAATAACCTGCCCAATGATCTGCAGCTTACAAGGAAATCAGCTTTTTCTATGATTACATAGGTAGGTTTGAAGTGAAAGGATGGGAAAGATATATCCTGCAAGTACTAATTACTAGGGAGGAACAGAAGCATTAAATAATAATAAAAAGATCAATCCACCAAGAGGACGTAAGTCTTGAATAAATATGCACCTAACACCAGAACTCTAAGACAATCTGACAGAACTGAAAGGAGAGAGTGGACAAGCACGTAATTATATGGGAAAATGTCAGCATTCCTCTCTTAGCGATCAGTAGAACTAGCACAGGGCGAGTCAACAAAGGCACAAACATCTCTGAAAAATAACATCAATAGGATCCAACTGACATTTATAGAACACGCCACAGAACGCACATTCTTTTCAATGCATACAGAATATGAACACATGTTCTGAGTCATAAAACTGGAAAAAGAGCAAAATAAATTCAAAGCATGCAGGAGGAAGAAAATAATAAAAGCAAGAAATCGGTGAACTAGCAAAAGGAAAGGGGAAAATCAATGAAACTGAAAGCTAGTTCTTTGAAAAGATCAATAAAACAGATTAAATTTTAGAAAAATTGGCAAAGAAAAAAATAAGACACAGGTTACCAATGTCGGTAATGAAAGAGGTGCTATTGGTACAGAAGAGACGTTAAGAAGATAATGAGGGACTCGGAACAACTCAGACAGATCTGACAATTTGAAATGGACTAATTCTTTGAAAGTCACAAACTACCCGGAGTCGCCCAAGAAGCAGTAGATCATCTAAAATGCCTTATAGATATCTATTAAAGACACTGAATTAGTAATTTTTTAAAAATCGTAAAAGAGCTGTCTTTATACTCAAATGATTTCACTGAATTTTACAAATCATTTCAAGAAAAAAGAGAAAACAAAACACCAATTCTACATAATCTTTCCCAGAAAAGAGAACTGGAGGGAACACAACTTAATTTATGAAGACAGCATTAGACAGAAATCCAACCCAGACAAAGGCAGCGTCCGAAAACCAGGCCAAGATGCCTCACGGTGCCCCCAACAGAATACTAGGAACTCAAACCCAGCAACGTATAAAAGGACTAACGCTTTACGACCGAGTGAACGTTACTGCAGGAATGCAAGGCCGGTTCAACGTGCAAAAAATCAACGGACACAAACGACCATACAAACTGGAAGACACACCATGCCGTCGATGGATGCAGGAAAAGAGTCTGCCAAACTTCAGTGTATCTGTAAGAGAGCGGCGGGCGCCAGGCCTTGGACCCAGGCTCCTGACTCCCCTATTTTGGCTTCAAGTGGCTTGGGAAAGGCTGAGGCAGGATGTGGGGGAGACAGGGGCTTTCTGGCTCCCCAAGGCCTCCATGTAACTTGAACAGCGCACACCAGTGAGGGTTAGTGGAGATGGCTCGCTGCAGGAGCGGGAAGACACACATGGAAAAGCCAGGGTGCCTGAGGCCATGTGGGCCATTTTAGAGACAGCAGTTCCCCAGGAAACGCTGGCTGGATTGAGGGGCTAGCAAGGCCTACTTAAAACGGCTGGGTCTAAGACGGCCCTGGGCATTTCACGGGTGGTTCAGTGGCTAGGACTCCGCACTCTCAAATGCAGGAGGCCTGGGTTTGATCCCTGGCCAGGGAACCAGATCCCAGATGCTGCAACAAAGATCGCAAATGCCACAGCTAAGACCCAGCACAGCCAAACTGAAAAACAAAACAAAACAAAACAAAAAAGATGGCCTCGGACAGGAGAGACGTCGATTACAGGCGGTGCTGGGTCTCCCCAAAGGAGCAACTAACAGCAATAATAATCACAGCACCAGTTACTGTTATGCAATCGTAGTGACAGGGATAAGAAAAGCAAAGTACCCAAAGTGCTTGGAAGCGTCCCGCACAATCCCCCTGGATGGGAAACCCCGCTTGTAATTATTTCAGCCTAGAGTAAAACCCACGTTCCACATAAGACGGTAAATAACGGTGGCTGGTGAGTTAATGACACTCAGCGTTGTTTCTGTGGAGTCACTCCGTGGTGTCTGACTCTTTGCGACCCCATGGACTGCAGCACACCAGGTTTCCCTGTCCTTAATAACAACACTTAAGAATATCACGCGTAACAGCATCTGCCTATACTGAGCCAGATGCTGCGCTCACAGCTTTACATTTAAAAAAATTATCTATTTATTTTGGCTGCCCCAGGTCTTAGTTGCAGCCTGTGGGGTCTAGTTCCTGGACCAGGGATCAAACCCTGGGCCCGAGTGTCCGAAGTGCAGAGTCTTAGCCACGGGACCGCCAGGGATGCCCCTGCTCTGTGTTTCTAAGATTGGTTGATTCCACAGATGGAACAGGGTAGAGTCTATTGCTCTCCGTCTTTTGCGAGCTTCGTGCTAAGTCGCGTCAGTCCTGTCCAACTCTTTGTGAGCCCATGGACTGTAGCCCGCCAGGCTCCTCTGCCCACGGGATTCTCCAGGCAAGAAAGCTGGAGAGGGTTGCCATTTCCTCCTCCAGGGCATCTTCCCAACCTAGGGATTGAACCTGCGTCTCTCACATCTCCTGCATTGGCAGGCAGGTTCTTTCCCATTTTAGTGGCACTTGGGAAGCCCCCTCTGCCCGGAAAATGAGAAGCAGGAGGGCCGCCCAGCTGGCCCACGTGGCGTCGTGGGGACTGTCAGGGGTGAGGCGGGGCAGGCCTTGGACTCCACAGCCTCACCCCACGCTGCCTGTCTGAGATGAAAGCCCCCTGCCACTAGCACTGTGTGTGGTGTGGGCATTTCTGTGCCTGCTTCCCGAGCTCACGGAGGGTCTGGAACAAACAGAAAATCCACGTGCAGCCTTCTCACAGGATGTCAGCCTCCCCAGGGCTTCCTAGAGGTGAGTGTGCGCAGAGGGCTGGCTCTGACCCTCTTCCCCCAGTCCACGGTGCCCTGTCCCTGGGCCTGGACCTGGACGGTCCCTCCTCCTGCCAGCCTCCTGGTGTGTCCCCAACCCTGGCCCTGTAGAGCCCACAGGGTGCCTGCAGGCCTCTGACTCCGTCGGCTGCTCCAAACAGTAACCTTGAACACGTGCTCCCCCAGAAATCCCGGTGGAGGGCTGCCCGATTCCCTGGAGGATGGTCTCCCAGGGCTCTGCTTGGATCAGGGACCCGCACGCCCCTCTCCGTGGCTTCTGCACCCCACCACTGCCATCTAGTGGCTGAGACAGGGAACACAGAACCGGAACCGCTTCCTAAAACGTCCAGAGAAACGGCAAGGAGTAGAGGTGAGGTCACTGGGTCAGGGGGTTCCTCCAACCGGAGGCTCCGGAGTGGGTGGTTGGGAGGACGCTGGAGGTGGGTTACACTAGAGCAGCTTCTGCATTATGTTTCTATCCCTGGGTGGGGAAGATCCCCTGGAGAAGGCAACGGCAGCCCTCTCCAGTATTCGTGCCCGGAGAATCCCATGGACAGGGGAGTCTGTCATGTTCATGGGGTCGCAAAGAGTAGGACACAACTGAGCGACTAACACTTTCCCTTGCTTGGAAACTGGTAGTTACTTCCAAGTAACAAAACGACTTTAGATTATCTGGGTTTTGAATAACCAGACCCCGCCCCACCCCACCCCCCACCTGCCCTGGTACAAGATGAAGTGGTAACATGGCCAGCTTGGGGGCAACGCTCTGTCCCCAGACGACTTAGTGGGGGCAGCCTGTGTGATCCTGCGGAAGTGGCTTGGTTCTCCCAAAAGCTGGTTCAGAGATAGAGGCTGAGAATCTCTCAGAACCGTGACTGCTCACCCCGCTTTCCTCAAGGCAGTCAGATGGGGTGTGAGGTGTGCAGGGGGCACATTTCATCTGGATGCGGTGGGGCTGGGCGAGGGGAGGCTCGGGAGGGGCGAGCGGGGTCAGCAGGAAGGGAAGCTGGGCAGGTGGCTGGGGTCCCTGGGCCGTCCGGGGCCCACCAGGTCATCCCCAACCCCAGAGAAGATGCTCAAGCCTTCTGAACGCACCCCCAGCCCCACCGTGAGCACGAGTCACAGGGACTCTGTCAACATGCAGGTCCTCCATCAGCAGGCCCACGGTGCCTGGGACCCTGCATTCCTGGCAGGTGGCCGTGCCCACGCTGTGGTCTGCGGACCACACTTTGAGTAGCAGAACCTTCCTCAATGGCCCCTGACTTGGTTAAGCCAGGACCTGACTCGAGGAACACCCAGAGCCCTGGAATTCCCAATTCTGGAGCAGAACCCAAACACCTGCATTCCTTTCTCTCTTTCTTTTTCTTTGTACTAAAGATGGGCTGCACCAGGCCTTGGCCTTCCCAGGTGGCGCTGTGGTAAAGAACCTGCCTGTCTATGCAGGAGATGAGGGTTTGGACCCTGGGTTGGGAAGATCCACTGGAGGGGGGAATGGCTACCCACTCCAGTATTCTTTCCTGGAGAATCCCACGGACAGAGGAGCCTGGCAGGCCACGGTCCATGTAGTAGTCTGCACGGCTTCTCTGGGGCCGCGCAGAGCCGGACACAGCTGAACGGACTGAACACACACGCGTGCACCGAGCCGCCGCACGTGGGCTCTTGGTTGCAGCCTGTGGGGTCCAGTTCCCCGATCAGGGATCCAACCTGCGCGTCCTGTGCACTGGGAGCTCAGAGGCTCAGCCATGGGGAAGTCCCACATCTGCCCTTCTGACAAGCTCCCGGGCACTGCAGGGGTGGCCCATCAGGGAGCACAGCCGGAGAGCCGCTGGCCGCAGCCCAGGCCGCCCATCAGTGCCCAGCGGGGGTGCCCGGGAGCCCCCGACCTGCCTCCTGCCTTCTCCTTCTCCACCTGCCCACACCACCTGGTGAATCATCTGGAAGCCGACAGAAGAGAGCAACACTCCACCAGAGCGAAGCCCAGGCCGTCACGTTCGTTATCCAAGTGCTGCCATTTCCCAGACACGGCCTAAATAGGCTTATTCTGAAGCGGAGGGACGAGCAGACCCATGTCCATGGCGGTCCTACAAGCGCAGGGGCAGAGGCGGCAGGTCTCCGAGCATCACCGCTCTCGGGGTCCCCGGGGGGCATCATGGCTGTCGGGGCCCCCGGGGGGCCGAGGGTTGAAATTAAGAGGTCAGCTGGATGCAGGGGTCCCTGCCTCTGTGTGTTGGGCAGCCGTGCTCCGAGTCCCAGGGCGTGCGGCTCTGAGCAGGCTTTGGGGGTGTGAGCACAGCGCATTCCCACCCCAGGTGCCCGCCACGGTCCAGGATACGAGGCGGGCAGCCCAGCACGGAGGCACACGGGCGCCTGAGGGCACAACCTCTCAGCCGGGACCTCCCCATGGCCTGCGCCCTCCTGGACGGCCGGGAGTCCCGTCTGCCCTAGAGGCGGGTGCACCCAGGGCCTCCTGGTCAGTGACGCCCACCTGGGGAGGTGAGACGTGAGCACTGTCGCGGTCACAGGCCGTCCACAGTGGCACCTGACACGTGCCCTCACTTTGCCTCAAAGGCGGAAGGGACAGCTGACCGGTGGTGGCCTGGTTCGAGGGGCTCAGGAGAAGCGGGAGGAGCAGGAGGAGGGAAGCATCTTTCTGAAGTCAAGACCCACGGTCAGGCCACTTAACTCCCACCCGGCACCAACGTGAGGCCCCGCTCGGCCGAGAGCCCCAGGTCACGGGACACCCTGCCTGGGCTGGGCAGGAGGCCCTGGGGCCATCACGTACCAGCTCAAAGGAAGCTGGCAGAAAAAAAGCTCCTCCCTGGCCCCCGACTTCCCCTCGCATGGTGAAGAGGGAACTCCCTGGGGGCTCTGGAGCTAAGCTCCACCTTTGCCAGTCGATGGCTGTGTGACGGGAAGGAAATCACTTCACCTCTCTGGGCCTCCACTTCTTCATGCAGAAAATAGAGACCAGTGATGTGGGATGGCAGGTTTAAGTTACAACTGCAACCGAGGCTAAACCCTCAGGGACACTGTTCACTGCGTGTCCACCGTGTGCAGAGGCTTTATGATCATGGGATTGCCTCAGTCCCCCTCAGAACAAGGCCAAGCGACAGGGCTACTCTGTCTACGAGGCGCCGAAGGAAGGAGGGGCAGCGGCAGCACGGAGCCTGGGGGTCGTGATGGACGGGGCTGAGGCCACGGCATGACGCCCGCCCCGGTCCCGGCACGCGCAGGAGGCGTCCTCGAGCCCCCGGTGAGCCAGGCTCCCCGTGGTCAGGGCAAGGGCGCCCGCCCCACCCTCTGCTCCCGCGCTGGGCCCTGCAGTCGGTCACGCGGGAGGACAGCGTATGCTCTGAGTCCGCGAGCTCCTCCACGAAGGCCGCGCGGACAGCACGGGGTTGGGGGGTGGAGGGGAACCAGGCAGCAGGACACGCCTGGTGTGAGAGCGCCCCCTGCCGGCCACGCGGACGCCTCCCTGGCGACGGACCCGGGCCGCACGCCACAGAGGACTCAGAAGGGAGGCACTCCGCGGGACGCTGTGTTTCCCACCAGGATCACACCTAGTGAGGCGGGAGGGGCCTGGGCAAGACCGGGGCACCTGAGTCAGCACGAGGGAGCCGTGCAAACACAGCTCCAGTCACGCGGGCTCTGGAGGGACGCTCGGTGGGCTTGGGTCTCCTGCCACATCTACGCTATTAAAATGCTTTTTAAAAGTACTGAATGTCTGAAAGTTAAATGCTGGTATGAAATGACAACACCGCATCAAACTGCATGGAGTTAATCAGGCCTGTGTGATCCACCAGTAAATTCTTCCTACTCCCTGCTGGTTATTAGATCACCCACAAATCCATCCATTCATCCATCCATCACCATCCACTATCCATCACCACCCATCCATTATCTACCATCCATCCATCCACTATCCATTATCCATCCATTCACCACTCACCAAACTATCCATCCATCCATCATCATCCATTATCCATCACCACCCATCCACTATCTACCATTCATCATCCATCCATCCACCACTCACCAAACTATCCATCCGTCCATCATCATCCATCGTCCACCCCCACCCATCCTTTCATCCTCCCACCCACCTGTCCACGCATCACTCTGGCCACCCGTCCTTCCACCCACCTGCCTGTCCTTTCTTCCCTCCACCAACTGGCCGCCACACACTGACTAGCACCTGTTCGACACCAAGTTCTGGGCTGGGCAGGCACTGAGGGTCCAGAGAGGGTATCACAGTCCTCATCCTACTAGATCCTCAGGCACTGGGAGGAAAAGCTTTACAAAGAAGAAGACAAGCCTGTGAGCAAGACCCTGAGGGCAGGAGCCTAGGATGGCTCTGTTTTCACTGAGGGGAGAAGAGTCAGGGCAGAAGTCACAGGGTGTAGGAGGAGGAGTGGAAGGGAAGGATGTGCTCAGCCCACCAGGGTCCATTTTCTGACACTTCGCCCAAGTCTAGTGTGTGTGCCATGCCCAGTTCCCCCCGAGGATGGGCATAGGATCCTGGTCTGGTCAGTGGGTCCACCCTACCCCCTCGGTCACATGACTTAAATCAGCTCATCAAGACTCAATCCTGAGCCTTCTCTTATAATGACTTGGAAGAGGCACTCTCCTCCTTCAACGGCTGCTTGACCGTTGACCCTTAACCTGGTGCTGCTGGTGGCCCCTTCCCCAAGGTATGAGGAGAGGCTGCCAAAAACAGAATTCATACAGAGGAAACCAGAGAAAAGAGGTGGAAAGAGAGCTGCCTGATGCTCTCTGAGCACCTGGATCCAGCCATGCCTGAAGCCCTCATTCCCGAGCTTTCAAGTGATTCTATTCCTTTTTGGACCCCAGCCAGGTTCAGCTTGATTTTTATCATTTGTATCCAAGAGGCTTGACAGATACGAGGGGTAATATTCCTGGCTTTGGGACACAGGTTCTGACCTGGTATGAGGTCTAGGATCTCAGAAGGTGAAGAATCTGATGGGACTTTGAAATCTGAGCCACGGCCCGCAGGGTGGCTAGCGTAAGTGTGCAGGCACCAACGCCTGGGCAGGTCCCTTCCACTCTACAAGCTTCGGTTTCTCTGTGTGTGAAGTAAACTTTTTTGCATCCCGAGGTGCGCTGGCTGAGATGGAAGTGGCCGTGGGCGGGGCGGGGGGAGGTTGTCCAGATGTGGCTGCACTGTGGAAACAGGAAGAAGGCTGTACCTTAGAGCGTACTATGGCAAAGGGGCCAGCTGTCTCCCCCAACATCTGTTCTCCACTTTTTCCTCAGGTTGTCTGGAATAAGGGCTACAGCTCTCAAACACCCTGGAGATGACGCTGTGGCCGACAGTTGGGAGAGTAGCGGACACTTTACATAAAATGAGGGCCATGGTTTGTTTCTTCTCCTCTCCTCTGTTGGAATGTGGATGCAATGGATGGAATCTAAGCAGCCGCTTTGAACCATGAGGCAGCCTGTGAAGGATGCGCTAGTCACTCAGTCGTGTCTGACTCTTTGTGACCCCATGGGCTGGGCTCTCTGTCCATGTACTTCTCCAGGCAAGAATACTGAAAGTGGGTAGCCATTCCCTTCTCCAAGGGATCTTCTCAACTCAGGGATCGAACCTGGGTCTCCTGCATTGCAGGCAGATTCTTTATTGTCTGAACCACCAGGGAAGCCCTGTTGAGGATGATAGAGCAGCAAAAAAGGAAAAACCTAGATCCCTGTAAGCCTGGAGTGGCAGAGACGGAGGAGGAGGCTGTCCAGATGTGATGTGACGTGCACTATGATGGGCTGGAGCCCCCATCCCAGCACTGGACCACCTTCCTCTGTCTCCTCTAACACGACAGAGAAACAAACCTCCACCTCACTGCAGCCGTGGTTCTTGCGTGTTCTCCTGTCACGTGGGGCAGCGCGTGGTGATGCTCCAGTGGAGGGGGAGGGAGAAGTAGTGGGGAGGAGGGTCTCTTCTCTCAAGATATGAATGTCTGGATTTTGATGCTAATTTGAAACGCATTCTATTTATTAGAGTTCTCCAGCCAGGCCTCCCTTACTCATCTCCAGGTTTAACTCACTAAAAGTTTCCACACCTAAGCAGCCACCCTTTCCCTGATGGGTTCTTGTTGTGGGCTTAGTCAAACCTTAGAGCCCGCACGTGGAAAAGAAGGCTCCTGGGAGCATATGGGGCAGCCAAGCCCGTGGTGCTCCCACAGGTGTGTGTGGGGGGTGCTCCTCACTTGTTAAAATGTACCTGCCGACTTCCTTTTTGTTTCATAACAACTCCATTTTGTCACTCTAATTTTAGTGGCAATGTTTTTGTTCCAATCAGCGATCATTTTGGAAAAGTAGGCTGCTAGAAGAGTTCTTGGCATACAAAATGACAAGCAATTTTTAAACGGCATAAGACTGATGATTTTTAACCACACTGAATTCTAAATCTGTTTCAGGCTGGTTAACACTTGTTAGCAAATAACAAACTCTTTCTGATGACTGTCCATTCGGCCAGCTCCAACGTGGCAGGCGGTGTGGAGTGCCTCCTGGGCACCCACCGGGGTCACTAAGAGGCGGCAGGCAGGGTCCTGCCCTGGGGAGCGGTGAGCAGTCGGGGGATGGGGACATGGACTCGGGGAAGCGTCACCGCAGATGTCCACCTGGGGGCTGGGCTTCATGCCCCACATGCTGGTGCCAGGCTGGGCTGGGGTAGGGGGAGCGTCCCCACAGCCACCCACCCCACGCCCCTGCCCCCACTCTGAGAAGCGCCCGCCATCTGATCCTTCTCTGCAGGGTCAAGATTTGAGTGCGGAGAAGCCTGGCAGATCCTCAAAAAATGAAATACAGTGATCGTCAAAGTGTCAGTTGCTCAGTTGTGTCCGACTCTTTTGCAACCCCTCAGACTGAAGCCCACCAGGCTCCTCGGTCTGTGGGATTCTTCAGGCAAGAATACTGGAGTGGGTTGCCATTTCCTTCTCCAGGGGACCTTCCTGGATCTTTCCTGGGTCTTTCAGACCCAGAGATGGAACCTGGGTCTCCTGTATTGCAGGCAGATTCTTCATCATCTGAGCCACTGCTCCTAAGAGTGATCGTATGACCCAGCGATTCCTCTCCTAGGCGTGACCCCAAAGAACTGAAAACAGGACCCAACCAGACACTCAGGCGCATTCATGCTAGCTGAAGGAGTGGAGACAAGCCAAGCGTCCACTGATGGATGAATGCATGGATAAGCAAAGTGTGGTGCACACATACAGTGGGCTATTAAATTACTTCCTCCTAAAAAGGAATGATGCAACGATGTACAACACGGACGAACCTTCAGAACATTAAGCTAAGCGGCAGAAGTCAGACTCAAAGGCCCACATGTTATGTGATCTCTTTTACGCGAAACGTACAGAAAGGGGAAATCTACAGAGACAGAAAGTAGATTAGCAGGTGATGAAAATGTTCTAAAATGATAATGTTATTTTTGGCCTGTGGTACATGCGTGCGGGACCTCAGTTCCCTGACAAGCAGGGACCGGACCCGTGCCCTCTGCAGCGGAAGCGCGGAGTCTTAACCACTGAACGGCCAGGGAAGTCCCGAAAATGTTCTCAAATTAGACGGCGGTGACGGCTGCACAAGTAGGTGGGTATTTTAAAAGCCACTGAACTGTTGAGTTTAAATCGGTTCATTTCACACCGTGTGAATTCCACTTCAATTTAAACACATCTTACAAAAAAAAAAAAGATTACAGAACATTCTGCCTGGGGCTCCGAGCGCCCACTCCTCGGGTCACTGCCTCAGGTCATCTGCGTCTCTCCTGACGGATGCTCAGCCCCCTGTGCCGAGAGGCAGCGTTGGGGGAGGGGGCGCTGGGGATGGGAGATACAACGCTCAGGCCTGTTCTGAGCCAGGGGTGGTGGCCAGTTGCTAGCCGGGGGTCCCTCCAAACGCTGCAGAGCTTCCAGAGCCTCTTTCCTCCCTTGTCAAGTGGAGAGAGTCTCACATCCCAGGCCTCACTGCGTAAGGTGAGCTCCCTGCCCGCCTGTCCCCAAGGGCAGGGTCACGCCTGCTGGTGGGTCCATTCATGGAGCTGATGGTGACCCAGTGCGGGATCTGGACGAGACCCAGGATTGAGGACAAAGCGGAGAGGTTCCTGCTGTCACTTGGGGGGCAGACGATGAAAAGACAGACCCCCAACAAGCCAAGGGGTTTTATCTGCAAAGAGCAGAGCAGGCGGGCCCTTGGTGCAGGGTCTGCACTAAGATCAGAGGCTGAGAAGGAGTGAGCTGGGCAGAAGGGCCCTGGAGCTGGCACAGCACATGTGGGGCAAGGCAGGTGTGTGGGCACGACGGAGACCGCCCTGGGTGGGCTCAGAGCAGACCCTGTTCCAGTGGACTGACCAGTCTCTGCAGGAGAGAGGCCCCCGGCCCCTTGCGGAGCCAGCGGGCACCACACTGCACTCCCGATGGGTCAATAAGGAAAGGAAGGGGGCGAGGTGGGTGGGGAGGCATTCTGGGAGGGGGAGGGGTGCTGCAGAGGCGGCGTGTGCTCCCCTGGGGGCCTTCCCTCCATCCCCTGGCCCTCTCTGACTCCCCACCCTGGATTCACTGAGCCTGTGCCTGGCCCTGCACAGAGCTTACAGACCGCAAATGGCAGACTGCCAAACGCACTGCGCTTGTTGCCACAACGGGGCGAGGCTGGAGAGCTCCCAGGGGCGGCGGCCCCCAGTCCAGGGTTGATGGAGACGTGGAGACTGCCTGGAGGAAGGGCACACGAGGAGTAGAGCCCGGACACAGGCCCCAGGCTGGCTGCGTGTGTCTCGGGGAGGAAGCTCCAGGGTCCTTCCCACCTGCGGTGCAAACCTGGCCTCGGGGCCCCGGCCGGTTCCTGGCTGGCCCGCCCTGGCTGCACAGTACACAGCCCGGCCCGCTGCACAGCGGGTCACCCCGGACCCGGGAGGCCACTCGGGCTTGGACCCTGACCATCGGGCAGCAGTGTACCGGGGCCCCAAGCCACGAGCAGATGCTGGGTACCTTTATGGGCGTCACCTGAGTTCTCTGCAGGCCCAGGGTGGGTTGGACGCAGGACCGTCTGCAGGCGAAGGGACTGAGCACAGAGAGAAGGCAGGTGGCATCCCCAGATCCCTGGGCCGAGCCAGGGTCCCCAGGGCAGAGACACGGAACCCAAGCCACTGTGCCCCTGTGGGGTGCCCCTCCAGCCGGACACTGCGGGTAGGGGGGTCATCAGCGTCACCCTCAGGCACAAAGGGTCATCGGACACAAACCCAGAGGGGACACACCCGGGCCCAATCTCCCGAGCGACACCCCAGGACCCGGACCTGTCCCTCGGTGCCAAGTCCCCACCAGCGTCGGCATGCGGGTGGCCAGTGTCAGAGCGGGGGGCATCATGCTGAGCACTGCAGTGCTGGGTGTCGTGCTGTTAGCCTCTGGGGCTCCCCGTGGGGTTTGTTCACCCTGATAAACATCTCTCCTTCCCCTCCTGGAATTCAGGGGCGGGCTCTCCTCCACGGGACCCCAGGTGCTGGCCAGTGCGAGGGTGCAGGGTGAATGAATGAATGCAGGAGCGGGTGTGTGAGCAGCCCAGTGGCTCTGGCTCCAGTTTCCTCCCACCAGGACCTGCAGTAAGTAGGGCAGCCCTGGGCACCCGGAGCTGCTGAGTGGTGCCAGCTATCCTGCTTTGCTCCCAGAAGTCTCCCCGTTTGGATGATAAATGATACGGTCACCCTGGCAGTGAGACTCCTTCTAGGAGCGTCCCTGAGCGAAGCCAGGCGCTTCAGGAATAGGAACTAGGTCAGACTGTCACTAGGGTTCCGTCCCCGGGCCCGGGCTCAAGGACAGCCCGGCCCCGAAGCCACGCGGGAGCTATGCGCTTACCCGGGCAGGTGTTCAAGGGGCACACGGTGTAGTTGGGGCCCAAGCAAGGGGGGGAGGCTCCTTGAGCCTCTGGAAGAGCCCACAGAACCGCGTGTGTGCACACACACGTAGGCACGCGTGCTCGTGTATGCTGCACTGTTCAGGTGTGCAAGTGCAGACATGTTGTGTGTGCACACGTGTGCAGGCAGCCCTCATCTGACCCTCAGTGAAGGTCCGTGACCCCGCCACCCCCAAGGCTCTGATCTGTGCCCATGGAAAAGTTCCAACACCCAGGGGTTCCGGTAGACCCAGGAGGCTGGAGACACGAGGCTGCCCCCAGCTCCCACCCCAACGGGGGCTCTGGAAGGGACCATGGTAATGGTGTGACCTCTGGGGGGCAAGTCACAGCAGTGGGGTGGCGTGGCCTGGGCCCCCATCTCTGCTGGGCAGCGGGCCGGGGGAGATCGGGTCAGAGGACGCTCTGGGCTACGGGCTGAGAACGTTGTAGCCCAGAACCCAGTGTGCAGGATTGGAGCCTTGCCGTCTCTCCTGCTCTTTCCCTGGGAGTCCTTCCCGGAAATGGAACTGGCAGCCCAATCCCTCCTCTAATAACACAACCCCGGAAGACGAATCAGGCTGGGGGAGCAACGGCTAACACCGCCACAGCCTCGCTCCCCTTACTTGTCTGCTGACCTGCTCGGGAGGGAGCTTTCGGAGCCCATCAAGGTCACGGTCAGGCACTGTCGAGGGGAGTGGTCTGGCTAAAAGATCTGACAACTGCCCCCGCCCCCGCTGGCCCTGAGAGACCCATCTGGACCGATGTCACCATGCGTGAGAAGGCCAGAGACCCCGGGTCCCAGCATGACCGCCAGAGAGTGACTTAACCGCTAGGGTCCTTCTCTGTAAAATAGCCCCTCAGGTGGGCTGCCGGCCCCTTGCATGCCGAGGAAGAGACTGGGAAAGAGAACCGGCACTTTGAGGAGCTGTAACCACATGCAAGCCACCCCCCGCCCCGCCAAACGCCATTCCCCGTCTCCTCCCTGCTCTGAGCTCGGTCCTCCTCCCCACACAGTGCTCTGGGAGCTAAGAGGCTCAGGGACCCTCCGCTGGTCCTGAAAGGTAGGCAGGGAGGGATGAGGGTGGGCGTCAGAGACGTGGCGTCTGGATGCTCTGGGTCACACTCCCTGCTGGCCATGCTGAAGATGCAGCTGGCTCCCTGGGCACCCGCCTGGGGAACAGGGCTCCATGGAGAAGCCCAGGGGAGCCCCCTCCGCGCACCCAGGGCGAGCACACAGAGAAACTCCCGGATCCAGGCGAAGGGCACATTTGCATCCCAGCCAAACAAGCAGCGGCTGCTGGGGTGCGTTCGCCGCGGTTAACAGCTGTGCTGGCTTGGACCATGCTCCTGGGGGATCCGGCTGAATTCGGCAGTGATTGCACAGCACGAATCTCTAATCGAAACAATCTAGAGGCAGGGGCTCCCGCCTCATGGGCGCACTGGAGCTGGGGCAGAGGCACCACGGGCTTCGGCCGCCTGGGCGGGAGATGAAACCAGCCCAGGCCCATCCCAGCAGGTGGCGAGCCTGGCCCAGTGTGGTCAGCTTGGCCACTGCCAGAGTTTAGAGCCCCATCCTCGGGTTTTGGCAGTTGCATAAATAATGCCAAATCCCAAATCGAAGCTTCAGCTGAGTTACAGGAAAAGCTCCCAAGCCACCCGGCCTGTGGCATCAGGAATTAGGAAACCCCGTGAGTTTTCAAAACAAAGTGTGTTTGTTTAAAGCTGGCAACGCTCTGGAGGATGAAGACCTCTGAATGTGAGCACGAGACACGTGTCCTCAAGCATAACGTGGAGGCAGTGGGTGGCACCTCCAGGTCAGCAGAGCCACTATGAACTTTTCGGGACCCAGTGCAGAATGAAAATGGGGTGGTGCAAAAATGACTAAGAATTCCAGGACGGTGACTTGAGAGTGGAAGAGAAGCACGCTGCCCGTGCACCGGTGGGTGTGGCCTGCCCATGAAGACAATCCCTGCTATGTCCCCACATCCCCTGCCCCGAGGGCTGTGGGCAGGTCCTATCTCTAGGGAGCCGCTGAGAGCTGCACCCAGGGAGGAAACTCGGGGACTCCCTGGAGGAGACAGATGGGAGGCAGCCAACGTCAGCGCGGTTCTAGGGCTGAAGACGGAAAGGAGGTGGCCTCGCGCTGTGGGGAGTGCCTGGGCGAGCCCACTCAGGGAGATGCACACTGAGCTGGACACGGAAGCTCTAACTCGAGAGGCTGCTCACTGAAGTGCTCCCTGCAATAGCAAAGCGGCAGCTGGATGGCCAATGTCATGTCAGTGTCACATCGGTGACAGCAGTGGCGCAAACTGCCTATCAGTGGTTCCTCCAGGACAGCACGAGAGCCTCTGGAAACAGTGCTTCTGAAGACAACCTTCAGGCCATGAGACCATGTCCTTGTCACTTGGGAAAGAGCAAAAGTAAGACCCAGAATTTGAAAGGATGCATTCAATTTTGTTTACTAGGTATTTATACTCAGAGAAGGACTGACTGGGGATTATCGACATGGGGGTAGGATTATGAGTGCCTTTTATTTTCTTTTTTTATACCTTTCTGTGTTTCCCAAATTCACTGCAGGCCCAAACATGATGTGTAGGAAGTGAAGTGAAGTGAAGTGAAGTGAAAGTTGCTCAGTCGTGTCCGACTCTTTGCGACCCCGTCCACGGAATTCTCCAGGCCAGAATACTGGAGTGGCTGGCCGTTCCCTTTTCCAGGGGATCTTCCTACTATAGGGATCAAACTGGGGTCTCCTGCATTGCAGATGGTTTCTTTACCAACCAAGCTATCAGGAAAGACGACGAGGATGATAAACGTGTTAATTTCAAGGGTGAACACACTTCCAATGATTACACGCAAATGGCCAGTAAGCATAAAAAAAGATGCTCAACGTCTCTGGTCATCAGAGAAATGCAAGTGGAGACCACAGTGAGATACCACCTCACGCTCACTAGGATGGCGATTATCAAAAAGCCCAGAAAATAGGCGTTGGCAAGGATGTGGAGAAATCAGAACTCTCATATCCCACTTGAGGGAATGGAAGATGGAAGACAGTCTGGCAATTCCTCAAAAGGTGAAACAGAGCTACCACGTGATGCAGCAGCCCCACCCCTAAGTGTGCCCGAAAGAACTGAAAACAAGTATTCAAACAAAAACCTGTGCATGAACATTCCTAGCAGTGCGTGTGTGTTAAGTCGCTTCAGCCGTGTCCGACTGCGACCCCATGGACTGTAGCCTGCCAGGCTCTTCTGTCCATGGGATTTTCCAGGCAAGAACATTGGAGTGGGATGCTGTGCCCTCCTCCAGGGGATCTTCCTGGCCCAGGGATCGAACCAGCATCTCTTACATGTCTCCTGCATCGGCAGGTGAGTTCTTTACCTGGGAAGCCCATTCATAGCAGTTCAGTTCAGTCACTCAGTCGTGTCCGACTCTCTGCGACCCCATGAACTGCAGCACTTGCTAAAGCCAAGAAACAGAAACCCAAATGTCCACCAACTGATGGATGGATCGACAAAACGATGTCTATATTCACAAGGGAGTATTACTCAACCTGAACAAGAAATGAAACTGTGACACAGGCTACAATACGGATGAACCCTGATAACATCATGTGAAAGCAAGCCGGTCACCAAGGATCACATACAGGGGTCTTTCACTTGGAGGAAACGTCCAGGATGGGAGAACCCATGGAGACAGAAAGTAAATGAATGGTCCTCAGGGGCTGAGGGAAGTGGGAGATGGGGAATGCTTGTTAATTGAACGAGTTTCTTTTTGCGATGATCAAACATTCTGGAATTAGTGGTGATGTCTGCACACCTTGTGAATAGATGAAAACCACTGAATTCTATGCTTGAAAAGGGTAAATCTTACGGTTTGATAAGTTCATCTCAATTTAAGGAGACGGAAAGCAAGGTGCCACGTCTGAAGTCCTCTAGCTCGAGGAGGGAAGTAAGCCGAGACAGGAAAGAGTTGACCGTCCAGCACTAATCTTACAACCTGAATTGATTAACCACTTTTTTTTTTTTTTTGCTGTACCATATGGCATGTGGGATCCTAGTTCTCTGACCAGGGACCGAACCCTTGTCCACTGGAGTAGAAGCATGGGTCCTAACCACTGGACCCGTCAGGGAAGTTCCTTGATGAACCACTTGGAAGCTTCTGGAAGCTGCATTTGCTGACGATGAGGGTGACTGTTGGTTTATGTCTGTGAGCAATGCCCAAGCAGCCACTTCCTGCCCCGTCTTCTTGGCTGCCCGGGGCCAGGTCCCCTGGGACCCCAGGCTCCTCCTCCTCCTCCTGGCTCCCCCACATCCCCAGACCCCGCCTGGCTAGGCACAGGGGAGACACAGAGCGTCCTCCCAGATGCTTCCTTGGCTCCACGATTTGCGGGAGCAGGAGCTGGCCCTTACATGTCTCCTTACATATGCATGTCTTCCATGTAATCTGCCAATGTGAGATTTCATCTTTCCCAGCATGCAGCCCCCATAAGCCAATGTTTATTCATTATCCCCGGATCTGTTTCCTATCGTCTATTTCAGCGGAGCCAAAAACAACATCTTAACTCAATAACAGAGCACCATCTGATGGCTTTCGTTCTCCAAAATGAGCCACAGCTCACTCGGCGGGGTGGCCCTTGGCTCCTGTCTGTGCCCCAGCTAGAGGGGGGCTCCCGGCCTGGCTAAGCATCCCTAGACTGGGTACTGAGGGAGAGACTGCAGGTTTGTCCTCTCTAGAATGACAGATGGTGGGTCAGGGTCCGCCTGCACATCCTGGGAGCATCCCACCTCTTGCAGGGCATGACAACACAATCTTCTGGGGCACTTAAGAGCCCATCACTCATGGATGATGAAGATGGGACAGCCAGTTACCTAAACAGGGTGCCCAAGCCCCAGTGCCATTCTGCCAGCTCTGCAGGGGGAGGAGGGTCCAGCTCCCTGTATTTGGGGTGAGGCAGGGCAGGCAGAGACAGAGATCACTGACTTTGGGTCCGTTGAAGGGACTGCTCCCTGAACAATCTCCAGGAGCCAGACTAGAAGACACCATGGCCTGGAGCGCTGGTACTTCCTCAAATCTTAGAGTAGCTCACCACCTTCCCTGTGGTCCACAAACTCGATGGTTTTAAAGAGATCTCATCCCATAGAGACGGAGAGGTTTAAAGTGAGAGAAGTTCCATCAGTGGAACTGAGATGAACTGTGTATGAGAGGGAGAATGGATCGATACCATCCTTATGCAAAGTCTACCATCCTCCCATCCATCCATCAATCCATCCACATATCCACCCACCCACCCATCAATCCATCCATCCAATCTCTCCACACATCCACCCATCCATCTGTTCATCCACCAATCCATCCATTCATCCACCCATCCACCCACCCACCCAAATCTTCACCCACGTGACCATTCACCCATCCATCCATCCAATCTCTCCACACATCCACCCATCCACCACTCCATTCACACACCCACCCATCCATCCATCTCTCCATCCATTCACCCAACCACCCAAACCCTCACCCACATGTCCATTCACCCATCCATCGAATCTCTCCACACATCCACCCATCCATCTGTTCATCCACCCATCCATCCATTCATCCACCCATCCACCTACCCACCCATCCATCCACTCACCCACCCAAACCCTCACCCACGTGTCCATTCACCCATCCATCCAATTTCTGCACGCATCCACCCGTCCATCTGTTCATCTATCAATCCATCCATTCATCCACCCGTCCACCTACCCACCCATCCAGCCAGCCATTCACCCATCCACCCGACCCCCCAAACCTTCACCCACATGTCCATCCACCCATCCATCCATCCACTCAAACTTTCACCCACCTGTCCATCTACTGCCCCTCCCTCATCTTCTCATCCATCCCAGAAGCACTTTCTCAGCACTTGGTCCATTTCAGACCCCACGTCCTGTATGGGTAATGCCACTATGAACTACTTGTATCCTCCTGGTTCTTTGCCCTCATGGAAGGGTAACACACTTCGGTCAACTCACCTTACAAATCATATTTACAAACTAACTCACAGGCCCACTCCTTCCATCCCCTTGGCTGGCACCAAGTACACAGATTATATCTGCCCCAGAGCACAGGACGGCCCTGGGCCTGGCCCTGCTGCTGCTGCCCTGAGAGATTTCCAAATGCTGGTGGGTCAGCTCGCAGCCTGGGCAGGTAACAGTCTCAAGACAAGACAGCACAGTTGCTGCCCTTGAAACTCAGATAATGGAACGGCCCCACGGGGATGGGTTTGTACAGCAAGAAGGGGAGTAGGGAAGGTGTCTGTATAGAGCTCCATGCGGAGCAGAGCACAGCTTGTGAATACCAGTCTTTACCATCATCACAGACTGAACGGTGTCCCCAGACTCACAGGTCGAAGCCCTGATCCTCAATATGACTGCATTTGGAAACAGAGTCTTTAAGGAGATAATTAGAGTTAAATGAGGTCATAACCGTGGACCCTCAGCCAACAGAATCGGTGTGCTTGCGAGAAGAGGGGCAACACCAGGGATGTGCCGGCATGAAGGCCACGTGAGGACATGGGGAGAAGACGGCCGCCGGCTGGCTGAGGAGAGAAGCCTCGGGAGGAGCCCACCCTGCCCGCACCTGGCCCTCGCGTCCCGCCTCCAGAACTCAGGAAGATACACAGCTGCCGTTTAAGCCCCCTTGGTCTGCGGCACGTTGTCACAGCAGCCCTTCTCTGCCCACTGCCATCCACACAGGAGGCCCAGGGTGGGAGCAAGAGTTGTCACCCACCCCGGCTGAGACCCCTGCCCTCCAACCCAGAAGCCTGGCCAGTAGGGAACACCACTGTGCAAGGAGGCTGAGGGGA
The DNA here is from genome assembly GCF_002263795.3 of Bos taurus. Taxonomy (NCBI): domain Eukaryota; kingdom Metazoa; phylum Chordata; class Mammalia; order Artiodactyla; family Bovidae; genus Bos; species Bos taurus. The sequence goes on from NC_037356.1 coordinate 47,831,356, forward strand.
CTGTGGACAGAGCTGGAGACGCCACATCCTGTGGTGCCAGGAGGGGCCATGGAGGAGGGCAGGGCTGGTACCCGCATCGGCAGGTTGCCACAGTAACCAAGGGCCGGCCACCACCGCCACGGGGAGGGGAGAGGGCCTGGGTCCCAGGGTGACACCAAGGACTGAATCCTCCTGATAGAAGCAGACAGACCTGGCAGAGCTCTATTTCGGGGGCAAGCCCGAGCGTGTAAACCGGTATTTAAAACACAGAGCAGCTGCCTGGAGTCAAGGCGCACACACCCAGGCGGCGAGGCTCCAAGCGTATTTTAATAAAATGGCGTAAAAGAAGGAGGGCGGTGGGGGGCGGGGAGGCTGTGTGCTCCTGCCACGGTTGTTTAACAAAAACACGCTCATTAGCAGCCAGGACAATGAGTCCCCGTGTCGGTTTCATTCTCCGTTAGGGAACAGCTAGTGACTGGAAGCCGGCTCTCTCGTTGCTTATTAATATTTTGGATTACAGTTGTGCTAATAGAGTCATTTGCCTATATTTTTAAATGTTCTAAATATAACAAAAACATTCTATTTTGGAGCCGACCATGCCCACTGTGGCGTGCTGCAGACGGTTCGCACGCTCCGTGACTAACGGGACGTCTGTTTAAGTGGGACTGCGCTGGGCCCTGCCCCCATGGCCGCACCCAGAGCCGCTGGGAGACGTGACAGCTCCCGCCTCGTCTCCCAGGGGGAAGGTGGGTCACGGCATGGCCTCCCCTCCCGGACAGAGAGCCCAGAGGCTCTGGCCTCTAGCTGAAAGGGTGGCTGTGGCTGAGCACGCGGAGCCCCTTGGCTGGTGGAGCACACAACTGGCCCGGGCACGCCCCCCGCCCCCAGCTCTGCCCAGGCCTGGCACGCGATCACACCCACCCCCCCAGCCGCAGTGACTGATTCCGGGGTGGGGGACTACGGATGACCCAAGTCAACCTAACCAGGGCCAGGCCTGGGATGTTTGCCGAGGAGACAGGAAGACTCAGTCTCCTATCAACACCTCTCTGCTGGACAAGGACCGAGGAGGACTGACCCCAGGGCGCCGAGGACCAGGCTGAGGTGAGCTGCCTGGAAAAGAAAACGGCCAGCACACAGAAGGTTTCCACCCGGCTCAGCCCAGATTGCATCTGCCCAGCTCAGCCCAGATCCCAGGGTGGTCCCAGGCTGTGGGCCTGATGGGGCAGCAGGGAGGACCTCAGGGCATGCTGCTGCACGAGGGGGCTTCTGTGCCAGGACAGACTCCGGGGGCACCTGGGCCGGGGTGCTGGACTCCACGTCCGCTCACCATCCCGCCCTCAAACTTGAGGAGGCTTGAAGATGGCAACTGAAAGTTTGGGGTGAGCCCAGGGCAGGGCTGGGGCCTGTGTTGCTATTCAGTCACTCAGTCATGTCTGACTCTTTGTGACCCCATGGACTCTAGCCCACCAGGCTCCTCTGTCCATGGGATTTCCCAGGCAAGAATATAGGAGCAGTTTGCTGTTTCTTCCCAACCCGCATCTCCTGCATCGGCAGGCTGGTTCTTTACCACTGAACCACCAGCGAACACTGATATAAAAGTGGTCCCACACCAAAGAGACAGCTTCTCAGGGCTCGAGCCAGCCAACTCTGTGCAGAAGCAGCTTGCTGCATGGAAACATTTAAAAAATATCTTCTCCCGTCTTCTGGATTCTATGTATACTCAACATAATTTTCAACATTAAAAAACAGGAGCTATAAAAAGTGCTAATTGTGAAAGCAAAGAATGGAGAAATTGGACTTCATTTAAAATTTTAAAGACCTTTCCACTTGTTAACAGACACAGAAAATGAAAACGCTGTCACAGACTGTGAAAAGTCTTTGCAACAGATACCTGATCAAAGAGTGATACCGGCATCTGTAGAGGGCTCCTCTAAGCTGGTGATGGCAAGATAAAGAGCCCAGTTAAAAATGGACAGAACGCTTGAACTGATACTTTGCAAGAGAAGCTATAAGTAAGGTAAGTAAGCACATGTTGCTCAGTTACTAAGTCGTGTCCGACTCTGTGACCCCATGGACTGCAGCACACCATTCCTGCAGCCTCTTCTGTCCTCCACTATCCCCGAGAGTTTGCTCAAATTTATGTCCATTGATTCGGTGACGCTATCTAACCGTCTCATCCTCTGCCGCCCCCTTCTCCTTTTGCCTTCAATCTTTCCCAGCATCAGGGTCTTTTCCAACAAGTTGGCTCTTTTCAACAGATGACCAAAGTATTGGAGCTTCAGCATCAGTCCTTCCAGTGAATACTTAGGGCTAATTTCCTTCAGGATTGACTGGTTTGATTTCCTGGCAGTCCAAGGGACTCTCAAGAGTCTTCTCCAACACCACAATTTGAAAGCATCAATTTTTCATTGCTCAGCCTCCTTTATGGTCCAACTCTCACATCCATATATAACTACTGGAAAAATCATAACTTTGACTATATGGACCTGTGTGGTGTTTAATAACATTAGTCATCAGCACAATGCAACTTATACCTACAGTAAGATATTCTCCACACCCATCTGAATGGCTGAAATTAGACTGATATTACCAAATGTTGCTGAGAAGTGGAGCCACCAGAACGCTCACACACGGCCGGCTGGAGTACAAGATGGACAGTAGTTTGGACAACTGTTTGGCAGTCTCTTATAAAATTAAACACACTCCTATCTGTGGCCCTAGGTGCTTCCCCAAGAGAAAGGAAAAGACATCTGGAGAAAGACTTGTACAAAAATGTGCGTAGCATCTTCAGTCACGAGCCCAGATTGAGAAGCAACCCAAACGTCCATTACCAGGAGCATGCGTGAACATCCTGGGGCATAAATATACAACGAACACTCACTGAAAACAACGTTCACAGAGCCCTGACTTACACCCCTGCAGTGGCATTCAGCAGCGGGAAACGCGCCGGGCTCAGGAGTACGTGCTGTAAGTTCCAGCTCTGAAACAACCGCAGGCTACACTGATCTCCGGTGGCTAAAACTGAGGACCCCGTGGGGACTTCCTGGACACAGACACCCCCTCCCATCCTTCATGTACCCTGCCTCTTGTGTGTAGAAAAGCTTTAGCTTCCCAGGCCTTCCCCAAGTTCCAAAGTGCAAATTTAATCAGATAAATACAAAACCAAAGGGAAACAGTCAAGCCAGACGGAATAATAATAGTTTTGCCATAAAACAAAGTCAAGGACTTTCAGTTCCTCCTCAAGGGCTATAGATGATATTCTGAGCCACATTCTTGAGCTGTTTTGCAGATACTCAAACCCCCACCAGGAGGAAGAACTTAACTGCATGTTGCCTACAAGCACACAGACCCTGGAGTGAATGAAGCCATAAAGTTGATGGTTGAAATTCCAGAAACATCATACTGTTCCCTCACCACCAACCAATCAGAGCGCTGCACGTGAGCTGACCACGCCCCCCACAACCCTCTCCCTCACACCTGGGGCTTTTGAACTTGAGCTGCCCGTTCTCCTTGCTTTGTGATGCCTTGCAATAAACGCTGCATTTTCCCTCACCACAACCCGGTGTCAGCAGGTCAGCTGTACTGCATGTTGGGTGAGTGGACTCAAGTTTGGTTCAGTGAAAGAATCAGAACCAGGGTTGCCTCTGGTTGGCAGGTAGGTGACGGGAAAGCAGCCAGAGAGACTGTTTTGGGGAGATGGACATGTTTTCTTGATTGCAGTTGGAGACACAGGTGTACACATTTGTCCAAACGCACTGAACTCTACTACCACATGGGCATTTTTACTGCGTGTAAGTCATCACCTTTATAAAAGATGGTGCTGGGTCGCAATCTCAGAAAGCCTAAGGCAACGAGAACCCAACAGGAGCCACTCTGGACTCCCCCACCCAAAGTGAAGTGAAAAGTGAAAGTCACTCAGTCATGTCTGACTCTCTGCAACCTCGTGGACAGCAGCCCACCAGGCTCCTCTGAGTTCTTAAAAGTGGAGGAAAGGGGGCAAAGAGAGGGCCAGAGATGAACAGCCTGAGGCCTGGCCCATAACTGGGGGGTTTGAGGATGGAGGAGGGACCACCAGTCAAGGGGTGCGGTGGCCTCCAGAACCTGGAAAAGGCAAGTAAATGGACTGTCCCCTAAAGGTCTCACAAAGCAACACAGCCCAGCTGACACCACCACGAGACCACCCTCCCCTCCACTGCACTCCTGACCTCCAGAACCACAGGATATCACACATGTGTTTGAAGCCACCACGTTCGTGGAAAAAATGTCCAGCTCCTAAGATCCTTAACCACAGTGTGGATCACACACTCTCGTGGTTATCCACATATAGCATGGACTGGAAGGACTGATGCTGAAGCTGGAGCTCCAGTACTTTGGCTACCTGATGCAAAGAGCTGACTCACTGGAAAAAACCTTGATGCTGGGAAAGACTGAGGGCAGGAGGAGAAGGGGGCAACAGAGGATGAGATGGTTGGATGGCATCACTGACTCTACGAACATAAAGCTGAGCAATGTTGGGGAGATAGTGAAGGACAGGGGAGCCTGGCATGCCGCTCGCTGTCCATGGGGTCACAAACAGCTGGAGACGACTGAGCGACTGAACAACAACCCACCCTCCCTCCAGGAAGCTGGTATTTTCTGGAGGACGCAGGGAGCAGGAAGGCCCAAATGACCCTCAAATGGTCACTCTGGGCTCTTCTGTCCAGGTGTGAAATTGCCAGCAATACCAAGCACCAACACGCCTGAGTCTTCCAGTGGAAGCATCTGGGCAGGAGACCAGTGGCGCTGAAGCTGTTAACTTGGAGAGAGAGGGAGGGCCGGATTTCCTCCCGGTCAGGAGGGGAGGGGTGAGGTGTCCAGCAACCTGGAAAAGCAGATCAAGCTCACGGGCCACGGTCTTGCCCTTCCCAGACCAGAGAGGCCGGGTAGCTGCTCACAGGAGGGCACACGTGTGAGCCAGCGGGTGCTGGGCACTGGAAGGGTCAGGAAGTCCAGCCTGTACCAGGGGCTCAGAATATCATCACCAAGCCTATGAAAACACGCTCCCATCTGCCTGCTGACCACCGGTCCACCTAGCCCAGCACGACCAGTCTTCCCTTTCAGGGTGGAGTGAGTGATAGCTCTTACCTCGACACCCCTACAAGATGGCAAAGGTGACCGTCCCCGTCTGGGTTTAACCTAAGCAGGACTGTGGGAAGCTTAGTACAGACCGACACGCTCATAGAATCCCATTCTCAGAAAGGGAACCAGCTGGGCGCCCTCCATGTCTGCAGACCGGAGACACAGCCCGCTTTTCCGGGCTCGCCTGTTCAGGATAGCTAATTTCCCGGTCAGGCTGGCCCAGCTAGAGCTGGACTGGGAACCTCGAATGGGTCAGGGCCACCAGACTGCCCACGGACGCAGAAAAGCTACTGGCTGCAAAGCAAACGTGGCTACTCCTGCCATGCGTGTCCCAAGACTGGGATTCTACCAGAAGTGGCCAGGGCACGTGTTGACCAGGCTCTTACAAGAAACCTCTGCTCTGCGTGGCTCCAGCTCATCCGTTTTTTCTCAGCACCCTTTTACATAAGTGGAATCCTCATAACATTTTAATCCACTCATTCTTTCGGCAACCACATTCAGGGCGGGTGTCAGAGCTGTACCTGGAAATTTGGGGAGGGGCTGGAATGACTTGCTTCCATGAGCACCGACCTCTTTCTAGCAGTTTTCATTGAGACATCAAACCTCAAGTCCTCAGGGAGGGCCTGGCAGAAGCCGGTGGGAAATGCAAAGCTGCCTGTTATGAAAGTTGGCGCGAGATCGATAGAATAGTTTCAAGCATTTAATCAACCCTCGAAGCCTTTTTCCAATGGCTCGAACGCAGGGTCCAAGTTTCCTGGCAAGTGCAGTGAGCCGCGTTTAACTACAAGCTTCCAGGCTGCTCTTCCCCGCCGCACTGGTTTCTGGTTCGAACAAAAGCAGGCGGGATGGCGTCCACCGCTCAGAGGATCAGAGATATCCTCCTGCCAGTACCTGCCGCGCACTGGACCTCGCCAACGACGCCGACCCCAGGCCCGGGAGAGGTGGACCACGAGGGCGGGGTCCGCTTACCTGCCTGGCTGTCCCGGGGCTTGCAGTGGACCTCCTCCACACACTCTGCCGGGAACCATCCGATGTGGCCGCGGGCGCTGCCTTCCCAGAAGCCGCCTTCGCCGATGCTCAGAACTGCACACGGAAAGGGGCGGGGTTAGTGGGCGGGGCTTGGGGATGAGGCCGCGAAGGGCGAGCGGCTCTGGTCCATTTGCCGGCTGACCACGCCCCCTTCAGTGGGGGACCAGGGGCCTGGCAAAGCGTCCCTCGGAAGGGGCAATGCGGAGCCTCTGAGCCCCTCTGCCTGTTAGGCCCGGGTGCGAGGATGCAAGCACGGGGCATCCCGGCATCCTCGTATCTTGCAGCACCAGGCATATGGCCCGTGTCCTGTCCCTTGGGTCCCAGTTGAGATGGGAGGTTGGGGGCCTCCAAGTCCTCATCATCAGTTATTACAAGTGTCAGAGTCGGGGGACAGGCCACCCCGATGAAGAGAAGGAACCATGAGGTCCCGAGCTGGGGGTGGGGGAACAAGAGTCCAGGCTCACAGGATGCCCTAAGTTAGTTTGATGAAACAGATTTCACAGCAGGAGACGGAGAAGCAGCCTGCCTGGCAGCTACAAGACACCGCCTGGACTTGAAGCGGGCTGGCCGATGCCCCACACGGGCGGCCCCGGGCCTTCAGCTGGCTTATTAATGAAGAACCTATGGATTATGTTGGTGCTACAAGCAGCAGGGGACAATATACAAGTCCTGAACATCCAACGGAAAGACTGATGCTGAAGCTGAAACTCCAACACTTTGACCACCTGATGTGAAGAGCCAACTCATTAGGAAAGACCCTGATGCTGGGAAAGACTGAAGGCAGGAGGAGAAGGGGACGACAGAGGATGAGATGGTTGGATGGCATCACCGACTTGACGGACATGAGTTTGAGCAACCTCCGGGAGTTGGTGATGGACAGGGAGGCCCGGCGTGCTGCAGCCCATGGGGTCGCAAAGAGTCGGACACGACTGAGCGACTGAACTGACTGACTGGTGCGCAGCAGGGAGCCACGGTGCACAGTGAAAACAGGACAAGGGCAGCGGGACAGACACAGCTGCTCTGCCTGCAGGGCTGAGAACGCTGGGCTCCCCGTCCCTGGCTCAGCGCTGGGTGCGCAAGGGCCTCGGACGAGGACGAAGCGTATTTGTTTTTAAAGCATCGGTGAGCAATGCAAATCCTAAGACGAGAGGGCCAGGCATCGCCTGGACAAATGTTTGGGTTGTCAGGGATAAGAGCTCGGTGGTGAGGGTGGGGAGGGTCTTTGTCTCTTAGGCCTGTGATGCTGGGCTGGGGGCGCTCCCCGCCCCCCACAACACCCCGGCTCCCTCAGAGCACAGCTGTGCCTCAGGAGGTCAGTACAATCTCTGCACGTCTGAAGCTTCTGTAAATTACCCGGGAGCCCCAGGCACCAAGGCTGTGGAGGAGGGACCATAACCACAGACCTCATCTTAATCTCTGAGACCAGATAAAGGATGCCTAGACCCATGAATTTTGAAGGCACAGCACAGAGAACATCAGTCTTAAAAGTCCTTGCCTGATAATTCGAAGAAATGGCCTGAACAAATGAGACGGGCAAGCCCCCTGCTGACCAGGATGACGGCAATCCCTCAGACCACTTTCTCCAAAATTCAGTGCTGGTCTCACACTCTGTGCAGCCTGGCTGACGTACACCACGGGGGCCCAGCTTGGACGAGAGAGGGTCATCTCGGAGCGCTGCCCCAGATGGCCGGCGGGGGACAGGGGCCTACCGCAGGGCGCTGTCTGGCCAGTGCCCACCCATCCTACTTCTTGGCAGCTGTGAGCAGGCCCCTGTGCTGTCGTAGAGGGTCTGGAGGAGGAGGGGCTGTCCAGGGAGACACCGGGCAGCTCCTGGAACACCTGCCTCGCTTTCTCCACTTATCAGAGCAGGAAAACGCTCCTCAGCTCAGAGCGGCCCCAGGTGTGAAAAGGACACGCTAACCTCACAGCAGGAACCTCCGGCCGTCACTGCCTCCGCCTGCCTCCGGCCCCCGGCCCCCTCCAGCGATGACACACCCAGACCCACCTAGGATCTGTATCGAGAACACGCTTCTGGGTGTGACTGTTAGTACAAAATTGCAAAGAGAATGACCGGCCGTGGACAGCTGACTTGAGAGCGGGGAGATGGGTGGGAGGATGCGGTCCGCTCGGGGACCCTTTCCAGTGACCTCAGGGGGCAGAGGAGCCACAGTCTGTGAGTGAGGGAGGGAGAAAGGGCCCAGGTTGCTCCTGGGTGTCTGGTTCAGCAATGGTAGCTGGGGGTCCTCTTTCCTGGGGCAGGAGGCAGGGAGGGGATGTGTATGGGGTCCCGTCTGGACCAGGCTGTGTGTTAAGGGAGGGACTCACTTCTGTCCCTCAGTGAGTCCAGGAGCCGGGTCTGCTGGCTCATCTGGCCTCACCGTGGGCCTGCACTCTGGGCTGTCTGTCCACCCACATCCTGGGGAGGGGCTTAATGACTCTCCAGGCCAGGTGCCCCTGTTACAGCGAAGAGGGAGCTGGGTTGAGTTCACGCATGAATTCTAGTTCTAAGTCACTGAAAAGTCAACACGTCACACCTGAGAAGCAACAGTCTTCACTGTCCTTTACAGGTCAGCCAGCTCCTGGAGGCCGAAACAAACTGGCTGGAGAAGGTGCCAGGGGAGCCTCTGCCCCAAAAGCTGCCTGCAGGCCAAGCCCTGTCCCCCAAAGACATGCACCCTCCCTTGTAAACAGAAAAACAATAATAACCACCCACACTGGATTAGGCTGGCAAAGTTAACAGGCCCCCACCCCCACCCCAGCCCACCCTTCCTGGTCACCAAGGAAGGACCCGACTGAGGGGAGGGGCCGGCCTCTGGGTTGAGAAAGCTGAGCCCCAGGCCTGCCCACATTCTGCACCCAGCCCCAGATAGGCATGGACATCTACACCACCCAGAACTTCAGGCCACCATCACCAGGAGGAGCAGGACAGTGCCCTGTGCCCAGGCACCCCTCAATTCAGAGAGATGTTGGGGTGCACTCTCCCAGGGGCACGGGCTCAGTGTCCACTGGGAACATTAAGACCCGCCTCCTAGGGCTGAGCAGAAAAGATGTGAATAATGAAAGCTGCAGGGGGTCAGCAGGACCCCCAGGGCCCACCGCCTGCCACCCGCACCCGGAACTGGAGACAGTAAATCCCAAGGCTTAGTCTGCCCGGTGTGGGGACTGGTGTTAGGGCGGCTTGTGCTGCTCACACGATGGGAGCCGATGCCTGCGGCCCGCATCTGCTGGCAGGTTTACACGAAAAACGTGAGCTGTCCCGGAAGTGGTGAGCCTGACGAACAGCAGGCGCCGACAAGTCTCCACCAGCATCTCCTCTGTCATCACCTCCGACACGGGGACAAGGACACACGGTCCCCAGACATGAAGTGAGCGGCCCCTGGGTCCCTGGGAGGGCTCCCCAGGCCCTTCCCAAGCCAGCCTGCTGCAGGTCGGCCCCCTGGGCCTGAGGGGACAGCGAGGGGGACGGATGGACCCATGGGGGGTGAAAGCCTAGGGCTGCAGGCTAGCTGGTTTCAGAGCTGGGCGGGGCCAGGAGACCCAGTGCTCTGTATCTGGGGGCCCCGGCTGAGGGGGTGTATGCAGACAGAGCAACCCTTTCGGGCCCGCTTCACCTTCACGAGCCACCAGACCCCCACCCCCCGGGCAGCTGACTCTGCAGATTCAGGGGTCACCCCTCTAGGAAGAGATGTGGTTATTTTTAGCATCGCCACCACCCAAGGGTCAGCAGGCAACAGCTGCTCAGCGCAGTGAGCCCCAGCGGCCTGACCTTCCCAGCTTCCTCGGAACGGTGGCTGCCCCTAGAGGTGGCTCTCCTGCCCAGGGATCGCTGCCTGCCTTCCTCCTGGGAGGAGGGCAGGGGGGTCACGGCCGCAGCAGACAGACCCCCTGTGAGAGCTGCAGGAGGGCCCGCGGGACCTGGGCGTCTCCGGCTCCCGGTGGCCCGTGGCCCGTGGCCCGCCAGCTCTGCTGGGAAGGGAGTTCTTGGGCACTTTCCACACCCGCCCCTCCCTTGGCTTGCAAGTTGGGGAGCAGTGAGAGAGACGCCGCCCCCCTTGCTTCCCCGGGCAGTAACAGCTTTCTGAATTAACGCCGCCGCATCAGGAAGCTCTTGTCCAGGGATGGCCACACGCTCAGCAAGGGCTTTTTAGCCGCCTTCCGTCTGCACTCGGCACGAAGCCGCAGGCATGCACCGCCTTGGGCACCAGCCAACCACTTAACAAAGCCTGTGCCCTGTGGGCGGGTGGTGAGCTGGCCAGATGGGGGGCTGTCTCAGGGTCAACTGAAAATTAGTCCACATGCAGGGGGAAAAAAGTCTTCCCCACAATGGGCTCTGGTATTAAAATTCCACTTTGCAGGTCATGTAATTTAAATGCTTATACTTTAAAAGTTAGCAAAAATATCATATTAAACTATGTAGAGGCAATTAGGGACTTCCAATGCTCAAAGGCCCCCTGGACCCCACCCTCGGAGGCAGCCGTAAACCCTGTGCGTGCATGTGCGTGTGTGTGCGCTCGGCTGTGTACAGCTCTTTGCAACCCCATGGACTGTAGGCCACCAGGCTCCTCTGTGCAGGGGATTCTCCAGGCAAGAGTGCTGGAGTGGGCTGCCGTTTCCTCCTCCAGGGGGTCTTCCCGACCCAGGGATCGAACCCCGGTCTCCTGCACAGGCAGGCGGGTTCTTTACCACAGAACGTGGATAGAAGTAGATGGGCCTGGTGGGAAGCATGCTCGCTAAGGAGAAAGGGGAGGGGAGCTGGACAAAGAAGACCTTTCTGTACGGCTTGTGGGGGCTCAGGGCGGTCCCCAGGGCAGGGCTGTCGGGGGGCACGTGAGGAGAAACCCGCGTTCTGAGTCGGCTGCCGAACCAGAATGAGGAAGCCAGGAAAGCAGCCAACTGGAAACGAGTGGAGGTGTCCCCACAAGGGAAAGAGCCAGAGAGGGCCTGGCAAGCTCAGCACCCCCACATCTCTGAACAGATGCAGAGCAGCTCAGCTCAAGTTGGGGACCTGAGCTGTCACCCAGGCAACCCTCCAAAATGAAAGAAGGAGAAGGAACTGAAGCCACCATCATCACAACTTAACACCCTGATGCCCAGAACACAACAGAAGATTACCGGACACAAATGCCCTAGGGGATGGGGCCCATGTCCCGGAGGAGAGAAAAGCCAGCGAGCCTGCCTGACCCTCATGGAGAGACGACAGATGGGGATTTCAGAGGGACGATGACACCCACCCACGCTGGGTGGGTTAAACACCACGTGCTTCCAAAGGAGTGAAAATCTCAACAGAGCAACAGGAAGGCTTAGCAGATAGACAGAAACTATATAAAAAAATACACATGGAAACCCTAGAGTTTAAACACATTATTTCCGAATGAAAAATTCACAAGATGGACTTAACAGAGAAGAGGAGGTTTCGAAGGAAAGAGCAAGTGAACTTGAAAACAGACCAACAGAAATGACCTGAGGTTAAAAAAAAACGATGGGAATGAAATGAACAGAGCCCCTGGGACTTGCTGATGCCACCAGATGGTCAAGTTTGCATGCATCTGGACCAGCAGAAGGAGCTGAGAGGGAGAACAGGGCTCCAGCTGTCCTCGGAAACGTATAAATCCAGGTGATGTTGGCCAGGTTACTGCACCGGGGGGAGGAGGAAGCAGGTCACCACCTAGTCAAGGCCAGATGGGTTGAACTTGACCGACTGAGCCCACAAGGGGCACAGGCTGCTGCCTGCCACGCGTCTTCTGGAAGCCTGTCCTCCACAACGGGGTGGGGTGGGTGCGCCCTTTCCTGCTCCCGCGGTGAGCTCAGCCACCCCCAGGTGGCCAGCCCCTGCACCCCCACCTCCGTCCTGTGGCCTCCAGGACAGCAGAGCTCCATTACGGCCACCGCCAGCCTCCCGCACGCGCCTGCACTACATCCATCTCCCTCAGGGCCTCCCACACCCCCTCTCCCTGGGAAACCACCGCCGGCTCCCCAGCACCCTGGGAACAGAGTCTAACTTGGCACGCATGAGGCTTTTCACCTCCATTTCCCAGGATTCTGCTTTGGGCATCCTTCCGTCTCACACGGTGGAATGTCCCAGGCCCCCAGGCTGAACCAGTCTCCTGATGCGCCTCCTGGAGCCCCAAGACATGTTTGAACCCGTCCTGTGCTCTGCCCGATCCCCGCACCACCCACTCCTGAAGCCCTGGGAGTGGAGAGGAGCTGCCCGTCGACGCCTCGCTTGCTCCTCCCCTGCCATCTCTGCCGTGGACTCCCATGCCAGATGGGCACGAGCCGACCCTCCTGATGGACATCAGGTCGCTGAGATAGCACTGTAAGGACACTCGAATCCCCGTTCCGCCCTCCCAGGATCCCATGTCTCCACAGGGGGCCCCACAGAAGCAGTACCCTGGAGGTCAGCTGAGGCCAAGGCACCCCAGCCTGACCCCGCCCCGGAAGCAGAGTGGACACTGACCTTTGACCCTGTCGCCACGGTGCAGGGGGATCTCGCCATCGACCTGGGGTTGGTATGGCTTGACGACGACGAAGAGCCTCCCAGGCACCGCGCTGTACAGCTTCCGTCTGGGCCCCGGGTACTCAAAGGCAGACAGCACGTCCTTGTTGGCTCCTGGCGGGAAAGCTGGGCTGTGGCAGGGAAGGGGGGACAGAGAGAGGGGGGGGGTCACGGCCTGAGATTCAGCAGGGACGCGGCAGACCCACGGCCTGTCCGTTCAGGACAAGCATCCAGCCCCGAGCGGTCACAGCGGAGCTCCGGGGCTCTAGACAGAGCTGGAGACCTGAAGACGCATTTGCGGTTAAAAGACACTGGTAATTGCAGCAATCCCACGTCCGGGAAGGTACCCCAGCAGTGAAAGCAGGGTCTCAGGCAGATATCTGCACACTCACATGCGTGATTCTCAAAAGATGACCCAAGTGTCCACTGATGGGTGAACCGATGCCCAGAATGTGGTCCATCCATATGGTGGAACATTGTTCAGACTTAAAAAGGGAGATTCTGCCACAGGCGACAACATATGGAGCCTGAGGACGTTCCGCTGCTTAAAGGAAGCCAGTCACAGAAGGACAGCTGACGCCTGCTTAAAGGAAGCCAGTCACAGAAGGACAGATGACGCCTGATTAAAGGAAGCCAGTCACAGAAGGACAGATGACGCCCGATTCCACCACGACAGGCACCCCGTGTGGTCAGATCCATACACAGGATGGGGTGGGGGAGAGGCTGGGAAGCGAGCCTTCCGTGGGGACCGGGTTTCAGTTTAGGAAGAAGTTCTAGAACAGGTGGAGAGGGCAGGTACGCGACAATGTGAGCGTACTTAATGCCCCTGAACCGCACGCCTGGACACGCTCCGGCGGTCAGTTTTATGTGCTTTTTCAATACAGACTCCAGTGGGGCCGCAACTGAGGCAGGCCCTGGTGTCTGCCGTCTGACCCGTCTCATGGTAAGTGTCAGCCGCGCCGGGCGAGGCATCACCCAGAACCCGCTGGCACAAGGTTCCACCATCGCGGGGCAGGCGGCCCAGCCCAGCTGCCCTGGGGACATTTCACAAATGGGACTTGAATGCGTGTTATGTGAGTATTTCACAAAGAGCGTGTGTTTCCAGGGTAACTTCCAGGCCTGACACAGAGTGGATGCCTAACTTAACTGGGCACAGTGGTGGAACGAGAGGGAGAGAGAGAGAGAGAGAGTGAGCGAGAGAGAAGCACAGCTCCCAGAGAAACGTGCATAGTGTTTTCTGTAATGACATCCCCGTCTTTGTGACGGGTGACCAGGGCTGACTCCTGGGAGGGGAGGAGAGCACGCGCTCATCAGGGTGACCTTAAGGAGTCACACTGAGCTCTCCTCCGGGGAGAGGGCGGTCTTTAGAAGAGCCACACACACGTGGATGAATGTGGGCAGGGATTTACAGAGGATGCTACAAAGCTTCCTGGAAAAGCGTTCACGTCCGGCTGGCGTCTCCCAAGAGGGCACCCCACCTGTGATGGGGAGGAGGAGGATTAACAACCCTGGGGGCAGAGTCCCACATCGGGGAGCCACATCTGAGTCTCGGGAGGGGTCCACCCGCGTCACAAATTCATCACCATGAAGGGTGGGGTCCCCAACCACGCTCCTCCATTCAGACGACACATGCCGTGGGCTGGGAGCCCCAGACGGAACCTTGAGCTTTCTGCAAAGTGTGAAACAGGCATGCAGGGAAGCTTCTAGAATACGACATGACCACTGACTTTGGGGATTTAATGTGAACCCCTCGATTCCTTTCGGGCTTTGCTTTACCCACATCGGCATTCCTGATAAATAACATAAGTTGCTTTTTGTTTGCAAGAATTCACGGAAGCGTGACCGTGCTGTATTTCATTATGCTTATGTTTTCACTCAAGGTCATGACTGAGAGCTAGGCACGGGCAGAGCCCATGAGTACACATGTGACGTGCTCGCTTGACACCATAATCTATGCTCGTCAGGGGAGGAGGACTGACCGCCAGCTCTGCCAGGCTGACCCCAAAGCCCAGAGCTCTCCCCAAACCACGGGAGCAGAGGGCAGGTGCGTGAGCTTTCCCGGGTGCTCACCTGGGCTCAGGACAGTGTGGTGACAAGCCGCAGCCCCGTGTCTGCGTGCCGTCTGTCCCCAGGGATGCCCCCGCCTCTGCTTGCCCCCCACTCCAGGCTTCTCTGACCAAGCTGAAGTCACAGACAGAGATCACAGCATCCTGGAAAGAGATGCCCGTGAACTTCGCACCAGGCAGCTGCCCTGCACCCCCTCACTTCCTCCCCCTCTGCCAGGTACAGGTCAACACACAGATGGGAAGATCCACCCGGAGGGTCGGAGGCTCCCTCCTCACGGACATCACTGATCCCAAACACCCCAGAGTCCAGAGCAGCGAGACCTGCAAGGGCCAGGTTGTGTGACCACCTCTGGCCCAGAGGTGACAGCTGGCAGGACGGCTGACTCGCTGGGAGGAAGGACAAGTTAGGCCCCCTGCCTGCGGTGGGCAAGAACCCGGGTAAAGCCAGAACTCTGAGTTCCCTCTGGAGAGGACGGCCTGCCTGCCTGCCCAGTGGGATGTGGATCCATCCATTCAACCTGCCTCAGCTCAGCCTAACTCGGGGCTGGGACGGGAGGCAGGAGACAGGAGACGGGAGGTGGGGGACAGTGCCTTCACTATGAGGGGCTGAGCATCACCAGGCTCTCCTCTCCAGCTCCCAGTTCCCAAGTCCTGGAAACCAAAGGGACTCAATTCCTTGGGAAGTGTCTCCTGGAGCGGCTCCACCTAGATCCAAGGGTTTGGAAGAGGCTTGGGGTCACAGAGGGTGGGGGCTCTCAAAGGACACCCCAACCAGGTGCAGAGGCCCTCCTCACCCCAACCTCCAAAAGTAGGGCTTGGATCTCCCCTGATGTAGCTGCCATGGCGCTGAGCAACGGCTGAGTGGGGTCTGCTGGGTGGGGCTCCTGGGAGGATCCGTGAGGGAACACAGATGGAGCCTGCCGCCCCAGCCCCCACCAGCTCAGTCACCGCGGCTTCAGTAGCAGTTATCACCTTTGCATCTGACCATCCATCCACCCACCCACCCACTCATCATCCATCAACTCACCCATCCATCCATCCATCCACCCCATCCATCACGCATCCAACCATCCACCCATTCATCCATCCATCCACTCACCCCATCCATCATGCATCCAACCATCCCTCTATCCATCCACCCATCATCCATCAACTCACCTATCCATCCATCCACCCACTCCATCCATCATGCATCCAACCATCCATCCATCATCCATCAACTCACCCATCCATCCATCCACCCACCCCATCCATCACGCATCCAACCATCCACCCATTCATCCATCCATCCATTCATCCATCCATCCACCCACCCCATCCACCACGCATCCAACCATCCACCCATTCATCCATCCATCCACTCACCCCATCCATCATGCATCCAACCATCCCTCTATCCATCCACCCATCATCCATCAACTCACCTATCCATCCATCCACCCACTCCATCCATCATGCATCCAACCATCCATCCATCATCCATCAACTCACCTATCCATCCATTCATTCACTCACCCCATCCATCACACATCCAACCATCCATCTATCCATCCATCCACCCACCCCATCCATCATGCATCCAACCATCCATCAGGCATCCAATCATCCACGCATCTATTTCAACCATTCATCTATCCACGCATCCATCCAGCTATCCATCTCATCATCCATCAACTCACCTATCCACCCATTCACCAACCATGAATCCAACCATCTATCCATCCATCCACTCACTTACCATCCTCCATCCTTCTTACCACTTGTACAAACACCACCTATCCACTCTTCCATCCAAATTTCTAAAGAACCCTGCCAGAGCCCAGCTGATCACTTACTATCAGATTCTGAACAAGTCAGTTAACCTCTGGAAGTCTTGGTTTCCCCATCTGAGAAGACAGGATGATCTGGTGAGAGCCGAGAGTGAGTCAGCAGGAACTGCTCTGCACAGGTGTCGTATGAACACTCATGCCATTACCACTCTGCTTCAGCTGAAAAGTGGGTGACAAGATGCACGTGTCAGCCAGCTGGTTTCAGCCGGCTCCAGAGTATGCGTCACTGGGCAGAGAAGTCAAAGCAAAGACAGCTCTAGCCTGGGAGCATCGGTTCAAGCCCGGGAAACCTTTGCTTAAGAACAGGAAGAAACTGGTCCTTGAAGATCAGCGTGCATCCATGGTTCTAAGTACCAGCAGTGATGTGTGGTCCCACACAGATGCTGAAGCATCTTCCCACGCCAGGTTAATCTGAGCCTTGCGAAGCCCCATTTTACAGGTGAGAAAAACAGAGGCTCCATAAATAATGGCTGAGGCACAGATACAGTCCTGACCTCACATCCTGGCTCGCTGACCGCAGCCCAGGCTGCCTGCAGGCTGCCTGCTCTGCGCTGGGATGAACTAGAAATCGGGGTGTCTCCCAGGTTCCAGGCTCACACAGGATGGGTGGACAAGAGGGTGCTGGATGTTGCCTGCGGGAGGCTCTGGCAGAAGGTGGCTTCCAGCACAAGGCCCTGGCCCCGCTGACAGTGTGTCTGAAGTGTAAAAGCTCAGACCCCACACTGCTCCTTGTACCATCAGCATCGTCTCCCTCTCTACCTTCAGGCCGGTAGAAGCTCCAGAGCCCTCGGCCCACATGTGGCCCGGGGCACCGTGGTCCCTCCTGGGCTCCTGGGGTGGCCCTGGGGCCCATACCCCGCGCTCCACGGCCTCCCCACGCGGTCCTGAGGAGTGCGGCGGGGATGGACAATGACTGGACGCCCCATCCTGCAGGCCAGGGCGCCGCGACCTGGGCACGAGTGCACATCAGAGGCTTTCACGGACTCCAGAGAAGCGGGGGCCGCTGCCCGACACCCCCAGGGGTCCCCCAGCCACCGGCACTGGGGTGCTGCCTGCTTGCACCTCCAAGACCACCCCGGCTCCAGGAAGCAGGGGGCGGGCACAAGAGCCCCCGTGGGATGGGGACAGTCTGTAAGGTACCTTTCCCCTGAAAGCTGCCCCCGGTCTGCTCCGGCCACCCGGGACGCCCTGCCTCTCCCCAGTCTGGCTGGCCCCTTTCTTCACCCTAGATGGCAGCCCCCTCACCCCAGGAGGGGTGACCTGCATGAGCTCTGACTCCCAGGGACTCTGTTAGGGGCTCCCCGTCTTTGATGACAGCTCTGGGGCTGACTTGTCTCAGGGCATCCACCGCTGCCCTGGAGGCCAGCCTTCCTGTGCGTTCATGCCCCCAGGTGAGAGCGAACCCTGAGTGTCAGCCGTGCGGGGGAGCCGAGTGACAGGCGAGGGCAGCCCGCGTGCGCCCGCACCTGACTCCCCAGCAGGCAGGAGGCACCCGCTCCCCTGGGCGACCCTTCCCCGGCTCCGCCTCCGCGCCAGGGGGCCAGGCCTCGTGGGCCCCCTGCTCCTGATGTGCGGGTGACATGCCCCTAGCAGCCTGGGTCAGGCAGCACAGCGAGGGGGCAGGGGACAGCCCGGCTCACCCCCACCCCCTTTCTGGGTCCGTGTGGCCGAGGGAGGGAGCACCCCGTGGCTCTCACCGAGGAACCCAGGCCCCCGCGCCCTGGGGGCGTACAGCTCTGCCCTCCGGTTCCCGTGTCCCCAGGAGCGGGGCGAGGGTGCCTGCAGGTGAACAGAGATGCGATCCAGAGGGACCCCAGGGCGCCCTTCACCCCTCAAGCTGCCCAGTGGGGGAACAGCCCCTGGAAGGGGTGTGCAGGGCAGGGTAGGGTCCTGCCACCCCGAAACCTCCGGGAACCCCAGCTCGGCCCACACAGCCCGATTCAGGGAAGGAAACCAGAGAGCAAGGCGAGAGGCGGACTTAGCCGAGCCCCTGCCGGGGTCTGTCTGGAGGCAGGAACCTTGCCAGCTCTGCCCACCTGTGCGGCCAGTGGGGGCTGCTGTCTCCCTGTGGGCGGGAGACGCGGCCAGCGAGCCTCCCTGCCTGCACGCAGCGGGCTTCCTCTCTGCTGAGCCGAACCTACCCGGGAATAGCTCCTTTGACAGGAGGGTGGCTCACACGCTCCCTGGGGCCGGTGAGGCCAGGGCGGCCCTCAGGACCAGGGCCTGGGCTTTGCAAAAATGCATCAAGAGCTGCTCTGAGAACAGGCCAGCTGGGAGGGGTCCTACTCCTCTCCACGCTCAGGGGGTGGGCGATGATGGAGCCACCCGGCAAAGCCCCTTCTCAGGCTGGTTCTCAGGGACCTGGACCGGCCACGCCAGTGGGCGCCACTAGAGGGCGCCTCGAGCAGGTGCACGCAGAGCCTCCAGGTGAGGCAGGACGCCGGCCAGGGCAGCGGGTACACGGGCTCCCCTCCGCTCTGGACAGCTCCTCCCTCCTCTGCTTGGCACTAGGGTCCACTGGCTCTCAAGGGTGGTTCCCGGGGGAGGCCGGCCCAGCCCGGGAGGCTCAGTCAGACCCACAGGGGCCCAGGGATGGGTGAGGGGATGTTGGGGGAGGCCGTCTGCACCTGAGGTTGGGCCCGAAGCCGGTTCTGGCCACACAGAGGTCCCTGTCACACGCCTGGCTGAGGCTTCCGGGGCCTCAAGTGGGCACCAAGGCCTGTACCTGCAGGGGTGCTGAGTGGCCAGCCTTCCCGTGGGCAGCGAGAGAGCAAGGAGAGGGCGTGGTGGGGGGCGGCCAGAGGGGACCCCCCAGGTGCTTGGAACGCTAGGACTCGACTGACCTGCTGCTCTCCACTTCCTCTTAGCCCAAGCCATGGCCGTCACCAGGACGACCTTCCTGTGCCCGCCCAGCAGCAGCTGAAGGTCTTTCAAGATGTCCTTGGCGACGATGACACCAAGTAGCCAGCACTCCTGAATAACAGTGAGAGCAGCTGCTACACTCAGCCTCACCCTCGTCACAAACCCATTAGACCCTCTGGACATACAAGAAGACAAAGGCACAGAGCGGACAAGCAACTAGCCTAAAGTCACACAGCAGGAAGGAGACAGAGCTGGACACGACCAGCAGTTTGGCAGCTACCCACTGGGCAGGACCTTGGGACACAGAGGTCCATGTGGGCCCGGGGCTCTCCCCACCACGACCGGGGAGTGCCCCCAGCCCACCTCCAGGGTCTGCCAGAGCCAGAAAGCGCTCTGGGGCTGCTTGGGGCACCCCGAGGCTGGGAGCCGAGTCCTCCCTCCAGAGGCCCCGTCTGTCCTGGGAAAGCGCTGGGCTCTGAGCCGCCACCCCCTCGAGCCCCCAGGGCTGCGCCGCGGTGCCCGTGCACAGGCCCTCCATCACTGGGGCGGCGTGCGTGGCCACTTTCACATCTGAGCACAGATGTGGAAGCAGACAGCTTGCACGCGGCTCAAATGCCGCCATCATCCTGGCGGCCCAGGAGCCAGGGCTCCCAGCAGGTTCCCACTGGCACAGCAGGGTCTTGCGGGCAGGTCCCCCGTGGGCTCCTGTCAGGACACAGTGGCTGTCATGAATGAGTGAATGGTCCTAAGCAGATGGACAGGGGCCAGGCAGGCCCTGACGGCTGGGGACGGAAGGACAGGAATCGGCGGGGATGGCGGGGCTGGCTGGGCCGGGGCCACAGCCCCCTGATGGGGATGGGTAGCCAGCAGTGTCAGCGCTGAGAGCCCTGCATCCCAGCAGCCTCTCTCTCCCAGGGCAACCACAGCCGGGGTGACGGGAACCGCCGGGCCAGGCACCCCACCCCCGGGAGGACACAGAGCTGAGCTGCAGCTCCAGGCCACTGTGGACTTCGGGCTTGTTACACGCGAGGACCGCCGTGCAGTCACGTGTTCGGTCTTGGGAGCAGCCAGGGAGCCACTGCATTACGGTCCTCATTTCACAGTCGCCGAAGACGAGGCACCAGGTGAATAAGGAAGGAGCCCAGGAGTTGTCCAGGGAGCGTGCCCAGGAAGCCCCGCAGGGGCACTCAGGACAGGCTGGGGCGGTGACCGTCACACACGCACACACACGGACACGCATGCACACCCAGACACAAACGCACACACGGACATGGAAGTCCATGCAAACATGTGCACCATCACACCCAACACACATAGGCATGCACGAGGCACACCCAGAGACGTAAGTGCGTGCACACACGCACACCTCACACACACACGCGCGCCTCACACACACACACGCGCGCCTCACACACACACGCACACACTTGGACATAAAAAGTACGGGAAAATGCACACACGCAAACACACTGCATCTAAACACAAACACAGAAATGCAGGCACCCGAACACACACGCACACACACCAGTGCGCACACGCTGACGCACGCGGGCGCAAATGCACAGACACGCGCACGCACACCCCGCACAGGGGCGCCAGGGACAAGCAGACGGGCACTGCAGCACGCGAGGCTGGCCTCTCTCCGCAGCAGTGTTTTCTTTGCAGCTTTTGCAAGTTCTCGGCCACCCCGCCTTCAGGATCTTATTAGATTTCGTCCTGGAGGAAGGGGACCCACTCGCTTTAAAATTACAGCCATAATTCCCGCTAACTGTGTGAAGTGGAATTTGAGGCCCCTGGGGAACCCTTTAATTCAGCTTTAAGCGGCTCCCGGCACCTGGCGCTTCTCCCTGGGGTGACTTGGAGCGAGAATCTAGACCAGAGCCAGGAGGGCTGCTGGGTCTGAGAATGAGACTGCAGGGGGAGGCGTGCACGGGTCCTAGTGCCAAGGTGTGCCTGGGGGCGCTGGCACCGAGGGGGCAGGCTGTGACCCCGCCGAGGGGCCAGGAAACTGGGGTCCCCACGGGCAGGCTCTCCCCGGACCCACACAGCCGCAGCCTGGACAGCTGGCCTGCTGCTCCCGGTCACAGCAATCAGCCTTCCCCCAGGACTGCCCGGGACACTGACCCCTCCACCCAGACTCCTGGTTGCCCTCCCCAACATCTGTGATCGGACCTGGGGATGTGGCATTAGGAAGGACCCCGGCTGGCTAGAGGCGCCGCAGGCAGGCTGCTGCTGCTGCTGCTGCTGCGGCTAAGTCGCTTCAGTCGTGTCCGACTCTGTGCAACCCCATAGACGGCAGCCTACCAGGCCTGCCCAACTCAACGGTGTGCAGCGGGACGGGGACCCTGGTCACCGGGCAGACGGCTGGACCAAAGTGGACACTCGCCCCTCAGCGGACACGCCGAGCCAGGCCAAACGCACAGGGCGCCGGCTGCCCGGGACCGCCGAGGGTGAGGGCGGAGCTCAGGAAGGACAACTCCCACGACCTGCGCCGGCTCCAGGACCCGGCCTCAGTGCTCTCATCTGGGAAACGGGGACGCGGGGTCTTCCATGGAGGACGACGGGGTGAGCCGAGGCGCATGGAGCAGCGTGTGGGTCCACGCGACACCGCGGGGCGGGGGTGACAGGTCAGGGACAGCGCTGCTTGCTCCGACTAGCACTGAGGCCCCGGCCAGGAGTCCACCGCCAGGAAGGCTCAGCCTGGACACACAAACGCCGGAGGCCACGCGAGGAGAGGACGGTTGTGCCTGGGAGCTGGAGCTCCAGGGACTGCAGCCTCCTGCCGGCGCGGGAGACAGAGCGGGGAGAGTCCAGAGCGCCCCAGAGAGATGCCTGGGGGTTCATGCTGGGTCTGGCCTTTGCTGGCTTTATCTCCCCGTCTAGAAAGGGGCCAAGAATGGGGTTGCCAGCCCCAGCTGCTTCAGCGTCTGCTGAGACGCACGCCTCGTCCCTACCCGGGCCTCGTAGGCAGACAGAACAGGACCAGGCAGGGCTGTCAATGCCCCGGCCGGGGCTCGTCACACCCTCAGCTCTGCCAGGGCTCCTCGTGGCCACGAATGCGAGTGCTCGCTCAGGCTCAGGTCCATGCACGATAAAGCCTGGTCCATGGAGAAACCCAATTGTCCGGCGACAGAGGGACAGATAGGAGGATGCGGTGCACACATACGACACGTTACTCGGTCATCGAAAGGACGAAATGACGCCGTCCGCAGCAACAGTTTCTTTTTTTAAGTTGCTCAGTCGTGTCCGACTCTTGGCACCTGTATAGTCCATGGAATTCTCCAGGCCAGAATACTGGAGTGGGCAGCCTTTCCCTTCTCCAGGGGATCTTCCCAACCCAGGGATGAAACCCAGGTCTCCCGCGTTGCAGGTGGATTCTTTACCAGCTGAGCCACCAGGGAAGCCCAGGAATACTGCAGTGGGCAGCCTATCCCTTCTCCGGGGGATCTTCCCGACCCGGAATCAAGCCAAGGCCTGCACTGCAGCAACCCAGATGGAGCTAAAGGTGATCACGTGAGTGGAGCCGGTCAGACGAGCGAAAGTCGTACGGCATCACTTACATGTGGAATCTAAAATACGGCACCGGTGAAGCTACCTGTGAAACAGACTCACAGACACAGACAGACTCGTGTTGCCAGGGGCGGGGGGGGTGGAGGGGAAGCTGGGCTCGCAGAGCAGACTGCTGCATACAGAACGGACGAACAACGAGGCCCTACAGGGACCTACGCCCAACCTCCTGGGATAAACGTCGGTGGAAAAGAACAAACAGAATGTATATAATTGAGTTACTCTGTGGGACGGCAGAAATTCACACAACGCTGTAAATAAACTCTATTTCAAACAAAAACCCCCACGTGGCCCCTGGAGGAGCTCTCAGCCCAGAGCGGGCCGCGCCCTCAGCTCCTTCTCTGAACAAACTTCACTTTTAAGACCCTGAAGCGGACGCACAAGGAAAGGAAACAGCCCCAGGCACCCGCCGCAGCCCAAGCCGGCCCAGGAGCCCAGTGGGGCGCCCACCCTGCCGGGTACAGTCGCCGGCTCTGGCTTTCAAGTGTTCTTAGCGTCCGGGTTGGAATCAAGCAGGGGTCCTGCTCAATCTCTGGTGGCACCCCGAGGTCCAGAATCCAGGGCCGCGTGCACAGAGATGCCCCCTCCCCGGTCCCCCTGGACTCCCACGCCTCCCGCGCCTCCAACGCCCAGGTCGCTCCTTACCCGACGTGCCAGGGCTGCTGGGGCCTCTTGGCATCCTCGCCGGCTCCGCCCAGCCTGTTGAGCGAGGGCGACCGGCTGCGGGGCCCGGGGGTGTAGCTCCCGAGGGTCTTGGCGGCCCCGTCGGCCTTGCCGGGCGTCTGCTGCAGCAGCTGGGGCGAGAGGCTGAGGCGGGAGGTGGCCGCGCAGACAGCCCAGTCGGGCGCACCGGCGTGGAGGTTGTTATCGCTGTTGGAGCGCAGCAGGAGCCGCGGGGCGGCCAGCGTGCTGGGGGGCCGCCGCCTGCGGTTGGAGTACGCCGGAGCCTCTCGGAAGGGCACTGGGTCAGAGAGAGGGGAAACGCGGGTGAGCGCGCGTGGCACCGTCATCCAGGAGAGGTGCCTGACCCCCTCCCCCCACCAGCTGCCCAGGACACGGACGCTGCGAGCTCTGTGCTGAGCCCCCAAGGGCCCCCGCGTGTGCAGAGCTCGCCCTGACACAGAAGCAGACACGGGTGGAGGCAGGGAGCACCCCCCTTGCATGGAGGCTCAAGCCAATGCTTGAGATGGAAGAGGCTTGGGTCCCACTTCCATCCGCGCGCCCGCGCCTCCAGCGGCCCGGAGACCGTGGACGACTGGCTGCCCCGGCTCACAGCAAGGACAGGCAGACACGGAGGCAGCCGTGGAGTCCCTCCTCCTCCTCGCCGCGACCTGCACTGGGGGTTGGAGTTGGAGGCCTGACCCTGAGCACCTCAGAATGTGGCTGTCTTTGGAGATTGGGCCTTTTAAGAGGTGATTAAGGTAAAATGGGGTCACTGGGGGGCCCTAATCCCACAGGACTGGGGTCCTTGTAAGAAGAGGAGGTCAGGACACGAACACACAGAGGGCCAACCCTGAGAGGACATGGGGAGGGGACGGCCGTCTGCATGCCCAGGAGTGGGGGGATCCCAGGAGGACCAGCCCCCTCTAGGACTGGAGACAGCGAATGTTTGAGCCGCCCCGTCTGTGGGGCTGTTACAGGCAGGGCAAACACACGTGGCCCCCTGGCTCTACTGGTTGGAATCCGTCTGCCTGAACCCAGTGTGCTCCTTTCTCCACCCCTCAAACCGGGACTGGCAGCAAAGCATCAAACAGGAGGCGGGGGACACACCTCACCACGCTCCTCATGATGTTCTAGACTGGAGGCAAGCCCCTCGCTCTGGGACGTCGGCCCAGCCAGGGGCTCAGAACGAGGACACGGTCCTTGGGTACCATGAGGGCTGGAACCCACGTGGTCGGCACCCCAGGTTTCTCTGAGGGCTGGAGTCAGAAACAGAGTGTCCTTTCCAAGTGTGTACGCTCAGTCGCTTCAGACGTGTCTGACTCTCTGGGACCCAATGGACTGTAGCCCACGGGGCTCCTCTGTCCATGGGATTTTCCAGGCAAGAGTCCTGGAGGGGGTTGCCATGCCCCCCTCCAGGGGATCTTCCTGACCCGGGGATGGAACCCATGTCTCCTACATCTCCTGCACTGCAGGCAGATTCTTTGCCGCCGAGACACCAGAGAAGCCCGTCCTTTGCAAGAAGAGGCATCTACAGAAACACAAGCCTCTGGGCTGCAGGGAAGCAGCATGGCAGCCACGCCAGGCAGCAAAGAACACGAGCCTCCTCGAGCTGGCCCTCCACACACCGGACTGCACAGCGACAGGAAGACACGCGCCCTCCTGGAGGGCTGACTGGGACGTGGGAACACCAGCGTCTCAGAGGAGAAAGGCGAGTTCAGGACCGAGTCCCACATGGTCCACCGCCCCGGCTGCCCGAGGTCAGAGGTGGTGAAGTCCGTCATGGAAACCAAGGACAGCTGCACCCCACCCAGAACCTGGGCAACCCCCTGCTGGAGGGCTGGGCTTGTGGGGACAGAGGTGGTGCTGGCAGAGCTCCACCGAGACAGCTGCAACCCACTGCACCCTTCGCTGCCTCCCTGGGAGGCAGGACCATCCTGGGAAAGCAGACACACGCAGCCAGCCTGGGGAAGCCGCAGGGAAATGGCACGAGGCTTCCCGAGGACGCACGCTTGGAATTCACATCTTGGCTGGTATGGCTGGTGAGAACTTGGAAGTGACCCAAGGGGAGGTCACGCTCTTTCCAGCAGTGATGCCAGCCTGCTTCCTCTGAAGCCCCTCTGTCAGGGCAAGGCGCACCATCACTCACATCTACTCCAAATTCTTCAAAGCAAAGCAGCTCTTCAGCGCCAGCCCAGCCGGGAGGGAGACAGGGAGCAGGAAAGGCGTGCTCCGTGGACTCCCACCTCCGGGGCCCGAGAGGCTGTCCTGTCCAGGGCTCGGCCGCTGGGGAATCAGTCCAGTGTTTTGGGGGGAAAGTCTATTTTGGGGAAAAGTCCCGCATTTGTCTTTGCCGGTCACCGGGGGAAGCCACCCCCATGTCACTGCTGCTGTCAGCATCAGACGGCAGCCTGAAGACTTCTGGAAGGACTGAGGGTGACCTGAGCCCCGCCCAGCAGGGGGGCGGGGGGACAGGAGACCTCACTAGCACGGCGGATCCAGGATCTCAGAGAGAGATGCTCTTCCTGCCGAGATCGTCAACTGCAGGACCACGGCACCGAGAGGAAGTCAGCCTCTTGAACAGATGCTCGCAACAGAGCCCCCTTGACTTCCTGCCTCATCCTTCCTGCGCCCACCCGAGGACAAGCCAGAGCTCGTGCGGATGGAGGGGAGGGGTCACCTCAGCTCGGAGGGGACTCCCCCAGACCAGGAAACACTTGCACTCCATGATGTGAACTCATGCCGAGGCTCCCAGCTTCCCTGACCTTAGAGTCAGTTCTATTTTTCTGATGGTTATAAGCAGCTACAAATGCCCTTGATGGAAAGTGATGGAATTTGGGGGGAGCCCTGCCAATAGCTAAGACAGACTCCGAAGGGGAAGAACAGTCTAGGGGACAAGGGAACAGCGTGAATAGAACACCAGGCCCCCAACTGAAACCCCCATGCTGAGCACATGTTACCAAGATCAAAGTCCCAGAAGGTGAATCTGGGCTCATCGTGGAAGCAGATGTGCTCAGACAAAGGCTGTCTTTTCTGTACGCTCCTGAGAACCAGGCGGAAGAGGTCTTTCAGAGAGTGGCAGCAATTCACAGTGGGGTTGGGGGCGGGGGCGGCTGCCCTTGGAAGATTAAGGGATACAAGAGTTGGGACTTCTGCAAATACGTTCTGCCCCAAGGAGCCAGTGAGCTACTCAGCTGGACTCTCATAGGTGACGTTTCAGTGAACATTCTAATGAACGTTATCTCACTGAATTACCAAGATTCACATTAAGTTCATCTCCTGTGTGGTGTAATTGGAAATTCTTCCATGTTTATTTTTTGGCTTGGGCTGGAAAGTGTCTCCTTAATTCCTCTAACCTCACATCTTCATAAACCTCCTGGTTTCATAAAATGAGAGCTCCCTGCCTTAACCAACTAACCGGAACCCGCCGTGGAAATGTTGTTGCTGTTTTATTTTTTTTTTAATGTGCAAAGGGTTAGAAATAACTCTTTTCCTGTCTGAAAATGATTAATATTCCACCCAACTGTTTCCTTCTTCCAGGCAATCTGCAAACTCTAAGTGGGTGGATATTTTCTTAGCTTAGCCTTCCATGCATGTATTTATACGTTTCTTTTCCACAATACAAATTACACAAGGCATGCAGAAAACCAGATGCACTTTCAAAGTCTGCCACAGTGCATTTCCCACCCGCTCCCCGAAACCACAACCCGGGGACGGCCAAGGGACTCCAAGCGGCGGTTCTGAAAGCGCCCACCTGGCCAGGGCAGCCAGTGGCGTCCTGGGGCTCTTGCTCCTGCCTGAGTGCTCGGCAGCCTCCAGGCAGCGGACAGGTTAGAGCCAAACTTCCTATTTTCCACAGGACTTAGTTCCTTAACAGTTAGGCTCTGGATGCACTAACGATGTACAAGCTACATTTCTGCAAGGGGCTGGAGACTTGGGGGAAAAAAAAATGAAACCGACACCTTCAAGTGGGTTAACAGTCCAGACCAACTACAACAAAGCCCGGTCGCCCACCAGAAGTAATTACTCCCTTAACACGGCAGGAATGAATGAATGGCAATTTTAGGAGGACCCGGAGTCCCCGGCTTCCCCCACCGCCCGCCACCCCGGTCAGAAGCTGCTTGTTTCCATGCACTCCGCGCCCTAGGCTGGCTCTCCGCTTACCTTCCTTCTTGGTGAAGGCATTTAACAAAGACTTCATTTTCCCTCCGACTTTGGCAGCGGTCCGCTCATTATATAACCTTCTCGACTGGGAGGAAGGGAAGGGCGGCCCAGCCCCTGGGCGCCGGAGCAGTTTGGACCTGGGGAGCGGCGGCAGGCGTCTGGCCACTGCCTGCCTCCGAACATAGCTGGGCAGGCCAGACCCAGCGCGCTGGTGACGGAGCCCACCCCATACTCTGTCTGTCAGCTGGGAACCAAGCGTGCGTAGACTGAGGCTGCTCTCAGAGCCCACTGCCGCTCCCCGCGCCCGTCATGTGAGCCGCGCTCCCCTGCTTTTGTGATCAGTGCGTCGGGGAGGAGGCTCGCAGGCGGGAGGCTTGGGTGAGCCCCGAGCCCCGACCATCCAAGGGCTCAGACCCGCCCCGGGCGACAGAGCACGGCTCCTGTGCTTTGCTCATTTTCATTCGAAAGCAAAAGCCAAGTTTTTCCTCGCTCTCCGCAGCCGCCGTGTGTCCGCCAGCAGACGTGGGGGAGCCGGTCCCGGAGAGAAAACGTCCCGGTTCCAGATAAGCTACGAGCCAGACCCGCGTTAACTGGGAGGCCAGTGCCAGTCTTCTGGAATCTCTGAACGTGACCCAGATTTCCGTTGGCAAGAATCAGACACAAGGACCCATTACTTCTCTGGCTCCCCCCCATGGAGGTAATGACCCTGGAGAAAACAGGATTTCCATCCCCCTTCCTAATTTTTTTTTTGGAAACAAAAGAGAGATGAAGCAATTAAGATTGCAGCCCAGCCAAAGCTCGCCCTAATTCCAGGCAGCTGATAAAAAGCCCGCTCCGAGCCAGGCTGCACGTTGCGTACGGGAGTCCGGGAGACACACGGAGAGGCGGCAGGGAAAAAGTTCTGCCCAAGCGGCAAACACAGAGGGAGGGGCCGTGGCGGGGAGCCCCGCGGCAGGTGGCACGGGGTTATTTCTACACGAGGAGAAAGGCCTTTCCGAAAGCTTAACGGAGCATCCCCGGGAGCAGGCTCTGCCGCCTTTGCTGCTGGGGCTGTAATTAAGTGTCGTTTTTTCGGTTGCTAAGAGAACTGCTTCTGAAATTTGAAGGGGAAAAAAATAGAGAGAGAGAGAGAGAGGAAGATGGGACGAGATGAGGCAAAGCACCGGGAGCCTGTAAGTTGAATTCCATATGGTCGGCTCGCTTTGTGTCAACAAAAGCAGCAGAGGCACGAGCTCTGGGAGCCTCTCTCCACAGGACGCCCAGGGCTGGCGGGACGTCTGTCCAGGGTGGCGAGAGCGCGGACCGGGTGCCCATTACCAGCTGAGCGCGTGAGCGTCGTTTCACTCCCACGACGCCCCATCGCAAGGCTTAGAGCTGCCTTCAAACCCCGCCCCGGGGGACCCTCGCCGCCACGCCGGAGCCCAGGCCACGTCTGAGACTCGCCCTAGCGGACACTCAGCCACTGGTGCGTTTCACCCACGAAGACCTCACGACCTGCCCCGCGCCACTCGCATCCCTGGGGGACAGAGCGGGTGACGGCAGGGGCGGGCTGTCCTCGGACATGGGTGCCAGGCTGCAAAGCTTCCAGAAGCATCTCTCTCAGACGCAGAAATCAACAAGGGTACGACCACTCCTGCGTGGGGAGCCTGCCACTGTGCCCCCCTGGCGCAGGAACCGCCAGGGATCTTCAAGGTGGGGGTGTCCAGTTTATCGGGAGTGTGCTGGCTGTCTGCCCCAGCTGGGACAGGATGCCCCGGTGACAGTGACCTGGGGGAGATCCCCCCCGGAGGCGGGGGCCCTGCCACGTGGGCCCCAGGAAACCCTCTGGGGAGCGGGCAGGAGGCTCTGCGAGGCTCAAGCTGATGCCACTTCAGAGCGCGGGCCTCCTCCCGCGCCAAGTCCCCGCGACACTCTTGGCCTCTGCTGTCCACAGCGAGCGCGTGTGGTCCACGGCTGGCGGGCAGTGACTGAGCCCCAGGCCGGAAGTGCCCCCGCCATCGCTGGCTCCCTGTGTAGACCTGGGGAGGAGCGAGTCGGGAGGAGGTGGCTTCACCGGTGCCCCTGTGAACATCCCACATCTTTTCCAAGGGAGGAGGACCCCTCAACCCCAAGCTGGGAGCAGAGCCGAAGACGCCCAAAGAGCATCCACCCATGGCCCAGGTGGGGACACTCCCAGCCTGCCTCCCCGGCCCTGCGTTCAGAGGGACGGTTCCTCCTGGTGTCTTTGCCCGCAGTAGGAGCAGAGTCTGGAAATGACGGGCCCCCGGCTCCTGGCCCAAGGGCGGGCTGTTCTGAGACAAATCCTGGCTTCCCTGGTGGCTCATTGGCAAAGAATCTACCTGCCAAGCAGGAGCTATGGGTCCAATCCCTGGGTCAGAAAGATGCCCTGGAGGAGGGCATGACCACCCACTCCAGTATTCTCACCTGGAGAACCCCAGGGACAGAGGAGCCTGGCGGGCTGCAGTTCACAGGGTCTCAAAGAGTCGGACACGACTGAGCTACTAAACACTGGGAGCCCTCTGGAAATGACAGGGCCCCGGCTGCCCGCCCAGGAGCTGATACGAGTCTGAGGCAAATCCCAGAACCAGGAAAGAGGCCGGCCGGCCAGGGGCAGAGGGGGCTCCCGGCTCCTGATCGCCCCGCCTCCAGGTTCCACGTCCCAGGGCACGCGTGGACCCAGGCTGTGCAGGCCCAGGGGACGAGGCAGTGAGTGAGACGGAAACCCCGGCTCCCTCCCAGGCTGCACGAGGGCCGCGGTGGGCGCGTAAGAGCAGCCTTTGGACATAACAGGATGTGAGGGGCCCCGGGAAGCACTCCTCAGCCCAAAGATTCCCACTCCCATTCCTCTAACAAGCAGACGGCCTTCCGATCACGACTTTCAGGAATCCCAGCAAACGAGCCACTGAGATTAGCAGCAAGAGCTTAGGTTCACATGCAGACCTACTGTGTGCCCGGCCCCGGACCAGAAATCCTGCCAGGAGGGAGGCGGTCCATTCCTGACCCCACCCATCCCGTCCATGTAAAGTTCCTCCCCTCTGGTAGGCATGCTCTCCTTGAACACTTCCAGCAATGGGGAGCTCACTACCCATGTACTGGCTCTGCACCCACGCACACCAGTCTCCTTTCTCGTCGCACCGACACCATTTCCACACCTGCCACACACTGATTGGAAGGGAAGGCTGAGGCGTTCAGAGCACAGACTTCATCCCAAGAAGTAAAGTAGGTTTGGGGGTGTCAGAGCTCAGACGCACACAGATGGCTGAGCTTTCCTCCCACCAACTCCTAGACCCTTGTTCTGTTGCCGGGGTCCTTCGTGGAGCAACCACAGTGACCGCTAGAGGCTGTGCTGGCCACACTGCTGAGGTTTGGTTTCAACTGGACTTCATTCCAAACGAGGGGGAGAAGGGACAGCAAAGATTCTGGTTTTGAGCTGGGCTGGGGTGAGGTGGGTGGCCAGTGGCGGTGGGTGGGGTCGGGGATGGCATGGGGTGACTCTGTCCACTTGCTCACCTGCCCACCCACCCCAAAGGATGACTGAGCATCTTTTGAGTTGGGGGGCTGTTCGAAGGACAAAAATCAGGAGGAAGGATTAGATGCAGTCTCCCCAAATCGGACAGCTTCCAGGAAGGAAGAAGGTCACCTCAGAATGAACCCCAAACTGTCAGCCACCTGGCCTGGCCTGTTAGCCATCAGCTCGGCTCCAGCCAGCCCAAGTCCGGTGCCAAGCCCTCGGTAGGAGGTAATAAACCAACAATAAACTCTGCGTGAGCGCCTCCATCTGCTCCCACTCCCCTAAGGACCTGCACGGTTTCGGCCCCTGCACCCCACTGACTGGACCCCCTCGCTCAGACCTGCCTTCCAAGCCCTCACTGTCTGAGCCCTTCATTTGCCATGTCTTTTGACAACTGCCTGACAACAGGCTGAAAATAATTTCATTTCTCGTATAAAAAAGGCTCTTCGCACATCAGAACATTTCAAGACGCTATGAAGTCCTGGCAGGGAAGACACGCCAGGTGTTATAAACACGCCTGGTGAGAGTCTGCAGGGATGCTCCACGGGGACGGTCAGCCCACCTCCTACCCCGTGCCAGCCAGCAGCCGAGCGCCGGACATGGGGCCACGGCCAGCATCCGACTCAGGGGCCCGCTCTGTGTCTTACTGCTTGGCGGCCCTGGGCTGGCCTGACACCCCAGCCCGCGGATGCCCCACCTGCAAGGTGGGAACAGCCCGGCGCATCCCCAGTGTCGGCTGTGGGATTGCACAAGTCATGTGTGGAGCACGGAGCATGTGGTCAGCCTTCTGGTGTCTTTAGTCCCAGCACCTGCACCTCCCAGCTCTGTGACCCCGGGAGAGGCACCATGTCTCTCTCTGCCTGTTTCCTCTTCCATCGATGGGGATGTGCATGCTGCTGCCACATAGGAGGCGAGGAGCAAATCAGTAATAGTAACGTCTGTAAGTGCCTGGGTTTGAAGGCTGCCAACAATGGCTAAATAAACACTTAATTAAAAAAAAAAAAAAATTCTGTGAGTGAACAGCGAGTCAGTCTCCCTGGCCCCCACCCTGGCTCCGTGTCTGTGATAAGCCCTCCCAGGTCCCTTAGAATGCATTTACACGGTCTCTTTGGGTGCCGCCTCCTCCAGGAAGTCTCCCTGAAGGATCCAGTCCCTGGAGAGACCCCCCAACCTGCCGCTGCCCAGGGTCGCCAGGCCAGCAGTCCACCCTGGGGGCACTTCTCGGTTCCACGGCACATCAATCAGGCCCAGTGTCCAGCTCCCCATCACTCTGCAAATGAGGGGGCAGTGGTGCTCCCAAGGCTCTGGACGTGAGTGAAGAACCAGAGGAGACGGAGGCGGCCCGTCCGGTTTCCACCTTGTTTGGAGTGTTCCCAGGCCCTTTTCCAAGCCCCCCAGGAGGTCTCCTGGGCTGTGGTCACCTCCCTGCTGTGCCCATCCGGCCTCTACTCACCCCCACGTCTGCCCTGGTCCTGCCTGCCACGAGGAGGCCTAGCCAGGCACTGGAGGAGGTCCGCCTCAACCGATGGACAGGCGCGTCCTCAGCGTCCTTGCCGTGTCCTGCCCGCCTGGGGGTGTGGGCAGCTGGAGTCATCCCGGGGCTTCGAGGGCTGCCAGGGCTCCAGGTGACCAGACGCACGGCAGGGGCTCTGACCCAGGAGGCGCACGGGATGGGCCGGAGGGCACAGACCCAGCTCAGGGCAGCACCAGCTCCGCAGAGCCGCTGTGTGTGGCCGGTCACCAGGCTGGCCGTGGAGCTCCCAGCCCTGGCGCCCCGGCCCCCGGGAGCCACAGAAGTCCTTTAGGACCATCCCTCCCCACATCCACAGCCAGAGCGATGTTTTCAATGAGACCCCGGTGGACGAGCCAGTGGGGCTGGGGCGTGAATGTCACCAAGGATCCTGAAGTCTCCGAGATGGGGGCCGTTTCCCTTCTCTTTCCGAGTGGCCTGGGGACTCAGTCAGGGCCCACCTCCTCTTCCTGGTAGCGGGGTGCAGAAGGGAGAGCCGGCTGGGTAAGCAGGAGAGGCCCTGAGTCTATTTCTGCCTCGAAGCAAACTCGCGGAGGCGGCTGTAGCCTCTTGTCAGACAGGAGGCCCGTGGGGAACTGAAAAGAGGAGAAGAAACTCCAGAGGGTCTCAGTGGCCCACCAGCCCCACCCTCCACCTTGTCTAACAGAAGTGACAACCAACTGCCAGGCAGGAGACCACCAATGTGTGCAAGCTCCTCACCCAGCTCAGGGGAGCAGGGAGGTAGCAGTCCCCGGGGATGGGGGGTCTGTGGGGCCAGACCTGGATTCTTCCTGCCCACTCCCCACCTGAGCCAAAATAGCAGACCTCGCTTCCTTCCCGCGTCGCTTTAGATAACTGCGATTTAAATATTAGTAGGCAACATTTCTTCATCTCACAATCATTGTTCAATGAATCATACGTTTATAAATAACAGGAGATATAAAAAGGCGTCTCGGCAATAGTGCGGGGGTTATCTCTGAGCCAGCATGGAGGTGTCTGCGAGAGGTGGAACGTTCCAGCAGCTGGGACCACAGAGGGAGGGAGGCACTGCTCCTGGAGGATCTGCCGAGGCCCCTGGGTGGGGGGCAGGGGCACCGATGAGGGGGTTGAAGAACTGCTCCCCCAGGGTGGGGGGGTCTCACCCTAGGGTGGGGGTCTCCCTCCAGGGCCGCCAGGCTTGGGGCCAATGGTGGCGGAGCTCGGGGACTCCGGCAGGGGCTACGCACCAGCCCTAACACAGGGCTCTACTGCCAAGACCAGGTCAGAGCGGGCACAGGGAGAGGGGCTTTGGAGGGCTGAACTGGGGCTGACCACAGGGAGGATGAGGGTCCCCCAGGTGCATTCCGGAAGGACCCCAGACTCCAAACTCTGCCCCCCGTCTCCTCCCTCAGTGTAGCTTCAAGTCCTGGAGAGATACTGCGCGCTGGGCCAAGGCTCTTACCCAGCCATGTGGGGCGTCAGGCAGGGCAGCGGCTTCATACAGAATGCCAGGGCGACCCTGGGTAGCCCCTCTGAGAGCCCAGTGGTGAGGACGCCTGGACTCCCCACAGGAAGACCTGGGCTCAGGGTGCTGAGACAAGTCAGCGGTGCCCAGCCCACTGCTCAACGGAACCATCCGAAGTCCCCAAGGCCAGGCACGGACACCTCTTCCGGAAGTCTTCTGGGCGCCTAGACAGTCAGGACCAGACTGGAGCTGCTGGGACCACAAAGAGAGAGCCTCCAAGGCCACGGGGTGCCCACGTCTCCGGACACGCTGGAGAGCTAACCACACAGAGGGATTTGGTGAAAGGCAGCCCTGGAGCTGGCTGGGGGTAACCAGGATGACCATGGGCTAGAGACGGAATGTTATGTTCCCTGAATTTACACGCTGAAGCCTGGTCCCCAGGGTGACGGCACTGGGAGGAGGGGCCTTTGGGAGGTGACGTGATGAGGTCATGAGGGTGGGGCCCCGTGATGGGATTGTGCTGTGAGTTAGCCCCTCAGTCGTGTCCCTCCAGGCTCCTTTGCCCAGGGACTTCTCCAGGCAAGAATACTGGAGTGGGTTGCCATTTCTTTGTCCGGGGAGTCTTCCCAAGCCAGGGATGGAACCCGTGGCTCCTCGTTGCAGGCAGATTCTGTACTGTCTGAGCCACACTGGTGATGGGATTAGTGCCCTTATAACCACAGGCGTAGAAGACCTCTCTCTCTCGGCCATGAGAGGACAAAGCAAGAAGGAACCATCCACAAGCCAGGAAGAGGTCCCTCGCCAGGAACTGAACTGGCCAGTGCCTTGATCTTGGACATCCAGCCTCCAGGACTTCAGTGAGGGACAAACGGACGTTGTTTGAGGCACCGTCTGCAGTGGTTTGTGAGAGCCGCCTGACCTTCAAAGACACCACATGTGGCCGACCATGTCCCTCTCTCCTGCAGGCCCCCGGGGGTCTCCACGCCATCACCTCCATGCAGCTCCCGGCCACAGGGTGTTCCCAGCCCTGTTGGTGCCCCATACACTCTGGGCATCGCCTCTGCTGTGGCCTCTACCTGGACTCCTTTACCCTCCCCTCCTGCCCTGGCTCTTCCAACTCCAGCTCTTCAGCATCACTCTCCAGGTCGTCTCATCACAGAAGTGTTTCTTGACTGTCCTTTCTAGAAGGACAACCCTCTTATTCTCTCTCTTAGCTGCTTGTTACTCCTCCTCCACTGCGTTTATCAAAATCTGAAGTCACACCACCTGTAAGTTTGTATATAGTGATGTATTTTATCCACAGGGACTAAGTCTGTTTTTTTTTTTTTTTAATTCCTTCATTTACCTTTTAATTTCTGGCGGCACTGGGTCTTAGCCTGGCACGCATGGTTTCTCTAGTTGCGGCGTATGTGTGAGCTTAGTTGCCTCGCGGCACGTGGGATCTTAGTTCCCCGATCAGGGATCGAACCAGGTACCCTGCCTTGGAAGGTGGATTCTCAACCACTGGACCACCAAGGAGGTCCCCTGAGTCCGTCTGTTTCTTTACACCATCGCCAGAACACAGCTCAGCCTCTCACAAGACGTCTGTGCTTCATACCTGCATGCGGTGAATGAAGGAACAACAGGGCACACTTTCCTCCCTTGCCCCCCGGACTTCATCACCCCGGCCTTCGCTACATTTGCTTCACTATAGGAAACACCTGTTTCTGGAATTCTTCCCACCACGAACACTTCCTCCCCACAGAAGGCACGGGGCAGGGCAGAGGCTTTACACCAGACGTAAGACCCGGCACAAAACGGGAGCTTAAAAATACACGTTCCAGTTACTAACATCTCAGGTCCTTGTCTGTCCACACATATCTGGGTCGTCTGTTAATCGTGGCTTCCTTTAATTACATGTCTTGTTTTCCTGATTCTTTGCCTGCCTAGTTATTTTTGAATCTGTATCAGCCATTGCGTTTGATATGTTGTAGAGACTACGGGTTCTGTTATCTTCCTCTGAAGAGTGTGGAGTTTCTCGAGCAGGGAGTAAAAGGATCAGAACACTCTGCTCTGTGAAGGCACAGCTTTTACGCCTTTGTGGATGGAATCTCTGTTGGCTTAGTCCTTGCGGGAGGTCCTGACTTCCGGGGCCCTTCTGGGGTTCTGGCAGAAAATCTCAAATGTCTGCCAAACTCCTTTAATAAGATAGAGCTCAGCTTCCTGTTGCCTCTCCTTGGCTCTTTGCGTTTTAAGCTACTGTGTTCCACTGGGATCCCTGGACTCTCATTTTGGACAAACAGTTCAGAAGTCAGTCAAGGATTTAGGGGGATTTACGTGCAGATCTGGGGACTCTCCCCTCTATTTCCAGCTCCTCATGCAGCCCTTCATGCACTCACAGTGTGTAGCAGTGAGTCCCCGACCTCCATGTCCAGAGGCAGTAGGAGGGGAGAGGAGACTCTGGTGAGCTGGTCAGTGGGCAGCGGCCTTGGAAAGTAAGGTGACCAGACAGGTACAGCGGCTGTCTCCTGTGAGCAGCCCGGGAGGAGCGGGGCGAGGACTCTGAGGGCCAAAGCAGAAGTCGGTTCTTTAACACCAACCCCAGTGTCATCGCCGTGGCCCCCACTCTGAATGCCCACACAGTGCAACCCAGGGCTGGACCTGCTGCCCGCTCTGTTCTCTCTGCAGCCAGAGAGGCGGGTCCTTTCACATCCACTTTACAGACGTGAAGACCGAGGCTCGGGAAGTGCCAGAATCCATCCAACCCCTTGCCTGTCACTCCGGGGCAGCACTGACCTCACTTCTGCCTCCATCTCAACATCAGAGCCGGAGGGTGGGCTTTCCTGGTGGCACAGCGGTAAAGAATCCGCTTGCCAATGGAGGAGACACAGGCTCGATCCCTGGTCTGGGAAGATGCCCTGTGCGGCAGAGCGATTAAGCCCGTGCACCACGACCACTGAGCCTGAGTTCTAGAGCCCGGGAGCCACGACCACTGAGCCCACGAGCTGCAGCGACTGAAAGCCACGAGCCCCAGAGCCCGTGCTCCAAAACGAGAGACACCCCCGCCCCACAGCTGGAGAGCGGCCCCCACTCGCCACAACCAGAGAAGAGCCTGAGCCAACGTCAGGCGGTGGCGTCCTGACCACAAGGGGCCAAGTAGAATGTCCCCTGAACGTCCCGGCCAGCAAATCCGAGGGCCCTGCAGAGCGTCCTTGTCTGAAAGGTGCAGAGGGTTCTCGGGGCTGAGTAGCAGGATTTCAGGGGAGCAGCCTGGGTCGGCTCCCACGCCTCTAAGAGACAGCATGGGCCATCGCGAGGTGGTCGAGCTGTGAGCCATGAAGGCCCAAGGCCACAGCAGTGCCTGGAAGGGGCCTGCCACCCGCCAAGTCCCGGTTTCACCTGTGCTGAGGTCTGGCTCTGCAACCACGGACAGCCCAGCCATCTCTCAGAGCCTGTGAGCGGGACTCTGGTGATGCCCTTTGCACACAGGACCTCTCAGAGGCCCCTTCCCCTGGAAGAAGTGGGAAGGGGGGGAGGGGTCTGCAGCCTGCCTGCTCAGGTCCCGCGGCCGCCGTGGGTGCCTCAGCAGGCCTCCTTGCCGAGCAGAGTGCAGCACGTCTCTTACTGAACCCGGCTCCTCCCGGGAGCCAGCGGCTCACTTTGTGCTCAGGGAGGAAGCCAAGCCCTGCCTGGAAGCTGAAAGAAGCTTCGCTGCAGAGGCCCACGAGACGGCAAGGCCCCTGCAAGCCACACCCGCCGAGCGCCATCCAGCAGGCCTGGCCTGGGAACCAGGGGACTTTCCCCATGTCGCTGGGCTTCAAGCTTTCGCCTCTAGATTCCGACTCCGTGGGTGAGTGGCCGTGCCACCCTCATCCTGCCCCCCGGGCTGGGAGGCTGGACCTCAGGAACCCTTCCTCAGGGACCCTCAGCCTTCCTTGGGAGGGGCCACAAAGCCTCTGCACCCCCCGGTGACTGCCCCCCGCCAGTCTCTGCTCGGGGAGGAAGCCAAGCTGCTCAGGGTCCACACACACCCAGCCCTGCCGGCCTCCCTCCACGTCTCTGGACGGACAGAATCTGCAGTGCCATCGTCCTGGCTACGCGTCCTCCACGGCCTCAGTTCAGTTCATTAATACTCTGCTTTAAAAGAACCCAGCAAACGCCCCATTTTCCTAATGGGGTCAGCAACCGCTCCCGTGTACCGAACACCAGCTGTTCAGAGTCAGCACCAGACAGCTCTGTTTCTGTCTCAAACTCACGCATCTTTCCATTTTAGGGGGATGACAACTTTGCTCCCTAAACTCCAAGTCAAGCCCACTGCAGCTACGTCTTCAAGAGTGTTGTTTAAGACGCTGCAAGTGTTTCCATTGCAGCATAGACTTGTCCACTCCTAGCAGAAAAGCTGGGGAGGTGAGCTTGGTCCTGCATTCTGCTCTTCAAAGCAACTACCTACAGCCCCCACGTTCCAGGCCACGCCATGGTGTCACAGAATAGCCGGCGAGTCCACATGCCCTTATTTTATGTGACAAACTCCTTAGCATCAAGCTGAGGTGGCTTTTGGCTTTTCACTGTTATAAACAACACTGCCGAGAACATCTTGCGATTCTATTCCTAACCGTGGAAGATCTGAAGGTTTCTACGGTTATGGATACACTTTTGCTAAACCACTTTCCCCAAAGAGTTACATTAGTGATACAACCGGGCCATTGGAAAGGAATTTTCTCTTAGAAGGAAAAAAAAATTCATTTCTGGAGAGAGAAATAAAGAAAATGTGTCTCAACCCGACAATAGTAAATTAAGAAACACAAGAACACCAGTGAGCTAATAAAAGCACTCACACTCTGAGTGGGTTTTGGAGGGGATGTGATTCTATGCGGAGGGGCTCATCCATCACAGCCAGAGGCTTCTCCTTCCAGCTGAGAAGTGGGCTGCGATAACACCAGCCCACAGGTCGTCAGGTAAGTCCACGAAGCTTTTCCTGTTTGGCTTCATGAACCTCTGCGGAGTCAGCACAGGCTGAGCTGACGACTCTGACCTTGGAATTGGAAGGGGCAGGAGGCTGCTGTGGACCCAAGGGCACAGGTGGAAAGGCAGGAGACGCGGGTTATCACGCCCCCGGGTCATCCACACAGAGCATTCCCAGGCATCTGAGGCAGGATTCGGGGCAACACCATAAAACTGAGACCCCATAGGAAACAGGACTCGGGCGATGGAGGAGAGAGAGACGCCCAGTGAGATTAAGAATCAAACAGATGGGGACATCCTTGACGCTCCGGTGGCTGAGAATCCACCTGCCAATGCAGGGGACGAGGGTAGGACCCCAGATCGGGGAACCGAGATCCCACAAGCTGCGGGGTAACGAAGCCCTTGCCCCACAACCACTGAGCCCGCGCGCCACAACCGTGATCCCACACGCCATAACTCAGACCCGGCGCAGCCAAACAAGTAAATATTTAAAAAAGAATCAAAGAGGTGGCCCTGAGTGAATGAATGCACATTTCCCACACATCCCATCGAGAGACGGAAAACAAGGGGCTAGACCCAAGGAGGAAGAGACGGTGTGCGTTTCCAGTTTGCCAGCAGAGAGGCTGACATCAGACGCCCCGCGAGGCGGTGCTGTGTTGGCCTCGCCAGCGCTTGACCCCGAGCTTCCTGCCGTCGGACTGCCAGCAGCTCACAGCGGGGCAGCAAAGGGCTGACGGTCCCCATCTCCCCCAGGATAAAGGCGGCCCAGGGCAGCAGCCAGGCACCCTCCAACATTGGGTTTCATGTCTTTTGCAAAGTGGAGAGGCAGGGAGGGGGATGGGAGGGCCTGGGACGGGCCTTCAGGAGGACAGCAGCCACGTGCAAAGTCAGAGAGAGTAGGGGAGAGACCCGTCTCTCTGGGCAAAAAAGGACTGCCCCTCCCTTCTGTGGGCCTCCTGGGGCCACAGCTGAGCCCTCAGGGCCTCAGGCTGCTCCTCTGTGAGTTAGTCATAGTAACAACGGTGATGCCGACCCTCTGCTGACCAAGTCCCAGCCCGGCTCTAGCAGCGTGTGTCTCATCTCAGCACCCGCGTGACAGGGGGCAATAAGGCCCCATGATACCAGGAAGGTGACTCCCGCTCAGAGAGGGTCAGTAACCTGCCCTAGGTCACACAGCCGGGATGCAGGCTGAGGAGTCTGCTCTCTCTTAAACCAGCTCGCGCTCCGGTGCCTGGAGGACCCATCCCAGCGGGTGCTGTGGGCCCCGAAGGGGATGATCCAAGCCTGGAGCCTTTGGTGAGTCCCCGGCAAGGAGGACACGCGTGCCCAGGTTGCAGGATGGATTTGGGAAATTATCCCAGTTTGCTGAACAGCTCTGAGCCAGGCGGCCAGGCCTCCTCCTCTGCTCTGATTAGGGGCGTTACCTCGGCTGGACTGTCGGGGCCCTGGAGCATTTGGCTGAGGTTGTGGTTTCATGGGGGAGGGGTGCAGGCTGGTGCAGGAGGGGTACCCCACCACCCGCTGCAGGGTCCTGCGATGGCCTCGGGGAGACCGAGGCACCAGCCTCTGCTTTGGGCCTCAGCTGAGCTGTCCAGGGGTGCAGGGCTCCTCCGGCAGCTGGGGCGGGGCATCCTGCCTCCCTCAGCACCACTCTGAGGAGGGGGTCCCGCCACGCAGCCTTGCCTCTCAGGCCCTTGTCTTCTCTGTGCTATTAAGCAAGAACACAGGCCAGGGGGCACAGCGGGCACCCCAGAGTCTGCTGCTGGAGTTAACTATGTGGGGGGGCATGCCTGGCTTCCAGACCACCCGTCGGAGCAGGACTGCCCCCACCCCACCCAACAGAGGAGCCACAAATCCACCTGAAATTCCTCTGGACAGGGGCCCAGTGCCCACACCCCACGGGGGCTCGTCTCTGCCCTGGCAGCACCCACTGCGTGGCACCTGGTCTCCGTCTGCCAAGCGCCGGGTCCCCATGCCCAGCCCCCCACTAATTCTGGGACCCAGGTCACAGACGCCGTGTCTATGCCATCTGAATAAGCCCTGGGGTCTTCACATAAATGAACTGACTTGGCTCTGCCTGGGGGGCACCCCACCCCTGGAACCCCCCGAGCCTTCATAGTCTGGCCTCTAAGCAGGTCACCTGGGAAGGTGTGGACCAAAGCCAAGGACAAGACCTAGAGACACGCCCAGGGGGCCCCGGGGTGGGGTGCTGGGCCGGAGGGGACCCGGGGGGGGGGGGCGGCGCGTCCCTGGGGCTCCGGGACGCAGGCGGGCCAGGCTGGGGGCGGCGCCACGTGCATCCTCAGCTGCTGAAAAGAGCGTGAGGTCCGAGGCGCTTCACTCTCCAGCCCACGGAGCAGAAGGAGGCCTCTCCCAGGACAGCGCTTTCCCTGAGTCTCTTAGCTACGGCAGTATTATTACGACTTCCTAAAAAAGAAGCCGGCACCCTGGATTTCTACAGAACATCTCATTTCAAATGCCGCGACGAGTGACTGTTGTATCGAAATGTGTCTTACAGTACGGGTGAAACGATCTGCCTTGAGCTGCTGGGAATTTCGGGACTGGGGGCTTTGAATGACAGCCACCCGCTCTCTGAGCACCCCTGGAAAGGGAAGGGGTACCCCAGCCCACCTCCAGGCAGCCCCTCAGGCCCAGAAGTCACACGGCGACTCCAGCGTTGACTCAGCGTGGCTTTCCCAAAGTGAGTTCCACGGGACCTTGAGGGCCCTGGAGGCAGATGGTGCAAAACAGGTTCTTGATGGTGCAGTCAAGTTTTGGGAAACACCAGGTCAACCGAAGCTGGGGGCTTCGTCACCACAGGCTCCATCTGGACCTTTGATGTTCTAAACACATCCTGAGGGTCCAGGAAGAGGACAAAGTGGGCAGTGTTTCCAGCGGGCTTCGGCTGCGGACCTGTGTCTTACAGAGCCAGCAGGAGCTCCGTAGAAGCCAGAACTCTGCCCATGTGACCAAGGGCACGGGCTGGGGGCCCCCCAGACACAGGCCCCGCCCATGGCGCAAGCATCTCACTTCAGAATCAGAGCTCTGCCCTTCCCTGTGGGATGAGCCTGACGCCAGCCGCCCTCAAGAGACCTCCAGGAAATCAAACTGGTACTTGATTCTGGGGACCGGTGCCATGCAGACACGTGGGCCTGCTGACCTGGGCCCCCCGCTCAGGGGTGCATTCCCTGGGAGTATGGATGGCTGGGGCCCCAAGTCATGACCAGTGGTGCAAACAGCCTCAGCTGAGCCCTCGGGATGATGAGCAGCCTGGCACGCCCACTGGGGGGACAGATGGCCTCGGCAAGGAGGGCAGCTGGTGGTCACGGCAGGCCTGCCAAGAAATGAGGGGCAGGCCGGAGGGGTCCCTGCCTCCACTGGAGCGCACCAACTTCCCAGCCTCGGTTTGCTCCTCCATCAAATGGGAAACTGAAGCACTCGAGTAAGGATGGAACGTGCAGACACACACGTCAGCTATTCCTGGCTCCTTCCTCCCTTTGAATGTTCTTCTTGTGGCATTTATGCGGCCAGAAGGAAACCAAAGCAGAAAATACGCAAACAGGAGCGTCCCGTCAAAGCTACTGACAGCTGCCGTTTATCCAGTCTTCCAGCCGATGATGGGCCACATGCTTCTCTACCTGTGTGTGTGCTCAGTCGCCCAGCTGTGTCGGCTCTGAGACCCTCTGGACCGCAGCCTGCCAGGGTCCTCTGTCCGTGGGCTTCTCCAGGAAGAATACTGGAGTGGATTGCCATTTCCTCCTCTAGGGGATCATCCTGACCCAAGGGTTGATGCATCTCCTGCCATTGCAGGCAGATTCTTTACCAGGGCTTCTCTACTTTACCTTCTTTTAAAGCAATAATTTTTAATCGTGGTCAAGTGTGCACAACATAAAACGCACCGTTTCTGGGAGTCCTGTGGTGGCCTAGTGGTTAGAATTCCAGGCTCTTGTTGCTGGGGCCAGGTTCAACACCCGTTTGGGGAACTGAGATCCCGAAAGCTGTATACACGTCCAAAAAATTATTATTATTAGTTTTACAATTTCTAAGTGTACAGCTTGGTGGCATTAATTACATTCATGCTGCTGTGCAGCCATTCATCTGGAGGACGTCTCCCCAGACTCACCCTCTGTCCCCTTTCACCACTCACCCCACAAATCCCTCCATCTACTTTCTGTGTCTCTGAGCTGATGACTGCAGGTCCTCTTTCGGGGGGACTCGAGCAGGCCTTGTCCCTCTGTGACTGGCCTGCTTCCCTCAGCGTGTCCTCTAGGTTCTTGAGGCAGCAGGTGTCAGAATTTCCTCCCTGATCCCCTTGAACCTGCACACCAGGGTTAAGAGGTCGATACTCAGATGGCCAGTCACTCAGAGAGGTCAAGCAACATGCCCAAGGTCACCCAGCTCCATCTGGGATTGGACCCTGGGAACGTCTGCTCCGAGCCCTACCCGGCACTGGCCAGCCTCACGACCACGAGGACCGGGAGGAGAGGTTCTCGCTGAATTTCCCCTGAATGAGAAGCCTGCGTTTGCTGGCGGCAGCTTACAGGGCTCCCTCCCACGCACCCAGCCAGTGCCTAGAGCTGCTGAAAACGTGTCCTGGCTGCTCCTGCTGCCAGTCTCTGCACAGAACTCCTGCTGATCACGCCCAGGTCTCCAAACTTTCCATCCTACAGACTCCCTCCTCTCCAACCCTTAGATCCAAACCACAAAACCTCACTGGGAAAGGACAGACCTTCCTCCGGAAAAGATCTCAATAAAGGCAGAATAAAGAGCTGGTGTGGCTCAGGCTCCTGCCCATCTCTCCCCTTTCTGTCCTTCTCTCTTCCTGTATAACAGAACCTAGCCCTTCAGTTGGTCACCTGGTCTCCCTGAAAGATGGTATTTCCCTTCTAGGAGGGAGCTCTATGGTAAGGTCCTAGCCACTGAGATGCAAATAAAAGCAATGTTTCCATTTAGGAGAAGTATCATTACATGGTAGGGACATGCCTGTCTCCTACTCCCTTTTCTTTCTGGCTGATTAGAACGATGATGTGATAGGTGGAGTTGAAGCAGCCACTTTGGACTATGAGGGAAATTGGGAATGAAGTCCACATGTAGCAGGGCAATAAGACAGAAGCAACTGGGCCTCCGACACCTTGGAACACTGCCCCATGGCTGGAATACGTGGCTGAACTTTTACTGGAAAGACACAAAGTTTTGAAACTTTTGGAATTAATCGGTTACTCATAGCCAGATCGCTTCAACTA
The DNA here is from genome assembly GCF_002263795.3 of Bos taurus. Lineage (NCBI taxonomy): Eukaryota > Metazoa > Chordata > Mammalia > Artiodactyla > Bovidae > Bos > Bos taurus. The sequence goes on from NC_037356.1 coordinate 47,875,775, forward strand.
TTAGAGGCTGCCAACACTGACTTTCTAATACCCAAGGGAGGAAGGGTAGAGTCATTAGGTGCTTTGGGGCCAGTTGGACCCAAGGGTGAGGCTCAGCTCCCCTCAGTGGGTGCAAGCACCCAGTGGGTGGTCCCCTCAGGTCCCCCATGGTCCTCATAGTCTGGTGGAAAAGACGGACTCCTAAACAGATAATTACAACACAGTGTGGTCAATTAATATGAACCACTGACCTAGGGAGGTCTACCAGGCATTCTGTGCCAGTTTCTACACACTCTTGAAAGTGATAAAACACAGTTTCTTTCAAAAGTAAGACCTTACAGGCCACTCTGCATACAGAGAAGCGGAATCTGCAGTGTCTACTGACCGTGAGGGAGACCTGGGGGGATCTGCAGGGGAGACAAGCACTCTTACCCAGACACAGCATCCTGCTGCTTGCAGAGGATTTAGAACAGGGGTCCCCAACCCCCCAGGGCAGGTCCACGCCTGTGAGGAAGCAGGCCGCAAGCAGGAGGTGAGCGGGGGGCTAGCTTCCTCTGTGTTCACACCCACTCCCCATCACTCGCGTTTCTGCCTGAGCGCCGCCTCCTGTCAGGTCAGCAGCGGCACTGGATTCTCACACCTGACTATGAACTATGAATTCCAGGGACCCAGGGTGTGCGCTCCTTTCTGAGACTCAGCCTGAAACCATCCCCCTCACCCTGGTCCATGGAAACACTGTCTTCCGTGAAACTGGCCCCTGGGGCCAAAAAGGTTGGGGACTGCTGGTTTAGAAGGTGCTTTAGGACTTCCCTGGGGGCTCAGATGGTAAAGAATCTGCCTGCAATGCAGGCACCTGGGTTCAGTCCCTGGGTGGGCAAGATCCCCTGGAGAAGGGAATAGCAACCCACTCCAGCATTCTTGCCTGGAGAATCCCATGGACAGAGGAGCCTGGCGGGATACAGTCCAAGGGGTCACAGAGTTGGACATGACTGAGCGACTAACACTCACTTTTCACTTTCCCCGGGACCTGGGGCAGTGACGGCCAGGGGAGTGACTCTGTGTGATGCCGGGTGTGGGTGGGAGGACCGTGGCGGGCAGAGGGGACTGAAGGTGTCCCCTCTTGGCAACAGTGGGCCAGGCTATGATCTGTGAAGTCCAGGGCTCTGGAGGTGGGGGAGGGTGTTTGCCCTCAGACCCCTGGCCGGCACACGTGTGTTGAAAGGAAGAACCCAGCTTGGGGTCCAGGGAGGCGGTCACCTTGGAGAGGCCAAGAGCCAGCCAGTCTCCGCGTCCTTGTCCACAAGATGAAGCTGATGGCCCCTGGCCCAGCGATGAGGGTGGCTACGGGGAGGGGCAATCTCGGACGCCTGGGGCTGGATTTGTGTGGACAGATGGAACCTTGGCAGATCCGACAGGGGATGATGGAGCCAGACTGTTTCAGGGACTGGACTCCAGAACCCCAGGTTGGTGGGGCTGGACCAGGGGTCCCAGTGGCTCCCACAGCCCTGCTGCTCGGAGGTTTGGGAACTCCAGAACCGTCCAGCACCCCAGGGAACGTTCCGCACCCAAGAGGATGAATGGGAACCAAAGCTGGGCCTGGGGAGCACCCGAGGCATCTCTCCCTCCTTCTCTATGGCTGGCGGGGTCCCGCGTGGCTCCCCCTTGACCCACACAACACAGGCAGGTGTGTCATGCAAACAGCTCCTGTGAACTTGGAGCTGGCCTCGCGTGGGATGAAGTCTGGATACCCTCATCAACTCCCAGTCAAGGCAGGAGGTAACACTAACATCTGGGAGTGGTCTCTGAATCGAGGTGCTGGGGCTGCCATGGCAACCTGTCGAGAGCTGGGCGGAAGAGCAGCAATGCAGTCTCTCGGGCTCTGGAGGCCGGAAGTCTGAAATGAAGGTGTCAGCAGGGCCAGCTCCCTGTGGGGGAGTGCGGGGGAGGAGCCCTCCTGCCTCTTCCAGCTTCTGGGGGCTCCAGAGTCCCTTGGCTTGTGGCTGCATCCCTCTAGCCTCTGCCCCCTCTTCTCTGTGTGCATACCTGTAGGTCTCTGAGTCTCAAGCCCCCTCTCTTTTCTCTTTCTCTTAAAAAAAACATTTATTCATTTATTTGGCTGCACCAGGTCTTTGGTGCGGCTATGTGGGATCCAGTTCCCTGACCAGGGATTGAACCCAGGCTCCGCTGCATTGAGAGCGTCGAGTCTTAGCCACTGGATGACCAGGGAAGTCCCCCTCTCTTTCCTCTTATGAAGACGCCAGCCAATGGATTTCAGGCCCATCTTAATTCAGTGCAACCTAATTTTAACTGAACTAATTAAATCTGCAAAGACCTTATTTCCAAATAAGGTTACATTCGGAGGTTCTGGGTGGACATAAATTTTTCTTTTGGGTGGGGGGGAGGACACTATTCAACCTGCTTCCCAGGTAGCACAGTAGGAAGGATCCTCCTGCCAATGCAGGAGATGCAGGTTGGACCCCTGGGTAGGGAAGATCTGCTGGAGGAGGAAGTGGCAGCCCACTCCAGTATTCTTGGCTGGGAAATCCCACGAACAGAGGAGCCTGCCTGACTACAATCCATGGGGTCGCAAAGAGTCAGACACGACTGAACACTTCCACGCTATTCGACCCCGTGAGACCTCCCAGAGATGAGACGTCTCAGTACTGACAGTGATTATCGCGGAGGAGTGGGGATTTCAGCGATTTCAGATGAATCCATCTTTGTGTAATTTCTGTGAAGATCAAATATGAATTCTCTAAATAAACACATACATTTTTGATCAAGAGCCCAATTGTTTCAAGTCCCCAAGGCCCTGTGTTAACCATCACTTGAAGGAAAGCCACCCTCTCCCACCCCCACAGGAATGCTGGCATAAATCCTGGTGAGTCCACCCAGGAGAAGGTGACCAGCTGATGAGTGTGGTGCCTTAGAGCCGTGGCCACCACCACTACCCAAATGAGCCCCTGGGGCAGAGGAGGCTCAGACCCCAAGGGCAAACCTTTGTCCCCTGTTCAGGGCAGATCTAGGAAGGGCCCTTCTCTAGGGAGATGCAGGAAGTGTGGGTGGTAAGGCCCCCCCTGGCGGCAACCCCGGGACAGTCCAGCTCCAGAAGCCGTCTCCGCACCCGGCTGGGGGCAGGCGCCACGGCAGCCAAGCCGCACCCCTGGCCAACCCGTCCCGAGAGGGAACGGGACTCGGGTCACATGCTGCACCCGTGGCCCCCTCAGGAGTGGGGCGGGGCACAGGCCACACACAGTTACATTTCTGCAGGAGGTCAGAAGCACGTTTCAGACCCCATCGCCAGGAACCCGGCCCTGGAGGTCCTAATTACTATCTAAGCAGCGTGGTGGTCCGGGGCCTGGACCCGCCATCCCAGAACACCGGATGCTTCCGGTGGCTCGTCTCGGGGAAAGGACGGCCCTCTGGCCCTGGCTGTGCGCATGGCGGGCTCGCCTGCTCGCCACCGACTTCATTATGAGCGATAATTAAAAACGCCTGCCCTGCTCCCGGCTCCTCCCCCATCCACCCTGGTCACGTGAAGAAAGAGGCAGAGGAAAGCTCTGAGCCCAGGAGACTGGCAGCTTCTTCTTGGCTGAGAAATTAGCCTGGCTGCTGGAAGCTCTAGGTGCAGAAGTTTGGAAACCCGATGGCTCAGGCCCCCCAAGTCACGGACGACGGCGGGACCTCTCTGCCCTCCACGGCCCCGGCTCAGGTCCCGTCCTTGCAACGATCCCAACAGCCTGTGGATGGTGGCCCTTCAGTCAGGCCGTGTTCCTTCCTGGTCCAGCTGAGCCCAGAGTCCCTCAAATGCAGCTCCAACCAGGGCACCGCTTCGGAAATGGCCCAGGGCTCCCGCTGCCCGGCCCCACCCACCCACCTGCCTGTTGCTCCTTGCCCCATTCACAAAAGGTGCCATCTATCTTCCACGGGTCCCTGGACAAGGGGACAGCATTGCCCACCACCACCACCCTGTGTGAGTGAGCCCCACCCTGCAGCCGGGGACACCCCAGAACATTGAGGGGACAGTAACAGATGCTGAGTCCTGCGGTTGGTCAGGCACGTTTCTAGCATCTACGCACGTACTGACCCTCATTGGAACCTGGGGGGGGGTGTGAATCCCAACCCCCATACAGCACCATCCCACGAGGGGGTCCCAGGTACTCGGCACCTCCTGAAGCAGAAGTCCCCACCGCCTGGGTCCCCACTGCCCTCCTCTATGTACAGAAGCTCAGCGGGCCCTGACCCTGGCCCCCTACGGCCACCAGGACAGGACCTGGCAGTGGGCACCGTGCTGGCCCTTGGACGACCCTCAGAACACGCAGCCCAGCGGGACCCAGCGCCCTTCTCCTGCTGGCTTCTCTTTCCTGCCCCCCGAAGGGCTCGAGCAGGGCCACACGCGTGTCACACAGCCTGATGGGCAGAGATCTTGGGAATCATGTTTGTGGATCAGGTCAAAGCTTGGCTGGGAAAGCGAGGGGGGAGCCGCGTGCAGAGAACATGCCGGGCGCCGCCCAGCCCAGCCTCCCACTGGTCCAGGGCCCGGGGATTGTGAGGAGGCTCCTTAGGCATGAACGGCGGTGAGAAAATAGGAGTGCGGGAACTCCTGGGTTCAATTCTTGGCCCCCAAGCTCACAGCAGACGGTGGGTGAGGATCAACTGGGCACCCTTGAGGGCAGGAGAGCTGCCTTCTGCGCACAGGGCGTGGCCTCAACCCTGAGCAGAGGGCCTGGCAGGTGTGGCCACAAGCTCAGAGCGGGTGTGGGAGGAATGGATGGATGGGTGGATGGGTGAGAGGAAAACAGGGAAGCATGAAGGAAGGGAAGAAGAAAGGAAGGGGAGATGGATGGATGAGTGGATGATGGGAAAAAGGGAGAAAGGAAAGCAGGAAGGATAGATAAGTGGCTGGACGGACAGACAGATGAATGAATGGGTGGGAGAACAGGTGAGTGGATAGATGGATGGATGGATAGATGGATGGATGGATAGATGGATGGATGAGGATGGATAGGCAGATGGGTGGGTGAACACAGATGGATAGATGGATGGGTGGGTGGGAATATGAATGGATGGGTGGGGTGGATGGATGGGTGCAGAGAGGAAAACAGGAAGCATGAAGGAAGGGAAGAAGAAAGGAAGGGGAGATGGATGGATGAGTAGATGATGGGGAAAAGGGAGAAAGGAAAGCAGGAAGGATAGATAAATGGGTGAACGGACAGAAAGATGGGAGAATGAATGGGTTGGAGAATGAATGGGTGGACAGACGGATGGATGAGGGATGGATAGGCAGATGGATGGGTGAAGACAGATGGAGAGATGGGTGGGTGGGAAGATGGATGGGTGGGTGGGTGGGTGGGAGGATAGATGGATGGATGAATGGAATATGGGTGTGTGGGCTGAGTGGATGGTTGGAAGAGTGAATGAGTGCGTGGGTGGGTACATGGATGCATGGATATGAAGGGACGGGTGGGCAGGCGAATGAATGGATGAGTGGGTGGGAGGGTGAGTGCTTTAAAAATTACAGTATTATTTGTGTCAGGCTCTATGCTAACATCTTTAAGAGGGGTTGCGGATAGGAGATCCGAGGCCAAATCCAATAGCTTCATTTTAATAAGTCACTAATGCATACAAATTGAGACGTTCCATGCACAAAGCCTGTGCTTCTGGACACACCTGTACAACTAGAGGATGTGGGGGCACCCCGCCACGCGCCTGCACGGCACCCACCAGCCGGAGCCAGGCGCCGGTGACCACCCCCAAAAGGGGTGAGCTCGCTGGGTCCTCACTATGCCTCTGCAGCTTGTAGCATCAGGAAGAGGGGGAAAGACTCTCTACTTCCATGTCTCTCTCAAAAGAGGGAAAAACAAGCCCAGAGCAGCCGTGTGTGCAGAGGAACGCTGCCCTCTGCCTGGCCGGCCTGCCCCGTCCCCGCTGTTGGCAAGTGTGCTGTCAGCCCTACGATGAGGGACCCGGTTCCTGCTTTCTCGAATCACCGTCACCAGAAGCTTAGACAACCCACACAGTAAGCCACCGGCAAAGCTGGGGCTCAGACACACCTGCGTCCATCCGTCTGTGCCCGGAAGCGTCCGTCCGTCTGTGCCCAGAACCTCTAGCACTACTGTGCTCACTGTCCTCGGTCTCCCTGGGGCCTCTGGTCACCCAGCACCTTCACTGGAGGGTGATCAGGGGTCATGCATGCCCCCGCCCAAGGCCCCCAGCACTGCGTCCATGCCAGGGCCCAGTGCGTGCTGCCCAGGACGGCGTGGAGCACCATGGGGAGACCTGAGCCCGGGGGGGTCAGGACTCCCAGGAGGAGTCGTGAGGCATGGCGGCCTCCACACGTGGCAGGAGTGGTGAGCCGCAGCGACGTGCTTCCCTGGAGAGACATCGGAACCCCATTTATGGCGGGCTCTGAGCTCCGCGAGTTCACCTGAAGGTCGGACAGATGTGGCACCAGGGGGGGCGTGTCCACAGGCCGGTGCTGCATGACCGCGGCCAGTGATCGCAGGGGTCCCCGGACCAAAGCATGGCTGGTCAGGGGATGTCTGCAGCCCCGCCAGCCCCATCTCCGCATCTCGAAACCGTGGACTGTCAGGTAGGGTGGCAAGATGCCAGCGGGATGGGGAGTTACTCAAATCAGAGCACACCCATGACCTGTGCTTCTCAGCTTTCATCCCAGCCCAACTGTGCCGGGAGGTAAAATTAGGGTGTGGCTTGTACCCGGCCTGTGCTCTGAGAGCAAGCGAGCAAGAGAGCGAGCGAGCGAGAGAGCGAGCGCAGGTACTGCTCAGAAGACACCCGGAGCATCTACTCCCTGTCCCCTGCTCGGGACGCGTTTTAAATGCAGCCATCAGAATTCAGCACCACGTTCGCAGTAAAAAAATAATCGGCAGCCCGGGCCACGGAATTTGCGAGCGCTGTGTGGTCGGGCTGCTTCTTCATTTAACCCTAGCGTGCCACGTCGGGTGGGCAGAGGCAGTGGGGACTTGGGTCTAAAACGACACGCGTGTCTGTGCACACTGCCAAGCCCGTTGCTTCCTCCAGCCTCTGCCGTCCGCCCAGGCGTCACGCTGCACACCCCATCCTAGGCAGCGAGGCAGACCCCCAACCTGCCCCTGCTCCCCCCCTCCAAGCCCACCACCACTCCATCTCCCGGGACGCAGCAGCCTCCGGACACAGACCCTGCTGCCCTCGCCTCCCCAAAGGCCGACCATCCACAGAGCAGCCACGGGCTCTTTGTGAAATTACAAATCGGGTGACTCCTTCGCCAAAGCCCCTCCTGGGGTTTCTCGTCAGGTTTAGAACAAAACCCAGAGCAGCGCTTCTGGACCAGGAGGCCCTGAGGACCCAGCTCCTGTGTGCCACCCCCCCCCAAGACTGTGGACCCCCGCCCCTCTCAGACACACATGCCTGGCTCCCGAGCCACTCAGGCCAGCCCAAGTCAGCTCTTTGCCAGCATGGTGTTGGCAAAAGCTGTTTTCAGCAATGTGGGACCGCGCGTCTCTGCGTGGCTGACTCCTCCCTCCAGACCGCGTCCAGCCCACACGGTGCTCCCCGTAAAGCCCTCTGTGAGGATTCTGTTTGAACGGGGGGCAGTCTTCTCTGCCTGTGACTTCCAGCTGTGCGTGCCCTCAGCGCAGCACTGTGCCAGGCAGTCGACAGAACTTAGTACCGACTGCTCTGTGTCAGCGGATGAAGAGATGGATGGGTGGTCAGGAGGGTGGATGGGCGAGCGGATGGAGAGACAGACAGGAGAGTGGGCAGGTGGACGGACAAAAGCATCCGTAGGTGAATAACCACCAGCCCTTACGTGGAGTCAGGCTAAGAGTAGAAAAGGGACACGGAATCACGTATTACTAGTTTTAGAAAGGTGCTGACGTTGCGACAAGATTGCGGCTGCTCTTCTGGGGAGAAGGCAGTGGCACCCCACTCCAGTACTCTTGCCTGGAGAATCCCATGGATGGAGGAGCCTGGTGGGCTGCAGTCCATGGGGTCGCGAAGAGTCGGACACGACTGAGCGACTTCACTTTCACTGTTCACTTTCATGCATTGGAGGAGGAAATGGCAACCCGCTCCAGTGTTCTTGCCTGGAGAATCCCAGGGACGGCGGGGCCTGGTGGGCTGCCGTCTACGGGGTCGCACAGAGTCGGATACGACTGAAGCGACTTAGCAGCAGCAGCAGCAGCAGCAGCAATGCTCTTCTGAGACAATGAAGCAGTACCTACGGTGTGTGGGAGTGCGGGAAGCTTGGCCAGGTTCTTTAGTTGCTGAAGCTTTTTGTATTTCCCTCCACCCCTTTCCCTCATTGTACCTTTGGGCAGAAGCTGTGTTCTAGCCCAAATGTACCAGGTTCAACCATCAACAGTATCTCTTCCCTTCGTTTCTTCCCTCCATCCATGTTCTCATCCACCGTCCCATCCACTTACCCACTCATCCATCCATCGGCTACACACCTGTCCGTCTAATTTTTACCCATCCACCCAACCATCCTTCACTCGTCCAGCAAATAATGAATCAGCCCCTACTGTGCGCCAGGCCCTGTGTTAAGCACTCAGGATGAAGTCACGAATGATACACCCTTCAAGGAGGATATTATCTAGCGAGGGGAGGGGAAAGCCAATAGAGAAAACGGGCACGCGAACCGTTCCCTGCATTCCGACGGCTCATTTCCCGGGGAGGCCAAGCGCAGCTCAGACAAGGCTCTGCCACAGGACCTGGGGGATGACACAGCAGGCGCTGCTCCCTGCGGGCCTCCCCGAGGACAGTGCGGGCCCTCTGGTCTCCACGTGCTCAGGGGAGAAGGGCAGAACGCTTGTGGGGTCCACAAGCCCTGCAAGTCCGAGGTGGCAACCCCGCCAGGCATCTCGGTCAGACCCCGGGGACTACGTCCTGCCTCTCGCCTGCGAGTTCCAAGCCTGCCCTTGGAGCACCGTGTTTCACAGCGAGCCCTGCTATGAAGCCTCTGCTTCTACTTGGAAGTAAATAGGTCCCAAATCTACTAACGGTTTTACTCCTCCAAACGTCCTTTTAAAATGGGTCGTGAGGACTAATGCTTTAAAAATACCACAAAACAAGGTCTGGGAAGGCTCCGACGCCTCAAAAGTGTATCGAGATAGAAATTCATACATTTTCCTACATCAACAGCATCAAAACGGGCTCTGAAATGAGGCAGAATAATTGGGCCCTCTGACTGCGAAAAAATTCCCAGCCCGACCCACACCTGAACACACCTTAGGATGTACGATTCCATCAAAATGCTCATCAGAAGCCTTATTTGGTGGAAAATAGGTTTTAGAATTGGTGTTAAAATCCCACTCCTGGGAGTAATTGCCCTGAACTGGCCTCTTCGACAACAGTTAACTCTCCCTTGCTCAGAACCAGGGGTCCCTGTCTTTGAATTTCCAGCCAGGAGCAAACCCAGCACCCCGCAGGCATCGCCGCAGGGGCCACGCCCCATGGCGAGCCAGAGGGCGCAGACCCCAGCCCGAAAGAGCAGCTGCCAGCGGCAGCGTGCGTCCGTGCATCACGGAGAACCCAGCCGAGGGCCGATTCGTGCCAGGGGGTCAGGGCAGGGAGCAAGCCAGATGTGGCCCCGTCCTGAGAATCAGACCATGAACAAGCAAGAACAAAAGAGTGATCTAACCCAGAGGAGAACCGCGGAGGGCAGGCAGCCGCCGTCACAGCGCAGGGCAGCTCCCAAGTCAGACGACGGGACCTGGGGGTAGAAGGGACCTGGGCCAGGGGCTGCCGGCCCCGAGGACCCTCTGGGTCCGCAAGGATGATGCCCACGGTTCTCGCCCTGAGACTTTAGTCACCAGATAACACACCAAGGGCATCGGTCAGGGGGCCTCTCCTCGGGGTCCCAGGCCTCGAGTGGCTCCCCCAGCAGCCGCTCCGGCATCGCCTGCCCCTCGCCCGGCAGTTACCATGGAACACCTGGGGGCATCGGTCAGGGGGGCCTCTCCTCGGGGTCCCAGCCCTCGAGTGGCTCCCCCAGCAGCTGCTCTGGCATCGCCTGCCCCTCGCCCGGCTTGGTCAGGGGCCCTCTTCTCGGGGTCCCGGCCCTCGAGTGGCTCCCCCAGCAGCTGCTCCGGCATCACCTGCCCTTTGCCCGGCTCGGTCAGGGCCCTCTCCTCAGGGTCCCAGCCCTTGAGTGGTTCCCCCAGCAGCCGCTCTGGCATCGCCTGCCCCTCACCCGGCAGTTACCATGGGAGGGGGCCACACTGACAATGCCGTCCCTGCCTTGCATGAAGTCCCCGCGCAGCCCGTGTCCTGGAGAGGACTCCGAGGCACACATCGCAAGGTAGCTGTCCAGGGCTACAGCCTCTCAGCCAAACACGAGCACCAACCGCAGACGGCATAGCTGGGCTACACGCTCCCTGCCAATGGGAAGGCAGGAATAGGGGAGAACTCGGGGCCAGGGCACCATGCTTCCCTCTGGCACCAGAGTGGGGAGATGGTTTTGGAGGACCTGAGACACGGGAGAAGGGACAGAGGAGCCTAGACCCACCTCTGCGAGAAGCGGGTGATTAGCATTCTGGGGCCAACGAGATGGAAACGCAAACCAGCAGGCAGATAAGACCCAGGAACATCCAGGGCTGACATGTGGCTACGAAGAGTTCCAAGTGTTCCCGAGTTGGATTTTCAGAAAGTCACGATCATGGTTTACTGCCGACCTCGGCTGGTTTGAGGATTCGAGGGCAGCGACCTCCAAGGAGGGACGATGAAAGCAAGTCTTACCTCCCTGGTGGTCCCGGGGTTAAGAATCCGCCTCCAATGCAGGGGACTCGGGTTCGATCCCTGGTCCAGGCAGACTCCACGTGCCTTGGGGCAACTAAGCCCGTGCACCATAACTGCTGAAGCCCAAGCACCCTGGAGCTTCTGCTCCGCAGCAAGAGAAGCCTGCTCGCTGCGGCTGGAGAAAGTCCACGCGCTGCTGCGAAGACCGAGCACAGTGAAAAAGGCATCAACAAGAGCTGAGCGAGAACTTCTTATCAGTTCGTGAAAGGAGGCGGGAGCCAACCACCCAACCAACCCACTGCGGGCCCCTCTGGGTGTGGGTTTTCCTGGGTCTGCCCCGTCACCACCGACACCTGAGCTTCTGCAGAAAGGAGCGTATAGCACGGAGCCCCCGAGTCGTTCCCAGAGGCATGGGCGGTTCTGGCCGGGGCAGCACCAGGCGGGCACGAGGCTCCTAACTGCCCATTCTTGCCAACGGCCACCAAACGTCACCACATCCTGGCGGACGTGCAGGGATGCGGCTGGCGGGTTTCAGTGGTGCCAGCGATGGCTGGCCCTCCTTCCCACCTCCCCGCCACCTGGATGCCACGTCGACGGCATGTCTGTCACCACTTGGCTCCATCCGTGTCAACTCTGGGTGAGCACTTGGGTGGGACTGCCAGCTGGACCTCCACCCTCCCACACTAATCATGCAGATCCAGCAGCCTGCGGGCATTGGATGGCATAATGGAAACACAAACAGCCAGCGTGACAGGAAGACTGCTCCTCTCTTACTGTCAACTGCATGGCCAAGAGCCTGCAGGAGAGGTGGGTGCTCGCCTGCCCAGAGTCAGGATGACTCACGGACACGGGCCCCGATCCCGGAGCTGCGCGACCTGCTCTCGGACAAGCCTGGGTTCCCCCCACGCCCTCCGGGGGAGTCAAGCCAAGCCGTGTCAACTCTCAGGACTCAGTCCCTCCATCTGTGAAGTGGGGCTTGTACTACGACGACGAGTCCCTCCAACACCAGCACTGCAAGCCAGGCAGGGCTCCGACGACTCGAGCCACCCAAGGGGCTGGTAGCTGTTTATCCCCAAGACACAGAGGAGACAACCGCAGCACCGGCAAGGTGAGCAACTTGTCCAAAGTCACACAGGCCCAAAGGGGCAGGGCTGAGATGCAGACGGACAAGACGGGCTCCAGAGTCCGTGCTCATAGCTCCAGAGTCCAGCTGCGCTGTGTCCACGCCTGGTTGAGGGGAACGTCCGCTCCCCCCATCCAGGAGGAGGACCACCTCTTGGGAACTGCCTGTGCCAGGCCTGGGGTGTCACTGCAGGCCACGGGCCCCAAGGCAGACAGTCCTGGATATGGGGGAGCTCCTTCTCATCCTCAGCAGGTCTCTTCCACTCAGCCACCTGCTTCCCACCCAAAGTGCCAGTGTCCTGGGACAGGGGGCGGGGCTCCCAGAGGCAGAGGCCGTGTCCAGGTGGGCACCGTGAGTTACTGGCTGAACCCCCTGAAATTCATCTGTTGAAGCTCTAACCCTGGCACCTACAACTGTGACTACTCGGAGGTGTCACACCCTTACTGGGGTGGTTAGGGTAAATTATGAGGTCATACTGGTGGGCGTTAACCCCACAGGACTGGGGTCCTTATAGAAAGAGGTCAGGACACAGACACACTCAGAGGGACGACCCTGGAGGACATGGGAAGGAGACGGCCATCCACACGCCCAGGAGGGAGGCCTCAGGAGGGACCGGCCCCGCCTGGATGCCGGATTGCAGCCTCCAGGACTGGGAGGGATAAACCCCGTTGTCTGAGCTGTGGGGTGGCCTCTGGAGCTGAACGGTACACCACAGAGCCCCAGGGTCTGGGCCAGTCCTGGACTCACAGGAAGGACGGGGACCATGCCCCCAGGCACCGACGAAGGGAATGTGCCACCCTGCAGTTACGAGCCTGTTGGGACCCACAACTTCACGTGTCTCACCTGGCGGGTAGGACTGATGCTTCTAGACCAGGCTCGCTCTGTGAGGGGCCAAGCAAGCTCCCTGAAGACCTGTGGGCCACCCAGCCTGCCTCTGCCACCTGGATGCCCGTGGCATCCGCTCCCAGCCAGGCTCCAGGGCACAGAGCTCCTGAAGGTGCCGGCTGTGCCGCCCGCCCTGAATCTGGGGCTCAGAGACTGCTGAGTGACTTGAGCACATCACGCCCAAGACGTTGTCTTGGACGTGGGGTGAGCAGGGCATCGGGCTGCCGAGTGATGGGAGCTCCCCTTGGAGCTCCAGCACGGCCCCGCTGCTCTGCCACCGCTGCAGGGGGGTCGCCTGTTACTTCCAGCGGTTTGTATCCCATCCCTCTGCTGCAAGTCCCTGGGCCCCTTCCTCCAGGAAACCCCCACAGGTGATGCACGCTGAGTCCTGGGTCTGACGCTGTCACCCCCTCCCCAAATTTGTGTCCCCCCAGAACCTGTGACAGGACCTTATCTGGAAACTGGGTCTTGGCTGCTGTATTTAGTTGAGATGCAGTTTGACACCGTGACTGGTGTCCTGACAGGAGGAGGACGCCCGGGGCACCATGGAGGGGATTTTAGGTCAAGTGGAACCGCAGGATCTGAATGCCGGACCTGCGTTCAGGCTGCAGGGCTCGGCGGCAAAGGGGAATGGAACCAGAGCCGAGACCACCAGTAGCCGCTGCCAGGGTCCCGGTGACAAAAAAACAGGTCCAAACCAACGGGAGGCGAGGGGGCAGATTCGGGAGATATTCAGAGGGAAGGCAGACAGGAGTCCAGTGGATGAGCTGTCAGGGCGAATCTGGGGCGGTCACGGTATCTGCTCCCGGTGCCCTAAGTGAGACGGCGATGCGAGGAGGAGGGGCTGCTGGCCGGGGAGGTGGTGCGTCTGTTTTCTAGGGATGCAGGGACAAAGCCCCACAGACTGGGGCTTAAACAACAGACGTATTGTCCCAGCGGGCTTCCCGGTGGCTCAGGTGGTAAAGAATCCACCTGCTAGTGCCACAGACACGAGTCCCATCCCTGGGTGGGGAAGATGCCCGGAGAAGGGAGAGGCAAACCCCCACCACCCCAGTACTCTTGCCTGGAGAATCCCATGGACAGAGGAGCCTGGTGGGTTATACTCCATGGGGTCGCAAAGAGTCGGATGCAACTGAGCAACTAACACACACATCGTCTCAGTCCTGGAAGTGGGAAGTCTGAAGTTAGCGGGGAGGGGGGGTTCCCTCGGGGGCTGTGGGGGGTTGGGGCAGGAAATCTCTTCCCTGCTGCTGCTGGAAACTTCTGGGTCACCTTTGGGGATCTTTGGTGCCTACTGAATTGGCCAAAAAGTTCGTTTGGGTTTTTGATACCCTCCAATGGAAAAACTGAAATGAATTTTTTGGACAACCCAATAGAGGCATCACCCCGATCTCGGCCTCCGTCTTCACAAGCCGCTCTGAATGTGTGCAAGCCTGTCTCCACAATGATACGGACATCGGTCCTCCCGGGCTAGGGCCCACCTTAACAGCCTAAGTTAATCACCTCTGTAAACACCCGATTTTCAAAGAAGGCCACATTCTGAGGCATGGGGCATCAGGACCTTAACATGAAACACAGTTCAGCCCCTTACAGATGGCAGCCTGGGGTCGAGGGGCCCGGCTACCTGGTGGGTGGGTCCCACAGGGGTCAGAGGACAGCTCTGCAGCCCCAGGCACAGAGGGTCGGGGCGCCGGGGAGGACAGAGGGCAGACCAAGGAGGACGCAGCCTGCGTGGGCCAAGCTGCTCGTACCAAGGCCACGAGGACCCCAGACCCTGGCAATCCTCTAACCCATCTGTCGAACCAGCCAGGCAAGAAAAGAGGAAATAGGCGTTTGAAGAAATAAAGATGACCGTGTCTCCGAAGGGAAGAGAAGAAACCCTGAACCCAGCTGAGGGAGCCACACCCAGCCCTCCGGGGCCCCTCTGGGGTTTAATGGGAAACTGTAGACACATGCGGCAGGAGGGGGCTGCGGGTACACAGGGAAGGAGGCAAGGTCCTTGTCCGACCTTGACGGAGAGAATCTGAAGGCCTCTGCGATTTCCACGTAAGACTCCCTTTAATATTTAAAGCAAAGACGACCCCAGCCTCAGAGACAACACCGTCTTGAAAGGATCCTTTGAGACCCTTAAAAGGTAGACCCGGGTTATTTTGAGGTTAAGAACACTTGTTCATTCAGCAAATACAGATCCAGGGCACCGTGGCTGAGGAGCGCGGGGTGGGCGTGTGTGGGTATTTTCCAGTTGCTGACTTTGTCATGCCGATGCAGCCCGTATGCTGTCTATTACGCGGCACCCCGGTGGGTCTGGGCCGAGTCCCGTCATCAGTCACAGGCGGGCTCCTGCAGGGTGTGGATGGATGGACCGTCACCCTAAGTAGGGTAAATAAAGGCTATAAATAGCCTCAAATCAGTTCAGGTCAAGTTTGACTGCCGATGAGGCAGGAGCAAAGCTCTCACTTCTGAGATCCTTTTTCGGATGAAGGGTGTGGATCCTGCGTATTCCGACGGCTGTCCCGCGAGCCAGCAGGGAGCTCGGGCTGTGGAATGGACAGCAGGGTGTGGGAGCAGAGACACCCTACCCTAGAGGTCCCTGCTCCAGCCCTGAAGCTTGCAGAGGAGCGTTAACAGCAGAAAGGGAAGGAAAACAAGTGAGTGAAGAGGAAACACGAGCGGGAGAGGCAGCGAGCTGAGGGCTCGGGGTGGGAGGACAAGGACTCTCCAGGAAGGGCCCGGCAGGCACACCGAGGGCCACAGTCTTGGTGCACAGGGACCACGGGGAGGGTGACCAGCCCCTGGGCCACGTGCGGGCCAACCCTCCGGCGTGCGTCCTCCAAGCCCCAGACACCACCTGATTCCTCCTCACTCCTTGCAGGGCCAGTTCAAACTGAATTGTAGCCATTTTCATTCCACCACTGTCTTAAGTGTCATGCGTGGGCTCCTCTGCCTGGTGTTGAAATCTGGGGCCACACTCGAGCCGGCAAAGTGTGGGAATCTCTTGGCTCAGGAAGGGAACCCACGATATCCCCAAAGAACCCGTCTCCTTGGGGCAGGCCGAGCACACCTCTGCTGTTCATCCCTTCTCACGGTCATTCACCGCACTCACCATCCTCCACTCAGCCCCAAACATCAGAAAGACTGAAGACCCTCACAGACACTTCCAGAAAGGGGAGGCGGCAGACAGTCCCCCAAGTCCATTTGGTGCCTCGGCCCCCAAGGAAGGCAAAACCCGCAGCCTGGATCCATGCTATTCAGAGGCCAATAGCTCGTGGTTCCCCAAACAAAGAGCCGTTGCCATGACGACTGTAGCATCCCAGAGCTCAGGGGCTATTCTGAGACACCGAGCCGTGAGCTCTACCTTCACGTGCATCTGATCGGATTGGCTTCGCCGGTGTTCACGCTCTGCAGCAAGGCCCCTGAGCAGCCGGAAGAGGGAAGTCTTCCAGCGGCCGACACTCACAAAGCCCCCCAGGAGCGGTGTGTGCTCACGAGACAAATGGATGCAGCTGCACCAGACACAGAATGAGTGAAGTAAGACAATGGAAATGGCAAAGATTTCAGGCCGGAAGTGGGCAGGATCCCTGACCCTTCAGCCAATGGCTCGGGGCAGGTGGGAGATGCTGCAGACATCCAAGGCTATTTCACGAGAGATGCTGAGCACCTTCTTCAGCATCACTGCCAGGACCCAAACAGAGGGCAGTGCCCACGGAGCCACCATCACCCCTCGCTCTCATCGTTTTCCCCAACTTTTTGCCAGTTCACATAAAACTTTGCTGTGGTCCACGAACGCCTCACAGGATCAGGACACTAACGGGTGGGTCAACAGTTGGGTTTGTTCCCAGCATCCGCAACCTGTGGCCAGCCTGATGGACACACCATCCTCCCCGGCACCGGATGGTCCATGACAGAAACACGTGTGACCAGAAGGGTCTGGGGAGGGGGGCTGGGAGGCGGGGCTTCAGCACAAGGCCTGCTTGTGATAGAATGAAGAAAATACATGTCTACACACCTCTCCCGACGTTTATCGGGTGCCCACTCTGTCCCAGGCCTTGCAGGGAGAAGGCACTCATGACCTTGCTGCCACCCACAGGCGTCCCCAGCTCTGAGCGACGGTGGTGCAGTTCTACTGGAGCAGCTCAGCTGAGCAAGCGTTTAGAGGCAAGACTTCCACTCCCCGGGCCACGGGCCTGGCCGCCCCAAAGCTCTGACCGCTGCTTAGCCTGGTCCATCCGAACCCGACAAAGACCCTTACCCCCAGGCGTTGGAGAGTTCCAGAAGGACTCAACAGTCCTTCACACCGGCTTTGGTGCTGTCTAGGATCTGTCCACCTGGCAGAGGGGCACAGATGCCAGCAATTGGAATCTCAGCACGGCTCCACGAGAAATGAGCAAAGACTATCGCATGCTCCCCACCCCCACCCCAAGCCCTTGGCCACACAATCCTATCAGCCCTTCCGCATCGCTATTTCATCATCTGCTCTGGGCACTGAGAAGGATCTTGATAAAGTTGTAACATGCATGCTCAATCTCTAGGTCATGTCCAACTCCTTGTGACCCCATGGACTGCAGCCCACCAGGCTCCTCTGGTGGGAGAAACATGTGTGACCAGGGATTCATGGGGTTCTCCATGCCATTTCCTCCTCCAGGAGATCTTTCCGACTCAGGGATCGAACCCAAGTCTCTTGCATTTCCTGCAATGGCAGGTGGATTCTTTACCACTAAGCCACACGGGAAGCCCTAAATTCGCAACAAAAGGAGGAAAGCACAGTGTTCTGAGCACTTCTTTCCCCTTCTGAAGCACATCCATGTCGAATTTGTCTTCCACTTGGTGGAAAACATCTATAAGAAAGCTGGGCCCATGATGGACGAGGGGTAGAGTGGGGAGACCTGGGCTGGACCCTGAGCTCACCCCAGTTGACAAGCAATTGAGCGATCTGGAACCAAATTTCTCCAGGAACCACCCACTGTGCCCAGCACCACATGTCTGCTGCCTTTCTCTGGCGTAGCATCCTTCCCCAACCCCGCTGGCCGCAGGATGACCACAGAACCTAGGACTGGCCACTGGCCAGTGATGAATGAAGGTACCACAGTTTAAGACAAGGGCTGGCCCTGCCCCCAGCCTGGGTCCAGCCACATCCTGCCCCCGCCACTCCCCAGGCCACAGTATCTGTCCTGCCTTCCCTTTCCAGACCCCTGTGGGCCTCCCTAGAAGACACTTTCTGGGGCTACTTATGGTCCTTTTCCTGGAAACACCTCCACCTGGGTGGCCTCCTTGGTCAGCGCAGCCTGATAGCCCCGGAGATGAGTGCAAATTGGAGTCTGTTTTGTGCCTAGACCTGGATGACTGAGGACATCATCACCCACAAGCCAAGACGGGATGACTTTTCTCTTCTTCGGCCTCATCTTTGCCCACCTGCTGCTCCCTCAGCTCCTCAACGTGTCCCTTCTAGCTTGGCTAAAATCGACACGTCTTCTGTGCCCACATGGACGGCTTCTTCCTTCTCAAAAACCACCTTAGCGCCTTTCCACTCAGGCTCATTAAACCCAGAATAGAAACCTTCTCTGCATTCAGTTGAATTCCACCCCACATAGTCTTCCAAACCCTCCGCCCGCGTATGAGGCTCAAATGCTTGCAAAGCCCCGAGGAACTTCAAGAAAAGATGCTTGGTTCTATCTATTTGAATCCAGGCCTAGTCATGAGTCCCGGGCACAGCCGTGGTGCAGAGTGGAGATAGCGCTCACGTCTGCAGGGGCTGCTGAGATGGCAGAGACGCTTGGGGCTCCCCCAGGATCTCGGGGACGAGTCCAGATAGAACCCACGTCCCTCTGGCACTTGGCCTGATGCTTTTTTCTGGTCCCCCTACACAGCCGCCCTCACACCTTCATGACAAGGAAACTTCCCGCGCCTACTTGCCGACATAGTTGAGATGGACATGCTCCAGGTGGTTCTATGCAATGAAGTCCAAAGATTTCAGGCTGCGCATATTTCCCTAAAGGCCGCCTGGGGCTCTGCCAGGCTCGCTGAGAATGGATGGGTCCTTAAAAGCAGGACACGGGGGTGGGGACCCCCTCTGCGGGCATCAGGACACTGGCCCGACTCGGGCCTTGTCTGGGGTCCTGTCGTCCCTCCCAGACTTGGTGAGTCAGGGAGCCCACAATGAAAGGACGTAGGTGGGAGGACAGGGCGGAGCAGAGCCCCAATGGGACCCCGCACTCTCGCCGTGGTGGCAGAGGGAGGCTCCAGGGCTTGAGGCTCGCCAGGCGTCTGGGAAGCTGCCACCCGCCGCACGCCTGCCTGCTTCCACCTGCTCTGTTGTCATTCAGCAACTGGGTGCCTGGCAGCTCTGTGGGGACAAGTCAGGTCCCAGGAGCTGCGGACGGGGGTTCCCCATCCAATCCAGGGGTCCATGTACCCCGACTTCTGGAAACAAGCTTCTACTCTGAATGGGCTTTCGAGGTGGTTGGAGACATTTAAGAATCCATGTGCAATGCAAGAGAACCAAGTTCGATCCCTGGGTCGGGAAGATGCCCTGGAGAAGGGAATGGCAACCCACTCCAGTATTCTTGTCTGGAGAATTCCACGGACAGAGGAGCCTGGGTGGCTACAGTCCATGGGGTGGCAAAGAGTTGGACACTCACTGAATGCTGAAGGAGAAGGTGGGGGGCACCTGCTGGAAGACCCACAGGGAAGGTGGAGGCGACCCGTGGTGGTGGCTGGGTGCTGCGGGAAAGCTCGCAGCTTGGACAGAGGGTGGCGGGTGCACGGGCAGCTGCCGTCTGATCTGCGTGGAAGGGCCTGGAAGGGAAGGCGCCTGGGGGTGTGGGCCCGGGGCAGCTTGAGGGCCCTGGTCTGGCTGGTCCGTCCACCCCACGGGGGTGCCCCAGGCGGGGTGAAATGACTCAGTATCCAGGGCTGAGGACTGAGCAGCCTCCTGAGAGCCCTGTTACCCAGAATTGCAGGTTCCCATCCCCAGAAGGTGGGGCCACCTGGTGGGGTCCCTCTGCTTCCTGTGGGGAAGGGGGCTTCCCATCCCCCTACTCAGGCTGGGCCCATGACTTCCCGGGGCGGCCTGGGTTCCGGAGGCGTTTACACAGACTCCTTCACATGGAAGTCCAGGCTTCCCTGGGGTCACCAGCTGTCACCCCTCAGGGGACAATTACTTCCCCAAACACGACCTTCTAAGGTCTCACCATGAAGACGGGGAGGGGTGTGCACAAATCTTAAGACGGGGGCGCCTCTCCCAGGAGCCTGGCCTCTCCTCCTCCCAGGAGGCCCTGCCAGACTTTCTCTCCGGACGTGGGGATCGAGGGTGGGCAGGGACTCCCAGAACCTGGTCTCCTTCCAATGTACTGGTCCCTTCGTCCATGACACAGACACGCTTAACTCACCAGGGCCAATGGGGGCTCTGAAAACCAACCCCAGAGGGACACCCTGAGATTGGGGTTGGGGGACAGGTCAGCCGGCCTGGAGGAGGTGGGGGAGGGGGAGAGGAGGAGAAGGGGCTGCTTCCCTGGGAAGAGGCGGGGAGCCCCAGGGATGGGGAGGTGGGGGGCTGGTGAGCCCAGGGTAAGGCCACTCATTCAGTGCATCTTGGAGCAGCCGGGAAACCGGCTTTCCTGGTAAAAATGGCTCAGACACCAGCCTGGAAGTGGCCGGGGTGTGAGGATGCTCTCCTTGGAAGGCTCCATGGCTACCAGCAGGCTCTGTGATGGGACCTGGCGACCTGGTGTCATCAGGAGACAGGACAACAGGGGCCAGGGCAACTAACTGCGCTGCAGTGTGTCGAGGAGCACGGGCTCGGCCGGCAGAGCCCAGACACGCCGGTGAAGTCAACCAAGAGCACGGGCCGGGGCCAGGGGGCATGGTGCCCCTGGGGCCCCCCGGAAGGGGCAGCTGGTCCTCAGGGAAGAGCGCCTCTGTGCCCAGCTTTGGGGATCCACCTGCCGACCCCCCAGGAGGCAGGACCGCAGGGGCACTGCAATGCGGCGGCCGGGGGAGAGTCCAGGAACTGAAGGGGCGAGGAGAGAGATGCGAAAAGGCTGGAGGGCAGCGTCGTGGCGGGGAAAGAATGGCCCAGTCCAAACCCCAGCTCCCCGTGACCCGGACATGGAACTCACGTCTGCGCCTGAAGCCTCACTCTCCTCACCTGTAAAATGGGGACGGTGCCACCTCCCTGGCAGGGATCGCACAAAAGCACTGAGTGCAATCCAGGCGCGAAAGGGCAGTGAAACAGCACTGCTCCTGCTGTTCAGATCAAAGCAGCCTGCGGCCTCCTCCTGCGGGAAGCCGTCCCGACTCTACAGCCCATTGGGATTCCATGGCCCCCTTAATGCTGACCCCAGCCCCTCCCTATTCCCTCCCGCAGGCCCAGACCTTCTCCATCTTTAAGAGAACTAGCCACCAAAAGTCCAGTCCCCCAGCTGGTACACAAAGTCCTGGGCCCGACCCTGCCCGGAGCCTGGGCCGGGGCGTCTACCAGGAGGGCAGTCGTGGCTGGAGAAGAATGATGTGTGGGGAGAAAGGCCCAGAGCACCAGGGGCGGGGAGCGGGCGGGGAGCGGGCGGGGCAGCAGGAAGCAGGGGAGAGACTCAGCCTGGGCCCCAAACACACCTCCTCCTCTCTGGGACCCGCGTCCAGGACAGAGCCGCAGAAGAAGGAGAGGATGGGCCTGGCGGGGCTGGGCTGGGCCCCAGGGCAGATCAGAAAATGGCGAAGGGTCCCAGGAGGCGGGAGGTGGGCGAGCACGGACTCGCCACCATCCGTGTCCAGCCACCACACACCTTGCCCTCGGGAAGGGCGTCTGTGCTCACCCTGTCCACTCCCTGCATCCCGGCGTCCCTGTGAAGGGCAGAGGGCCCTGGATGGGGACTCTAGGTCACAGGGTCAGAGGTGGCCCTCGGGTTAGGGAACCCCTGGCTGGAGAACAGCCATCCCAGGCGTGCAGAGGGGATGTGGGGCGGAGGACCAGACCCAGGGGGCGGAGGGGTGGTCACGGGCACTTAGGGTGGAGAGCAGCCCGGCAGTGGGAAGGCAGGGCGAGGCGGCCTGTGGTCAGGCGCTGCCCCCACCTGTGCTGAACCCCCTCAACACCGCAGCTGTGGTTCCCACACGGGCTGGCGTCCACCCCGGAGGGCGGCCTTGGGGGCCGTGTCCTTAGTTGAGGGGTGGGGGGTTTACTTGTCAAGGGGGTGGGCAAGGGCCAGACTCCTTAAATGTCTAGCTGTCACAGGACAGCTGGATGAATTATGAATGATGACCAGACATTCATGTAGACGCAGAGCATAAACCGTACCCCCATCCCAACTCACAGACACAGATCCTTCCACACAGGTATCTGCTGAATGTTTCCCAAAACGCAAACGCCGTGTAAGTGAGAGAGCGTGTGTGGTGCTTGGTTTAGAACTTTGCTAAGTGGAGCACACGACGCCAGGAAACCGCAGGGGCTGGCAGGGCCCGCCCTGGGCGAGTCCCAGCTGCCCAGGGTGGGATGGGGGCGCTCTGGGGTTTGAGGGCAAGTGCGCTCAGAGGGGGCCGGCCCCACGCCCACACTGGACCCTCCCGCGTGGGACGCTCTCAGAGACACTCAGGTCACTACTCGGCCGTCCCTCTCCGCTTCTTGTTCCGGGACAGTCAGGATGCTGTGCTGATCTTAAAAAATCCCGTGCGCGTGAGGTTATCTGGTCTGTGAATCTCAATGAAGGACCGTGAGGGTGGGGCTGCACCGTGAAGGCTGTCAAAGGCCCTGGGGCCTCGGGGGCTCGGGAGCCAGGGCCCAGGGCCGGGCTCACCTTGAACGGAGTCTCGCAGAGACTGTGCGGTTAAGGCTGTGGAAGACAGGGGGACTGGGGGAACTGCCATTTTTCCTCGTGGGACAGAGCAGGGGAGGGGTCTTCCCCAGGGGCCCACACGGCTCGGGACTGGGAAGCAGAGAGCCCGAAAACACTCAGGTTGGAGACCTGTTCAACGCAGATGGCGAGAAGCAGTAGATGCGTGCGGGCCGCTGGTGGCTCCTCCAGGCACCTCTGGTGGGACAGGCGCTCCAGCAGCCGCTCTTGTCCCCTGCATGGGGGACACCGCTCTGGGGGACACGTCCCCAGGCTGGGCCTGCCTCCAGAAGTGTTCCCAGGCTGAGTGCAAGGGAAGGGGTGCCTGGGAGGCCCAGGGGAGCCTCGGGGGCATGACACCAGCAGTGTGTGACATCTATATGCACCCTGGGCACAGGAGGTCAAGGCCATATGGCCACGGCTGCGCCCTCTCGGGACAGACAAGCGTCCCCAGAAAGCCAGTGAACACAGCGTCTGGGACAGACCGAGGCCACCGTGCATCCCGAGTGGACGCTCACCAGCCGTCGGCCACCCGTGAAAACCCCATCCCGACGGAACACAAGAGCGACCGGCGCGCAGGGTCACGAGCGGACAGCAGCTACCTCCCAGGATTTGGGGATAAACTCATATACCTGATGGTAAGCGTGGGGGAGGGGAGCCGCAGCAGCGGGCACATGACCGCAGCCCGGAGGAGGAGGACGGCAGAGACCCCGGCGGACAGGACTCGGCACGCAGGGAGCCACGCGCCCATGGGTGGATGGGGAGCCAGCACGGGCGGCCAGCGCACATGCCACAGCTCGCCGGCCCCGAGAGGGAGGCGACTCGGAGCAGCATGAGCCGTGACAGCTGACGGCGGGCTGCTCACATCCGCTCAGCGGCCGCGTCTGCTGGGGCTCCATCACACCTCCTCCCCTAGGCAACGTGCTTTGAAAATATTCTCTGGGAATGTGGGCTGCAGCTGTGATGGCTGCACTGTCCCGGGGAACAGACCAGCCTGGGGAAGCCTCACTCCTTGCTCTCAGGAGGGGGGACACACAGCAGTGCTGACCCCAAATGAGCCGGTGTGATGAGATGAAGCAGGTTAGAACGCTGGGTTTCCCCAGGACCTGCTGGCTCTCCGTGCAACAAAGGATGCTGTGTTTACTTAATACCATTGTCTACATCTCATGGTAAGTGGCACATTTTACAGTCCGAATGCCTGGAAACCTGACTGCTTCTTTCAAATTGGATCTATTTTATTTCACAGCAGGTGACAGCTACCAAACAGGTATTTTTTTTTTTTTTTCCTTCAAAGCATCATGGCTCCGTATCAGCCTGGATTTTACATTCTCATACATAAACACACAGACACACACACACACCCAAAATAATACATTAACAAATCTGTTTGAAAACACCACCCTCTCTTCATCGTCTATACATATCTAAAGCGTAATTACATAGACACTCGGTCTCGAAACCTAGCAACAGTATCCAAGCGATCCTCGGGCGGCTCATCAGACACCCAAACTCACACATCAGCTCAATGGGCTTCATTTAAAAAAAAACCAGAACCTCTCACTTCTCTCCCCCGTAGCTGCGGAAGGACAAGATATAGGAAAACAAACCTTGTTCCGCTGAAGAAGAACAACCCATGGCATTTAGTCCTTCTGACCGTGCATGTCCCCATAGAGCCAGGCAAAAAAAAAATAACAAAGGTGGTTAAAAAAAAAAATAGGTTATCTCAGTCCAAAGCTTATCAGCTTGCAACACGCTTAATCTTTGCATGACTATTTCGGACTCGAGCTCCCCAGCTCCCCGACAGCCTTGCTTTTGGGGACCTCCATCCTACAGGAGCCATCGCAAACGCTCGATGGCAAAAGCTTTTAAGACCTGCTGGGCTCATGGACTCAGCCGCAGCTCAGCTGTGGATCACAACACGCAGGATTAACTTTGGTATTCACGGTCGCTTTTAAACCATCACTTTCTCCGAGTGGGCAAATAAAACCACCCAATGGAGGTCACAATTAATTTTTTAAAAGAGGGAGGGAGTTGGGTTTTTTTTAAAAAAAAAAAAAAAAAGAAAAAAATGGAAGCACAGCACCGGTGAGCAGCAACCTGCACGCTGGCCGGGCTGTGAACAGAACGCTTCACGACAAGAGGCAATCTCTCTTTTAAAGGGATAGGGTGGCAGCCACTCGGCGAGCCCGATCCACTTCCGGATCCCGCAGACCTCGGAGGCCCATTCATCAGCTCGCTGCGACCCAACAGGTTTAATGTCCTCCCCCCAGCGCCACATCAGAGCCTCTGAAGGACCCTGATTTCTCGGCGGGGCACTTTTGTGTCTAGAAAACAGAGGCTCCGTGGCTTGAGGTGGGGGGAACACTTGAGCTGTTCAAGGGACTTTTTCAGGAAGGCATCTCATTGGGCTACAGGCAGAAAGTCAGCAACACTGTAATGACTCATTCTGAAGAGTCAAAATCAACCCCATGCCCAACTTGGAATCCGGGGATCCTTCCACCATGTTTTATCTTCAAAAACGCAACCCAACACCACAGAGGCAACGCTGAGTCTTACCGTCATCTCTTCTGAGTTCAGGATCCTGACTCGTGGAGCTGGGTCCCCCGAAACACTGCCCCAGCCCCTGCTGAGCCCCACTAAATGTCTGAAAACCCTGGCAGCAAGCACCATGGGCTCATTCTGGCAGAGTAAAGAGCCCAAAGCGTCAGATGCAGGACCTGAGACCCCACTCTCCTGTACCCTTCTACACCACGGTGTAGCTCAGAAGTCAAAATTTGCTGAAGATCATAAAGTAGAAAGGAGGCCCCCGCCCACCCCTCCCCAGCACCCCTACCGTGATTTCCAAGGCTGTGGCAAATGGCCCCTGGAGCTCCCCACGCAATCATACCAGACGCCCACCACCCGAGAGTCTGGGGCAGACAAAAGGTCACCCCGACGGAGACAGACAGACAGCACCCCCACAGGTCACGGAGGAGGTGGGGTCCCGGAGCCCAGACCCTCACAGAAGCTGGAATGGGAAAGCCACGTAGCCACAGACCTTCACACACAACCCACCGGAGACCCCCAATGTCACACGGCCCCAGAGTGACCTGCTGTGGGTGGAAACACGGCCCCCACACGACCCACTTGCCCCGTGTTCCTCACTCAGACCACACTCGGGGGGATCAGGGCATTAATTACACTCTGGCAAACGCACCCAACCCAGCACGGACATGCCCACGGGACTCGGCTCCTCGACTCCAACTCCAGGTGCCGCGAGGCCAGGATTTTACATTGAGAAGAGAGAGCGGGGTTGAAGGTGGAGCGGGCACACTGGCAGAGGGAGGGCACTCACTCAGCTGACATTTACCAAGGCCCCACTGTGCACCAGGCTTCCCTGGCGGCTCAGTGCTGAAGAATTGGCCTGCGATGCAGGAGGCTTGCAGGACACACAGTTTCCATGGCTGGATCGGGAAGATCCCCAGGAGGAGGAAATGGCAAGCCACATTAGTATTCTTGCCTGAGAAGTCCCAAGGACAGAGGAGCCTGGCAGGCTACAGTCCACGGGGTCACAAAGAGTCGGGCACGACTGACCGATTAAACAGCAGCTGTGCACCAGGCAGGGAACAGTCCAGAGGGACGGCCAGACAGCACCGCAAGTGACCTCCGGTGGGCTGATGGCAGCCCTGGATCCTGTGTCAGGCAGGGAACAGTCCGGAGGGACGGCCAGACAGCATCGCGAGTGACCTCCGGTGGGCTGATGGCAGCCCTAGATCCTGTGTGTGTGTGTGCACGCGTGCTTAGTCACTCAGTTGTGTCCAGCTCTTTTGCAACCTCATGAACTGTAGCCCGCCAGGCTCCTCTGTCCATGGAATTTCCTAGGCAAGAATACTGGAGTGGGTTGCCAGGCCCTTCTCCAAGGGATCCCGACCCAGGGGCTGAACCCGAGTCTCCTGTGTTGGCAGGTGGGTTCCTTACCGCTGAGCCACCTGGAAGCCCCTGCAGTGTCTATACCCTAGTCCTAATCCTACTGATTCTGACGACCCCTCTGCAGCCCCCAGGCCCAGCCTCAAGCCGTCTCCCAAGTGTCCTCCTCCTCCGCCCACCCCTGCCCTCTCAGCCCATCTGGGAAGCAGAGTTCAGCAGGCAGATACTCCGCTCTGGTGACCACAGAGCCCTGAACCGGGACCAAGCGAGCAGAGAGCTTCCTGCAGGGTGATGCTGCTGTCAGTGGTCTGGACCCAAGAACCCTCTTCCCCGCTCTCCTTCCCTCCACCCACTTGTCCAGCCCTGGTTCCAACAGCAGCCTGTGTGAAGACCCCTGAGCTCCCTGCCCCAGCCTGCGCTGCTGCCTGAAGCTTTTGAGTGTGGCCCCGTTTCTCTGGGTGCACAGGGAGATGGGGAGCCTGGAGCTGAAGAGCCTAGAGCCCCCCAGAGTCAGATGGGCCTGGCTTCAAAGCCTGGCTCAGCCCATCACTCTGGGACGTGGTTCTGGGGCGTCCTGCCTAGGAGATGCCCCTGGACCCTGCCCACGCCCCCTGGCGCTCGGCGTGACCCCACAGACACTGCACCGCCCAGAGGAGGGTCCTCCCTGGCGGGAGCAAGCCTGAACAAACAGAAACTTGAGGCGACACACAGGTCGCCTCACCCTAGGGTGAGACAAGACGACCCCCTGGGGTCCCGACAACACCCGGCCTCAGCTGCCTGCAGCACCTGCTCACTAAGGCCCCGGGTTGGCCTCCTGTCTGCCCAGACTGACTCTGTGCTCCGGCTGCTGATATCTAGCACCCCCTCCATGGCAAACCACCCCTCACTTCCTTGCCCCAAGGTCTGCTTCTGGGCAAACCCGACCCAAACGCCATGTATCCTACATCAAGTCTGCCCTTGGTCACACAGATAGCGACACATCCTTGGAGGAGCGACGGAACGTGAGATGCTGGGCGTGCAGGCTCGGCAAGGGTCGGATGTCTGCCTGGCGTTATTCATCCACCCAGAAACAGGACGGCTCTCCGAGGCAGGGGCTACAGATCCCTGCAGAGGACTTAGCGAGACCCGCTCAGGGCACAGGACAGGGCCAGACCCTCCCCGCCACACACCCAGCATCCGGCACCCCTGGTAACAAGGGCAGGTGGAAAGCTGGGTGGCCACGGGGCACAGGGCAAACGAGTGCAAACCTAGAGGTTCAGTTCACGGGATGCTGAACTGAGACCTCAGCATGGATTTACTGCGAGGCCAAGAACGAACGCCCCGAGTGACGTCTGTGCCCGTGAAGGACCTGCAGCCTCTCTGCGAGG
The DNA here is from genome assembly GCF_002263795.3 of Bos taurus. Lineage (NCBI taxonomy): Eukaryota > Metazoa > Chordata > Mammalia > Artiodactyla > Bovidae > Bos > Bos taurus. Next base: position 47,903,593 of record NC_037356.1, read on the forward strand.
CCTTCGACAGAACCCTCTTAAGCGGCACAGTTTGCTGGTTCCCAGTCAGAGATGCTGAGTCAGACGACGCAGAGGAAAGAAGAAGGCTTTTTCCGCGCCCCCCTCCCTTGGAGATACTGAAAGGCCCCGGCGTGGGAGCACAGATTTCCTGTACTAACATTTCCCTTTAGGACACTCCGGGGAAAGGCCCCGGCGCAGGTACCAGAGAGCATGGGCTGATGGTAAACACCACCCCACATTCTCCTGCAGCCCCGGTGTGTCCACACAGGTGCAGCAGGAAGCCTCCAACCTCACTCCCCGCAGCCGGAGCCACGGACGTCACACACGCCTGCCGTGACCGTCCATCTCTTGACAGGGCAAGCCCTCACAGTTTAAAGAAATCATTGAATGGAGTGGGTGAGTGGTAATTAACATGTGTTCACCCAACAAACAGGTATTCTTCTTATAGTAAGAAAATATGTTTGTAGAGAGGTGTTTACATCCCAGATAAGGAACGGGAGAGACAAGCCAGAAACCTCCTCGATCTGGGTTTTAAAATCGGAACTTTTTGAGTTTGTGGCTGGGGCAAGGAGGGGAGTGAATGTGTAAGGCCGGGCTGGGGGTCGGCAGGCAGAGTCTCTAGTTTCTCCTGTCTCCCTCCCGACAGCCAGCCGGGGAAAGGAGGCCCCTTCACGCCTCCCCTGGCTCAGGGGAGATCAGGATGGTGGCCCCAAGGGTGTCACCATCACAGGAACTCAGAGATCCTGGATCCCCGGGACCACTGACCACCCTGGGGTCCTGGGCCGGGCCTGCACATCTCCTCCTGGCAATCTGCCTGCTCGACAAGAGTCCCAATTCCCTTCACGGCAACCGGTATTTTTGTACCGCTCTCTCGTATCAGCGGGTGGTGGGAGGAGAAGAGTTGGGAGGGCTCAGTTCGTCTTCTAGAGTGCTTTGCAGACATGAACTCATCCATCTGCATAGTGTGCTTAGGGAGACACTGACGCAGCCCTGCAGGATGCCCGGATCTCAGAGCAATTAGGAGGTCTGGCCCCGGCTCGCGGGAAGACTCGCATCAACATTGGGCGCAGGAGGCCCCGATGCTCGGCACAGGGGACCGGATGAGGCAAGCGAGACACTGGGCTCCGCATCCTTGTGTGATTCTCGAGGCAGCTGGGCGCCCGCAGACATTCGACACGGAAAAGACCAGACAGCCAGGCGCGTGGGATCGCTCACCCCTCAGCCCCCAGTACGGGGGGAGCGATCCAGGCAACAAGACACAGAGGCCACCCAGCGACTTCTCCAGGCGCCCTGGAGGCTCGCTGCCCACCCCCTGGATGGGATGGCGGCATCCGGAAATCTCACCGCTGCTGGTCCAGTGGGCCTGCTCCCCGCTGCACGTCCGGTGTAAGCCCGGGGCTGGAGGGAACAGGCCAGAGGGCTCTTCCAAGATGCAAGACTGGGCCCAGCCGCCGGCAGGGCGATGGGACAGGGGAGGAGCCGCAGGGACAGTCCTCCTGGTTGGCACGAGGGGTACTGAAAAGGGGAGCAGTCATCAGTAGGCAGAGCCAGGGACGCAGAGGCAGGAGGGGGAGCGGGACGCCCCTGGCTCTTTCTGCCCCTTTTTCATTGCCATCTCCGACTTTAAATGGAATCGTGTGTGTTACAGAATCCTCCCGCAAACCCATCTCAATCGGTCGCAAGGTAATCTGGTTCTCCGGTTGGACGTCAAGGCCCTGCGGCCATCGCCGGCGCCCTCGCCTGACATTTAAGGGGTTCCGGGCCCCGACCCTGCCACGCGTCAAGAAGATGCAGCAACAGAGGTGGAGAAGATGCTCGGACTCTGTTCCCGTTAAGTTTGGCTAAAAGCAGACTCCGAACTAATCCGGCGAGGTGACCAACCGGGGCCCCTGCGCGGTTCACTGGCAGCCAGCCAGCCTACTCACCAACGTCGGTCTCCTTGTGGTTCTTGATGTACTCGGCTAGCTCAAAGTTGCCGGCGATGATCGCCACCTGCCAGAAGAGGAAATCATGTTAAGGCGCCAAGCGCAGGACACGCTGCACATCCCGACGGCCTAAGAGCAAAAGTCCAATCAGAGCTTCTTTTGAAAAAATAAGAGATATTCCCCCCTTCCGGGTTTCCCGAGATACACTCAACACACAGCACTAAGCTGAAGGTGTGCAGCCTGCTGACTTGACTTGGATATTATTTTGTGAAACGATGAGTTTAGTTAATGTCCATCACCTCATACGGCTGTGCAGTTTCTTCCCTAGGACTTCCCTGGTGGCCCAGTGGCTGAGACTCTGCGTTCCCAGTGCAGGGGGATGGGGTTTGGTCCCTGGTCGGGGAACTAGATCCCATGTGCTGCAACTAAAAAGGATCTTGGTGTCGCAAGGAAGATCAAAGAACCCGCGTGCTGCAACTCAGACCCAGCACAGCCAAATAAGTGATCTTTCTTCAAATGTGAACAATTTATCCTGAAGATTTTCTTTAAAAAACAAACCAACAAACAAACTCTTTTCCCCTTGTGATGAGAACTTGAAGGCTCTGCTCTTACCAACTTTCAAGTGAACCACATGGCTGAGCGCGACGTCCTCTGGGCTAGTTTGCCTTGTAACTAGAAGTCCAAATCTGGACCGTCTTCACCCATTTCCCCAGCCCCCACCCCACCCCGGGAACCACAAACAATCTCATCTCTTTTTCTATGAGTTTGTTTCGACCCCACAACAAAGTGGGAGCTACAGTGCTTGTCTTTGTCTGATTTCAGGCAGCCTGGGCCCTCGAGGCCTGCACGGTGCACCAGTCGGAGCTACTGAAACAGCGGCCACCACACCCAGCAGCCCGACCACAGGCACCTCCTCCCGCTTGGCCCCCTTCTCCGGGGCCCTGGCCATTCTTCCACCACAAGGCCATCATTCCGTGAGAATCTACGTGAGACAGTCCTCTGCCCGGGAGGCCACGGAGGGGTGGGTCAAGGGACTGAGCCTGGAAACCCCCCGGACGGCGTGCTGCGTTCCCACCAGTCCTGACCGGTCCCAGCATGCTCCCTGGAGGTGGGGGGCGGAGGGAGGCATCCATTCCTCTGATTGGTCCCCATAGCTAGAGGGATGGGGAATCTCAAAAAGCACTCACAGCTCTTCACTGAGTTTCAGTGAAGCAGAAAAACTCCACCTATGCACAGCATAAACCAGCACCTACAGGCAAGGGTCCAGCTCAAGCCACACAGACAGTGACGAAAGCGAAGAGGTCATGTGGTCCGTGATGCACTGAGGCAGCCAGGCAGGCAAAGACAAAGGCCCTGGGGGTGGCCCCGGGGCCCCCGGGGAGACCTGATACAGAGCTTACGTGGGCAGGGCTCTCTGCACCCCAGTGGGGCGCCCTGGGCACAGGGGGGCAGCCGTCTCCACCCTCAAATGAGCCGGGTGTTCAGACGCCAGCCCGCAGACACACACGTCAACCGTCAGTCTCCTGGCAGCGATACTGTGGGTGGGCCTTCCCCGATCCTTTGGAGGCCTTCAGAGCAAAAGCTGAGATTTGCTGGAGGAGAAATTCTGCCTCGAGGCTGCACCACCAGCTCCTGCCTGAGTTCCCAGCCTGCCCTTCCGACTGCAGACTGGCCAGCCCCCACAGTCTTGGGAGCCAAATTCCTGCAAGAAATTTCTTAAACATACGTGTCTCCATCCTGCTAGCTCTGCTTCCCTGGAGAAACCTGCCTGACACGGCTCCCTGTGGGGGCCGGGGGGCTGTGGTGTCTTTGGAAGTGACACTGACTTCGCCTCTTGGGCATCACCTAATGCTTGGTGTCCTGCAAGGATGCCACTGACTGGAACAGCCTGGAGACAAATTCAGCCTCCTCCCCGGTCTGCTAACGTCAGGGGAGCCACGGCAGCCCCTGTCTGCACGAGGCGAGGGTCCTAGGGGTGGACAGCAAAGGCCATTTCAGCGACAGGCCCTGTGAGGCCTCCCTGGGGGCTCAGATGGTAAAGAATCTGCCTGAAATGTGGGAGATCAGAGTTCGACCCCTGGGTCAGGAAGATCCCCTGGAGAAGGGAATGGCAACCCAGGCCAGTATTCTGGCCTGGAGAATCTCATGGACAGAGGAGTCTGGTGGGCTACAGTCCATGGGGTCGCAAAGAGTTGGACACGACTGAGCAACTCTCTCTCTCTCACACACACACACAGGTACTGCAGACACAGAAGCAGGTTTCGAAGCACCTGGTGAATGGGACTTCACCAGCCTCCTGAGGGTGACCATCCACCTGGGATTCAGGCTTCAGACGGCGGATCCTTAAAACAGAGCAGGGGACTTCCCTGGTGATCCAGTGGTTAAGACTTCAGCTTCTAATGCAGGGGACGTGGGACTGACCCCTGGTTGGGCAGCTAAGATCCCACATGCCTCTCAGACAAAAAAATCCAAAACGTAAGACAGAAACAAAATTGTAACAAATTCAATAAAGACTTTAAAAATGGTCCACGTCGAAGAAAAGAAAGAAACACAGCAGGGACAGAGGGTAGGAACCTAAGCAGGAGGCCCACAGAGGCCCTGCGAAGCCAGCGACCCAGTCGGCTACCATTTGTGACATGACCCCAAAAGGAAGGGTCTACAGGGTGACCCATGACATGTGACCCAATGTCACCCAGGGGACAACTGGTCAGAGTTATTCCTTGTTGGAATTCCCTGGTGGTCCAGCGGGCAGGACTCCACGCTTTCCTTGCAGAGGCCTGGGTTCAATCCCTGGTCAGGAAACCAGGATCCCGCAAGCTGCACAGCACAGTTAAAAAGAAAACAAGCATCACTCCCTGTCTTCCAGCCAAACTCTCAAGGTAAAACTGCCTCCCACCCATCAGGGTGGCTGCTATCAAAAGACAGAAAATAACAAGTGTTGGCAAGGATGTGGAGAAATTGGAAGGTTTGTGTATTGAGGGTGGGGATGTAAAATGGTACAGCTGCTGTGGAAAACACTGTTGAATTTCCTCAAAAAAAATCCTACACAGACATGATCCAGCAGCTCTGCTTCTGGGGATTTGTACCCGGGGGGATCTGAAAGCAGGAATAATGGTTAATTCTTTATGTCAACTTGACTGGGCCACAGAAGGCCTAGACATTTGGCCAAAAGTTACCCTGGGTGTTTCTGGATGAGATTAGCATCTGAATCAGTAGACTGAGTAAAGCAGATTGCCCTCCCAGCATGGGTGGGCCGCATCTAATCAGTTGACGACATGCCTAGAACAGAAAAGTCAAGTAAGAGGAGACTTCTGCCCACCTGTGAGTTGGGACATCTGTCTTTTCCAGCCTTCAGTCTCAGAGAAACATCCGCTTTTCTTGGGTTCTGAGCCTGCTGGCTTTTGGATCGGAACTTACATCACTCGCAATGCTGGACCTTCAGTTCACTACAGCCTCAGATCTTGGACTCCTTGGCCCCATAATGAATCTGTGTGTGTGTGTGTGTGCGCACGTGTGTGTGTGTGTGTGTGTGTGTGTGTGTGTGTGTGTGATGTGTGTACTCTGAGTGGGGTGCCACTGTAACCCCACTGCAGTTGGAACCAGGCTGAAGGAGAAGCTGCTTTTGTTCTCATCACTGGCGAAACCTCCATCTCCTGGGCTCTGCAGCCAGGATGTGGAGGAAACCCACGCCCCCATCCCGAGTGAAGCTGCCTCCTCTCGCCAAAACCAAATGTGCCTCCTGACACAGAGAGCTATTCATAGGCGCTCTGAGAGCGTGGCATGTCCTCGCCAAAACTGGAAAACAGCTCTGTGCAACAGTGATGGAAACTGTGGTCTCGGGCCGCCCCCTTCTTTGGTCTTCCTTCCAGATGACCACGTCCCCTGCTCCGGACTCCAATGGCAAATTGGGAAGTGGCCGAAACCCAGAGACCCAGGAGCCTGGAAAGGTGTCGGAATTCTGAGCATCTGCAAGCATGTGGGGAGGAAGTGGGTCCCAGGCTTCGGGGTCAGAGGTCACAAACTCCACTGGACCAACTCCAAGGGGGTCCCTCATCTCTAGGCTCATCGGAGCCCGACAGGCAGTGGGCAATTGTGCGGTCCGGGGCTGTCCAGACCACAGCCCCAGGGCCTCAGCAGATCCCAGGAGGCCAGAAGCCTTTGCAAACTGATGTGTTACCCGGGGGCTCAGGGACCCCACACCAACCTTGACAGGCTGCCTGGAGGGAGCGCCTGCTGGGCAGTGGAGGCGAGAGGCATCAGCACCACCAGAGGGTCTGTCTCCAGGGGCTTAGGGCTGGGCCCCAAGCCAGAGGAAGCAGCCAGGGCACCGCCAAGGCTGCCACATGGGCAGCACCATGCTGGTGACCCAACAGCCTCTCCAGGCTAAAGGAGGACCCTGAGCACTCCCGGGAGACCTGCCCAGGCAAGGCCTCGGCTTTGCTGGACCCCCAAGGCTGGGGATGAAAGGCCCCCTCATCCCCTGGCCCAGGAATGGAGGGTACACCCTAGGCAGTGGTCAGCCTTCACATGGCTAGCGTGGTGCCATGGTCATGGCCACAGCCTCCCCGTGGTGGAGCCCTCCAGAATGGAGACCACAGACAAGGCACGCCACCTCCTCTGTAACTGGGGATCACTGAAAGCCTGGCCCTTCTGTGACTCCTGGAGGCTTAGAATTGTTCATACTGATAAATGGCACACAACAGAGCCTGAGACTCCACAAAGAAAACCCAGGCCTGGCGGGGCTTCTCGGATGACGTCTCCCAAACACATAAGCAGGAACTGACACCCGTCTCGTCCAAACTCCTCCAGGGAATGAAGAGGGAGAACTCTCCAACCCCATGGACGAGGACAGCACGACCCCAGTCCCAGGGATCCACAGGAGTGGGAGTCCTCTCCCCACAGAGGTTGGCATCCTGACCAAACAATAGCAAAACAATGCAGTGAATGAATGAAAGTCACTCAGTCGTGTCCGACTCTTTGTAACCCCAGGGACTATACGGTCCTTGGAATTCTCCAAGCCAGGATACTGGAGGGGGTAGCCTTTCCCTTCTCCAGGGGATCTTCCAAACTCAGGGATTGAACCCAGGTCTCCGCATTGCAGGTGGATTCTTTACCAGCTGAGCCACCGGGGAAGCCCAAGAATACTGGAGTGGGTAGCTTATCCCTTCTCCAGTGGATCTTCCCGACACAGGAATTAAACTGGAGTCTCCTGCATTGCAGGTGGATTCTTTGCCAACTGAGCCACCGGGGAAGCCCATAAATCAATGCAGGGATCTGTTCAAAGAAGAGGACCATGCCACTGTGCAGGCTTCTTACAGGAATAAAGGAGCCATCAGTGGAATCCACCGCACTAAAAGAAAAGGGGGAAATCTACAGGGTCATCTTTTTAAAAAGCATTTATTTCTGTTTTTTATTTATTTAATTAATAAAATTAATTAATTAATCCAGCTGCACTGGATCTTGGTTGCAGCATGCGGCATCTAGCTCCCTGACCCAGGATTGAACCCAGGCCCCCTGCACTGGGAGCACGGAATCTCAGCCACTGGATCATCAGGAAAGTCCTTCTACAGGACCAGCTTGATAGCTGCAGCAGCTGTTATCAATTGATCAAAAAGCATCTGATGAAACTTAATTAGTGCAAAAACTTAACAGACTAGGAATAAAAGGGAATTCAACCTGCCTTCGCCACAATGAAGGATCTCCCTGGCTAAGAAGCCTCCAGGAAGCAAAGTGGTGCAGGGCTCCAAGGACCCCCAGTGTGGGCTCCCTGTGCCTTAAGTGGGGGTCCAGGTGGGCCAGCAGGTGTGACGGCCTCACCACGTGCCTTGGCCTTGACCTTGGCTCACGTGTTTGCTTCCACCAGCCCACCCAGCCTCAGCAGAGCTGACCGGCTCCCTTCCACGGGGGCCTCAGGACAGTGTTCTGTGTGGGCAAAATCTAAAGCTGTGAAGCCTCCAGAGGGCAGGCTCTGGAACATCAGTCTGCAGCATGGCTTCTGGAATGTTCTATTGGTCAAAGCACAAAACCAGAGTCTAGGCGTGAGGGGAAATACACTCCTCCTCTCTGTGGGAGGGGCTGCCTGGCGCTGTAGGTGTGTTCCACAATCTCCTAAAATTCCACTCTGCACTGTCGTCTTGAGAGTCCCTTGGACATTAAGGAGATCAAACCTGTCAATCCTAAAGGAAATCAACCCTGAATATTCACTGGAAGGACTGATGTTGAAACTGAAGCTCCAATACTTTGGCCACCTGATGTGAAGAGCCAGCTCATTGGAAAAGACCCTGATGCTGGGAAAGATTGAAGGCAGGAGAAGAAGGGGGCGACAGAGGATGAGATGGTTTGATGGCATCACTGACTCAATGGACATGAGTTTGAGCAAAGTCCGGGAGATAATGGAGGACAGAGGAGCCCAGTGTGCAGCAGTCCATGTGGTTGCAAAGGGTCAGACATGACTTAGTGACTGAACCACAACAACTTCTCCCCAGTGACCACAGCATGGGCACATTCCCTGGTCCCACAGGATGGTCTGGTTTGTCCTTTTGCACCGGAGACCAGGTGGAAGTCCCCAAGGTCACACAGCATTCAGGATCTGCTTCAGGGCTCCCGAGTCTACACTCCTAGGTGCTGCACACCATGCTGGCAGGTTAAAGCTGTTTGGAACCAGGGCCCTGGAATCTGTGAGTTATCACCCAGGGAGGCTGAGGACCAGCAGCAGGACGGCCCCCCTCACAAGGGACGTGCTGAGCCCCAAGGTTGGTGCTGAGCATTCACACCTATGGGGAAAAACCCATCTTCAACGTTCAGAAGTCTGTAGCTTAACAGTCAACACGGGAGGTGGGACAATGATCCAACTGGTCTACCTTGATTTTAGCTTCAGCTGCCAGCTGTGGCAACGCCGAAGTAGGGAGAAAGCTGCCAGGCTCCATCTGGGGAGGGACTGCAACTGCGACCCCAACTCCTCTGATGCAGAAGAGACCCTCGATGTAGGATTATCCAGCCTTCAGCTGTATAAAATATTCATGATTGTCAAGGGAAAAACAGACTTGAAAGGCATCTGAAGAGAGGTGTCAAAGTCTACCATGCACACAGACTCCTTCCTATGGGCCCAGCGCATCGTCCCAGATGGATCTGCCAATAAAATGCAAATTTCTTCTTTGAAGCAGCAGTGGCTGTGGAGGGCGCCGCCTGCTCCCAGGAATCTCGATAAAAGGCAAACAGTTCTTCAATGCTTGAAAGAAGAAAAAAACAAAAAAACCTGCAAGAGAGCAGCTCCCGTTGGGACCAGCAGGAAGCAAAGTATGAACTCACTGGGTATGTGTGTTTTTCCCTATTTGACCCCTCAGTCCCCGACCCGTGGGGCAGAATGAATGAGACCACTGTCTGGTGGGAATCTGAGATCTGGGGGATTACAGATGTTCCGAGACTGGCCTCTACCATGCTGTAATGAAGATGTCCACGGTGATCAAGCGAATATAACAGCAATGAAATCAGCTCAGGGTGATTCAACACACACACTCGCCTGAGCATCTGAATGCAGGACCTTATTTAATCCTCACGTCTGGGAAGGAGGGCTGCTGTGTCTTCTATTTCCCAGCTGAAGGGACAGGCTCTAAGAGCTCCAGGAAGTCAGACATGTACCTGTCATGAAGGTGGACCTCATCGTCTGACCCCAAAGACCTGGGGGTGTAGCCCAGTGGCCCGTACACAGCCTCGCATGGCTTTCATCCCAGAAAATTCTCCTGCACCGGGGCTTAGCCAACTCACTTGAAACACCCTCTCACTTAGAGGTCCAGGAGAGATGAATAATGAGATTTGATTCAGAAGCAGAAATTCAGCACTGTTTTCCACAGGTTGGCAACCAAAGAAAGGATTGACAGTTGAGGCCACCAGACACCAGTGAGTGAATCAGCTGGGCCATCAGAGCGAAGCCCCACAGACGGGGCGGCGAAAGCAACAGGCGTTCATGTCTCCAGTCCTGGAGGCTGGAACCCCAGATCCGGGGGGGCAGGGCCGGTCCCTCCTGAGGCCTCTCTCCTGGGCGTGTAGACGGCCGTCTCCTGCCCGTGTCCTCACAGGGTCCCGAAAGCAACAGGTGTTCATGTCTCCAGTCCTGGAGGCTGGAACCCCAGATCCGGGGGGGCAGGGCCGGTCCCTCCTGAGGCCTCTCACCTGGGCATGTCAACGGCCGTCTCCTGCCCGTGTCCTCACAGGGTCCCTCTGCATGTATCTGAGTCCTGACCTCCTCTTACAGGGGTCCCAGGTGGTGCTAGTGGTAAAGAAGCTGCCTGCCAAAGCAGGAGATGTAAGAGACGTGGGTTAAATCCCTGGGTCTAGAAGACACCTAGGAGGAGAAAATGGCAACCCACTCCGCTATTCTTGCCTGGAAAGTCCCATGGACAGAGGAGCCTGGCAGGCTGTATAGTCCACGGGGTTGTAAAGAGCTGGACACGACTGAAGTAACTTAACATAGCAAACACTCGTAGGATCAATGCCCACACTAGTGACCTCATTTTACCTGAATCACCCCTTTAAAGACCAGCTCCAAATACAGCCACATTCTGAGGTCCTGGGGGTTAGGACACCCACACAGGTATTTGGGGAAGGGGACACAGCTCAGCCCATAAGACCTTGCTTAATTAGTACACACAGGGAGAGTCTCTACCTTCCACCCGGACACGTACATTCCCCCGGCAAATGCCCGGATCGGTTGTGTCAGGGGCATACACGGCTGGAGAATCCCCTCCACGTGGCCTGTGTTTAGGATGCGGATGGCAGGGCTGGGGGTGACTGCCTGGGAGGAAATGCAGAAGCAGAAACTGCATCCTCTAACCTTCACACAGAGCCTTTGTCTCCCCCACCCCAAAATTACCATAAGAAAATTCTCAAACACATCTAAGAAGCCAAAGGAATCCAGCAAAGAGAATTTGTGCGCCGTGTAACACAGCTAGGTTACACAATGGTTTCCGTGTTGCTTGGTGTGGCGAATGTACCCACAACTGTGTGCTCAGAATGTTTTTCTGGCTAACTCACTGCAATGCTTCTCCTTCTAAACGATCCCAGCATCTTCACAGACAAAGGACCTCCTCCTACATGTATGGTCACGATCAGAAAATCAGCGTTCATTTCAGATCATCCTCTAGTGAGCACTACATACCCAGAGTTCTCCAAGGGCCTCTTTCCCCACAGTTTTCAAATTGTTTTCATTTAGGTCGAAGTGCATACAGCAAAATGCTCAGAAGGTACGTATACAATTGATGAATACATGGGGGTTCCCAGGTGGCGCTAGTGGTAAAGAATCTGCCTGAGATACGTGTTCAGTCTCGGGTCAGGAAGATCCCCTGGAGGAGGAAACGACAACCCACTCCAGTATTCTTGCCTGGGAAATCCCATGGACAGAGGAGCCCAGCGGGCTACAGTCCATGGGGTCGCAAATAGTCACACATGACTGAGTGAGCGCACGCGTGGGGGCACACACACACACACACAATCACCATTCCCATCAAGAAATAAAGCATTCTAGATGGATCTGGAGATTAGCACATTAAGTAAGGTAAGTCAGAGAAAAACAAGTATCATATGGTATCCCTTATACAGGCAATCTAAAAAATGATACAAATGAACTTATGGCTACCGAAGAGGAAAAGCGGGGAGGGATAAATTAGGAGTTTGGGATTAACACACACACATGACTGGGTGTAAAACAGATAAACAATAAGGAACCACTGTGTAGCACAGGGAACTCTACTCAACACTCTGAAATAACCTACAGGAAAAGAATTTGAAAAAGAATGGATACAAGCATTTGTATGAATCACTTTGCTGTTCACCTGAAATTAACTCAACACTGTAAGTCAACTAGACTCCAATATAAAATAAAAATTAGATTAAAAAAGAAACAGAGCATTTCCTTCACCCCTTTGTAGTCAATTTCCTCCCTCTCCCTCACCAACCGAGAGAACAGGTGACCACACCTGCTGATGTCTGTGTGACGGCAGCCACACGCGTGAACTCACGTGTCACCTACTGTGTGCTCTGTACTGTTTTCTGCACTTCGCATACGGTTCACGAGCATCACTCAGCCTGTTGGGTACCGCAGCTTTGGTTCTCTTGCTTCACAGCCTCCCGAGGAGGGTGATGGCTGGGGACGGGGGCAGTACAGCTCTGGCTTCACAAGAAACTGCCTTCCTTCCAAAGTCGGGGTGCCGTGCTGTGCCCCCATTAGCATCATACGAGAGCTCTGGTTACCCTACGTTTTCACCAACACTTGACCTACCTCTTGAGAAACCTATATGCAGGTCAGGAAGCAACAGTTAGAACTGGACATCAAACAACAGACTGGTTCCAAATAGGAAAGGGAGTACATCAAGGCTGTATATTGTCACCCTGCTTATTTAACTTCTATGCAGAGTACATTATGAGAAACGCTGGGCTGGAAGAAACACAAGCTGGAATCAAGATTGCCAGGAGAAATATCAATAACCTCAGATATGCAGACGATACTACCCTTATGGCAGAAAGTGAAGAAGAACTAAAGAGCCTCTTGATGAAAGTGAAAGAGTTGGCTTAAAACTCAACATTCAGAAAACTAAGATCATGGCATCCGGTCCCATCACTTCATGGAAAATAGATGGGGAAACAGTGGAAACAGTGTCAGACTTTATTTTTGGGGGGCTCCAAAATCACTGCAGATAGTGATTGCAGCCATGAAATTAAAAGATGCTTACTCCTTGGAAGGAAAGTTATGACCAACCTAGACAGCATTTTAAAAAGAAGAGACATTACTTTGCCAACAAAGGTCCATCTAGTCAAGCTATGGTTTTTCCAGTGGTCATGTATGGATGTGAGAGTTGGACTATGAAGAAAGCTGAGCGCCGAAGAATTGATGCTTTTGAACTGTGGTGCTGGAGAAGACTCTTGAGAGTCCCCTGGACTGCAAGAAGATCCAACCAGTCCATCCTAAAAGAGATCAGTCCTGGGTGTTCATTGGAAGGACTGATGCTGAAGCTGAAACTCCAGTACTTTGGCCACCTGATGTGAAGAGCCGACTCATTTGAAAAGACCCTGATGCTGGGAAAGATTGAGGGCAAGAGGAGAAGGGGACGACAGAGGATGAGATGGTTGGATAGCATCACCGACTCGATGGACATGAGTTTGGGTAGACTCTGGGAGTTGTTGATGGACAAGGAGGCCTGGCGTGCTGCGGTTCACAGGGTCGCAAAGAGTAGGACACGACTGAGTGACTGAAGTGAACTGAACTTAGTAAGATACTCTCCAGTTGCATCCCTGTTGCTGCAAATGGCATTGTTTCATTCTTATTTATGGCTGAGCAGTAAATACGGCACAAAAGAACGAATGTATGAAATGGAAGCAGACAGCAGAGCCGTGGTGGCCAAGGGGGAGGGGGCGGAGGAGGGACGCCCGGGGTGGGGTCAGCAGACGCAAACCACTCCGTAGGACGGACAGACGCCAAGGTCCTCCCGCACGGCACAGGAGGCCCCAGCAGACATCCTGTGATGAGCCACAGTGGAAAAGAAAATACACAAACAAAGAATGTCTGGGTGTGTCTAACTGCACTGCAGAGCAGAGACTGGCGCAACACTATAAATCGACTATACTTCCGTAAAAATAAAAAGAACTTCCCGTTTCCCCAGAAGTTTGCAAAGATGATCATTCCAAGACTCAGACCAAGAACTGAAAAACTCAACCTCCCCTAAGGCGCTGCTAATAAAACTGTCCCTGCAGCTTCCACGGGTTGGGGGTGTGAGAAAAAAGACAAGCCAGCGCTCTTTCCCCAGAAACCTCGCTTCTTACCCCCAACTCCAGCAACAAGAGAGAGGGCAGCGGTAGCAGGGTCAGCTTATGAAGGTGGCGGTAAGACTTCCGAGTTGACCTCGTATACACACACAGCATGCTTCATTTTATTCAGGGATGTGAAGAACGTTTAACAAATTAAATTATAAAAGCTAAAAATCGTGCTTCTATGGTAACAGAAGGCTGTAAGGGAAGTGAGCGGCTTTGGTCTTCAGGAGAAATTTCACTGGCTCACCTTCTACAAGAAAAAACCCAAGAAATATGTTCACTAAAACTGCTGTCATGGGTCACACGGGGGAAAGGCTCTGAGCTCTGAACTGAAGCGCTCCCGTCGAAGCCTGAAGAGCTTCGGTGGAACCTGCCCTGTGTCTTCAGCTCCCCAGCGGCTGTGGTCTCATCACACACCTTCAAAGGCAAGTTCCTCCAGGTTCAGACCATGGGCTGCCCCACCTCTCCAGCGGGGAAATGAAAAAGGAAGCAAAACCCTCACATCTCCTCTTCCCCTCCCTCCAACTCCTCCCGGCATGTTTACAGATACATTCAGCCTAGGTCACGTCCTTTAGACAAGAAAGCCATCAACGGACAATGACTCCCACTGCCTCAGAAGAAACAGTACACAGAGTGCTTTCCTCCCGCTTTTCTTCCACGCATCCTACATGACAGCTCCTATTATTAAAACGGGGACCACTCAGGGGAGGACACACTGAATACCCAGAGGATTCTACCTGCTAAATGCATGGGATGGATGTGAATTAAATTCAACGCGATTAAATGACAGAAAATTGCATTTAAATACCTTTAGGAACAAAACAAGACAGCGGTGAAACATGAGACACAGATTGTATTAGGGAAAATCTGGGGGTGGTGCCTTCGGTTCTTTGTAAACAGCAGGTAAAGTCTAGAAGGAAGAAAAACAGAGGGCGCAGCCGGAAGGGAGGAAAGGGGGAGAGATGGCAAAGAAGAAAGGGTGGTTTTCCTAAAGAAGCCTTGTTTCAAACCACTAAACAGAGACGCTAAGGACTCAGATGTTCCCACACTGGGGTCTGGGGTCTAAAAGAGATGATTCTCCGGATGTTGGCGCATTTTAAGACTTGCCCCAGAACTCACACTGAACTATAACCTCTAAGGGTCTTCTGCTGGGAAGACACACTCGGGGCCCTGCCGTCACTGCGGGCTGGCCCGGTCAGAGCAGCCCTTTCCCCTCTCGACACACCGCTTGGTTTAAGTGTCACAGGTCCCCAGCTTCCGGGACCCAGTGCCTGATGATGTGAGGTGGAGCTGATGCAACAGCAGAAGCAAGTGTGCGGTGACTGTAATGTGCTTGCATCAGCCCTAACCACCCCGAAGCCCCCGGCTGCGGAGAAACTGTCCTCCACGCAACTGGTCCCCGGTGCCAGAAAGGCTGGGGACCGCTGAGAAGCGCTCAGGTGATGTTCACTCTGCTTCTTCAGGGAAAGCAGCTGACATCAGGATGCCATCCTGATGATGTTAGATGTTGGATAAGGTTAGAGCAGCCACGTGCGGCTTTTGTTGCTGTTGTTCCGTCACTCAGTCGTGTTTGACTCTTCACGACCCCATGGACTGTGGCACGCCAGGCTTCCCTGTCCTTCACCATCTCCTGAGTTTGCTCAGATTCATGTCCATTGAGTTCATGATGCCATCCAACCATCTCATCCTCTGTCGTCCCCTTCTCCTCCTGCCTTCAATCTTTTCCAACATCAGGTCTTTTCCAATGAGTCAGCTCTTCCCACCAGGTGGCCAAAGTATTGGAGCTTCAGTTTCAGCATCAGTCCTTCCAGTGAGTATTTAGGGTTGATTTCCTTTAGGATTGACAGGTTTGATCTCCTTGCTGTGCAAGGGACTCTCAAGAGTCTTCTCCAGCACCACACTTCTAAAACAAAGAGTTTATTGCTTTTCAATTATGTGATTTAGCATATTTACATGGGTGCACTCCCCTGGAGAAGGAACTGGCAACCCCTTCCACTATTCTTGCCTGGAGAATCCCATGGACAGAGGAGCCTGGCGAGCCACAGTGCACGGGGTTGCAAAGAGTCGAGCACAACTGAGCAACTAACACACACACACACACACACACACACACACACACACCGCCGACAGAGGGAGCCCTGGCCGCGAAGGGTTAACATCGGGCACCCCACTCGCCTGCCCGCGTGACCTCCGAGACCACTTGGGGACCTGGAGATGCTCAGGTACCTGTCGGCCTCAGCAGCTTGGCTCACACAGGGCCACCTGAACAAAGTCATCCTCGGCATCGGCAGCAGTTCTCCCTGACTCTCTGGGTCTCTCTTTTGGGCAGAGCCCACCGGCCACCAGGGGAGCTCGCAGCTCCCCAGGGCAGGGCTGGAGGAAAATCTCCCCACCTGCCCATCTGAGGCCCAAGAAAACCCAGAGTGAGACCGAAAACTCTGCGCTGGCACCAAACAGCGCCTCGAAGTAATTGTCTTGCAAGCAAATGCGAAAGGGGAGTCCACGAAAGGGGAGAAAACCTGGTCACTGAACGCACTCAGACGGGGCTTCCCGGGGGCTCAGCAACCGAGAACCCTCCTGCAACGCAGGAGACGTGGGAGACACAGAATCAACCCCTGGGTCGGGAAGATCCCCTGGAGAAGGAAATGGCACCCCACTCCACTGTTCTCGCCTGGAGAATTCCACAGACAGAGGAGCCTGGCGGCTACGGTCCCGGGGGTCGCAGAGTCGGACACGACTGAGCAACTGAACAACAGCAAAGCATTCAGGAAGCCTTGAGATGAGAGCGCCGCCCACTCTTGAAACATCTTTTATCCACTGTGATCTGAGCACTGGCCTCTGCCTCCTTCGTCTCTGCGCCACGCTGCAGGGTCAGCTGGCTTCTCCGCACCATCGGCTCAAGCTCACCGTTACCTCTGGGTGGGGTCCAGGTACTGCTTCTGGCATTACAAGACCATCCTTGGTCTCGGTACTACGGATCAAAATCCGGATGCCTTCTTTTAAACGTAGACCTCGGTCCTTGGAGACACTGTTGCTGCCCCGGGACTCTTGTCTCAGACGCACATAGTTACTGTTCCCATATCTGCCCGCACGTGTTAGCAGACTGTACCCTCTCCCCCCCCGAAATAAAATCCCTTAGCAACGATATGCCGGTGCTGCACATTTTAATTCTTCGCTTATGATTCACGGTGCCGTCTGTGGACAGATAATGAGACAATGATCCGAGAATAGCTCTGAGGCATTTGCTCAGCAGAGCTGCAGCCCACCTATGGGGAGGCCCGGGTCCACGGGGGCACTGCGCCCGGTGGGATGGAAGAGAGGGTCCGGGGTTCTGAGCCCGTCTCTGTGAGCTGTCCTCAGATCCTGAGAACACCCGCGTGGGGCCTCGGGAGGCTGGGAAGGAGGGATACCCATGGAGGCTTCCCCCGCATGGGGCTGCCACCCTGCCTGCCCGCCTGGCGGGGTGAAGGGGGTCCACAAGGAAGGAGCCCAGCTTGGGGTGAAAGGGAGGTTGTAAACTCAAGGTCGTGCTGCAAAACCTTGTGGACTACTTGACTAATCACCCTGGAGCAAATCTCGACTTCCTAAAAAATAAACTCCACCCTCTTTCTTGTACCCTTTTATTTCAGAACACACAGGACCACAGACACCTGTGTCATGCTCTCTGTCACGGGGCCTCCCTGCACACTCTCTGCCGGGCAGCACGGCCCTTCTTCCCCGGAAGCGATACGTCCAGGGAGGTCTATGTGGTGGAGAAATGCTTTCCGCAGAAAAGGAAGAACTAAAGGAGATGGCACCCCATCAGTGGTCTGCCTGAAGGCACTGCAAGGTGAGCGGGGCATGTTCCTGTGAATCTTGCAGGACAACTCCCCCTCCACCGCCCGCCGCTCCCCAGGCAGGGGGCAGACAGCTGCTGACATGCTCTGGCTCCCTGGGACCTTTCCTGCCAGGTGTCATCCTCACGGGCGCTGTTCTGGGAAAGGCTGGAGGATGTGACAGCAAGCAAGAAGGGCCAGGGTGGGAGTCGGAATAGAAGAGCCCACCCACGTCTCCTCTGCTGACCCGTCACGTGGTCAGACTGGACGGAGGCACATACATCCTTGGGGCTTCTGAACGCAGGGCTGGCAGAGACCAGGGATGCTCAATCCTGCGTCAGCCGCGCACACACACACACACACACACACCCCACTGCCCCGTCCCTCCCCCTACACAGCAAGCTGCAGAAGTGGTTTCCAGAATTCTAATGGAGCCTGAGTCACTGGCAGGAGGACCAGGATATAATTACCCACGTGTGTCATTCACACGGCAAGGGTCTCCCCACCCCCTGCAGCCTGCACACCCATTCAGCATCTCCCTGCTGCCACGCGGAGGACTGAGGAAGCGTCTGCCCCTCCTCTCCACCTGCACATGTGCGGTCTGGGATGGCAGCCTGGGGAGAGGTGAGCTGGGACCAGACGGGTCCAGGGAGAAACGGAGGCCCACCGGTGTTGCCAGGGGGCCAAGCGTCTGCCTCAACAATGGGGCTTCGCTTCTAAGTCCCCATGGTTCCTGAGGTTCCTGGGGCAAGGGGTGTGTGTGTGTGTGTGTGTGTGTGGTGTCTGTGTACATGTGTGTGTATGTGTGTGTGGGTATATGTCCATATGTGCATATGCATGTAAATGCATGTGTGTGTATGTGTGTGTGTGTGTGTGTGTACACATCTGTGTATGTGTATTTGGGTGTGTGTGTGTGGGATGCGTGTGTGCATGGTGTATATGGGGACACGTGTATATGCTTATGAGTGGGCTTCCCTGTTAGCTCAGCTGGTAAAGAATCTGCCCACAATGAGACCTGGGTTCCACCCCTGGGCTGGGAAGATCCCCTGGAGAAGGGATAGGCTACCCACTCCAGTATTCCTGGGTTTCCCTGATGGCTCAGCTGGTAAAGAATCTGCCCACAATGAGAGACCTGGGTTCCATTCCTGGGTTGGGAAGATACCCTGGAGAAGAGAACAGCTGCCCACTCCAGTATTCTGGCCTGGAGAATTCCATGGATTGTATAGTCCATGGGGTAGCAAAGAGTCAGACACAACTGAGTGCCTTTCACTTGCTTATGTATATGTGTGCATCTGTATGTGTGTATATGTGTGTGTGCATGTGTGCAGGGGTTGTGTATACGTGTGTGTGTGTATTTGTGTGTGTGTAGGTATCTGTGCATGCCTGTGGAGGTGGGGGCGCTCAGGACACAAGGCCAGTATGTTGGGCTGCCTTACTTCATTTTTGTGGAAGCGGGAAAGCAGGGTGACAGGGGAGAGTGAGTGAGCAAGGCAGGCGGAGGGAGCCGGACCCGCGCGGGCCTCAGACAGCTCAGCAGTCCCGCCCGCTGCAAAGGTCGCACCTGGTGAGCCCTGGAAGCTGTCAGGCCAGCCCACACTTTAAATTGCTTCGCTGTGAGAACCAGGAGAGAAAAGCAGGTGCTGGAACACAGGCGCCCACCCACTTCCGCCAACGAGAGCCAAGCTGGCAGGAGGAATCTGTCTGCAGCCAGGGGACGGCAGTGCTGCTGGCGGGGGAGGAGCTTCAGGCGGGAAGGTCGCGGGCGCCCGACGGGGCTCCCGCACCAGTTCTGAGGACACAAGTCAGACTGGATAAATCGTCACAGCTTTCCTCTCTCCACGGGAGGAGCCGGCGGTGCCAAGTTCACTGACACAGCTGTGTCCTAGAACCAGCAGGCCGCCAACCACTCCTAGCTCATCATCCACGCCAGGTACAGCCTGGGAGGCTCGGAAGCGGAATAGCAATCTGGGGGAAAGTGCCAAAGACCATGTGGGTATTTTAAAACATTCATCACAAGCAACCAGCTACAGCTTGGTAACTGACAGTTTCCGAAGCTGTGGAATCTCAGCTCCGCGGTCACGTAGGGGGAGACCCTGCTTCTAGTTCCAAGCCACAGTCGGTGTGCTGTGTGACTTGGCCTGTGTCACTTAACCTCTCTGAGCCTCGGTTTCCTAATCTGTAAACAGGAGAAATGTCAGAGCCTACCTCACAGGTATCTGCACCATCTAACATATACATACTCCATAAATGGTAGGCACTTAATAAGTATTAAAGATCACTCTATGTAAACGATGAAGGACAAGTTTTAAAAAATTACTACCTAAGGGGAAGAAAAAGAATAGAAAAGGCAGGGAGAAACGATGAATTTCTTTGCATTGACCTTGTTTTATAGATTTGATGTGAAAATTTTATATTGTTATTAAAACATTAAAACTTTAAAAAACAATCATTACAGAATAAAAACAAAGGAACCTATAAGCAAAGCATACACAAATAGAGATTAAACACAGTAATCTTACTGTACATCCCCAATGAGAGCTACTCTAATAAAAAAAAACCTGACTGCAAATGAAAATCTTAAACCACGTGAGCATGATATTGTTGGTGGAAGTGTTGGCATGATGACCAGGAGAATTCTGTGTGTGCCTGGTGTAAGAAACCAGGATAAGAATGATGTGACTGATAAAACTTGCAGCTTTTGGTGTGGCTTAAGGAGACACAGATGGGGGTTCAAGGAGATTAAACTTGTCCTGAATTAGGATCGGTAACTGTAGGAAGACTCATGATGTACCTTTAAATACATGACCTTTATAATAATCCCATGATGATAATACTACAATATAGTAACACTCATAATCTTTAAAATAAGCCCCCACCCTGGGACTTCCTTAGTGGTCTGGTGGTTAAGAATCTGCCTTCCAGTGAAGGGGGTCTGGGTTCAAGCCCTGGTTGTGGAGTTAGGATCCCACACACCTCGCAGCCAAAACAACCAAAACATAAAGCAGAACCAATGTTTGAACAAATCCAATAAAGACTTTAAAAATGGTCCACATCAAAAAAATTCTAACAATACAATTTAAAAATCCCCTCCTGGCACTTAGAACGTGGCTCCTAACACCCATTTGCAATAAAAGGAATGAGGCATCCCCAGAAAAATGGCTGATGTCATGTGTGAGACAAGAAATTTACTATGAGGATGAAACATCTGGTCACACCAGAAAATAAGGAAGCCATCAAGAACTATGAGGTCAGGTCAAAAGGACTCAGAAAAGAATCTGAATAAACCTCCACTGAGCACAGACAGGTTAGGGTGAAGTCATTAGCTTCAGACGCACGATCCTGCCAAGAAGAACAGAAGAAAAGAAACTAACGCAACACAGCAGACATCTCTGGAAAGCATCAGAGAGCTACAGAAGCCGCAGAGGCCAGAGTGCAGAGCTCTGAGAGGGGGCAGCAGTGACGTGAAGCACCCACACATTCTAGACTCGGTAACATGGCCAAGATCTGAGGGCCAGTCCCTGCTGGGTGCGGAGAAATCAGTGAAGGTTTCAGCCATCGAGTAAGGCTGCCCAATAGTCAAAACCGCAGATGTGAAGCGCCAAAGTCTGGGTGGGAAAGGAGGAGGGGGAAACTGAGAGAGACATGCAGCTGCCGTCTTCTCAAGACGTTTAGCAAACTCTGAGCCTGAGAGGCACAGAGGGCTAAAAATCTACTTATGAGAGCTGGAGGGCACGGCCCACCACGGGGCATGGCACGGAGGCACCCCAGGCTCTCGGTTGGGACATCTTAGGGCTCAGCTGAGGGCACCTTCAGAAGAAAAGGAGTGCCCGAGGAGGATGGATCCTTGGAGAACTGCAACCCAGCCTCAACTCAGACCAGTCTCCAGATGAAGGTGAGAAGCCCACAAAGCACCCACCCTGCACAAGAGAGGATAATCCTCTCTGAAAGAAAATACGTCCCCTGGAGTCCCTATAGTTCTGTAAATACATGCAAGTACTACGCTCCATAAACAAGCACTAGTCATTCCCAGAGACGGCACCAACGCTGGAAAACAAAGGGAAAGAACAGTCAATAGAAACAGACCCACGGGTGGCCCAGGCATGAGCTGCTGCCGCCGCTAAGTCGCTTCAGTTGTGTCCGACTCTGTGAGACCCCTTGAAACAATTAATATCTTCCAGGAAATAAAGGAAAAACTAGAAGAAAAAAAAAAGGTGAAAAGTTGGGAGAATGTTGCCAGATAATTGAAATGCACCAAAAAAAAAAAGTCAACTGTGACCTCCAGACCTGAAAACACAGTATCTCTAATTAAGAACCTACAAGGCGGACTTAGAACCAGATCACACACAGAAGACGGATAAAGAGATCGGAACACGGGTCAAGAGAAAATGTACCAACGACAGCACAGAGAGAAGAAAGAGCGGAACGTACGGGAGGGAGACCTTAACTCATGGAAAGCTCTGACGCTTGTGTGATCAGACACGGAGCGGAGAGGACAGAAAAGGGGCAGAAGTGTCATTTAACATGAAGCCTGAACTGATGAAACACGCAAACCCAAAGACTCAAAACGTTGTATGAATCTCAACCAAAATACATACAGGAAAAACGACATCTAGACCCACAAATGCTCAAAACTAGGGACAAGGAGGAAGTTTCTAAAGTAGCCGTAGCAAATGACCATTATCTACCATGACACTGGCAGAATTCTTTTCAAAATTAACACGTAAGGATTAATGGCCAGGGTAGAACCCACACCTGACAAAGATTTCCTCTAGGAATGAGACAGAATCAAATTGTGTTCAGAAAACTCAGAGTAGAGAGTCTATCTCTCTGCTTGAAATAAAATAGGGACTGAAATAACAATAAATGAAATAGAATGAAATAAAAAAGGGACTCCTTTTAGCAAAAGGAAAATGCTGCCAGAAGAAACCCAGAGGCTCAGAGAAGAATGAAAAAGGAGCAAATGGGAAATAAATGAGCAAGGGATAAAGAGCCCTCAAACGCATCGGTGGAAAACTTCCAAATGTGTCACCAGGGCTGGGAGACGAGGAGAAAGCTGACTTGGTGACATAAAAAATAAACACAATTAAAAAAGAAACTTTTAAGGGACTTCTCCGGTGGTCCACTGGTTAAGACTCCACGCCTCCAATGCAGGGGCACAGGTTCCATCTCGAGTCTGGGAACTGAGATCCCATATGCCACACAAAGAGGCTCTCCTCTCAATTTTTTTTTTTAATTTAAAAACATTTAAAAAATAAAGCAAACAAAACATAACAAAATTTTCTGAGCTTAAAGAAAAAGACAAGGAAAGCCAAAGGAAAATATTAACTTGATAAAAACCTATAACCTTTGATTGGTAAGAGGCAGAATATTCATTACATGATTATAAACCTAACAAAGAGGCTTAAACCCAAACCCCAAAACAGTCAAAGCTCAGTGGGGAATCTCCATACCAGTCAGTGGGTGCCAAATGGGGAGTAAGAACCATTCAAGGGGGAAGAAAAAAGTCTGCACTCTGTGGTGGGAGGGGCTGATGAGAGGTGAGTGGGGTGTGTGTGTGGCGGAACAGGACGTGACGGCCGGGAACGCGATCCCCACACTGCTGCCTGCCTGGACTCTCAACTTCACTTGTACTCCCGAGCACGGGCATCCTTTTGTTTGAACTGACGAGCTCTGTCAGCAGCCCCTCTCTTCCAGCCTTTGACATCCAGACTTGAGAAGGCAGACTCGTCCATCATCACCCAGTGACAGGTGCAGGGAGCCATGCCTGTGCCCAGTGGGGCAGGAGGCGTGAAGCTGGCTGATTACCCACCAGCTCTCGGGTGCTCTTGTGAAACACTGGTTTTCAGATGTGCAAGGGTCAGGGTCCCTCCCACCTCCCCTCTGGGAAAAGGGCCTGGCTGAGGGGCTCAGGTTCTTGGCTGAAGCATTTTCCATCCATCACGTGGCTTCTGTGGGCAGCCACGCCAGAAAGTTTCATCCAAGCAGATGTCACCATAGATGGCTCGTGATTCTCAAAGACCACCTTGAGATTCCGGTCTGCGTACGTTGCATCAGCCTCTGTTTCACGTTCTTTCTTTCTTTCCTTGAGCACTCCCCACCCCACGCACACAGGCAGGCTACAGTCTTCTTGGAAAAATGGCACTTCTCCCAAGCAACTCTAGGATTGGCTTCTGTCTACCCCCGAACTCAACACTCTGGGGACACGGCGTTCTCTAGAGTTGTTGATCTCTAGCCATTGCCCACCCCCAGTCCTCAAGGTCACCAAACCCTCCCTCCCACCGCCATTCAGCCCCCGAGGAGGGCAGAATCTTGGCAACTGGAATTTTACACCCTTGCCCACTCCAGGCTGTTCTCCTAGGCTTCCCTCCACCAGTGGGTAAGGAAGCCAGCAAAGCCAGCTAGGAGATGACAGTCCACAGCCCAGAGGGAAGGCGTGCAGGGCTTCACAGTGGGGCCACTATTTACACCTGAATCAACATCCTCAAGCTGTCTCTGTAGGTTCAAGAAAGCAATGATTAAACAGATGCCCCATTTCATTGCGGATGCTCTGGAATAAACATTTCTAGGGGATCCTGCTGTGCTGAGTCCACCCTAAGAAGCATGCATGTCATTGAAGACCGCCCACCGATGCAAAGAACATCCTCTTAACGCTTGCACGTGAGGTGCTGGTCACCGCAGAACTCTCCGGCCGATTAACGAGGAGAGAGCCTGTTCACAGCACGGGTCCCTTCATCCTGTGCTGCGTCTGTGCCCACTCGCTGCACCCACAGTCAACGCGGAGCAGACATCTGACACATCCCTGTGTGAAAGCCAGACACGTGAGACCTGGTAGAGGAAACATCTGCGGCAGACCCCTGCTGCCCACATGCCTGTGTTACGATTCAAAAATAAAAGCAAAGCTACCCCACATGCCCTGCGGATAGAACCTGGTGGGAAGAGAGGCTGGATCCTCAACAGGTGAGCGGACCAGGTATGACGTCACTGTGAACTCGGGGGAGCTGGGCTTCCCCTGCTTGTCCGGCCACACAGGCCAGGCCCAGATTGTTACCAGGCTGTGGGCACACACGGTCCCTTGTCTCACACTCACGGTAGCTATGTCCCATGAAGTCACTGAAAACACAAATGTAGGCACCCTTGAATCAGGGCTCCTCACAGAGATAAAGGCTGGGTTCCTGCAGGCTCACAGGCACATTTTCATCAACTGATAATGACATAGCCTGGCTTTTTGTGTGTTTCTGTTAAAAGACTCATTAACACTGAACTCACGGCTAGTAGCACCAGCTCATGCCTGGATGAAGCTTGTCTAGTTCAGTTCAGTTCAGTCGTTCAGTCGTGTCCGACTCTTTGCAACCCCATGAATCGCAGCACGCCAGGCCTCCCTGTCCATCACCAACTCCCAGAGTTCACTCAGACTCACGTCCATCGAGTCAGTGATGCCATCCAGCCATCTCATCCTCTGTCGTCCCCTTCTCCTCTTGCCCCCAACCCCTCCCAGCATCAGAGTCTTTTCCAATGAGTCAACTCTTCCCATGAGGTGGCCAAAGTACTGGAGTTTCAGCTTTAGCATCATTCCTTCCGAAGAAATCCCAGGGCTGATCTCCTTCAGAATGGACTGGTTGGATCTCCTTGCAGTCCAAGGGACTCTCAAGAGTCTTCTCCAACACCACAGTTCAAAAGCATTAATTCTTTGGCGCTCAGCCTTCTTCACAGTCCAACTCTCACATCCATACATGACCACAGGAAAAACCATAGCCTTGACTAGACGAGCCTTTGTTGGCAAAGTAATGTCTCTGCTTTTCAATATGCTATCTTGGTTGGTCATAATTTTCCTTCCAAGGAGTAAGCGTCTTTTAATTTCATGGCTGCGGTCACCATCTGCAGTGATTTTGGAGCCCCAAAAAATAAAGTCTGACACTGTTTCCACTGTTTCCTCATCTATTTCCCATGAGGTGATGGGACCAGATGCCATGATCTTCGTTTTCTGAATGTTGAGCTTTAAGCCAACTTTTTCACTCTCCACTTTCACTTTCATCAAGAGGCTTTTGAGTTCCTCTTCACTTTCTGCCATAAGGGTGGTGTCATCTGCATATCTGAGGTTATTGATATTTCTCCCGGCAATCTTGATTCCAGCTTGTGCTTCTCCCAGTCCAGCGTTTCTCATGATGTACTCTGCATATAAGTTAAATAAGCAGGGTGACAATATACAGCCTTGACGAACTCCTTTTCCTATTTGGAACCAGTCTGTTGTTCCATGTCCAGTTCTAACTGTTGCTTCCTGACCTGCATACACATTTCTCAAGAGGCAGATCAGGTGGTCTGGTATTCCCATCTCTTTCAGAATTTTCCACAGTTTATTGTGATCCACACAGTCAAAGGCTTTGGCATAGTCAATAAAGCAGAAATAGATGTTTTTCTGGAACTCTCTTGCTTTTTCCATGATCCAGTGGATGTTAGCAATTTGATCTCTGGTTCCTCTGCCTTTTCTAAAACCAGCTTGAACATCTGGAAGTTCACAGTTCACGTATTGCTGAAGCCTGGCTTGGGGAATTTTGAGCATTACTTTACTAGCGTGTGAGACGAGTGCAACTGTGCGGTAGTTTGAGTATTCTTTGGCATTGCCTTTCTTTGGGATTGGAATGAAAACTGACCTTTTCCAGTCCCGTGGCCACTGCTGAGTTTTCCAAATGTGCTGGCATATTGAGTGCAACACTTTCACAGCATCATCTTTCAGGATTTGGAATAGCTCAACTGGTATTCCATCACCTCCACTAGCTTTGTTCGTAGTGATGCTTTCTAAGGCCCATTTGACTTCACATTCCAGGATGTCTGGCTCTAGGCCAGTGATCACACCATCGTGATTATCTGGGTCATGAAGATCTTTTTTGTACAGTTCTTCTGTGTATTCTTGCCATCTCTTCTTAATATCTTCTGCTTCTGTTAGGTCCATACCATTTCTGTCCTTTATCCAGCCCATCTTTGCATGAAATGTTCCCTTGGTATCTCTAATTTTCTTGAAGAGATCTCTAGTCTTTCCCATTCTGTTGTTTTCCTCTATTTCTTTGCACTGATCGCTGAGGAAGGCTTTCTTATCTCTTGCTGCTATTCTTTGGAACTCTGCATTCAGATGCTTATATCTTTCCTTTTCTCTTTCGCTTTTCGCTTCTCTTCTTTTCACAGCTATTTGTAAGGCCTCCCCAGACAGCCATTTTGCTTTTTTGCATTTCTTTTCCATGGGGATGGTCTTGATCCCTGTCTCCTGTACAATGTCACGAACCTCATTCCATAGTTCATCAGGCACTCTATCTATCAGATCTAGGCCCTTAAATCTATTTCTCACTTCCACTGTATAATCATAAGGGATAGGGATTTGATTTAGGTCATACTTGAATGGTCTAGTGGTTTTCCCTACTTTCTTCAATTTAAGTCTGAATTTGGCGATAAGGAGTTCATGATCTGAGCCACAGTCAGCTCCTGGTCTTGTTTTTGCTGACTGTAGAGAGCTTCTCCATCTTTGGCTGCAAAGAATATAATCAATCTGATTTCGGTGTTGACCATCTGGTGATGTCCATGTATAGAGTCTTCTCTTGTGTTGTTGGAAGAGGGTGTTTGTTATGACCAGTGCATTTTCTTGGCAAAACTCTATTAGTCTTTGCCCTGCTTCATTCCGTATTCCAAGGCCAAATTTGCCTGTTACTCCAGGTGTTTCCTGACTTCCTACTTTTGCATTCCAGTCCGTTATAATGAAAAGGACATCTTTTTTGGGTTTTAGTTCTAAAAGGTCTTGTAGGTCTTCATAGAACCGTTCAACTTCGCTTCTTCAGCGTTACTGGTTGGGGCATAGACTTGGATTACTGTGATATTGAATGGTTTGCCTTGGAAATGAACAGAGATCATTGTGTCATTTTTGAGACTGCATCCAAGTACTGCATTTCAGACTCTTTTGTTGACCATGATGGCCACTCCATTTCTTCTGAAGGATTCTTGCCCGCAGTAGTAGATATAATGGTCATCTGAGTTAAATTCACCCATTCCAGTCTATTTTAGTTCGCTGATTCCTAGAATCTAACGCTCGTGTTAATATTTTCTCCATAAGGCACAAGGCAGGCTTCGTGCACTTCGGGTACCAGACAGCTCTTCAGCACCACAGCTGGGGCAATCTCATGCAGCACCACCACCAACCAAGGGCTTCCCTGGTAGCTCAGCTGGTAAAGAATCCGCCTGCAATGCAGGATACCCCAGTTCAATTCCTAGGCCGGGAAGATCCGCTGGAGAAGGGATAGGCTACCCACTCCAGTGTTCTGACCTGGAGAATTCCATGGACTGTATAGTCCACGGGATCGCAAAGAGTCAGACACAACTGAGCGGCTTTCACTTCACATCACCAACAAAAAGCACAGAAATGAGAAAAGTGTGGCAAGTTTTTATGTGGGGGGTGAAAAGCAAATGTTAGCAAGCAGGTGAATTTCCAAATACGGAATCGGTGAATAACAAGACAGGTGGCACAGAGGTTTGCAAGATCCCCTGGTCTGGCCCATCCTGATGAAAGGAGGCATCTCAGCCTTATTTCTTATCAATCACTAGTCTCTGTTCTGTCTCCTGGTTGGTTCCTCCCCACCCGCTTACAACACGGAGAGGAAAGAACCCATGACGGGAACCCTCTGCTCCGTCGTGTGGCTGGGAAGGAGAGCCCCAGATAAGTACACATCGTATGTCTGTTAAGGCATCTCAATATGTTAGCTTCTTTGTTTAAAAAAAATAAGGTCTCACAAGGAGAAACAGACTCAGAAGAAACACATGGAGACAAAAGATTCTTTGTATCTATTTTATAAACACTAAAACTTCCCAGGGTGTTAAAATGAGTAAGAATCCCTGAACACTGACTCTGAATCCCAGTTAAATAAATATTCATGTGGATTCTGAACTCTATCTCAAGAAAAGATTTCACAATTAAATATTCCTGCTATGCCTTCCCTCTCCCTGTGCGTTCTGGGTCATGGCACTGCCTGGTGTGAGAGGGGGTGGGCTTGTCCCGTGGGACTGACGAGTCTGGGCCAAGGCGGGAGTGATGGGGGAAACGGGGGAGGCAGAGTGCAAGTCCCTGCAGGGAAGAGAGCCTGGCTGCGGGCCCCTGGGGAAGACATGAGCGCCCCACCTCCGCAGGGGTTCAAGTGAGGGAGAAAGGCCCTTAAGATATGGTATAATTGCCATCAAGACCCAGGGAGGTCCAGGTGGTCCTCAAGACATCTACACACCACGAATCACAAGTCCTGAGACTCAGGTGAATGAGGATGTTCCTACCAATGCCGTCCCCATCTCTGGAGATGGGTCAGATTCCACAATTCCTTAGTCACTTAGGAGAGACCCCGAGAAACCTGGCATTGTCCTCTCCAACCCTTGTGCTTCCAATATGTCTAGAAGAAAAGGTTTGTCTATCTGCATGGAGAATAACTGAGGCCAGAGACAGCTGGCCAAAGAGCCAGGACATCTAATTCAGCGAAGAACCAGCTCCTGGGCGGACTAGCCACGGACGAAGGGCTCGTGCTGGGGTAGGCCCAAGGTGTGCTCGCGAGATGGGAAGCCGTGTGGTTACCATGGCAACCTCACCTTCAGAAAGGGCCCTCCTGGGGAGCGATGCTGCAGGGGTCTCCGCCTGCTTTGATCTGGAACGTGGGATGGGACCTCAGAGCCTCGAGATGGAGAGAAATCGCACAGCAGAAGGTGAAGGTGGTTTGTTTCAAAGCCAATCCCTGGGAGGAGCTGAGACAGGGTAGGGGCACCCCCCGTGGTGCCCTTTCCTGGGGCAAAAACCAGCTTCCTCCAAAGTCACCCACGGGGCAGAATCGTGAGCAAGGAAAGGAAACTTCATAGGCACGTCACCCAAAGTTCACATGCCGGCAGGTGGGATTCTGCCTGTGACCCCGAACCTGGATGGGCAGTGAGCCCCTCATCACCCCCACACCCAGCCTGTGCCAGAGATGGGAGTTAGAACCCTCCACACAGGAGGGCGAGTGCAGGGTGACCCGAAAGTAACTCCCAGTACCTCCTGGGTGGGTGGAGCTGGCGGAAGGGCGAGCAGACCATTTCTAATGGGGACTCTGAGGGGAACACAGCCCTGGGGAAGCTCACTGAAGGAGAGGGATGGGGAGCTTCCGGTGCAAAAAGAAATGGCATCAGGACTTCCCTGGGGGTCCAGAGGCTAAGACTCCAGGCTCCCAAAGCAGGGGCCCCAGGTTCAATCCCAGTTTGGGGGGCTAGATCCCGCATGCTGCAACTGAAGATCCCGCAGGCCGCAACCAAGACCTGGAGCGGCCAAATGCATACATAAAAGTAAGCACTTTTGTAAAAGGAGCTAAAACTTATTTTTTAAAAAAATGGCATCCATGGGAGGAGCCCTGTGTCCAAGGGCTCATCGTGTCTTTAATCTTCTCCAGTGTGACTTTACCCACCGTCACTGTTCGTTAGCTCGGATCATAACGAGCAAGTACCTTTTTACAGAGAAATCTGACGGGTGCCCTGGAGCCAGCAGGACACGTGGGTGTGAACACGGCTCTGCCCTCGATGGGGCCACTGGACGTCCCAGTGCCGGTTCTTCCCCGGTCACAGGGGGACAAGGACAGGACCCGCCTCAAAGGGCCATGTGAGGACTCAGTGACCGGGACAAGAGTGTCCTGTGGCAGCTGAGACAAAGGCCCACAGATGCAGCGACTCAAAACAACTCTGATTATCTTCCAGTTCTGAAGCTCAGAAGTCCTAGAATCCAGGCGTCATCAGGGCTGATTCCGGGCGAACGCTCCAGGGGAGAATCAGCTTCCTTGCTTTTCCAGCCTCCAGAGGCACCTGCATCCTAGGATGTGGTCCCCTTCCTCCAGCTACACGGCCGGCAGCCCAGTGCTTTCAGACCCCTTTCCCCTCTGATCTGTGTTCCCACCATCGCATCACCGTCTCTCACTCTGACCCTCCTGCCTCCCTCCTCTAAGGCCCCTTCTGCTGATGCTGAGTCCGTCCAGGTCATCCCATCTCAAGATCCTGAACTTCAGCACCTCGGCGAGCTGCTGCTGCCATGTTAAGGTCACATCATAGAGTCTGGGGATCAGGATGCAGGCATCATTGGGGATCATTTTTCGGCCGATCACAGCGTATACAGCAGTCAGATCCATATATATTTACATACATATAAAATAGTCAGGCGGGCTTCTCTGGTGGCTCAGCAGTAAAGAATCCACCTGCCAATACAGGAGACTTGGGTTCAATCCCTCGGTTGGGAAGATCCCCTGGAGGAGGAAATGGCAACCCACTCCAGGATTCTTGCCTGGAGAATCCCATGGACAGAGGAGGCTGGCGGGCTACAGTCCACGGGGTCGCAAAAGAGGCAGACGCGACTGGGGGACTAAAGAACACAAGCGCAAAGCAGTCGGGCTGGCTACAGACACGTGAGCTGCCCCTGCCCCAGGGACGACGGGGGCGCCATGCTGATGGGCTGGCTACAGACGCGTGAGCTGCCCCTGCCCCAGGGACGATGGGGGCACCGTGCTGTCAGGCTGGCTACAGACGCGTGAGCTGCCCCTGCCCCAGGGATGACGGGGGTGCCATGCTGACGGGCTGGCTACAGACGCGTGAGCTGCCCCTGCCCCAGGGACGACGGGGATGCCAGCTGACGGGGCTGGTGAGCACAGCAGGGGATGTCTCCAGCTCTGCAGGCCAGAGGATCTCCATCGTGACTACTCCACTCAGCTGCCATGTGGCAAAAGCAGCCAGATCTCACACGTACACAAGGCACAGCTGTCAATAAAGCTTTATTGGCAAAGAGAAGGCAGTGGGCCAGATGTGGCTGCAGCTGACCCAATGCCTGGGGCAGTGTTCTTTTGATTCCAGTCGTTCCACTTCTGCCTGGAGGAGGCTTGGACATCTGTGCCCACTGCAGGTGACTAGCAGGGCAACCCCCTCCCTGGGAATGGAGGCACGTCCTTCCAGGCCCTTCTGATGCCTTCTGTGCTCCATCCCTCTGCCCAGAGAACGACCGTATCTCCTTCAGTCTGGATCCTGGGACAAGGCTAAACTGGGGTGAAGCCTTTAAGCATCATCCCCCGATGGCTGGAAGCCGGTGAAAATGTGTGGATGTTTGTTTCTGCACACAATCCAACCTCAGCTGACTGATGCAAGTGGCCCGTGCTGGTCAGGATTATTCTGCTCATGGCTCTTGTTTTATTCTGGCTCTTTCCATCACCCCATTTGGCCAGCACTGGATGCAGAGGCTCAACCATTCCCAAGCAACTGGCAGGTCTGGGAAGAGGTCATTGTCCATGGAGGCTGATCTGGCCAAACTAAAAGCTTTTTGTAACAGCAAGAAAGCATGGAAGCCATCAGCTGGTGAATGGACACACAAACCATGGTCCTCAACACAACACGATACCGTTCCTGCGGAAAGGATGACGCCCTGATACAGGCTGCAGCACAAAAGAACCTTGAGAACCTGCTGCTCCGTGAAGAAGACCGACAGAGACTGTTTGTACGCAACATCCGGAAGCGGGAGAGCCACACAGACAGGAAAGGGGTCCCCGGCGGCCAGGGGCTCGGGGTGGGGTCAGGGGAAGGACAAGGCAAGAGCTTCTTTTTCACGTGTGGAACAAGCTCTATCACTGCCCACAGTGAGGGCTGCAGGCCTCTGTGAACATACTGAAAACTGCTGAATTATACACGGTAAACAGGCAAGTTGTATGGCACACGAATTGCATCTCAATGAACCTGCTGACTCGGCCTCACCAGGTGGAGACAAGGGTAGGTGAAGTCAGGATGGTGCTCTGGCTTCAAGGTGCCTTTTACCAGGGGTCAGTGTTTTCTGGGTCATCGTTAAGACCTCACCAACCCCTTTCAAAGTTAGAAGATAAAGTATCCTGAGAAGCTGCTGAGTTAAAGGTCACTGCTGGGGACCTCCCTGGTGTTCCAGTGGCTGAGACTGCACTCCCAATGCAGGGGGCCCAGGTTCGATCCCTGGTCAGGGAACTAGATCCCACATGGCCCAGCTAAGAGTTAGCAAGCCGCAACTCAAGATCTCGTGTGCTGCAAACTGAAAAACGGATCTGGCATGCCACGACTAAGACACGGTGCAGTTAAATAAACGAATGAATGAATCTTTAAAAAGGTTATTGCTGGCCTGGGAGCTGGGCTAATGTCGAACCATCTCCCGAGTCCCTGGCAGGCTGAAGCTGCTGCCTGTCTGGTGGGCAGGCCTCTTTGCACAGACACACACTCTCAACTACACCAATTATTTTTCCAAAGTGGAAATCATCCTCCTAACAGTTTCAAAAGAGAATGAAAAACATCACCCGTTTTCAAGCCGGCAGAAACCCTGGTGATTCAAAATTACCATAACAAATATTACTCTTTTAGAAAACTCTGGAAGAGTCTCTATATGCGATATTTATTACCTGCTTCCATAAGGTCCCTCAAAACTTCTTAGAATTACCATAATCTCTGTGACACTGTAGTTTCCATTGGAAATGGCTTTTTCCAACTGAAATTGTGATGTTCTTGGAAGAAAAGACAACATTTTGGAGACATCTGGTTCTAGACAAAAGTGTTGGCTCTGCTTTGGAGACAGAGACTTCAGCCACAAAAGCAAAGTCCCTTTCAGGAAACAAAATCATTGTCTCTGACAGAAGCTATGGAAAACACTAGTTTCCAAGTGCACCAGTTTTTAACTTGAACCTCGGAACCCCTTCACACAGCGGGGCATCACCTTAGCCACCCAGGAGCAGGATGAAGAAGGGGCCACAAACCCAATTAGCAGCAGAAACAATGAGGCTCTGATAGGTCTCACGCCTCTGCTGTACTAGCCAGGGGGCCCCGGGTGCAGAGCAGCCGGCCAGAGAGCAGGGCTCACCCGCGTCACCAACTTCCTGCCAGTTTCCAGGAAGTCAGCTCCATCTTCCACTTCTCCCAGCCGGGCTGCCGGGCCACCGAGCCCCAGGGTGTGAGCAGGCCTCCGCTCACAGGTGTGGGGTCTTCTGTTAGTACAGAGGTAACCAGGCCCTCAAACACCCCACCTGGGCTCCACCACCTGGGGTGGGTGGGGCGTCTCCTAACCAGCCCCCTGCTGTGGCTCTTGCCTCCTTACGAGCTGTCCTGGCAGTTGGCATAGAAACAGAATAACTTAGGCCACACAGCACGCCACCTCACCCCATCAGGATGGCTGTTATATAAGCAAAACCACAAGTGTCGGCGGGGATGTGGAGAAACGACCCTCGTGCTCCGTCGGTGGGGACACAAAACAGAGCGGCGGCTGTGGACAACAGCACAGAGGGGTCTCAGAAGTTAAACATACGATCACCACGTGACCCTGCAACCCCACTTCCGGATGTCTACCCCAAAGAAGAGAAGCAGGGACTTCAAGAACGCTCGCACACCTGTGTTCATAGCAGCATTACCAAGAGGTAGCCAAGGGGTAGAGGCAAGCCAAGTGTCCACGATGGACGGTGGAGAAATGAAATGAGGTCCCTCTCGACATGGGTCACTGCCGCTGGTCAGTCATGTCCACTCTGCAACCCCACGGACCGCAGCTCGCCAGGCTCCCCCGTCCTTCACCATCTCCTGGATTTTCTCAAACTCTTGTCCATTGATTCGGTGATGGCATCCAACCATCTCATTCTCTGTCGTCCCCTTCTCCTCCTGCCTTCAATCTTTCCCAGCATCGGGGTCTTTTCCAATGAGTCGGCTCTTCACATCAGGTGGCCAAAGTAGTGGAGCTTCAGCTTCAGCATCAGTCCTTCCAATGAATATTCAGGGTTGATTTCCTTTAGGATTGATTGGTTTGACCTCCTTGCTATCCAAGGGACTCTCAAGAGTCTTCTCCAACACCACAGTTTAAAAGCATCAATTCTTCAGCGCTCAGCTTTCTTTATAGTCCAACTCTCACATCCATACATGACTACTGGAAAAACCATAGCTTTGACTAGACGGACCTTTGTTGGTAAAGTAATGTGTCTGCTTTTTAATATGCTGCCTAGGTTTGTCATAGCTTTTCTTCCAAGGAGCAAGCGTCTTCTAATTTCATGGCTCCCGTCACCATCGACAGTGATTTCGGAGCCCAAGAAACAGTACTCAGCCTTACAAAGGAAGGACGTTCTGACACACAGCGTGACGTGGGGGAACCTTGGGGACATGATGCTAAGTTAAATAAGACAGACACAAGAGGGCAGATCCTGTAGGATTCCACTCATGTGAGGTCCCCAGGGGGCATTAAATTCATAGAGAGAGACGGTGGAAGGTGGGTGCCTGGGGCTGGGGAGTGACTGCGTCACGGGACAGAGTGTGTCTCTAAAGATGAAGAGGCTGTGGAGCTGGGTGATG
The DNA here is from genome assembly GCF_002263795.3 of Bos taurus. NCBI lineage: Eukaryota > Metazoa > Chordata > Mammalia > Artiodactyla > Bovidae > Bos > Bos taurus. Next base: position 47,938,478 of record NC_037356.1, read on the forward strand.
GGGGTGACTGCCCAGCAACGTACATGTACTGAACGCCTCTGAACTGTGTGCTCAGAGACGGTGACGGTAGTAATTTCTACATTATGTATATTTTACCACAACTGAAAAGAATCTGAATTTCTAAATTCCCTTGAAAAGTGGGACGACCTAGCAACACCGGATGCGTTTTACCATAATTTTCAAAAAGCAGGCATAACAAAACAACAAAAAAACGCAACATATGAAAACCAGGCGTTCACTCCCTACTGCAAATCCCGAGCCCACCCGCAGCATTCAGCACGCAGGGCACACGCCCCGCATCGCGCCAGCGCCCCCTCCCTGGTTCACCCCCCCACCGCCCTGTACAGCCGGCATCTTCGCAACAGGGACCTCCGAACACACTGCCCCCATCGGCCTTCTTGCTTCTGAGCTGCGACTCGGGCTTCAGATGCTGGAGAACATGCTCCTCCCCAGGGAAGCCTGCTGAGACCCCAGACCAAGGGACTTGCAAACATCCCCGTCCCCAGCAGGTCTACGGCCACTGTGATGACGTGTTTCCTCAAAGACAACACCCCTCGGACCGCACGATGCTCATCGTTTTATGTGCGCAACGACAGGAAAGAGGCTAAATTGAAGAGCACGGACGCTGATGATTTAATGGGAGAAGGGGCCCCTCAGCTCGGAGGAGACCCAGCGCGTGACTCAGAAGGCAGCACGTTACCAAGGAGACGAGCCGCTCCGACTCACCCAAGGCCAGTCACACTGACAGCTGCCCTTACCTTCTAGACCCTTCCTGTCCTGAGCTGCCTGCGTCTTGCTGGGACCAGGTCTATAAACCAAAGTGATGAAGCTGGATGTGGACCCTGTCAGCTGCCCTATTCCACTCAGCCCAGTGTTTACTAGCCCCATTTCACAGGTAGAAAAACTGAGTCCCACACTAGTAACTAGCCCTGATGACATGGCTAGCTGGGGGCAACAGTAAGAATCCCAGCCAAGCCTATGGGCTCAAAGGCACAGCTGAGCTGTTCAGAATCCATCTTAGCAGGTCACTCTGGGTCACGCCTATCTTCCCAACACCCCAAAATCTAAAGCGACAACTAATTCCACTTTGTCTGGGCCTGAGCTCGTCTCCAAACCCAGGATGCTAACTTATCTCTTATTCATTGGTTCAGTCAACAAGAACCCCTACTCTGTCCTGGGCCCTGAGCCGAGTCCTTGGCTTTAATTAAGAGACGAATAAAACACAGAATCTGCCCCAGAAGGTGACTTTCTAAGATGAGAAAACCAGCTGCGAGAAGGCAGCTTGATGATACTTTTATTTATTTTCCCTTTTAAAATTAATTTGTTTTTATTGAAGTATAGTTGATGTACAATATTACAAAAGTTTAAGATATACTCACATAGTGATTCACAATTTTAAAAGGTTGTATTTCATTTATAATTATCATAAAACGTTGGCTATATTCCCTTTGCTGGATAAGATATCCTTGTTTGAAAAGCTTCTTTTATCTCGTTTTTTAATTTAACTTTATTTGTGGGGGAACATGGGCTTCCCAGGTGGCATCTGCCAACGCAGGAGACACAAGAGATGCAGGTTTGATCTCTGGGTCAGGAAGATCCCCTGGAGGAGGGCATGGCAACCCACTCCAATACTCTTGCTGGGAAATCCCATGGACAGAGCAGCCTGGTGGGCTACAGTCCATGGGGTCACAAAGAGCTGGACACGACTGAAGCGGCTGAGCACGCGGGCATGGTGACGTGTGCTGTTGAGAACGCCATTTTTAATAGACATCATTCATCAATATAACAAAACTAATACCATATGCTTATGAAATAAACCACTTTTGATAAAACCTATATATATATGTGTGAGATTGTATTTTGCTCTAACATTTTTCTTTTTTTAATAATTGGGCATTTGCATTTTCCCCCAAATTCCAAGACACCTTTAAATCTGCAAGTTCTGAAAAGCAGAATGAATCTTTATACCGACTTTCTTCTTTGTGATGCTAACAGGCACTGTAGTCTGGCCCTTCTCTTGTGAACCGTCCCTGACAAATCACAGGTTTGGAGGTCTCCGCCACAGACAGCTGGGGGCTGACGTGCAATAGGGCACCCCTACCCAGCAGCATTAGGCAAAACCTCATCTTGGGACTCACTCCTGGGTCCCCACGCTGAAGTGTCACACGAATCGAGATCAATTTGGCCTTATCAGTGTCACAGCTGGCTGAGTTTCCTCTCTTTCGAATAAACATCCTTCCATAAATGCCAGCTCTCTAGAGCTGACTCCCAAAACGTTAAAAACCGTCAGGGAAAGAATGTTAGTGTGAAAACCAACCTGAGATTTTAAAAATGCCTTTCAAGCAACCGGCAAAAGGAGAGAGCCCCGCCTCTGTCTGTCTTGGCTATTTATCTGTTTTGTTGGTAATACCTTTGGTTTCTGATGACCATGTCCGTACCCAGACGGCATGACCAAAACCGTTCACCGCGGGGGCGCTGGTGCTGGCCGGGGGAGCCCTGGGGGGCCTGTGTCTTGTCCGCCTCCACCTCCCTGGGCCCAGCTGCTCACCCCCACCCCTGACAGCCCTCCCTAAATCAGAGGGTCCAGAGATGAAGAGCAAGTGAAAATCCCTGAATAACCCAAACAGCAGGTAAATTACATGGTGCCCACTGTCGGTCCCTGACATGATTCAGTCCACACTGCATTTCTTGGGAGAAACCTCCATCCGTGTAGGAACTCTCTCTTTAACATCCCTTTCTTCCCCCAGGATTTCTTGATCGGCATGACTTTTCCTGAAATGTCGCTGCAAGCTGCAGCTTTTAAACTGCTGGCATCTGCAGCATCAGACCGGCACTTCTGTCCGGCCCAAACCCCGCTTCTCCGCCTGGTGTTGGCACAGGACGTGCCGGCCCTGAACGAGCTAAGACGCTATGCAAAGGGACTCCGGGCTTTTAATAAAGCAATAGAATCAATATTGCTTACGTCTGGAAGGAACGCTAAAAACAACAAACACCAGATGCCCAGATGCTTTCAAAACCGAGAGGCGGTGGAAGACAGCATCCCTCGAGGAGAACCGGCGATGGAGCGCCCAGATATCTTACAAAAGTCCTGACGCCACATGGCCAAGCATCCAAAACCCCAGAGCAAACGCAGACAGCTCCTCCGAGACCTGTCGCTTGGCTGTGCCAAGTACCCAGCGTGGTGCCCCCGGGACTGAACGAGACCCTCGGCAGAGGAGCCCCGGATGGATGCAGGCGGCCAGGTCATCATCAGCCCCTGGGTGTCTCCCTGACCCTGAGCCTCTGGAGGAGCTGCACACACCCTGGAGAAGAGCTTCCTGTGGCGACACGGGCTCGGGGCCACCTCTGGGGGTGACGGGCCGACCTTCACGGGCTCAGGGCCGCCTCTGGGGTGATGGGCCGACCTTCAGCCTCGCCTGTTTCCTCCTCTGTGCACCTGGCTTTTACCTCTCATCCCAGGCAACCGCACGCCCACCGAGTGCCCTCTGAGCCTGGCCCTGCGTGCAGCTCGCTGGACGGCTGTGGGAAAGATGTGTGAGCCGAGAGGCAGGCGGGCACGAGGAGCAGAGACGGGACTCAGGGGAGGAACTCTGGGTCCACAGGCGCAGCCCTGTTCAACCCGGAGCTGCCTGCCCTTGACGAACACAAGCCCACGGTGGGGTTCAGCCAGAGAGGGAGCTTTCAGGGGAATCCCAGGAAAACCTGGGGCAGGACGCCTGACCTCTTCACCTGCGTGTGTGTGCGGGAGTGTGTGCACACGCTTGTGTGTGTGTGTCCGTCTTACTCCTGATCCACACCATCTCTGGGCTGCCTTCCTCCACTCGGGGTGTCCCACTGCCCCCTCCCGCTGCTCCCCGAGGGTCAGGGTTGCCAGGGGGTCTTTAGGACCCTGCCCTCGCCCCCCTCATCCCAGTTTCCTAAGGGACAAAATCCAACTGGCCCCGAGTCAGCCAACCGTCTGTGGACTGGGAGAGGCAACAGCTGTGTGTGTGTGAGGGGGGTGGGGGGACGAGTGAGAATGGAACCCCACAAGAATCCCAGGAGACCAGCGTCACAGGGGTTGAGAGCCCCAGGCACGCGTGTGACCCCCGTGCCTGGAAGGGACGGCCAGACTGGGCGACACCGAGCAGGGAGGGGCACTCAGACAGTAAAGAATCCGCCTGCAACGCAGAGACCCGGGTTCAGGCCCTGCGTCGGGCAGATCCCCTGGAGAAGGCAGCAGCTGCCCACTCCAGCATTCTGGCCTGGAGAAGCCCATGGACAGAGGAGCCTGCTGGGCTCCAGGCCAGGGGGTCGTAAAGAGTCGGACTCTTACGACTCTTTAGTCGTCAAGAGCGACTAAAGCAGGAACACGGACGGCAGGCAGCCCTCGTGAATGTCATCGATCGAGCTAACGCTCTGGGATCCTACTGGAACAGAGGGCTCCCTCCCCCATGAGGAAGGGCAAGCCCCTCAAAACGGACACTCATGTTCACTCTGGGGGCAGGGGGTCAGCGTATCACACGGCTTAAAGGGCAGAGGCCACTGGAGCACCTGTAAAAGCCCAGGTAAGTCAGCTGGGTTCACTGACACTCAGCCAACCAACGGATACTTGCTGGCCAGTGGGGAGGTCAGCCAAGGACCCATGGGGACGAGACGAGGTCCTGCCCATGGGGGAGGCAGATGGAGACCCCAGAGGCAGCGACGATGCCAGGGAGGAGGACCCTGGGGGCACTGCACCCCACTTCAGGGAAGGGCTGGAGCCTCCCCGGGGGAAACGTGGGCACATGAGCCGGGGGGGTGGGCAGTGGGGGATGGAGGGGAGCTCCAGGCAGCGGGGACAGCAGCTTCAAAGTCCCAGAGGTCAGGGTCTCCAGGGAGGAGAGGGGAGGTGAAGGACCCGGTCCATGAGCCTCTGGAGAGGCCGACACGGGGCAGGGAGGTGGGAGCGGTGGAAGGAGGCGGAGGTACAAGCAGGACAGAGGCTGGTGGAGGGTGGTGGTGGGGGCGGGGAGAGGCTGGTGGAATCTGGGAGTCACACTAAGGCTCAGGGCTGCGGGTCCAAGAGCCCGGACAGAAGGAGGGAGGGGTCAGGAGGGGTCTCCAGGGGCGGCAGGCACTCTGAGGGTCCCGGGGTGGTTTTCTGTGTCCTAAACGCAACCAAGGCCCCAGGCAGCTCCTCGGCGCTTCCCATCCCTGGCTGCAGGCTTCCCCGGAAATGCCTCAAGGGCCACTGCGCTGCCTGCTCACCTCAGGGGGCCTCCTCGGTACCTGGCGCTCCATGCATGCCTCAAGGCCTCTGGGTGTCGGTCACTCTGACCTCCCTGCTCCACCTGGACCTACAGAACCGCTCATGTCTCTGTTCTGACCCACTCCAGGTCCGGGAAGACACTTCCAAGGTGGGGACCCTCTGCCCTCATGCACCCAGAAACCCTCTACTCCGCTTGGTACTCTGTCCCTCTTGTGTGGACAGAATAACACTCCACCCCCCACCGCCAGATACCAGGTCAGAATTCCTGGAACCTGTGTGACCTCACATGGCAAAAACGGGGTCTGCAGGTGTGTGACCTCACACCGCAAAATGGGGGTCTGTGGGGATGACAAAGTTGAGGATGCTGAGATGCCGACATAGGATGATCCGAATGGGCCCTTGAGGTCATCGCAGGTGTCCTTCTAAGACAGAGGCAGAGGGGGATTTGAGTACAGTCGAGGAGAAGGCGGAGGCCAGAGGGACGTGGCCACAAGCCCGGGAACACCTGGAGACCTCGGGAACTGAAGAGGCAGGAAAGGCCCTCCCCCGGAGCTCTGGGAGGGAGCGTGGCCCTGCTAACACCTTGATTTCAAAGTTCTGGCCTCCAGCTGTGAGAAGACACCCCATGCTGTTCCTAATCACCCAGCGGGTGGCAATGAGGATCAGCCCAGGAGCTCCCCCGTCTCTGCCCTGCTCCTGCTTTCCTCCTTCCTCTCTGACGATCCCCAAAAGCGACTCGACTGTGTACAAACACTAACTTTCTCCCCCAAACGGAAAGCTCAGATGCCCTAAGCCGTTCTCAGAGGAGGTGAAGACTGGTTCTTAGAAGTGCAAAGATATCTTCCTCTTTTCATGAATAAAGTGCAGCCATAGGGACAGCACCTGAGAATATTCACAGAACATCCGAGGTGTAGACACGTCATGGCGGGGAGCGGCGAGCAGCGATCAGGAAAGAAAGGGGAGAAACATCGACTTAGATGAACAAGCGCAAGCGGGGGTCCCAGGGCCCCTCGCTTGTGAGCCCGCCTGCAAGTGCACCCCTGGGAGCAACAGTCATGGTGAGGCTGCGTTCATTCTGGGGGGAGACCAAGATGTTTCTAAATTATTTATTTACTGACCATGCTGTACAGCTTGTAAGATCTTAGTTCCCGAACAATGGGTTGAATCTGGGTCTCTGGAAGTGAACGCACAGAACCCTAACCACTGGACTGACGTGGAATTCCCATCTTTCTTGTTTTGGTTTTTTAGATGTTTATTTGTTTGTTTACTTGTCTGTGCCACGATGGCGTGTGGGATCTTCGCAACCCCACCGGGGATCAAGCCCACGCTCCCTGCAGAGGAAGTGCAGAGCCTTGACCACTGGACCGCCAGGGAAACCCAAGGCCAAGTTAACAGGGGGTCATCAGGGGGTCGTCAGCTTTTGAACTGTGATGCTGGAGAAGACTCTTGAGAGCCCCTTGGACTGGAAGGAGATCCAAACAGTCCATCCTAAAGGAGATCAGTCCTGAATATTCATTAGAAGGACTGATGCTCAAGCTGAAACTCCAATACTTTGGCCACCTGATTCGAAAAGCCGACTCACTTGAAAAGATCCTGATGCTGGGAAAGATTGAGGGTGGGAGGAGAAGGGGATGACAGAAGATGAGATGGTTGGATGGCATCACCGACTCAATGGACATGAGTTTGGGTAGACTCCGGCAGCTGGTGATGGACAGGGAGGCGTGGCGTGCTGCAGTCCATGGGGTCACAAAGAGTTGGACATGACTGAGTGACGGAACTGAACTCAACTGAACATCGGCTTGAATCCCAGTAGGCAGATGGGGTGATTAGAAGTGAGATGTAAATGGGGAGACTGAGAGCCCCAAATGTCACTTCTGCTTTTACTAGCCGATCTGTAAAAGGAGTTCACAGTATTTAAACCCGCAGGGTATCTGAGGATGACACTCCCTCACGAAAGGCTCCCGCGTGGCCCGCAGTGGACGCTCAGTAAACACCAGCCTCTCCATCCTCCTCCCTCTCTCTAGAGAGCTGCCGGGTGCTTCCTGACGGACTGCCTAGTCTTCTAGCCTGACACACACGTGTGTGCACATCTGCTCCCAGAATTATGTCTGCAGAGAGACAGCAAGGTGCTGTTCAAATACTGGGAGACCACAGGTAGCGGAAGTATCACAGCAAACTGATAAATATTATAGCCTTAATACAGCCTTGGCCCAAAACATCTCCCCATCTTGCTGTTTGGGTTTAAGGACTGTGACCTCCCCACGCAAATCCCTGAGCTGAGGCTCTAAGCCCCAGCGGGGCGTGTTTGGGGGTGGGGCGTTGGGAGGCAAGGAGGGCTGGAGGGGCCCCGATGGGGTCAGTGCCCTTGTAAGAGGGGACCCCAGGGCCCTCTGCAGGTCATAGTGAGAAGGCGGCCATCTGAACGCCGGGAAGAGCGCCCGCAGCAGGCGCTGGCAGGGGCGAGCATCTTGGTCTGGGATGTGCAGCCTCCGGAGCCAACAGAGACAGATGTTGTTCTTCAAGTCGCCCCATCTGTGATGCTCTGTTACGGCGGCTGAACTGACTGATACGGGGTCGTTCCTACTCCGAACTGATGAACGATCTGAGGACTGACTTTCAGGATAGATATCTCTTTAGGACAGAAGTAGTAAACATCAATCATGAGCACCCCGGCTCCCCAACCTGCACTCCTGGACCGAGCTGTGCCAAGACAACACTGCCACTTAGTGGCCAGTGTGAGGAATTACAAGGATTACACCACAGGGGCTTCCAGTCACATCCGAATGTGAGAGCTGGCCCAAAAAGAAGGCTGAGTGCTGAAGAATTGATGCTTTTGAATTATGGTACTGGAGAAGACTCTTGAAAGTCCCTTGGACAGCAAGGAGACTGAACCAGTCGATCTTAAAGGAAATCAACCCTGAATATTCATTGGAAGGACTGATGCTGAAGCTCCAATACTTTGGCCACCGGATGCAAACAGCTGACTCATTGGAAAAGACCCTGATGCTGGGAAAGATTGAAGGCAGCAGAAGAGGGTAACAGAGGATGAGATGGTTGGATGATATCACGGACGCAACGGACATGAACTTGGGCAAACTCCAGGAGACAGTGAGGACAAAGAAGCCTGGTGTGCTGCAGTCCACGGGGTCACAAAAGAGTCTGATACTACTTGGCGACGGAATAACAACAAAGACGAATCACAGCTCATTTCATCTCCAGTTAGGTTGTTCCTGGTGTGGTGCTGGGCACTCGGACTTGAAAGCTCGAAGAGACGGGCTTTACAGTGTAGCTGGGCGGCTGATGCCAAAACCGTCCACGCTGATACAATATGTGACAAATGTGTATCAAGTAACAGCGGAAACAAAAAGAAAGCAGCCCGGGGGTGGAGGGGGGACTGCCCGAGGCTGCAGGGAGACGGCTTGCAGATGAAGAGCTCTGGTTCTGAAGGGTGAATAGGAGTTCACTGGGCAGAGGGGAGCTCATGGGAAGGGGGAAGGGGGAGGGGGAAAGACTGTCTTTCAAAAATGAAATCAATGCTTTGCTTTTATCAACGCCACACAGCTAGATGGGCGGTATGAAAAGTCAGACCCTTCTGCATGGCTGTTCACACCCCCACCACCTGCGCTCCATCCGGGCCTGCCACCTGCGCTCCACCTGCGCTCCATCCGCGCCCCCCGACCTGCGCTCCATCCGCGCCCCGCCACCTGCGCTCCATCCGCGCACCCCGACCTGCGCTCCATCCGCGCCCCGCCACCTGCGCTCCACCCGCACCCCACCACCTGCGCTCCATCCACGCGCCCCCCAACCTGCGCTCCATCCACGCGCCCCCCAACCTGCGCTCCATCCGCACACCCACCACCTGCGCTCCATCCGCGCACCCACCACCTGCGCTCCACCCGCACCCCACCACCTGCGCTCCACCCGCGCACCCACCACCTGCGCTCCACCCGCACCCCACCACCTGCGCTCCATCCGCGCACCCGCCACCTGCGCTCCATCCGCGCACCCCGACCTGCGCTCCATCCGCGCCCCGCCACCTGCGCTCCACCCGCACCCCACCACCTGCGCTCCATCCGCGCACCCACCACCTGCGCTCCACCCGCACCCCACCACCTGCGCTCCATCCGCGCACCCGCCACCTGCGCTCCATCCGCGCACCCCGACCTGCGCTCCATCCGCGCCCCGCCACCTGCGCTCCACCCGCACCCCGCCACCTGCGCTCCATCCACGCGCCCCCCAACCTGCGCTCCATCCACGCGCCCCCCAACCTGCGCTCCATCCGCACACCCACCACCTGCGCTCCATCCGCGCACCCTCCACCTGCGCTCCATGCCTCCTCCACACCCACATCTGCTTGCGTTCTCACTCCTCTGCGTCCCAGTTCTCTTTCTTTTTTGGCAGCGCCTCATGGTACGTGGGATCTTAGTTCCTCAACTATGGATCGAACCTGTGCCCCAGCAGTGGACCTCTGGAGTCTTAACCCCTGGACCCCCTGCTTCTAACCAGCACATTCCTGGTGCTCTGCCATGATTTCTTTCCATTTAAATATTAGTTATCGATGTCCTGCCAGGAAAGAGAGGGCTCAGCTCCTCCGTCACACAACCCAACACGGGCGGGTCCCGGCTTTGCCTAATCATTACACCATGCTTACATGAGGATGGCTAAGTCTGTCTTCCCCACAGTCAGGAGCGCCAGCCAACTATGAGTCTCCCTCCCTGGAGGGAGTAAGAGCAGCATTTAAAAATCTGCTTTTCTATTGACCTATAGTCGATGGGTCACCAGGTTCTGACAACAGCCTCCTCTCTGGGTGCAAACACTTCAGCCGTCTCTCTGCCACCTTCGTTTCCAGGTGACGTGCGCCCTGGAGAATGAAATTCACAGTCCCTGAGCTTCCAGGATGTCACAGAAATGCCTGACCCCGGACCTCTATACAGAAATTGCTTTTTTCCTTCTTGAAACTTAGGAACCATAGTTTTATTTTTCTTCCCGAAGTTCTGAGCTCTCATGAGCCCTGTCCTTGCTGTTGACAACTGCTCACATTTGACCTGTAAACGCAGGGGCCTTTCCAGCGGGGGATCTCGTTTCCTCCTGTTTGGCAGCACTGTCTTGAATGATATCTTTGCTGACTTCTGCCCTCTCAGAGATTCCATTATTCAGGTGTTAAACCTGCTCATGACTCCTCGATTACCTGAACCCCAACCTTCTGTCCATCTCCTCAGCGATTCTGGGCTCATGGCTTTCCTGCCATCATGACTCTTCATGGGCCCCCTGAACCCCCACTTCACCATGCTCTAGCCTCTCTTATCACACCGTGGATACAGGGTGTATGTCCTGAAGTCCCCTCCTGTTCTCTCAATTCCCCAGTTTCTTTCTAGAGCCTTTATTTGTGCCTGTTTGGTGTCTGCCTTTCCCGATGGCGGTTTTCCCTTAACGACTGGTGATGCTGGGCTGTCTGTTCTGTTTCCATTTTCAGCTTGAAGCGTCTGCACACAGGACGGAAACTCTGGATGTGGTGAGTTGGTCCTACAGTGGGAGGACACACCCCAGGGGGGCCTCGTGAAACACAGGTGCTTGGGGGAGGGGTTCTGGTCATGGAGGTGACAGCGGGTGCAAAGGCCCGGGGGCAAGCATGTGTCTGGCTGCCTGAGGAGCAGCCGGAGGCTGGGTGTCTGGGGTAGAGGGAGTGAGCTGGGAGCTGTGACATCAGTGAGCAACATGCTCCCCTGGTGGCGCGAGCAGGAAAGAACCTGCCTGCCAGTGTAGGTAGACGTAGGAGACGTGGGTTTGATCTGTGGGTTGGGAAGATCCCCCGGGGAGGGCATGGCAACCCACTCCAGGATTCTTGCCTAGAGAATTTCACAGACAGGGGAGCCTGGTGGGATACAGTTCCTAGGGTCACACAGAGTCAGGCATGACTGAAGCAACTTAGCACACACCAGGTCAGCAAGGACCCCACAAGCCGGGCCTACAGGCCTAGCAGGTTCAACTGAAACACCACGTCCAGTCTCACCTGCATCTCCAACACTCAGGGTCTCCAGGGTGCTGACCTGAGGTCTGGTGGCAGGCAGGGTGGCCTCCCCAACACTCTTCACCTCTTTTCTCTCCCCTTCCTGGAGCTGAGGACTGGTGACTGCCTCTCCTTCGTTCTTACATAACAGGGTCAGGCACCCACGTGCATCCTGACCTTCACACGCTCCCTGGTGACTGAGGGTCCTTTTCTCAGCTTGTGAAGAGCAGCATCTGCAAACCGAGCCCCTGGCCCAGCCCAGCCCTGCCCACATGCCTGGGTCGGGGGTCTCAAGGCCGGCTGCACAGTGCTGTGTTTAGGGGGACAGCCTGCACCGTAACTTTAAACCTGTGGAACCTGGGTTCACGGTGCAAGGGTTCCAGGGAAGAGCTCCGAGGACTCGACCTCCCCTACCCAGACCAGGCGTCCACCCGGGGCTCCCTGGAGCCCTCAGTCCCCGGGTCTGATGACTCTGACCTCAAGCCAGCTCCTTCCCAGCCTTGGGCTCCACTTCATCACCCCTCCTTCACTGTTGCAAATCAACCAGTTAACGAGGAGAATCTCCTGACCCCAAGCTGGATCAGTTCAGGGGGAACCCCTTCCTCATGCCACATAAGGGGCAAACGTCAGCCCTGCTTTTCACATGGGATCACGTGTGTGCGTACATGTTAGTCGCTTGGCCGTCCCCAACTCTTTGCTATCCCATGGATGACAGCCCGCCAGGCTCCTCTGTCCCTGGGATTCTCCAGGCAAGAATACTGGAGCGGGTTGCCATTTCCTCCTCCAGAGGGGATCTCCCTGACCCAGGGATTGAACCCAGGTCTCCTGCATTGCAGGCAGATTCTTTACCAGCTGAGCCACTGGGATCACAACAGGCAGTGGGACGGGACGGGCTGATGTCCGTTTGTTTCCTTCTGTCCTGGGGGACCCGCACGTCTCGCTCAGAGTAAAACCCAGAGTCCTCTCCCAGTCATGGGGGCCCCCCCTGGTCTCCACTCACCCACCGCCCCCGCTGGCTGATCCGCTCTGCTCCTCACAATGGCCAGGCGTGCGCTGATGCCAGGGCCTTTGGGTGTGCCAGTTCTCACCCGTTCTCGCCCGCAGGCATCTGCATGGCCCCCTGCCTCCTCCCTCCTTCCATCCTGGCCTCCACTCAAACGTCAGAGGTCCTGCAAGGCTCCCGTCACTAAAGACACTGGCTCCTGCAGCTCCACCCCCTCTCTCTACCCACTCACTCACCGTGCCTTCTCTCTCTTCAACTAGTTTAGCAACCCTGACGCAGTATGCGTATATCCGTTTAACTGTTAATCATTAGTCTGACGAACACACACTCCACGAGAGCAGGGGCGTCCTTGTTCACTGATGTGTCTCGGGGCACCTAGACGAGAGTGTGGCTCTTCCTGGGAACTCGGCGTATGCTGTCTGGAATAATGAACTTGAAACCTGATCCTTCTCCATCACAGATAAGCACAGTCCATCAGCCCCAAACTTGGGTCTCCCGGGTTTCTGCGCCCTGATCCAGAGACACGACGTCCTCTTCCCTGTTTCTATGGGAACTCAGAGTCTGAATCCCAAATAAGAAGAACTTTTCAAAGAAACGACTTAAAAATGAATGGCTTCCCTGACCACATGCCCTAAGCAGGGATCCGGGGAAGTGCTCAGAGGGCCAGGCCGTGAAGCGGAAGAGGTGGGCGAGGGCGGGCAGTCAGGAGCAGCGGGGACTGGGCCAGGGGGGCAACTGCAGAGCTTCCCAAAGAGGCAGAGCTCCCCATGCCAGCCGAACGCCAACACACACGACGACTGCCTGGGTGTGCCCGCTTTTCCCAATTATTCGAGGGTAGCTGGAAATTGGAATTTTATAACAAATTGGAGGATATTTAAATATTGGCAAAGAATCTAGCTTTTAAAAAGTCTGGGCAGGCAGTCCAGGGGTTAAGACTTTGTACTTCCAACGTAGGAGGCATGGGTTCGATCTTTGGTCAGAGAACTAAGATCCCACATGCCATGTGACCTGGCCAAAAACAAAACAGAAAACTTAGATAAAGATGCAAAACTACGGGCAGGCCACAGCCTAAGTCTCTGGGTTAAGATCCACCCCCTGGATTGCAGACTGTGACCTATCCCACCAACAGCTGGGTACCCAGCCCTGTGGAAGGTCAGTAGATCACCAGCCATGAGGCGGGCACCCATGATGCCGGCTCCTGCCCCACCGAGCTGCTTCTAAACACCCCGGAGACACACACGCAATGGAGAGAAGAGAATCCGGTCGGACTGAAAAACGCAGTTTTCTGTCGTCACTCGCGGAAAGGTCTCAGATGAAACCTGGCATTTCATCACTCATCCTGCGAGGGTTTAACCGCTGCTTCTCATGGAGTGCAGGTGGAGGGGGCTTCGAAGTGGAGAGGCTGAGAAGGTGGCCGTCTGCAAGCCCGGAAGAGGGGCCCTCGCCAGGAACTGCAGGGCCAGCACCTTGACTTTGGCCTCCCCCTCTCCAGCCCTGCTGTCTGAGCTGCCCCATCTGTGGGACCTGTCCCAGCGGCCCAGATGGACACACCATGGGCAGCACAAAGGCCATGATCACACAGCTGTGGGGTCCCGCTCCCACATGGTGGCGTCCCCAGTAGCTCTCCTTGGTGGCAAGGAGCAGAGATGCGCCCGAGCTGGTGACAGTCTTCACAGAGGGCAGAGGGGAAACCATGGGAACCGAGGCAGGAGCCTGGCTCAGGGCCGGGCGGCAGGGCGCAGGGCTGAGTGCTTCAGGGTGTGGGCAGCGGGAACCGGTGAGCTGGCCACTGGCCCGCCACCGGCGAGCTCTCGTGGCAGCCCCCCGCAGGGGCTGGAGCAGAGGACCACACGCTGTGGGCTCCGAGCAGCAGAGCCTCACCCGGTTCTGGAAGCCACAGTCCAAAGTCAGGCTCGCAGGGCCCAACCCGGGCTGTGGGCAGGGCTGGCTCCCTCCACAGGCTCCTGGCCAGGGTCCTCCCTGCCTCTTCCGGCTTCTAGGGGCTGCAGGAGCTCTGGGCTCATGGCTGCATCCCCCGTCTCTTCCTCATCTTCATGGGGCCCCTTCCCCTGTGCTCACTCCCATAGAAGGACCCTAGAAATGACGCTGAGCCCTCCCAGATAATCCAGACTAACCACCACCTCAAGATCCTTAGCCGCTTGGTAAAGTCCCTGCTGTACGAGGTCGTAGCCACAGGTTCCATAGGTCAGGAGCCACCTCTCCTGGGGCCTTTATTTAGCCCAGCACAGACCCCTGCCCTGCGGGGTGGGGCCCTTGCAGCACCCGCCATGCACCTCCCTGGGGGTGCCCCAGGCCCAGAACCGTCACAGTCACCCACGCCCTGGGCCCTGGCTCCTGCCCCATCCCCTGGAGAGCAGGGCCCGCTCCCCAGCAGTGGCTGCGTCTCGGCTCGAGTCTGATGTGTGGTCCCCTCACACCAGGGTCCTCGGCCACCCCACTCGGCCCTGCTTTCCCATCTTTTCACCTGCCATGATATGCCCCCCTCACTTGGGGGCAGCCGTGCCCACGTGGGGCTGGTCCCTCCCGTCTCACCACGCTCCCTGCTGCTCCCCAGCCCTCTGCCTGCCAGACCCAGGGCATCCCCGAGGCTCAGGGGCACTGGTCCCAGTGAGCTGAAGGTCAAGCTGGGATCGCTCTTTGGATCCATGCTGGGTGGTGGGCAGGGGTCACGTGGGTGGTGGTCCTTCTGAGCTGGGATTGGGGAGGAGGAGGACCCGTGACCACCTCCAAGGATGAGGGAAGGAGCCACCGTGTGCCCGGGGGGATGAGGCTGTATGGACGCCATCGGAATTGAATTTACAGGCATGGCCACAGACTCTGAACCCTCAACTAGATAAGCTCCTCCAGAGGGCCTGTATGTGTGCATGTGTGTGTCTATGTGGTGTGTGTCTACGTGTGTGTCGGTGTGCATGTGTGTGTCTGTGTGTTTGTGTGTCTCTGTGTGTGCAGTGTGTCAATATCTATGTGTACATCTCCATGTGTGTGCCCGTGTGTCCATGTGTCTGTGTGTGCAAACGTGTGCAGTGTGTCTGTATCTATGTGTGCGTGTCCATGTGTGTGCAGTTATGTGTCTATGTGTTGGTGTGTGCACACGTGTGTCTGTGTGTGCACGTGTGTGCAGCGTGTGCATATCTATGTATGCATGTCCATGTGTGTGCAGATGTGTGTCTATGTGTTGGTGTGTGCACATGTGTGTGTGTGTGCAGATGTGCAGTGTGTCCGTATCTATGTGTGCATGTCCATGTGTGTGCAGATGTGTGTCTATGTGTTGGTGTGTGCACATGTGTGTCTGTGTGTGCAGATGTGCCGTGTGTCCGTATCTATGTGTGCATGTCCATGTGTGTGCAGATGTGTGTCTACGTGTTGGTGTATGCACACGTGTGTCTGTGTGTGCAGTGTGTGCGTATCTATGTGTGCATGCCCATGTGTGTGCAGATGTGCGTCTATGTGTTGGCGTGTGCATGTGTCTGTGTGCTGATGTGTGTCTGTGTGCACGTGTGTGTGTGCAGTCTCTGTATCTAAGTGTGCACGTCCGTGAGCGTGTGCGTGTCCGTGCATGTCTGCGTGTCCCTGTGCCTCTGACGTGGTTTTACGGCAGCCCTGGGCTTCCCCCAGGTCACCTCATCCCATTTGTGGGCAGAAGGCAGTCCCGCAGAGCAGGGCTGGGACCCTGCCCCGACCTGCCCCAGGGGAATGCAAGGTTGTGGGGGAGAAGCCCGCCTTGCCCTTGCACTACAGTCCGTGGGGACTGCTACAAGACTCCACACCACCCAACAGTCTGCCCTTGCACTACAGTCCGTGGGGACTGCTACAAGACTCCACACCACCCAACAGTCTGCCCTTGCACTACAGTCCGTGGGGACTGCTACAAGACTCCACACCACCCAACAGTCTGCCCTTGCACTACAGTCCGTGGGGACTGCTACAAGACTCCACACCACCCAACAGTCTGCCCTTGCACTACAGTCCGTGGGGACTGCTACAAGACTCCACACCACCCAACAGTCTGCCCTTGCACTACAGTCCGTGGGGACTGCTACAAGACTCCACACCACCCAACAGTCTGCCCTTGCACTACAGTCCGTGGGGACTGCTACAAGACTCCACACCACCCAACAGTCCTACTGCTGAGTCACCAACACGGAAGGAAGTGCAAACAGGCGCCCGGAGGAAACAGCATCCAAGTGCCTGCTGAGTGGATTTCATCAACTTCCCAGAAAAAATACAGCACCTGGAACCCAGATGCGGGAATGTCAGGCTGCCTTTGTCGCTGAGCCATCCCCCAACCCGGTGGCTCCAAGGTCACAGAGAAGGATAGGAGACTCGGTCACTCGCAAGGGGTCACCACCCTGTCCAACATCGAATGTGACCTGGGAGAATGTCCATCCGTCTCCGGCTGTGTCCCGGGATGAGCGAGCCAAGTCAGAGCTGAAGGAGATCTCGTAGGTCTGAAGGACAAGAGCCAGGATCTGACACTTCAGGGGGGACCCAAGGTCATTCCCGTGAACCACGTGTCCCCCAAGAACCCACAGCACCACGGCCACGTCCTGGGCATCAGACAGCACGTCACAGAAGGGCTCGAGGAGATGGATTTTACTGTCGTCTGCCAGCACCAGGCTTGGCTCGGTGATTTACCGCCCGAGACCAGAGGCCGGGAACTCCCTCCTTCCTGGTGCCGGCCTTTCTCGTCCCGTCATATCCCGAGTGATGGTGGAAGAAGGACTCGGGGGCCAAGGCCGTGAGCAACCCTCACCATCCCCTTCGAGCTGTGGACCCCGGCGTCTACCCAACTCTCCATCTGAAGGGGACGATGGAGACCTGTGTCACGAGTGACGTGTGTTAAAGGCCGAGAGTCTGGCGGGGCCAAGAGCTCTGCTCCCTGTGCACGACCTTCACCAGCAAGACCCCCAGCAGGTCCTTCTGTATCCCCCACCCAACTCCTGCCTCGGATCCTTTCTCACAAGTCCCTCCCTGGAGGACAGCCGGACAGCCGATGTCTGAAATGACTCTCACTGCCTTGCCTCCCCTCCTGTTTTCTCCTCTCTCTCTGCTTCTTGGTGTCTGAGAGCAGCTGCAGAGGGCAGCCTGGGGGCCAACAGATCGGTGACGCGTGGGTGGGGGGGAGCTGCTTCTCCAAACACACAGGGGCTGGAGGCCTGCCCTCCAGAACCACGGAGCCCCTACGGAATGGAGCCGCCGGCGGGCAGGAAGGGTTCAACTCCATCCTCCTGGGCCCAGCCAGGGCTCTCCAGGGAAGGACATAGAGGATGTGCACACACACACACTGATTTATTTTAAAGAACCGGCTCCTGAGATGGTGAGGCCTGGCAAGCGTGAGGTCTGGGGCGGGCCAGTGTTGGGAACCCAGGTGGGGTCTCTGTATTACAGTCTGGAGCAGAATTCCTTCTTCTCTGGGAAACCCCAGCTTTCACTCCCAATGCCTCCAGCTGATGGGAGAGGCCCACCCACATCACGGAGGCTCCACCTCCTCAACCGAGTCAACTGAGTGCTGATCTGAACCTACAGTAACATCACAGCACTGGAGCCTAATCCAGCAGACACCACAGCCATCCCACCAGCCACGGCGGTCCCACCAGCCACCGTGTCTCTCTCCCCACTGCCCCACTGGCTGCACACTCTCTTCACTTAGACCTTCCACCTCCTTAGAATTCTTTCCATCCCATTTCCCCTTAGCTTCAGAACCAGGACATGCTTGCTTCCTTGGACTGAGTGATCCAGAAAGCAAAGGATTCCCTGTTGATGTTCGCTCCACGCCAGGATGGAAGACCAGTCACGGGCCAGAGGACGTGCCTGCTTCTCCCCAAACCAGAGCCTGGGATGGCACTCAATGGCCTGGAGGCCACGGACACGGCCACTGACTGATTCAGGAAGCCTAGGCGTCCATCCCCAAGTCCATGTCTCCCATAAACTGGGCATAAAAATCCCACCTCGTTGGGTTGTCGAACATTAAATGAAAATGTACAGAAGAGCATTTGTGAGCTTTGAGATTCTGTGCAACTGGGGAGAGTCATCTTCACTATGTTCAACACACTAGACTGCATCATCACCACCAGAACCACCAGAACCATCACCACCACCAGCACCACCAGCACCACCAGAACCACCACCACCACCAGCACCATCGTCATGAATGTTATGACTGAACTGCGTCTCCCACTGTGATGATATTTATAGACAGGGCCTCCAGGGAGGTAAGTAAGGCTAAATGAGGTCATAAGGGTAGGAAGCTAATCAGATAAGATTGCTGTTCCTACAAGAAGAGGAAGAAACACCAGAAGCCTCTCTCTCTCTCTGTCTTCACAGTACACTGAAGAAACGCCAGTGACCAGGTGCCTGTCTGTAAGCCAGGAAGACAGCCCTCCCAGAAACTGCATCTGCCAGCACCTTGACCTCGGACTTCTCGTCTCCAGACTGTGAGGAGTAACGTCTGCTGTTTAAGCCCCAGTCCATGTACTTTGTCATGGCGGCCCAGGGTGACTCAGACCATCACCGCCATCACAATCACGGCCACTGCTATTTCAGAAACGTCCAAGTAATGTTGTAGACGCTCCTTCTGCTCTTCCTTCTCTTCCTTCAAAACGTCACCTCTGTCTCTCACGATTCTCAAACCTGAGCAGATGCTGAGGTCTCTAGGGGACTTATGAGGACTTAGGACCCGAAGCCCTGCCCCCAAGCTTTGGATTCAGGGTAGTGCAAGGGAAGCCTGAGAACCTGCATTTCTCTCCAGTTCCTGAGTCCTGCTGCCGTTGCTCCAGCCTTGGGATTAAATCAAGCAAAGTTCGGCCGGATGAAGTCTGTCAAATATCCCATGGTGTGTTAGAAAAGCCCCTGCTCACAACAGCAGCTGAATGCCATCAAGACTTCCCAGGTGGACACACTTGAGCCCTGTTAAATGATGTGGCAAGCGGACATGCCCCCCGAAATCAACAGGGAGGGGTTCACTTTTCATCACCGGGAGGGGAGGGATCACGAATGCAACACGAATGCTGGGGACGTATTACCGGCGAGGCTCCAGACGCTGAAGTCTCTCTGCACCATGAAAACACGAGGAGGTGGGGACACGCGAGGCAGCGAGGCCAGCTTGCACAGTCAGAGCGGTACTGGGTGTGCCGAGCGCATCCCAGGCTTTGATCCTGCCCCGACCACGAACAATGTCTGCAGGGCACAAGGCCCATTATTCAGGCGTAATTGTCTTCCTGAACCATTTGGGGCTCTTGATTGATTATTGTTAGCAAAATCAAGACAGATGGCCTTGGGGGTGAGCTGGGGTGGATCTGTTGCGGTGGGGGGTGGTAGGGAGGGTGCAGAAGGGTTCCTTCCAGGACTCTTGGAAGAAGGGGGCGTCCCCCCCGAGGTGGTCGCTGCCTGAGGGCACAGGACAGGAGTGGGGACTCACGGACCGGGCGGGTGGTGTTTGCCAACAGTGACCTTCTGTCCTGGGTGCCGCGCACAACTCACTCCCCTGGGGAGTCAGGTGGCGGGTACAAACCTCTGCCCAGAAGGGCAGCAATGGCTCTGTGGTACCGTCCACGTGCCAACCCAAATCAAAGGCCACTGCTGTTGCTCTTCAGTCACTCAGTCGTGTCCTGCTCTTTGTGACCCCATAGACCACAGCACGCCAGGCCTCCCTGTCCCTCACCAACTCCCAGAGTTTGCCCAAGCTCATACATGTCCGTTGAGTTGGTGATGCCATCCAACCGTCTCATTCCCTGCTGCCCTCTTCTCCTTTTGCCTTCAATCTTTCCCAGCCAAGGGCATTAGCTGCTATTTTCTAAGCAATTTAAGTATTGTTTGACTTCAAAAAAAGGGCCACGGAAATGCATCACTTAATAGCAACAAGATATTTAAACCGAGACCACCGACCTATGGATGAGTCCCATCACGAAGTGGCAAGAGCCCGCACTCCCTCATTATCACCACTGCGAAGAGGACATGCTTTGGGAAAGAAAGCATAGTCTTTGTAGACCCAATAACACACCAGGAACTCACCTCCATGACCCATTTCACATTAAATACCTTTAAGCCACAGATGCAGAGTAAAACCCAAGCCTGCCACTGCTCATGAGCCACTGCTCATGAGCTGAGCAAACTTATTAACGATGACTGTTAAACACCCAGCTTCATTTGGGGATTGAGCTGACTCATTTTCAAGCCATCAAGGGCTTTCCCAGTGGCTCAGTGGTAAAGAAACTGCCTGCCAATGCGGGAGACACAGGTTTGATCCCTGAGCCATGACAGTCCCACACGCCTTGGAGCAACGAAGTCCGAGCACCACGACTACTGAGCCTGTGCTCGAGAGCCTGCATGCTGTGATGACTGAAGCGCACACGCCTACAGCCCGTGCTCAGCAACGAGAGGCCACTGCAGTGAGGAGCCCGCACAGCACAACTAGCGAGCGGCCGCCACTGCTGCTAAGTCACTTCAGTCGTGTCCGACTCTGTGCGACCCCAGAGACGTCAGCCCACCAGGCTCCCCTGTCCCTGGGATTCTCCAGGCAAGAACACTGGAGTGGGTTGCCATTTCCTTCTCCAATGCATGAAAGTGAAAAGTGAAAGTGAAGTCACTCAGTTGTGTCCGACTCTTTGTGACCCCATGGACTGCAGCCTTCCAAGCTCCTCCGTCCATGAGATTTTCCAGGTAAGAGTACTGGAGTGGGGTGCCATTGCCATCTACTAGACACAGACAAAAACACACAGCAATGAAGACCCAGCACAGCCAAAAATACAGTAATTTTTAAAAAGATATCAAACCCATCTATATTACTAATATCTGAGCGGAGGAATCCCTGATGGCTCAGTGGGTAAAAAATCAGCCTGCAATTCAGGAGACACAGGCGATGCAGGTTCAATCCCTGGGTTGCGAAGACCCCTTGGAGGAGGAAATGGTTAACCCACTCCAGTACTCTTGTACTGGAAAATCCCACGGACAGAGGAGCCTGGTGGGCTGCAGTCCACGGTGTCGCAAAGAGTCGGGCATGACTGAGCGCTGACGCAATGACACGATGGCAAGGGGAGGATGAGCCGAGTGACCCCTGGAAGCCAGGTCTAAACGTGAGACCTCTCTCTGCTCAGGAAGGTGTAAAAAGTCTTTCCAGATAAAAAGAATCACAGTCACATCAATGTTCAGTTTGAGGAGAGAGAGAGAGCCGACTGTGTTTAGGAAGAAAAAAGCATTTCTGCAACTTCGGGCGTTTAGCCAAAAAAAAAAAAGTTCTTTCATGCTAAACCATCTGGTCAGCTGCATCAAAATTCAATGAGCCCCACGTTTATAAAACGGGGTATTACTCAGCCATAAAAAGGGACGAAGCAGCGATACACCCAGCACAGATGGACCTTGAAAAGGCCGTGCTGAGCGAAAGAAGCTCAGCACAAAAGACCACGTACGGCACAAGCCCCTCCGCTTCTGCAGCGTCCAGAGGCAGCTCATCCCCAGGGACAGCGGGAAACGAGAGGCTGTCCAGGGGCCACGGGAGGGAGGAGCAGGGAGTGACTCTTCCGGGTCCAGAGTTTCCTTGGGCGGATGACAAGCCACACAGAGGGGATGTGACCACACCGCGCCATGTGCCCCGGCCACTGAACTGCACGGCTGCGACGGTGCCTTCTGTGTAACACGTACTTCACCACAGTTTACAAACCAGGACCCTGGCTTTTTGCTCCACTTCGTAACCCCGTGGCCGCTCCGAGCTGGGTTGCTGACCGTCTACCCAGGACAGCAGGCCAGGTGGGGTCACTGGACGGATGGCGAGCCACCCTGCCGCGCCCAGGAGACTGTCCCTGTTCACACGATGGGCAGCGAAGCCAGCACTGCCCGCCACTGCAACGACAACGTCCGGGTCTTTCTGCTTTTCACAAACTGCCTTCGTGAATTGCCCCCCGGAGGCATGGCTGCCTTAGCTGTTTGTTCTAATCCGAAGGAAGCTGGTGTGTACAGGCGATCTGAAAGAGGGTCTCGCTCCAAACACAGACCTCGCCCCCGACCCCAGGGCCCAGTGCTCACCGAACATGGAGAGGGCGTGCGGCCCGGGGGCGTCGCGGGAGCTGGAGGAGCCTGCTTACCTGGAACGGGGTCTGGCTGTTGTAGTTCTTCAGTTCCTTATCTCCACCTCGAAACAGAAGCACGCGAGCACAGCTGTCCTGCAGAGGGAAGAAGAGATCTGTTTGCAAATCACGGCACATATATCTTGCAAAGGAGCTTGTTCACAGGGTGAGCTTGCAGGAGTTCAGAGACATGGAAACACAAAGTCAACAGGAGGGGGTTTCTGCTCACTGGAGCAACCAGGAGGAGGGCAGATGCCCAGACGCTGCCAGCTGAACCTTCACTGCTGCAAAGACTTGGGACGGCGACTCAGCAGAATCTGCAAAAATTTCACATACACACACCCCACGGCCAGTGATTCTTTTTAAGACTATATGTACCCATGGAGAAAGCTTGAGTGCGGAAGAATTGATGCTTTTGAATTGTGGTGTTGGAGAAGACTCTTGAGAGTCCTTTGGACTGCAAGGAGATCCAACCAGTCCATCCTAAAGGAAATCAACACTGAATATTCACTGATGCTGGAGCTGAAACTCCAATACTTTGGCCACCTGTTGCAAAGAACTGACTCATTGGAAAAGACCCTGATGCTGGGAAGGATTGAAGGTGGGAGGAGAAGGGGATGACAGACGATGAGATGGTTGGATGCCATCACCGACTCAGTGGACATGAGTTTGAGCAAGCTTTGGGAGTTGGTGATGGACAGTGAAGTCTGGCATTCTGCAGTCCATGGGGTTGCAAAGAGTCGGACATGACTGAGCAACTGAATTGATGCATGCAGAAGGAAATGGCAACCCACTCCAGTATTCTTGCCTGGAAAATCCCACAGACAGAGGAGGCTGGTGGGCTACAGTTCATTGGGTGGCAAAAGGTCAGACATGACTGAGCAACTGAGCACCTTTATAGAGAGCTTTGCACGTGCATATAAAATATGTACTAATTGAAAGACCACAAGTAAACTCCAAAAGGAAAGAAGAGAAAATGTGGAGATGGCAAAAATACTCTAAAATAAGGAAAAGTGGGAACGATTCTGGAATATTCTTTGTTTTCAAAACAACTTTCTCTTGAAGTACAGCTGATCTGCGCTGTTCCCGGTGCCCAGCAGCGCGATCCAGTTACATACACAGACGCACGTGCTGTTTCAGATACTTTTCCATCAGGGGTCATCACAGGATATCGACATGCTTCTCCGAGCCACACAGTAGGTCCTTGTTGCTTATCTGTTTCTGTTCATCCTAAATTCCTGATGTATCCCTCTCCCATTTTCCCCTTTGGTAACCATGTGTATTTCTACGTCTATGAGTCTGTTTTGTAAATAAGTTGATTTCAGACTCCATATAAAAGTGACACATATCTTTATCTGGCTTACTTAGTGCGATAATTTCTGGATCCATCCATGTTGCTGCAAATGGCCATCGGTTCACTGTTTTGGCTGCCGTCTACGGGGTCGCACAGAGTCGGACACGACGGAAGCGACGCAGCAGCAGCAGCAGAATGTTCCATGGTATATATGTACCACGACCTCTTTACCCACTGCTCTGCTGATGGGCATTTAGGTTGCTTCCATCTCCTGGCTATTGTAAGGAGTGCTGCTATGAACACTGGGGTGCACGGATTTTTCTCAATTAGCATTTTGTCCAGATATATGCCCAGGAGTGGCATTGCTGGATCATTTGGTGTCTCTATGTTTAGTTTTTTAAGGAACCTCCATAATATTCTCCACAGAACATTCTTTGCCAAGGCAGTGATAGCAAAAACAAAACAAAAAAAAAACAACACACGCCGATAATACACTGACTAGAAAAAAATCCAAAATGTCTAACTAGAAAATATGAGTCTCAGAACAACAATATAGCTTAATTTCACTTCCATTTTAAAGTCTGTATTTTAGAAAGCAATGAATAGTTCTGGAAAGAAGTTACCCGTTGACAGGAATTGCTTTCTCAGGAAGGAGAAAGGGTGGGGGAACAAACAGCAGGGATCTTCTGTTGTTATTTTCTGTACTTACACTTCCTAATGTCTTTAAGAGGCAGCCAACGTTCTTTTCTCGTGTTATCTGTACAATGAAAAGGGACCTAGTCCTGTCGGTTTAGTGAGCCTCTACTATTCACCTGGAGAGGCTAACCCTCTTGAAGTCCTGATGGGGAGGCTGGGGACAATACCCACAGAGAAAAAGGCACGTGAAGGAGCTCCCAGGTTTCCTAGTGGTGAGAACTCCGTACGATCTCTGCTGGGGCCCAGGTTCAATCCCCGGTCGGGGAACTGAGATCCTGCGAGCCGCTCGGAGCACCAAGTGAAATGAAAGAGAGACAGGTGGAAGCAGACTGATGAAGCAGCAGTGGGGACGCGAGTCCTCTGCCTACCGGACGCAGCTGGGCTGTTACGAACGAGCAGGTTACCTTTGGGGACGAGTCTTTAGATGCTCAAGTGCCCACAGGCGCAGGCGCCTGACGCAGGGGGGTTGCACGGTCTCCCGCGGCAAGCCCCCGCCCCAGGCCCATCGCCCTGGCCCACCGCCATCTACAGAGTCCAGAGCAGAGGCAACAGGCATGGCCCCCCAGGCTGCACGCTTGGTAAGTAACTGCTGAATGA
This sequence comes from Bos taurus, assembly GCF_002263795.3. Taxonomy (NCBI): domain Eukaryota; kingdom Metazoa; phylum Chordata; class Mammalia; order Artiodactyla; family Bovidae; genus Bos; species Bos taurus. The sequence goes on from NC_037356.1 coordinate 47,963,384, forward strand.
AGAGTCCACGAGGCAACCGACCGGGGTTTCCACCCAGGGACCTGCTTACAGGGCCGGGCCAGCAGTCCCGCCCCAGCTCCGGGGGACCCGCTGCCCTGGGAAGGGCAGGGGCCGAGAACAAGACACACGGCACAGGCCGGGGAGCTGGGCGAACAGCAGCCTGGAGACGAGGCTGGAGATCCGGAGACAGGAGGGGTGGGCGCTGCCCGCGGCGGGGGCTGCGGGTGGGGAGTGGTTGGGGGCGATGAAAACGCTCTAATAGTAACTGTGGGGTGGTTAGCCAATGTGCAAGCAGATTGAAAAACAGTGAATTGTATATTTTAGATAGGCAAACTGTACGGTGTGTGAGAGAAATCTCAATAAAGGTGTTAAATATTATCAACAGAAAAGTAAGAAAGAGTCAGAGTCAGAGAGATCAAGAGAGACACAGAGACACAGTCAGAGACCACGAGAGACAGAGATCAAGGGAGATACAGAGACAAAGTCAGAGACCAAGGGAGAGACAGAGAGAGACACAGAGACCATGAGAGACAGAGACCAAGGGAGAGACAGAGAGAGGCACAGGGTCAGAAAGACTAGGAGATACAGACACCAAGGGAGACAGAGAGAGAGATACAGACAGAGAACACTGGCAGCAAGTTGGCTCTGTGCCCGCCAGGGCCGCCCTGACCCCCGAGACCCGGGTGAGGGCCCCGGGGCCTCTTGCAGGACGATGATATTAATGGGGGGACACCCATGCCCGGAGCAAACAGGAGCCGAGGCAGCGCGACCCCCGTTCTCTGAGCCGCGGTCCGGCAGACACACGGGACAGGGTGGGGTCCGCTCACAAACCTGCCGGCCGCAGGCGGGATGGCTCCGAGTTCTGCAGGAAAGACTGCTGTCGGGCGGCCGGGGTCCCAGGCCTCAAAGGCACACCTGAGTGGCCGTGAGGGTCACTGCAGACTTGGGGTGCACACTGCAGGGCCTGGAAGGAGGCTGCCCTTGCGGACCGCTGTGGCTGGAGAGAGGGCCTGGGGACCACTTCAGGCTGGGTCCACAAGGCAGGCAGAGAGACAGACAGGGGGCCCTTGGGAGGGAGGGGAGGCTCCGTGGTGGCAAGAAGGACATGTGCAGATAGAGGTTAGGAGAGAAAAAGAGGGTGGAAGGACACACAGCCAGGAGCCCGCTGTTGAAACAGCCGTGAGCACGCGATGCCCTTGGTTCAGACCGTGGGCAGGCCCGCACCACGTTGACAGGTGGAAACTGCAGGGAAACCCCAGTCTTGGGCTTCATGTCTGCACCTTTACCATGAGTCTGTGTTCAGGTGGTGCTCTAAGTAACTAAAAACACTTACAAGAAAAATTTAAAAGATGGACCTATGCTTGGCAAACACACCTTTCACGTGTGGGGTACAGCTAATCCCAGGCTGTAAAAGAAGAGCCCTGGGCGTTACTTCCAGGGGAGGTGAGCCCTGGATCCTGGCCCAAGGTCACACACCCTGGCCTGATGCTGGGCCTGTCATCTGATTATGGGGTCTCACCTCCTGCCCTGCTGGTTCTGTGAAACGGTTTCTACTGGAACTCGGGCTCCTGAGCGTCCGGGTCCCACCCCAGGCTCCTGGCCCCTGGTCGGGCCGCCAGAACCCACCCCACCAACTGGGGCTCATTCATGATGACCCAAACTGTTAGTTACTTAAAACAACAGCATTATTTTGCCTCAGTGAGCAGTGTTCTGCAGAGAGAAAAGAGGAAAGGGTATCTGAGAGAGCCCTGGCCCTGAGGGGACAAGGGCCCATGGATGAGCCGGATTTCGGCAGGTTACCATCCAGCATGTGGGGGAAGCAGGTGAGAGAGAACGAACTCTGGGGGCAGCCAGCCAGGGCAACGCTCCTGGGGCTCGGGGACCTGAAGGCTGCCTGGGGGCTCATTCTGCACTGGGCTAAGTGTGCCCTGGCCCGGCTCCAGGGCGGCCGGGGAGGACCCACCAGGTGACCGTCCCAGATGTCCGGAGCCACTGGGGCCCATCATAACCCAGGGCAAGAGTCTGGCCCGGCAATTCCGTGTAACCGCTCCCCACTGCTCCGCAAGGACTTCCATTGAAAACTCCCATCCGGGAGGTTTATCTCCTAGGAAGCTAAGAATAAAACCCTTGCCAGGCACTGCCAGTCACACCCTCCCAGGAGGAAGCCAGCCAGGATCCCAGAAAACTCCTCCACTCACCCACAGAAGGACAGCTCTGAGTCAATATTAACCAAGCTCAAGGCACACACCCCGTCATTCTAAGAGCTGCCAGACCTGGAAGGAAGAGAGATTTCAAAACTGAAGGGCAAGTGGTTCGTGTGACTTTATAACAACGACCCTGTGTGTGTGCATGTGTGTACAGACAGGTGTATGTGTCTGTGTGCACACGCGTGCACATGTGAGCACAGGTATGTGTGTGCTCTACAGTTCAGAAGACACACCTCTCCACTCCTTGATTCCACCCTCAGCGCCTTCTTGCCAGAGGTAGCAGGAGGCCCGTTTCACCGATAAGGCAGCGGAGGAACAGGAAGGCGTGAATGAAAACCTGCAGCTCCAGGAAGCGAGCAAAAGGAGCAGTCCTAACCCAGAGAAGTCACCAGTGGGAGCCCCATGGCGCCCGTGCGTGGCTGCTGGCTGCCCTGTGGGTCCTCCTACGAGGGGATCTCATAGGACACACTGAGGCGTGTCTTCATCATTCTAAAGGAGCCCATCAAGTGAAGACACAGACATGCCCTGCGTGTTTTGAGGGCCAAAGCATCAGGGAGAATATCCAATTATTATCCAGGGATGACTTTTGGAGACGTGACTACAGTCACTTAAATGTCACAGACAGGAACTACTCAGCACTCCAAATCATGAGTCCTCAGCACTCCAAATCATGAGTCCTCAGCACTCCAATTCATGAGTCAGGAATTCGTTTCCAGTTTAAATGATCCCTTGAAATGAGCCTGTCCCGGCAGACATAAATCTAGGAAGACTCCGGATGTGTGCGATCAATAAAATGGTGAAGTGCAGAGCTGGGACGCTGCTGTCACCAGAGCGAGGCTGGAACCTGGCTCCAAAGACCGAGCTGCTCTCAAGGGCGGTGCCCCAAGGACCACACCACACACGCGCCCTGACACATGGCTTCACCTGACTTGTGCCCAGTGGAGTATCTGCCTACCTCCAATCAAGGGGTTACAGGAACCCGTCCCCAAGGCCTGGGGGAGGAGAAATACAGACTGGGTTTTGAGCCCGGCTTTGGCGTTTACAGCTGAGCCGCTTGGACTGAGCCTGCGGCTACTGGCCTGTTCAAGGGAATGACAGCCAACAGCAGCCTCCGAAGGCTCGTTGGAGGAATCGAAGGGGAATGACTATGGGACACCTTTCTGCACACCCTCGACACCCAGGGCACAATTGTCCCACGAGGGCCCCCGCAGAGACTGCCACTGGCTACGATGCTGACAACCACGGTGTGGGGTGTGGAAAGGGCACACGGACCAGACAGAACACAGCCTGTCTCCAGAGGCCAGCTCCAGAGAGGCAGGGTTTACTTATTTTTTAACCTTCCAGACAAATTTTGCCTGGCTTAGTAACTTTTGATATTTCAAACTCCCTCCCTCCCTTCCTTCATTATCCAGGGTAGAAAAACAAACACCAGGCTGTCTCCCCCACCTCCCTCTGGGGCTCCTGGAAAGCCAGCCAACAGACCGAGGGAGCTGGAAGATGAGATGCAGTTTGCTGCTTACAATCAAAGCCCTAATTAGTTGACTTCATAAAAGAAGAGAATATTCTGATCATAGTGTGTTTTACTGGAAGTGTACAGATGAGGTCTGCCTAAAACTGATAAAACACACGATCAATCCATAAAGCTGATGTTTTCACATTTAATGAGAAGTCTGTTAAATGAACAGCAGTACACGTGGTTTCACCGTCACCATCGTAAGCACCACCTTCACCACCATCCCCGTAGTCACCATCAGCATCACCACTTGCTGTTGTTCAGTCGCTCAGTTGTGTCCGACTCTTTGCGACCCCATGGACTGCAGCACACCAGGCTTCCCTGCTCTTCACTATCTCCTGGAGTTTGTTCAAACTCACGCCCATTGCGCTGGTGATGCCATCCCACGGCCTCATCCTCTGTGGCCCCTTCTCTAACTCTTGCCCTCAGTCTTTCCCAGCATCAGGTCTTTTCCAACGAGTCTGTTCTTTGCATCTAGTGGCCAAAGTATTGGAGCCTCAGCTTCAGCATCAGTCCTTCCAATGAACATTCAGGGCTGATCTCCTTTAAGGTGGACTGGTTTGATCTCCTTGTTGTTCAAGGGGCTCTCAAGAGTCTTTAGTAGCATCACAATTCAAAAGCATCAATTCTTTAACGCTCAGTCTTGTTTATGATCCAACTCTCACACCCGTACGTGACTACTGGGAAAACCAAAGCTTTGACTCTCATCACCATAGTCACCACCATCACCATCATCACCAGTCACCATCCATCATCACCATCACCTCCGTCACAGTCACTTTTACTGAAAATCCACTGCATGCCAGGCATACCATATGTTTGTTTTCTATTTTAAGCCTCTTAGCAGCCCTGCCAGTTAGGTATAATTATCTCCACATTACAGAGGAGGGATTTTCTGGAACCCAGACTGCCATGTCTCCCTGCATTGCAGTTCTGTCTTGAGGCGGCTTCTTAATCCCTTTCCCTGGCTCCTGTCCTGACCCAAAGGCACCAGGTCCCCGCCCCGGGAGAGTCTGTTTCTCAGCATCACTCTCCAGAGAGCCCTATACGACACCTCCTTCTGCTTGAAGGAGTTTCTCTCGTTGGCCCTGAGCCCGGCCTCACACACCCTGTGTGTGCAGAAGCAGAAGTGGACTCAGAGAGGAGGCCAGCACACTGGTGACTTGGGGAGGACAGGGCCTCAGGTTAGGTATCAATACAATTGCCAGGGGTGCATGACAGAGGCTGGGGAACCCTCGATCCCTCCGTCCACCCCCCCATCCGCCCCGAGGACAGCTCATCGGAAGGATGCTAGTGTACACGGAGCTGTGCGTCTCTGAATTACACAGAGATGCCATCTGCACTGGCTTTTCTCACTGGTTGGGAAGGGGGTCGGCGCTGAGGGAAAAGATTAAAGGTCACACTAGCATCCCAGGGAGCAGCATGATGGATTCAGGAGGCTGGATCCCAGAACACTTGCCGACTCCCAACTGGACATGCTGTCCAGAACCCACGGGCCACCAAGCGAGTCTGTGACCCTCCATGATGAATGCAAGGCTGGGTGTCCAAAACAGGAGGGGCCCCAAAAGCATTTCTACCCGTGCTGCTGCGGAGGGTCAGGCGGGTAGGGCTGGACAGCAGCAGGCGGGCCGCAACGGTCCCAGAACCCTGGACAGCTCTCACACCCTGGCCAGGCTCCCAGCACGCTGGGAGGAAGGCACTCGGCCGGGAGCAGGGAGTCTGTCTTTAACTTACGTCTGGTGAGAGACCAGATGCAGCCTTCGGCACCCGGGCCTGGCAAACTGGGGCCCACAGGCTAAACTGGCCCCCTGCCTGGTTTATAAATAAAGTTTTATTGGCGCACAGCCACACATTAATCTGCATATCGTCTGTGGCTAAGTTCACACTGCACAGGCAGAGTGGAGTAGCTGTGAAGAAGTCCATGTGGTCTGAAAAGCCAGAATATTCACTCAGTGACTCTTTATAGAAAAAGTCTGCTGGCCTCTCTAACCCAAGGCAAGAGAGGCAGGGTCTTCCTACTAGCCCTGGGCGGCTCTGGGTCATCCCAAAGCCATCAGCCGAGGGTGAGGATAGGTCCAGAGGACACAGAGGGGACCCAGCCCCACAAATAACTCAGAATACAGATTCCCGACACTCTAATAAAAACGGTTACACTTTCAAAGATCGTCCTGTCCTCCATTATTTCAAGAGACAGAAAACATGGTATTCTGTTTAGGTATTTCCCCCCCCTCCATGATAAAATATGCTTAAAATCTACCAGGGAAAATTAAGGAATGCTTTCCCCATCTAAGGCAATAATTAAGAAGCACGTGTTGGCACAGATGTTTTACCAGCCAAAGCCAAGCCTCCTGACGTGTGTTTTTCTAGCCCAGCCGAGCAAGATATCCCCACGCTCATAAATCCACTCCAGCCTCCATGTGCCGTGGAACACCTAGGGCCCCAGCTGTGTGCAAATCCCATCAATATGCTTTCATTAAGGAGCTGGCCAGCAGCTTTCAGGAAATCCCTTGAAGTCAGACTGAAATGCTTCCCCAGCCCCATCTGGCTGAGCTGCTCTCCTGTGCCAGGGGCAGGGGACACGCTGAGAGATGGCAGTTTGTGTCCCTGAGAAGGTGGGCCCAAGGGGCAAGCGGAGGCCAGCAGGGATGACAGGTAAGGCCTAATAACGACCTGAGCCCGGGCCGTTCCCCTGGGCTGTACTGCAAAGGGCTGTGGCGTAAAAAGCACAGCTCACTCTACCAGGGGCTCATCAAGGAAAGGCTTGACTGAGGGCAGGTATCTCAACTGGGTCTTGAAGAACACATAGGGGTTTTCCAGGGCAAAGTGACTCCAGTCACTTAGGAGTCTTGCCTGGAGGGTGGGGGTCGTGTCCCACCCCTGGTGCTTTCTGGGCTGCTCGCACCCAGCTCGCCTGAGTTTTCAGTCCTTCTCACACGGGAGAGCGAGGGCTTTTTATAAACTTGCTCACATCAAGGCTCCACTCGTGGAGCCGAAAAGAAGTGAGCGGGGTCCTGAAAAAAGATCTGCACTCCTGTGTTCACAGCATCGCTGTTCACAGCAGGTGAGAGATGGAGGCAGCCCATGTCACCTGACGGATGAAAGGATAAAACGTGGTCCATCTTCACAAGGGAAAACTGCTGCCGTTGTTCAGCCGCTCAGTCGTGTCTGACTCTCTGTGACCCCACAGGCTACAGCACACCAGGCCTCCCTGTCCATCACCAACTCCCGAAGTCCACTCAAACTCATGTCTGTTGAGTTGGTGATGCCACCCAACCATCTCATCCTCTGTTGTCCCCTTCTCCTTCTTCCTTCAATCTTTCCCAGCATCAGGGTCTTATTCCAATGAGTCAGCTCTTCCCATCAGGTGGCCAAAGTACTGGAGTTTCAGCCTCAGCATCAGTCCTTCCAGTGAATATTCAGGGTTGATTTCCTTTAGAATTGATTGGTCTGACCACCTCGAAGTTCAAGGGACTCTCAAGAGTCTTCTTCGGCACCACAGTTCAAAAGCATCAATTCTTCAGCGCTCAGCCTTCTTTATAGTCCAACTCTCACATCTGTACATGACCACTGGGAAAACCACAGCTTGGACCAGAAGGACCTTTGTCTGCAAAGTGATGTCTCTTCTTTTTAGTATGGTGTCTAGGTTTATCATAGCTTTTGAAAGCTATGACGAGGGGACATTACTCAGCCTTAAAAAGGAAGAAAACTGTGACACAGCTACAACCTGGATGAACCCGAGCACAGCACAGAGTGAAGTAAGAGAAACGAAAGGGCAGATTCCACGCGATTCCACTCGTAGGACGTCCCTGGAGCTGTCAAGTTCAGAGACAGAAAGCAGATGGTGGGGCTGGGGGAGGGAACGGGGACTGGGTTGATGGAGACAGAGTGTCAGGCTGGGGAGATGGAAAGTTCTGAAGACAGAGGCGGGCGACACTTGTTCAGCCATGTGAATGCATGGAACAATGCTGAGACGCGTACCTTAACTGCACAGATAAGACGGTCAAACATTCGCTCTGTTTTACTTATCTACCCACAGTGAAGAAGGAATTAGGTTTCCAAGGTGGCGCTCGTGGTAAAGAGCCTGCCTGCCAGTGTAGGAGACATAAGAGATGTGGGTTCCATCCCTGAGTAGGAAAGATCTCTTGGAGGAGGGCATGGCAACCCACTTCAGTATTCTTGCCTGGAAAATGTCATGGACAGAGGAGCCTGGCAGGCTATAGTCCATGGGGTCACAAGAGAGTTGGACTCGACTGAAGCGACTTAGCATGCAAGAAGGAATTAAATCGGAAAAGCCCACTGGGGACATGTGTGTACGTGTGATGCGAGGCCTGCCGCTGTTACACGGCAGTCCCATTGGCGTCCAGTGGGGTGCCACAATCGTCTTGGGGGCTCTGTCAGCAGCTCCCATCCCCATTTCATGGCTCCAACCTGCCCCCTCCAGGCCCCAGGGGAGACCCGCTCTGGGGTACGTGTGACACGGTACCTGCAGACTCTGCCGTGGGGGGTTTGTGCCCAGCTCTGACTGCACCAGCTGTGTCCAGGAGCCTCCTCTCACTTCCTGTGACTCAACTTCCCCTTCTATGACAGGGATGTGTGTTGTGCAAGCTAAGTCTCTTCAGTCGTGACCCTGTGGACTGTAGCCCACCAGGCTCCTCTGCCCATGGGATCCTCCAGGCAAGAATACTGCAGTGGGTTGCCAGTCCCTTCTCCAGGGTATCTTCCCAACCCAGGGATGGACCCTGATTTTCTTATGTCTCCTGCATTTGGCAGGTAGGTTCTTTACCACTAGCACCAGCTGGAAAGCTCGTACGACAGGGATAACCATCCTCAGAGAAGCTGGTGAGGAGCTCTTCCAGCTAAGCACTGAGTGTCTGTGTCTCTGCAGATTCCTACCTTGAAGCCCTAACCCCCCAGTGTGACTGTGTCTGGAGATGGGTCTTTACAAGGTGATTAGTTTAAGTGAGGTTGTGAGGGTGGGGCCCTGATCTGACAGGATTAGCGTCCTTGGCAGAAGAGACAGCCAAGGGCTGTTTCTGTCTCTGTACATGAGAGGAGGACACAGCCGGAAGGGGAGGGAAACCAACCAGGAAGGCAGCTCCCCGGAACCAGGCAGGGCGGCCCCGTGGTCTGGGACGTGCAGCCAGGACTGTGAGAAACAAGTGTCTGCTGTTTAAGCCGCCCCATCTGTGGGGCTTCATTACAGCACCCGGAGCTGGACACCCACCTGCAAAGTGCTCAGCACAGCCCCGGGTCCGGGGTGCACAGTCACAGCTCACTGACCTGGTTGTAGAGGGCGCAGATGTGCAGGGCGGTGTTCCCCGAGGCGTTCTGGGCCCCCATGTCGGCCCCGTAGAAGAGCAGGTGCTCCAGATGCTGCACGTGGCCGTACCTGCAGGCCTGAAACGAGAGTCCACAGCGTGAGCGGGACCGCCTGGGCACACCGGCTCCCCCAGAACTGACGATGTGAGCGGGACTGCCCGGGCACACCTGGCTCCCCCAGGACTGACAGTGTGAGTGGGACCGCCCGGGCACACCAGCTCCCCCAGAACTCATGGTGTGAGTGGGACCGCCCGGGCACACCTGGCTCCCCCAGGACTGACAGTGTGAGCGGGACCGCCCGGGCACACCAGCTCCCCCAGAACTGACGGTGTGAGCGGGACCGCCCGGGCACACCTGGCTCCCCCAGGACTGACCGTGCGGCCGGCACAGCTCACAGCCCACTCCCGCATCTGCACCAGGCCCCCTAGGACAGACCCCAGGGTGGGGAACAGGAGAGGGGCTCGTGACAGGACTGAGGATTGTGTTCAGCTGTTCAACAGAGGGGTGGGTCTGCGTAGGGGCCACCCATTCCTTTCATTTGGACCTGCAGGATGGGAACCCCAAAGACACCATGGCATGTCTTCGCCCCCTGAACTCAGCAACCGCCCAGGAAACGTGGATCAGGATGCTCCATACCTGGCCTTGCTAATTCAAGCCCCCGGGATCCCAGGATGATGCATGAGGACATCTGTGGGTGTGCGAGGACCTGCTGTGTCCTGGGGAGAGACCCGCCCACCTGACCTGTCCTCCTCTGGGCAGGGGCAGCCCCGCTGAGACTTTAACATGAACCCACCCTGAAGGGGCTCAAGAGGCAGGGGAGGTGGCCCCACAGCGTGATTTACCCTTTTCTGAGCCCTTCTAGGGCTGACGTAAATCCTTCTAGGGATTTATGAGCCAACAGGGTTCTGGGCTCCACCAGATCTGGCTTGGTTTTCCAGAACTTTCACTCTGAGCCTATGTCTTCACGTGCCAACAGAAACCCTGCTCCTCGAGGGGTTCTCATGAGTCACGTGAATACGGGGCCTGAAAAGACCCCCAGTGGTGCTCAGGGACGGGCCAGCCCCCCACCCCCCACAGCAAGCAGGGAGACCTGGCATTGAGACTGCGTAGGGGCGGGGGCCGTTCAGCTCCAGCAGGGGGTCCAGAGGCTGGGGGTGGGTCTCCTGACCCTGGGCAGCAGGTCCTATCCGACTAACCCCACCCCATCCACCAGCACCGCCTGCGCACCCAGCAGCGCACAGCGCCGAGGTGGTGAGACCCACTGTCCCTGTGTTGGGGCGAAAATGCAGACAGAGATACGAGAGGCTAAGGAACAGGGTCCTGACCCAGGACTGAGCACACGGAGGGCGGGGAGCGCCAGGCACAGAGCAGACAGCTGGCCCAGCCAGGACGGGCAGCCGCGGTGGGTTGGGGTTGGGCTGGCGCGCAGCTCGTCAGCCCTGCCTTTCTGGTAACTGAGACAGACTGAGCGGAACCTCCACCTCTGTGCTGTGCAAGAGAGAGCGCCGAACCCCACCAATTAACAGAGGAGAGAGGACGGGAGGACGGGGGTCAGTAATCGGATGACCTTAAAAACCCTGAGAAACACCCCACCAATTAACAGAGGAGGGAGGACGGGAGGACGGGGGTCAGTAATCGGATGACCTTAAAAACCCTGAGCAACACCCACGTCCAACCCCAGTGCTGCCGTTTAGAGCAGATCATCACCAGAGATACGGTGGCTTCCACCTGCCTGCCCCACCTTCCCTTTTCAGGGCAACAGCGCCTGCCTCTTCCTCTGGGGCCCCGAGCCGGCTCGCAGAGGCCTGGGGGCCCGCCCCTCCCCACGCCTACAGCACACCCAGAACGTTCGAGCTTCCGGCCATGGGCGTGGGCTGGGGATGCCCAAGTGACTCTCGGGAGCCACGGAGCCGGAGGCTGAAACATTTGTCAGAACAACAGAGAAAATGGAGTTCTCGCTTTCCTCCAGGAGGGTCGGCAAAAAAAGCCACGGAAGCTCAGAGCTGCTGGGGCCACCAACGCAGGGGAAGGGAGAAGTGGGAGCTGAAGGCAGGAGAGAGGAAACAAGACACACACAGACACACACACAGACACACACACACAATAGAGACACACACACACAGAGACAGGCACAGAGAGACACACACACACAATAGACAGACACACCAACGCAGGGGAAGGGAGAAGTGGGAGCTGAAGGCAGGAGAGAGGAAACAAGACACACACAGACACACAGACACACACACACAATAGAGACACACACACACAGATACAGGCACAGAGAGACACACACACACACACACACACAATAGACAGATCCACAATAGAGACAGACACACACAATAGAGACAGACAGACACACACACACAGAGACAGATACAGGCACAGAGAGACACACGGACACAGAGACACAGAGACACACACACAGACATACAGAGACAGATACAGGCACAGAGACACACACACACACACACACACACACAGACGTTGCCAAGGTAATGTCCTGTGAATCCCTCTCAGTGAAGACTCTGCCTGGGCTCTTCAGGATGTAAGCCTAGGTATAATTTTAATTTTCCCCTTATATCAGCTTGAGATTTTTGACCCTCAAATTGAAGGAGCCCTCGCCAAACCACTCTCTCCAAAGGCCTTCCAGGAAGCAAGACTGGACTCGGCTTAACTATCCTACAGTCAGAAGCGAAGAGGCTGCACTGGCATAAAAAATACATTTACCATCACTGCACACCCACCCTCCCCCTTCCGTGGTTAACTTGAAATGGTGACATTTTATGTGACGTCATTGGATCGTGTCTCGCTCTCCTCAACCAAGGGTCACGACATGATCAACGCGAAGAGAGAAAACAGCGTCGCTGACTCTAAGGGCTTCCTTCCCACCCGTGTCTTTCTCAGAGCCCAGTGTCTGCAAACAAGCAAAACCAGAAAATTCAGACACATGCTGGAACAACAACAAACTCCCATAATCGCTTTTCTAAAGGATCATCTTTGCTCATCTCTTCTCTCAAACCACTGGCTGTTATGTGACTTTGGACACCTGATGTGAAAAACTGACTCATTTGAAAAGACCCTGATGCTGGGACAGATTGAAGGCAGGAGGAGAAGGGGAAGACAGAGGATGAGACGGTTGGATGGCATCACCGACTCAATGGACATGAGTTTGAGTAAGCTCCGGGAGTTGGTGATGAACAGGGAGGCCTGGCGCACTGCGGTTTATGGAGTCGCAAAGAGTTGGACACGACTGAGCGACTGATCTGAACTGGACTGTTACGCGATAGAAGCCATGTTTGCTGAAGAAGTGGCCTGGCGCGCGGGAAACAGAGGAAGGAATCTGGGCGAGGCGGTGGCCAGAGGGGTGAGCAGACTGGCTGCAGTCAGTGTGGGAGGGTGGCAAGAAACAGGTGAATAAACGAAGGACAACGGGAGCAGGTTTCCCCGTGTCAAGAAGGGAGTCGGTGACGCAGCGCAGGAGAAAACGAGAGGAAACTCCTCCGTGGCACTGGAGGCCCTCCAGTATGAGCTTTCGGTCTCAGCAGAAAAGCAAGAGACGGACTGTGTAGGCACTCCTGGACGTGAGTGCACACGCGCCCCTGACTCAGGCCACACATACGCACCGGGGTTTCTGGCTTTGGCAAAAGGCTGGACGAGGGTGGTGGTAACCTACACGGGGAAAATGAGAACTGAAGATCTGGAGAAACGATAAAACAAAATTCCTGTTTTGACCAAAGCAGGCTATCCCATGCTCATGAGACTCCTCCGTGGCGGTGCCACCTAGGTATTCGCATGTGCCAGTTTGGAGTTTCAAGGAGAGCCAGAGTTGAGTCAAGTTATCCAAAGAATAGCAAGGAGAGATAAGAAAGCCTTCCTCAGCGATCAATGCAAAGAAATGGAGGAAAACAACAAAATGGGAAAGACTAGAGATCTCTTCAAGAAAATTAGAGATACCAAGGGAACATTTCATGCAAAGATGGGCTGGATAAAGGACAGAAATGGTATGGACCTAACAGAAGCAGAAGATATTAAGAAGAGGTGTCAAGAATACACAGAAGAACTGTACAAAAAGATCTTCACGACCCAGATAATCACGATGGTGTGATCACTGACCTAGAGCCAGATATCCTGGAATGTGAAGTCAAGTGGGCCTTAGAAAGCATCACTACAAACAAAGCCAGTGGAGGTGATGGAATACCAGTTGAGCTATTCCAAATCCTGAAAGATGATGCTGTGAAAGTGCTGCACTCAGTATACCAGCACATTTGGAAAACTCAGCAGTGGCCACAGGACTGGAAAAGGTCAGTTTTCATTCCAATCCCAAAGAAAGGCAATGCCAAAGAATGCTGAAACTACTGCACAATTACGCTCATCGCACACACTAGTAAAGTAATGCTCCAAATTCTCCAAGCCAGGCTTCAGCAATACATGAACCGTGAATTTCCTGATGTTCAAGCTGCACAATTACGCTCATCGCACACACTAGTAAAGTAATGCTCCAAATTCTCCAAGCCAGGCTTCAGCAATACGTGAACCGTGAATTTCCTGATGTTCAAGCTGGTTTTAGAAAAGGCAGAGGAACCAGAGATCAAATTGCCAACATCCACTGGATCATGGAAAAAGCAAGAGAGTTCCAGAAAAACATCTATTTCTGCTTTATTGACTATGCCAAAGCCTTTGACTGTGTGGATCACAATAAACTGTGGAAAATTCTGCAAGAGATGGGAATACCAGACCACCTGACCTGCCTCTTGAGAAGCCTATATGCAGGTCAGGAAACAACAGTTAGAACTGGACATGGAACAACGGACTGGTTCCAAATAGGAAAAGGAGTACATCAAGACAATATACCACCCTGCTTATTTAATTTATATGCAGAGTACATCATGAGAGACGCTGGGCTGGAAGAAGCACAAGCTGGAATCAAGACTGCTGGGAGAAATATCAATAACCTCAGATATGCAGATGACACCACCCTTATGGCAGAAAGTGAAGAGGAACTCAAAAGCCTCTTGATGAAAGTGAAAGAGGAGAATGAAAACGTTGGCTTAAAGCTCAACATTCAGAAAACGAAGATCATGGCATCCGGTCCCATCACTTCATGGGAAATAGATGGAGAAACAGTGGAAATAGTATCAGACTTTATTTTGGGGGTCTCCAAAATCACTGCAGATGGTGACTGCAGCCATGAAATTAAAAGATGCTTACTCCTTGGAAGGAAAGTTATGACCAACCTAGATAGCATATTCAAAAGCAGAGACATTACTTTGCAAACAAAGGTCCGTCTAGTCAAGGCTATGGTTTTTCCAGTGGTCACGTATGGATGTGAGAGTTGGAGTGTGAAGAAAGCTGAGCACCGAAGAATAGATGCTTTTGAACTGTGGTGTTGGAGAAGACTCTTGAGAGTCCCTTGGACTGCAAGGAGATCCAACCAGTCCATTCTGAAGGAGATCAGCCCTGGGTGTTCTTTGGAAGGAATGATGCTAAAGCTGAAACTCCAGTACTTTGGCCACCTCATGTGAAGAGTTGACTCATTGGAAAAGACTCTGATGCTGGGAGGGGTTGGGGGCAGGAGGAGAAGGGGACGACGGAGGATGAGATGGCTGGATGGCATCACTGACTCGATGGACAAGAGTCTGAGTGAACTCCGGGAGTTGGTGATGGACAGGGAGGCCTGACATGCTGCGATTCATGGGGTCGCAAAGAGTCGGACACAACTGAGCGACTGAACTGAACTGAATGGAATCTGTTGGCAAATGTGGACTGAAATCGTGTGAAATTGTCACTTTTAGTCAAAATGGCTGAACGATGGTGCTTTCGCTGGTTCAGTCTAAGAGATGATATTTAAACCCGCAGGTCTGAATGCAGTCGCTTAGGAAGAGCATTTACAGGGGAGAGAACAGGGGCAGAGCCTTGGGCACCCACCACTTAGAGGTGGGACAGAAGAGCAGGAGCTTTCCTGGCAGCTCAGCTGTAAAGAACCCGCCTGCCAACACAGGAGGTGCAGGTTCGGTCCAGTGTTCTTGTCTGGGAAATCCCATGGACAGAGGAGCCTGGTGGGCTACAGTCCATGGGGTCGCAAAGAGTCAGACGTGACTGGGAGACTAAACGAGAACCCCCTCTGAGAGGGCCTGGAGTCAGTAACAGGCCGGGAGCACTGAGCGCACTTACTACCCAGACCTTGGGTTCTAAATACCACTCTGGACTCAAAAGAATCGGGACTCCTGACAGAGATGGGTGATTCGAGGGCTGAGGCACGAAAAAACAGGATGAGCCTGGAAAACCTCGTTGAGCCGGAAGGAAAAAGGATGAGGATGGGTGCACAGGACACACGGGCCATCCTGAGGGGCTCCCTGGACCCGAAGCAGGATAACATCAACAGACCTCTTGAAAAACAGAAATCCACGAAACCACGTTACTGTAAGTAAGTGAATAAATAAATAGGACGAGAAAGCTCCTTCTGATAACAGAAAGCCAACTAATTGTGAGCAATAAGGATGGGAGTAGGAAAATCTCCACTCAGCAGTTACTTACTTAATTCAGGCAAGAATACCATGCATGCTAAAACGAGCAGGTGAGAGGGAGATGGGGAAAACGGGCTTTGTCAAATACTCCCTGACTGCAGAGCGAAGAGGAAACTGCAGTGGAGAGCCTGGCAGATTCCAGGTGAACAGGGGGCCAGAGTGGACATCACCAGTGACGGCAAATGGTCACCACTGCCCCCTGACTGGACCACCAGTAACACAGTTCCCCTCCATGCTGCTGCTGCTGCTAAGTCATGTCAGTCGTGTCCGACTCTGTGCGACCCCATAGACGGCAGCCCACCAGGCCCCGCCGTCCCTGGGATTCTCCAGGCAAGAACACTGGAGTGGGTTGCCATTTCTTTCTCCAATGAGTGAAAGTGAAAAGTGAAAGCGAAGTCGCTCAGTTGTGTCGGACTCTTAGCGACCCCATGGACTGCAGCCCACCAGGCTCCTCCATCCATGGGATTTTCCAGGCAAGAGTACTGGAGTGGGGTGCCAGTGCCTTCTCCGTCCCTTCCATGATTTTCCTGCACAAATGCGCATCATGCATCTTATCACCAGGAAACACTGAGCAAATGCACACCAGGCGACAGGCTCCACACGCCCACCCTGTAACCTTCGGGAGAGGCCCCTGAGAGAACCAAGGGAACACGATGAACTCTGGCAGGCAAAAGGGTTTGTGCGGGGTCCAAGACCGGATCTTTTCACTGTGCATGCCAAGTCACTTCCGTCGTGTCTGACTCTTCGTGACCCTGTGGACTGTAGCCCTCCAGGCTCCTCTGTCCATGGATTCTCCAGACAAGAATACTGGAGAAGGCTGCCATGCCCTCCTCCAGGGGATCTTCCCGACCCAGGGATTAACCCACATCTCTTAAGTCTCTTTCATCGGCAAGCATGTTCTTTACCACGAGCACAGTCTGGGAAGCCCCACATCCTTTTACTATATTGGTCATTACTGGGACAATGGGAAAAACTCAAATGTGGTCTCTGCGTACATAGAATTCTCTGTATTTGCTTCTGCAAGTCCTCTTTAAGTTTGAAATTAAAATATTCACTCAGTTTTTAAAAAAGAGCAATTAGTACTTGTTTGACAAAAACATCCCAAAGCTATTAGAAATGTGTCTTCCCCCAAGATAAGTTGTGCTAACTCTTTGTCCTTTATTTGAAAAGGGTGTTGTACTTTCTGGCCACTGGGAGACAGATTAAAAGGGTTGACAGAGGTCAGAGTGTAACTAGAATGTAAAACAGCACCCCCTACACTCATGTAGTGTAACCATTTTCTTCTGAGACGCTTTTTGGAAAATGCATGTGTCTGGGGCTCCATCCCACAACCACTTCCTGCAAATCTCCGGGGCAGGTGCATTTGGAGGAGACTCCCCACAGAATCTGGGATCTGGGATTCCCTCACCTATGCTGAGCGCCCCCCTTCCCCCATCACTAGCCAAACCCATGAATCGTGTAAATGAGAAAAAAAAGACTGCTCCTTCCTCCAGGCGCTGCACTGCCACCTGCTGGACACCTGCTGTGGTACAGCTACAAGCCTAAATTTACAGCAAGAGGAACAGCGCCCCCCGGGGTTGTGCAGGGCAACCAGAGCAATGCAGAGCTGACTGCACTGCAAACGCTTCTGCTTGGTTCTGTGCCTCAAGCAACCTAAGTCCACACCACACTCAGGTATTTCTCCTACAGCCCGTGCTTTATCAGACAAGCTGGAGATGTGACAGAACAGTCAGCATGCAACACCACAGACAGACCCAGAACACACCCTGCTGTGAGTGCTGTCAGGGAGCATCCAGGAGGCCTGTCCCATCACTGTGGGGTCAGGGGAGCACCAAGGACTTGGAGCCCAGGTCTGAGGGCGAGCAGGTGTCAGCCCAGTGAAGAAGAGGGACGGGAGGGCGTAGTGGCCCGAAATTGTAATTCCCTTAGGGCAAAAGGTTCTCATTTGAAAATGATAAATAATAAACAGCGACCAATAACAAATTAAGACCGAACAGTAAACATCCTTAAGAAAATTGTTGCAGGAAATCAAATGAGATCTGTGTGAAGGCCTGTGAGCAAATGGGTTAGGTGCTCTCTGTCAAGTATCATTCCTCAGAGACAAAACCAGACAGGGCGAGAGGACACGGTGAGGATGAGCTTGGGGGCGTGGCCAGATGATGATGGGAAAGTGGGGGCGTGGCCAGGTGATAATATGATGGGGGCGTGGCCAGATAATGATGGTGATGGGGGCGTGTTCAGATGATAATAATGGTGATGGGGCGTGGCCAGGTGATAATGATGTGATGATGGGGGCGTGGCCAGCACTTACTGAGCACTTACTAGATGCCAGGCACTATGGGAAGTGTGTCATTTTACCGTCTCAAGAGCTTCATGAATTGTTACTGAGCCAACTTCAGAGATTTAGTAAAGAAGTTCAGAGAGGCTAAACCACTTGCTCAGGTGGCCCAGGCCATGCTGAGGGCGGTCTGCAATCCCAGCCCAGAATAAACTGTACTGACAGCTCAAGGAAGAAATCTCACATCTCCCAAATAGAATCAGACAGAATCAGGGGAGGAGGAGAGTGAGATGCCCCACGTGGGCCAGTCCTGTGGGCACAGCTGCTCATGAAGGTGTGTGTTAACACGAGACTCCTTCACCAAGCAGCTGCCCTCTCGCTGGGCCCTCAGCTCACCAGTAACACATTCTCGAGTCCTGAGATAGCCAACCAACCCCCCGTCACTCAGGTCAGAGCAAGATGCCTGGCGCTGCGCTGGTGGACGTGAAAGTATCAATACTTAGCAAATAAAACTGCACTGAAGTTTGGACTTCCCTGGTGGCTCAGATGGTAAGGAATCCACCTGCAAGGCAGGAGACCCAGGTTTGACCCCGGGGTCGGGAAGATCCCTTGGAGAGGCAATGGCAACCCACTCCAGTATTCTTGCCTGGAGAATTCCATGGACAGAGGAGCCTGGTGGGCTACAGTCCACACGGTTGCAAAGAATCGGACACAACCGAGCAACTAACACAAGACTGCACTGAAGCCCCCTAATCCAACCTACCAATTGCCTAGGCTGTGGGAATGTACTGGGGTGGTTTTTACTTCTTTATGACTCTTCATATTTTCAAAGAATTCTACGTTGAGCAGGTCCTTCTTCAGTAATGAAAAAAATTAGACTAATGTGAACCAAGTTTAAAGGTTTGCAGACATGTCAAAAACGTGTGCTCTTCCAAAATCAGCCTGCAGGGGGCGTGTGTTCCCAGTCGCGAAGCCTGGGGGCTGGCTGTGAAGGCCTCACTTTGCAGGTAAACGTCAGCCTCCTGTCACACAGGCAACCGAGCCGCAGGTAATACCTGGGAGCAGGCGGAAAGGAGCTGTCGGGTGCCACGCAGAGGGGACTGTAGACCCCAGAACCCCGCGGTGCTTCTCCAAGAATCTGGGCGATGCAAACCCGCCTGCCCTCGACTTCCTTCTACCGCCAGGGCACTGTCGCTGGAGGGGTGGCGTACTCCGGGAGCCCTGGAGGCCGGACACAGCACCAGGCTTCCAGTGCGGGGCGCGCTGGGAACCTCGGGCAGGTCACCCACCCTCTCTGGGCCTGGCTAACTCGGAGCCCAGCAGGGGTCTGCCAGGGTTGCGGGAGGGGTGTGAAAAGGTGGGGAGGACAGCGTTTGCTGGGTGAACGGGCCCTCCCTGACCGAGGATGATAATCGGGGAGGGAGGGCCGCACTGCGCTGAGTTCCTTGCTCAAGCACCCTGCGCAACCCCTGCTGAAGGTCACGGCTCCGCGGAAGGCCAGCAGCTCCAATAAAGCAGGTGCTTCCGCAGGACTCGCGTGGAAAAGAAAGCCGCCACCGGAAGATGGTGTAGGGACCCTGCCGGATGACGCGGGAGCAGGATGTGACGGCCGGGGTTGATGCCTCCGCCTTCCAAACGCACTGCTGGGGGCAGGGCTGCAAACCCCCGAGGCTGGGTGGCCTCTGGTGCCAGATGCTCGGAATCCATGCAGGGGCTCTCAGGGGCCACAAGTATGCGAGGCAGCACCACAGAAGTGAACCTCCACGCCCCCAACCTACACAGTCACCCTCCCTCCAGCGGGGGCAGCCCTCCCAGGAGACAAACGAGCTTGCCACAAAAGGCATCGGGCTCAGGGTGAGGCCGCCCCAGCCAGGGATGGGGTGGGAAGGAGAGGGAGGCAGGACGCGGAGCCAGCCTGTGGCCGGATCCCAGCTGAGTGCCCTCTGCAGTTCCGGGTGTCTGATGCTCTGGCATCAGGGGTCTTGCGGGCAATGGAGGGGCTGCCCTGCCAGGGAGAGCTGATTCCTAGAAATGGACAAGGATGCAGCCAGGAGCACAAATGCACAGCCGCCGTGCAGAGTCCTCACCGGCCCTCCTCCATGGGGCGGTCACACTAGGGGCCCCTCACCCTGCCCTAACCACCCAGGGAGGGTCCCAGACAGCTAGGGCAGCTCCTGCGCCCCAGGGCCACTGGGGTCCCTCAGCCTGCTCGTCCGGCCTCACCCGTTCCTTCCCTTGAAAACCACAGTAAAGGCTCTGTTCACAGGCCCCCCCTGCCCTCCCTGCATGGTGGTGCCTGGCAGGCTGTGTCCCTCCTCTAAGGTCTGTGAGTGATAACCATCTTTCACGGGCAGCCATGTCCCGATGGGCTGGCCTCACCAGACCTGAACAGGAAAAAGTTACACTTTAATGGGAGCAGGGGAGAAACGCAGCTTGAGAAGCAGATGCCCACCCAGCACATGGACATAGAGGGTCCCTGGGGAGTCTTCCAAAACACGCCGATAAAACTCCGTCTGTGCCAGTGAAGGCCTGAGGTCTGTCCCACCACCCAGGGCACTGGCCCTGCCACCCCGGGGACACAGACTCTGCCCCAGTGTCGTGACCACTCAGGGCAAACGCGCTCCCCCTGCATCCCTCGCTAATCCCACACTTAAGGATGTTATATTCTGAATGCACATTTTTGGAGTTCAAAAAGAAAACTCTGCTAAACAACTGAAATAATGATGTGTAAAGGGTGAGTAAATCCTGGGAGAAAAAGCACGCAGGTAGGACGTTCTGGTTCCCAGGTCGTATGTGCATTTGGCCCCTGTCACATCCTGGGGCAGCTCAGGCGACAAAGGAAAACTGTTCTGCGGATGCTCCTGTGATGGGTGGGCTGCTCTCGGATGCGTCACTGAAAGGAGCATCATGCGTGGGGCTGACTTTGCCCAGTTCCTCCTTTGGATCGGGCTGGGGGCTGGGCCTGAGGGGGTGCTGAACCCGGGGGGCACCCCACTTGACCCTGTATCCTCGGACTCACAGCTCAGCCCGGTGCCCTGGGCCAGCGGCTGTTCCGAGGCCCTAAGGGTCGCAAGGAGGATGGGGCACTCTGTCCTTGGTGACGGTGCCCCACCACCCGGCCCTGCACCTCCTCCTTCCTCGCAGGTCACCCAGGGGCGGAATGGCCCCCAGGGCTGCCCTGCCAACAGGGCTGGGACCCCACTGGGAGCTGCTGGCAGAGCCTGAAACTGTCCCCTTTCACATCTTCAGCAAAGTCCACGTGTGATGATGACAGGCTTGGTCTTTTAATGGTCAGCAGGAAGCTGAGGGGGCTTCCCCAGTGAAGCAGCAGTAAAGAATCCGCCTGCCAATCCAGAAGATGCAGGAGATGCAGGTTCAAGTCCTGGGTCAGGAAGATCCCCTACAGAAGGACATGGCAACCCTTTCCAGTGTTCCTGCCTGGAAAATGTGACGGAAAGAGGAACCTGGCGGGCTACAGTCCACGGGGGTCACAAAGAGTCGGACATGACTGAGCACGCACGCACACATGAAGGTGAGGGCCGAGGGCAGCTACGAGCCGAGATGAGCAGACAGACAGAGCGCCGCCCGCGTCTGGGGGACTGCTGGCCTGCCCCAGCCTGGTCACGGCAGGAACTCTCCCAGGTAGATGTGAAGCATGGCCGGGCAGACTTGTGTGTGCGAGTGAGCATGTGCGGATCTGTGATCTTTGTTCACATCTATCTGTCTCACCGGCCCCGCCACATGGCTGTAAGACCCACAGGATGGGGCATTACTATTCACCACTGGGCTCAGTGTCCAGGACACTGAGCAGGCCTGGCAGGTACGACACAGGAGGTGACACCCATGCCGGGGTGGGGGGTGGTCTGCGGTGTGGCTGGAAAGCCAGGGCCCTGGGCTCAGGGGCTCACGGTGGCTGCCTGGCACCCAAACGCCACGGCCCGGGAGTGGTTACGGAAAACTCCGATTCCGTGACAGTCAGCGTCTAGGTCCCGAGCGCGTCGGGGTCTCCAGCATCTGTCTGCTTCACTGAGTTAAAGGAGGGAGACCTCCGGAGCACGATCCTCTCCTAGGGGGCCAGACGTCCCGCAATCGGCAAAGCCCCCAGCCAAGGCCACCGGAGCCTCCGCCCGTCCCTCAGCTCCGCCCATCGCCCCCCGGCCTCCCAGGCCCCTCTCTCCCCCATAACTGACCCTCTGGCCATCAAGAGACACCCGTGCCTCCTCCAGGGGCGAGTGGGTCACAGGACAGGACCCACGGCTCCCCTGAGAACGCGGTGTTTTCACAGGACGAATCCAAACCCAAAAGAGACAGCAGCTCAGAAGGCGGTGTCTGCTGAGGGGGATCTCGGATGCGGTCTTCCCTCCCTCCTGCTACCCGCCCCCACCTCCCAGGGGATGTGACCCCAGCGTCCCTGAGGCCCTCGGCGAGAGGCCCGCATCTGTACTTCACCTCCTCCAGGCCCGGGAAGCCTCCAGCACACGGGTGCCTGAGGGCAGCCCACCCCACCTGCCTGGGCCTGCCGCGCCCACTGGGAGCTCTAGTGCCAGGACTGTAACCTCCCGCCCGAAGGCCAGGTGCCCAGTGACAGCACTGCCAGGGGAGGGGTGACTCCTCCCGGAACCTTCCACGGTGAAGCCCTGGAGACCCGGAGTCGGTCACTGGCGAGGTCCATGCTGGGTCCTCCCTCCCCCATCCCTCATGTCCCCTGAGCAGCTCAGCCCCCTCCTGCCCCCGCCCAGAAAAATGCCATCCACAGCCCAGCGTTACTGCGGACAATCGTGGCCCTCGGCTCCTACGGACTCTGCAAACACAGCAACGCGGGTTTCGGGGTTGTTCGCAGCCTTGCTGGGGGAGCTGGGGGGCCCAGGTCATGACATTCCCGGCAGAAGCAACTGCTTCGGCCAAGAGGGCAAAGAAGGAAGGCGGGACCTTTCTGGAAAACATTGGGTCTTGCCCGCGTTCCATCCTTTCTACTGCCTGAGGGTGTGGGAGGCCCTACTGAGCCCACTTCACAGATGAGCAAACGGAGGCCTGGTGAGCAGGGTTGCAGAGGCCCACCACCCCCGACTCACACCACAGAAGGGAACCGGGTGCTCCTCCAGACTGCACGGACGCGCCAGAACTGAACGCTAGGCACGCCAGGCTAAGGTGGGCCCACCTCGGCACCTCCGCACCCCTCTGCCCGCAGTGGGTGGGTACGTCAACCTGCTGAGATGAGCAGGTGTGTAAGGCGAGGGTGTCGAAGGGAAAGACAGGTAGCCTGAGAAGCAGCGAAAGTCACTGCAATGTAAAGGCCGAGCGTGAGAACATCAGAGCCTCTTCCCTGACCTCCTGGCTGGATATCCCTATCCCTCTCTCCCAAACCCCCTCCATCCGCAGGGAAGCCCTCACTTCCACCCCTGTGCCACTGGGCTCTCTGATTGGCTGGTTCTGGAGGGACTCAGCCAATGGGAGGGCGGGAGGACTGAGCGGCAGGTACCTCTTCTGCGTATCCTCCGTGACTGCCCAGCTCTCGGCGCCCTCCCCCGCGGGCGAACACAGTCTCCTCTCCGTGCCCTCTGTCCACTACAGACGACTCATCGGAGCCACGACGTGGATTCTGTTTCTGCCACGACCGCAGCCGACACTCCCCCAGCCCCGCTACTACAGGGGGATCTCAGAAACGTGTGCCTCATGCAAGGACATCGGGCCCTTTGCCGGGTCACCCACACTCAGAAAGGCCCTGGTCCCAGGCTCTGTAGGGAGCCCAGTGGGGGGCACCCGGAGCTCCCATGGCTCCTATGGAGGGGCGCTCGCCCAGCACCCCAGCCCCGCCCACCGGCTGGCAGGTGAGGGCAGCCCCGCACACCTGGTGGATTTCGTGCCAGCCGTTCTCGTCTTTGCAGCTCACGGCCGCGTGCTCGTGGAGCAGCAGCTCACAGCAGCAGGGGTCGCCCCCGACCACCGCCGTATGATACAGTGGGGTCAGGCCGTAGCTGTCCTTATAATCCGGGGATGCGCCAAGCTCCAAGAGGGTCTGAAGAAAAACAAAACACACCAAACGTGAGGTCACTGGTCTCATGGCCCCTTCTACAGGAGGGAATCAATCAAGAAGGAAGAGGAGGGTCATGCTCCCCACTCCCAGGCCAAGGTGACCATTAGCCCCAGGTTCCCGTACTTTTCCTGGCCTCGTGGAACTGAAATAGCATCTGGTGCCAGGCACACGCACAGGCTTACACACCCGGGGGATGGAGGCGCTCTGCACAGGTGGCCCTCGGGCACTACCTGCGGCCCGGCTGACCCCTGCGGACCAGTGGAGAGTAAGGGGGGAGATGACATTTGCAGGAAAGAGTTGTACCATTGAACCTAAAGGTACAGTGTAAACCATCTCTGTGTGCGTCCTGCAGGGGGCGAAACGAGCCAGAGTCGTCATAAACACTTGATTTCCAAGGAAGCCAGCTGAACAAGGGCAGCCGCTATGAAGTTAAGGAATCTGCTTTATAGAAGAGCACCATGTGTGGGTCTTCCGCCCCCAGCAGTGGGTCCCCTCCCCTCCTCGTCCTGACAGAGAGAGGGCTGGGGGCCTGAGCCCCGCTGTCCTGCGCTCCACGGCATGGCACAGAGCCTGGGCTGGTAGAGCATGCCTGAATAACCGTGTGGGGAGTGAGATGGGGCTGAGGCCCACCCCCTGCCCCCCCCAGCATCGGCTCCCCTTTCTATGGAGGGAGGTGGGTTTGAGCTGAAAATATAAGCCCTTCGGCTGAAACAAGGGAAAGATCACTTTTTGTGATCAGCTTGCACTTCCAAGCTCCAGTGGGAACACAACTTTGGGGTTACCCTGGGGTGGCTATTGTGGGACAGGAAGGGGTTCAGGGCAGACACAGGGGGTCAGGCGAGGGGCGGCCCCGTGTGAGATGGGCCCTGAGTTACCTTCAGGGCCAGCAGGTTCCTGGTGCGGGCGGCTTTGTGCAAGGCTGTCATCCCATCCTTGGCACGGAAGTCTAGGTGGGCTCCGCCGTTCCGGAGGGCCTTGATAATCTCCTCGGGGTCGTCCAGCTGAGCGGCCAAGGTCAGGGGAGTCTCTAGGGGCCCGAACACACATGCGTTAGAACCCGCCAGGTCAGATCATCCCCATGGCCAAGTTCAAACATCCCAAAGAGCTCGACAAACTGATTCCCCCAGAGTAACATGGCCCCCACCCACCTGCCGACCCCAACCATCTACACAGTTCCAGCCTGGCTCTGGCAACCCTAGAGATGATGGCGGGGACTCTCGGGGTCACGTGCAAACCAAAATGGGAGGAGAGGCAACATTCAATGTCGTGGCTTCGTGGGCCCTGAGCCTGAGAAGCGGCCTCTGCCGCCTCTGCCCTCGGCACAGAGAATCCCACAGCCCCAGCTGACGCCTCCCTACAGGAGGAACCACAGGTCAGGTAGGGCTGCAGGTGAAGATGCAAAGGAAGGGACTTCCCTGCAGTCCAGTGGTTAAGACTCCGCACTTCCACTGCTGGAGTCGCGGGTGCAATCATTGGTCGGGGAACTAAGATCCCATGTGAGGCAGGGTGCCGCCAGAAAGTAAAAAATAAATCAGTAAAAACAAAATTAAAAGACTGGAAAGGCAGACGCCCGCCCTTCTCATGTCAGTTTCACAACTTCTACAGGCACCTTGGGAGATGCCAGGGGTTGAGCTGAAGGGAAACAAACGTGGGTTAAGACACAAGCTCGTGCCCCCCAGGGGTCTCCACTGAGCCAGCACAGAGACCCCGACCGTCATCGTGATGGAAGGGGACCAATGCAAACAAGGACCAATCTACAAAGCCCGGGGACAGAAGGCTGAAGTCCGCCTGCGTGGGGACAAGGGTCAGGAAGGGGCCCCACACTGGGCAGGTGGGCCAGTCTGCGGGGGCTGTGGCTGAGGACGAGTCTCTGTCATCAGACGGCTCTGCTCAGCGTCCCTCGAGTTCCTGCCATCACCCCTGTCGAGCGGACTGCATGACTCTGATGTGGCTAATTTGAGAGGCTCTTAACTTACAGTAAAGGGCAAAGAGTAATATGACAACACGCAGGTTCCCCTGAAACACCGATAGCTAATAATGAGTCGTTCTAGCCTCGAGCAAGTTTGGAGAGTAAGAGAAGCGGGTTATCACCCAGAGGCAGAATTCCCTTCGGACCGCCTGTCACCGTCACAGCACCCTGAGAAAATGCAACTTCATCACAAATTCAGATTGATGACTCCCTTCTATTTGTAATTCCGACACTGATCTATCCACAAATGGGCTTTGTCTGGGGGGCTTTTAAAATGCACTGCTGGAATCCCTCTGTGCCTTGATTTTTCGTGGTGAGACCCATGGGTTTAACCTCCTCCTTGCAACTTGTCTGCAGCAGGTAGACACACCCCACAGTGCGTGAACACACAACTTATGTGTTGTCTTCCGAGGGAAATGGTATGACGCTCACAAATGCCACAGATGCATCCTTGCTGTAAATCTACCAGAGGCACCCTCACAAGCAGAGATATTTAAACGAAGGAGTTTTCTAGGACAACTAAAGGACCGTGGAGACAGTGGGAACATTCCCTACACAAAAAACATCAGCAAGGCAAGAAAGTCAGGACTTGGAAAGGGTGTTGGGGATGCACACCAGCTGGGATCAGGGGCAGCGGTGTGGATACAGGGCCGACAGGCAGAGAGAGACTCAGAGAGAGACCCCCAGCCACCCGAGACGGGAGAGGAAGGCCCAGGCCCTCACGGCCTCACCCCAGCCATGCCCGAGGGTCTGCCTTCCTGGCAGAGAAAGGACGCTGCAGGAGGGTGTGGGTGCCCCGGGAAGGGCATAAGGATGGGGTCGTCAGGAGCCGCCGGCAGCCACCCTCCAAAGTCAAGCCTCTTACAGCAGCTCCTCGTGTGTGATGTGAGTGCACATCTGTGCTGACGGAGCCCAGGGCAAGGTCAACCTTCCAATCGCCTCGGGTTTTCCTTTCTTGCTGACGGTCTGCGCTTGGCCAACGCCAAAGCCAGGCGGTCCAAAGGAGAAAGTTTTTGTTTCTGCGACACTGTTTTCACAGCTGACAACCTCAGTGTCGCTTTACCCGGAGAACACTGTCTAAGAGGGAGGTGCTGGTAAATGGTGACGTTCCACATTACAGAGCCCTCTAGCCCGGCCGCCCCTGGGGGCCAGCGCTGGGCACGCAGGCAGGTGGAGGGGAGCAGACACCCCGTCAGGGGCTGCGTGCCTCCTGCACGAGACGGGACCTCAGCCCTTGGATGCCTTTCAGGGACACTGAGTGACACGTGGCCGTGTCCTAAGAATTTCAGAGGCCCTTCCTCACCAACTGACACTGTAGACTCGGCATGCTCAGACCCAGCCAGGACCCGCCCTGGCGAGGTCAGGAGAGCCCCCAGCTTAGACTCCCGTTCCGGAAGGGGCGTCCAGTGAGACCCCACGTGGGCGGATGGGAGCAGCAAGTAGGTGCTCGTCAACCAGCCCACTCGTGTAGCCCTTACAGGACTGCGCTACTAATGGAGGAACGTGCATGCGGCCCTTACATGACTGCACTATAACCGGGTATTGTGATCCCGCCTCCAGCACGCTTGGGAACGGCAATCAAGTGGCACCCTAGTTTAAAATATTTCTGCTTTGGCGTTTTGAAATTTTCTAAGTTTTAAAAAATGCACCGGAACCTCCATGAATACAACCTCCCAGGGGACCAGTCTCTCTCATCTTTGGAGGTGACTTTGAAGACAGCATCCCCTCTAAACCCACAAACTGCCTGACGGGATTCTGGCTCCAGGAATGACCAGGACGCGCTTTGAAAGGCAGGTTCTCGGCCGTAAGCATGGGAGGCGCCCACAAGCCCAGGAGGAGGACACCAACTACAGGCCTTCTGGTCCGTCTGGAGGTGGGGTGAGGCCTGGCGGGTGGAAGGCAGGCGGCAGGACGCTGTGCAGGCACAGGACAGCTGCCAACCCCTGCAGCTGGGAGTGTGCACCACCCCCGGTTCAGGGGGTACAGTCAGGACCTCAGAAGGATGGGAGCCTGGAGAGAACCTCCCACAGGGGCAGCGCTGCCCAGCTCTGCTCCCCAAAAGCCTGGGCAGCCTCCAGCGTGTGTCCCAAACCTTCCAGGCCTCAGTTTCCACACCTGTGTTACTGCTGTTTGGTCACCAAGTCATGTCTGAATCTTGGCCATCCCAAGGACTGTAGCCCACCAGGGTCCTTTGTCAATGGGATTTCCCAGGCCAGAATGCTGGAATGGGTTGCCATTTCCTCCTCCAGGGGATCTTCCTAACCCAGGGATCCTCGAACCTGCATCTCCTGGTTGGCAGGCAGATTCTTTACCAGTGAGCCACCTGGGAAGCCCTCTTACACCGATATGACGGGAATCAAAGTAGGACCAGCACCTCGTGGGGCTCTGGGAGGATCAGAGGCCACATCTGATGCTAGGGCAGCGCTTGGCCCACAGTCAGAGTTTCTCCAGGGGATTTGGCTAGAAATGGGTTTTATTTTATTATTGTTTGACAAACATAGACAGCATATTAAAAGCAGAGACATCACTTTGCCAACAAAGGTCCATCTCGTCAAAGCTATGGTTTTTCCAGTAGTCAGGTATGGATGTGAGAGTTGGACCATAATGAAGGCTGAGCACCAAAGAACTTATGCTTTCAAACTGTGGTGTTGGAGAAGACTCTTGTGAGTCCCTTGGACTGCAAGGAGATCAAATCAGTCAATGCTAAAGGAAATCAACCCTGAATATTCATTGGAGGGACTGATGTTAAAGCTGAAGCTCCAATACTTTGGCCACCTGATGGGAAGAGCCAGCTCAGTGGAAAAGACCCTGATGCTGGGAAAGACTGAAGGCAGGAGGAGAAGGGGGCAACAGAGGATGCGATGGTTGGATGGCATCACCGACTCAATGGACATGACTTTGAGTAAACTCCAGGAGATGGTGAAGGACAGGGAAGCCTGGCATGCTGCAAGCCTGGCATGCTGAAGGACAGGGAAGCCTGGCAAAGAGATGGACACGACTGAGAAACTGAACAACAGTGTTTTTTTTTTTTTCCAGTATTTTTTAAAACCTATGCAATGCCTTTATTGTTATATAATCATAAAAGTAATTTCTAAAATGACCCATGAAGCCAATGCTTATTCCACGTCCCCCCGCCCCCTGGACAGGCACAAAGCCCAGGAGACTTTGTTTCTTTTCTCAGCAAGAGACAGTCATGGTGCCCCAGGACACAGACCAAGTGAAACGAACATTCCCAGACCTAGTTAGTGATCCGCCCTGGGGGGGACAGCAGATGCCCCAGCGGGGAGGACCAGGTGTGTCTCCTCGAACTCCCACAGGACAGATGGCTACACAGACAGGCAGGGAGGTGGATGGACGGGTAGGTGGGTACATCTGAGAGTGGGAGGGAGGGACGGGTGAAGCAAAGTGCCGGCCGATGTATACAGACAGAGACGCCACGCACGTGCACAGCTAAGAACGAGCTGAACAGAACAACAGAGGACTAATGTTTGGTCTCAGGGTAGACTGAGCGAACATAAACCATGCACTCAATCTACCTTTGTAAATAATTAACCCATCACTGAATATAAAACCCATTACTGAGTTACTCCTAATTGGGAAATCACGCCCACCTCATTCCATGGCCCGTTTGCCTCATGCAGAGCAACATAGGCCAGCAAAGCCTGACCTTGGGGTGGAACCACTGAGTTCCAGCCTGGGCTCAGCGATGACTTTGATAGAAACCTTGACCCCTACAGGCCGTGGGTTCCCCACGTGTTTTGCAAAGCTCCGCCCACGCGAAGGGTCACAGGAAGCCATGGCTTTGAACATGCTCCACCTGAGTGCACAAAGGATCCACAATGACAGGACAGGTAAGAACCACGGTGCCAGTTTAACCTGGAAATTGAGTCCCCGAAACACTCGCAAGAGAGACAGTATTCCAGTGGACTCGGGGCTTCTGCCTTCACTCACGCTCATACAACCTCACTTTCCTAAAACAATGCATTTGGTTAAAACTCGCATCTCTAAAACACAACACATCCCTTCTAAGACACGCTGAAATTTTGCCACCCAAATGCACAACTGCGGACAATAACCCAGGACACCTTCCCATCTGAGACTGTGGCTGCCAAACCCGGGGAGAAGTAGCCTAGAATGTTCTAGAAGTCCCCACAATGCAGGTGTCTCCTTGGAAGGGGAGACCTGAGAAACTCATACAATCAAAAAAGCAGAGAGTTGGGGGCGATACTCCTGGCCTTGCCCTTCTGCCCGTATCTCTCCTCCACATCAGCAAAATTCTACACGGCCCCAAAGTCACAACATCACAGGGGAACGTGTCCACATTTCTGTGATGAATCCAGGGACCTCAGCGACTCCTCAAAACTCCCCAGGACCAGAGAGAGGAAACGTGGCAGGGAGCCCTTGCTCATCACCTAGAGCAACGGTTCTCAGACTTTGCAGGCATGCGCATCACTCAGAAGGCTCATTAATGCAAAGGGTACTGGCTCCGCTCCCAGAAATGGTGCGAGGGGACTGAAGGGCTGAGAAACCGCAGCCCCAGGAGTGACGCTGGTGGGCCAAGGGCACGCTCTGCTAGAGGACACAGCTTCCCAGACCCAGCTCCACAGCGACATCATGGGTTCCCACCTCAGACACTAGTGCATGACCCAAGGATCAGGGTGGTACAACCTCCCCAGGTGGCTTTTAACCTGCAGCTGAGTCTGAGACCCTCTGCTCTGAACTCCCATTAACTGCCAAACACTGGAAGCAACCAAAACGTCCTTCGGGAGGTGGACAGGATAAACAAAACTGGAAAATCTGTACAGCGAATTATTATTTAGTGACTAAAAAGAAAAGTGTATCAAGTCCTAAAAAGATACAGCTCAACCTTATATGTGTGCGTTGCTAAGCAAAAGGAGCCAGTCTGAAAAAGCTACGTGCTGCATGATTCCAATTACAAGACATTCTGGAAAACTCAAAACTATGAGAATGTTAAACCAATCAGTGGTTGCCAGGGGTTCTAAAGAGAGGCAGGACTGAACTGACAAAAAGCACAGGGGATTTTTTTTTTTTAAGTTGCAAAACCATTCTGTATGTTTCTGTAATGGTGAATACGAGACTCAAACATCTGTCAAAAGCATAAACTCTACAAAGAGGGATGCTCAAGGTATGCAAAATTTTAAAATAAAGTTTAAAAGTTCATTTAGGAGATGTGGGATCCCAGGATGGAATGCAGACTGTGACAAAAGAGTCTAATTGTATTAAAAATGTAAAAAACAACGTCACTGGAGGAGGGAGGGGAATAAACTGCTGACCTCAGGTAACTGCGGGAGTGAGCAAAGGCAGAAGAAGCCACGCAAGCACAGCTCTCTAGTGGATGAAGCTGTCTCCCACTGTGGGTGCAGGTCAACAACCCGGGAACCACTACATCTCTACTCTGGAAAAGGGCTGAGAACAGAGCCGGGTTTCTCACTGTCTGCAGGGGCTGTTACAGAAAAGCAAGGGGTGCGGACTGGAATGACCCTCATGGTGACCGATGAGGACTGGGGACATTAGTATGGATCAGGGTTGGTTTACTCTAGATTCAGATGGGTACACATGGAAACTGGCCTGTGTCTATTCACACACAAGTGCTCACACACGTATCTCCTTGCTCCTTCCTCTGAGAAAGTGCACAAGCAACAACTCCCCAGAGGCGATGAGCACACCCAGCGCCCAGATCTTGGTCTCTAAGACCACCCCCCCAGGAGGGCTGAAGGAACAGCAGGTTGCATGACTAGAGCAGGAAACACTCAGGATGAGCCTGGAACACCTTCCGGTGCCCAGAAGCAAGAAAGTGGTGTGAGAAGAAGAGGAAGAAGGAGAAGGAAGAGGAGAGGGGCGGGGGCAGGAGGGAGGAGGAGAAAGAGAAGAAGAATCCACGTGGACATAGGAGCCAAATGCAAGAGCCCCCAGCGGTCAAGGCTGGAGCCATCTGAACAACAAAATATATGAGGTAGCATTGTGCGCGCGTGCGTGTCTGACTCTTTGCAACCCCATGGACTGCCAGGCTCCTCATTCCATAGGGTTGTCCAGGCACGAACACTGGAGTGGGTTACCATGCCCTCCTCCAGGGGCCCTTCCCGACCCAGGGACAGAACCCACATCGCTTATGTCTCCTGCACTGGCAGGCCAGTTCTTTAGCACACACACCACCGGGGAAGCCCAAGTGGTATCATATTATAACTCAAATTTAAATTAAATATCCATGCGTCCACACTGGTAAAAATAAATGAATGGGAGAGAGGAGACAAATTTCATCTGCTCAAGAATTCCAAGTAGTTTATGGAGTTCACTCTGCCCAGGAGGAGGCGGAGCAGAACTCCTCATCTGTGAGTGTGGGCGGGGCTCAGTAATTCTCCAGAAGACAGTGGATAAAGGAGGAAAAAGAGGAACCACAGCAGAGAAGCCTGAGTGCACAGCTCAGCCAGGGGAGCAAGGTCCACATCCCAGTGATGAGCGTCCCTCGATACAATGTGATGAAAAGGGGTCCACCTCTGCGACCCTTCCTCCCAAACCTATGTGCCCCCGTGTAATCACGACAGAGGGACATGCACAAAACATCTGACCGGTTCTCCTCCAGGTGGCCAAGGTCATCGAAAACAAGGAAAGCCCTGCAAAGCATCATAAGCAAGGGGGCCTACAGAGACAGGAGGACCGGCTGTCACGAGGGATCCGGAAACAGAAAGAGGATATTCAGTAACTACCAAGGAAAGATGAGCGACGTACGGGTCTCACTTTGTGAGACCACCTATGGGCCTTTCTGAAACCCGCGGGTTACAAACAAGAAAAAGCGGGCAAGGATCGCATGCGCCACTGCAGCTCTCGCCTAAACGCAGGTCTCTCTGAACCAGAAACCGCACCTGAGAAGCCACAGGCACCGATGTCTTCGGGGTCACGGCTCAGTGGCCCTCAGGCGGCCTCCATCGGCACCGGTACCTGGCGCATCTCGGACCCTCTGCGGACCGACGTTTACGAGGCCCCAGGACCGCGTCCTCAAGGTGCTGTTACTTCTGGGGAATTTCACTGGACTCATTCAGGGGCGAGGACGAGACAGCAGCATACAGACCGAAGGACCACCGTCGTTAAAGCCCGAGGCAACTTCTAATTGGGCCGTGCGGGAGCTGGGCAGGGGCGCGTGGCAGCGCCGGGCACGTCTTGGCCCAGATGATGAGTTACCACCGCATGGAAGCGAATGTCATCACCGGAGCTCAGAAATGCGGCCGGGACTCACCGCGGGGGGCTCTGCAAAACCAGCCCAATCAATGCATATTCAATTTGTACTTCTCATCAAGATTCTTCCAGGGCTGAGAGACGTTTCTAGCTTTATTACGGCCCTGTCTTTGCTGTGCCTGGGCTAACTTTCAAGTCTGGGAAGACAGCACAAAATAAAAGCCCTAAGTTTTGCTCCACTTGTTAGTTTCACTTCCTTTTCAGGGCTCGAAACACCATCCGTCTCGTCCCAGAGGTTCCCACCAAAGCAGGAGATGAGCCAAGACCCCACTGGACGAGTCTGTTTCTTTAGGCTACTCTCACTGTTACCTAATCAAATTTCCATCCGAACGGGGACTAGACGGTCGGAATAACCCAGGCTGCTTTGTTTTAATGGACAGGCTGCTCCTCCGGGATTTATTTATCTCTGGTGCGTCCCTTAGTCCAGAAGTGCCGTTCTGCCCCGCGCAGGGCCCATGCTCAGCCCAGGAGCGCCCCCAGGACACGCACCCCACGTGCAGGGATGCAGCACGCGTGTTGTGAGCCTCTCTGCGCTTCCTGTGCTTGGGAAGGAAGCCGCTTCCAGCTCTCTGCTCTGGGAGTGAAGTCTGGTTCTCAGTCTTACTCTGCCTCTTGGTGGCTGGCTTTTGAGGAAGTCATAGATCTCAGCTAGGAGCCGCCAGGACACAGGCTCACCCTGGGATCATCAGAGCTGCGGAGGACAACCGCCCAGCATCTGGAATAAAGCGGGGGGGGCGGGGGGGGCGGCTCTGCCTCCCCCGGGCTGCAGTGGATGACTTGCTCCGGGAGCTCAAAGACTCTACTTAGGGCCCACGCTCTGGAGCCCGTCCTCCACAACGAGAGAAGCCGCTGTAACGGGAAGCCCACACACCCCAGCGGGAGAGCAGCCCCCACTCACGGCAACCGGGGAAAGTCCACGCGCAGCAACGAAGACCCAGCACAGCGGAAATTAAATAAAGAAGTAATTTTTTTTTAATGGCCCTAAGACCACTGACTTAAAAAAAAAACAAAACCCAGAGTGTTTGATCACTGTCAGATTTGTCCACACGGAGCCTGCACGGATGTTCACAGCAACTTTCATCACCAACTCTTGGAAGCCACCAAGGTGCTCTTCCGTAGGTGGACGGATAAAAGCTGTGGAGTACCAGCCAGTGGAATGTTCTCTGGACCTAAAAAGGCACAGACGAGGGAGGGGAGGGCTGGGAGCCTGGGACTGGCAGAGGCAGAGCGTCACACAGGACGGGAGAGCAGGGCCCCGCTGCACAGCACAGGGAGCTGTTGCTGTGTTCCGTGTCTTGGGATAAGCCATAATGGAAAAGAATAAAAAAAGAAATGTCTATATGTGCAAAACTGAGTCACTTTGCCGGAGAGCAGAGTTTGGCACAACACTGTAAATCGACTATAATAAAAAAATGAGCTATCAAACCACGAAAAGACACGGGTGAGATGTGAATGCCTACGACTAAGTGAAACAAGCCAATCTGAAAAGGCCACACACTCTGTGACTCCAACTACATGACATTCTGGAAAAAGCCAAACTATGGATTCAGTAAGAAGAACTGTGGTTGCCAGGGGTTAGCGGGAGGGAGGGACAGGCAGAGCACAGAGGGTTTTTCGGGGAGTAAAGCTAAACTCTGCTTGATGGTGAGTATGTGTCCTTACACGCCTGCCTACACCCACGGAATGTACAACAGCGAGGGAAGCCTGATGTGAAAGCGGATGTTGAGTCAACACCAGTGCATCAGCATTGGCTCAGCAGGGTGTTGCTGGCCACGCTGATGTCAGGCGCTAGCTGTGCAGGGGCCTGGGAGGTGGGCGGTTATACGGAACCCCTGTTCCTTCCGTTCAGTATTCTGTAAACCTAAAACTACTCTAAAAAATAAAGTCTAAGGTGGCTTGGACAGTAAAGAATCTGCCTGCAATGTAGGAGACCCAGGTTCGATCCCTGGGTTGAGAAGATGTCTTGGAGAAGGGAATGGCAACCCACTCCAGTATTCTTGCCTGGCAAATCCCACAGACAGAGGAGCCTGGCGGGCTACAGTCCATGGGGGCCCGCAGAGAGTGGGACACGACTGAGCGACTGACACTCTCACTTTCAGGGGGACGGGAAGTTCTGCTGTACAGAGACTAGTAGCTACCAGAAGTAAAACTGATGTAGAAAGGTACCCTTTGGCAGCCTCCACGTGAGAGCTGTTCAATAATTCTGCTTTAAAGTTGAAAGTGAAAATAAATAAAAAGATATAATTTATCTACCCAGACTCCCCCCAGAAACCACCCACCCCAAATCCTCTGATTACTGTTAATTACTGGGTGAGACCCTGGAACGTCCTGGAACAGGACCGTCTGCCCAGGAGATGGGGTCCTGCCCCTGCTCCCCACCTGCAGGCGGGGGGGTCTCAGCCTTTGCTGGAGCCCCTGCTCTTAAGTCTGTGCTCTGCCAGGCGCTAGTTCACATGGATTTGAGGGGAAAACGGGTTTCTCAGAGTCGGCTCTTCCGGCTCAGTGAGTCCAGAGGCCGTCATTACGGGGCTGGTTCAGGAAACCCCAGCGTTTATTTGACCCAGTGCCAACTTCTCCATGGTCGCTGCTGGCGGATCGAGCCTTTTTCAATTTCGGGGGAGACTAGGGAATATCCTCCTCTGTTTTCCTCCTTCCTGGGTCCCCGAGGCTCCAATCCATCTGCTCTCTCGATGACTCCATCCATCATCACAAGGACAACATTTTTTTTTGGTTTGGTTGCTTTTTTTAACCTTTATTTATCTCTGGCTGGGTCTCCGTTGCTGGGCGTGGGCTTTCTCCAGCTCTGGAGTGTGGGCTTCTCAAGGCAGTGGCCTCTCTCTTCACAGAGCACAGGCTCCAGGGCATAAAAGCTTCAGTAGCCGTGGCACACGGGCTTAGCTGCTCCGCAGCATGTGGGGTCTTCCCAGACCAGGGATCGAACCTGTGTCCCCTGCATCAGCAGGCAGATTCTTAACTGTCGGACCACCAGAGAAATCCAAGGGCAGCATTTTGAACTCCAGCGGGAGGCCAAGCGCATGCCCACTGACCCCGGTTTGGAAGCAATCTGGGGTCTACGCTGACATGTTGTTAGAAGCTCCATTAGGGTCAGCTCTGGAATAACAGTCACTTCAAACTCCTGGAATCCTGAGACGCTGGAGGGCTTGGTTCACGGTGGGAAGGAGCCAGTGGGAGGGGCGGTGCTCGGCCCAGAGAACCATCAGGAAACAGCCGTGGATGCAGCCAGGTCAAGAGGGGCCAAAGGCCACCCAAGGAGAGAAGCCAGGTCAGGGACCACAGACCCCAGGCCTGGCTCAGGTCTGCGACTGTCCCCGGAGGCTCAGGTTCACGCTCAAGAACCCACGGACCCGTCTGTGGTCCAAGCCTCAGTGCCAGGAACCATGTCACCGTGATGAGCCGAACCCCACCACCCTGCCACGAGCTGGGCGCCAGCCTAGTTGGCCAGGCCCAGAGGAGCAGCCTGCTCACCACGGGGCCAGAACCAGCATGTGCTCGCTGCTTGCCCCCCAACCTCAGCCTGGTGCTCAGACCCAGGGAGTCAGAGCCCCTGGTGCCCACCCCTGCTGCCCCTGCGGACGGAATGCCCAGCCCTGCCTCCCCCTGCTCCCCATCTAGACTCTTCACAGAGACCACTTCCCCACCTGCCGCCTGGGACACACCCATCTCCCAGCCCCGGGGCCTCACCTCACCAACCCTGCCCTTGGAAGGTCAGCCCCCTGCAGGCATGGCACGGCTTCCTCCTCCGGGGTCCCCACCCACAGAAGCCCCCCTCATCTTCATGCCCACATCATCCATCAGGACGGCCGGGAGCCCGGCTTGTTCGTGTTGCCCCCCGCCCCTGCACACAGACCCCCGGATTCCCCGTCTCACCACGTCCGCTGGGCTGGTAACCTGCTCACCTTCAGCCAGGCCTCTGCATTCACCCCTGTCTAGGCCTGCGATCTCCTGACCCCTCCAAGTACCCACTCACGCTGTCCTGTCCCCTGGCATCTCGGGCACTGACGGTGTGGCACTGATGAGCCAGCAGCCCTGCACTCACACTGCACAGCTAGATTTAGGGGACAGGAGTTGACTGTGGTCACAGCACGGCCACCTGTGCGTGGACGGGGACCGCCACGGCCGGAAGAGCACAGGGGTGGGTCCTGCCCAGCATCAGGGGTCAGAGAAGCCCCCACAGTGATGAGAAAGCTCCCTTCCTCAGCTGACAAACACACCTGCCATGGGTTCAGGAACTGTGAGGGCCACGTGTGTATGCGATGTTGACATGGGGTGGGCGGGCTGCCCCATCCCAGGAGGAGAGGGGAGGGAGGCCCTGCTCGCTGAGTCCAAGATGAACGCTCTCTGCTCAGCATCACCCACCTGCCGGGGGGAGGGGGGGAGCCCTAAGTTGCCATGAAGACCCTCACCTGAGCCGCTCTCGGCTTTCACAACAGCCTCACTTCCACTGGTTGAGTTCACGTGTCCCGTGGGCACAGGGCTCTCCCTGGGGTGACACTGCCTCCCCCCAGGGGACACTGCATAACGTCTGGAGACATCTTTGGTGGCCACAGCTGGTCAGGGCTTTCCTGGCATTCGTGGGTGAAAGCCAAGGAAGCCATAAACATCCCACGATGCACAGGGCAGCCCCCAGCATAAAGAACTGCCCGGCCCCGTGGTGGAATATTATTCAGCCACGAAAAAGG
This sequence comes from Bos taurus, assembly GCF_002263795.3. Classification (NCBI taxonomy): domain Eukaryota; kingdom Metazoa; phylum Chordata; class Mammalia; order Artiodactyla; family Bovidae; genus Bos; species Bos taurus. The sequence goes on from NC_037356.1 coordinate 48,001,182, forward strand.
AGGAAGTCCCACTGTTTGCAAGGATGTAGATGGACCGTGAGGGTGTGACACTGTGGTGAAAGAGGTCAGGCGGAGAGAGACAGACACTGAGCGACCTCACTGACACGTGGAGCCCAAAACAACGGAGCTCACAGAAACACAGAGCAGGCTGGCGGCGGGGGCGGGCAGGACGCAGGGGCGGGCAGGACAGGCGGAGGGCAGCAGAGGGCCCAGACCTCCAGCTGTAAGGTAAGTGCATGCCACGGATGCTGTGGGCAGCATGGGGACGAGAGTTAACCATGCTGCGTTGTCAGGAGGCCCCTGAGAGTCCAGTGGTCAGGACTCTGCATTCCCCATGCAGAGGACACAGACTGAAGCCCTGGCTGGGGGACTAAGATCCCACATGCCACACGGCATTGTATGGCTCAGAAAAAAAACATACTCTGTGTATATTTAAAAGTGGCTAAGAAAGCAGATGGGCTCCCCCTGGTGGCTCAGTGGTAAAGAATCTGCCTGCCAACAAAGCAGAAGCAGGCTCGATCCCTGGGTCGGGAAGATCCCCTGGAGAAGGAAATGGCAACCCACTCCAGTATTCTGCCTGAAGAATTCCATGGACAGAGGAGCCTGGAGGGCTACAGTCCGTGAGGTCGCAAAAGAGCTGGACGTGACTTAGCAACTGAACGCCAATGAGAGACTAGCTCCTAAAAGTTCTCATCGTAAGAAAAAACAAGCGAACTGTGGGTGGGGCTGGATATTAACTAGACGCTGCGGTGATCATTCCCCATTGCATCCACAAACCAAATCGTTATACCACACACTGAAAATTGCTTAGCCATAAAGCCAGAAACCAAAAGAGAAAACAGAAGATTAAATAAAAGTGCCCATTTGGGACTGGTAAAAAATAGAAAGGCTCGCCCAGCCCCAAGGTCAGCAGGCCGGAGGACGGCGGCCTGAACGGGTCTATCCCACACGTGATCCGAGGCCCCGCGCACAGAGGCTTGGTTTCCAGCGGGGGGAGCTAGACACCTGTGAGTGCACGCCTGTCTTCCAGGGCAGGAGACAGCAGCTCTGTGTTATCCGTTCATTCACTCATTCAACTCAGGTCCGCACTGAGCACCTTCCACCTGCCAGGTGCTGGCCAAGTGCTGGCAACTCCGGCTACAACACAGGCACTCGGACGGGGAGAAAGCATGTTTAAGACCCAATGCAGGCTGATGCTGCCTGTGAAGGCTGATGCTGAACGACAGCATCGCCTCTTCTCTCTGAGCCCATGCTTCAGGGGGCCTTCCCCAAGTCTCTCCAGCCAGCCCTACCTCCAGTCTCCAGGTCGTGGAAATTCGGATCCAGGCCTCGGTCCAGCATTTTGACGATCTTCTCCACTGACCGATGCTGGATGTGATCCATGCATTTTTTCAAATTGGTCTGGAGAGAAAAGTAAAAGTGGTTTTAGGGAGAAACGTCTCTACAGACCACAGGAAGGCTCCTTGTGGGCGCACAGTGGCCTCCTCTACAGGAAGGAGAGCTACCCCTCGATAGGGCCCCACTGCAGACCCCAGGCCCACCGGGTAGCGTCATTCTGTGTCTGGAACCCCAGGGCCAAACTCAGAGCCCAGTACATGGAAAATGCCATCAGCCCACCCTGGATGAATGTTCTAGAAAGCCCCCCACCGATTCCTGTCCTTGCCTAAAGTCACAGGACGTTTCTTCACTTTCAGAAGGCTGAGCATCCTGGACCACTTTGAAAACAACACTTCCCAGGGCGCACCCCAGGTCTCCGACTTCATTCCTGGTGAGCGAGGCCCAGGGATGGGCATATGTGCGTCTTAATCTCTAAAGCGGCAGGCTCAGCGCGGGAGCAAAAGGGCACAGCTCACTCAGCTTAGTCTAGGCAAGTCAAGGTGAAGGAGACAGTCACGCCTCAAAAGACCAGAACGACCTGGGGCTCAGCCCTGACGGGGCCACCCAGCCACACCCGCAGGGAAATAACGATCACCCGTCTGTCTTGCAGACAGCCTGGATGTTTGACTGTAATCACGGAATCCGAGATACCTCTGTCGGATGAACCTAAGGCTCTGGCTGGCCAGTCCTCCACCTCCACTCCACACCCTTCCTCCCCAAACACCCCGAAGCCCCTGGACCCTTCAGCCCAGGGACACAGGCTGGATCTCCACCTGGATGCTTTCTGTACAATGTGGGAATAAAAATTTGCAAGTATCCAAAGGCAGAGGGCACACGTGGTCACACTGAACACCTTCTCTGCTATTCACTAATCGACATTATTTTAAAAGCACAAACACATTTTCATCACTTTCATCTACACACTGGAGGGTCATTAAAAACCAGAAGTGCCCACACTTGGAGTCTAAACACGCCTGTGCGGGAGGATCCCAGGGCTGGGCTGAGAAAATCCAAGAGCAGCCTGACTGTCCTGTGCCTGAAAACCGCCAGCTGAAGCAGAGAGCGGACGTGCCGAGGGGGTGGAGAGCCAGGCGGAAGGGCCACCAGCCACGTCTGGACAACTCGAGCACAAAAAATAGCACAACAGGCAGGCGGCAACCCACTGAACGTGATGAAAATCCTCACGACCTTCCTGATACGAATGGGGGACGAAGCACAAACAAGGGGGACCCTGCGGGGCGGGGAGGCCCCCTGTGTGCTTGTGGCTCCGGGTGAGCTCACCTGGGCAGGTCAGGGCCGGCTCGGAGAAGCCGTCAGGCAGCGACCGGACGCTGGCCTTCCCTGAGCACTGCAGGAGATGCTCCGGGCTCTCTGGGGAGGGGTGGGGCAGGGCGGGGAGGGCATCCCTGGGCATCACACCGCGTCCACTGTGCTGGGCGAGGTGCCCGCCACACGCTCCAGCGCCAGCGCACCCTGGACAGGCACAGCGTCCCTGGCAGGGCACAGCCGTGTCTGCACAGCAGCCCACGGAGCTTTGCTAACCCTCTCCCTCTCCCCTGCCGCCCCCACGCAGCGGTCTGGCCTCCGAGCAGCTTGTGTAAACAGCACTTTAACTACAAGGGCGGCCGCAGCAGATACCTACTGCAGTGCTGTCCCCTGTCTGGGCAGCAACAGCTCAGAGGGAATGGCCACCCCTCCTTCCAGAAACACCGGGGGAGGTAGGTAGAAAGCAGGGTCCCAGTCTCCCCTCTCTCAGTGACGTTACTTCCCTTTTGCACAGGTACCTACCGAGCCTCCCTCACACAGGAGGAGACGTCGGTGGTGTTTAACGGGGCTCTGGCAGCTGCAGGGGCCTCTTCAGCCCCAGCATCTGCAGGGAGGAAGAACCACTGTCCGAGAACCGCCCTGATCTCTGAAGACGACGCCACAGGAACGACAGCACGAGCTGACACGAACACTCCTCCTTACCTTCGTGTGCAGCTTGGCCAGCTGCTTCTCGTCCAGGTTGGTCTGTCTATACACCCGCTTCTTGTAGCGAAACTGACACAGACAAAGAAACAGGGGGGGGAAAAAAAGGAAAGAAAACCAGGTAAGTATTTCACACAGCTGGCCACAGAGAGCAATAGCCGGCCTCTTCCATGGCTATCTCACCCACGGCAGGGGCTCCCGAGCAAACCCTGCGGCGTTAAATAAACCGTTTGTATTCGAAGCACAGAGACTGTGACAACGCACGAGTGCCTTCTGCAGAGACGCTGCTGGGAGCCACTAAGACAAACTCGGGCAACCAGAGGGGCGAGCGCCCGGGAGCTTGGCGTTCCCTGCTCGCCTCTGCCTCCTCTGCCAGTGAACCAGTCTCCCTGCTGCCAGCGAGGCACCAAATCGGGACCTACTTCTCACATCAGCCACGTCCCCAGCATCGGCCACCTTTATTAAACACACATTAGAAGGCTGAAGAATTGATGCCTTCAAATTGTGGCGCTGGATAAGACTCTTGCGAGTCCCTTGGACAGCAAGGAGATCCAACCAGTCCATCCTAAAGGAATCAATCCTGCATATTCACTGGAAGGACTGAAGCTGAAGCTCCAATCCTTTGGCCACCTAATGGAAGAGCCAGCTCATTGGAAAAGACCAGAGGATGAGACGGTTGGATGGCATCACCAACTCAACAGACATGAGTTTAAGCAAGCTCTGGGAGATGGTGAAGGACAGGGAAGCCTGGCGTGCTGCAGTCCATGGGGTCACAGAGAGTCGGACACAACCGAGCGACTGAACAGCAACAGAAGCCCCAGCCTGGTGAAGCTGCCTGCGTGCAGCCTCTGCCTGGGGCCTGAGCTCAGCCTCGCTCCCTCACACGTCAGTGCCTTCGCTAACTTGGAGGAGACGGGAACAGAGGGCACATGCTGGGCAGGTGCAATGATGTGCCCAGGAGGGTACAGTGGGGCTGCACGCAGTTCTGAATCCCCAGAGACCCCGCCTGACGCCCCTCTCCTCCCAGGTGCCCCGGTCGCCCTAGGGTGGGTTTGGGAAGATGCTGGCAGCTTGGGCATCACTAGGTTTCTAGGTCGAAACATGGCTCCAATTCCAGCCCCACCACTGTCCCAGGGTAACAAAAAGTGGGGTCCAGCTGCTCGCCATTCAAAGCCAGGTTGGTGGAAAGGGGAGTTTGTCTGATTTTGGATGCTGGCAACCGGGGGTGGGGGCCAGGTGCCTCTTTAAAGGCGGACTCCCCTCCCGAACAGTCGGTGGGCAAGAGCTTTCACCAACGGAGCGAGGGGGCTGCAGGCACAGTCAGCTCTGACAGGCATCTTGAAATTGGTCATCAGTGGTCGGACCAGCACCATATGGTTGTTTTCGGTACAGCTAGTCTTTAGTTCCAGTTCCCCTTTCTTTGAGGCCAGTTCCCGGAATTGTGGCAGCTTACGTCACGGCTGGGCTTCCAGTGATCAGTTCTGGATCACTGATCCCAGCACTAGTGACCAGAACCCACCTGCCAGAGCAGGTGATGTAAGAGACGTGGGTTCGATCCCTGGGTCGGGAAGGAGGGTGCAGCAACCCACTCCAGTACTCTTGCCTGGAGAATTCCACGGACAGAGGAGCCTGGCGGGCTATAGACAAGGGTCACAAAGTCAGACACAACTGAAGTCTTAGCACACACACGTGCAAGAACGCATGTCACGACTACAGTCTGGCCGTCGTGTAGTTAACTTCTTCCACCCGGTAGGCGTTTCTGTCCCTAAAAGACAGCTCCCGGGACCTGGCTCAGAATGGTATCTATGGTCCTTGCTGCTGCTGCTGCTAAGTAGCTTCAGTCGTGTCCGACTCTGTGCGACCCCATAGACGGCAGCCCACCAGGCTCCCCGGTCCCTGGGATTCTCCAGGCAAGAACACTGGAGTGGGTTGCCACTTCCTTCTCCAGTGCATGAAAGTGAAAAGTGAAAGTGAAGTCGCCCAGTCCTGTCCGACTCTTAGCAACCCCACGGACCGCAGCCCAGCAGGCTCCTCCGTCCGTGGGATTTTCTAGGCAAGAGGACTGGAGTGGGGCGCCATCGCCCTCTCCACTGTGGTCCTTGAGGAAGAACTAAAGGTCCTTGACTTCACTTAGAGACCAACCTTTATTATCTGGTCTGCTTTGAGTGTTTCCCTTTGTGTCTGCATGTTTTCACTTCTCTGATTAAATTTATTCTTTGGGTAAAGTTTTTCCACAGACAAAAGGCGGGCAGAGGATGGGGGGCCTGGGCCACGCAGTCCTGTCCCGTTGCACTAGCAGCTGGGTCACGGGGCTGAGCACGCGCCTCACCGGAGCCTCTGCTTCCTTGTCAGTCACACGGGGGTCACACACAAAGCTCCCAGGGCTGCTGGGGAAGGAACGCGAGCTTCCTGGCCCAGGACCAGCGCTGGGCAAACGGTCTTACCCTTCCCGCCCCCACTTTGTTTGATTCCCTCCGTCACTCAGAGGAGTTTAAATAACCACGGACATGCCATGAGGGCTCAAAGCGGGCTCAAAACCTAACTCTGAAGGTCTGATTCCATTCACGTTTCCAGAGTGACCCCCTGGTGGCCTCCCCCCGACTCCAAACAGAAGAGCAATCCCGTAGCTAACCACATTCCTCGGTGCCACAGACTGAAACCTGCTCTTTTTTTTTTTTTTCTAGGTGCCAAAATAAACCAGTGCAATCAGAAAATCCTGTGAAACGCAGGCAGCTCCCAGTTCCTGGATCAGTGTGCTGCCGAGAACAGTCAGCGTCCATCCTCGAGCTGACCTCGTGGGAGGAGACGCAGGCCGTTTAGGATTCTGCCCCTCTGGTTCTAGGGTTAATGGGACACGACATTCTGAGGACAGCCGTGAAGGCTCCCTATTGCTTATCCTCATCCAAGATGAGACGGCCTGTCTTCTCCACCCACCTTCATCCATGGCCCTGGGGACACGGCTGCGTGCGAGAGAGGCTCTGCTCAGTCATTCAGTCGTGTCTGACTCTTCGCGACCCCACAGACTGTAGCCCGCCAGGCTCCTCTGTCCATGGGATTTTCCCTGGGAAGAATACTGGACAGGGTGGCCATTTCCTCCTCCAGACAATCTTCCCGACCTAGAGATCAAACTCATGTCTCCTGCATTAGGAGGCAGATTCTTTACCACTGGGCCACCTGAGAAGCCCGTGGGAGTGACAGGAGAGAATGTAACAGCTTGCTAACTTGATGGATCTGTGGACTTCAAGTCAGTGGGCGCTTCTTCCAGTTATTAAAAAAACACGCTCAGGTCGATAATACCTCTCGGCAGGAGGGTGAGCACTGACAGGAGAATGTCCGTTCCCAGAGTCATAATCGTTTGCAACGTGTGGTTACAGAGGGACCCAGGCTCAGAAACAAAAGTCCTTTTCTCGCCCTTCTCTCCATGCGTCATAGGTAGCCAATCATGCCTAACTGCAGTGATCCAAGGCTCAGATCCACGCTGCCCTTGAGGTGTCCGCCCCGCACAGCGGATCGCCCGGCAGGATGGTGATCCAAGATGAATGAAGGCACGTGTGAGTGATGCTTCCATGGCAACGGGAGCGGATGGCAGCTGCACCTGCAGCACCACCGCTCGGGCTCGCCCGTCACCGGGCCGTGTGCTCAGAGCACTGCCCTGTGGAACAGCCCACTCGAGCCTCACGGCCGCGGACAGGGCGGCACGAACGTTCCCCTGCCTTCACAGCTGGAACCTGTGGCTCAGAGAGGGTCCCTCGGCGGCCAGGACGGGACCCAGCCTGTCTGAGGTCACAGCCCTGGCTCCCCATGGTCCCCGGGCGGGACGTCAGAAGGACACGTGTGCCAGCTGTTCTGAAAGCCAGGACACAGCCCTGCCCGGTTCCACCAGGCTCTCCTGGGCCTCCTCTTGTTCAGGGCCGGGGGGTGGGATGGGCCAGCCTTCTCCAGGATGCTTTCCGATCGAGAGCAGGCTCTGGACTTCCTGTGCCCGCCTGTTTTACTGTCTTTACGGACTGTCAGCCCCTAAAGGAGCTGCGTGTTTGCTGCTCCTGGCCTGTCCCCTCCCACAGAGGGCAAGCTCCATCAGACCAGAACCCTGACTGTCCTGTGTCGAGAGAGGGCTGGGACTGAGCAGGCAGGCCCCCAACAAGGGGCTGGTCAAGGAGCCCCACTTCACAGATGAGCAAACCGAGGCAGGGACAGGGGCCCACGTGACTCCTGAGAGGCCTGTCAGCTTTTCCTCCGCGGGAAACCTCCTCCCTGGCCCAGGGCACACTGGGGATCGCAGAACCTCAGCTTTGACGTCCCCATCAGGCCTGGGAACGTGCAAGTTGGCTGCAGCCTCGGTCCATGGCGTCTCTGACTTCAGAGTAACCCCCTATGGGGGCCCAGATGCCACCCACGATGCCACTCCCGGGCTCTCACAGTTGATCAGGCTGAAATAAATACCATCACTCGATAATGAGGTGACGTGTGGGGCACCTGTAGAAGCGTCCACGTTTCCTCCCACTTGTGTCTCTGTGTTAATACGTCACGTTGGGGGAGGGTCCACTGGAGGCTGACGTGTCCACACCTCTGAACAGAGAGTAGGTGACTAACAAGGACCTACCGCGCAGGAGGGGGGGCTACTCGGCGCTCTGCGGTGGCCTATGTGGGAAAAGACTGTAGCAGAGTGGGCACATGTAAACGGATAACCGATTCGCTTTGCTGTACACTGGAGATTAACACAGCACTGTAAATCAACAATACTTCAATAAAACTCAATTTAAAAAAACTCTAATAGAATCTGTATCCCGCTGTTGTGTGAAAATCGGACAAGTCTTAATTATGTTGAATTGGTCGTGGTGCTTTTCAGGTTTACTGTATCCTTCTACTTTGCTGTCTATTCATTCTGTTAATTTTTGAGAGCTTGATACTAAAACTCCAACTAAAAAATCTTAATTTATCTACTCAAAAAATAATTGTAATACATTGTGGAACTGTATGTAACTTTGTTCTGTACTTTCCAAGTCTCCTGTAAATGTGTTACCATTCTTTCATAATTAAAAAAATTTTTTTAATTAAATAATTTTTTTAATGTTTCAAATTAAATAATTTTTAAAAATACACGATGTGGGAATTCCGTATGTAAACCTGGGCTCCCCAAGGGTAGGGTCTGGGGACACACCTTCTGTGGATGTGAGGCTGCCAGTGGATACCCCCTGAATGTCACAAGGCAGCCCACCCACCCAGGAGCACCTGACCGGCCACAGTGGCTCAAACAGCCCACTGGTCATTCCCGAGACTCATGCTTCTGACAACAGCTGGATGGCCGCCAGCCACCCCATGCCAGGGAGAGACTCAGTGGGGCAGGGGCAAACCCCACTCTGCACCCCCAAACTCAAAGGTCCCGGGGACATGAGCTTGAGTCAGACCCAGGGTTCACTCACAGCAAGACATCCCTGCAGCAGGACGTCCCTCCAGCAGGTTCGTCCAATCCACAGCGAGAAAACAAGTGGCTACACGTTGCACGTGTGCCTGCCAAGTCGCTTCAGTCGTGTCCGACTCTTTGCAACCGTATGGACTGTAGCCCGCCAGGCTTCTCTGTCCATGTGATTCTCCAGGCAAGAATCCTGGAGTGGGTTGCCATGCCCTCGTCCAGGGGATCTTCCCCACCCAGGGATCGAACCCACGTCTCTTACGTCTCCTGCATTGGCAGGCGGATTCTTTACCACGGGTGCCACCTGGTCCACAGACCAGGACAGAACCACCTGCGAGCTCACCAATGCAAACTATTGATTTAAGAGTGATTTCCGCATAGGAGATAAACCCAGAGTCTGGGAAGGCGCCCCCTGCTCCCCATCGCGCCGGCTCTGGGCGGGCGAGCAGTACCTCCAGGGACGGGATGCCCTTGCCCACGGGCTGCGGGTACTCGCGCAGCAGCCGCTCCTCATCCAGGAACTTGCCGTCGCGCCCGTTGCTGGCCGGCTGGAACAGCCCGTAGTTCAGGACGTCCTTCAGGCTCTGGTTCAGCGAGCACAGAATCCGCTGCTTTGCAACCCACACTGTCGCATCCGGGTTGAATCGAATGCACTTCTGCAGGGGAGGACAAGACCCCTGGTTAGCAGGAAGCCCCCTGGAGCAGGTGGCCAGAGATGCCCAAGGGGCCTCCATTCCATCCTGAGGCCTCCTCTGAGCTCTGGACTCTCTGGCTTTATGGTGAAAACCATGACCCTCTGGTCTCCTTGGCAAATATAAAAGGGGAAAAGTGCAGATGGAATCACTGATTCCGGGGCCCCGGCTCTCACTGTTGGCTCCAATCTCCGGGACCAGCTGCGTTTTCTGGTCATCACTTACCATCACAGACTGCCTTGGGCAGTTCTCCCACCTGTACAGAGCTTATCAAACTTGCCTGCTTATTAAAACACACAAGGATGACCCTGCCTCCTCCCGGAAGAGTGTCTGATGCAGCGGGTCTGGGTCCAACCACAAAGCTGCGTGTCTCGCAAGTTTCAAGGTGATGTTACTGCGGCCGGCCCAGAAAACACTGGGGACCACGGCTCAAGAACCGCAGCGCAGCTGCATTTCTACGCCGAAGGCTCTCCGTGGACACCTCACAGACAGCCTCCTTTCCTCACCTCACTGATGGGCGAGCCTGGGGCACGGGCATCTGTGCCCCACCCACCCAACTCTGAACGTCAGGGCTGTAAAAACCTTGAGAGCGCCCCTCCCAAACCATAAAGGAAGGCGATTATGAAAAACAGTTTGACTTAGAAATCGTATCCGGTGCCATGAAAGTTAATTTTTGAAAAGGTTAAATGGTACAGACGGTTCCCGCAGACCGTGAACAACACTTCTCAAGAACAGAACAGCGCCTCTAGGAACATGAACACACGACTTGGTCACACTCCCAGGTCCCGTCTGGGAGACCCGCCCACGAGCCAGGAAAACAAGCTCTAGGCCGAATCCACTTCTGACTGCGACCTCGTTTTTACTGAATTAAAGCTGTGTTCTACTGCACCGCCATCGGCAGGGGCTCAAAACTTTGCTTAGTCGCTGTAAAAGCATTCGGACAGGATGAGCGCGTGAGCCTGGAACCAGGTCTCCGCAGGGGCGCCCGCACGCCCGAGGAGGCCCCAAGGCCCTTCTCCCTCCCTGACCCTCAGCCCGGGCCACGCCTCCCCGGAGGGTAAGAGGATCCCGCTTCTCAACAATGAGGTTGGTAGAGCAGGCAGCCCGGAATCCCACTGCCAGGAAACCTGACCCCACGGGCATGAGCATGCCATCTGTCCCTCTTCAATGGCAAAGGCTGAAGCGTAAGGCTCAGAGTTCGTCTCAGGGCTGCAAGGCGGGTCGGGGCCAGTTGCTCACTTCGGGAACTGCCAGCCACCCCCCGCCACCTCGGGCTGAGGAAGAAGGGTGTCTGTGAACTCCCAGTCCATCTGAGCTCTCCCAGCTGTGACCAAGTGGGGCTGCACATCCCCGTGCTGTTTCTGCTTGGAGATTCCTTGCTGGCCTCCAGTTCCAACTGCACAGACAACCCCAGTTCCCTTAGACACCAGTAGACACCAGCGTCCAGAGGGCGTGAGGGTCCCTCCCTGTGGCTGGCAGAAAGGAACCTGCCACCAGGTGGGTGCTGAGCGGAGCACAGGCTGGGAGTCAGGCCCCAGGGGGTCTGTGTGGCGTTTGTAAGTGATCCCAGAGATTACTGGTACCCACTGCCACTCAGTGGGCAGAGCTGGGGAGGCTGCCTCTGTGCACTGTGTGGGCTGGTTGCACAACGAAAGGATGTCCTGCTCCAAAAATGCCAGGAGGGCCCCACTGAGAAACTGCTAGAAGGAACAGGAGCTCGGAGGTCAGAAAGGCTTGGGTTTACAACCCAGCTGCACACACTAACCTCATGATCCTGGGCAAACTCACCCGTTCAGCAGTTGCCCTGAGTCTGATGAAAACCATCCCAACTACATAACCTGGAGGTCTGTTGTAAGGATCATACAGAACAGATAATATGTGCAGTTGTGGGCTGAACTGTGTCCCTCCCCAAAAAGATAAGGGTTCCTACTCCTTAAGGAGCTCCGAGTCTATCTAGTAGGGCATAATGATCATGACAATATTGGTGCTGATGGCGGTGCTGATGGTGGTGATGGTGGAGGTGGTCGTGGTGAAGATGTAATGGGGATGATGGTGGTGATGGTGGTGAAGATGTAATGATGGTGGTGATGACGGAGATAATGAATACTGCAGAATACTGCATATTAACGCACAGATGTGGAATCTAGAAAAATGATATGTTGTTGTTGTTCAGTCACCAAGTCATGTCTGACCCTTTTGAGACTCTATGGACTGTAGCCCACCAGGCTCCTTTGTCCATGGGATTCTCCAGGCGAGAATACTGGTGTGGGTCACCATTTCCTTCTCCAGGGAATCTTCCCAACCCAGGGATCAAACTGGCATCTCCTGCACTGGCAGGCGGATTCTCCACCACTGAGCTACCAGGGAAGCCCATAGAAAAACAGTATAGACGATCTTATTTGCAAAGCAGAGATGCAGACACAGATGTAGAGAGCAAAAGTACGGACACCGAGGCGGGGGAAGTGGATGGAATGAACTGGGAGATTGGGACTGACACATATATACGATTCACAACTATGCATAAAACAGTAAGTAATGAGCGCCTACTGTATACCACAGGAAGCTCTCCTCAATGCCCTGTGATGACGGAAATGGGAAGGAGATCCAAAAAGGAAGAGATATATGTATGTTATATACATATATGCTTAATATAGTTGATTCACTTTGCTGTACAGCAGAAACTAACACAACTTTGTAAAGCAACTGTACGCCAATAAAAAATTTTAAATTTTTTAGAAATAAATAACAAGTACTCAGACACAACTGGAAAAAAAAAAAGGAAAAACACGGCAAGAGAATTCTATGCAAGAGAGTGAACTGCTCCAAACCTGTCCTGGGCCCTGAGAAGCAGAGACGATGGCAATGGCTGTTTTCTAAGATGTTATAGGAGTAGGAAGCTTCAAACACACAAAGCTTCAAAGAACGGTAAATATTACACTCCGTGAAATACACATCGTTAGAGTGAGCTGTCTGCAGGCCAAGGGAAGAACCATCAACAACACAGGCTGAATTACGTATCTGTTCAGATCACCTCCTCGGCTCGCTCACAGTCCTCAGGTGAGACTTAAATTCAGCTCATTCTTGACTTTCTCCAGGAAAAAGCCAGGAGGAGGAGGGGGAGGGGAACTGACAAAGCCTTCGGGGGTCATCGTGCTGCGGGGGGGCCCCCGCATCACCCCATTCCGGATACGGAGCTGGAAACACAGAGCCCAGTGCTTTCAGCAAGAAAGCAGGACATTCTGAAAGAAATCCCTGCTTCTGAGCACGTCTTTCATTGCAAACGAAGCACGTTTCATGACATCCTCAATGCTTTCATGATGCATTTCAAAGACTCTCAACAAACAGAACCTGCCAGGAGTCATTTAAAGGTGCATCGAGGGGAGCCTGGCCTCTAAGAGCTGTTCACCTGCCACTTGCAAAGCTCTGCCCCCTCAAACCGTGACTGGGACGGTTTCCAAAAGCAACTGCCCAAACGAAATGATGCTTTTTGCTGTGGACAAAGATCCATCAGGCTGGACTCGTGGTGGAGAATAGCCAAATGCTGCCACAGGTCACACACAAAGGGATGTATACAGAAGGGGAAACCGTGGGTGACCTTGACCGAGAAGGGCAGCCTGGTCCAAGGAAGCTGACGGCCAGGGCCACACTGTTGCCTCTGAACGCTTAAACACTAAGAAGGGCCAAAGTGGCCACGGGTTAGGGTTTTCCGGTCAGAATAACATTTTTCAAAGAATAAGAGTTTGAGAGCAGCCCCTGACTCTGTGATGAAGCGGTGGGCACACCTGGTGACCTCTGAGGGGCCAGCTAGCGGTCCTCTGCACCATCAAGGTCCCAGCACCCGAGAGGCACTGGCCTGGGCTCTGCCAGAGGTTCCCACCCTGCCCGGAGGTGAGCTCATTTTCCTTGTTGGTCCCCGTGATTTCCGGCAAGCACAGAGCAAAGTGGAGGGTCTGACGCCGGCTAAGAGGTCCTCCGAGAAGCTCTAAGAGAAGGAGGAGGATTAAGCCGTGCTGACCGCAGACACCAAGTGCTCACCAGGTGCCCGCCAGTCCAGCGAAGAAACTGCGTCAAATCCATCATCTTCTCCCCATGTTCTCCTGGCGGAGGTATCAGCAGCCCCAAGCCCAGAGGGTAACTGCCAGAGGCAGGGCTGGAATGCACGGACCTGAGGGCTGAGACGTTTCAACTAGGCCCCACAGCACAGGATGGAGCTGCGAATTGGGAGGGTTCACCCGGGGACCGTGAGTGGATTACAGCGGAGAGAGGGAATCAGGGGAGGCATGGCCCACCGCCCAGGGCCAGACACTGTGCCCCCCAAGCAGAGTGAGAGCTCCCGTCCATCCGCCTAGAAGGGAGGGTGTGAGCGGAGCATCAGAACTGGGAGCCACAGAACTCCAACCACAGATCCGAGGGCCTCCCCCTAGGCTTTGACACAGAAGATTAAATACTGATGCTTCGCGCCCTCTTTCTGCCCGTTCTGGACTATTCTCATCAGCCCAGGACACGACACAGGGGAGAGCTCTGCTCTTCCCCAGGGTGGCCTCTGAACCACAGTATTCCCACCACGATGTGGGATTTACGAAGCTTCTGACAGGACGTGCAATAATTCCAGAGCCAGGCATTATTTTCTCGAAGGGATTTAAGTGGGTATTAACACACAGCTTAAGCACACCAAGCCAGATGTCTGCCATCCGGGCTGCAGAGCTCCCGAGAGCTGCACCAATCGTGCTCACAGACGAAGCGTTAGCCTCACATCTAACAGGACGAGTGCAGAATCCTTACAGCACGCAAAGCTGGGGCTGGATAAACAGGCGTTTGATATTTTAATGGTACGTATGAAAATAAAGGTCCTCCAGGCCTTTAGCGAGCTGCCCCGGGACGTGAATGACAACCAGCTCGGTCACAGCCCAAGAGCCCCTGAACCTTCCCCTTCAGTTTAAACAACCGATGACGCCTCAATCTCCTGATTAACCGTGAAGTGTAAACCACTGCACTGAAGGACAGTGAGGCTGATTATCACCATGTCACAGAGAAACTAGAGGCGGGGGGAGTCGGGGACCAGGGGGTGGGGCTCTCCTTGGCCTTAGCAAGCAGTTAACGAACCACAAAGAAAACCAGATTCCATGCTTCTGTCCCCGCTGAGAGATCCAAATGCACGCCACAAGGGACAACACAGGGCAGCTCAAAGTAGAGATAAACACGAAAACCATGTATTTCTGCAAGGCAGGGCAGACAGATGGATGGATGGACAGACAGACGGATCGCTGGCTAACTGGCTGGGTGGATGGAGGGGCAGACGGATGGATGGCTGGGTGGATGAATGGATGGATGCATGGATGGACAAATGGACAGATGGATGGATGGAGTGACGGGTGTATGGAGAGATGGATAGATGGAGGGATGGATGGATGAATAAATGGGTGGATAAAAACAAAAAAGACAAACCTTAAAAACATAACATCTAGTGGAAAACATAAGTTACAAACGACATGCCCAGCATGATGCCAGGTTACCTATAATTTCTTTTTTTCTCAACAAGACCATACCATATAGCGACCACTGTCACACACGTAAGAACAAGGGACAAGTGGGGTTCGTCACAATATTTGCCCCTGAGCAGAATGGCCAGGAGGGTGAGAGAGACACTGGCTTTATCTGAAACATTCTAACCCTATAACTAAAAAATGACGAAACGTTAACCACTGTCAATTCTGCATAATAAATAATAAAAACTGGTACGGATGTATCATTCTTTGTCTTTTCCTATATTCTCAATTTTCTCTAAATTAAAAAAAGACAACCATCTGGAACCTGAGGCGTTCCTCCGTCTCTCGAGGGCTTCCCTGGCTGGATGGGAGTCGGCCTTGGACCACACTCCACGACTGGAAACACCGTTCTCGAATGAACGATGTGATCACGGTTGTCTCCTTCTGCCCACTGAGTCCTCTTTGAGGACGTTTTTTAGGGCAGAACATGTACTCGAGTCAGGGTCACACACAACTAACTTTCTAATTAAGTCTAAAATCCTCAGCGCGTTTCCTTGCGGTCAGTAAACAAGCAGGTAGGTAAGGAAAACCCGGGAACAAAACGGCAGTGTGACAGACGGAAGCACTTTCTGAGACAAGAGTGTTTTCATCTCTGTGTTGCCCAGGCTGTGGGGGACCCGTGAGGCCAGTGAATGGAGACGTTTAAGGCGTCCGTGGGATAAGTGTTGTTCTGGGGGGGAAGACTTGTGGGGAGGGGCTTCTCTGCAACAGGAGAGGCAGACAACAGGAGTAAATAAATAGAAGCCTCCCTCCCAGGCCACACATTGCCAGATGTCACCAACACAGAAGGTTCAGGACGGGCAAATCCAGAAACAGAGGCAGACCAGTGGTTGCCAGGGACTTGGGGAGGGGGTGGGGAACCCAGGACGAGGGGGCGGAGAATCCCTGGGGGAGGGCGCAGAGGATCTCCTCGGGGAGGGGGCAGGGAACCCCTGGGGGAGGGGGACAGGGGAATCCCTGGGGGAGGGGGCAGAGGATCCCTGGGGGAGGGGGACAGGGAAACCCTGGGGAGGGGACAGGAAACCCCTGGGGAGGGGGACAGGGAAACCCTGGGGAGGGGACAGGAAACCCCTGGGGGAGGGGGCAGAGGATCCCTGGGGGAGGGGGCAGGGATCCCTGGGGGAGAGGAATCCCTGGGGGAGAGGTAGGGGAATCCCCACTAATGGGTATGGGGTTTCTTTTTGGGGTGATAAAAATATTCTAAGATTGACTATAGTGGTGGGTACCCCCACCTCTGAATTAACTAAAATTCACTGAATTGTACGCTTTTAATGGGAAAACGGTATGGTCCGTGCACAGTATGTGAATAACATCTCTATTTTTAAAAGAAAAGGAGTCTTTTTGCTCCTTTCCTGAGAAGGTGCAAAGATGCAGGCAGCACATTTAAAACACTGCCACCAGTCACCCTCAAGGACCCTTTCTCTCTCGGCTGAGCACCTGCTCCTGTGAGAGTCACATCTGCTGTGATGACCCCGACCCTGTCATCAGGAACCTGCCCCCACTCCGTCTCCACCTTCTTCCGCTGCCCCTGGTCCCAGATTCTTGCAGGGACCCCCTACCTGCCTCTGCTTCCTTCCATCCTCCCCTGAGAGAAGCTGAGAGAAGAGGGTCACATGCTCTGCACCAAACCTTCCCAAAGCCCTCGCTGTTCTTCAGGGGGAATCACACCCCCCCACCCCACCTCAGCCCCAAGCACCCACCCAGCTGGCAGCCTTGACCTTCTCCGCTGCTCTGACACACCAAGCCCATCCGTTCCCACCTCAGGCATGCCACTCCTGCCAGCCTCTGCCCAGAAGGTCTAGCCAAAGAGCTTTACAAGCTAATCTCTCATCACCTGGGGCTCAACTCGGACGTCACCCCTCGTGCAGTGCAGGCGAGGGCTGAGATGAATTCGTGATGTCCTAAACATGGAGCTGGAGGATCTGCAGGGGACAAGGTGCCGTGTACACTTGATCTGGCCCTGAAAACAGAAAGCCTCGAGGAGGGAGGGGGGTTCTACAACAAAGTAGCAACTGGGTTCACATTTAAAAAATCACTTCGGCAAGTGCAGAACACTTGTGAGAGAAGAGGCATCTGCAGCCCCCCAGAGGGAAGATGGGGGAGACGGGGCTGCGGTGGGGAGACAGTGACGTGGGTTCAAAGGGATTCAGAAGGTCAAGGGCAGGGCCTGGCAGTGCACGGGCTG
This sequence comes from Bos taurus, assembly GCF_002263795.3. NCBI lineage: Eukaryota > Metazoa > Chordata > Mammalia > Artiodactyla > Bovidae > Bos > Bos taurus. The sequence continues at coordinate 48,018,363 of NC_037356.1, forward strand.
AAGGATGATGACAGGCCCTGGATAACTCCTGGGTTCTGGCTCAGACAAAGAATCAGAGAAGGTTCAGAGCCCAAAGTGGGAACAACCCAACTGACCATCACTACGGGGATGGAACGAGCCACATGATCAGTAAGTTACGACTTGGCGATAAAAAGAAATAAAACACAGAGGCTACCATGTGGATGAGCCTCACGGCCATGCTGCTGGATGAGAGAAGCCAGATGTGAAAGCCCACACACCACGTGACGTGCTCACGTGGATCGTCCAGAAGAGGGGACTCCGTGTGTGGAGACAGAACATGGTCAGCGATTGTCAGGGCTGGAAGGGGGATTGAGGATGAGCCGCAGAGAAACATCGCGGGTGACGGGCGGAGTCCAGACCCGGATGGTGGGTGCACAGCTCAGCAGACTTACTGAAAACCGCCGGACGGTGCCCTCCAAGGGATGAACTTCATAGCCTGTGATGACACCTCCATAAGCTTGGGTCTTTCTACAGTAACCACTTGGGGAGAGAGGGACCCTGCGGGCCAGGTTTGGAGGGTCAGAGGGAAGGGGACAGCGTGGCAGCATCTGGTCTGCACCATCTGAGTCAAGGTGCCTCTGAGATTCCGACTGAGAACGTGTCAAGGGAGAAATGAAGTCTGTGCCCCAGACGGGAGGTCCAGCCAGAGACGTGACTGGCAGAGGGCGCTGGACAGACATGGGTGGTAACAGGGCCTCCTCTTGGAGTGCAGCCGGGTAGAGCCTCGCCAAGCCCAGCTGTCATGAGAAATGAGATTCCCCTGAGAAGGAATACTGTCTGAACGAGACAAGCCCGGGCAGCAGGGAGCCCCAAGGGCTGGGCTGCAGTGGCCAGGCTCAGCCAACCAGTCCCTTGGCCCAAGCCTCTCGCTCTCTGCTGACCCAGCGCCTGGAAGTCCAGAGAATACGGCAGAAGGTTCATCCAACCCACCTCATCCCCCTCAGGGAAAAACACATCCTGGGGAACCGAGGCCACATCTGAGAGTGGAACCAAGTCTGGAAGGAGACTCCGACCCCCAGGGAGCTCAGTGATGAACGGGACACCTGCCTGGCCATGGGCTCTGATGGAGCATCTCAAGGCAACCAGGCACTCCTGCACAGGCCCTTCCAGAACCTTCTCTCACGATGCATGCCCACCTCCTGGTCTTTGCAGCGCCAGAGGTCAGCCATAGGGGCTGGATTCTCAGCTACCGCAGGAGGAGATGGACTCAAAACTGCCAGCACAGGATAAAGTCCTCCCCTTCCTCAACAACACAGGAAGCCTCAGATGTGAAAAGCAAACATGATGGTCGCCTGCGGCAACAGGATAAAGGAGGGATTAAAGACCCAACGGAGGAGGAGGTGAAGCCTCTGCAGCTTGGAGTTCTGTGTGGAGCCTCAGTGACGAGCAGGAGGGCTGAGGTCCTTGGATTGAGCCCATCTGATGGCCAGACTGGAGGCAAGTGATGGATCCGGAAGTGCGGCTGTCAGCTTATGTGTGTGGCTGGGTGGGGGAGGCAGGTGGGCGGGGATGCGGGATGCTGCGGGGATGCGGGATGCTGTGGGATGCGGGATGCTGCGGGGATGCGGGATGCTGCTCTTGGGGAGAAATCTGAGTGAGAGACACATGGGTGAAAGGAGATGAATTGTGGCCTAGCGGTGAGGAGAGCAGCTGAGACGCGTTTTCCAAATTACATAAACTTGAAGATGCAGCTATCTAACAGACGGAAGCGCTGATTACAGCACAAAGGCATTTTCCCAAAGCCTCTGCCCAGCAGAGCAGGCCCAGGGACCACTGTTAACTCGCCCAGGCGGGTCGTGGGGACCGACACGAGGACCGGCAGCTCCCTGCAGCGGCTCGGTGCCAACTCTTGGGTGGAGGTGGGCGAGGGGGCTGAAGCCACATAACACCCAGGGGAACCCAGAGAGCGCGTCCCCATCCCCTCTGCATTCTTCTGCGCCATCCGTGTGATGTGACACTCAGGGAGGGCTGGACAGGACTGTGAGGACCCCGGTGCCAGCGCTGGTCCCACGTCTGTTTGCTGTGCCCCAAACAGAAAGAACACAAGAGCTACAGTTTCTATTGATGTTGGCGCATGCCTCCTGCTTAAAAGGCCAGGTTAATGGACGCATGCCAACCCTCAACCCCACCGTGAGCTCCCTGTGCATCTGCGATGCTCCAGCAAACAGCAGGAATGCCCGCCCGCCACGCCCGGGAGCCCACTCAACGGCACCCTGCGTGGCCTGAGCACCCCCCACACTCAGGACTCTGATCACCAGAGTGTGCAGCAACCTGAGGGAGCGTTCCTGGAAGGAGGACCAGCGCTCTCCACCCAAAGCTCAACACTCCAGTCCTGCTGAAATGCATAAAGAGGGGTCACGTGGGCCAAGAAGCATGTCCAGACCCCACCCGGGGAGGGACCCCCACCCGGGGAGGGACCGTACCTGGGGAGGAACCCTCACCTGGGGAGAAACCCACCTGGGCAGAGACCCCACCTGGGGAGGGAACCCACCTGCATAGAGACTCCCACCTGGGGAGGGACCCCACCCGGGAAGGGACCCCCACCCGGAGAGGGACCCCACCCGGGAAGGGACCCCCACCCGGAGAGGGACCCCACCCGGGGAGAGACCCCACCCGGGGAGAGACCCCCACCCGGAGAGGACCCCCACCCGGGGAGGGACCCCACCCGGGGAGAGACCCCACCCGGGGAGAGACCCCCACCCGGAGAGGACCCCCACCCGGGGAGGGACCCCACCCGGGGAGGGACCCCCACCCGGAGAGGACCCCCACCTGGGAAGGGACCCCACCCGGGGAGGGACCCCCACCCAGAGAGGGACCCCACCCGGGGAGAGACCCCACCCGGGAAGGGACCCCCACCCGGAGAGGACCCCCACCCGGGGAGAGACCCCACCTAGTGCAGAAGTGGCACCACCCCCTGAGCAGCTGCGGCGGGCACTGGGCTGAGGAACCCGCTCAGCAGCACCGAGAGCCCTCAGGGCAGGATTCCAGGCAGGTCTTGCATCTCCGCCTCCAGGACTCACCAAGGCAAGGGCCTTCTCATGGGAACAACGGCTGCTCTGTCCGAGTGCTCACACCCATGGGATTTCTAGTCTCAGGCTCCAGGGCCTTTGTTTGTCTCAGGACAAAGCAAAGAGAAGAGAAGTGGTCTTCAGAAGTTTTGGAAACAGTTATGCCTCTGGGAGTGGAGTCCAGACCCTGAAAGGATCTTCCTTTGGGGAAGAATCTTCCTTTTGCAGAGCAGGTGTGTCTCCACCAGTAACTCCCGATGGTTTGGCAGTTTAGTGGCTCAGTCATGTCTGACTCTTCGTGAGCCCCCAGACTGAAGCCCACCAGGCTCCTCTGCCCATGGGATTCTCCAGGCAAGAATACTGGAGGGGGTTGCCATACCCTCCTCCAGGGGATCTTCCCAACCCAGGGCTGGAACCTGAGTCTCTTGCGTCTCCCACACTGGCAGGCAGATGCTCTACCACTAGCACCGCCTGGGAAGCCCCCTGTGGGTCCCCAAAGCCCATGGCCTGAGGACAGAACACCTCCTGGCCCATCAGCAGGCCTGGGACGGCCTGGCCTGACATCCCACCCACGCGCCTGGCTGCCCTCAGAACCTCTCAGCAGCCAGGCTGGCAGATAGCCCCTCCCCGCTGTGAGGAAAAGGGCCTCCCTGGGTACATGGTACTGACGGATGGGCTTTGACTAAGGAAACCAGTGGGGGACACACACATTTGTAAGTCCAGCCCGCTTGGCTCACTGCATACCTGCTAGGGGACCTCAGGCTTGCAGACCTTGAGTACCAGCCCCGGGGACACGGGCAGCCCACCTCGGGGAAATGGCAGAGAAGGGGCACGTCACCCTAGTGGCTCCGTCCTCAGCCCGCCCTCGGCCTTCCCGTTCAGTCTCGGGTCTGGAGTCTGAAATCTGAGGGGAGTGCTTCCCCAGTCTCTGAATCCTCCAGCACTGATAAACAGTAACAGGATCTAGGGGCTCAGAGGGTTAAACCTGCAGCGTGAGGATCCATCCACGCCGGGGGGGCAGGGTCACCAGGTCCCTACTCCAGCGCCCCGCAGGGATGAGCAGGGCTGCACCCAGGGGCCAAGAAGGAGTGAAGTCGGTCTGACCCAGTGACCCCAAGCAATGAAAGCGTCCAAAGTCGAAAACAGGCATGACCTACGGCCAGAAACACCCCGCCTTGGATGCTCCACGGAAACCGAACCCTCCACGGGGAGGATCCCCCGATGTTCCCTGGCAGGGACAAAAATCCAGGTATTTTGCGGGGTTTTTTTTTTTTGGCCACGTCCTGTGGCATGCGGGATCTTAGTTCCCTAACCAGAAATCAAATCCTCGCCCCCTGCATTGGAAGTGTGGATTTTTAGCCACTGGACTGCCAGGGAAGTATCTAAAAATCCAGACATTATGCACTGCTGCTGCTGCTAAGTCGCTTCAGTCGTGTCCGACTCTTCGAGACCCCATGGACTGCAGCCCACCAGGCTCCTCCATCCATGGATTTTGCAGGCACGAGCACTGGAGTGGGGCGCCATCGCCTTCTCCAACATTGCTGCTGCTGTGCACTACTATACTCAAATCTTGACAGATGTGAACTCAAGGTCCGTCTCTCTTCCTTCCTCTGACTGAGCCAGGGGCGGGGGGACAAAGAAGCCCCCTGAGGCTGACTATCCCGCAGAGACCCCTCCTGGCAGGGCTTCTGAGTGGGAGTGTCGCAGTGTCCCTCCACAAGAACGGGGCAGCTCCCTGCACCAGGAAACCTCAGAAAAGAGAGCCTGGACCTTCTACAAAGACTCAACACTCCCTGCCCCTGGGCCTGTGTCTAAAAGGGCCAACAGACAGACCCCCAAGTCTGACTCACTCTCGAGACCAGAACAAACAGAAATTCAAGTCACTGACAAACCACAGGGACAGGTCAGGAGAAACAGCGCAGAAATAAGGAAGATGTCGCAGGAAAAGGCACAGAGAAAAGGAAGGAGGACAGCATGCAAAAGCCAGACAGCAGGCTCAGCTGCTCCGGGTGAAAGCACACCTGAGCAGAAGAAGAGAGAGCTCGGTGCTTTGTGCCGGGGAAAAGTAATAAGCCGTGAAATCTACTCTACAAACAACAACTCGAAAGAGTAATTTCCAAAAAGATCAATCAAAACAGACGCACCTGAACATGCTGTAAAGAAAGGAGGAACAGGGAAGTGACAGGCGATCGAAGCAACGGGGGAAAGGATGACGGAGCGAGAGGCGGAAAAGCCAGTACTAAAGGTGCCTGTACCCCCACGACGGACAGCAGTGCGGAGGTGCCCGAAAAACTAAAGCCAGAACCCCCCTATGACCCAGCAACCCCACTCCTGGGCATGCTCACAATTCAAAAAGATACGTGCCTCTCAGCGCGCACTGCAGCTCCATTCACAACAGCCAGGCCCTGGAAGCGACCTAAATGCCCACCGACAGACGTGTGTACAGAGAAGACGAGGCACCTACAGCGGAACATGACTCAGCCGTAAAAAGGGAGAAATGACGCCATTTGCAGCACCATGGATGGATCTAGAGATGATCATACTACGCGAAGTCAGACGAACACCATACAGTATCACTTACGTGTGGAGTCTAAGGAAAGACACAAATGAACTCACACAAAACAGAAATAAACTCACAGACATAGAAAATAAACACGGTTACCAAAGGGAAAGACGGGAGAGGGAGAAATTAAGAGTTTGGGACTAACGTATACACACATATGAAATAACCAACAAGGACCTACAGTATAGCACAGCGAACTATACTCCGTCTTGTAATAACCTTTAAGGGCAAAGAATCTGAAAGAGAAGAGATATTTATACATATTGATACATGTATGTGTATACCTGAATCACTTTGCTATATATCTGAAACCAACACAGCATTGTAAATCCACTGTATTTCAATACAAAGGGGAAACTGTGTCATTGAAACAGAGAAGAGCTCCCAGAGAGAGAAAGGGGGAAAAGGAAAAATCTGGGAAACAGACTCTTCAGGAAAAACAGAACGGCCAGCACCAAACACTACCCGGGTGCTTAGTCAACTCAGTCGTGTCTGACTCTTTGTGACCCCAGGGACTGTAGCCCGCCAGGCTCCTCTGTCCATGGAATTCTCCAGGCAAGAATACTGGAGTGGGTTGCCACGCCCTTCTCCAGGGGATCTTCCCCACCCAGGGATCCAACCCAGGTCTCCACACTGCAGACAGATGCTTCACCATCTGAGCCACCTGGGTTAGTAACTGAAGTCAATTCTTTAGGAATCCAGTAAAGAAAAAAAATCAAGTCCTGGACAAGATACTTCTAGCACGAGTTCAGGGCAAGCAGACTATACAACGACATCCCTGCAGGTCTGGGGCGACACAGGCAGGAACAGTGGCTCAAGATTCCACAGGAAAACCACACACTAGCTGACATGCTCTCGTACACAGTTCTTATTCTTTGCGGATTATGTATTTGGGGATTTGCCTACTTGCTAAAATTTACTGGTAACCCCAGATCAATACGAGCAGCACCGCTGTGACCACTCGCAGACACAGCAGCCATGCTCCCTTCTGGGCCTGCTGTGACCTTATAAACAGCAGTCTTTATCCGGGTCTATTCAGGGCCCCGTTTTGCATTTCGGTGCTTTTTGTTGGTGGTCCTGAGGTTTAAAATGGCCCCCAGGCACAGAGCTGAAGCGGGGTCTGGTGTCCACGGACAAGAAGGCGGTGATGAGCCTCGGGGAGAAACCACGAGTCAGGTGAGCACCTCCAGCTGTGAGTCAGAGGCTGCTGGCCGTGAGCCTGGCGCTAATCCTGAGTCAACTGCGTGTATTAAATAATACTCTTGACACAAAAGCGCACACGCAACAAGGCTGTGCACTGGTCCACAGATGAGGATGCAGCCAGAGGCACTCGGGACCCTCACCCACTGCATCCCCCGCGGGCGATGGGCTGCAAAGAGCATCACGACCGCCAGCGGTGAGACCAGCGAGACCAGCGGGCCGGTCACTGGGGAAGCACTGCCCACATGACCTCCTCCTGAGAAAACCCTGGACGGTCAGCTCCACCCACGTAAGAGGTGGGACGGCACGCAGAGCGGGCGCGAGAGAAGGCCTCTGTGCGCCAGCAATGAGCAGTGACCGTGGGAGAGGCACTGAGACCCCAGGGCTCTGAAGGCTGCAGGCGTCACGCGGGGTGGACGGCGACGCGGGCAGAGCGCCCCACACCAGCAAGAACCGGTGGGTGGGGAGGAGAGGCCTCACATGTACACGTGTGTTGGAGACACGTCTGAAATGTTCATGAAACAATAGTAACAACTGCTCCTGGAGCTGGCCTCTGTGCTTTCCCACAAGACCTGCTGCTGCTGCTGCTGCTGCTAAGGCGCTTCAGTCGCGTCCGACTCTGTGCGACCCCATAGACGCACATGTGAACCACCCCCTCCTCATCCCTGCCAATCCCCAGGGGACTGAGAAATACAACATCTATGTGTCGGGTGCCTGAGGTTTGGAGGGCTGTTTATTACAGCAATTAGCTTAATCCACCCCAATATACAGGGAGAGAACACTAAGTTCCTTACAGCCAAAAAATAAAAAAACAGGAGAAAAAAACTAATCAAAAATGAAAACCAATAAAGAGGTCAGCCTCCCAGTGTTTTTGTAATCATTTCCTTTAACTTGATAGATTCATTTGGAAACAAGTCTCTCTTGTGGCAAAAAAAAACATACTAAAGTTCAGCTTTTTCTTCATTGACCTTTTCTCCCTTTACTTTCAAATTAAGTCACCTTAATGAGGCTGATTTATTAACAGCGTATGTACTTTGAGTCTGTGCTTGCCCAGGCCACCCATTACCTGCAACCCCTTGGAGAGACACGTCTGAAACAACCGCTCCTGGAGCTGCTGCTGCTGCTGCTGCTGCTGCTAAGTCGCTTCAGTCGTGTTCGACTCTGTGCGACCCCATAGACGGAAGCCCACCAGGCTCCGCTGTCCCTGGGATTCTCCAGGCAAGAACACTGGAGTGAGTTGCCATTTCCTTCTCCAATGCACATGACCTGAAGCTTTTTATAATAATCATGTAACTTTCATAAGAGATGTCAGATGAGTCAGAAGGAAGAATGAACGCTGGGCCTACCCTGCTGCCAGGATGGTTCTAGGGCTCAGGTCCGCCTGAGCCCTCCCGGGAAGGTGGGGTCGTGAGAGCTGGCCCTGAGATGACCCCAGAGCACAGCACCCTCGGCCCAGGTAGGGCCCTTCCCCAGGAGCAGGGGTTTCCTGGGAGACCTGAGGCGCAGGAGACTGGGCCTTGGGTCAGAGCCCAAGGGCCGCACCCGTGCCATCCGGCCAGGAGGTGGCGCCGCGGGCCTCCCCAGTCCCTCTGACCCCAGTCAGACCCCTTCCCAGCAGGGCCTTCAAGCTCACAGGCTGGAGCCTCCCAAGGCCGTCTACACCCGCCCCAGCCCCGCCTCTCCCACCTCCTCTCTAAACTCTAACATGAGGGGTCTTCTCGGGCACACAAGCCCCACAGAGACCTAAGGGGCAGAGACGACGAGAAAGGAGATGCCCCAGAGCGGAGCCCACCCAGCACGGGCTGAGACCCCAGTCACCTGATCCCAAGAGACAAGAATCCCCACTGGGAGGCACCCACTCAGCACGAATGTGGGTCTGTGCGCCACCTGCCAGCCTCCAGAAACCCCTCCTGGGGTCACCGAACCTTCCCAGCCTCCCCGCGGGCCTGGACGCCATATCCACCAGCCAGACCCTGGATGTGACTCTGCAGGGGGCTCAGGTCCAGCTCTGCCCAGCCCAAAGGGTTCCCCCACCATGCCTGGTGCAGCCCCCCACCCCCGCCAGGCCCACCCACCCAGCTTCACCCGTCCTGTCCACCCCAGAGGGAGCCCCTCCTGCGTTCTCCAAGGCCCCCGAAACAGCACCACAGCCAGGGATTCCCCTCTCCTGCACCCGCTGTGGCCACGGGGACCTCATGCAAATTCACCATTGAAGGAATGTCTCCCTCGTGTGCATAAGACAGCATGGGGCTCGGACCTCAAGGGACGACTCAGGGGCTGCTGGCGGGCAGGGCAGGGAAGGGCACGCTGGGCAGAGCTTGCAGACTCCAGGAAGCAGGAGCCCCAGTGCCAGGGGAGGCAGCAGGGCCTGCCCGGGGCAGGCAGCCCATTTACTAAGGCACCCACTGTGCTCGCTGCCTCTGCAAGGCTGGTCTCTCTGCTCAGAGGCTTGGCCTCCGTCCCTGCACATAGTAGGTGCCACGAGCAGTGAGGAGGGCCCAGCAGGAGGGGGTGGGCGGGGCGCTCGTGGGGAGGGGGCAGGAGCAGCAGGGCCTCGGGAACCGGCGGGGCAGGGGGCGAGCAGAGGCCCCTCGAGCCCAGGTCACGCCTGCCATGGGCCGGAACGCGGGCGGCGGGCGGGCGGGCTCACCGTCTGCTGCAGGTCCTCGATGACGATGCGCAGCACCAGCGTGTGGGCCTGGCCCTCCTCCGCCCTGGCGCCGCCCGGCTTCTGGGCCGTGGCCCGGATGGTGTCGTAGATGGTCTCCTCCTTGGAACTGTCCGAGTCCGACTCCTCCGAGGAGTCTGAGTAGCTCTGGGCCATCTCGTCCTCGCTGGACGTGGGGCTGCGTGGCATGGCTGTGCGTTTCTACACGGAGAGGGGAGGAGGGAGACAGACATCAGGGGAGGCTCGAGGAGGAAGCCGGGGGTGTGGCAGAGGCCGGTGTCGGAGGCGCAGTCGCAGGCTGGGCGACCGTGGGTAACACACACACACCTCCACACACCCCCACCCCTTCCCGGGCCCGAGCCAGGCAGGACCTGTGGGGGCCCCGAGAGCCCTGCCCCGCTGCTTGGAAACCTAGCGCTTAAAAGGAGCCCGAACTCGCTGTGGCCGCAGCCACAGCTCACGGGGACGGACTGAAGGGGCAGTGGGCGGTCTGAAACGTTCGGGAGTAAGAGGAACAGCTCGCTTTGTTTTTCTTGGAGGAAGAGCAGCAGGCAGAGAGATGCAGGCTTTGGGTCAGAAGGGTACCAAGCTCCTGCTATAATAACCCCCTCTGCTTCAAACATGGCAATGATAGGTACTGTGTAAAAATAGACCCAGCACGCAGGGCCAGGCTCAGAAATGAGATAATCTCCAGGCCCGGGAGCACAGCGGAACCCAAAGGCTGATGGGGGAGGGCCGGGGGTCTCCAAGAGCCTGTGGAGGCTGGGAGGGCAGCTTCCCCACCATCAAGTGCAATAAAAGCCCCCCGGCAATGACCCACGTGAGGGGGCCAACCGCCATCTCATTCCACGGGCGTTAGCAGGACAGAACTGGGGGCAGGCTGCCCACGAGACACCCCCAGGTCTGTGGGCAGGCGTTAGAAAGGTCAGGCTAAAACCTGCCCATGAGACACGCCCAGGACTGTGGGCCCGGCTCAGAAAGGTCAGGCTAAAACCTGAGACGACCAGGGGTCCTGGGCCGGGGGGTGCGTGCCAAACCAGCAATTGCACTTCTGTATGAACTCGGTAAAGGAAGTCAATGGTCAAGTTCACGGAACAAGAAAGATGTCCCAGGCTGTTCCCTACAAAACAGGGTGTCCTGGCTAACCCAGCTCACACGCCACCCTAGTCATTCAGGGTCTGCCCGACCAAGATGTGGTTTCTTCTTCCCACGGACAGTACACCTGAGAGCAGAGTGGACCCCAACGACCCACTCAGGGCCCCGAATGGAGCCCTGAGAAAGGGCCATTCAGACACGGTGTCCCTGTTCAGAAAGGCCGGGAAGACACAGGCCCGTCTGCAGCCTGAAGTGAGCACGACGTGAGCGATGGGGCAGAGGAACCCACGGCAACAGGAACGCCCAAGTGGGGGGCGGGGGGCAGAAAGGGGGTCACAGTGCCTGTGACGTCACTTGTAACTTTCGGTTTCCTCGAAATAGTTCCAGGTGACGAGAGAAAGCCAGACTTCAACAAACGTGGGACACAGATGCTTGCAATGCTATTCTCTGTGCGTCTCTTTATGCTGGAAATATTTCACAGTAGAGGTGCGGGGAGAAAAGCAACGGGGAGGGAGGGGAGGAAGATGGCCACCTGTCCGACTACCCCAGGGGCTGGGGTGCATGGCCCCAGAAGCCATTCATTTTGGGGTGACGAGCCTCAGAAAAGTCCCAGGCAGGACACAGCTCAGTCAGTGCCAACTCGGCATCCAGTCTGAGAAGGCTGACGCCCACCATCTACCTCCAGAGTTCACTTAAGGTCAGCGGACACCCATGGAAGTGCTTCTCTTCTGGGCCACCAGGTCCCAGGACATTCCCAGCCACTGATTAGACACACGAAGCCCAGTAAAGTGCAGACGCCACCCCAGAAAATGCACCCTCCCACACACCCAGGGAAAGGCAAGACCATGTCTGGGTCAGGGGCTCCCCTACCGCCAAGAGCACCCGGGCCGTCCTCAGACACGGGGTCAATAAACGCTGCTATGTCCCACCTGCAGAGGCTGCATGAGTCCTAACCCGGAGGCTTCACGTGAAAACCCCGAGATCTGGCTCATCCTGACCACCAGGAAAATCTGGCCTGGCTGAGGTCAGCCATGCAGCACCCAGGCCTGGAGCAAGCTGCACCGACTCCCTGGCCAGCCTGCCCTCCTCCCCAGGTCCTCCCAGAACCAAGTGACTCCGCATGGTCAGACCTCCTGTGAGCTCTCTTCCTGGCCAGTGGGCCTCAAGTCTAAGCAGCTGCAAACTGATCCACCCAACCCCGCAGCCTGGCCTCCTCCTCAGCCTTCTGCCTTCATACCTCCCGTGAGGGGTCCCTGGTCAAACATCTCAGACAGCAGATTACTGGTATCACCCAGGGAAGGGTTTCGTTTCTTAAAGTAAAACTACCAAGTGAAAATAGTTGCTCAGTCACGTCCGACTCTTTGTGACCCCATGGACTGTAGCCCACAGGCTCCTCTGTCCGTGGATTCTCCAGGCAAGAACACTGGAGTGGGTTGCCATTCCCTTCTCCAGAGGATCTTTCCGATTGGAGGTAGATGCTTTAGCATCTGAGCCACCAGGGAAGCCTAGAATTTGCAGCGTACATCCCATCCTCCACTAAACTTCGGTGCACTGGGGGACTCCTGAATTCACCGACAAACGCCTGTCACTTGGGTTACATATTTTTCCAACCGTACAAGAGCACAGACTGGAGAGGGCGGGGTGGGTCTGAGGCCGAGGACAGGGTCTGGCCACCCCGGGTCCTACCTTAGGAAGGTCCCAGCCAGCCGGGCTGCGACTTCCACCAACACGTTCATTCCTGCCTTTGCGCATTCACCATTTACCCAGGAAAAAAATGAGTGCCTGGCATAATTATATGCCACAAATATACTATATAATACAGAATACAGTTACAATTATAATTGTAATATGACAACGGTTGTATGTTATTATAATATATTGTGGTAATTACATAGACACAATCATATTATAACATAATATAAATATAAATTACGTACTACATCGTTATGTGTGTTGTTTCAGTTGCTCAGTTGTGTCTGAATCTTTATGACCCCATGGACTGCAGCCCACCAGGCTCCTCTGTCCATGGGACTTCCCAGGCAAGAATACTGGAGTGGCTTGCCATTTTCTTCTCCAGGGATCTTCCCAACCCAACCTGGGTCTCCTGTGTTGGAGGCAGATTCTTTACCGTCTGAGCCACCAGGGAAGTACCATTATATAGGTGCATATATATATATAAAATCATTTCCAACAAGGTTTCCATGTTTTAATATCCTCGAGAACAGTGGTTAGGACTCTGCACTTTCAGTGCCGTGGGTTAGACAGTCAGACCATAAAGAAGGCTGAGCGCCCAAGAAGTGATGCCTTTGAACTGTGGTGCTAGAAAAGACTCTTGAGAGTCCCTTGGACAGCAAGGGGGTCAAACCAGTCAATCCTAAAGGAAATCAATCCTGAATATTCGTTGGAAGGACTGATGCTGAAGCTCCAATCCTTTGGCCACCTGATGCAAAGAGCTGACTCACTGGAAAACACCCTGATGCTGGGAAAGACTGAGGGCAGAAGCAGAAGCGGGCGGCAGAGGATGAGATGGTTGGACGGCATCACTGACTCAATGGACATGAGTCTGGGCAGGCTCCGGGAGTTGGTGATGGACAGGGAGGCCTGGTGTGCCGCCGTCCATGGGGTCACAGAGTCGGACACGACTTGACTGAACCACAGCCGTCCAGAGCAGTGTCTCTTCATCCCGCTGCACCAGGAAGCGACCTGGGACCTTGTTCTAAAAAACGGTGGTGCCAGGAGGCCTGATTCAACTGGTCTAGGCGAGGCCCCAACATCGACGTTGTCTTTATTCTTTTATATTTATCTGCCTGCACCGGGTCCGAGTTGTGGCATTTGAGGTCTAGTTCTCTGACCAAGGATGGAACCCAGGCCCCCTGCATTGGGAGCGCATCCCCTTAGCCACTGGACCACGAGGGAAGTCCCCCTGATGGACGTGGTCTTTAGATGCCCCGAGACTCTGATGCCGGGAGAGACTGAAGCAAAAGGAGAAGGGGCGGTAGATGATGAGATGGTCAGATAGCATCACGGACTCAACGGATACCAATTTGAGCAAACTCTGGGGGAAGGAAATGGCAACGCATTCCAGTGTCCTTGCCTGGAGAATTCCACGGACAGAGGAGCCTGGCGGGCTACAGTCCAAGGGTCGCAAAGAGCCAGACATGACCGAGCGACTAACCAACCGCTGCTGTTGCACAGGGCGTGGGAACAACATGCAGGTCCAGGTCCAGAGGTGCTTCTGAGACAGGTGAGACGACGGGCAAACCCTGGGATGTGCAGACGCTGGCCACCCTTGTTCCTCCAGGGTGACCCTGCAGCCGCGGCCCCCAGGCCGGTGACCCATCGTGGACACGCAGCCTGAACAGTGAAGTGTACCTGACCCCAGGGTCTTCCTTCCAGAGAACCAAAGGTGGGCTGGGGTGGTTTACGGGTGTCTGCGTCACACGGAACTGACAACCAAGGGGAAGGCGCCCGGAGTCCCCCAGACCCCTGCCACCCGCAGTTCTCACCTGGCCACAAGGAGCCAACGTCGAAACCCACTGGACAGGTCTGAGGGGAAAAGGCAGACCCCTGCCCACTTCCTCCCAGGACGTCCAGGGAGCTCAGGCCAAAAGCCCCAGCAGGCTGGTCCTGACCTTAAAAAGGAGCTTGCGTAACTCGATCAGCTGATCCACGGGAAAAGCAAACACCTGGGGAAACACTTAATTATTAACTGCGGTTGGGGCCGCGGGTGACACAGCGGGCACCCGTAAAACAACGGATACGTTTTATCCTAAGTACTTCCTAAATACTGGGCAGGACATGGGGTGTAAGGTGCTCAGTTGTGTCCCACTCTTTGTAAACCACCGGACTGCAGCCCGCCAGGCTCCTCTGTCCATGGGAGTTTTCAGCCAAGAATACTGGAGTGGGTTGCCATTTCCTTCTCCGGGGGATCTTCCTGACCCAGGATAGAACCCACGTCTCTTTGTCTCCTGCACTGCAGGCGAATTCTTTACGTGCTGAGCCATCGGGGTACTCACACGAAAACACTAACAATCTGAAATTCACACAGAAGTCGGTGTCCTGCATCTCATGGGGCAATGCCACGATGGGTGGAAGGGCTTCTCCAACCTATGGCAGGGGGGAGCGGGGAGGGGAATGCTCCGAGGATAGGAAACTAAGGACAAAAACTCCATCTGGAAACCAGCTTCCCCAGGAAAAGTCAGTGGCAGGACCCGGAAGGGAAGGTTGCTCACCACCCGTAGGCAGACGTTTCTAGTATAACTAACCTCTGGGGGAAATACCAAGCTATACAAATACAAGTCGATAAATTCAGCATCTCTCAGAATGTGTTTGCTTCACTGGCCCTGCTGGGCGCCTATTAATAAGCGCAAAAGAAAGTAACAGTGGGAAAAGCAATTTTAACACAAACTCCACATTTTGCTGCTGAAATGTTCCAAGAAAGCACACAATTGTTTCAAGAAAACATAAAATCTCAAACTGCCTCCTGAGTCTCCTAACACCTGTGAGGAGCAGGCAGCTAAGTTTTCTTCCTGGTTCCCTCCTCAGACATAGAGAACATATGAAAGCTGACCTGGGACAGAAGACACATAGTAAAAACAGAATGACTCTACCAAGGTCAAAGCTGCAAGAGTCACACACACGAAGGAACTCTATAAACAGGCAGAGGTTCCCTCAGCTCTGGTTTATTTCATATGTGTGTGTATACATATAGGGGGCTTCCCTGCTGACTCAGATGGTACAGAATCTGCCTGATATGCAGAAAACCCTGGCTCGGGAAGTTCTCCTGGAGAAGGGAATGCCTACCCACTCCAGTAATCTTGCCTGGAGAACCCCATGGACAGAGGAGCCTGGTGGGCCACAGTTAATACACACACACACACACACACACACGCAAATGTGGTTTTTTTGCAAAAAAAAGTTTTTATTCAAGAGGAATCTCAGACACCTGACATATTTAACATACCGGAAGCGAGGTTTTATGACTCTTCACCTACTCTGTACATCCAAATATACTAACCCGGCTGGTCCTCAAAGCAGTGGGACCCTGCTCGCCCAGGGGCTGCTCTGGGGTTTGTGCAGACTTGAGAACTCAACTCAAGATCATGGCCAAGGACTGGCAACAGCCTCCACCAGAACCAGTAGGTCAGAGCTAGATTCGGGAGGGGCCCAGGTTTTGCCACACCCTGGGAAAGTCACTAACAGATGACGGTCAGTTAACACAGGCTGACAGTGAGTGGGGGTGCAGAGCAGGGGGTCTGGGGCAGCAGTGGGCCAGATGGAGGCTGAAGGCACCTGGGAAGGTGAGAGAAAAGCACTCCTGTGTCTCGGCGCTCATTTAAATCTGCTGTGCTCTTCCCTCTGGGCTTCCCAGGTTGCTCAGTGGTAAAGAGCCCGCCTGCCAATGCAGGAGGCACAGGAGATGCAAGTTCAGTCCCGCGTCGGGAAGATTCCCCTGGGGAGGGAAATGGCAGCCCACTCCAGTGTTCTTGCCTGAGAAATCCCACGGACAGAGGAGCCCGGCGGGCTACGGTCCATGGGCTCGCACAGAGTCGGACATGACTGAGCACACACACACACACGCACACGCACACGCACACACACACACACGCACACGCTTTCCCCTGCACCCACACGGCACACGCACTGAGGAGGGACGGGGAGGCACCAGCGCTGCGGGGTGGGGGCTGCCTAGAAGCTTCTGCCGCACCAGACCCCCAGTAACTGCGTCAGAATCTAGGAGGCGTGGTCTAGGGATCAGACCACACCCCCGAGGACAGGGAGACACCACGATTCAGGTCACACGCCACCTCTTCAGAGGACCCCTGCTGGAAGTTGCTCCCCCAACCGCTCCTAGCAGAGGGACCGCAGCTGCAGCCCAGCTGGCACCACGCGGCATCCACTCCACCTGTGAGGGCAGCGTCCTCCACCACACCGCAGGCTGGGGCAGGTATGACTGCAGACCCCGCCCACCAGCGTGGCATCAGCCTGTCCCCCTACCACCAACGCCACATGTTGGGGCCCTGACCCCCAGCACCCCAGAAGGCAGCTGTATTTGGAGTTCGGGACTTTCAGGAGGTGAGCATGGTGAAATGAGGTCACTAGGGTGGGCCCCAGCTGACGTGCCTCTTTCTGCTGTTCACGGGCTTCTCACGGCAAGAACACTGCAGGGCTTTCCTCCCCCAGCGAATGCTGGGAAAGGTGGAAGGCAAAAGGAGAAGGGGGCGGCAGAGGGTGCGATGGTCAGATGGCATCACTGACTCAACGGACATGAACTTGAGCAAACTCCGGGAGACAGTGGAGGACAGGGAAGCCTGGTGTGCTGCAGTCCGCAGGGTCACAAAGAGTCAGACATGCCCCAGTGACTGAACAACAACAATGAACAGTCCAATGTGACTGGTGTCCTTATCAGACAAGGAAGTCAGGACACACACACACACAGAGGGACGACCCTGTGAGGACACGGCAGTGCACACACACAGGAGGGAGGCCTCAGGAGGACCAGCCCCGCCCACACCTGGGTCTGGGATTCCAGCCTCCAGGCCTGGAGACAGGGAGTGTCTGCTGTCTAAGCCCCCAGGCTCTGGGCCTTTGCTATGGCAACCACAGGGAATGGGTACTGGGTGAGGCCCTCCAGATGTTCTTAGCTAGACGCATGAACCACATTTCTGAGGAGAAACGCCATCGAGACAGGCTTTCTTCTGAAACCACTGTCTAGAATAAACTCCATGTCTGTCCCTTCCTGCGTCTGCAGATGAACTCCAAGAAGGATAGCTCTCCTCTCTCTTCCATGAACTGCTGGTATCCTCGTCTGCCCCGAGTCTCTCTGCCTAGCTCCCTAGGTCCTTCCTTTGCACCTGGCTCACCAGACTACACACACTCTCCTTCCCTCTCTCCCGAGAAGCCCCGCTGTCCACACCTCCCCGTTAACCTCTGGTGATTCTCAGCTAGTGTTCCGAAAACCACACCATCACAGACCCTCCAGTCCATCCCTGGCCAAAGGAGTTTGGGAAACGTAACTAGATTAAATAAACATGCACCAATCACTTTGAAAGTCAAAGTGCTAGCGGCTCTGTCGTGTCCGACTCTTTGAGACCCCGTGGACTGCAGCCTGCCAGGCTCCGCCACGCGAGAGTACTGGAGTGGGTAGCCGTTCCCTTCTCCAGGGGCTCTTCCAGACCCAGGGATCAAACCCAGGCCTCCTGCACTGCAAGCAGATTCTTTACTGTCTGAGCCGCCCGGAAGCGCAATCACTTGACTGCAGAATTTCCTGCACTGCTTTCTGGGTCGTCTCTCAGAGTGGCTGATGGCAATATTTTCCCAAAACCACTTAACCCCTGAATCACCTGTTCCTGGAGAGGACAAATGTCACCTCCCGCAGCAGGTATGTCCCACGCCTCCAGGGCACAGCCCGCAGAGCCCAGGTCCCTGCCGAGCACAACCGCCCTGGACGCTTCCTGGGTAGACCTGTACGGCAGGGAACCGGAAACACTCCTCTGCCCAGAGGAAGAGGGCTCCAGGGGTATTACCGCTACTCAGTATCCTTGGGCCAAAATCGATCTCCCCAAATCAGAAAAAGAGCTGCTGACGAGCCAGATGCTGAATTAAAACGTCTCCGTTGAGGATCACTGAGAGTAAGGAGGAGGATCATGCGCCTTCCTGGCGTGTTCTGTGTGGTTACTGGCGTGCGAGGTATCGAGAGGCATTCTGGGTGTGTTAACAGAAAGGCTGGGACTTGGAAGGTTCACACAATGGACCCACTTCCCTTCCACGCAGCAGAATTCCCTCAGGAGCCTATGCTCCTTGGACTATGGGAGCGGGGTCCCCACGGCTTCCAGCTCCCTGCCTCCTGGAGAGAGCCAGCTGGGTTTCCAGTTTGGGCTGCAGGGGACTCCCATCTGAGCTTCTGCTGCAAATGCTGTTCAGCCATGTCCAACTCTGCGACCCCATGGACTGCAGCACGCCAGGCTCCTCTGTTCTCCACCATCTCCCAGAGTTTGCTCAAACCATGTCTACTGAGTCTGTGATGCCATCCAACCATCTCATCCTCTGTCCCCCTTCTCCTTTTGCCTTCAATCTTTTCCAGCATCAGGGTCTTTCCCAATGTAAAAAGGGCCACGTGATTCTACAGAAGGCCTGTTTGTTTTTTTTTTTTTATCATAGGCCCATATTTTGGTTTTCTTCCAGCATAAATGAAGAGATTCTGACCAAGCAGTGTGCCCCCCGCTCCTAACCTCATCACGAAACACGTGGTTCACTCCTCTAACACTTTTGCAGAAGCAAGAATCCATTCACTCTGAAGAAAAGCGGGCCCTGGGATTGATCAGGACATGAGGACTAACAGGTCACGACCTCCTATGCTGGGAGGCGGCCCCGCCCAGCGCTTCTCAAACCCAAGCTGCTGTTAGATAGGCCATGTGTCCTCGGGGACCAGAGGCCTGGACTCTGACAGCCACAGGGTGGATGACAGGGGGCTAGGAAAGGAAACCCCTTCAGTCAGACCCCAAGCATCTAGAAGATCAAAATAAAGGAGCATTTCCCTAACTGGAACAGTGAATCTGCCCCAATCCTGTAGCAGCCGTCAATATAACAAACACACAAGCCAACAGATAACGTGGATACACTGTTTCAGAGTTAAAAAGGTGAGGGGAGAGAACTATTTTTCAGATACTCGGTTTCTCTGCATGGAAAAGCCACAAGCACTTGGAAATAAATTATTTAAACCCGTGAAAACACTTAGCAAGTGCTAGATAAGAAATTAATTAATACACCAAGTTAACTAAGTTGCTACATTTACAATAAATAATTTAAAAATATTAAAAATGCGATCAGAGTCCCAACAAGAGCCAAAGACATATAAGAAAAAGCATCTAAAGCAACCTATGCTAGACCTTTATGGAGAAAATTAATAGGACATTATTCAGAACGACAAAACAGGAAAGAAAGACACAGGTCTTCATAGGAAGACCAGATGAATGGAGAGATCCACCATAACCATAGAAGCTAGAGTTTAATATCTTAAAGATAATAGTTCTCCACAACACACAGATTTGAGGCAGCTTCCAACAGAAACCCTGGCAGGACTGCATGTCACAAGTTCACAGAACTTATTCTGGTCGTAAAGTTTGCAGAAGAGGAGAAAGAAGCAAAAATAACCAGGACAGGGACTTGCCTGGCGGTCCAGTGGTTAAGACTCCACCCTTCCAATGCAGGGGGCACAGGTTCAATCCCTGATAAGGGAACAAAGATCCCACATGCCTTGCAGCACGGTCAAAAAATAATTTTTTTAAAAATACCAGGACTAACTTTGGAAACAAAGAGATGCCAAATCCTCCTGAACAGTTACAATGCGAGATCAGGATCAGTTTGCTACAGAGACAGACACAGATCAACGGGAAGAGCGGAGAACTTGGGACGGGCCTTGCAAACATGGGGATGCAACGTGTGTCCGCGTGCTGGAAGGAAAAGAACCGGTAAACGCACGATGCTGACATCGCGGGCCGTCCACACGCAAAGTGCAAGAAACGGCGCCCGCCTCCCCACACACGCGCCAACGCCGCACGCGCTGAAGACTGAAGCTTGAAAAGCAAAACGATCAACGTCTAGAAGGAAAAACACAGGATCTCTTACTCGGATCTGGGACGCTCGACAGACGCGGGTTTGGTGCTGCTGTAACAAATGAGCACAGATTACTGGGAAAAAACAACAGAAAGGCATTCTCCCACAGTTCTAGAGGCAGAAGTCCCAGGAGAGCCACACAGGGCCAATGCCGAGGTGTGGTCAGAGCTGGCTCGTCCTAGAGGTTCAGGGAAGAGTCCGTTTCCCCTTTCTCAGATTCTGGGGCGCCCCTACTCCTCCGCTCCCCTTTCCCAGATTCTGGGGCGCCCCTACTCCTCCGCTCCCCTTTCCCAGATTCTGGGGCGCCCCTACTCCTCCGCACACAGTCTCTGCGTTGCTGTCCCCTTGCCTTCTCCCTCCGGTACCTGCCAAGCCCCCTCTGCCTTCCTCTAATGAGGACCCCTGAGACTACAGTCAGCGCCACCCCACATCGTCCAAAACATCCTCCCCACCCCAAGATCCTGAACGTCATCACCCACAAAGCCCCCTCTGCCATAATATGGTAAGTCCCCTCCATTCAGACCTTCAGGGCGCAAACACCCACAGATGCGCCGTGCAGTCCGGCAGTGTCAGGCGTGATCAAAGTGCAGCTCGCCCTCCGTCTCCCGTTCTGACCACCCTTCAGCTCCACCACCTCCCACCTCCTCTCCCTCCTTGAGTCAGAAACTCTTCTTCCCTGCTCACCCGATGCCAGCCCCTGTGCCAGCTGTTGTACTCTACCGCTGTACTTTTCAAGGCACTGTACTGTTACGATTAAAAAATTTTCCTTATTTTTTTGTTAATGTATTATTTGTGTGAAGAGTGTTATAAACCTATTGTAGTACAGGACTGTATACTGATTGTTTGAGCTGGGTATCAAGGCTAACTTTGCTGGAACGACAAACAAATCAGACTTACAAACGTGTTCTCAGAACAGAAACTCCTTGGTACGCAGGGGGCTTACTATAAGGTCCCATTCGTGGGGTCCAGAGATTACAGCCTGCTATCTTTGGGGGCCAAGGCTCAGCTGACCAAAAACCTACACAGCATATTAAAAGCAGAGACATCACTTTGCCAACACAGGTGTGTACAGCCAAAGTTACGGTTTTCCCAGTAGTCATCAACAGATGTGAAAGGGGGGCCGTAAAGAAAACTGAGCTCTGAAGAATTGATGCTTTCGAACTGTGGTGCTGGAAAAGACTCTTGAGAGTCCCTTGGACAGTAAGGAGGTCAATCCAGTCAATCCTAAAGGAAATTAACCCTGACTATTCACTGGAAGGACTGACGCTGAAGCTGAAGCTCTAATACTTTGGCCACCTGATGCAGAGCCGACTCATTAGAAAAGACTTGATGCTGGGAAAGATTGAAGGCAAAAGGAGAAGAGGGCAGCGGAAGATGAGATGGTTAGATGGCTTCACCGACTCAAAGGGCGTGGATCTGAGCAAATTCCGAGACACTGTGGAGGACAGAGGAGGCTGGGGTGCTGCAGCCCCCGGTTCCCCAAGAGTCAGACAGGACTTAGTGACTGAACAACCACAACAGAATTGTTACTATGTTTTTCTACTTTTTCATGTTTATAAAAATGTTTCTAATTAAAAATAAAAACTTTAAAAAAAATTAAGGACTATGACATCTGCCTGTGATGGTCTTATCACCTCCTTCCTGGGGAACCAAGCACCCTCCTATTCGTCAGGGAAGACAGAGGGCAGAATGCTACATACACATAATATATATTATTAAAATGTATTATGTAAAACATACTAACGTTTATATAAAATACATTACATACGCTATTTATACATAATATTATTAAATATTAACAGACATTCAAACACTGTAGAGAAGAAAATGGCAAACCACTCCAGTATTCTTGCCTGGAGAATTCCAGGGACAGAGGAGCCTGGTGGGCTACAGTCCATGGGTCACAAGAGTCGAACATGTCTTAGCAAATAAACCACCACCACCACCATTCAAACAGTATCATTTTTTTCATCGCTAAGTCATGTCCGACTCTTTTGCAACCCCATGGACTGTAGCTCGCCAGGCTCCTCTGTCCCTGAAACTCTCCAGGCAAGAATGCTGGAGTGGGTTGCAATTTCCTTCTCCAGGGGATCTTCCTGACTCAGGGGTCGAACCTGGGTCTCCTGCATTGGCAGGCAGTTTCTTTACCAGTGAGTCATCGGGGAAGCCCAAGATAAACAAATATATTATGAAAATATTACTCACAAAAACGTATAAAATTTTCACCCGTATAAATTAAAACATGTTTAACATTCCGGGGTGACATTCTCTTTTTCGCAGCACCCTAGGTTGAGAGGACCTGGGGCTGAAAGCACAGAGGGATCCGCCCTGGTCCTGCTCGGATAAGCAAGGTCCTTTTTAACTCCTGGGCCATTTCCGCCTCAGGCCAGCCTCCTGGGCAGTTTCTCCTGGGCCAAGGTCTGAAAGTCAGGACAAAGGTCTCTAGTCCCATCTAGTTCCTCCGGTTCTGAAGAGTATTCGGGATCAAACACAAAAGGCAACATCCAAGCAGCCTCTGCGGCCTGCATGGCTGGTGGTCTCCAGACTCTGGGTGCCCTGCAGCCCCCAGGCTCCTGTGGCTGGTGTGGGTCCCCCAGGCAGTTCTGGCCACCGGGCTGTGAGGCGGGTGAGGGGCCTGAGGTCCCGGCCAGGGCACCTCCCTCCTTGCTCCCCCTGCTGGAACCCCATGGGAGTGCAGCCGCATGCTGGGGCTCCCCTGGGAGGCGACACCCACCCAGACAAAGCACCCCCACGGGCCTGCGAGCTCTTAGAATCCAGTTCACGGTATGTGCCCTCTCGCTATTAACCGGCCTTCTCTTTGTATGTGAGCCACGTCTGGCTTGGCTGAAGGTGTTGGCATGAAACAGACTCAACAGCTGCCTCCAGCCTGGCCCACCTCCCAGCTGTCCACTCGGTCTGGACAAACCACAGCAGAGTCCCTGGACAGAAGGCTGGCAGAAGGCTGCTCCAGCTCAACTGCAAGCTCTGGCTTGAAGGGCTGACAGAGGCCCCTCCTAATCTACGGGTTGTGGGTTAGTTCGGTCAATCGTGTCTGACACTTTATGACCCCATGGACTGTAGCCCAACAGGCTTCTCTGTCCATGGGATTCTTCAGGCAAGAATACTGGAGTGAGTTGCCATTTCCTCCTCCAGGGGATCTCCCTGACCCCGGGGTTGAACCTGAGTCTCTTGTGTCTCCTGCATTGCAGGCAGATTCTTTACCGCCTGAGCCACCAGGGAAGCCAAACTATAGGTTACCAGTGGCAGTCAAGGCAGTGAATCTGGGAACCGGGCACATCAAACAAGGCTGCGGAGCTGAGACATCCCGGGGAGACGAAGTGTCCCTGAGATCTTAAAACCCAGCTGAGTCTGTTACAGAAAGGCATTCAGTTTTTCAGATCCAGCATGGGGGCTCCCAACAGCTTTCTGCACCAGGCATCAGGCGCTGCCTGGGGTGGGGGGAGGTACTCTGTCCAGGCGCCAAGTCCCTGCCTGCGGGAAGCTTTGTGGTCACTTGCTGGGGGACGGCCATGGCTGCAGCCTGGGTGGGGCTGCAGCTAGCCCGGTCCTGTGATCCCCTGTAATGACAGTGTTTAAGCTGAGGATGGGTTTTGTTTAATTCCTATCGACCCAGGCTGAGGGAACCTGCAACCGTGGTTTCCATTTTCTTCTGTTTTCCCAGGAAAGGATCTTAAAGAAATACCTTCCCCTCCAGGGGTTTAAAGCCACCAAGCCACCCTCCCAGTGTGAGCTGGTCCTGCACACTCTCTGGGGATGCCCCCCACCAAGTGGACACGTCTGTCCAACAGCCCAAGGGCCTTCCATGTCCCCCACAGCCAGGAGAAAGAGGTCCAAACACCAAGCCCAGAAGTTCGGTGCAACTCACCTCAGCATAGCCTGATGGAACCCCACAGAGAGATCACCCAGCTGACAGAGCTCCTCCTCGGAACCCCTACACTCAGCCTGTCCCAGGGGTCCCCAGCCTCACTGAGATTCGGGAACAGGAGGCTGTCCTGGGATGCTGGAATCACGTACCCTCAGGTGCCCCCAGGAGGTACACATGCCCAAGCAGGGTGGAGAATCTAATGCATGTCTTAGGATGTCATCCAGCTTTTTCCTGAGAGCAGAGACCCCTCGTTGTGAGCACCCCCCTGCAACACTGTCCTCTGGCTGACCCAACAACCCACCCTCCCAGTTCTCAGGACCCAGGCCAGGTCACGGAGCATCTCAGTGACCCCTGGCGGATAACCACCTTCCCTTCGTCCTCTGCTGACCTCCACGGGAGGACAGCTCTTCCACACCCTCCAGTGCCGCACAGACGGATGGACTGACGAACAGGACGTCTGAGCTTGCAGAGAACATGAGCAGGGGACGTGCTTAGGTAAGAGACAGGTCCACAAGCCACGTCTCTCCAGATGGCGGGGAAGCAGTGCGAACACAGTCAGGCAGCACCCACAGTGCTGCGGGCATGACTCCTGACTTCCTCTCCATCCCCGCCCCACGGGGACGCAACAGCCACAACAGTGCAGGGGCCTCCGAGGAACAGCTGACGATATTAAAGAATCCACACGCATCCAAAACGTGTATCTACATAAGTCTGGACACGACAGAGGCTTCCCAGGTGGCAGCAGCGGTAAGAGTCCACCTGCCAATGCAGGAGACACAAGAGACTGGGTTCGATCCCTGGGTTGGGAGGATTCCCCTGGAGAAGGGAGTGGCAACCCACTCCAGGATTCTTGCCTAGGAAATCCCATGGTCAGAGGAGCCTAGGCGGTTACAGTCCATGGGGTCACAAAGAGTCAAATACAGCTGAGCTCGCACATGCATGCAGGGAACTAGATCTCACGTGCTGCGAGTAAAAGACACGCCATCCAAGTGGCAGAACTGACTCATTTTAGGTTCGTAAAAAGATTCGACGACATTAAATTTTCAGAAATCTGAATTTAAATACATCTGGTTAAAGTACCGTGATTTGAAATTACCATGGTCATTAATTTTAATATGTATTTTGCCTCCGAGTGGGTGATTAGACATTTTAGGAGCTCTTATGTCTGCAACCCTTTGAAAAAAAAGCTCAATGCTGAAATTTATGTTAATTTACACTTTTATGAAAATCCATCCAGGTTCTGTACACTGTGAACATATTCAAGTCTTAATTATTCAGATGATCACTCTCAATGGAACATAAATTATGTAAAAAAAAACCTGGATTGTAACAACATGCATAGTAATTTTGCTAAACAGAAGGGAAGACGAATACATTTTATGGAATATATAGTAATTAACAAATGATGTTTATAACTTATCTGAATATCATTGGGCATCAACATAGTACCCAAGTGTACAAATAATAATTAACTCCAGTCACATTGGTATATTGCCAGCTATCAGTCATATAAAAGGGTAAATGTCGACACTTTTAAATTTATGTCACTGTGAAGGTTAATGTGTGAAAAGCAGAAGGAAAAAACATATTTTATCTAACAGCTTGCCAGTTTGATTTATGATTTTTAAATAGGAAGGACGAGGCTTGTCGAACTCCATCTGGAGTCCTGCTCCAGCCCCCAAATAATAAGACAGGCCTGCTGGGAGGTGGTGTGTGGGCCACTTCTCACACTGAGCTCTCAGCAGAGTCAAGGTGTAAAAGCTCGGAGACCCCCAGGAACAAGGGGGGAGCAGCTGCTTCTTCCGGGAGTGGGGACTGGCCTTGTGCATAAAGTCACAGGGGCTGCGGGAAAACAGGTGCCCAGCCACAGCCCAGGGTTCAGCTGGTGCGCTGCCTCCCTGGTGAGGACCCTGCTCTTGGCTGCGGATGCTGTCTCCTCCCACGTCCTCCTACGCAGAGAGGGGGTGCTCTGGGTCTCTTCTTGGTGGTGCTGGTTTACTTGCTAAGTTGTGTCCGACTCTTGCGACCCCATGGACTGTAGCCCGCCAGGCTCCTCTGTCCGTGGGATTCTCCAGGCAAGAATACTGGAGTGGGGTGCCATTTCCTTCTCCAGGGGAATCTCCACAACCCAGGGGAGGACACTAATCCTATAGGATCAGGGCTCCACCCTAGTGACCTCATTTAACCTTAATGACATCCAGGGAGGCCCCATCTCCAAACACGGCCACACTGGGGGTGAGGGCTTCAACTGATGACCACAAATGTTCAGTTCACACCATCTGGGAAGGCCCACCTCTGCTCCAGAGCTCCTGCACCCCCAGGCCCATGGCCGGTTTCTGGGCTGCAGGAGCGGGCGGGAGGAGAGGACCCCCACGAGTGCTCGAGGTTCCAACAGGACACGAGCGTCACCTGCTCGATGCCTGTGGGACGCGGTGCCTGAGTCAGCAGAGGGGGCCAAGGGCGCTCAGCACTTCCAGCCCAGCGCTCACCAGCCCCCGGAGCAAAGGGAGCTCACCAAGCACCTTGGCAGCCGCCATCCCCACCCGCCAGCTTCCTGCCTGACCTCGTGCCCAGGACGGAAGGACGCCCAGGAGAGGCGCCAACAGCAGGAACACAGACGGGGGCCCACAAGCACGGCTTCTCCTGGGACTTCGTTTAAAAGAAACCACCTTTTAAAAAGCCAGATGCAGACCACAATTATCCTGGAACTTTCTGAAAAATACAAATGCCAAGCTATTGCTTCCCCCTGCCCTCAAAGCTCCAGATATGTTTCTACTGAGCAGCCATGTTTAAAAACAACTGGATTATATGACATCTTTCACTTGTATCTTGTTTGTTTCACTTTTTCTATTTCGTGTTCAGAGCTCATTTCATTCAATTTATGTTTCCCCATTTCTCCATCTCTTTTTTTTTTCTTTCTTTCTCAAGCCTTATCAAGCACAGTAGAAAAGCTTTTGTGTATATATGTATATATTATAGTATGCATACATACATACTATATTATACATACATACTATATATACATATTATAGTATGCATAATATATATATTCTAGAAAACTTATGAATTTTTGCCTAATTAAAAATTTATGACATTTTCATTTCACTTGTTTGACTTAGTATGAATAGAACGCTAGACTTCTAATTTTAAGCAAATAGATACGCAACAAGCAACAGAGGTTTACTATAGAGCACAGGGACTGCAGTCAATATCTTGTAATAACCTATAATGGATAATAATCGGAAAATAATACACGTGTATATGCATTACCGAATCGCCTTGTTGCACACCTGAAACACTCTAAGTCAACTATACTTCAATAAATTACATATATTAAGGAAAAGAAACTGCCTTTTAAGCATCTTCCCCCATATTTCGAATAGCTTCCTCGGTAAGCGTTCTTACAAGCGGACGAGCTGTGTTATCAGCGCGTGTGTGTTTCTCCGTGGGCTCCCCCATGAGAGAATGAAGCCAGGCTGCCTTCCAGAAAACCCCCCAGTTCACACCAGGGCAACACGCAGCTCTGCAGGTCAGGGTCTGACCCCGCACGGCAGGCAGGAAGAGGCGGGCATCAGGCACAGTGGCCCCTCCACAAGCCCCTCAGAGCCCGTGCAGAGGGAGAACGTGATGGAAAATGCACGCACACACGGACTTGGGACTCTCCAAAGACACTTGTAAGGGCTGCGCTTCCCAGTCGCACGGCCTCCTGGGCTGAGAAGTGAGCATGCCGTCCCCCACCCAATGCCACACAGTCGCCCCCACGTGGGAGGACTGGTGGTAACTTGCTTGGCAGCGTTTTATAAATCTACTTCATTAGTCTTTTAAGCATTTGGACTTTTGTCAACTTCACTAACGATAAAAGGAAAATCATTCTCAACACTCATGGAGGACACAGTTTTTTGTTTTTTGTTTTTCAAAAGAGTGGCAGAGGGAAGAAATCAATTCCAGAATTCGAGATCTGTTTCTCCGTCCAGCTGGGACCACGGGTGGGCGGGCCCGCTGTGATCTGAGCTTTCTGAGCGGAGTGAAGATGAATGTCCCAAATGCCGCCGAGCAGGCTGACTGCTGTGCTGGTCTCAGCGTTTGTACCGCTTCCTGATGCTCGGGAGTGAGTCATCCCCCAGGACCGCTTGGCTGCCGCACAAAGAGGGACTACTGTGGGATCCTCTCCCCTGATCAGCCAGGCCAACACCCCCGAGAACGGCTACTTCACACCCCCAAGCCAAGAGGAAACGGAAAGTGTATGTATCAGCTGCTCAGTCATGTCCGAGTCTTTGCAACCCCATAGACTGTAGCCTCCAGGCTCCTCTGTCCATGGGATTCTCCAGGCAAGAATACCGGAGTGGGTAGCCATTTCCTTCTCCAGGGGATCTTCCTTACCCAGGGAGCGAACCCATGTCTCCTGCCTTGCAAGCAGATTCTTTACCGTCTGAGCCACTAGGGAAGCTCCTGGGAAGAGAGTGGCTCTGAAATCCATTACTGGTGTCCTTACAAGAAAGCCATGGGAAGATGCAGACCACAGGCAGGAGAAGCAGGAAGATGGCCAGGTGATGATGGAGGCAGAGGTTGGAGGGATGTGTCCACAGGTCAAGGTCAAGTCAAGGTTACCAGTCACCACCAGGAGCGAAAGAGGTGAGGAAGGATCCTCCCCTGGAACGCAAGTTGATGACCCCTTGATTTTGGACTATGACCTCAGAATTGTCAAGAGAATAAATTTTTGTTGCTTTAAGCCACCACCTCACGGTCATTTACTCCAACAGCCACAGAAAACTAATATGCCAAGGATTTACACTCAAGGGAGTAGCACCATTCAAAACTCTTCTCAACTGATTCCTCTTTGGGCAAACTGCACACCCAAAATCGCACACCCTGTAACCTCTTCAGAATAAAGAGACAGTCATAGTAATAGATAATCACACTGGCATTTATATAAAGTCCCTTGGACTTCCCTGGTGATCCAGTGGTTAAGACTCTGTGCTTCTGATACAGGGGACACGGGTTCAATGCCTGGTCAAAGAAGTTCCGCATGCCTTGCAGCCAAAAAACAAAAGGCCCTTGGAAGCCACTAGCTAACAAAGTGACAGAGACGGAAACACGCAGAAGGGAGACAGGCTCTGGGGGCCTGCACAGATTGGGTCTCAACGCTGGAGCCCCTGGGCAAGGATGCAGTGAGCGCATCCACCTTTACAGCTGCTGTTCCCTCCGCCTGGAACGCACCCTTCCCTGCTCCCACTCCCAGTCACTCGGAAACGCCCTCCCTGACTGCCCTTTCTCAAGCTACAACACACACACAAACACAGCACATGCTTCCCTGGCTGAAATTAACACCTTGGTCTTTGTAAACCTGTGTATTTTTTGTCACCAATTTTTTGTCACCAGGACAGCCAGGATGGAACCTGCTATTTGTATTGCTGCTTCTTTAGCACCTAGTCCAACTGAGGACAAGTTTGAAAAATAATAAACAGTCATGGGGTCCGGGACTGTAGCTGCTGCTGCTGCTGCTGCTGCTAAGTCACTTCAGTCGTGTTCAACTCTGTACGACCCCATAGACGGCAGCCCACCAGGCTCCTCTGTCCCTGGGATTCTCCAGGCAAGAATACTGGAGTGGGTTGCCATTTCCTTCTCCAATGCATGCATGCATGCTAAGTTGCTTCAGTCGTGTCTGACTCTGTGCGACCCCATGGACAGCAGCCCACCAGGCTCCTCTGTCCACAGAATTCTCCAGGCAAGAGTACTCGAGTGGGACTCCTTCTCCCTGGGACTGTAGGGGGACCTGCAATCAACACAACTGAGGCAGCACAGTTCTCTCCAGAAAATATAAAACCTCTTACCCTTGAGCCTCAGAGATGGGGTGACCAGGAAGCCCAGGCTGACAATGGTGGTCATGCAGATGCTGGAGCAGTGAGAGGGAATGTGACAACAGAGCAAGGGGGAAGGCACACAAGTGGGGAGAAACAGAATCCAGGCCAGACGGAGGGAAGTGGAGGCAGGAACTCAACACAGGGGCAGAAGAGGCAGAATACAGAGAGAGAGAGAAACCTCCACTTCCAGGCAGATAGAGCAACAGGTGCTGGGTTTAGCCTCCTGCCTGAAACCACCGAAATGTGCTCAAAATATATGATAAATGGTTTTCAAACATGCAGGACCATGATGCTAGAGAGCCAGGAAACAGACCAGTTGAGTCCTGGAGCTGCTCTGAGCCTCCTGCATTCACAGTGTCTGGGCCACGGTCTGAGAAGGGACCAAGTGACGCTGGGCGAGTTCCCTGAGCGGAGGCAACAGGCTGAGAGCCCAGGGGGGCCGAGGTGACAACCGCCTCAGGAGGACAGAGAACAGGAGAGGACAGACTGGAACACAGAGGCCACGAGAGACCTGCAGTGGGTCCTTGGAGCGTTCTGAAGGATGAGATCAGACCATACGACGTGACCAACCTACCAGGGGAACTACAGCTCACAATGAGCGTGAATCACACAGGTCCAGGAACACTGCCTGCTCCCACTGGACAAACTGGAAAATCTCATGACTTATGGGACACAGAACACACAGAGGGCTGGCCTCAACAGTGGGAAATACCCAGGCCCAGACTGAATGCTGCTGTCACCCGAAGAGCAAGTACAGGAAGCAAGACCTGAAAGGATCAACTGTCTTTAAACAATTTAACTGAATACTAACAAAGAACTCAATAGAACAAAGTTCAAGAATATTTACACAAATTCAAAAATACAGACTCAACAAGAAAAATCCTCAGTTTACAAACCTTAGCAATAAAAATATTACTATATTAATGAAACAATAAAAAATGATCAGGTATGCAAAGGAGCAGGAAAGTATGAACCATAATGAGGAATACAACCAACCAACACAACTAAACAAGACTGAGTCAGATGTTATAATTAGCAGAAAAAGCATTAAAAATTATATTAACTGATTTGTTCATGTTCAAAAAGGCAAGCAGAGACATGAAAGATTAAAGAAAAAACTAAACCAAGTGTTCAAAGATGAAAATGACAATATCTGAAATGAAAAATACACCAGATAAGATTCACAGCAAAATGGACAACAGATTAAAAGATGATGAAATCGAAGATATTGTAAAAAAGCAACATGAAGAAAATAACAAATTATGAGAAGAGAACAGATTATCAGGAAGCTATGAAACTTCCGTCGGCTTAATACATATAGAACTAGAGTTCCTGATAACAAAGAGTACAAGAAATTATTTGAAATTTTGGCCAAAAATAATACTCATTTGATGAAAACTATAAACCCACAGACCCAAGACGCTCAATGAAACCCAAGCATAAGAACCATAAAGAAGACTACACCAAGGCACATCATAACAAATCAAAACCAAAGATAATGAGAAAAATCATAAAAACAGAGAAAGAAAAATAAACAAACACATATTATATTCAGAAAACAAACTTAAGATTGACAGCAGATTCCTGGTTGGAAACAATGCAAGTGAGTGGGCAATGGAGCAACGCTTTTAAAGCATCTTCCCAAAAAACCAAACGAGAATCACTGAAACAGGGAAAACATCTTTCAAAAATGAAGACAAAATGAAGACTCTTCAGACATATATAAAAGCTGAAAGAAGTCAAGTCTTCCTTCCAAGAGACGTTCAAAGAGAAATTTCAGGCAGAAAGAAATGATACCAGAAAAAAAAAATGAAATTACACAAAAGAATGGAGACAATAGGAAATGGCAATCACATGGGTAGATACACAAGTTTCTCTTATTTAAACCTCTTTAAATTGATGCTTTTGAATTGTGGTGTTGGAGCAGACTCTTGAGAGTCCCTTAGACTGCAAGGAGATCCAACCAGTCCATTCTAAAGGAGATCAGTCCTGGGTGTTCTTTGTGATACTAAAGCTGAGACTCCAGTACTTTGGCCCACCTCATGTGAAGAGTTGACTCATTGGAAAAGACCCTGATGCTGGAAGGGACTGGGGGCAGGAGGAGAAGGGGATGACAGAGGATAAGATGGCTGGATGGCATCACCAACTTGATGGGCGTGAGTCTGAGTGAACTCCGGGAGTTGGTGATGGACAGGGAGGCCTGGCGTGCTGCGATTCATGGGGTCGGAAAGAGTCGGACACGACTGAGCGACTGAACTGAACTGAACTGAAACATATGTATTTACAAATATGTATTTATTTATAAACATACATATTTAGAAGTTTTTAAATATGTAGGAAAAAACATATGTCAACAGAAGCACAAGAGCTGAAAAGGGGAAAAGGCAGCACATCATCGTAAGGTACTTACACTCTACATGAGCTGGTACAGTATCACTGTAGAAGAGACTAAGAAGGCAAAGACGTATGTGAGAAACCCCAAGCAACCACTAAAATAAGAAAGAGTTATAGCTAATACGTCAACAAAGGAAATAATACAGAATGATCAGATCAGATCACTCGCTCAGTCGTGTCCGACTCTTTGCGACCCCATGAATCGCAGCACGCCAGGCCTCCCTGTCCATCACCAACTCCCAGAGTTCACTCAGACTCACGTCCATCGAGTCAGTGATGCCATCCAGCCATCTCATCCTCTGTCGTCCCCTTCTCCTCCTGCCCCCAATCCCTCCCAGAATCAGAGTCTTTTCCAATGAGTCAACTCTTCGCATGAGGTGGCCAAAGTACTGGAGTTTCAGCTTTAGCATCATTCCTTCCAAAGAAATCCCAGGGCTGATCTCCTTCAGAATGGACTGGTTGGATCTCCTTGCAGTCTAAGGGACTCTCAAGAGTCTCCTCCAACGCCACAGTTCAAAAGCATCAATTCTTCGGCGCTCAGCCTTCTTCACAGTCCAACTCTCACATCCATACATGACCACAGGAAAAACCATAGCCTTGACTAGATGATCTACTAATCTAAATGAAGGCAGAAAGAGGAGAATAAAAAACAGACGGGACAAGAAGAACACAAACAGCAAGATGACAGATTGAAATTAAACGGTTACCATTTTCACACTAAATATGATCCAACTCTAAGCTGTTGATAATAAATGCACATTAAAAATCAAGACAAAAACAGAGGAAAAGAAGCTAGGAGAAAACATACCAGTTTAATGTTAATCAAAAGAAAACTAGAGAAGTTAAGTTACATTTTTTTCCCAGAAAACTGACAAGAAGAATGCTTCCCAAATTATTCTATGAGGTCAGTATTACTACCCTGATACTAAACAGAAAGCAGATTGACAGCCTTCACAAACGTAGATGCAAAAATTTTAAGCAAAACTGTGGGAAATCAAATATATAATACTTCATAACCAAGGGTGATTTATTTCAGGAACGCAAGGTTGATTTAGCATTTGAAAGACCAATCAATGAAGTTCACCATATTAGCAAACTAAAAATAAAAACCATAAGATCAATTCAACAGCTGCACAAAAAGGATTCGACAAAACCCAACATTGATTCATGACAAGAACTCTCAGCAAACTAGGGCCAGAAAGAAACACAAAAGGCATCTCAGCAAAGCCCACAGCAAACACCTC
Organism: Bos taurus; assembly: GCF_002263795.3. Classification (NCBI taxonomy): domain Eukaryota; kingdom Metazoa; phylum Chordata; class Mammalia; order Artiodactyla; family Bovidae; genus Bos; species Bos taurus. The sequence continues at coordinate 48,051,918 of NC_037356.1, forward strand.
ACTTCACAGTGAAAGACCGAAAAAAGTCCTCCAAAGATCATGGACAAAATAGAGAAGTCCAACTTCACAGCCTCTGCTCGATAAGAAGAAAAATGAGTAAAACACACCCTGATATGAAGGGAAGAAATAAAACTGCCTTTATTTGCAGACAACATCATTGTCCTTGCACAAAATTCATCAGAATCCTCAAAAAAAACTACTAGAACTAGTAAGTGATTTAAGCAAAATTAGCGGATATAAGATGAATATAAAACAATCCATTGTGGGGGCTTCCCTGGTGGTCCAGTAGCTAAAACTGTGCACCTTCAATGCAGGGAACAGGGGTTCGACCCCTAGTCAGGGAAGTCAATTCTACACGCCACAGCTACGACCTGGTGCAGCCAAAAGAAGTGAATAAATATTAAAAAACCAAAAAACAAAAAACAACCCACTGTGTTTCTACACGGTGGCAGGGAACAACTGGAAACTGAACCTTAAGGACGATACCATTTATAACATTGACCAAAAATACGATGTGCTTTGGGGAAAACCTGACAAAGTCTGTGAAAGACTCACACACTCAAAAGGACAACTCAAGGCTGAGAGAAGACTTCAGAAAACAAGAGGCAGCCACTAGAGGACAGCCCCGAGGTGCAGGCTGTCACCAGTCTCTGCTCTGGTCTCTGGTTAGGGACCCAGTAGCACCGGGCCTCCCCTGCAATGTGGGGATGACAGGGAGCTCGGCTGACGTTCCTGGGAACAAATGTCATTATTTCCATTTTGCAGGAAAACGTGACACAGAAGCAATTGGCTCTGGGGATGCTTTTCCCAGAAGTACCCCCAGTCAGGTTGGCCCACCACACCCCCACCCCTCAAGCCACAGGGTGTGGGACATTCTTTGTTTTATTTAAACGGATGCTGCCTACTGGTACTTTTGATCAACAGGTAAAGAGTGGAAGTAAAGAGAACAGAGGAAGTGGTTTCCACACAAAAACATGGAGGAGGTGACAAGTTTGGCTAATTGATGGTCTGGGCAGTTAAAATTGCGTTTCCTGCCAGGATGGGAGCTGAAGAAAGGCAAGAAAACATCAAGTTCCCACCCTAGGCTGTCTAACAACGCTTCCTACGAGCCCACAGCTCAAGTCCAAGTCAGAAAAACAAACAAAACAGCACCCGGGGCCTACCTGAAATAGATACAGGCCTTCCGGAAAAGCCCTGTGATGGCATGTCTGAAGAAGCCCATCAGCCCGCAGAAATAAACCACACCACACCTGCCCACATGCCAACATGGATCAAACGAACTGCAGCCCAGGAGTTCAAGCCTCTGGAAAGTGCTGGAACTACAACCCAGTGGGCTTGGTACAATCCCTAGTCACCACCCGTGACACGTCAGTAGAGTGCAGGAGAAAAATCCCGGGTCGCCAAGGGGGTGTGGTGGGGGTAGAGGGAAGCAGTGGGAGTGCGGGCTTAGCAGACGCAAAGTGCTACAGGCAGAATGGATAGACGGTCCACGGATAGACGACACGGTTCACGGATAGACGACACGGTCCACGGATAGACGACACGGTCCACGGATAGACGACACGGTTCACGGATAGACGACACGGTCCATGGATAGTTAACCTGGTTCAGGGATAGACCACACGGTCCTACCACATAACACAGGGAGCGCTAGTCAGCGTCCTGTCAATAAACCACAGTGGAAACCAATTCTGAAAAGAATGTATACATGTGCATAACTGAACCACTTTTCTGTACAACAGAAATTAGCACAACATTGCAAACCAACTGTCCCTCAATTCAAAAAGGAGAAAATTAAAAAAAAGAGAAATCCTGAGGGTGGGAGGTGAGGACGGATCATCACACAGCCCCTCCTTCCTTCCAGAGGACCGCTCGTCACAGCCCTGTCCTGGCCGCCCAGTTACTCCTCATTATAGAGCAAACCTCCACTCCTACAGGGCAGACTGGCCACACCCCTGCTTCCCCTGGAAACCCCACAAAAAAAGGAAAGTGATTTTGTTTTTAACACACAGGAACACAAAGACAGACAGAAAAGGAGCAGCTAGAACAGCAAACTAGACACTCCTTGCTGACTGAAGGCTGGCAAGCGTGGCTGGCACCAGGGGTGACCCGGTACCAGCTTGCAGCACAGAGTTCCAGGAGGGCTCAGAAGTGACCCAAGGGCTTCTCACAGTGGGCCGAAGGCAGGAAGACCAGTGCAAAGGCTGTCCCGTAGCAGCCAGACCCCCGGGTCCAGTCCTCCCACTGGGCAGCTGGCTGACTGTCCTTATCCCCATCGCATACAAGAAAGTGGACATTCTGGAGGAAGACCCTGAATGTGCAGGGGTGGGACCATGCAGGGAACAGGGTGCAACAGCAGGATTTCTGCCCCCCACCATGGCCCCTTCCCCTCACTGGGACCCTGAACTCAAGATGTCTCTGAGGAACTTAATGAACGCAAGAGAAGAGGTTCATTTCCAGATGTCGGGATTCCCCAGTGACATGGCCCCTCCCCTCCTTTGACCCTCCACGTGGGATGGCCCACCATCTACCACCTTTCCCATCACATCACCAATAATCCACCTTAAATAAACAGCCAAAGACGGACCGACTCCGAGCAAATTAAAAGTAAGATCACAAGAGAAGGCAAAGCGGCAGAGAAGCGGGTGGACATGAGGCTCACCTCTCCCCACGGGCGGGGCGCACCTCTCCCCACGGGCGGGGCGCACCTCTCCCCACGCGCTGGGCGCACCTCTCCCCACGGGCGGGGCACACCTCTCCCCACGGGTGCATCAGGGTCACACCCTCAGATGCGGGAGGTCTGAGACAGGCAGGAGTCCCTGACCACCAGCAAGGGATATACAGATCCTCGCAAAAGGAAGGAGAGGAAAACAGACGAGAGTGAGCAGGGCTGGACCTGTGCCCACAGGTGGGGGAACTGAAGCAGGGGTCAGATCCCCGCAACGGGGCAACTGTTTGGGACACAGGGCAAGCATCTGAGGCTGCTGGGGAGTGCCACAGCTGATCTGTGATCGTCTGAATGGAGTGAGAACCACAAAGACAATCCTTGCCGCAGCCTTACACACCCTGGACAGGGATGCAAGTCCCCTGGAGCACACTGTGGCTGGGAGCTGTCGGCTCCTGACTGCAGGGAGACGGCCTGAGGAGACACGAGGGAGATCACGGTGGACGAAAGGCCAGCAGCCATGGAGGCCAGGCGATACTGCTGAGTCAGTGAAGCCATCACTGCAGCCTTTCCCTCCCCTGGAATCCCCTGGCACTGGCAGCTGAGAACAGAGAAAGACCCCAGAGAGGATGGCCATTTGAGTGCCTGATATGCTGCATAACAGAGAAGGACCCCAGCTGGGGGGCCTTGGAGTGCCTGCTGCACCAAGCAACAGAGAAAGGCCAGTCAGGAAGGCCCTCTGAACGCTGCCAGAGGCTGGAGAAAGACTAACACAGCCATAGCTCAGACGCCCGAGCCCACTGGTGTCCCTGCACGTGCCACCAGGGTGCCCATGATCCATGCAGCCGGCCACCTCCATGCTCACTCCTCACTGGGGCAGAGCTGCTAAAAGCTGGAACAGTGCCATATCTCCAGTGTATGTGGCCACCAGCTCCCCTTCATACGTGGCACTGCCAGGGCCCCTGCAGCCGAGGCAGCTGTGCCATCTCCACACCTGGTCCTTACTGGGGCAGACCCACATCCTCCAGCACAGCCTCAGGAGCAAACCCCTGTGGATGGCCCCCACACAGAGGTGGGGGTAAAGCCACAAATGAAGTCCAGTGGCAGTGTGGCTAAGGAAGAGGGTCGAAAGCCTTTCTGCCAGCTGTACAGGCTGCAGATCAAATTCACACCATCAGCTAGGCAGACTGTCTACGAAGCAATTCACAGGACTATGAGAGTTCCTGCAGGAGCAAAGGTCCTAGTTCTGGCAGCTTCGGACACTGAGGAAAGAACACGCGGTGGGTAGGGCCAGAGTAGAGTCTGAGCTGTCCCCACAGAAGGCCCAGGGACCAGCCTAGTGATGGAGGGCCTCCTAGGGAGGCAGCGGTGGTCTGTGACTCACAGCAAGGGAAAGGCTGCTGATCGCTGAGATCTGAGAAGAACAGTTATTATCATTCTTACATTTTGATTAGAATCTTCTGTAGTTGGTTCTGGATTTTTTTTTTTCTCTTTTCTCTGTTGCTGTGATTGTTGATTTCATTATAATTATTAACACTAAGCTTTTGAGAACTTTTGCCAGAAAAATCCCATAGACAGAGGAGCCTGGTGGGTAACAGTCCATGGGGTCACAAAAAGTCGGACACGACTGAGCAACTGAGCACCTCTACACTGGCTTTTTGCAGTTCTATGGGTTTTTTTCTTGAATATTTTTTGGGTTTTTGTTCTTTTTCTTATTGGACTTTTCCTGCTGTAGTTATTCTTTACTATATAGAGATCTTTTTGTATACTTCTATTTAACTTCGCTTTTCTATTGCTTTCCTCTTCTTCATCTCGGGTGTTTGTTAGTTTGCTTCTTTGCTTTATTCCGCAGCTGGCAGTCTTCTTTGGCCTGATTTTCTGGTTTGTGTCTTAGTTTTGTTTTTAATTGATCGATGTCATTTTTGGTTCCCTTTGCTCACCAGGCCACTCTCTTGCACTTTCTTTCCTTTGGATCCTTCGGTCCTGTGTGTGCGTGTGTGTGTGTGCTCCTTTGGCTTTGTTATTATCTGTCTGATTTTGTATTTACCATTTGTCAGGGTACATTTTTTGTTTCTTGTTTTGTTTCATGTCTGTTTCTGTGTGTTTGTTTTAATCCCGTTTATCGCCATAACAAAAGGCTCGTGGAATCTTGGTTCACCAGCCGGGTTATCAGGCCTGAGCCTTGGGAGTGGGAGCGCTGAGCCCAGGGCCCTAGACTGTCAGAGAACTCCCAACCCCAGGGAGTATTAATTTGTGAGGAAGGCCTCCACCTGTATCCAAGGCCAGGCATCAACCAACTGCCAGCAGCACCCAGAGCAGACACATCACTCAAACAACAAGCAAGACAGAAACACAAACTCAGTCATCAGAAGACAGGATTCCCACACACCCCAAAACATACCGCCGCACACAGCCCTGCCCGTCAGAAAGAAAAAAGTTCACCTCCTCCCACCAGAATGCAGGCACAAGGCCCTCCCAGCACGAAGGGATACATAAACCACTGAACTAACCACACCCACTGAGGGAAGAAGCCGAAAGGAAAAAGGAAGACAACACTAAAGACCGGCAAACGAGGCCTGAAACACAGTAAGTCAGAAAAAAGGAAAAGACAAAAATACCGCACAGATGAAGGAACAAGGTAGAAACTCACAAGACCAAATAAACAAAGAGGAAATGCGCAAACTGCCTGACAAAGAATTCAGAGTAACGATAGTAAAGATGATCCAAAACCTCGAAAACAGAACGGAGATAATGAAAGAATCAATGTCTACATTTAACAAGGACCCAAAAGAAATAAAGAATAAACAGAGATGGAACAACATAATTACTGAAATTAAAAATACCCTGGAAGGAACCAGTAGCAGGATAACTGAACCAGAAGAATGGATAAGTAAGCTGGAAGATATAATGGTGGAAATAACTGCTGAAGAGGTCTTAGTGACCTCTGGGACAATATTAAATGCACCAACATTTGAATTATAGGGGTCCCTGAATAAGACAAAAAGAAAGGGTCTGAGAAACATTTTGAAGAGATTATAGTCAAAACCTTCCCTAACATGGGAAAGGAAATGATAAACCCAAAGAGAAACACACCAATACACACACAAATCAAATTAACACAGATTGAACACAAATAAAGAACATTAAAAGCAGTAAGGGAAAACAAACAATTAACATACAAGGAAAAACCCATAGAATTAACAGCTGATCTTTCAGCAGAAACTCTGAAGGACAGAAGGAAGGGCAGGATATAGTTAAAGTCCTGAAAGGGAAAGATCTACAACCAAGATTATGCTACCTGGCAAGGATCTCATTCAAAACTGATGGAGAAATCAAAAGCTTTACAGACAAGCAAATATTAAAAGCGTATTTAGCACCACCAAACCAGCTTTACAACAAATGTTAAACACAAGAGAAGGAAAAGACTTACAAAAACAAACCCAAAACAATTAAGAAAATGCCAATAGGAAAATATATATCAATAATTACTTTAAATGTAAATGGATTAAACGCGCTAACCAAAAGACACAGACTGGTTGAACAGATACAAAAAACAAGATCCATACATAGGCTGTCTACAAGAGACCCACTTCAGACCTAGAGACATGTACAGACTGAAAGTGAGAGAATGAAAAAAGATATTTCATACAAATGGAAACTGAAAGAAAGCCAGAGTAGCAATTCTCACAACACACGAAATGGACCGTAAAATAAAGAAGATTACAGAGATAAGGAAGGGCACTACACAATGAACAAGGGGCCAATCCAAGAGGAGGACATAACAACTGTGCACCCACGCAGGGGCACTCCAGTACGCTAGGCATACACTGCTGCTGCTGCTGCTGAGTTGCTTCAGTCCTGTCCCACGCTGTGCAACCCCATAGACGGCGGCCCACCAGGCTCCCCCGTCCCTGGGATTCTCCAGGCAAGAACACTGGAGTGGGTTGCCATCTCCTTCTCCAATGCATGAAAGTGAAAAGTGAAAGAGAAGTTGTTCAGTCATGTCTGACTCTTAGTGACCCCATGGCCTGCAGCCCACCAGGCTCCTCCATCCATGGGGTTTGCCAGGCAAGAGTACTGGAGTGGGGTGCCATCGCCTTCTCCGAAGCATACACTAACAGACATAAACAGACATAAAACGGGAAACTGAGAGTAAAACAATAGTAAGAGGACTTTAACACTCCACCTACACCAACAGACAGATAACAAAACAGAAAATAAGGAAACACAGACCTTAAATGACACAGTAGACCAGGCAGACCTAACTGGCATCTTCAGGACGTTCCAACCAAATAGGGAAGAACACACTTTCTTCTCAAGTGCGCAAGGAACATTCTCCAGGACGGACCACGTCTTGAGTCACAAATCAAGCCTCAGTAAATTTAAGACAACTGAAATTGTGTCAAGCATCTTTCTTGACTATACCTCTCTAAGACCAGATAGCAATTACAGGAAAAAAAAAACTGTAAAAAACAGAAACACATGAAGATTAAATACAGTTCTAAATAACCAACAGGTTGCTGAAGAAATAAAGAGGGAAATAAAAAAATTCCTAGAAACAAATGACAATGAAAACACAATCACTCAAAACCTATGGGAGGTCGCAAAAGCAGTTCTAACAGGGAAGTTTATAACAATACAATCCTACCTCAAGAAACAAGAAAAATAACTAACAGACACCCTAACTTTACACCTAAAACAACTGGAAAAAGAAGAGCAAAAAAACCCCAAAGTTAGTAGAAGAAAAGAATCATAAAGATGAGGAAATGAAGGAAACAAGAGTAAAGACTAATAAAACTAAAAGTTGGTTCTTTAAGAAGATAAACAAAATCGACAAACTATTAGCCAGATTTATCAAGAAAAAAAGAAGAATCAAATCAACAAAATTAGAAATGAAAAAGGAGAGGATACAACAGACAATGCAGAAACACAAAGGATCCTAAGAGACTATTACCAGCAATCTATGCCAAGGAAACGGATGACCTGGAGGAAATGGACAGAGTCTTAGAGAAGTTCAGCCTTCCAAGATGGAACCCAGAAGAAACAGAAGTTATGAACAAGCCAAACACAAGCACTGAAATGGAAACTGTGATCAAAAATCTCCCACAAAACAAAAGCCTAGGGCCAGATGGCTTTACAGGCAAATTTTATCAAACATTTAGAGAAGTGCTAAAGCCTTGGACTGTGTGGATCACAATAAACTGTGGGAAATTCTGAAAGAGATGGGAATACCTGACCACCTGACCTGCCTCTTGAGAAATCTGTATGCAGGTCAGGAAGCAACAGTTAGAACTGGACATGGAACAACAGACTGGTTCCAAATAGGAAAAGGAGTTCGTCAAGGCTGTATATTGTCACCCTGCTTATTTAACTTATATGCAGAGTAGATCATGAGAAACACTGGACTGGAAGAAGCACAAGCTGGAATCAAGATTGCCAGGAGAAATATCAATAACCTCAGATACGCAGATGACACCACCCTTATGGCAGAAAGTGAAGAGGAACTCAAAAGCCTCTTGATGAAAGTGAAAGTGGAGAGTGAAAAAGTTGGCTTAAAGCTCAACATTCAGAAAACAAAGATCATGGCATCCGGTCCCATCACTTCATGGGAAATAGATGGAGAAACAGTGGAAACAGTGTCAGACTTTATCTTTTTGGGCTCCAAAATCACTGCAGATGGTGACTGCAGCCATGAAATTAAAAGATGCTTACTCCTTGGAAGGAAAGTTATGACCAACCTAGATAGCATATTCAAAAGCAGAGACATTACTTTGCCAACAAAGGTCCGTCTAGTCAAGACTATGGTTTTTCCTGTGGTCATGTATGGATGTGAGAGCTGGACTGTGAAGAAGGCTGAGCACTGAAGAATTGATGCTTTTGAACTGTGGTGTTGGAGAAGACTCTTGAGAGTCCCTTGGACTGCAAGGAGATCCAACCAGTCCATTCTGAAGGAGATCAGTCCTGGGTGTTCTTTGGAAGGAATGATGCTAAAGCTGAAACTCCAGTACCTTGGCCACCTCATGAAAAGAGTTGACTCATTGGAAAAGACTCTGATGCTGGGAGGGATTGGGGGCAGGAGGAGAAGGGGACGACAGAGGATGAGATGGCTGGATGGCATCACTGACTCGATGGACGTGAGTCTGAATGAACTCTGGGAGTTGGTGACGGACAAGGAGGCCTGGCGTGCTGCGATTCATGGGGTCGCAAAGAGTCGGACACGACTGAGCGACTGATCTGAATGCCTATGCTTCTGAAACCCTTCCAAAAAAACTGCAGAGGAAGGAACACTTTCAAACTCATTCTACAAGGCCACCATCACCCTGATATCAAAACCATATAAAGAAATCACAAAAAAATTACAGGCCAGTATCACTGGTGACTATAGATGCAAAAATCCTCCACATAATTCTACCAAACAGAATCCAACAACACGCTGGAAAGATTATACACCATCATCAGGTTGATATAAGAATTCTTGCACACCTGTTCTTATATTCTTATATTCCTGTTGATACCAGGGATACAAGAATTCTTCAATATATGCAAATCAATCAATGTAATACACCATGCTAACAAACTGAAAGATAAAAAACCATATAATCTCAACAGATGCAGAAAAAGTTTTCAACAAAATTCAGCACCCATTTATGAAGAAAAAAAAGTCTTCCAATAATGGGCAGAGAAGAAACCCACCCCAACATACTAAAGGCCATATACAATAAGACGGCTTCCCTGGTAGCTCAGCTGGTAAAGAATCCACCTGCAACCCTGGTTCAATTCCTGGGTTGGGAAGATCCCCTGGAGAAGGGACAGGCTACCCACTCCAGTATTCTTGGGCTTCCCTGGTGGCTCAGCTGGTAAAGAATCCGCCTGCAATGTGGGAGACCTGGGTTCAACCCCTGGGTTGGGAAGATCCCCTGAAGAAGGAAACAGCTACCCACTCCAGTATTCTGGCCTGGAGAATCATGTGGACTATACAGTCCATGGGGAAACCCACAGCAAACATTATTCTAACAGTGAAAAGCTGAAAGCATTTCTTCTAAGATCAGGAACAAGACAAGGGTGCCCACTCTTGCCATTATTATTCAACATAGTTTGGAAGTTCTAGCCATGGCAATCAGAGAAGAAAAAGAAATTTTAAAATACAGATCGGAAAAGAAGAAGTAAAACTCTCACTGTTTGCAGATGACATGATACTATACACAGAACACCCTAAAGATGCTATCAGAAAATTACTAGAACTAATCAGTGAATTTAATAAAGTCTCTGGATATAAAATCAATACACAGAAGTCACTTGCATCCTATACACTAACAATGAAAAATCAGAAAGAGAAATTAAGGACTCAATCTCTATTTATAAACAAACTCTGTTTCATCACTGCAACAGAAAGAATAAAATGGAATAAACGTACCTAAGGAGACAAAAGAGGAACTATACGAAATGCAGAAGCTAAGAGACACTGATGAAATCAAAGATGACATAAACAGATGGAGAGGTATTCCATGACTACACACTCAGACCACCTGAGAGCTGGAAAAAGAAAAACCAAGGCCTGGCCCCACCCCAGGCTCATGAGGGGGGGAGCCTGGGCACCTGTAATTTTTTTTTAATTTTCTAATTTATGTTCGGGTACACTGGGTCTTCATCGCTATGCGGGGGCTTTCTCTAGCTGCAGCAAGTCGGGTCGAGTCTCTAGTTGTGATGCATGGGCCTCCCGTTGCAACGGCTTCTCTTGTTGCAGCTCATGAACTCAGTTCCTGGGTTGGAAGAATCGATACTGTGAAAATGACTATACTGCCAAATGCAATCTACAGATTCAATGCAATCCCTATCAAATTACCAATGGCATTTTTCACAGAACCAGAACAAAAGATTTCACAATTCATATGGAAAAACAGAAGACCCTGAATAGCCAAAGCAATCTTGAGAAAGAAGAATGGAGCTGCAAGAATCAACCTTCCCAACTTCAGACAATACTCTAAAGCTACAGTCCTCAGTAAAGTATGGCACCAGCACAAAACCAGAAATAGAGACCAATGGAACAAGACAGAAAGCCCAGAGATAAACCCACACATCTATGGGCACCTTATCTTTGACAAAGGAGGCAAGAATACACAGTGGAGAAAAGATGGTCTGTTCAGTAAGTGATGCTGGGAAAACTAGACAGTTACATGTAAAAGAATGAAATTAGAACACTTGTTAATACTATACACAAAGATAAACTCAAAACGGATTAAAGACCTAAATGTAAAAAACTATAAAACTCCTAGAGGAAAACATAGGCAGAACATTCTCTGACATAAGTACCAGAAAGATCGTCTATGACCCACCTCCTAGAATAATGGCAATAAAAACAAAAATAAACAAATGGTATCTAATTACACTTAAAAGCTTTTGCACACCAAAGGAAGCTAAATAAGGTGAAAAGACAACCCTCGGAATGGGAGAAATTAATAACAAACGGAACGACTGGCAAAGGATTAATCTCCAAAATATATGAGCAGCTCAGGCAGCTGAATATCAGAAAAATGAACAGTGAATCAAAGAGTGGGCAGAAGACCTAAAGAGACGTGCCTCCAAAGAAGACACGCGATGGCTAACAGACACGGGAACAGAGGCTCAGCATCATCATCACCAGAGAAACGAAAATCAAACTACACTGAGAGGCCACTTCACACCAATCAGAATGGCCACCTTCAGAAAATCTACAAACAATAAATGCCGGAGAGGGTGTAGAGAAAAGGGAACCCTCTTGCACTGCTGGTGAGAATGTAAATTGACACAGCCACTATGGGAGAAAATGTGGAGATTCCTTAAAAAACTAGGAATAAGACAACCGCATGACCCAACAATCCCACTACCGGGCATATACTCTGAGAAAAACCTAACTAAGACACACGTATCCCAGTGTTCACTGCAGCCGTGCTACGAATAGCTAGGACATGGAACCAACATAGACGTCCAGCGACAGATGAACGGATAAAGGAGCTGTGGTACATGTATGCAATGGGTATTTCTCAGCCATAAAAAGGGATGCATTTGAGTCAGTGCTAACGAGGTATATGAACCCAGAGTGTACTATACACAGTGAAGTAAGTCAGAAAGAGAAAAATAATATATATTACGCATAAATATGGGCTCTATTAAGATGATACTGATCAACCTATCTGCAGGGCAGCAACAGAGACACAGACACAGAGAAAAGACTTGTGGACACGGGGAGGCGGGGGAAGGAGAGGGTGGGACGAATGGAGAGAACAGCGTGGAAACACGCACATCCCCATAGGTACAACAGCCAGCCAGTGGGAATGTGCTGTATGACTCGGGGAGCTCACGTCGGGGCTCTGTGACGACCTAGAGGGGTGGGATGTGGTGGGGGTGGAAGGGAGGCTCAACAGGGAGGCGACATATGTAAGCCTGTGGCCAATTCATAACGTGTGGCAGAAACCAATACAGTATTGTACAGCAATTATCCTTCAATTAAAAATAAATAATCAAAAAAAACTTTCTAAGTAGGATCACAGAAGACCAGGGGGATAAAACTGAGGGAATCTCCAGGAGGCAAAGAGGTGGAAAACGAGAGAGAAGGGCTAACAGCGTAACAACATGACCGGGAGCAGTGCAAGGACCTCACAGCCAGACTACAGCAAACTCCGGAACGGAAGTGCAGATAACGGGTGGCGGGGCTCATCCTCCCGCCTCCTCACACCCCCTCCCCGCTGCGTCTGGGCCCAGATGTCCTCAAGAAGGACACCAGGCCCACGGGGCCCGGGCCCAGCCTAATGACCGCATCCTGCTCCTCGGCGGAGCGCTCGAGAGCTGTGGCTCCCATCTTTACTTGTTGGAACAACCCACCTCCAGGAAGCCAGCTCCCACGTGAGAAGTCCGCCGACCCGAGCCCCGGAGAGCCCCCCGCAACACAGGGACCACATTCTGGAGGGACAAGAGTACCACCAGCTCATCCTTGCCCGAAAGCCCAGCCCAGAGGGTCACGAGCAAGAAGAACAGCTGTTAAGCCCCGAAGTTTCGGGGTTGTTTCTCCAGCAGCAGCAGATGACCTGAGAACATTCTAAGTCTACTTCTTGGCTGGACTGGAATTCGCTTCAAGGGAGGAGGGTCAAGTCTGCTAACTGCTGGGCAGTGCTGGGTATGGCCTTCAACCCGTGTGCATTCAGAGAACACGCCAAGGCTTCGACGGACATCACGTCACCTCCGTAAGCTGCCACAGGGACCACCAGCAACGGGGTAGGAGCTGCATCGAAGCATCTTCAGAACAGGAGCAGAGCACCCCTCCCCATGCCGGGCTCCCAGACTCCCTCCCCATCCTGAACCATCAGGAAGGCCCAGAAAAGCCCCCACGGCTCTCCACCGCCCTCCCGAGACACATCCCTGCTCCCCGCCCCTGCAGGCTGAGGCTTTCCAACCAGGACCCGCATGGGTCCTCCAGGGAGGGAGGCGTCTGTGCAAGGCAACGGGGAAACACAGCTGTCAAAGCTGACGCATGAGAAAGCACAGGCCCGTAAGTAACTGAGAGAGAGAGAACCATGGCCGCATGAACTGCCTCGGCAACCAGGTAGAGCCGCGGAGAGCACGGCACTCAGGGGTCCGGAGGGGCTGGGCTCGGGGCCTGCAGGCACAGTGCCGGTGCCCAGGGGGTTGTCTGTTCCCCCATCAGAGCCCTGCCCACTCTCAGAGACTGTGGACAGACAACGTCACCAGACAGAGTTCAGGTCCATTCGGTCTCCTGAGGACCCTGAGCTTCTCTCTAGCAGGAGGGGGGTCACGGCCTTACTCCATCAACTGGTGGGTCAAGGCAGGCGGGGGTTCTCGGAGCACAGATCCCACCTGAAGGCTGAGACCCCAGAAACTGCCACACCACGGAGCACTGAGCCCCCGGAAGCTGCCAACCATGGGGCATGCCTGCTAAGACCAGGACCAGTCACCACAGACGAGCAGACGTGGACGAGGTCTCCGGTCCCGTGCACAAGACGCTCGGGTTGGGTGACAGAGGCAGCCGTCAGCCATCCACCCTCCCCACCACCTTGTTCTGGTTCCTGCTCCCAAGCCTCCTCCTGACCTTGGCGTTCCCGTCTCCTGCCAGATGCCCCGATGGTTCCCAGGGTTTGCCAGGCATCGTCCAGCCCCCACTGCCACTGACGAATCCCACCCCCAATTCAGCAGCATTAACCCAGTGCCCCGCATCACAGGTGGGCTGTGAGTGTGCACATAAGTGACAAAGCCCGCAGACGCAGCAGCGCCCGTCTTAACGCTGAGCCCGCTAGTGCCCAGGGAGGGCGAGTTACGTGCCCAGCGCCGCACAACTGAGACGCAGACTCTGAACCCCGATCGCCCTTCTGAATCCCTGACTGCTGGGCCTCTGCTTCTCGGGGGAGATGCGCGAAGCAGGATAAGGCCCGCGGTTCCTCCACTGCACAGACGGCAATGCCCAGAGCCCGGGGGAGGGGCTGGCTGCCTGGTCATAAAGACAAGAAAGCGGAAAGCAGAGCCTCGAGCAGGACGGGGAAGGGCCAGGCCTGTCCAGCAGGGCGGCTCTCTGTCCCCGCCCAGCACAGACCTCGTCTGCCAAGACGCTGCAAGTGGTCGACCATAAGCCCCGGGACAGCAGATGTGGTCCGGGTGGGGCCCACAGGCGCACGCGGAGAAGGGATGCAGCCAGCAAAGCTGGGTCAGCACCACCCGCCGCTGCTGTTTCTCCAGTCCAGGCTCTGGCCCGAGCCAGCCGATGGCCCCTTCCTTATATTAGAGAAAAGTCTCGTCAACACCACAGACAGGCACCCACAGTCACACTCTGGAAGGCTGTGTGCCCCTAGCATTTAATCAACAACCACGCCCTGGGGGTGGGGGTCCAGACTCAGTGAGGGAGCCCCAGGAGCCAGGATGTCAGCGGGGACAAGGGAAGTCTGAGCCACCTCTCCGGGGAACGGATGATGCGTGGCCGCTGTCCGACGCTGGGATAGTGGAACTCGCAGGTGGTCGATGGTTTTAGACCAAGCGCGGCCACCACCCTCCCCGGCGGCAGGGGTGAGACAGCCCCTCAAGGTATCTCCCCTCTCCAACGTGGATGTCCAGACAGCCAGACATGCCTGCAGTACTTGACAGAACATGGGACAGGAGACGCCCAGGGACAGGGAGACAGCTCCGGCCTTCAAGCTGGACAGAGCTGACCTCCCCAGCCTCAGCCAGGTGGCCAGAGACAACCAGCCATACCGTCTTCAACTGTAAGGTGGGGGGCCAGCCCCGATGGTACTGGAGAAGGCAAGAATTTTTTTAAAATGTATGCCACGTGCTCAGCACCACTGGTACTCACTGAGTAATCGCGATTTAATTGCAGGTGAAGTGAAGCTGTGTATTTCATCCCAGTTGGCTCCATTCTCGTGTGAGACTGCTCCGGCCGTAACACAGCCGCCCACAGCCTGGGCGCCTCAAACAACAGACCATTTCCTCCTGGTCCTGGAGGCTGGAATCCCAGACCCAGGTGTGGGCGGGGCTGGTCCTCCTGGGGCCTCTCTCCTGGGCGTGCAGACGGCCGTCTCCTCCCCTCACGGGGTTGTCCCTCTGTGTGCGTCTGTGTCCTGACCTCCTCCTCTTATAGGGACACCAGTCCTATTACATATGACCACCCACGTGACCCCACTTCACCTGAACCATCTCTTCAGAGACCCCATGGGGTCGCAAAGAGTTGGACACAGCCTAGTGACTGAGCGTGCACGCAGACACACGTCTCCTAACAAAGGAAGCCATTTAGAGAAAAGGAACAGCGCGGTGCCAAATGAGGAGACAGATCAACAAGCCAAGAAACTGTAGCTACAACGACCTGGAAGACAGGAGTTCAGGTAAAACCCAAGTGATAAAATCCACCATTCGTGCAGCACTGCCGTGAACCTACACACACCCTGTGGTTGCTGTTCAGTCGCTCAGTCGTGTCCGACTCTTTGTGACCCCACGGACTGCAGCACGCCAGGCCTTCCTGTCCTCCACCATCTCCTGGAGTTTGCTCAGACTCACGTCCATCGAGTCGGTGATGCCATCCACCCATCTCATCCTCTGGCGTCCCCTTCTCCTCCTGCCCTCAGTCTTTCCCAGCATCAGGGCCTTTTCCAATGAGTCAGCTCTTCTTCAAATGTTTTGTATGTCACAATAAAGCCTTTCCTATTACTCATTTCTCCTGTTTCACTATGTCCTTTCTAACATCCCTCTTTTATCTTTTACAGCACATTTGCCCTACGGCCCATTACTTGTAGGAAGAAAGTAGAGCAAAGATGCTTAAGGCAAAAGTACCGAGAACCACCTACAGGAACTCTCACTCCAGCCACTGGCTGGAACCCAGTGCCCCTGAATGGAACGAGACAATGCTGTGACCTCCCAAGCTGGCCCCTGGAACCCGAACCTTCGTGAAGATGTCATAAATAAAGGGAAACTCAAGGCAAGGGTTAATGGGACTGGCTGCACCAGCTGAAATGGAAGAGCCTCGCCTTGATCAGGAAAATTACTTAATCAATCCACTTTTACACTTTCCGTCTTCAGTCATTACCTAGAATGTTCACTTACAAATGCAAATTGCAAGGAAATCTATACTCATTAAGGCTTTCTTTTTCTTGGGAGTTTTTATCGAGCCATCAGGAGGCTATCGGCTCATAAAGGTGACAGAAGAAGTGGGACCCAGAGAAGGCAATCAAGCCTGCCTAATTAAGTCGTGTGCGGGGCACCCGAGGAAAAAGTAGGGCACCTCCTCCAAAGTATCACACCTCCAGCGGGGGAACAGGCTCCGCCAAAGGCAAACATCCACTTCAAACAAAAGCCGTGTAGTTCACTCTTCTTTGCATGCGTGCTAAGTCTCTTCAGTCGTGTCTGACTCTTTGCAACCCCATGCACTGCAGCCCGCCAGGCTCCTCTGTCCACAGGATTCTCCAGCAAGAATACTGGAGTGAGTTGCCACTTCCTCCTGCAGGGCATCTTTCCCACCCAAGGATCGAACCCGCGTCTCTCACGTCTCCTGCACTGGCAGGCGAGTTCTTTAATGCTAGTGGGAAGCCCTCACTCTCCTTACTACCTTAAAAAGCCTAGAGAACGGAGCCTGGTTGTTTGGAAAGTATTAGGAAAAGAGAAAGGGAAGAATAAAATCCTTCTTGTGGCAGCCTCATTAGGTGATGCTGAGAGAGAACACGAGAGCAGAGGCTGTGCAAAGCCAGACACGCTTAACGTCCAAGTCACACAAGCCGCTGGGATCGGACATGACGGTGAATCTCACGGGAGGGAGCAGATTCCCCCCGGCATTCCAGCGCACAGATCCCAACGCTGCTTCACACAGCCCTGCAGCAATCCCAAGTCCACCGACTTTATTATTATTATTTATTTTTTGCCAGAAAGAGATGCCCATTCCCTGGGTTTACCTACCGTCCACAGAGCGAGTCCATCCCCCAGAGCCAGACCTGCAGTGAGACTCCTCCTGACCCCACACCTCAGAGGGACCAGGATCACCATCATATGGGAGAACTGAGCCGGGGAATACCTGCCATTTCTCCAAGGTCAAAGGGCAGCGCCTGGCCATCAGGCCCAGAGTCCTGGTCCAGCTGGGCGCCAGCATCCCCCTGGATGTCGTGTTCAGTGAGCTCTCTGCCTGAAGGTCCCCGTCCCCTTCTGGACCCCTCAGCACCTGCAGGAGTTTGCTGGGGCTGCCGAGACAAAGCACCGCAGATGGGGTGACAACGGACATTTCCTGTCTCTCCGCTTCGGGGCTGCACGCCCAAGATCGCTGTGTCAGGCTCCATGTGGGACCTGCCAGGCAAGGGGCCGAGGTCCCTCCCCTCGGCCCGTGGAGGGCCGTCTCCACGCTCACCAGGCTTCTCCCCGTGGGCACGTCTGTCTCCAAATCCCCCTGCTTATGAGGACAGGAGTCACACTGGATGAGGGCCCGCCCGAGTGATCCTGTTTTACCTGAATCACCTCTTTAAAAGCCCAGCTCCAAATACAGTCACATTCTGGATTTGGAGATGGGGGTGCTTCCCTGGTGGCTCAGATAGCAAAGAATCCCCCTACAAAGAGGGAGACCTGGGTTTGATCCCTGGGTCAGGAAGATCCCCTGGAGAAGAGAATGGCAACCCACTCCAGTATTCTTGCCTGGAGAATCCCATGGACAGAGGAGCCTGACGGACTATAGTCCATGGGGTCGAAAAGAGTCGGACATGAGTTGGCAACGGAACACTTTCTGGACACGGGGGTTAGGACACTAACGCGTGAATCTTGGTGACACAGCCCAGCCTATGACAGCACTGTCCCTGGAGTGACCAGATCAAAGGGCAGCACCATTTCTGTGTTACAGGGACGTCACCACACAGAGAGAACCCCAAAGCCTTATAACAGGAAACAGATCCCCAGCAACTCCAGGGTGGGGGAATGGGAAGGGTGGGTGGCCAGATAATTCACAGGCAAAGCTTCCCCAGGTGGCCCCCGAGGCTGCATCTGAGGCCTGTCCGCAGGTGCCTGGGCCTCAAGCGCCCTAAGAAGCAGGCACCATGGGAGTCGGCGTGGGCCCTGACTCCAGCATGGCGCCGGGCGGTCAGGGCTGGGAGTCCACTTGGGGACCCTGCAGCCCCAACCCTCCACCTTCAGCTACCCACAAACCACCTTTGTTGTTCGGATCTCAGGCCCCAAAGCTGCTCACTCCCTGGTTGTCTTTTAATTACCTCTATTTTTTAAATTCAAATCTTATTCAAAAAGGAAAACCAGAATCAAGCCAGTAAACACAACCTAACTGCTGGATCCAAAGAGCAGATGAGGGTGGGAGGGGGCTGATGCCAAGGAGAGGCCCGGCCAGAGAGACGCAGAAGAATGCAGAACCCAGGCCTGGTAAAGCTGTAAGTTACACACAGGTGTGAAGGACCTGAAGAAATGGTGATCAAGTGTCTTCAGAGCCAGGTTGGAAGTAATCAGAGGCTTCTGCTTCTGCTAAGTCGCTTCAGTCGTGTCCGACTCTGTGCGACCCCATAGACGGCAGCCCACCAGGCTCCCCTGTCCCTGAGACTCTCCAGGCAAGAACACTGGAGTGGGTTGCCATTTCCTTCTCCAATGCAGGAAAGTGAAAAGTGAAAGTGAAGTCGCTCAGTCATGTCCGACTCTTAGCGACCCCATGGACTGCAGCCCACCAGGCTCTTCTGTCCATGGGATTTTCCAGGTGTGCGGTGCCATTGGCTTCAATCAGAGACTTAAGAGAGCCCCCGCAAAAAACAATACAAAATAGCAGCAAGCAACTGAGGGAGTAGACACAAACTTCCTGAGGAGCTAGGACGGAGGATTCAAAGTGTTCACAATCCCCCACCTTCCGCACTTAAGTAGGCCCTGGGCTGCTGGGCTGCAGGGTCCAGGCCTCAGAGTCGGGCAAGACCAGACAAAGCTACAAGGGCCTGGTCCCAGCCAGACGCCCTGGTGATGGTCAACCCTGGGCCTGAGACGAAAGGGCCACACTGCCGGGCTGGTCCGGGGGTCAGTGCCCTGTAACCCCAAGAAGTCTTAAACATACGTGTGACGAGAAAAAAGATACCAAAAGCACCTAACCAGTATCACGCTGGGTTGGCCAAGATTTGTTTGGGTTTTTCTTAACATTTTAAATCCATCTGGGTTTTCTGGTAATGTCTTAAATCATCTTAAAGTGAAATAAGGTTTCACTTTTACACCCTGCTACTGCTGCTGCTAAGTCACTTCAGTCCTGTAGGACTCTGTGCGACCCCACAGACGGCAGTCCACCAGGCTCCCTTGTCCCTGGGATTCTCCAGGCAAGAACACTGGAGTGGGTTGCCATTTCCTTCTCCAATGCATGAAAGTGAAAAGTGAAACTGGACCTGTTTGTACTCATCATCCCAGTCAAAATCGGCAACAGAATGGCAGGTTTAGTCATAAGACTTTGCACCCAAAGTATAATTTAAAAGAAAGTTCAAGAATGTCTAGAATGTTTCAGAGAATGTGAGTTTCCCAATTTTCAGTATAATTAGGTTACACTTTACTAATCAAAGTAATGAAACAATGACTTTCATCCCTGAAACAGAATTTTTGTTAAAATCCATGGGCATTTGAGTTTGTAAGTGAGATCCCACTGTTATCAAAGGCCCACTCTTTTTTTTTTTTTTTGGCTGCACCCCACAGCACGTGGAATCTGAGCTCCCAACCAGGGATCAAAGCTGTGCCCTCTGCACTGAAGGCGAATCTTAACACTGAACCACAGGGAAGTGCCAAAGTCTCATTCTTCTTAAGGGATTATAAAATCACCTCGATTCATAAATAGAGTAACAGCTGTAAATCAAATTCACGAGCTTTAGGAAAGCTAAGTCTTAGGGTATGTACCTTGAATAAACTGAATATTGATTCTAAAATCACAAATAACTGAAGGTTGTCTTTGCTTCATGGGAAACCTTTGCTGGGGAAAAAGGAGGAAGTTTTTAGGGGCAGACTGCTTGCCAACAAGGAAAGCCAGCTGTCCCCTGAAAACGCACAAGCTCAAAGTTGAAAATTATGCTTTATTTGGTGGACTTTCTGAGGACTTAAGTCCGGAAAAACAGCCTCTTAGATCCCTGAGGGACTGCTCTGAAAAGGTAAGGGAGAGCCAGGTTATACAGGAGTTGTTGCAACAAAATCAGGTAGTTGGAACATCAGAAGATTAGCTCAAGTTAATGGATTTAGCGGTTTTCCCTGCATGGGAAGATGCAAGAGTTTGGGCTCATTGAAATCACTCCTTTGATATGAACCTCAGCTGTCTGGAGGCAGCATCCTGGCCCCTCAGGGTGCACCGCCCGAGCTGATGACACTTCTGCCCGCAAAGAGCTCGTGTAAAGTGTGAAATTCCGCTTGGGGAGAGGCAGCCCTGGAGTGTGCAGCTGTGCTCTCGGGTCCACACCCAAAGGCCCCAGGGCAGGCTCATCCTGCCGGGCACAGCTGTCTGTGACATCACACCAGCACTGGCGATTACGTACCACTTCCCCGAATTCCACCCCACTGCTCTGCCTCAGCCACCTGCCCACCCCACCACAGCGACACGGGGCCCACGCTCCCTGTGCATCACAATCGGGGACGGCACAGCGACACGGGGCCCACGCTCCCTGTGCATCACGATCGGGGACGGCACAGCAACACGGGGCCCACGCTCCCTGTGTGTCACGCTCGGGGACGGCACAGCGACACAGGGCCCACGCTCCCTGTGCGTCACGCTCGGGGACCGCACAGCGACACGGGGCCCACGCTCCCTGTGCGTCACGATCGGGGACCGCACAGCCGACACGGGGCCCACGCTCCCTGTGCGTCACGCTCGGGGACCGGCCTCGGTACCGCCACTTGCTGTGTGACCTTGAGAAAGCCCCTCAACCGCTCTGAACCTTCCCCCCGTCACCTGTCACACGAAGCTGTAGTTCTTGTTTTCCTGAGTTCAGACAATCGTCTGAGTTCATCAGACAATCTCTGCAGAGTCGCTTTGTAAACTGCAATTTCTGTTTCTGGCCAAAGCAGAAAGGCCAGCACAGAAGTCAGACTCAAATAAATGTAAATAGTTGACGAAAACGAGCTCTTATCCACATACAAGAGCCTCAGCAACAAACTGCTGTCCCTGAGTCAAAGTGGCCCGCATGTGCGGGTGGAAGCCTGGTGCCCGGACTGAATGGACTGGAGTGGAAGGACAGGCAGCAGCCGGCCTGCGGACGCCCCCAGCCAGGGGCACGGCAGTTCACGCCATCCTTTCCCCCTGGAGGTCCTGCCCTGTTAAGAGGTGCTCCATGGAAGGAGGAGGCCCCGAGCAGCAACAGGTGACCCGGCTCCTCTGCATGGCCTCTGGGCAACAGCCTGCAGGCAGCACAGCCTTGGGTGGGAGGGGCACACAGCGTGACCGCCAGCGAGGGTCCCCAGTGCCAGACCTCCAAGGATGCCTCCAAAGCGGGTCGGCTCACTGGCGACCCCGGCAGGACGTCACGCCTTGCCGGGCAGGACTCCAACGCCCTGTGGCTGGAAGAGACAGCCAGTGACCCCATCCAAGAGGAGCAGACCTCGGGCGAGGGCTGCCCATAACCGTGTTATCAGGAACGGTGTCGCAGGCACCAAGGATGCGAGAAAACAGCAGAAGTCTGGGGGGGAGGCCCCTCCCCCTCCCCACAGAGAGAATGGCATCTCACTGCAAAACAGATTATTCTTCCTCAAGGCGTGCCATTGTTGTTGTTTTTTTCTCATTTGTCTTTTTTTTTTTTTTTAGCAGTTTCGGGTTCACAACAAACTTGAGAAGAAGGGACAGAGACTTCCCGTGTACCTCCTACCTGCCCCCCCGGGAGGTACAGTTCCCCCACTGTCGACGTCCCCACCAGAGCGGCCCCCTGGCTACTGATGAACCTAGAGGGCACGCCGTCATCACCCAGAGTCCACAGCTTAAACCAGGGCTCACCCTCGGTCTTGTATCTTCCGTGAGTTCGGACAGATGTTTAATGTATCCACCACTGCAGCATCACGGAGAGGATTTCCTGCCCTGAAAAGCCCTCCATGCTGTCTCTACTCACCCCTCTCCACACTCCCACTCCTGGCAGCCAGTGATGTCTTCACTGTCTCCACAGTTCTGCTTTTTCCAGAATTGTATGCAGTTGGAGCTGTACACTGCGGGCTTCCCTGGTGGCACAGCAGTAAAGAATCAGCCCGGCCATGCAGGAGACGCAAGACTCAGGTTTGAGCTCTGGGTTGGAAAGATCCCCTGGAGTAGGAAATGGCGACCCACAGAAGCCTAGCAGGCTGCAGTCCATGAGGCCAGAGAGTCAGGCAAGACTGAGCACGCACGCACACACACACACACGTACACACACATGCGCACACACGCACACGCACACGCACAGGCGCACACATGCACGCACGCACACACGTACACACACACGCGCGCGCGCGCATGCACGCACACACGCATGCATGCACACGCATGCGCACACACGCGCGCACACACGCGCGCACACACACGCACACACACGCACAAACAGTGGGCAGCCTTTGCAGCCTGGCTTCTTTCACACTGTCACAGCATTTAAGGCTCCTCCATGTCTTCCCGTGGTGTGACAGCTCACTTCTTCCTAGTGCTGAATAATATTTCATCATCTGGATGGACCACGGTTCATCCACCCACCTACTGAAGGGCACCTCACAGCTTCCAATTTTTGGCAATTATAAGTAAAATCTGTGTTCAGGTTTTCGTGTGGATTAAGTTTTCGACTTTGACTTAATGCCCAGGAACACGATGGCTGGAACACACGGTAAGACTGTGTTTAGTTTTGTGAGAAGCTGTCGAACTGTCTTCTGCAGCAGCCACGACAGTGAGCTCCCGCTGCTCCACACCCTACCCGTATCTGACACTGTCACTCCAGCTGGGCCATTCTCCTAGGTGTGTGGTGGCATTTGGGGTTCATTTTAGCAATTTTTGTACGGAAATAAAATTCACCATTTAAAGAGGACAGCTCAGTGGTTTTCAGCTGCTTTGTACGAGCATCACCAGTGTGTAATTCCAGGCCATTTCTATCTGCCAAATGGAGACCCCCAAGCCCATCACATTCACTCCCCATTCCTTCCTCCTCCAAATCCCACCCCAGCCGACCCTGCCCCTCCCCACCGTGCACCCCACTGTCTCACTCAGGGCACGTCACATAAGTGGAATCGCACAGTATGAGACCTCTTACGTCTGGCTTCTTTCACATGGCATAACGTTCCTGAGGTTCATCCATGTTGCAGTGAGTGTCAGGGCTTCACGCCTTTCCATGGATGAATGATATTCCCTCGGACGGAGGGACCACATGTGTTTATTATCCATTCGTCTGTGGGTGATGTCAGTGTTTCTGACACTTAGGATCTACTGGAAGTAATGCTACTGTGAAGACTCACACGTGTCCGTGTCTCCTGGGCAGACACGTTTGAACATGTGTTCATGCCTCCTGGGTACGTGCCTGCGAGTGGAACCGCTGGGTCTGCTTAACTCCTTGAGGACCTGCAGCCTGCCCTCCTCCATGGGCAATCACAGTGGCAGCGGCGTGGCTGCAACAGTCACTTTCTTTCATCAGTTGCCATTCAGTCCTCAAGCTCTTTGCCCCTGTGCTTATCCAGTATCGCCCCCATCTTACCAATAAGGAAACAGAGACATAAAGAGGTAGAACAAGTACCTAAACCAGAGAGCCAAGCCATGGCAGAACCAAGATGTGATGCTGGACCCAGAGTCCACTCTCTGAAATACTGCTGTGCAGTGACGGGTGAACACTGCTGTCAGGATTGTCCAGACCCTTGACGGGACTCCTGGGAGGGCACCTCTGAGCCCTTGAAATGTCCTCCTGAGAAACTGTTTATATGAGGCCATGAGCCACAACAGGTCATTTATACTAATAACATGGTTTATGGGGAGGGCCCCGGGCTTGACAGAGGGGCTGGAGACTAAGCTCAGCCTGCAGGTGGTCCACCATGCCTCTGTGACCGACCCCCAGTAAAACCCCAGGACTCCCTAATGCTCCCCAGGGAGGATTCCTGATTGGCAGCAGCTCATGTGTGCTGTCACACAGGGCTTCTGGAAGAATCAAGTGTCGTTTGCAAGAGTCCTCTGGGACAGGACAGCTGGGAGCTGGCGCCTGGTCCCCCTGTACCCTGGCCCACGACCCTTTGCATCAGCTGATTTCACCAGTGTCCTCTCTCTATAACAAAGTGTGACTACATCAGCTTGGCTGAGTCCTGGGAGTCCTTCTAGAGAATCACTGAACTTGAGGGTGGTCTGAGGGCCCCTGAACAGCCGGTTCTGTAAGCGACTGTAGCTCTCAGGAGCAGAGCTGCAAGAGAGAGGTGGGGAATCTGATACCTGTACCAGCAGGTAGGTCACCTGCATAGAAGTAAAACAGGTAAATCTAAAAAAAGAATCAAATACCACAGAGAGGAAATCTGGAGAAGCCTGCTCCCAGAGTAACCGGAGGACCAGGGCAAGCACCCTGGCTTGCGGGCACATTTCCTGGCTCGAGGTGGCTGCAGGAACAATGACTCCCCCCACCCCCAAGGCAGGTAACGGGATCCGACTCGCTTCCCGTCTGCACTGCCCAGAACAACTGCCAACTCCCAGGTAAGGTGAGCCTGTGCGGGCAGGGACCCGGTTCCCATGGACAAGTTCTCAGGTGACGGGCTCCCCACGTGAAGACGAGGACACAGTGCTGCCCAGGACTCCAGACACACGTGTGCATCACAGACACACACTGGGCGTCTGTCCCCCGCCAGCCACTGCTGCACTTTTAGGGCAAGCCCCACCCAGGTTTCACCTGGACCCCTCAGCCGCGGCCTGACCAGAGACACAGAAGCAAGCCCGGAGGCGTGCTTCCCATCACACGGACTAGTTCCCTCCCTGGATACTGCCACGGAGCCAGTCCTGGGCAAGGGGTGCAGGATACAGAGGCCACAGAGACATCATCTCCTCGGAAAGGGCGCCCCCTCCACTGCTGGTGAGGATGCAAAGAGATGCAGCCACCACAGAGAACAGTGCAGAGAGTCCTCAAAAACCACAGTTAAGTTACCGCATGACCCAGCAATTTAGATTCCTCTAAAAACAGAAGTATCATATGATCCAGCAATCTCACTCCTGAGCAGATATCCAGAGAAAACTTTCATTCAGAAAGATACACGCACGCCTGTGTTCACAGCAGCCCTATTCACAATAGCCAAGACATGGAAATGACCTAGATGAATCAGCAGATGAATGGATAAAGATGCGGTACATATATACAGTGGAATGTTAGTCGGCGATAAAAAAGGAATGAAATTCGGGTCGTCTGTAGAGATGTGGATGGACCTAGACTCTATCATACAGAGTGAAATTAGTCAGGAAGAGAAAAACAAATATCATACATTAATGCATGTTCGTGGAATCCAGAATAATGGTACGGATGAACCTAGTTCCAGGGCAGGAATAGAGACACAGACGTAGAGAATGAACTTGTGGACACAGCAGAGGAAAGGGACGGCTGGATGAGTTGGGAGATTAGGACTGGCATGTGTAAGTTACCAGGTATAAAACAGACAGCTGGCAGGAAGCTGCACTGCAGTATAGTGAAGAGCACGGAGCTCAGTCCGGTGCTGTGATGACCTAGATGGGTGAGAAGGAGGGGTGGGAGGGAGGCCAAAGAAGGAGGGGGTCCATACACACACATGGCTGATTCACTCCACTGTACACCAGAAAGTAACTCAACACGGTAGACCAATTATATTCCAAAAAAATAAAAGGATGTGCAAAAAAAAAAAAAAAATACCCAATGGGCCTGAACTACATTCCAACATCCTAGTCGCTGGATTAAATATTACTTGAATCCACTTCGTGACTATGAAAGAGCTCTGATTAGTGGAACCGCTCTCTCTAAAAACATCCAGGGAGAATGAGCGCTGGAAGGCGACTGTGTACCTGCCACTCGGGTGGAAGGAATAAATACAAAAGAGGAACAGGAGCGTAAATATTTAGAGAACGTGGAACAGCAGCCCTTCCTTCCATCCCCGGCTGTGCTTTTCTGACAGACAGGTAAATTGCCCTATTTTTCCATCCATGGCTACGGGACCACAGCAAAATTACAGAGACCGGCTCGCTACCTAGGCAAACAGGCAACAATTTGTAATAGAATAAAAATGTCAACAGAAAAAAGAAAAAAGAAAGAAAAGGGGACAATTTGCATCCATGCAAACACCCTGAGTTTTATTTCCAACTGTCCGAGAGAGGGAAAACCTCATTTGGCGGAAGGCTGATGTGTTTGTTCTGGTGAGCTACATTCTGCCTTCTCCCTTCTTCCTTCCAAGAAAAGGTTTAGTCAACGAGTTGGTGACTCCCCACAGTTCTAAAGCCTCACGGCAGCTGACCCTTCCAGGAGAACTGGACCACAGGCTGGCATCAGCCCCCGCCCAGCTGGGGCTTGTGTGAGACCCTCTGCTGGGTGCATCCCGGGGCTGTAGAACAGCAGGGAGCTCCAGAAACCAGGCTCACAATCGGATGCCCCCAACACAGCCCCTTGGGAGCTGGTTCACAAAAACCATCCCCCTGTGAATGTGTGGTTAAGCCCCAGTGTCACCAAACCTAGAAAATTCCTGATGTGGCTACATGACTTTTTTCTTCTGAAACAGATTGTTATTGGTGCTCTGTGGTTTCGTTGCTAAGCATATCTGACTCTTTTGCGACCCCATGGACTGTAGCTCACCAGGCTCCTCTGTCCATGGGAGGGATTCTCCAGGCAAGAACACTGCAGAGGGATACACATACATTTACAGTCACATGAACACCACTTTACTTGCATTCACTCTCACCAGGCTCCTCTGTCCATGGGAGGGATTTTCCAGGCAAGAACACTGACGTGAGATACACATACATTTACAGTCACATGAACACCACTTTACTCTCACTCTCATCTAACTTCTTTCTTACCAGGAAGCTGTCTCTATGAACCTCAGTAAATCCAGCCCCACCCTGAGACCAGATACTAACTCACTCCATCGGGTTACTTCCGCTCGCTCAGCACGGGCTCAGAGGACGGGCGAGACCCAGCTTCTGCTGGGAGAAGCCAGGACACACAGCCTGCTTGGCTCAGAGAAACCACCCTCCACACCTCGATGCGGGCAAGCCCTGCGCCAAAGATCTCGCTCAGCAGCCTCGGGCCTGGAGGTAAAAATATCTCAGGGAACAGAGACAGCAACGTGTGAGAGCACATAATCAGTGCCTGGGATCCTCAGACACACGACACACACCCTGGGGCCAGGGCGGGAGCCCCGCTGACCTGAGGGCTGGCCCGCTGCTCGGGGGCCAGGGTTTAGAGGCCTCCCAGGAGACTGCAGGCCTGGAGGCCTCCCTGCCCCCAAGGAAGCTGAGCGGGGCTCCATCGGGACAAAGCGTCTCTTTCCAACTCTCCGGCACACAATCTTGGACTCAGTGTAACACGCAAACACGTCACCAATTCTTTTTTGAAAACAGCTTGGTGAAGATCTAATCCACATGCCATACAACTCACTTGCTATTCAGTCACTCAGTCGTGTCCGACTCTTTGTGACCCCATGGACTGCAGCACGCCAGGCTTCCCTGTTCTTCACTGTCTCCCTGAGTTTGTTCAAACTCATGTCCATTCAATCAGTGATGCCATCCAGCAATCTCATCCTCTGTCGTCCCCTTCTCCTCCCGCCTTTAATCTTCCCAGCATCAGGGTCTTTTCCAATGAGTCAGCTCTTCACATCAGGTGGCCAAAGTATTGGAGCTTCAGCATCAGCATCAGTCCCTCTAATGAATATTCAGGACGGATTTCCTTTAGGATTGACTGGTTGGATCTCCCTGCAGTCCAAAGGACTCTCAAGAGTCTTCTGCAACACCACAGTTCAAAAGCATCAATTCCTCGGCACTCAGCCTTCTTTATGGTCCAACTCTCACAACCACACGTGACTACTGGAAAAAACCGCAGCTTTGACTGAACAGACCTCTGTCCGCAAAGTAACAGGCTGTCTAGGTTTGTCATAGCTTTTCTTCCAAGGAGCAGGTGTCTTTTAATTTCATGGCTGCAGTCACCATCCGCAGTGATTTGGGAGCCCAAGAAAATAAAGTCTGTCACGATTTCCATTGTTTCCCCACCTATTTGCC
Source organism: Bos taurus (assembly GCF_002263795.3). Lineage (NCBI taxonomy): Eukaryota > Metazoa > Chordata > Mammalia > Artiodactyla > Bovidae > Bos > Bos taurus. The sequence goes on from NC_037356.1 coordinate 48,080,222, forward strand.
ATGAAGTGATGGGACCAGATGCCATGACCTTCATTTCTTGAATGTTGACTTTTAAAACAGCTTTTTCACTCTCCTCTTTCACCTTCATCAAGAGGCTCTTTAGTTCTTCGTCACTTTCTGCCATAAGGATGGTGTCATCTACATATCCGAGATTATTGATACTTCTCCCGGCAATCTTGATTCCAGCTTGTGCTTCGTCCAGCCTGGCATTTCACATGATGTACTCTACATATAAGTTAAATAAGCAGGGTAACAATATGCAGCCTGACGTACTCCTTTCCCGATTTGGAGCCAGTCCATTGTTCCATGTCCAGTTTTGCTGTTTCTTGGCCTGCATACAGTTTTCTCAGGAAAATACAATTCAGCAGGCTTTCCTGTGATCATGGAGTTGGGTAGACCATCACCTCTGTCCACATTAAAACAGTTACACAGTCTCAAGAACACCATAATTCTCAGCCATCACCTCCCAAACCCCCAGCCCCACCACCCCTGGCAACCACTCGTGACTTTCTATCTCTACAAATTTGCCTTTTGGGGACATTTCATATAAAATGGAATCACATGCTATAGAATCATTCAACTCTCTTTTATCTCTTTTCTTCGATTCTCTTTTGCAAAAAGCCTTGTCCTTGGCACAGTTCCATGAATTCTACGCCTGAATCACTTCAAAATACAAGACTATAATACACTTGAACCTCTCAGCATAGTGTCCATCTCAAAAAGGTTTTCATTATGGGATTTCTCTGATGGTGCAGCAATTGAGAATATTCCATGCAATACAGGGGACATGGGTTTGATCCCTGGTCAGGGAACTAAGCTCCCTGCATGCTGCAAGGCCACACACTGCAATGAAGACCCATCACAGCCAAAATAATAATTAAGAAAAGGTTTTGTTATGTCCTCAGCTTTCACTGAAGTCAAACAGTATATGAAAACTACTGGGGCGTTCCTGGTCAAATGCCAACTGAAGACACCACTTGAGAACGTTCCTCCTAGACAAGAGCACTGGGAAAACCTGTTCTCCAGGTGAACTCATACTAGAAAAGAGTGCTCTGCTAGCCCAGCTTTCCCTTTTCCCCCTGGCTGCCAGGAGGCTCAGAGATAAAGCACACATGTGGCTGCAAAGCCACGCTGTCATCCCAGGAGCTGGTCATAGCCTGATGGTTTTGACAGAGTTTTAATGGTCTTTAACCCAATGTTACAGTCCATGGATCCCAAAGAGTCAGACACGATGGCTCTACTAAGCACAGCACAACTCAACATTAAATCAGAGTTCTCAGGGGGGCCCGTAGCAGAATCACTTGGTTAGTAAGCTAACAAGGCAGATTCCTGTTGAACTGGAGGAGGCCTTAGAACCTGCGATTTCAACAAGACGCCCAAGAGTTCTCATTCTTTGGCTCAGGTTCCAAGTCAAAAACTAAATAACACAGCCCTTTTCCTAGGACTGGGATGACCCATTTGGGTCAACAAACCCAGTTCTTCCTCATCCTCGATCATCCTCACCCCTGCGGGGAGCATCGGTGAGTTGGCCCAGGTGCTGCGTGCAGGGGCTGTGGTAGACGCGGCCGGCACGCACACACAGCCCGGGGGAAGGACTCCGCCTGCCGAGATGACAACGTGGTCCTCAGCTGAGAGATCTGGGAGGATCTACATGATGAGCACAGCGACCAGCACGGCTTTCCCGAGACCTCATGGCCTCCATCTCAGTCCTCAGAGGAGACCAGCAGCTCCCGTGGGGACTCCGGTCCACCTGGACCCATTCGGCCTTCTCGACGTCACACTCCAACCCCGGGGCTCTGCGAAGCCCGAGGTCATTCCGGCATCAGCTCTTCGGGTCCCCCTCCCGACTCGGGGGGATGTTTCCCTCCCCACCTCTCTCAGTGGGCGACCAGGTCTAACGTGTTTGGAGGAAGCGGGGGACAGAGGAGCAGAAGGAAACCCAGGGGTGCTGGGCTCGTTCCCACAGTGGCCCCAAGACGCCCGAGGGTGCAGCTGCGTCCTGTGCAGGCCCTGGGAGCTGAGGGCGTGGTCTCAGAGAGCGTGCAAGGGTGGAGACAGGGAACCCTCCTGGGAGGTGGGGTCTCCAGACAGTCAAGGGGTCGGGAACAAGGAGGAGAGCCGCACAGAGCAAACGTGAGAACCATGCGTCTGGGGTGGAGCCACTGGGCACAGGAAACATGCCCATGGAAGTGTGGAGCCGCATGCTGCCATGAGGGGTGGGCATGGCCTGGCAGGTTCCCTGACCCCTCAGGCCTCCTTGCTCCCTCTGCCCTGGTAAGACGTGCAGGTCCTGGGGCGGCCAGAGCAGAATGTAACCGCCCAGAAAGACCAAAGGCAGGAGGCGTGTGGGCAGGGCTTGGGGTGCCCACTTGACCTCCAGGCCTCGGAAGCAATGGAAGCGCTGAAAGTGGACGTTCGTGGGGGACACTCTGAATGTGTGGAACACTCAGGGCACTTCTGTGGAGCTCAGCAGTGTGCGCCCGGCGTGCAGACTCAGGCTCAGTCTGGCCGAGAGCAGGGGTGCTCAGGGCTTTCCTAAAGGAAATCAGTCCTGAATATTCACTGGAAGGACTGAAGCTGAAGCTGAAGCTCCAATACTTTGGCCACCTGATGCGAAGAGCCGACTCACTGGAAAAGACCCTGATGCTGGGAAAGACTGAAGACAGAAGAAGGTGACGACAGAGGAACTGAACTGAACTCAACTGAACCAAAAGCCTCTCCCAGCAGTTTACCTGGGGGGGCGCGTTCTGCAGACAGTGACAGGGTGATGGAAGTCCTGCCCACGCCAGTGCCAAGCCCGCTCCCCAAGATCTCATCTGGGCCACGGTGACCTGAGGAAAGGGCATCACATCTTCCCATGGTGACCAGCTAGCCATCGAGGTAAGCCTGTTCAAATCCTTAGCCCTAGCCACACACAAGACCCCACTTCCCTTCCTCTTCACTGAAATATGACCCTGTCTCCCGACCACAGTGAAATCGGGATTCATGTGGTAGATGACCGTCCAGGGTCTGCTGTGACAAAGGGCCCCAGGCTGGGCCGCTCAGAGCAGCACAAACATATCGTCTCCCAATCCTGGAGGCTGAAAGTCTGGAAACAGGTTCACGGGACGGAAATCCAGGCGTCACAGAGCTGGCTCCCTCCAAAGGCTCTCGGGGAGGGGCCTTCCGGCCTCTTCCGGCCTCCAGGGGCTCCAGGTATCCCAGTTCATGGCTGCGTCCCCCAGCCCCTGCCTTCATGGGTCTCCTCTGCTCAGACCTGCCTGTCGTAAGGCCTCTTGTGACGGATTAAAGGCCCAATGAGATAATCCTGAGTAATCCGTACATCACAGGACCCTTAGGGTCCATGGTGAAGGACAGAGAAGCCTGGTGTCCGTGGGGTCGCAAAGCGTCAGACACAAGTTAGCGACTGAGAACAGCTTCATGAAAACGGAATCTCTGCATTCGTCCAAGCAAGCACTGTGACTCATGGGTGAGAATTCACTGACTCGAAAAGACCCTGATGCTGGGAAAGGCTGAGGGCAGATAGAGAAGGGGACGCACGACAGAGGAGGAGACGGTTGAAGGCATCACGTTAATTTAACTGTGCATTAACTCCATTACTCTAAAGTGAAACCCTCTGCCACCCATTACGTGACATTCTGGCTGCTCCCTAAATTACCACCCGAGGGTCATTTTCCATGTTTTTCCAAATGGCAGCAGGAGGGGATAGCTTCCAAAGGCCTGAAACTCAGAATCCACACCGCTTTGCTACATGATGACCGTCTCCACTGCAAGGGGACATGGTGGCCAGGATGGGGCCATGGGGCGCCCACGCAGGGGCGTCCACGATGAACAGCGGCCTCTAGGACATCCGGAGGTCGCTGAAGGGTAGGGTCCCTTCGCGGGACACCGGAGGATGCAGGAAAAACAGCTGAGAGGGAGATGAAGCGCGCAGAGAAACCCGGGCCTGATGGAGAATTCTGCCTCCGTTCCCCCAACCCACTCAGGACGTAGCACTTCCTGGGTTCACGAAGACTGACCCCTGAGAGACGGAAACTGCCCCCCTCCATCCACAGCACAGGACCACCATCCTTCTCCAGCTGAGAGGCCTTGGGAGGCTGCCCTGGGGCTCATCTCTCTGTGAACACCCGGCCCCCCGAGGCCCCCTGTCCTGGAGATGACCAACGCTGCGTGGGAAAGGCACCCTGGCCGGCAGAGCAAGCTGACAGCGTGTCCACTCTGGGCCTAAAGGGCCGCCCGGTCCAGCCGTTCTTCCTCTCTTCCCCTGGCACATCAGTGACCATGGCCACAGAGACGGATTCTGAGACCACAGCCCCCACCACTTGGGGCCAACGGAGAGGAGTTCCCTAAGAAGCAGCTGGAGGCCCAGCCCTGATGCAGGGTTCCCAACGCCAGGCCGGGGACAGGCAAACGCTCAGGTCGAGTGATCAAGGGGCCTTTTCTCAGAAAGGAGGCAGGAGGAGGTGAGCGGGCCTTGGTACAAACCCAGGCCCAGGGAGGTTCGACCTGGTCATGAGCCGACAAGCCCCCAACCCGGCCTGGGGCAGACAGCACCCCAAAAACGCAGAAACATGCTGCTGGTGGGCTCAGTGCCCTGCCCCGGCTGCCACCATAACAAACCTAAGCAAGGCCCAGGTCCGGAGCCCGAGGGTGGGGACAAGGCCACGCAGCTCACCCAAGTGCGGGACCTTCCCGCCAGCCTGGACACCTCCTTCTCCGAGCCTGCTCTGCTGCTAGAGGAAAGGGCGGCCACAGCTTCTGCTTGAGCCACCCACGGTGTGCACCCACCTGTCAGCTCTCTGCGGAGCCACTCGAGTGAGCAGCCATGGGGAATTGGCGCCAGCGGCTTCCCCACAAGGGAACTGCATGCAGCTTCTTGGACAGACAGAGGACAAGGGGACTGCAGGCTCTGCCTGCTTGGCTGGAAGAGCAGGGCTGGTCCTCCCGGAGCCCCATCACCACCCTCCTGCCAGGACAGTGCCCACGTGCACCCAGGGAAGGGCGGGAGCAGGGGCCAGAGAAGCAACTCGGGGCATACGGGGGGACAACGACCTTTCCAGAAGGCTTGCACAAGGACAGGGAGAGGGGCTGAACTGGATCTCAGGCAGGACTGGAGGCCTGAGAAGCCAGGGGTAGCAGCACCCACCCCCCACAAGCTGAAGGTGACCAGGGCTGGGGCAGTGGCCCTGACACTCCGCTCCTGCCTGGGCTATTTGTAAGCCTAGGACGTTCTTCTCCTTCTCATCGGAATCTGGGAAGATGCAATGGGTCTCAGTGTTCTTAAGCAGAAAGCAGCGATATACAAGCAGAACATAAACAGATACACAGCACGTCCATGTATTAAAATCTCGCTGGGGTGGACAATTTGGAACAAGGGTCTAAAACGTCTCCTTGGATAGGCGATACATTTTTTCAAAAGTCTGAAAAATATGTCCGAGCAGGAGCAGACCTCACAGACCTGCCTTTCTGGTCCCCAGGCTGGGCGGCCGAGTGTGACAGCAGAGAGAGCTCGGGGTGTGCAGAGCCAGGACCAGGCAGAGCCTCTCAGGACCAGCGAGGCAGGGAGCAGGGGGTCTCACCGATGGGGGCCCAGGCCCTCACCCAAGGATGGCGGTCAGTGCCCCTGCCTCACGAGGTCGGCCGTGGTGAAGCCCAGTATCCAGGCCACACTCTGAAAACACTGATTATAAGCACATATTACAGATAAACAACACCAGAGAGGGCACACAGGAGATGGTCAACATGCAACCAGCAATGGGCGTCAGACTGCAAGCTCAGAGCACATCTCAGCTCTGCCGAACCTCAGGTTGTGGGCTTCCCTCTGTGGTCCCCACGCTGGACACAAGCCCGCATCTCCTGGTCCAGGAAACAGTGGAGGCAGGGCGCCCGTCACACCTCCTCCACCATCCACCCTCCCAACCAGGGCATCTCGGAGCAGAGATGAAGAGCCGCAGTCCCGGTGAGTCCCCCCAAGGTCACACTAACTGGGCAGCAAGGGCAGGTGTGTACTTCCAGCACCCAGGACAACCCCCCCCCAACTCTGACTCAGGCACTGGGGCCCTGGCCATGAGGAACTGCCATCCTCTGGCCGGGGTGCCAAAGTGGGGAGGCAGTCCACACCACAGCACTGAAGATGTTCTAACTCACCAGAGGCGCTGGCAGACTGGGCCCCGCAGGAAGGCTTCTCGGAACCAGAACCAACCGCGCTCCGATGGGTCAAGGCAAGGAGACAGGAGACATGTCCAGAGCTGTGAGAGACAACCAGGGCGCGGTCAGACAGAGGCTCCACGAGGACACGGAGGTCAGAACTGCAAGCGCTCTGATGCCTGCGAGCTGAAAACCAGCGGCTGCGTTTCTGCTTCCTGAAAGATGGCATAGACACACTTTCCCCCACTCCTCCCAAGACGTGCAACGGAAACCCCAGGATGCCGCACAAGAAACAAACCGAAGACTCTGAGGGGTGGAGAGAAGGCAGGCCGGTCGGGGCCCAGGGCTGCAGGGAATGGCACAGCGGTCGCTTCTCTGAGCTGGGTTTTTGCCTCATTTCCCAGATTGGCAGCTAAGAAGCCGGAGAGCCAGAAACACCAGTTGCTGTCCTTCGGTCGTTCAGTCGTGTCTGACTCTTTGTGACCCCACGGACTGCAGCACGCCAGACTCCCCTGTCCTCCACTACCTCCTGGAGCTTGCTCAAACTCATGTCTATTGAGTCAGTGATGCCACCCAACCATCTCATCCTCTGTTGCCCCCTTCTCCTCCTACCCTCAGTCTTTCCCAGCATCAGGGCCTTTTCCAGAGAATCAGCTCTTCACATCAGGTGGCCAAACGACTGGAGCTTCAGCTGAAACATCAGTAGAAGCAGGAAAAAAAAAAGCTGCAAAGAATGACTACTCTCTCCAGAAAAAGCCAGGAAAATGGCAGCGAAACAGGAAAAAAAAAACGTTCAGACAATCACTCCACTACTCCACCTGGATGTCACAGAAGAACTGCGGCCCCCACCCTGCGTCCCAGGAGCAGAGGGCAAGGGGGGAGCCTGGACTTCCCCTCGCGTGGCCGTCACAGGCACTCAAACCTCCACGGGGAGGGAGGGGGCAGATAAACCAAGCCATGGAGCTGGAAGTTTCTTCCCCGACGAGCAGGCACGCATCCTCCTCCAGTTCCACAGTATCAACGCAGACACCACGTGGAGCCTGGATTTCCGCACACACACGGCACGCCCCCATCTCAGTGAAGAGGTCAGAAGAGGGCTGAGTCGGGACCCTCCCCGTCGCCAGCAAGTGAGGCCACGCCCACCTCGTATCCGTGGAGGCCACGTGGGAGCAGGTCCCCTCCCCCACCAGCAACAACAAGGGCCCTCCCCACTGGGGTGTCAGCGGGGGCCAACCGAGGACCCTGGCCGTCTGCAGGCAGTAACGAGGCAGCACGGCTTCCCTGTGACGTCCAGACAAACAGGCTAAAGCAGCAGGCTCAGCGAGGCCCGCGGCGCACGACAGAACGCGCAGCTGTGCACATTTCCACTGAAAATCACTCATAATCCCCCAAACCAGGAAGATCTCAGATGGGTGAAGCACAGCCGGCGGCTGGCAACGCTCAGGGGACAGGGATGTCAGCGCTGAATCTGAGTCTGAAGTGGCAAAACCAAAAATGCCTCGACACATGAACACCCTGAAAACACGTGAAAACAGAAAACCTCACTGAAAAACGGAACAGAAAATCACAACAAGGAAACACAGATCTTCCCTGATATATGATCGGGTGACATCTGGGTAAACCCATCATAAGTAGAAAATATCATAACTCGAAAATGCACATAATACACCCAACTGGACATCACAGGTCAGTCTCACCTCCTTTCAGCATTGTCAGAACACTTTCATTAGCCTATGGCTGCACCGAATGATCTAACACGAAGCCTACTTTATGACGACTTGCTGACTATCTCACTACATTTACCGAAAACTGTCCTGAAAGTGAAAACCAGAACGGTCGTCCGGGTGCAGAGCGGTTGCGCGTTGGCCGCTCACCCGTGACCACGTGGCTGGCGGGAGCCGCGGCTCACTGCTCCCGCCCACGACAGAGGATGGTTCCACGTGTCACAGGCCCAGAAAGATCAAAAGTCAAGATTCAAAGAAGAGTCTCTACCGAATACGTCACTTTCACACCATCAGAAAGTCATGCTGCCGTACAACAGAAACTAACACAATGTTTTAAGTCAACTACACTCCAGCAGAAGGGCTTCCCTGCTGACTCAGGGGCAAAGAACCTGCTGCCAGTGCAGGAGACGGAGGTTTAATCCTGGAGTCGGGAAGCTCCCCTGCAGAAGGGAATGGCAACCCACTCCAGTACTCTTGCCTGGAGAATCCCATGGACAGAGGAGTCTGGTGGGCTACAGTCCATGGGGTCGTGAAGAGTCAGACATGACTGAGAGACTAAATATCAACAATGCTCCAGTAAATTTGTTTTTTTAAAGAAAATACAGAGCAGGAAAAAAAAAAAGAGTAATTGAATATCAAAGTCTAAGTTCCCATCTCAGGAAGCTAGGAAAAGGTGAGGAAAATAAATCCAAAGCAAAGGTTTGAAGGAAGGAAGGAAATAATCAAAACAGTGAAGATAAATAAAAACAAAACCAAAAAAACAATAGAGAAAATCAATGAAATGATGAGCTGGCTCTTTGTAAAAGTCAATAAAATTGACAAAACTAACCAAAACAGACAGAAAAGGCTCAAATTACCAATTCCAGGAACGTAATGGAGGATATTATTATAGAGCCTGCAGGCACCAGAAGGATAAACAGCTCCACACGCTTAAGTTAGACGATACAAACCAAAGAAACCAATTCTTCAAGAAATGCAAACGGTTACAACTCATTCTGTATGAAATAGGTAATCGGAGAAGCCCTACAGCTATTAAGAAGATTGAGTTCCTCATTATAAAACACACGCTTTTGTAAGAAAGAGGAAATCTCCACACCCAGATAGTTTCACCAGAGAATTCCGCGAAATGTTCAGAGAATTAGGATCAATTCTATACAATATCTGGAGTAGGAAATGGCAACCCACTCCAGTATTATTGCTGGAAAACTCAAGTGGACAGAAGAGCCTGGCGGGCTGCAGTCCATGAGGCTGCAAAGAGTCAGACACAACTGAATAACTGAGTATACACTATACAATATCTTCCAGAAAACAGAATCCAGTATGATCATATTGGTTCCATAAAATCAATTGGATTTTGTTTTCTGGAAGATACTGTATAGTATAAGAGACGGACATGACTGAGCGACTTCACTTTCACTTTTCACTTTCATGCATTGGAGAAGGAAATGGCAACCTACTCCAGTGTTCTTGCCTGGAGAACCCCAGGGACAGAGATGCCTGGTGGGCTACTGTCTATGGGGTCACACAGATTCAGACACGACTGAAGCTACTTAGCAGCATGATACTGATACTAAAACTATACGAAGAGAAAATCACAGGCCCATATCCGTCAAATATAGATGGAAAAAAATCTTTACCAAAATATAAACAAATAAGAGTTAAGCAATTACTGTATAAGAGAAGAATTATAGATCAAGACAAGTAAGGTTTATTTCTGGAATGCTGGGCTGGTTCGATTTTTTTTTTTTTTTAATTAACTTATGTGATATGCTATACCAATAAGTTAAAGAAGGAAAATTACACAGTCAAAGCAATCAATGCAGAAAAAGCACTTGACACAATTCAACATCTGTGACAAATTCTCCCCCCACAAAAAAGGAAGAAGGGAAATTCTTCAACCTGATCAAGAGCATCTGCAAAACTTCATGTAATCAGCTAACGTTATTCCAAATAAGGAAAGACAAAACGCTTTCCTTCTGTGACCAGGAACAAGGATGTCTGTTCTAACCGTTTTCACTCAACACAGCAGTAGACGTTCCAGGTAATAGAAGAGGCAAGAAAAGGAGATATAAAGCATACAGACCAGGAAAGTGAAAGTGTTAGTCACTCAGTCGTGCCCGACTCCTCAACACTGTGGACTGTAGCCCGCCGGGCTCCTCTGTCCATGGGCTTCTCCAGGCAAGGGTACTGGAGTGGGTAGCCCGTTTCCTACTCCAGGGGATCTTCTCGACCCAGGTATCGAACTCGGGTCTCCTGCAATCCTTTACTGTCTGAGCCACCAGAGAAGCCCCCTGATCAGGAAGATAGAAATAAAACCGCCCCCATTCGCAGATGACAAGACTGTAAAAAATTACAAGGAATCTCCAAGACAACTGCTGCTGCTGCTGCTGCTGCTGCTGAGTCACTTCAGTCGTGTCCGACTCTGTGCGACCCCGTAGACGGCAGCCCACCAGGCTCCCCCATCCCTGGGATTCTCCAGGTAAGAACACTGGAGTGGGTTGCCATTTCCTTCTCCAATGCATGAAAGTGAAAAGTGAAAGTGAAGTCGCTCAGTTGTGTCCGACTCCTAGCCACCCCATGGACTGCAGCCCACCAGGCTCCTCCGTCCATGGGATTTGCCAGGCAAGAGTACTGGAGTGGGGTGCCATTGCCCTCTCCACTCCAAGACAACACTTCCTACAAATAATGAGTTGAACAAGGTCACAAAATACAGCATCAACATATAAAAGTCAACTGTATCCTCCTGTACTAGCAATGAACATGTGGACAACCAAATGTATAATCCAATACCATTTTTAACTTCTCAAAAAACTACTTAGGTGTGAATGTAACAAAACTTGTATGCTGAAGTCTACAGAAATCAGTGAAAAATAAAAGAACATCTAAGGGCTTAGGCTTCCCCAGTGGCTCAGACAGTAAGTGCAAGTCGCTCAGTCGTGTCGACTCTTTGTGACCCCATGGACTATACAGTCCATGGAATTCTCTAGGTTAGAATACTAGAGTGGGTAGCCATCCCCTTCTCCAGGGGATCTTCCCAACCCAGGGATCGAACCCAGGTCTCCCGCATTGCAGGCAGATTCTTTACCAGCTGAGCCACCAGGGAAGCCCTCAGACAGTAAAGAATCTGCCTACAGTGCAGGAGACCAAGGTTCAATCCCTGGGTCGGGAAGTTCCCCTGGAGAAGGGAATGGCAACCCACGCCAGTATTCTTGCCTGGAGAATCCAATGGACAGAGGAGCCTGACAGGCTACAGTCCATGGGGTTGCAAGAGTTGGACACGACTTAGTGACTGAACTACCACCACCAACCTGAGCCTTACAGGATGACCCAGCAATCCCACTCCTGGGCGTATACACGGACGAAACCTATTCAGAAAGATACACGCACCACCACCCAGTTCACAGACGCGCTATTCACAGTAGGCAAGACGTGGAAGCAACCTAAATGTCCATCAGTAGAGAATGGATGAGCACTTACGTAAGTGTGGAATCTCAAAGAATGACAAAAGGAACTTATCCACAAAGAGAAACAGACTCACAGACAGAAAATGAACCTTGGTTCCCAAGGGGGAAGGGGCGGCGGAGAGGATAAATAGGAGTTTAGGACTAATAGACACACGGGTTTAGTCACTCAGTCATGTCCAACTCTTACCACCCCATGGACTGTAGCCCGCCAGGCTCCTCTGTCCCTGGGGTTCTCCAGGCAAGAGTACTGGAGTGGGGTGCCATTTCCTTCTCCAGGGGAGATAGGTAACACTATTATATAGCAAAATAGATGAACAACAGAAGCATATTGTATAGCACAAAGAACTGTATTCAATATTTTTAATAACCTACAACGGAAAAGAACTTGAACAAGAATAGATATATATCCATCTTATCCACCTATGTATAACTGAGGGCTTCCCTGGCGGCTCAGTGGTAAAGAATCTGCCTGCCAAGGCAGGAGACACAGGTTCGATCCCTGGGTCAGGAAGATCCCCTGGAGAAGGAAATGGCAACACGTTCCAGTATTCTTGCCTGGGAAATCTCATGGACAGAGGAGCCTGGCCAGCTTCAGTCCATGGGGTCGCAAAAGAGTTGGGACACGACTTAGCGTCTGAACAACAGCAATGCATAACTGAGCCACTGTGCTGGACACCGGAAACTAACTCAGCATTGTCAATCAGCAAGACTTCAATTAAAGTAAGTCAACTCAAAACAGATCACGGGGGACTTCCCTGGCGGTGCAGTGGTTAAGACGCCAAGCCCCCAATGCAGGGGGCGTCAGTTCAATCCCTGGCTGGGGAATAAGATCTCACACGCTGTGCGGTGCAGTGTAAAAAATTAAAAATAAGTAAACAATAAATTTTAAAACTTTTTGAATAAAATTTAAAAAGTTCTTAAAAGGATGAATCATGGACTTAGATGTAAAATGCAAAACTATACCACTTTGGGGGGAAAAAATTCTCATAGGAGACAATCTCTAGGCTCCAGGGTTAGGAATGCCGAAAGGATGTCAAAAGCACGAGCCACACACAGAAAAGCTGATAAATCAGACCTCAAAAAACTCAAAACCTTTCGTTCTGTGAAAAAGAGGATACAGATACAAATCACAGACTGGGAGAAAATGCCTGCAAAGCGCACATTCAACAGAGGACTGGTGTCCAGAGTATAAAGAGCTCTCAAAACTTAACAGGATTAAAAAAAAAAAAAAAAAAAAGACCGTCCAATTAAGACAGGGAGAAAAGACATGCAGAGACATTATACAAAGGAAGGCAGCCAGATGGCAAAGGGGCACATGAGACGATGTTCAAAACACCATCAGCCACTAAGACGAGGCAAGCGAAGACCTCAGGGAGACGTCCCTACACCAGCCCGGCCAACGCAGGACACAGTAACACCCAACGCTGGGGAGAAGCTGGACAAGCTCTCACGGTGCCGATGGGAATATAAAATGAAACAGCATGCAGGAAGTGCAGCGCTTTCTTAAAAATCTAAACACGCAGCTACTGTGCAACCCAGAGACGGCATGCGTGGGCATTTATCCCAGAGAAATGAAGACCAACGTTCACACAAAACCCACAACATTAATGCTTGAAAAGTAGAAGCGAAAGTGTCAGTCGCTCAGTCATGTCCAACTCTTTGTGACCCCATGGACTCTAGCCTGCCAGGCTCCTCTGTCCATGGGGTTCTCCAGGCAAGAATACTGGAGTGGAGCCACCTCCTACGCCAGGGAACCACCAGGGAAGCCCCTCTACAGAGTTCTGATGACAGAGGGGCCAACTCCAGAGAGCTGATTGACTGCATAATTCCATTTCTGCATAACTACTGGAATAAAATTATAGAGATGGAAGACAGATTAGGGGCTGCCAGGGGCTGAAAAGCAGGTGAGGCAGGAGGGAGTCTGTGAGAGACGCTGGTGCTGATGGCGACGCTTGTACCCTGACCGTGACATTGTCAGCGTCCTACTAAATGTCATCACTTGGTTCTGCAGGATACGACGTGTGGGGCAGACAGGGTAGAGGGTACGCAGGACGGCTCTGGATTCTTTCTTACAACTGCAATTATTGCTAAAATAAAGAGGTTCTTTTTATTTTATAAAGTACGTCGTGTAAAACAGAACAAATGAAGTTACACAAAGCTGCCTGTGACCGAAGATACATGATTGTATTTCAAGGCGTGCACCCAAACTTGATAAAACATTAGGTCCGGGACTTCCCTGGTGGCCCAGTACTTAAGGATCCACCTGCCAATACAGGGGACATGGGTTTGATCCCTGGTCTGGGAAGATTCCACATGCCCCCGAGCAACGAATAAGGCCATGTGCTCCGGAGCCCATGCTCTGCAACAAGATAACCCACGGCAGTGAGAAGCCCGAGCACAGCAGCCCAGAGTGGCCCTGCTCGCCGCAACCAGAGAAACGCCCTCGTAGCAATGAAGACCCAGTGCAACCAAAAATGAATTTTTAAAAAATTTTAAGCTTAACAAAAGGCACATATGACCACCACAAAACCTGACCCCTAATCTTCATAGCAGCTCTCTTCCTCACAGCCAAAAAGTGGAAGCAATCTGTACATCCAGCAACCCACGAGTACATGAATAAAACGTGATCCGGCCACGCCACGGAGCCGCACTCAGTCCCGACGCTCTGACACACCACACACCGGATGAACCCTGAAAACAGGAGGCTGAGTGAAGGAAGTCAGTCACAACGGTTCCATTTACATGAAACGCTGGGAGCAGGCACACGCAGGGAGACAGAAAGCAGACAGGAGGCTGCCGAGGCCGGGAAGGTGGGGATGGGAGTCGGGGGCAGGCTGTTCACAGGTACAGGGTTTGTTTCAAGGGGGACAGAAATGTCCCAGAATTACCTGGGGTAACGGCTGAGCATTCTACCCTTCGTGTGGACTGCATGGTACGCAAACTACATCTCAAATTGCTGGGGGGAAAAAAGCGAGCAGTGACTGGGTTCTAGGAAATTTTAAAAGCGCCCACTTTATAGCAATCCTCCCTGTCCCCGCTGGAGAATAACTAAATTATTGAACTGTTTTAAAAGGTTAGCCTTCAGCATTCTGCAGCTATTTTTAGAAGTGCTCATCATTCCTGGGGAGATGGAAATCGTAATTATGAAGCGTCCTGAAACAGCTCTGTAACCCTGAGGACTCACCCCAGGCACAGAGTGGCCCGGTGTCCTGGGCTGGGAGTCAGGAGGCACCAGCCTGTGCCCCATCCCCAGGGACACCCTCCACATGAGCAGAGTTCCTGGAATCCAGCTGCCTGGTCTGCAGCTCTACTCTGCAGCCACCCCTGACCGTATCCCAGCTAACTGTGTGAGATGGGAATGCATGAGGGTCACCCTAGCCCTGGAGATTAACAGAGCAGGCACAGAAGGCTTCCCCTGAGGGCCCCATCAGAGCACATGTCACCACCTCTCTCTGATCCAGAAAGGCAGGAATGGCCCCGTGACTGCAGGTCCTTTCAAGAGGGAGGAACCTGGTTCTGCCAAAGGTGAAAAGAAGCTGTTTCATCAAAAACTAAAGTACAGGAATGGACCCAGCAATACCACTTCTAGGCGTATACTCTGAAGAAACCAAAACTGAAAAAGACACACGGATGGATGGATGTGAGAGTTGGACCATAGAGAAAGCTGAGCGCCAAAGAATGGATGGCTTTGAACTGTGGTGTTGGAGAAGACTCTTGAGAGTCCCATGGACTGCAAGGAGATCCAACCAGTCCATCCTAAGGGAACATGGATGGGTAAAGAAGCTGTGGTGTATACATACAATGCAACACTACTCAGTCATAAAAAGGGATGCACTTGAGTCAGTTCTAAGGAGGTGGATGAACCCAGAGACTGTTATACAGAGTCAAGTCAGAAAGAGGAAAACAAATATCGGTTATCAACACATCTACAGGGGCTCTAGAAGGATGGTCCTGACGAATCTGTTCGCAGAGCAGCAGTGGAGATGCGGACATAAGAGGACAAACTTGTGGGCAAGGGTGGGGAGAAGAGGGAGAGGGCGAGATGAGTGAAGGGAGCACCACGGATGCATCACACCAGCGCATGCGCTCAGGGAACTGCAGCGGGGGCTCTGGAACAACCTAGCGCGTGGGAAGAGGCGGGAGGTGGGAGGCAGATTCAAGAGGGAGGGCACAAATGTAAACCTACGTTAATTCATGTCAAAGTACGACGGAAATCAAGCCAGTATTACAAACCAATCAATCAATAAATAAATATTTACAAAAAAACCCAACCAGTACAGGAATGAACCCAGCAATACCACTCCTCGGCGTATATTCTGATAAAACTAAAACTGACAAAGACACATGGATGTATGGATGTGAGAGCTGGACTATAAAGAAAGCTGAGTGCAGAAGAATTGATGCTTTTGAACTGTGGTGTTGGAAAAGACTCTCGAGAGTCCCTTGGACTGCAAGGAGATCCAACCAGTCCATCCTAAAGGAGATTAGCCCTGGGTGTTCTTTGGAAGGACTGATGCTGAAGCTGAAACTCCAGTACTTTGGCCACCTCATGCGAAGAGCTGACTCATTTGTAAAGACCCTGATACTGGGAGGGATTGAAGGCAGGAGGATGAGATGGTTGGATGGCATCACCGACTCGATGGACATGGGTTTGGGTAGACTCCGGGAGTTGGTGATGGACAGGGAGGCCTGGCGTGCTGTGGTTCATGGGGTCGCAGAGTCGGACACGACTGAGCAACTGAACTGAACTGAATGAGAATGAACGCTCCTAGCAGCATCATGCAGAACAGTCAAAAAGTGGAAACAACCCACAGTCCACCAACAGAAGCTGGTGGCGGGTGGTGGCGCTCAGTCGTGTCTGACTCTGCGACCCCGTGGACTGTCGCCCACCAGGCCCCTCTGTCCATAGGATTCTCCAGGCAAGAACACTGGAGTGGGTTGCCACTTCCTGCTCCAGGGGATCTTCCTGACCCAGGGATCGAACCCACATCTCTTGTGTCTCCTGCACTGGCAGGCAGATTCTTTACCACTGAGCCAGCAGGGAAGCCAAGACAGAAGAACAGAGGAAACGTGCTCCACCCACACAAGGGAAGAGAATTCAGGCGTTAAGAGGGACGCCGCCCTGACGCGGCCACAAGGTAGACGAACACTGAAAACATTCTAATCACTGAGGGAAGCCAGACACAAACGCCCTCCCGTCGAACCAGCCGCTTACATGCAATGTCCAGAGCAGGGCAGTCCACAAAGACGAAGAAAGCAGAAGGGCGGCTGCTGGGGCTGCAAGGATGGGACTGTTCGTGGGTGACGGAACCAGGACTTTTTGTGCTAAATGCCACTGAGCTGTACACTTTTAAATGGTTGGTTTTATGTGATCTCACCTCAATAATAAAGAACCTCATTCGCAAAAGCGCACAAGGATTCGGAGTCCACTTCATGGAGAAAGGGAGGAGAGAAAACCTGAAAACAAGGCCAAACGCCAACATTCTCAGGGATGAGGAGGAAAGCAGGAAAACACCTCCATCAGCTTCTGTCCCAGCACCTTTCTGAGGCTGACCTTCCCGCGACCCTCCGGGAGTGCCAGAGTGTGGACAGCGCCTCGCCACTGTACTGTCTGTGCCACGGCTTAAAAGTCTGGGGAGGCAAGAACGTGACTTCACCTGATCTACCCATTCTCCCGACGAGAAAACTGAGGCCGGGCTCCCAGAGCTGCTGAGCAGCCCCGCCTGGACCAGAGCTCCCACTCCTGCCTTTCTGCCATGGCCCCTCCGCTCCCTCTGAAAATCGCTCATCACAAAAGAAGACCCTGTGGGTCCCTGACCTCCGGAGAACACTCTCAACTCTGCTTCTGCTCTGGCTCCATGACAGAGAGGGCAGAAGTGCAGGTGCAAACGAGCCTCATAACAGCTACCACGTGAGATCACTCAGGAGCGAAGTTAAAGTATTAATTACGCCCGCCAGCTGAACCACAGAGCCCGTGACCCCTGAAAGCGTGAAACCCCAGCTGGGCCCTCGCTCGTGAGTGTGATGGCGACCAGCAGCGGGGGGACTAGATGCAGACAGGGCTGCCCCTAACCCACCCAGGGCACGCGCCTCCTAGTGCCCTGGCCTTGGCCAGTCTACTCGCTTCAGCCAAAGGGGCCAGAGCAAAGGGACGCACGGGCGCTTGCTCCCTCTTGCTGTTCTCAGGGACCCTGAGACCTCCCAGGGACCAGGCCAGGCTGGCCTGCCAGAGGGGGGCGGCGAGAGCTGGATGACGCCGTTACCACCCACCCCCAGCCAACAACTAGCCCACCCTAGCGACGTGAGTGACGCCTGCTCACCAGCTGACCACGGCTGAACTCAGTGACCACAAGAAGCACCCATCCCCCTCCTGCTCAAATGGTGAGATAAATAAACCAGGGGCTGGCAAACTGCTGCACATGGGCCAAATGCGGCCCACGGCTTGTTGCTCTAAATAAAGTTTTATTGGGGCACAGCCATGACCATTTGTTCGCAAAATGCCCATGACTGCTGTTGCTTTGTAGAGAGACTTTACAGCATAAAGCAAAAAATATTTACTCTCTGGCCCTGAAATGAGCAGTTCTCATTTTACCCTATGTTCTGCAGGCTTTTGTTACGCAGGTTGGTAGCTGACAGACTGCCATCTAATCGTTACTGATCAGGTCGGGGTGACCAGCCCCACACGGTGGAGGAGCAGGTGACGCCCAAGGTCACACAGGTGGTTCACACAGGCAGCGGCCACAAAGCAGAGCGGAGCTGTGGCTTGTCCAACACCAAAGGCCCTACCTGCCCTGCCACAGTGCAGGCTTTCCAGAAAGGGCTCCTACCAGGATCACTGATTTAATACATACTCCACCCCCACCTTCCAGGACCTCCCCTCCCTCTTCAATAAACAACTGCAGGATAAAGTTTCAAATGAACCAAAAGCATTGCCAAAAAGACCCACTTGGAACAGTCCCCACCTCTCCCTGGAGATCCTGGGGGGTGGGGGGGTGTCAGCCCTGCTGGGAGCCCCCCAGGGGACCTCCCTAATGCACAACGGAGCAGAGGAGCTCAGGTGGGTCCCCAAGGCTTTCGAGGACCCCTGCAGGGGCAACTGGTACCCAGAGAGGTTGCTGGGTCCCTGCCCCCACACTGTCACCCTGAGCCCCCCATAAACCCAATGCACTCACAGCTCAGACCAGAAGCTGTGCAGAGACCAGACGGGGCAGGAATCCACAATGGGGCCTGCACAGGAGGTGCCAGCAGGAGAGCGGAAGGGAGTTCACCGACTCGACCCGCACGTGGCCCGGGTCCAATCGGAACAGCTCGAGCAGACAGGTGTTGCCAACGACGGTGATGTGAGCACCTCACGGCACACGCAGGCGGATCTCCATGAGATGGGCTGGGACCTGGCGCCCTTTGCCACCGTGCCCACACCTGGACGCACCTCTACTCCAGCAAAAAACCATCGGGAACTGAAAACAGCACTGCACGGGCAGTTGGGGCAAATCCTGCACGAAAGATACAAAGAGACCAAAAAACCCAACTGCCACTTCTGAAGAGGAGGGAGCAAGAGCAGGGCACTGGGCAAGCCCCACACTCAACACCACCGAATGGGCAGGCAGACCACCTAAGCCACCCGTGTGACCCCGGACACACCTACCCTCACCTCATGAAAGCAACTAGCTCCTTCCCCCTCAGCGAAGAAGCAAGGGAACCTGCCGGTTGTTCCTGCTCCCCCTGCTGCAGCAGGGGCCCCAGTAAAGACCCTGTGTGGCCTCTGATCAATTTCTATTGATTAAGAAGGCCAAGAACCCTGGTCAGTAACAACAGTCTCAACTTTATGTAGGGGGTTTCATTTAATGGTCAACGTCGCCAGAGATATGTCATTACCCCATTTTCAGGAAGAAGAAACTGAGGCCCAGAGAGGTCAGCTGGCTGGCCCAAGGTCACACAGCAGTCACGTGTCAGAGCACAGGCACCACCTGCTTGGAGGACACCAGAGCATGCATGGGGGGGGGCCAGTCAAATACTCCCCAAAGCTGCAAAGACTCAGGAGCAGGAACAGAGACATAAAATCACGGGAGCCCTGCTCCATCCTGGGCTGCGATACTCCCCACACGGACGCTGGACACCCCCGACCACAGCCTTGGAGGAGGATGCTCTGATCACTACACACACACATTCCTGCCAAGACAAAGGCACCGTCCAGGCTCTGGGATGGCTGGAGTCAGAAGGATGCTCAAGAAGCTGAACCTGCCTTCATCCTCGTCCCTCCTCCCAGAGGTCGGGGGACGGGGCTACCCAAACACAGAGGCGCTGGGCAGACTTCACAGTAAGTGGTCAGCAGAGACATCAGGATGGCCAGACACTGGGGGAGAGACGCAGGACAAAACGCTCACATCCCTCCAGCTCTGAGGCTGTCCTGGTCAAAGCACAGAGGCACCTGCTGGGCTCAAAACCCCAGTCACTGCACCTCTCTGGGCCTCAGTTTCCCCTTCTGTAAAATGGGTATAAAAATACTTCCTCCACCCCCGGGGTGGACTGTGAAGACGCCACGAGATCACAGGCATGGAAGTGCCTGGCACAGGTAGGCAACGACATGTATTCTGACAAAAGCTGGCAATAAAATGCAAATAATAATAAGCTACCCACAATAATGCAATAAAATGCAAATAATAATAATCAAGCTACCCACAAAGATATACATAACTTTTTTATTATTTTATCTTATTCTATTCTATGTGACGGCATTGTTTATTACAACGTAATTAAGTAAGCCCGGTAAAGAAATCATTTTTGCCTCAAGACATGGAGCATCGTGGCGCTGGCTGAGTGGTCCGTTACCCTGGAGGTATTTCCTGTCTTCTGGGAAAGCCCCAAAGCACCCCTCCTTCCCGCAGGTCACTGACCCCACAGCCAAGCACGGGTCACGTTTCGCTGGGGAATCTGTGCGTTTCAGGTGACTGCACACCCCGGCGGCCTGAGCACTGTGCAGACACTCCGGTGGAGGCCAGAAAACTGTCCGTGTGTCCAGAGGCAGCAGCGAATGTTACATAATAATAATCCTGTTCTGTCCAGGGGCAGCAGCGAATGTTAGATAACGATGCTACTACTCCCAGGCACTTCCGGTAAGAATCCAGGTGTTTTGGGGTTTTTTGAGAATAAACCCCAAAAGTTATTTCACTGGGCCTGGTCTGGGTGGAGTGTCTACACTAACCCACACGGGCCTCAGGGTTTAGGGGAAGCCGCTCAGCCCTGGGGGTCGGGGTCCCGCAGGAAACCTATTGGGACTTGTCTAGGTCCTGTCTCCTTTCTGAGGCCCAGTGTTCTCCCAAAGGCTGGACCTGGGCCCCCAGCACCAGCATTCTGGAACCCTGATCCACCCTGGTTAGTTCTGGGGTCCCCTCTGCCCCCAGTTTCTCTGAGAGGTGGGATTGAGCCCACCCTGGAGTAGAAAGCTGACAAAAGAGAAGTTCTCACCTCTCTCCCTGTTCCTCCAATGAAGTCCTACTACTGAACCCAGGAATCACCTCTGCAGAAAGGGGGCTCCATCTGAGAACAACACGGAGGGATGCCAGGTGGAAGCAGGAGGGACTTGGGGCGGGGGCGGGGGCAGGGGACGAAGAAATAAGGAAGCCGATCCCAGCCCGCAGTGAGGGACAGCTACAGAATTGAAGCCACAAATGTAATTTTCAATTCCCAAGTAGCCATGTTTCAAACAGAAAAAAGAAGAAAACCAGTTGAAATGAATATTTATAATATATTTTCCGGAATTCAAGACATGTTAAACGCTGACATTTCAACTTGCGGCACTAGCCACGTTTCAAGGGCTCAATAGCTCCGTGGGGCTGGCACCACCATACTGAACGAACACAGCTGATCGGCGCCAACCTGGGTGTCTCGCCCAGAAGGCAACAGTCCCGTACGCACAACGTGAGGCACTGGCTCAGCGGTCCGGCATCGCCTTGGACTGGCTGAGCCCGCGGGTCCGGCCTGTCTAAGCTTGATCCTCCCCGATGGGGAGCCCTGAGCTGACCCATCCCTCTGAACGGACTCCTTTTCTCAACCACAAGAGGGAATGCTTTGCAACGTGGCTGCGTGCGGTCTAGAGGAGATCCTATCGCCGAGCATCAAAGCTTCCTTCGGGGGACTGTAAACATTCATGGTGGACTTGGAGCCACATCGACAGAAAAGCAATCCCCAGACGACTCTCGAGCCGGAGCCATGACAGAGCGGGAGGGGCTGAGCCAGCAGGCCAGGGGGCGGGTCCTCCGGTGCTGAGACGGACAAACTGGATCCACACGGGTACCAGACACAAGGGCTAAGTCCTGATGGAAGAAATAACACACGAGTGCACAGCAAAACACGGAAATGATCACAAGAGAGCAGATGCCTCATGGCAATGGGCTCGGAATGACTCGGAACAGAAATCCTGGGACATCAGAAGGCAGTCAGTGAATGAATCCGTTCAGTCAAGGCCATGGTTTTTCCAATGGTCATATACACATGTGAGAGCTGAACCATCAAGAAGGCTTAGTGCTGAGGAATTGATGCTTTTGAACTGTGGTGCTGGAGAAGACTCTTGAGAGTCTCTTGGACTGCAAGGAGATCCAACCAGTCCATTCTGAAAGAAGTCAACCCTGAAAATCCATTGGAAGGACTGATGCTGAAGCTGAAGCTCCAATCCTTTGGCCACCTGATAAGAAGAGCAAACTCACTGGAAAAGACCCTGATGCTGGGAAAGATTGAGGGCAGAAGGAGAAAGGGGCAACAGAGGATGAGATGGCTGGATGGCATCGCTGACTCAACAGACATGAGTTTGAGCAAACTCCGGTAGATGGTGAAGGACAGGGAAGCCTGGCGTGCTACAGTCCATGGGGTCACAGAGAGTTGGACACGACTTGGCAACTGACCAGTGGAGTGAATCAGCGATATCATGCAGGAGGCCACTCTCCAGCCCGGTGCCCTCCTCGGTCCTGTCCTAGTCCCAGATGGACCCTCAGAAGGCCACTCTCCAGCCCGGTGCCCTCCTCGGTCCTGTCCTAGCCCCAGATGGACCCTCAGAGGGGAGACCCAGATTCCCAGGCAGAAGCGCCTTTCCTCCCTGCGGGTGGGAACACTGGACGTGGAACTTCTCTGGCGTGTGAGGTCACCCCTGCCTTGTGGAGACACTCAGGAGGAAAGATGGGCCTCTTCCTGTAAGAAAGTAATCTGGCTAAGGAGAGTGGTGAGAGAGTCTCAGCTTTGCCATCCTGAGACCAGATGGGCCTTGGGCTGCTCACTGCTTTAAAACGTGACTTCTGAAAGGAGGGGCTGGAATACCCACATTCCCGGCAGCATCACTCGCAACAGCCAAAAGGTGGATACAACGGAGTGTCCATGGACGGATGAACAGATACACAAAATGTGGCCCATTCACACAACGGAAGGTGGTGGTGCTTGTTCAGTCGCTCAGTCCCATCTGACTCTTCTGCAACCCCATGGACTGTAGCCCGCCAGGCTCTTCTGTCAATGGGATTTCCCAGGCAGGAATACTGGAGTGGGTGGCTATTCCCTTCTCCTGGGGATCTTTCCCATCCAAGACAAAACCCAAGTCTCCTCGGCAAGTGGATTCTTCACCACTGAGCCACCAGGGATTATTAAGCCTTAATATGCTATGCTATGCTAAGTCACTTCAGTCGTGTCCGACTCTGTGCGACCCCATAGACGGCAGCCCACTAGGCTCCCCCGTCCCTGGGATTCTCCAGGCAAGAACACTGGAGTGGACTGCCATTTCCTTCTCCAATGCATGAAAGTGAAAAGTGAAAGTGAAGTCGCTCAGTCGTGTCCAACTCTTCGAGACCCCATGGATTGCAGCCTAACAGGCTCCTCCGTCCATGGGATTTTCCAAGCAAGAGTACTGGAGTGGGGTGCCATTGCCTTCTCCGATTAAGCCTTAATAAGGAAGGAAATTCGGACACAAGCCACAGCATGAATGAACCTGGAGGACACTATGCCCAGTGAAATAAGCCAGACACAGAAGGAGGTACTGTATGTTTTTACTTACATGAGGACTACAGTCATCAAATCCACAGAGACAGAGAGCAGGATGGTGGGGGCCAGGGGCTGGGGGAGGAGACGGGCAGTGAGTGTTTATGGGGACAAAGTGTAGATGGACGATGGAAGGCTCTGGAGATGGATGGTGTGATGGTCGTATGACAGTGTGAGTGCTCTTAATGCCACTGAGTTGTGGGCCTAACATGGCTCAGTCAGTGAGTCAGGTCAGTCGCTCAGTCATGTCTGACTCTTTGTGACCCCATGGACTGCAGTACACCAGGCTTCCCCATCCTTCACCATCTCCTGGAGCTTCTCAAACTCATGTCCATTGAGTCAGTGATGCCATCCACCCGTCTCATCCTCTGTCGTCCCCTTCTCCTCCTGCCTTCAATCTTTCCCAGCATCAGGGTCTTTTCCAATGAGTTGGCTCTTCGCATCACGTGGCCAAAGGATTGGAGCTTCAGCTTCAGTATCAGTCCTTTCAATGACTATTCAGGACTGATTTCCTTCAGGATGGACTGGTTTGATCTCCTTGCAGTCCAAGGGACTCTCGAGTCTTCTCCAGCACCACAGGATGGTGGGGTCCAGGGGCTGGGGGAGGAGATGGTGAGTGAGCGTCTTAACGTGGTTAAGATGGTAAATTGTATGTTACATACATCTTAGCACAACTTAAAAATGTTAAGTGCAAAAAAGTGCTTTCCACATCGATTTCCATCCAATTCCTTACTTCTCACTTACAGCTTCCCTCCCTGCCTTCAAGTCAGGCTCAAATGCGGCTCCTCCGGGAGGCTCACCGTACCCACCCTCCATCCCAACCCCCTCAACAGGCTCTCCTTCCCACTGGGCCACAGAGGTGCCTCTCTGCCAACCCTCTTCTCACCGTCTGTCTCCTCCGGCTACAGCTAACACTGAGAGAGCAGAAAGGAGGCGATCATAAAGGCGAAGGTGGAAAGTAATGAAAACGAACGTAGAAAAACAGAGCAAAACATGAGACCAAAGCTGGTTCTTTGAAAAAGTCAATAAAGTTGAGAAACTGTTCATTTAGAATGATCAGGACGGGGAAACACTCAAATCACCAAACTCAGAAATGAAGGGGGGACACTTTTACCAGCCTCGAGGGAACACAGAGGAAGACAAGGGAGCGCTATGGACGACGGAAGGACAATGGATTAGATGCTGAGAGCAATCAGACAGATTTCAGTGAAATGCAACCAACCACCGGGACTCAAGAAGAAAAAGAAGGCCTGGGCACACGCAGACCAGGCAGGGAGCCAGTTACCAAAGTCAAAACTTCACACAAAGCGAAGCTCTGGCCCAGGCAGCCTCACTGGTGAATTCTACCAAACATTTAAAGAATTAATTTCTGAAGAACATACAGGTTCCTCCTATCAGACCAGCACTATTCTTAACAGCCAAGACACGGATGCAACCTAAGTGTCCATCGACAGAGGAACAGACGGAAGGTGTGGTGCACTATACAATAGAATATTGCTCAGCTACTAAAAAGAACGACGCAACGCCGTGTGCAGAAACACGGATGGACCTGGAGGTTATCACACCAAGTGAAGGCAGAGCAAGACGAGTATCGTATGATACCACTTCCATGTGGAATGGAAAACACAGCACAAATGAACCTGTCTATGACACAAAAACAGCCTCACAGACACGAAGCACAGACTTGCGGTGGCCGGGGGCGGTGTAGAGGGAGGGGAATGGAGCTCGGAGCTTGGCTTAGCAGACGCAAACTATTATACGTAGACTGGACAAAACACAAGGTTCTCCCAGGTGGCTCAGCGGTAAAGAATCCCCCGGCCAACGCAGGAGACACAGAGAGTGGAGTTTGATGCCTGGGTCGGGAAGATCCCCTGGAGGAGGAAATGGCAACCTGTTCCAATAATCTTGCCTGGGAAATCCCACGGACAGAGGAGCCCGTCGGGCCACAGTCCGTGGGGTCGCAAAGAGACACAACTGAGCATGATACATCTACACGTGTATTGTACGGCACAGGGAGCTATATTCAATATCCTGTGATAGACTATACTTATATACATGGAAAACACCAAAAAAGGATTTATACATGTGTATAACTCAATCACTTTGAGGTACAGCAGAAATTAAATTTACAGTGTCATAAATCAACTATACTTCAATTTAAGAAAAAAGAATTAATACCAACTCATTGCAAATTCTTCCAAAAAATAGAAGAGAATACACCCCAACAATTTTATAAGGCCAATATTACCATGATACCATCCCAAGACAACTACAGACCCATAGCTCTTATGCACATACACACAAAAAAGCTCAGCAAAATTCTAGTCAACTGAATCTGGCAGCTTACAAAAAGGATTATAAACCATGATCAAGTGGGATTTATCCCAAGAATGCAAAATTGGTTTAATATCGAAAAATCAATTAATGTAAGACACCATATTAATAGAATAAAGGACAAAATGCAGCTGATCCTCCCAAGAGATACAGAAAAGGCTCTTGACAAACACAGAGCCACTTCGCGACGTAAACGCTCAGCAAGGAAAAGAGAACCCCTTCAGCCTGACAGAGGGCATCCGCACGCCACACGTGATGGTGAACGGCTGGAGGCTTCCTGAGACCAGGGGCCAGGCCCGGCGCGCCTTCTCACCACCTCCTTTCAACGGTGTCCCGAGGGTTCCAGCCAGGGCGCCTGGGCAAGACAGTGAAACAGAAGCACCCAGGCTGGAAAGGAAGAAGTGTGGGAAGACCTTTCCTCTCAGATGAAGTCTGCCTCCCTCCAGGGGGCTGCCCCGGCCCCCAGCCGCCTCTGTCCACCCGTCCCTCTGCACGTGGTCCCCCTCCGGGATCAAGACACAGTCTTCTCACCTAAGGAACTGCCTGGCTCCCCACTGTCACCGCCACATCATCTAGCTTTCCGGGTGGCTCAGAAGTAATGCAGGAGACGTGCGTTCGATCCCTGGGTCGGGAAGATCCCTGGGAGGAGGAAGTGGCAACCCACTGCAGTATTCTTGCCTGGAGAATGCCATGGACAGAGGAGCCTGGCATGAGGCTATCCATAGGGTCGAAAAAGAGTCACACACAACCCCCGCTGTGGATCGAAGCAGCTCTGGCCTGGCTGAGCCCACGTCCCACCACCAGCAGGCCCATCCCGTGGGGTGGGGACTGCTGATGACCTCCTGGACTCACGTGCCACCACCAGCAGGCCCGTCCCGTGGGGTGGGGACTGCTGATGACCTCCTGGACCAATGCCACACTTTTCACTGTCTTAGCTTGTTTTGCAAAACAGCTGTTGTTTTTGTTTTTCATAAAAAGACGTTAACTACATTAACATATATGGGTTTAGCTACTGTCATTTTTAAATGCACTGTTAAATATTTTTAAATTATCTTTTTAAACTTCTAACAGTATGTGTGTGTGCATGTAAGTCGCTTATGTCGTGTCCAGCTCTTTGCGACTCTATAGACTGTAGCCCACAGGCTCCTCTGTCCATGGGATTCTCCAGGCAAGAATACTGGAGTGGGTTGACATACCCTCCTCCAGGAGATCTTCCCAACCCAGGGAATGAACCTGCATCTCTTACATCTCCTGCACGGGCAGGCAGGTTCCTTACCACTAGCACCACCTAGGAAGCCCTGCTAATAGGATACATATCCATAGATACAACCCACATAAACAAAAGGCTCTCAGGGGTCCCTAGAACTCTTCAACGAGGGGAGTAGGATCCTCAGACCTAAAGTTTGAGCAGCCCTGTGCTACCCTGCTGCATTCATCCTGCAAGGAGCAGAAAGGGAAGCTTGGCCATCATCCCTAAGATGACAGGGGGTGGGAAGGGCTGTTGTCATTCAGTCGCTGAGTCATGTCTGACTCTTTGTGACCCCAGGGACTGCAGCACGCCCGCTGTCCTTCGTTATCTCCCAGAGCTTGCTCAAACTCATGTCCACTGAGTCAGTGAAGCCATCCAACCATTTCACCCCCTGTCACCCCTTCTCCTCTTGCCCTCACCCTTCCAGCATCAGGGTCTTTTCCAAAGAGTAAGCTCTTCACATCTGGTGGCCAAAGGACTGCAACTTCAGCTTCAGCACCAGACCTTCCAATGAACATTCAGGACTGATTTCCTTTAAGATTGACTGGTTTGATCTCCTTGCAGTCCAAGGGGCTCTCAAGAGTCTTCTACAGCACCACAGTTCTAAAGCATCGATTTTTCAGTGCTCAGCCTTCTTTACGGTCCAGCTCTCACATCCATACATGACTACTGGAAGAATCGTAGCATTGACTGCACAGACCTTTGTCAGGAAGTGATGTCTCTGCTTTTTAATACACTGTCTAGGTTTGTCACAGCTTTTCTTCCAAGGAGCAAGCATCTTTTAATTCCATGGTTGCAATGTCCACATTGATTTTGGAGCCCAAGAAAATGAAATCTGACAGTTTCCATCATTTTCCAGTAATTTCCCCCATCTGCTTGCCATGACATGATGGGACCAGATGCCATGATCATAGTTTTTTGAATGTTGAGTTTTAAACCAGCTTTTTTACTCTCCTTTTGCCTTCATCAAGAGGCTCTTTAGTTCCTCTTCATTTTCTGCCATTAAAGTGGTATCATCTCCATATTTGAGGTTATTGGTATTTCTCCTGGCAATCCTGATTCCAGCTTGTGATTCATCCGTCCCAGCATTTTGCATGATGCACTCTACATATAAGTTACATAAGTAGGGTGACAATATATAGCCTGTCGTACTCCTTTCCCAATTTGAAACCAGTCTGTTGTTCCATGTCCAGTTTTAATTGTTGCTTCTTGTCCTGCCTACAGATTTCTCAGGAAGCAGGTAATGTGATCTGATATTCTCATCTCATTAAGAATTTTTCACAGTTTGTTGTGATCCACAGTCAAAGGCTTTAACATAGTCAATGAAGCAGAAGTAGATTTTTTTTTGGAATTCCCTTGCTTTTTCTATGGTTCAGCATATGTTGGCAATTTGATCTCTGGTTCCTCTGTCTTTTCTAAATCCAGCTTGTACATCTGGAAGTTTTCGGTTCACATGGTGTTGAAGCCTCGACTGTAAGATTTTGAGCATCACTTTACTATCGTGTGAGATGAGTGCAACTGTGCGGTAGTTTGAGCATTCTTTGGCATTGCCTTTCTTTGGGACTGGAATGAAAACTGACCTTTTCCAATTGAGAGAGTCAGTTCCTAGGGAGGTTGATAGGGAGTCTAGGGGTCCCCAAGGAGACAGAGGTCTGAAATTCTCAAGGAGGAAGAAAGGACAAACTTTTTTTCTTTCTCCACATTCCTTAGGATTATATAACAATAATGTATCTTGCCTAAGGAGTGTCTTTGGATTCAACCTTCTGTTATCTTAAAATGTTAATTATGGGAGTAGACCTGGTCTTTACAAGGATGTATCTTGCCTGAGGACAGTGTTATCTTAAAATGTAAATTATGGGAGTAGGTCTGATGAGGTCTTTACAACCTCCAGACGTTCTTTGGATTATATAACTTCATTGTTAACACTAGCAAGGGGGTACTCTTTCTGCCCCCTTCTGATGCCTATGTCAGAAGCTTTTTCTATCTCCTTTATACTTTAATAAAACTTTATTACACAAAAGCTCTGAGCGATCAAGCCTCGTCTCTGGCCCCGGATTGAATTCTTCTCCTCCGGGGGCCAAGAATCCCGGTGTATTTGCGTGATTCAACAACAACCTTTCACAATCCTGTGGCCACTGCTGAGTTTTCCAAATTCGCTGGTATAATGAGTGCAGCACTTTCACAGCATCAGTTTTTAAGATTAGAAATAGCTCAGCTGGAATTCCATCACCTCCACTAGCCTTTTGTTTGTAGTGATGCTTCCTAAGGCCCGAGTGACTTCACATTCCAGGATGTCTCCCTCTAGGTGAGTGATCACACTTTTATGGTTATCTGGGTCATTAAGAGCTTTTTTGTATAGCTCTTCTGTGTATTCTTGCCACCTCTTCTTAATATCTTCTGCTTCTGTTAGGTCCATACCATTTCTGTCCTTTATTGTGCCCATCTTTGCATGAAATGTTCCCTTGGTATCTCCAGTTTTCTTAAAGAAATCTCTAGTCTTCCCCATTCTATTGTTTTCCTCTATTTCTTTGCACTGGTCACTTAAGAAGTGACCTTGCTATCGCTCCTTGCTATTCTCTGGAACTCTGCATTCACTTGGGTGTATCTTTCCCTTTCTCCTTTGCTTTTTCACTGCGCTTCTTTTCTTAGCTATTTGAAGGTCTCCTCAGACAACCACTTTGCGTTCTTGCATTTCTTTTTCTTGGGGATGGTTTTGGTCACCACCTCCTGTACATCACAAACCTCTATCCACAGTTGTTCAGGCACTCTGTCCACCAGATCTAGTCCCCTGAATCTATCCATCACCTGCACTGTACGATCATAAGGGATTTGATTCAGGTCATAGCTGAATGGCCTAGAGGCTTTCTTTATTTTCTTCATTTTGAGCCTGAATTTTGCAATAAAGAGCTGACGATCTGAGCCACAGTCAGCTCCAGGTCTTGTTTTTGCTGACTGTATACAGCTTCTCCATTTCCGGCTACAAAGAATATAATCAATCTGACTTCGGTACTGACCATGTGGTGATGTCCATGCGTAGAGTGGAGGGAAGGGAGGGTCCCTAATTCTGCACCGTGGGATGGACGGCTGCCTGGCACAGGTCCTGGCAGCCAGGCTGGCTCCCTCCGCCTTGGTTTACTCCCCCGGAGAATGTGCGTGAGGACACAAGTGCCCCCTCTCGGGACTGCATCACAGACGGGGCGCGTCCACACGGTGAAGCCTGCAGGCCCACACACTCGCTGTCACCCTGATTTTTTTTTTATTTTTTATTGAAGGATAATTGCTTTACAGAATTTTGTTGTTTTCTGTCAAACCTCAACGTGAATCGGCCACAGGTACACATATATCCCTGATTTTCACGACGTAAAGTCATCAAGATGGGCCACGAGAAAGAGAGACGGAGGGAAAGACGACTCTGGGAGCCCGTCTGGCCTGGCAGTGGCAGTGACTGCCTGGATCCCCTAATACGCCCCTGAGCCTGGTCTGAGTGGGTGTCCGCCCCCCTCAACTCAGAGACCCTCACCAGAAACAGGCTGATGGAGAGACCGCAGAATCCAGACACCCCTGCCGTCACTCACCGGCCTGGGACACGCCCAGAAGGACCCCGAAGGATCAGGACACACCCACACAGGCAGCCCCCACGCAGTTCTGGACCATTTCCCTGCAGGAAAGCCAAGAAGCCTTGAAACCCTTGGAAACCCAGAGCGTGCCAATTACCACCCCATGTCTGGAGAATCATTAACCACACACACCAGGCTCGCCACAGCCATCTTCAGGAATTCCACCCCCAGCTTCACCTGGACTCCGCGTTCAAAAACAAAACCATTTAACCACAGCTGAAGGTTTGCCCCACCCCCCTTCCCCGGGCGCCAGCTTTGTGAACACCCCGGCAGTCATCCGGGTGGAGGTAAATCCACGTGCCACCTGCCATGACCCGGCATCCTGGAGGCGGTGGCAGGGAGCGGCCAGACTGTTCCCGGGTCTGAACCCTCAGGGTGAGGCCAAGAAAGAGCGGGCCAGTGGCCTGCCTGGGCGCTGGACATCCGCGTGGGAGGGGAAGTCTGGACCCACTGATGCCATCCAGCCATGTGACAAGGGCTACTCTGAACCAGTGCCCTCCCATCCCTGGGCAACAGAGAAGCAAGACCTGGTCCTTTCCTGGGGAAGTGCCTGCCTGGTGACGGGTCCCCCATGCAGCACAGGCCAACACCAGTGTTTGCCAGACCCCTGTCCAGGGTGATGGGGGCGGGGATCAAGAAAATCCTGAGAAACGAGCCGCTGTGCCCTGGGCTTTGAGGGGCACGGTCAAGCGGGCAGAAGCACCCCTTCACCACTCACCCAGCCTGCCTCCTCCACAGGGCAGGGGGCCCAGAATTTCCAGGAAGGTTCCAGGGCTCATTTCCCTCCTTCAAGCCAGGCCCCAGTAGGTGTGACCCTCGACCTGGGCCCCTCCCGGGACTCAAACTGGAGAGCCATGGTCCCGTCGCTCCGTCCTCCCCTTCGCCAGGCCCAAGCCACGCCACAGGCCCAAGAGCCCCAGGAAGGGTCCCGGGGGGAGCCGCTCCCCGCCCGGCCAGGACAACAGGCCCTGCCTCTCTCTCTCCTGCGCAGCCCTGGAAGGAGCCCTGAGTGAGCAGTTTGGGGCAAGACATCCCGTCCACAGCGGGGAACCACCTGCCAGAACCCAGAGGTCTGGGCTGAATCTTACCCACCCCCTTCTCCTCCCCTGCAGGGGCTGCAAAGTAAAACCCTTTTCAAGGGGCCCAGTCTAAAGAGAATCAGTCTTCCCCGAAATCACTCTGTCACAGAAGGGCCTGGGACACATCCCTTTCCCCAGCAGCCCCTCCCATCTTTTACCTACCAAAAGCCTTCCAGCCCTCTCTGAATCTTGTGGGGAGCAGACTCCCAAACCCCAAACAAAGGCTTTAATTCAAACACCTGAAACATCCACCTCCTGATCGCTAAGAGAGGCATTTCCAGCAATATTTTCCATTTCTAAAAATCTGTAATGTACTTACACTGCTTGATCGCAGGGCTTTCTCAATCCAAAAGGGATTTTTTTTTTTAATACTTAGCAGCTTGAGGTCACAGAAGAATTTTAAAGTCAATGTATGGATATTTTCCTTGCAGAGAACTACGCTTGATCAGTTAATAAGAAACCGACAAGCATGAAGACCCATAAGCTGGAGAGGACTCTTGGGAGTCCCTTGGACAACAGGGAGATCAAACCTGTCAGTCTTAAAGGAAGTCAACCTTGAATATTCATTGGAAGGATGGATGCTGAAGCTGAAGCTCCAATACTTTGGCCACCTGATGCAAAGAGCCGACTCACTGGAAAAGATCCTGATGCTGGGAAAGATTGAAGGCAAAAGGAGAAGAGGGTTGCATAGGATGAGACAGTCAGATAACATCCTTTACTCAATGGACATGAATCTGAGCAAACTCTGGGGAACAGGAAGGACAGGGAAGCCTGGCATGCTGAGTCCATGGGGTTGCAGAGAGTTGGACACAAGTCAGCGACTGAACAACAAAGATAAAAGTCTACGACATCAGGGTAAAACGCCTCGGGAAGCAGGGGGTATAAATCCAGGAAAGGAGAGGAGCAAAGAGCATCCCCTATAGGCCCTCAGTTACCTATCAAGAAAAGGTGGGTATCAAGTCACACTTTAGGCTGCAGTAGATACGGTTAAAGTCAGGAACAGTTCCTTTCCAAATGTCAGTGTTCACTCCCCAGACCAAGCTCTACATCCTGGGCAAATATTTAAACCTACGAAGCACAACTTTAGAAGCTGACTTGAAAACGCAGTGGGGGCACTTCCCTGGCGGCCCAGTGGCAAAGAGTCCGCCCTCCAGCACAGCGGGTGCGAGTTAGACCTCTGGTCGGGAGGCTAAGACCCCACATGCCTCTTGGCCAAAACACCAACACACGTAAAAGAGCATCACAGTCAATAAAGACTTTAAAAATGGTCCACATCAAAAACTCTTCAAAAACAAAAACACGCGATGCTCTGGCATGCTTTATTTGCAGGGAGAGCTGGCCAAAGTGAGTAACACACTCTTTCTGGAAGATAAATCTGGACAATCCAACAGCGTTAAGTTTGGGTACAACATATAACCCTGGACTTGCCCAGCAAGAGACAGCAGAGAAACAGAGTGTTCTATGACCAGGTGCCCACTGACGTGTAAGGAATTCCAGGAGACACCTGAGTGTGGGCAGGTGTGTGACGACATCGTAGCGTGGCGACCTGGGATGCCCTGAGACCCCTTCAGGCCCCCGACGAGGCAGGGACAGAGGAGTGTCATAGGGACACTCGGATGTTGGCCTTTCCTCCAGCCCCGCTGCATTCTCAAGGAAATCGTGGATTCTCAATGAGTGGAAACCAGAAGCCCATGAGAATCTTGATGGCTTAATGAAGGGATTTGTGTGTGTCGGTTTCTAACGGACTCATGAATCATAATAAAGATGACTATAAAAAAATAATAAAAAAAAATAAAGATGACTATATACCTAAGAAAAAAGACAAGAAAGAAGGAAAGAAAGTGGGAGGGAGGGGGAAGGAAGGATGGATGGTACGAAGGTGTAGAGAGAGGTGGGAAGGAGAGGAAGGAAGGAACGGAGGCACTCGGCAGCTTTGACCTCTGGAGCCCATGGCTTCATTCAGTCCCGAGAGTCAAAGGAAGCACTCCGGAAACCTCCCCAGGACCGTTTTCAAGCCCTGTCCCGCCCCTCCCTGCACTGGCTTCTGCCTCTACCGCCCCCCCCAGAAGGTGACAGGAGCCTCAGCTGGCCCATCCCAGGGCACATCCGTCAGCTCTGACCCAGTGCACTGGCCCCGAGCCCCAGGCCGGCTCAGGCCTGCCCGGTGGGGACGCGGGCTCCCCTTCCCCTTCCAGGGCTCCCCTTCCCCTTCCATCAAGACTGGAAGCCCATTCAGTGGTGGCCAGGCCTGTGCTGGATGTATCCTTGCCACCAGAGACCCACTTGAGAATAACCACGGGAGCCAGTGACAGTAACATTTTGAGCCCTTTCAAAGCATTTCTTGTATCTGCTTTCAAAGAAAAAAAAGGTCTATCACACCAGGAAGTGTGATCAGAAACTCTGGTTTTCACTTGCTGGCTACAGTTTTTCTCACACCATAGTAACAAGAGAAACAAACTTCTAACGGGATGAGTCTTCCCACTGGGTGACGTGTGCGGTGTGGGGACTCAGGGCTGGGCTCTTCCAGGCTGCCTGGTGCGACCCCAGCTCCCATATTCCCTTGCTGTGTGGTCTGGGGCAAGAGGCTTCACTCCTCTGGGCTTCAGGCTCCTGATCTGTAAAATGGGAATAACCGATTGCACCAATCTCTTCATGGACGTTTCGTTTTGCTTTGTTTTGTTTGACGTGGACCATTTTTTTAAAAAACTTTATTGAATTGGTTACAATGTTGAAGCTGAAGTTCTAATACTTAGGCCACCTGATGGGAAGAGCCAGCTCATTGGAAAAGACCCTGAGGCTGGGTAAGATTGAGGGCAGGAGGAGAAGGGGCGACAGAGGATGAGATGGTTGGATGGCCATCTCGAGGGACACGAGTTTGAGCAGACTCTGGGAGACGGTGCGGGGCAGGGAAGCCTGGCGTGCTGCGGTCCACGGGGTGGGACAGGACTGAGCCACGGAACAACCACAACAACACTGTTTCTGCTTTGTGTTTCAGATTTTTGGCCCCGAGGCATGCGGGATCTTAGCTCCCCGACCAGGGACTGACCAGGGACTGAACCGGCATCCCCTTCAATGCAGAGCGGAGCCTTATCCACTGGACCACCAGGGAAGTCCTTCTCTTCCTGGAGTCTCAGGAAACTTGGATGAGGTCATCTACAGCAAGGTCCAGCGCCATGCTGGGCAGATGGGGAGAAACTTAGAGTGGCCAGAGTGAGAACCAGAGCATTCCTGATAGCTCCCAGGGCATCACAGCCATGATCTGACACCCCAGGCCTCGGCCAGGTGTTCTGCGATTTCTTCCTTTCCCAGATTGGGCTGGGGACGCTCTCGGTGCCCTACAGCACCCGACGGCCACCTGCATCACAGCTCCTGTGCTACCAGCACTAACTGTCA
Source organism: Bos taurus (assembly GCF_002263795.3). Classification (NCBI taxonomy): domain Eukaryota; kingdom Metazoa; phylum Chordata; class Mammalia; order Artiodactyla; family Bovidae; genus Bos; species Bos taurus. The sequence goes on from NC_037356.1 coordinate 48,115,244, forward strand.
CCCCTCACATCTCCTCTCCGGCCTGGAACCTCCGGGGCGGCCCCCTGCCCCCAGCCCCACAGAGAAAATCCAGTATAACCTAGATCACCTCTGAATGAATGCCCAGTCCTTTATTCGGGTAGGCGGGTCAAGGCCAGATCACAAGGGTCCCCCGGCCTGACTCTGAGCCCTTCACCCAGTCAGTGTCCCAGGTGAGGATGAGGGGGCTTCCAAGACAAAAACGATCGGGCCTTTGTTTGGGGTGTTTTCCTCCTCAATCTAGTCTTTCCCACAATGCAGAGGATTCAATAAAATGGCCCCGGGGGTGACTTGGAAGATCCTAAATGTTCCCTCCCTGGGGCTTGGGACAGTGTGAGGCGCAGGGAGTCTGTGCTTGTACGTTTTTCTCCAAGCTTCTCCAGCCACACACTCCCCCACCCATGACTCCAGGAGCAACTCCCGAGCCCAGGTCTGCAAGCCTTTTGCCAAGCTGGGCCTCGGGTTTACCAGGCAGAAGCTGGAAGCCTGGGGAACTGAGTTCAGCAACCAGGACCTGAGATCCACAGTGAAGGCGCCCCACAATTCCCTCAGCACCTCCCAAACTGAGCCCCACTTTGGAAAAGCCTCCTGCACTCACCCGAGGTGACAAGGACACCAGGACTCTACCATCTGGAAATAGAGGGCGTAAGACAGAATTATTTTCCTATAAAAATCAGTGTGACTACTGTTTTCCTGCACATTGGTTAACTCCCCGCACCTTTCTCTCATTTCAAGCTTTTTCTTCCCTCTTTTTCATCACTGACGAAATACAAAATGCAGCGCTATCTTGGAATGCCTTCCTCCTCCTCCTGGTGGCATGCCTCACACTTGACCCCATGGTCCAGGGCTTCTCCTACATAGGGGTCCCCCAGAGGCCTGGACCAAATCGCCTGCCCAAGGTGACCCCTAGATGCCAGTAAGGGGGCTGTCCCCACAGCCCCAAGCACTTCAGAAAAACTAAAGAGGGAAAACCTCAGGGAAACACACCTGCATATGGATAGGGCTTTCTAAAGCAATCGTGCTGGGAGCCAGGAGGCAGAAAGATTCCCTCCCCTCCCCCACCCCCCAAAGGGATCCAATTCGTTCGGAGCGGCCAAGTGCTGTCAACATTGCCCACAGGGAAGCACCTTTACAGGCAAAATCACTTTATTCGTCAAGGACTCCTTTTGATTCCAGAAGAATTACAGCCTCTTCCAAAGGAGCCCAAAGAAGCACCAGCTTTCCACTCAATTTTTTCTTCTTGGAAAAGCAGAAATTCCCCAGCACAATAATGGAACTGGCTTCCAGGAGAAGACTGCGCCCCAGGAGTTTTACATCCAGCCACTTGCAAAGCGGCCTAATTCCTATTAAGACAGGGTCGTCCTCTGGCCTCCTTAAGGATTCTGTGACTTCCTGGGCAAAGGTCCACGCTACCACTTATAAATCCCCCTTAGGGCAAGGCAGCGGCAGAGGATGAGATGGTTAGATAACATCACCGACTCAGTGGGACATGAATTTGAGCAAACTCCAGAAGATAGTATTCTTGCCTGGAGAATCCCCATGGACAGAGAATCCTGGCCGGCTATAGCCATGGGGTTGCAAAGAGTCAGACACGACTGAGCAACACACACACACACACATACACACACAACCCCAGAAGACAGTGGAGGACAGAGAAGCCTGGTGTGCTGCAGGCCATGGGGTCACAGAGTCAGACACGATTTAGCCCTCAGTGGGTACAAAGTTCCAGGCACACAGACGTTCAACCTTTTTATCAAATAGCACCCTTGTTATCGCGGACAAGTGGTTTGAAAACTCAGGTCTCCAAAAGCAGCCACCTCCGGGGGCTCTTCAGGACATCCCGAAGCCCCCAGGCGCGGAACAGGTGGTCACCAAGGATTCCTGACCGCGGCCAGCAGGACACTGGCATGGAGGCCGGACCCAGCACCCACGGGCTCTCCCTGCGGCCGGGTAGGCCGAGCCGGCCGAGCCGAGGGCAAGTCCCAGGCAGAGACCGAGCCGCCATCCCTCCGCGGACGACTTCCGAAATTACCTCCCTGCTTCTTGGAGCTTAATTTAATTAGCGGATTGACCTCATTAACGTTGGAACTTGAGTTTCAAACAAAAAGAGGTCATGAAACTATCCAATTTACTACCTCGAACTTCCACACGGGAACCGCTTTATTTTCGGAAAATCTCTGAGGATCCCTGGGACCATGCCCATAGCTGCTGCCCACCGGGGCCCCCAGGTACCCCGGGCTGAGCTCCCATCCGGGGGCCCAAGCGACTTCTCAGATCCAGCCGCCCAGGGTCGCTTTAAAAGCTCCGCCTGGAAAGCCCACTGTCACCAGCAGCGGCCTCGCCCCCTTCGGACACCCCCAGCCCCACGGAAACACTGACCTCGCCAACGCGCCCACCCTCCCATCCCGTGCCGTGTGGGCGCACCTACGCGCGGGAGGAGGCGCGCCGCGGTCCAGCACCCTCCGAATTCCAGCGGCGAGGTCCACCCCGTCCCCGGCACCTTCCGAACACGGGGCCAGGTCCACCTCGGCCCCCCACCCTCCGATCAGAGGCGGCGAGGCCCTCCACCCGGATCATACCTGCTCGCAAAATCCAGCGGCCCCAGCTCAGGCGGCGAGTGCGCGGTAGCGATCTCCAGGCGCCCCCCGCGGCCCGGACACCTTGCGGAGGCGCCAGGCCACGGCGCTGCGCGGGCGCAGCTGCCCGGCAGCCGGGGAGGGATGCCCGGGCGAAAGTTGCCAGGGAAACTTGAGCAACTCGAGCGCGCCGGTGCCAGCCTCCTGCATAATTCACGGGCGGCGGCGGCGGAGCAAGGGGGGCCACTCACCTGCCTCAGTCGGGCCCCCCAACCCGGCTGGGGCGCGCGGCGGGCAGAGGCCGGGCATCTGGCGGGGGCTCTGCTCGACCCCGGGGACCCGAGGGTCCATCCACGACTCCCGGGCCTGCGCCAGATGCGCCGGCCCCGGCCTCGCCGAGCCCGCTGCTCCAGCCGCGCGCACCTGGATGGGGGCTCTGGGAGCCGGTGCGGGGCCGGGGTAGCCGAGGCAGGGTCTCCGGGGACCTTGCGACCGCGGCACGGGTCCCCGCCCCCCGCGCGCCCTCTGGCGGCCCCGTGCCAGTTCCACCGCCAGGCATGCGGGCCCAGCTACCCGCGCCAGTGGGCGGCGACCTAGGGCAAGGAGACCCCGGGCAAGAGGCGGAGGTAGGTCCATCTGCGGTGCCCCAAGGGGAGGCGCTAGAGGTGAAGGGGGTTCATGGGCGCGGGGGACGAAGAGGGTGCTCCTGCGCTCTGCCCCACGCCGCTTCTAAAGCAGTTTAAATCGACCCCTAGTCCCGAACGAAACAGTGGGGGCGGCTGGGTGGGGATGTCTCCATAGAGAAGTGAGTCCCACCAGGACTCGAAGGACCCTTTCCCAACCCCCCACCCTCAGCCTCTGTGAGTCCAGGACCGCGCTTACCCAGTGGTTGGTGCTCCTGGACGCCAGAAGCGCCCACAGGGCAGCTGATCCGCACGGCCGGGCTCCTAAGGGACCAGCCACTGTCCTTCCCGGCCACACACGGTGCGCCCCGCCACCCCCACCCTGCAACCGCAGCGTCCCGCGATGCCCCCACCCCACCCCCCGCCGCCTCCGCCTCACCTGGCTCGGGGCGCGGCTTCGGGAGTCCGGGCGGGTCGGAGCCCCCAGGGAAGGGCGGGCGTCTGCGCTCTCTGGGCTCGGCCGCGGGCTCCGGAGCTACGCCGAGCCCAGGCTGGCCGGAGCGCGGGAGCCGCCGCGGCCGCCGCCGCCGCCGCTGCTCAGGTGTCCGGGTGGTGAGGGGGTGGGGGGACGCCGCGGCCCCGCCCCGCGCGGCGGCCGGGCTGGGGGCTCCGGGCAGGGGTGGCCGGACAGCCCTTCCCCCGGCCGGCCGCGAGCGGTCGGGGCCAGCGAGGGTGGGGGAGGGATCCCCTTGGCGCCAAAGGACGCGCGCGGCCCGGGACTCACGTGCGCCCCTCGCCCGGGGTCTCCTCCCGCCCCGCGGAGGCCGGTCGACCCCGCCCCACCTGGCCCTGTCCAGCTGCAGCCCGCGGTGGCGACTCGGCCGCGGCGTGCGGGGTCTGTTGTAGCAACCGGGGGCCGGCGGGCGCCCGGGGCCGCCTCCGCCCGCCGCCCCGCCCCGCCCCGGGCTGCGTGGCTCGCCGCCCCCCCAACCGGTGAAACCCAGCGGACCTGAATGTCCCAGGATTTTGTAAAGCCCGGTTCCTTCTGCGCGGCCGGCTCCGGCCCGGGAGCGTTTTCTGTTTACAGGGCTCGGAAATGCAGAGCCGCTCGCACCTCCGAGGGTTTGCGGGGCAGATGCAAACTTTGTGCCTGGGCAGCGCGCCGCCGTCCGCCTGGATGGGCGCCTCCGTGCCGGGCGGGCCGACCCGCGTCTCGGCCCGCGGCCCTCCCAGCCATCCCGGGTAGGGGAATTAAAGCCCGCGGCTCACAGCAGGCACCCTCTGGGGAATCCTGTTATTATCCAGGACCCCGGCAGCGCTAGGTTTGCCAAAACCCCAAGGCGGATGTCCTAAGCCCCTGCCCCCCAGCCCCCGGCTCCGAGCTGGGAAGGTGGCTTTACTCCTCCCAACCTGGGGGTCCGAGCCACCGGCTCAAAACTTTTCTCAAGACCCTGATAATTCACTGGTCACTCCACCTGTCTCTGAGGACGCTAGGGAGGTTTCTGAGTCCTGAGATTGCCAGTATTCTGCCAAGGGAAAGCATTTCCGCCCGCCAAAGTGTGGACGTTTGTGGGGAGAGGGGGTGGGTGGTTGGCAAACACCAGGGTCCGTCCGGGCTGTGACGTTCAGCAAGCCTTCCCCTATACAAAACCTCAATCCACGTCTCCCAATGAAGAATATATACGTGTGTGTATAAATATATATATATATATTTTTTAAAGTCAATTTTATAGGACATGCCTGAGAGATCTGCATGGGCCAGTGACTTCAACATACCAAAGGCAAAGTTAAATATTTGCTCTAGATATCTTTTTTTTTCCTGCTTGCGTAATTGTCCCACATTTCAAAGAAGTCTTTAAAAGCACTTAGATTAAAAAAAAAAGTTGTGTTTAGGGCCTCATAAGTTCAGGACACATGGGGGTAAAATACTGGAAGTCCTTTAGGGCAGCTGACGGATGCAAACTCCTTTCTCTCCTCTGCTCCCTTAAGCATGAGATCTAATAAAATATTTGCTGAATGAATAAAGGAGGCAATCAATCCAATAATAATACTCCTTCAAACCGGAAGAATGAAGGCCTGGCAGAATCCTGCCAGTGGAGTGTCTTCTGCCTGGAAGCAGGGGATTGTCGTGGGGTGGGGGGCAGTTGGTCGGCAGAACCTTCTCCTGTTCTCTGGGTTCCTCTGTGGTAGGTCTTCTGGGAAGTTACAGGGAGTGAGGGGGTGGGGAGAGGGCTCTCTTCCACCCATCCCCCGCCATCCCAAATAAAACACGTTACTGATGTTTGCCACCGCTATATTTATTTATTTTTGTGTGTATGTGTGTCTATAATCAAATTTTTTTTTCTAATTTTATTTTATTTTTAAACTTTACATAATTGTATTAGTTTTGCCAAATATCAAAATGAATCCGCCACAGGTATACATGTGTTCCCCATCCCGAACCCTCCTCCCTCCTCCCTCCCGATACCCTCCCTCTGGGCCGTCCCAGTGCACCAGCCCCAAGCATCCAGCATCATGCATCGAACCTGGACTGGCAACTCGTTTCCTACATGATATTTTACATGTTTCAATGCCACTCTCCCAAATCTTCCCACCCTCTCCCTCTCCCACAGAGTCCATAAGACTGTTCTATACATCAGTGTCTCTTTTGCCACAGCTGTATTTAAAATAGATAACCAACAAGGACCTACTGTGTAGCACAGGGAACTCTGCTAAGTATTCTGTAATAATTCTATGCAGAAAGAATTTGAAAAAGAGTGGATCCATGTATACGTAGGACCGTATCATTTTCATGTACCCCTGCAACTAGCACAGCTTAATCAGCTCTGGGCGCTTGGTTGCTCAGTCGTGTCTGACTCTCTGCAGGCCCCATGGACTGCAGCCCGCCAAGCTCCTCTGCCAGCGGGATTTCCCAGGCCAAAATACTAGAGTGGGTCGCCATTTCCTACTCAAAGGCATCTTCCAGACCTAGGGATCAAACCTGTGTCTCCTGAGTCTCCTGGACTGGTAGGCGAGTTCTTTACCACTAGCACCACCTGGGAAACCCTTCAACATAAAATAAATTTTTAAATGGCAATTTTGCCCTACAACTGTAACTCAAGTCCCTACCATATCACTCCCCCCAATCAAATTCCTGCCCAGATTTCTAGAACCACCCTGCAGATGACAGAGGAAGTGGCTGTTATCATGGAGGGGGCCAATGCCAGAACCTGTCTGTGTTTAAGAAACACTTCCCTGGGGGCCCAGGCCTCCACCAGCCTGTCCACCCCACTGGACACCTGTCGGCCATCCCCTCCAGTCCCTCTGATCTGTTTGTTGCTTGATAACAGGGCTCTGTGCGAGCTGCATCTTTTGGCATTTTAAGGACAGTACCCTGCTTCCGTCCCAGTTTCTCTGTGTCCATTTCAGTATCCAGTTCAGCCGTGCACCGATGAGACAACGTCCTTCCAGGCTTCTCTTGTGAGAAGACTGGGGATCCAAAACCCATGCAGTGGTGTCTTTCCTCACTCATCAGTGCCCCGAGAACACGTAGGGGGCACCCTCAGCCCTGGAGAGCCGGGGCTGCCAGTAGTTTGCCCCCTAGACATCCTAGATGGAAGCGGTCTTCTTCCTGGTGCACCCAGCGTGGTCACGTCTCAGAGTGCCTGAGCTCCATCTCAGGTAGGAAAAGGGAAGTCATTCTTTTTCTTCTGGGACTGTCTGTTTTTGTTTCTGGAAGCTGCCTTTTCCTGGACCCCACCCCCACCCCCAGCACGTCTGATGATGTGTGGATGGAAGATGTGACGTTTTCCATCTCTGAACGTTCCTTTTTTCCCTGTAAAACATGAAGCATCTGGCTATCAGTCACTGTATTTCTATGTTGTAGCCCTGAGCACGAGGCAGGCCAGGATTTCCCAGAAAGAGTAACTGCTTTACAGAGAACTAGAAACTGGGGCATCGTACCGTGAAGAGATGCGAAATCACCCAGCTCCTCTGTCCGGGGAAAAACATTATAAATATTTTGTGGCTTTGATTAACCCAGATGCATTCAGCGGCAGGCCTGGTCTGTCCCTCGCTTGGAGAAGTTCCTGGCTTTGGGATGTTGCAGGCCAGCATCCTTCTTCAGAGAAGAGGTCTTAGGCTGCCCAGGTGAGAAGGAACTAGCTGAGCTCTCCAGCTTAAACTAGGGGGCAAGAAGTTATGGTTCTCATCAGAGAAGATGAAGTCAGAGCCAGGTAAAGGCGGGCACTCCAGCCAGCAAGTTTTCCCCATTCCCCCATCCTTGCCAGACTCCCACACTTCTACAGTTTTTTCCCCTGTGTTTTCCACAATAACAAGAGATGTACTTCCCTCATGTTCCCCCCCACATCAAATATTGGACCACTCGTCCATTTCTTTGTAATTTCATGACAGTTTCTAGCTGGGTCCCACAACCTGATGCTATGAGAACACACCCAGATCTTACACATCCCTTAACTCCCAACCGACATGCCTCCCGTGCAACCCTCTGTATCTCAACTAGGAGTTTCATTACTCTCCTTTAATTTTCCACAAAGTTATTTTCCATGGACTTGTTTTGAAAAGCCTACTGGGACTGATGTCTGAACAGAGAGTCGGGGTTGCTCACGTGGCAGGCACCCAGGAGGAGTTGGCTGCTCCCCTTGGGACCTGTGATGGTGAGAGAGGCTGGTCAGAAGCTTTTCCTGCTGGACTGGAGGATGGGGGAGCCACGGGCAAGGGGACGAAGGCCTTCCTCCAGGCCCGCGTCTTCTTGCTTTTTGCTGTAGCACATTTGCCGGGCCTCCTGCGGGCACCAGTGCAGCCTGAAGCTTGCAGGAGTTACGGCCCCAGGCGCCAGTGCAGCCTGAAGCTTGCAGGAGTTACTGCCCGGGGCTGGAGGGGGCAGTGCTCAGCCTTCCAGGAACCATCCTGGGAGGTTGGAAATGGAGAGTCTCTGTGTTCCCCGGAGAGTGACCAGTCCTGCTGGGGACGCTGAGGCCTCTAAGAGGTGCTGTTGGGGCCTACCATGCTTACGGCAGAGACCACAACAAAACTCCTTTATCTGGGGGTTTCTTCTTCTGTGTCTCCCTATCTTGATCCCCTCACTACTGATTCCAGGTACCCACTCTCAAATACAGCATCTCTCATCTGAGTCCTCCCAGACAAAGCTTTCTGGGAAACCCCAAATAAAGTGAATGCTGTCTGTGATCCTGTGAGGTGTCCCTGAAGGTGAAGCCCAAAGGGACAGTTGAGATCAGCCTGGAGGCAGCATGACCTGAGACTAGGGAAGGTCCCTTGAAGGAGGGAGGGAACCGGTTCCATGCATGATAGCAGGAGCTGCCGGAGGCTGTTACTGGGAAATGAAGCCTGTCGGAAGGTCCCCCTTATAACCAGCTCAGAGGCTCTTGGGGTTTGCTCGGCAAGCAGGCAACTTAGGCAAAACCTTTTTAAATTATCTACAGGTGGAATACAGCAGGGTTCTGGAGAAACAACACACTATAACCAAGTGAGGTTTATTCCCATACGGCTGGAAGGTTTCACTCTAAGGAAATCTATTAGGAGATACGTTTGATCAAACCAAACTTCTTAGCCAACAAAAATGAATTGTTTGAGACTGCTTTGATATTGTCCTATTTTAAACACCAAGCTAAAGCCAGGGTGATGTTCAGTGTTAAAAACTGAATCATTTTCATTTGATTCAGGAATAAGGTACGAGAGCTTGCTAACATTACCAGCACTTAGTATTTCTCTAGGAGTGCTAGCCAATGAGATGGGATAAGGAAATGCAATAACAAATATACCTATTTGAAAAGGGAGGGAAACTTACCATTTGGGGAGGTGATATGATTTTCTAGATGGAAAATCTAAGGAAATAAACTGAAAGCTCATGAAAGAGTTTAGTAAGGGGACGATAGGTAACGAGTAACTTTTCTGTTTATGAACAATAGGCAGTTGGAAATAGAAACCAATGACATTCTTGGAATCAACAGAACTAAAGGGAAAAATAAGTACCAAGACAAATGTAATGAGAACTTTGTGAGACTCAGAGGGCGGAAAACGAAAAATTGTCTGAAGAGAATGAAAAAAAAACTAGAATAAATAAAGGACAGGTATAGGGTTGTGGTTAAGATCAGTTCAGTTCAGTTCAGTCGCTCAGTCGTGTCCAACTCTTTGCAACCCCATGAATCGCAGCACGCCAGGCCTCCCTGTCCATCACCAACTCCCGGAGTTCACTCAGACTCACGTCCATCGAGTCAGTGATGCCATCCAGCCATCTCATCCTCTGTCGTCCCCTTCTCCTCCTGCCCCCAATCCCTCCCAGCATCAGAGTCTTTTCCAATGAGTCAACTCTTCGCATGAGGTGGCCAAAGTACTGGAGTTTCAGCTTCAGCATCATTCCTTCCAAAGAAATCCCAGGGCTGATCTCCTTCAGAATGGACTGGCTGGATCTCCTTGCAGTCCAAGGGACTCTCAAGAGTCTTCTCCAACACCACAGATGAAAAGCATCAATTCTTCAGCGCTCAGCCTTCTTCACAGTCCAGCTCTCACATCCATACATGACCACAGGAAAAACCATAGCCTTGACTAGACGAACCTTTGTTGGCAAAGTAATGTCTCTGCTTTTCAATATGCTACCTAGGTTGGTCATAAGTTTCCTTCCAAGGAGTAAGCATCTTTTAATTTCATGGCTGCAGTCACCATCTGCAGTGATTTTGGAGCCCAAAAAGATAAAGTCTGACACTGTTTCCACTGTTTCCCCATCTATTTCCCATGAAGTGATGGGACCGGATGCAATGATCTTCGTTTTCTGAATGTTGAGCTTTAAGCTAACTTTTTCACCCTCCACTATCACTTTCATCAAGAGGCTTTTTAGTTCCTCTTCACTTTCTGCCATAAGGGTGGTGTCATCTGCATATCTGAGGTTATTGATATTTCTCCCGGAAATTAAGAACAGAGACTGTTAAACCAGACCAAACTCCACGCTTACTAACTGGGTGGACTTAGCCTTATCTCCTGGCTTCCCAGGTGGCACTGGTGGTAAGGAATCTGCCTCCCATTGCAGGAGATGCAAGAGACACAGATTCCATCCCTGGGTCGGGAAGATCCTCTCGAAAAGGAAATGACAACCCACTCCAGCATTCTTGCCTGGAGAATTCCATGGACAGAGGAGCCTGGTGGGCTACCGTCCAGGGGTCACAAAGAGTCAGACACAAGCATGAACATACACAGCCATGTTTCCCATCCTGTCTACATACTGTAAACACAGATTCTTCACAGACTAAATGTCTGTTTAGAAAGGAATAGAAATCTTTAAAAACACTAATTGAAAAATGGATAAATGACAGAAAAGGACAGGTCTTCTCAACAAATAGAGCTGAAAGAATTGAACATCCATCTGGGGGGAAAGGGAACTTCACACCTTATAAAAATGATCTCAGAATTGGGGCTCAATATACAAGATAAAACTAAACAGCTTTTAGAGGAAAAGCTAGGAGAAAGTCTCTTCTGTCTTGAGGCAGGCAAAGGGTTTTTACTTATGACAACAAAAGCATGATCCATAAAAGAAAAGAAAATGGATACACTGGACTTCATCAAAGGTTTTAAATTTTGCTCTTTGAAAAACATACTATAAAGAGAATGAAAAGTAAGACATAGGCTGGGAGAAAAGTCCTGAAAGTCACAGATGTGCCAAAGGGTTTTGGATCCGGAAAACTTGAAATAAGAGCTTGAAAGTCTCAGGAACAATCAAACAGGCTGCCTAAGGAAAACATAGGCAAAAGATGAGGGTATTCAGAGGGCAAGTGAGCCCATGAAAAGATGCTCAATCTCATTAATCATTACAGAAAGACAGACTGAAACTACACACCTACTACAATGAATAAAAAGAAAATAGTGCTGAAGACATGGGACGGCTGGAACTCTCACACACTGTTGATGGCTACGTAAAAGCAGACAAGCTCTTTGGACAATAGTTGGGCAACTCCTCCTGAAATTAAACATATACTTAATATATTCGATCCAGGTCCATATAGTCGAAGCTGTGGTTTTTCCAGTGGTCATGTATGGATGTGAGAGTTGGACCATAAAGAAGGCTGAACACCAAAGAACTGATGTTTTCGAACTGTGGTGCTGGAGAAGTCTTCAGAGTCCCTTGGACAGCAAGGAGCTCAAACCAGTCACTCCTAAAGGAAATTAGTCCTGAATATTCATTGGAAGGACTGATGCTGAAGCTGAAGCTCCAATACCTAGGCCACCTGATGCGATGAACTGACTCATTGGAAAAGACCCTTATGCTGGGAAAGATTGAAGACAGGAGGAGAAGGGGACGACAGGATGAGATGGTTGGATGGCATCACCGACTCAATGGATATGAGTTTGAGCAAACTCTGGGAGACGGTGAAGGACAGGGAAGCCTGGTGTGCTGCAGTCCATGGGGTCACAAGTGTCTGACACAACTTAGTGATGGAACAACACGAATTTACCCAACAGAAATGGAAAATGCTACTGAATGGATGTTGGTAGCAGCTTTAGTGCTCCAGGCAGGGGACCTGGAGGCCCCTGGGAGCCCTGGTCTCCCACCCCAGCCCCTCACATCTCCAAGTCCCTCACATTCTCCTTCACCTGCCCTGCATCCAGCGTGCCTCCCCAGCTCAGCAGGTGCCTGAACCCTGACCTCCGTCACCTGCGCTGGCTCTGAGCCTCCTCCAGCCCTGCACCTCACCACCCCCCCAAGGCTTGATGGGATTGCTCCCCTGCTGTAACTCCTGGAGGCTCCCAGACCTCCTGGGTCAGCTCTAGGCACCTCGTGAGGTTCTCAGAGACCTAAGCCTCTGTCCCCATCTCCTCCAGAGCCTGGCTCTCAGGCCTCTCCCTTCAGAGAAACTTGATGGCAAACAGACTCTAGGTCCCTCCCTGGGCTAGAAATCCTGGGGGTGCGTGGCGTTTCCTGTCCCCAGGGCATGTTTTCGGGGGTTGGGGGTTGGAGTTTGTGGCTAGGGGTTGGTTCACACTCTGGCCCCCTGCACGGAGGGCCAGGAGAGATGAAAGGAAGAGGCAGGCACTCCAGACAGGCAGGAGGCATTAGCAGGAAACGTACATACAGACGCGTACGCGAAACCCGCGTGTCTTCATGACCACCTGCCAAATCCTGAGGTTTATATGGAGCTCAGGGCTCAGTCACGCGCACTGGCCGGTGGTCTCAACACCACTCTTGTCTCTCAAGGCCGCACCCTTGAATGTGGCTCCCACTGCGGGCCCAGGTGGGCAGAGGACACATTCAGGGACAGGAGATGGGTGAGGGACAGCCAGCTGCCTGGCACTAGCTCATGATCCACCAGCGGCCACGTCCTCCGGGTGGCCTCCTCCACCACCGGGTCGCTAAGAAGCGTGACGGAGCTGTTACGAGGGACTAGCGTTTGAGGTGCTGTAGCTTACAGGGCTCCCCTACACCCATAAACATCTCCAAATCCCGATCCATCACGGAGAGGGGACATGCCCCGACAAAGAGCACAGGCCACCTTGGCTCAGGGGCTCCAGATGGGTGGGGCCATCCGGGAAGTGTTCCTGTTGACTGCACCATTGGGTTTCTTGTGTCCAGAAAGCAAACCCCATGACAGTTGAAGTTTCACAAGTGTGCAGAGCTGATAGATCACTTCCAGGTATCCAGTACTCTGAAGGCAATCATATTTAAAAGAGTAAAACACTTTCAGATAAGTGAGTGATGGCTTCAGCGAAGAATCTGGCCTGCCGCCACTGGCTGGGCAGTAACCGGAGTCACTTGGTAGATTTCCCGCTTGTAACAAAGCCTTCTCCCTCCGCCCTTCCCAGGTCAGAGTCAAAGAAATTAATTCTAGAGGGAAGAGGTAACATAAAAGTCAAAAGAAAATGTCAGCGGTGAATTGTTTGACTTTCTGCGCAAGAGATGGATGCTGTCTCCGCTGACAGCCTGGATTAGAGGGTCCGGATGTTCTAATTTCTCCCAGGGTCCATGCTTAGGACAAAGGAAGCAGAATACGGAACCATTTTATTAACGGATTGAACTTTCTGTCTCTGGACTGCGGCGTGCACACAGGATGGTGTGGGTAGGATCTGCAGGGTTTTAGAAAACAAGATGCCAGCTACTCGACCCCCATCTCACCCGCTTGGGAGGGGCTGGGTGCGGGGGCCTCCGATTGGGGCCCATGTCCGGGGCTCACAGGCTGGAGTCAGGGGAGCCCCAGAGTCCCAGCTGAGGCGTCTGAGTTCCTCCTGCTGGTCTGCTGCCCAGGGGACTGGAAACCACACCACCACCGCTCAGGGCAGGCCACCACCGCAGCAACCTACTGTGCCAGACAAGCCTGGGCCACTGCAGTGCTCGTGACTGGGTGTCAGGGGCAGCCAGGGAGTCTGGGCACCCCAAGAATCATCTCACACTCTCCAGGGGAGCCTCTCCTCTGGGGAACACTGCTCCGTGGTGGGCTCTGAGACCTCATTTCTTAGATTGTCAAATTCCTCCAAAAACATGGGTGATAATGGCCCAGACAGGAGAGAACCTGCCTGCAATGCAGGACACCCAGGTTTGACCCCTGGGTCAGGAAGATCCCTTGGAGAAGGGAATGACAACCCACTCCAGTGTTCTTGCCTGGAGAATCCCATGGACAGAAGAGCCTAGTGGGCTACGGTCCACAGGATCGCAAAGAGCTGGACAGGATAGAGTGACCAACACTTTCAGTTTCCAAAATTTGACCTTCAGTGTGGGAATGGAGAAATGGTGGAAGCTTGGAGGCTGGAGGGAGCCTGAAAGGAGATACATGCCCTTACCCCATTGCACTGTTCTGAATTGACCCGATGTTCCCCAGGGAGGTGGAAACGTGGAGCTGCACAGGGCTGCGAACAGAGATTTGCATTAGTGATCACGTAATTATCGTTACTATTGCATTATTATCTTTGTTATGTTATGTTACACTGTTTTTTAACATTGATGCATTGTTGTTATTATTGTTAATTATTAAAATAATCAAACCAGTCAATCCTAAAGGAAATCAACCTTAAATATTTATTGGAAGAACTGATGCTAAAGCTGTAGCTCCAAAACTTTGGCCACCTGATGCAAAGAACTGACTCATTGGCAAAGACCCTGATGCTGGGAAAGATTGAAGGCAGGAGGAGAAGGGGGCGACAGAGGATGAGATGGTTAGATAGCATCACTGACTCAATGGACATGAGTTTGAGCAAGCTCGGGGAGATAATGAACGAGTGGCGAGCTGCAGTCCGCGGGGTTGCAAAGAGTCGGACAGACTTAGCAGACTTAGCAACTCAACAACAGCAATCAAAATGATAGAGTAATAGAGCAGCAGATTTGTGTCAAGGCAGACAAGAAAGATACAAAGTACCTCTCAGGTGGAAACCATCTCGCCCTGTCGGAATGTATCCCCCAACTCCCTGGTCCAGGCGCATCTCTGAGCATGGGGGAGGCCTGAGTTTGAGAGGAGGAGTCACAGAAGGGGAAGGAGGAGAAATAGGAGCCAGGGAGGGGGGCGTGGGTGCAGCGGAGTTGGGGAGGAGAAGCTGGGTGGGGAGGAAGGTGGGCTACACAAACTTCCTTGATTCCAGAACTTCTCTGATTTGCATTGTGGACAGTAGCAGCTGGTGCTAATTGTGACCTGCACCTTTGGGGACCTCAAACCACCCCATCCACACCCCATTGACAATGTGAAATTGTGTGGCTGTTACATATTTGACAAGAAGGGTCAGTGGAAGTGTACATTTCAGGAGTCTCGGAGACGGAGAGCGGAAGCCCCCTTTAAGAGAGGGGACGCCTGGTGGGCGGGTCGGGCTGGGGTTGGGGCTCACTTACGCTTGCTGAGCCCCACAGCCCTTGTGTCAACTACGGTAGGTGTTAGTGTGTGTTTCACGGCATTTTACAAGGGTAAATGAAATTGTGCACAGGAGGCAGCTAAGACAGAGCCTGCCACAAAGACAGAGCCTGCCACAAAGACAGAGCTCTTTCAACGCTAGCTGGTGTCGTAATGAAGACCATTGGAGAGAATTAAAGATACTTGATCTAGAAGTGGAAGGAAGCTCTAGGGCTGCTATCGAGTCACTGATGAGATGGCTGGTGGAAGTACAATTAGGCTTTGTCTCACTCTTGTAATTTGGGTTCAGCACAAAGAACTGTCCTTGACATCGGGTCAACAATCCCTACAGCATTGTCTTCAGGGTCCACTTTCAAACTCAAGAATCTAGGGTGGAACATATGGGGACGTTGAGGACTGACTGGGAAGCATGTTTCAGAATTCTGAGAACACAGATTTGGCTTGCTAACAATAGTAAAATGAATAGACACCTAAATTACATTTCAATTAAAATTAAGGGAAGCAGTGGGAAGTTGGGGTTAGCAGATGCAAAAAACTACCTTATATAGGGTGGATAAACAGCAAGGTCGTATTCTATAGCAATACAGCCACTCAGTCGTGTCCGACTCTTTGCAACCCCACGGACTGCAGCACGCCAGGCTTCTCTGTCCATCACTATCTCCCAGAGTTTGCTGAAACTCATGCCCATGAGTCAGTGATGCCATCCAACCATCTCATCCTCTGTCACGCTTTCTCCTCCAGCCCTCAGTCTTTCCCAGCATCAGGGTCTTTGCCAGTGAGTCAGCTCTTAGCATCAGGTGGCCAAAGGATTGGAGCTTCAGCTTTAGCAGTCAACTATATTTCAGTGAAATTTTTTTTCAATTCCAAAAAATGAAAGAAAAAATGTTTTAAGTAAATGACTTTTTTTTAACAGTAGTAAAATCTCCCCTTACACTTCTTGCCAAGGTCTCTGCCAAGCAGAACTGGGTCTGCCCACCCAGCAGCTGAACAACAGCAATGGTTGATTGACAGTGTTGTGTTAATTTCTGCTTACAGCAGAGTGATTCAGTTATACACATACGTGTTACTTTTCATATTCTTTTCCTTTACAGTTTATCTCAGGATGTTGACTGCAGTTCCCTCTGTTCTCCCAGCCCCGGGAAGCCACGGTCTCACGTTCTGGGAGCCGTGGTCTTTCTCGACGGCTGCTGGACGATCATGCCGGGTGCTTCCTTCTCGGCCTCAGTGAGTGTAGCTGGCTGCCCGCCTCACGCAGGCCCATTTCAACCTGGATTCTGTCTGAAAGACAGTGCATGACTGTGCCCACCCTGGTGGAAAGTGTTCATGTCCCCATTCATCCACTGGACTAAAACAGTCTCCCTGGTGGCTCCTGGAGGTCTGAGGTCCACCAGGGCACATCCCTCTGGAGCCTGGTCAATCCCCCTGCAGGAACGCATTGGACTGTCTCTGGGGGAGCCCCCTTGACTGCTGCACGGGGTCTGGTAGAAGTGAAATGGGCCCAGTTTGGATTCTGTAGGGGGCCTCCCCGTGTTGACTGGAGGAGTGAGCAAGGAACGCAGATGGGCTTCCTAACCCTCCGAGGGCGGTACTCTCCGAGAACAAATAGGGGTTTCAGCCGACCCTTGGACCACCCAGAGGTCCTCCCAAGCCTGCTTCATTACGAATGATTAATGCGCTCCCTCCACGAGTCTTTTCACAGATAGGCCCTGGCATGAAGGTTAATTGGTCCAGTAATAACTTAATTAAGGAAGGCACATTACAAAGAGTTATAACCAGTGTCTTCCACTTAACTCCTTCCCACGGATTCCCTGAGTGCCTTTTAGCGTGAAAGCTGCAGAGTTTACATTAAGAGCAGCACAGGCCGGGAGAGGACTGCATTTTGCCGCCATAAGAGACGCAAAAGAAAGAGGAGCTTTGAACCTAAGTGAAGATGGACAAAAGACACAAAGGCAAATGTGGAATTTGCCACGGTTCTGCTTTTCAGAACCACTGAATATAGACTCCATACCTGAATTCTTTTATTCGGTTTTATTTTTGATTCCATAATGAGAGCTTGCAAGGTGACGGGTTTTTGTTGCCACGTGCGTTGTGAAAAAATAGCAAATTAAGCGGAAGGCACGGTTGGAAAAAATTGAAGCAGCGAGATGGAGCTGGCTTTTGTCTGGCTTAAGATTCCCCAGGCCGAACCCTAGGGGAAGATGGAGGGTGGATGCCGTCTCCGGGGTGAGAGGTGGGTCCTGTCGTGTGAAGGCAAAGGAGAGGCTGTGTTCTACCCACTGGCCACGACATGGGGCTGAACCTGGAACCCACGTGGAACCCTGACTTGCTTCCAAAGATTTAATTTCAGCTCTTAGTTGCTTTATTTTTAACATGTCTCCCTGGGTTGTGGGATTAATAACTATTGAAACGGCTGTGAAAGAGCCCCCCCAGCACACTGTGGAGAAGTGCTGATGGTCATTGCACGAGGAAAGCTGGGGGCTCATTGGGTTGCTGAGGCTTGACAGACAGTCTGGTGGCCCCTGAAAGCTGGGGGCATCGTTACCCCAATTCTAAGACGTGGCTAGAAATGGGTCTGAGACCTGTTAGCTGCACAAAGGGGCCCACCTGTGGGGCCAGACAGGCTTCAGGGACAGCTACCCGCCCCGTCCAGCGATCCAGTGCGGGGTGGGGGCCCCCGCTGAGCTTCCTACCGTGGGGACTCCATCCTGCACCAGTGCAGACAGATACGGGGCTGCCAGCAGGGAGCTGGGTTTAGATCAGAGAGAAAGAAGATGGCAGGGTAGGCTCGTATCTTTTTTATTGACATAATAGATGAAGAAATATTTCTTTTAAATGACCTGGTCGGAGATCAAGCCTTCAAAAGAGGAGAGAAATGTGGTGCTGGGGGCAGCCAGGAGGGACGTGCATCAGCCGGCGCAGGCTGAGTTATGCTGTGATAACAGACGCCCCAACCCCAGCTGGCGTCACACAATCACAGGGTGCTTCCCCATCGCCACTGTGGGTCTGGGTGGCTTTCCAGAAGAGCTGTCCTTCACGTGCCTCTAAAGGGAGAGAGCCCCCACCAGCCCCCACCGCCTCTGCATCTGCCGATGCGTGTTCCTTGTCGACTAAGAAACGTTGGTCACATCGCCGTGTCCCACCTGAAGGGGGCTGGGAAATGTCGTGTCCTCTGGGATGTGTTCAAGAAAGGCAGGAGAACAGGGAACAGCATAGACCAGCCTCCACGGTGCTTACGGTGAGGCCATGTCTTATACAGAAATGCAGGAACAACCTTCTTAGGCACCGAGGCTTCATTCATGGCATCCAACACTCAGTGGATTTTTCTGATGGGGGTCATTTCCTCCCCCTGGGAGCAGGCAATATACTCCCCTCCTGTATCAGTAAGAAAGAGAATATTAAACTCACAGGCACGCACATGCTTCTCAAACAGTGGCCTCAGAATGTATAGCGTCGAAGAGCTTGTCTTGGAGCCAAACAGAGCTGCGTTTGTTACCTACCAGGAACGTGGCTTTGGACAACTAAATTAATCTTCTAAGCCTCAGTTTTCTTATCTTTCAAATGGGAGTAATAATGATGACTATTTTATCTGGTTGGGTGAAAATTGGAATAGTTCAAGTAAAATGCTCATAATAAGTGCTCAAAAGGTGAGTTATTCTTAGCTATCCATGATGGTATTATTATTAGCACAAATTATATTCTACTCACTAACGTGCTCACTTTTCAAGCCCAAAACCCAATATGGAACAAGAGTTAAAGAACTGGGTGCCAACAACAAAATACCACGGTTGGCTACTCACCCAGGAGAACCCCAGCTTCCTTTTCCTTTCTTCCCATGTGTGTGCTGGGTTGTCTTTTTGCTCCGTGAACAGCTACTGCCACCCACCCTGCCCTTCCTCTGCAGGGGGAGCACCCCTCCCCACCCTCTTGAGTTGTTCTGCTTTGTCCAGTGGGTGATGCGGCTGACAGCGGAAGTGCAGCCTGGGTGCCCGCCGGCCTGCCACCTTCTTGATGTCTACAGGAGAACAGACCCCACACGTGCTGCTCCCACAGCCTCAGTGCCAGAATGAGGGGAGCTAACCTGAGCCTCATCCGACCCACAGCCTGGACCCAGCCCAGCAGAGCCCAGGAGGCCTGGAGGAGCCAAGGCCACCCTCCACGCTCCAGTGAATAAGAAACACACACTTCAGGGCAGACAGCCACGGAGAGTTCAGGGCTGCTTGTTACTGTGGCAAAAAACTGGCTGATACACTTAGAATGGGAGAAGATCTTGAGCCCTTGTCTGGATCACAGACTGACCGTCCAGATCAGCATTAAACAAGATGGATTTGCTAACACAGAAAGACATCTTCCATCTGCTGTAGCTTGAAACATGGTGTTTGAAAATGTTTGCTATTATATGTTTTTGCATAACTTCACACGCATGTATACCTACTTAAGTGCATAAAAAGTCACCTGCGAAAATAAATTTTAAAAGATGAACAATATTTGCCTATTAATATTGGAAATTACAGGTGATGTCTCAGAAATCATGTTCTGCATTCTTTTTAAATTATAAATCTATCGTACAGATGGTAAAAAAAAAATATTCCAAGCATTATGAAAGGGATATACAATTTAAAAAATCAGTTTTTCCCCTGGTCTGACCCCCAGTCTCACTTATCAGAGATCATAATTTCTTGGTGTCATTCTAGACATTTTCCATAGTAGCCATATTTTCAAATGACTCTGATTCACCATCTAGCTAAAAAGCTAAAGTTTCACCAGAATCTCTGAGTGAAAGAACTTATGGTTTAAAATAATATTATACCCAGGACTAATTCTTAATGTCCTACACAGAACTAATCTGTTTCTCATTAAAATTAAGGATCAAAAGTTAATCCCCACATTTCTAGAAATAAGAAAACTCTTTGTACCCTTACCTGTTTACCGAGTTGAAAGGTTTATATTTATCTTTGAAAAATTAAATCTCATTTAATGCAAGAATGCAGGATTATCTATTGTGTCATTAGATCCATTTTGAAATCGTTTGTAAAGGATTTTAAAGAAAGGAAAAAAATTCATAAGGACTGGTCAGTTCTCCAGCACTTCCAGGCTTACCTTGTAGCTTAAAAATTTTTCCACTTAGTGGAATTTGCAGTTAAGAGATGATGCCATGTGAATGGAAAGAAAAGTAACTTGACACATTAGGTTCTCTGGAAGTTTACTATGTCTTCATCTCTGTGATCCAAATATACTGCTCATGGAAGCAACCAAAGGGAAAAAGTCAAATAGAATCAGACACGATCAATATGTGAAACGGTCATATGAACTTGACAAGTGAGAAGTAGGTTCCCACGACGACAGGCGTGTGTGTTTTCAGTGGAGCGTATTTCCCGATTTGAAAAGAGTTTCAAGTGATTGAAAATGGCTAATTCACCCAAGGAACAGGGCCTGCCTTGGGGTCGGGGGAAGCCCCAGGCTCTCAGGGAGGCAATGTCACCACCGAGGATGTAGAGGTAAGACCTGTGGAATAAGGCGTGGGTCCAGCTCGAGGCAGGTTCCGATTGGGGTCTGCACTGGCCGATCGAGTGGAGGGTGTCTGTGGTGTCTTTCACCAGGCTTTTCAGTCTCCTCTTCTTGATCCATGATCCCCTGCGGGTCTCCAGGTCCGCAGGAATCCCACCCACCAGGTCTGCCTTCTCCTGGAGACTCATGAGTGAGGAGCAAAGGGACGGAAGATGAGGAGCTTGGAGTCAGAGCTGTGGCCGCCTTGGAAACAGGGTGGCCGCTTCTTGAAACTTTAAACACACCCCTCTGAGGACTTCCCTGGTGATCCAGTGGCTAAGACTCCACGTTCCCATGCAGGCTTCCCGAGTTCAAACCCTGGTCAGGGAACTAAGTCCCACATGCCACCACTAAAGTTTAGACCCGACACGGCACCCACTCCCCGCCAAAAAAAACCCATAATGAAATAGCATTTTAAAAAAGAAAATAAACACACCCACTCCGTATGACTCAGCCACTCCACCCAAGGCACTTCCTCAGGAGAAACAAAGGCACGCGTCTACAAAAAGGCAGGCGTGTGCGTAAATGTTTACCACGGCTCAATTTGTAAAAGCCGAAAGCTGGAAGCTACCCAGACATCCACCAGCAGGTGAACGGGTAAGCCAAGCATGGTCTCTCCACACCTCGGAGACAACTCAGGAATACAGAGGGGTGAGCTATAGGCAGTTTGAAAATAATGAAGCTCAGAATCAAAAGAAAAAAATCCATCCTGTCTGATTCCATTTATACAAAAGTCTAGAAAATACTAGAAAAATCTATAGCAGCAGGTGACAGGCAGTTGCCTGGGTGGCGGCTACCTGGGAAGAGAGGACCACAAGGTGGGGACGGGCCTTTAGGGGGCGCTGGCCGCGGGCACAGTTGTGATTTCAGCGCTGGTTTCACGGGTGTGCACAGCACACTCGTGGTCCTCACGTGGGGACGCGGTGGCCCCTTGTGTGGCACTGTCTGGAAACGGTTCTCTCGTCACATCTGGGGACAGGTGTCTCCCAGACAGAGGCCTCCAGGGACACTGCTAACCATCCTGTAACGTGTAGGACAGTCCCTCCTCCCCCCACAATAAGGAACAGTCCAGTCCCAAATGCCAGTCGTGCTGAGGCGAAAACCCTGGTGTGCAGATTTGTCAAAACCCACCAAGTTGTACATTAAGCTGGGGCAGTTTATGGTACATTATCTTCACCAATAAGGTTGGAAAGTAGTGAGAACCCAGTGCAGCCACTGGCCGGCTGTGTGATGTTAGGCATTTGGCTTCACCTCTCTGTGCCTGTCTCTGCTCTGAAAAACCTCCCAGCTTTGCTTAGCAGGAAATAAGGTCCTGAGACCGAATGGCTCCCTGTCTCAGGCATAGGGTGCTGACTTCTGCCACCAGGGGAGGAACTCAATAAAGCATCCATGGAAAAGACATTTCACTGGACTCCAGTCCTACAGAAACCAGCAGACCCAGTAAAAACGACCCAGGACTCTTTAGGCGATGGCCCCAGGCCCGTGGGGGCAAAGGAGAAGCCCCGGAAGCAGACTGGCCGTCCCTTCATCTGAACGCAGCAAGGACCTTGAGATGACCTTGAGGCCTGACTTTCAGTCTGACTCCCAACAGGAAATAATGATTCTGATACGATTTAAGGCAGAGATAGATTAATTGGCAAAGATGATTGTTCACTGGGCTTCAGCCACAAAAACACTCAAGAAAATTGAAGCAGCTTGAAGGTCTGATCAGAGTCCCCCTCTCGAGGGCTGCCCTGGAGTCTGGGCTCTGTGCCGGGCGGGACCCGTTCAGGATTACTCACCGGGCACATTTCTGTAGTTTAGACCCAGTAATCACAGCTTTACGCCCGCTGGGCCCCCCCTTTCCCCGATTCAATTGCACCCTGAGGAAGATAAATAGGACAGGGCTTGGGAAGCAGGAAGCCAGAGTGTTCAATCAGCTCTTTGTTCGCTGGGGAGACGGGAGGAGGCTGCGGTGCAGCCAGACACCACACCTTTGTCCCCACACCGTCCTGGGGCCTTTCAGAATCCAGCGCTGGGTGGGGGTAGGGCCGCTCTCCCCGCTGGGACAATCCGTGGCACCTTCAGGCCCCCTTCTGTCCCAGAGGGTGCCAAGAGCTGTGTGTCCTCTGGACCCCAGGCACCTGCTGATCGCCCCCCGAGGTCAGCTTTCCCTAAAAGACGTGGCAGCAACCGAGAGCATCTTCAAGAAGGCAGCCAGGGCGGCAGTGGGCCCCAGGGAATTCCAGGATTTCCCTCCCACCCAGACCTGTGGTCCTTTGGGAACAAGGAGGCGATTTCTGGTCCTTTAAAGTCGAGAGAGAAGCCCATGCTTCTGACCATGCCCCGGACTTACCGTGAGGCCTCCACTGTCTGCAGGATGAATCCTGGGCCTCCCGGAACAGAGGCAGGCAGTGGCCTGGCACCAGCTCTGGGCCCCGCTGAGGCTCACGGCCCTCCAGCCTTGCCCGCTGCACTCCAGGAGAACCACACACACCCTAGGTGATCCCGTCTTTACTGACAGTGTTGCCTCTGCTGAAGATGCCCTTCCCACTGACCCTGGGCAATTCCAACCCCATGGGGTCCTCAGGACTCTTTTGGGACAGGTGTCCCTCTGGGCAGCCTGCCTTGATGTTCCAAGGCTGGGTGACATTCCTGGAGACCACACACCCCGCATTCCTCCACCTTCTCTGGCAGAGGTCTCTCCCCTGTTAGACTGAGGGAGTATCCGCATCTCGGTCGCTTCTGAATCCTCAGTACTGGCTTTTATTGTCTGGCTCAGAGGTGTCCCCAGTGCTGGGTGCTGAATACACCTGCTCAGTGAGGGTGGAACGAAACTGGCCTTCTTTCTTTCTTTGTTTCTCTTTCTTTCTCTCGCTCTCCCTTTCTTTTAGCGAAGTATGGTTGCTTTGGAATGTTGTCTTAGTTTCGGTTTGTGCAGCAAAATGATTCAGTTAAACACACACGTATATGAAAAATAAAAGCGTTAGTCACGCAGTCGTGTCCGACTCTTTGCAACCCCACGGACTGTAGCCCACCAGGCTCCTCGGTCCATGGGCCTCTCCAGGCAAGAATACTGGAGTGGATTGCCATTCCCTTCTCCAGGGGATCTTCCCAACCCAGGGATGGAACCTAGGTCTCCTGTATTGCAGGCAGATTCTTTGCCAAATGCGCCACTAGGGCAGCCCATATATACACAGCATATATATTACATATACATGAAGAAGGAATTCATAGGGCCTGGACTCCATCTTAGGCCTGTTCATGCTGATTGTGCTCGGCCACCTTTCCAATGACTCTGAACTCTGTGTTTAGTGCCTATGAAAAAAACAACTGAAGGATAAGACCCCCTCCAGACAGGGGAACCTTGAAGATCGTATCTAGGTTACTCATCACCTAAGAGAAACCATACACTAATCACCCCTTCCTTCAGACAGGCCATAAATTTTTCTGTACCCATTGAAGTGTAACCTCAGGTTTATTGATTATTGGCTAGTTGTTCGACTGTTTGAGCACATAGCACGTGAATGATGGGGTTATTGGGATTGTATTTTCCTTGGTTTATGTAAGTCTCAAGGAATTTGGAGTGGTGGGTTCAGACACGAACACATGGGATATAAAAGATTTTCACAAATGCTGGTCGGGGTCCTCGGCTAAGAGGAGACTCTGCCTTGGGCCCGCTGGTGTAATAAACTGCACTCCACCATCTGCATTGTCCTTCTGAGTGAGTTTGTTTCCCGGAACGCGTGGCTACTATATATATATATATATATATATTCTTTGTCAGATTCTTTTCCATTATAGGTTATTAGAAATTATTAAGTTTCTTCTGTTTTACAGAAGGTCCTTGTTATTAATATTTGTCTATTTTATATATAGTAGTATGTATCTGTTAATCTTAAACTCCTAATTTACCCTCCCCCCCGAAACTAGCTTTCTTAAGGAATCTCATGACCTCAAAAGCCCCGCAGAAGGAGGGGCAGCTGCAGGCCTGTCAGCCCTGCGGGGAGGCAGAGGCCAGCTTCTCAGGGCCAGTGTGAGGAACAGTGAGGAACAGGCCCGGCTGGTTGGGTGGGTTGTGTGGGGCAAGAATCAGGAAGAAGGACGTTGTTCTTCATAATCCAGCTTGTTTACTGCAAACAATAAAACAGGGCAGGATTGTTCGGAGATGCCGGACGGGCTCTGTGAGAAAGACCCCACTGGACCAAGAGGTCTGTTCAGGAATGCACGGAGCCTGGGAAACCTAGAGGGAAGCAGGAGCTGGGCCAGAGGGCACAGGGATGGGGCCTGGCTGCCGTGTGCCTGGGCAGCTTGGCGCCGGCTCAAGGGTCAGCTGGACGCTCTTCTTCCCAGCGCTGTGGTCCAGTGTGTGTGAGGGTCGAGTTTATGTGTCCGCTCAGTTGGGCCACGGGGGCCCCGAATATTGGGTCAGACATGAGTGTCTGTCTGGGAGAGCGTTTCTGGACAAGACTGGCATGTGGATCAGCAGACTGAGGCCGGAACATCATTCGCCCTGAAGTGGGTGGGCCAGGTCCAATCAGTTGAGGGAGGCGCTGATTTGAACAAAAGGCTGAGGAAGGGAGCACACACTCTTTCTTCCTAACTGTCTCAGAGCTGGGACATTGGTCTTCTCCTGCCTTTGAACTTGGACTCAGACTGGAAATTGCACCCTTGTTTCTCTGGGGTCTGCCCTTCTGAGCAGCCATAGTCACGGGGGCCAGTTCCTTATAATTCATGCCTTCGTGTGTACATATAGCCACCCTGTTGGTCTTGATTCTCTGGGGAGACACCGAAGTCCCTGAAGTTACCTGTGGTGGGGAATCAGTAAGTTCTACAAGCCAGCCCTTCCCCAGACCCCAGCCCTCCCCTCACCAGCAGCACACAGCAGCCCAGGGGCAGCCTGTCACCTGGGGGCTTTCTCAGGCCAAGCAAGGCTGTGGGGTCCTCCCTGGGCCCTGCCCACGGGTGGGATGGCTGGATCCTGTGGTAGCTCCATTTTTAATTTTTGGAAAAACTACCACACTCTTCTCCACAGTGTCTGTTAAACTGAAAGTGTCATTTACTCGGTTGCATCCGACTCTTGGTGATGCCATGAACTGTAGCCCGCCAGCTCCTCTGTCCACGGGGTTCTCCAGGCAAGAATACCGGAGTGGGTTGCCATTTTCCTCTCCAGGGGATCTTCCCAAATCAGGGATCAAACCCTGGTCTCCTGCACTGGCAGGTGGGTTATTTACCATGTGAGCCACCAGGGAAGCCTAGACCAATTTCCATCCCCACCAAGAGTGCACAAGTTTCTGATTTCTCCACACGCTGGCTGACACCTGTCACCCCCTGTCCTTCTGACAGTGGCCGTCCTAACAGGTGTGAGGGGCACGCACTGCTGTTACGAGCTGTCTCCATGTTGCTGTGGGCACACCTGTGCCGAGGAGCTGTGTCCATTTTCCACATCACGATGTTCTGACCTAGCACTGACGGCGATGCCAGGCTGGCCCACGGCCTCCCTCCCACAGGCGGGGCTGCGCGGGTCCCTGGTGTGAGTCCTGCTGGGGAGGCTGCAGGGAGAGTTTCTCTCGTGTGCACCTCCTCCAGCCTGACTGCTGGGCTGCCGACCCAAAGAGTCCTGTGCATCCTTTCCAGCCTGGTGTGTTCTGGGTCTGCCCCCACGGTGGGCACTCTGGAGGGTTCTGCCTCCCCACCACCTCCCCAGCGCTGGGCATCAGCCACCCTCTAACCCTTACAGATCTGCTGGGTGTAGCAGGCATTCCCAGCTCACATTTGCATTCTCTGAGCATGGGTAGGTTTGATCATCTCGTCTCTGGTACGTGTATCATGCCATCTTCCCTTCTGTGAACCGTTCTCCCGTAGACATCAGCCTTAAAGCACCCTCCATGCCTTCTGTCACTGAAACGGCAGGAACCCCGGATACTTGTTACTGAAAGCAGACTTGTGATGGGAGCAGTGCTCCACATGCAGCTGGAGGTCAGGTCCAGCCCGACAGCTGCTTCCCAGATGCTCTGTGCTGCTGCAGCAGAAAGTGTGCAAACTTGGTCCATGGCCTCTGGGATGCAGCCAAGGAAGGGGCCTGGCTGGGTAGCCCTCGGGATGACACAGCCCTTGTGCCCCACGTCCTGTCCAGGCAGAGCCACAGGCCTGAGCCTGGCCAGGCTCATTCCACTCACTTGGTGGTCAGTCCAGCTGCTCCTTGAGCTGTTGACAAGCAAGACGGGGCAGTCACTCGGTAGGCTGGCCAGCCACTATCACGGCAGCCAGGCACATCTGGTCTTCAAAGCCCAGCTCTCAGCACAGGGCGATTCGTACAGGATTTTTAAAGGCTGGATCTGAAAGAAACCAGATAGTGAGATTCAAAAAATGTCCAGTTTAAATTGTCGTCACAGTTATAAAGAAGGAAATATTGCCATTTGCACCAACTGGGATGGACCTGGAGATGATCATACTAAGTGAAATTCAAGTCAGACACAGAAAGACAAATATCATATGATCCCTTGTAGAATCTAAAAAAAAAAAAAAGATACAAATGAATTTATTTACAAAGCAGAAACAGACTCAAAGATTTAGAGAACAAACTTACAGTTATCAGTGGAGAGGAAAGGGTGAAGCAGGAGAGATTAGGAGTTAGGGATTGATATGCACACACAGCTATGAAAAAAACTTCCCTGAAAAATAAAAAGTGAAAAAAAATACAAATGAATCCCTATGCAAAACAGATTCACAGACATAGAAAACAAATTTACCAAATGGAGAGGAAGGGAGGGGCAAATTAGGAGTAGGGAATTAACGGATACAAACTGCTATACGTAAAATAGAGAAGCAGCAAGGATTTACTGTAGAGCACATGGAATTATATTCAGTGTCCTGTAATAACCTATAGTGGAACTTAATCTGATACAGATAAATAGATGGATAGGGCTCCCCTGACAGCCCAGCTAGTAAAGAATCCACCTGCAGTGCAGGAGACCTGGATTCGATCCCTGGCTTGGGAAGATTCCCTGGAGAAGTGAAAGGCAACCCACTCCAGTATTCTGGCCTGGAGAATTCCATGGACTGTATAGTCCATGGGGTCGCAAAGAGTCGGACACGACTGAGCGACTTTCACTTTTTCATATATATTTATATATGTGTGTGTATATATATATATATAATTGGATCACTTCGCTGTACACCTGAAACAAACATAATATTGAAATTAACCATCACAATGTTTTAAATATATATATATATATATATATATAATAAAATAGATAACCAAAACGTACAGCACAGGGAACTCTGCTCAGTACTCTGCAATAACCTAGCTGCGAAGAGAATTTGAAAAAGAATAGCTGTATGGACATGTGTAAATGAGTCATTCTGCTGTCCACCCGAAACTAACACAGCATTGTTCATCAGCTATAGTCCAATATAAAATAAAAATAGATAAATAAATAAATTGTCGACATAGCAATGAAAGCCAAATCAAGCGCTCAGTGCCTGCAGAGGAATCCCCCAAGACTTCAGTGGTGCCGGAACGGATGATGAAAGGCGGAAATTCGGGCCAGCTGCTTCTGGAAACCTGTCCCGGGGACCCCTCCAGCTGAGCGGGTGACACCGACGCCAGGCTGGGGCACACCATCCGCCTCCACTGAGGTCCCTGGAGTGGGACTCCACAGACCTCCCCACCTCCGCAGACTCCACAGACCTCCGACACTGTGTTAAGGTCAGGTCCAGGGCTGTGACCTCGTCCCTCCATCTGGGAGAAGCAGACAGCAAGGTGGGTGGCCACCCTGGAGACGGGAAGCCCACGGTCCACCAGGAGATGGTGCCCCTCCTCCGAGTGTGCAGCCTCTTCTCCTATCCCTCTCCCAAGTAAGCTTGCCAGCAGGTAGATTATGTGTCCCAAATACGGCAGGTAATACACTTACACTAAAAAATCATTTGTTCCTTATCTGAAATTCAGATTTGGCCATGCACTCTGTTTTTAAAAATCTTTATCTGTAATCCTCTTTGCCTATTTCATTTTAGGTTCACAGCAAACTTGAGCAGAAAGCACAGAATTTTCCTATCCTGTATACCCTCTGTCCCCGTAAAAACCACACAGAGCCCCCCACTATCAACACCCCCCAACCCGAGGCACAGAGCGATGGAGAAAGGAGGCTTTCAAAATGTGGTGCCAGAGAAGACTTCCGAGAGTCCCTTGGACAGAAAGGAGATCAACCAGTCCATCCTAAAGGAAATCAACCCTGAATATTCATCAGAAGGACTGATGCTGAAGCTGAAACTCCAATCCTTTGGCCACCTGATGTGAAGAGCTGACTCACTGGAAAAGAGCCTGATGCTGGGAAAGATTGAAAGCCAAAGGAGAAAGAGGTGGCAGAGGATAAGATGGTTAGATAGCATCACTGACTCAATGGATATGAATCTGAACAAACTCCGGAGATAATGGAGGACAGAGGGCCTGGCAGGCTGCATGCAGTTCATGGGTCACACAGAGTCGGGCGTGACTCAGCGCCTGAAGAACAGCAACAATGGCTGAGCCTACAGCGACACGGTGTCATCACCAAAGCCCCCGGCTTACCCGAGGGCCCACCTGGTGTTGCACATTCCATGGTTTTGGACAGACGTACAATGACGCGCATCCACCTGGATTAGGATGGACCCTCAGTCAGTGGCCAGTGTCCTTAGAGAGGAGAAAGGAGAAGGTGATGTGAGGACAGGCAGAGACGGCAGGGAGGCGGCCACAAGCCGAGGAATGCTGGCCCTCGGCAGCATCTGGGGGGAGCCTGGAAGGGACCCCCTCAGAGCCCCCGGAAGGAGGCAGCCCTGTCCACACCTTGACTTCACGCTTCTGGCTTCCAGGCCATGAGGGAATCCAGTCCTGTGGTTTCAAGCCTCTCACTTTGTGGTTATTGTCACAGCAGCTGTAGTACCCCCAAACAGAAAATGTACAGATGAAGTGTGGGTGCACGGGGCCCCTCCAGATGAGCCAGCCAGGATGGGACAAACCCAAAACCGTTTCTTGGAGTGCAGACCAAGGAATACGAGGACTGAGCTGTTCATCACAGCAGGCAAACCAGAAAACAAGGGGGCTGAAGTGTCCACACGGCGCAGACAAAAATGTGAAAAATGTTGTATTTCACGTTTCTGCCTGTTCTGCCACCCAGACGGTGATCAATGAAGATTTTTCTTTTTTCCACCGAAAAAGAACATGTTGCATAAGCTCAAGTTTCTAGGGGCCAGAGAAGGACAGAACAACATCATCTCAAGCTCTTTCTGGTCAGCCAAGTTAGTGGCCCCAGCTCTCCAAATGATATCAGCAAAACCCCCAAGACTGTGGATGTCTGCTCACCCTGGCGGGAGGGAGGGGGCCAGGCCATTCTGATGACCCTGGGGCGGGGAGAGGGGCAGGGACAGCTCCCTGCAGGACAATGAGACAGGCGCCCACAGTGCAAGTTCAGCGCAGGCAGGAGGTGTGAGCAACGGTTTGGAATTTATCTGCACCAGTGGTTTTCCCAGAAACTGCTTTTTCTTAAGGAACATGAAGAACATTTCTAAGGATATGTCAGGTCTCTGCTCTCAGCCTTTCAGAATGTCTCCGTTTGCCAAGGTGATGAGCTCAGCCCCCCTCTGTCAGTGACCGCTGATGGTGGCAGCTGGGGAGTTTCCAGGGCAACCTCGACAGAGGAGTGCAGCTCTGGTCTGGAGGCTGTGTGTTAGATGCCAAGAGATGCCAGGATAAAAGGCCCACCCCAAAGAGCTCTCCTCTGCCCATGGATCCTGAAACCCCCTCCTCCAGGGAACCCAACAGGGTAAATCACTTCCTCCATAGCTCTCCCTAAACACGCACTTGTGACTCTGTTATGACACACGGCACGCTGTGAGGGGCCCAACCCTGTGTGTTCACTGGAAGGACTGACACTGAAGCTGAAGCTGCAATCCTTTGGCCACCTGATGAGAAGAGTCTACTCTTTGGAAAAGGCCATGATGCCAGGAAAGAATGAAGGCAAAAGGAGAAGAGGGTGGCAGAGGATGAGGTGGTTGGATGTCATCACTGATTCAACGGACATGAGTCAGACTAAACTCTGGGAGAAAGTGAAAGACAGGGAAGCCTGGTGTGCTGCAGTCCATGGGGTCGAAGAGTCAGACACGACTTAGCGACCAAACAACAACGACAGAGGTCCAGTCAGGAGGCAGAAACCTCGCGGTCGTTTGAGCAGAATTTGCTCAAGAAGTAGGTGGCGGGATGCTGCCTGGGGGTCGAGCTCTTTAGATCCGGTTGATGGGGGCCCCGTGAGGACTCTGAGGCTGCCCCAACAGGGGAAGGTGGAAACAGGGAACAGCTACCCCTAGAAGCTCAGACTCTGACCTCCAAGGAGGAAACATTGGCTGGCCCAGTGGGTGTCGCAGAGAGGGGTACAGTGTCACTGGTTCTGCCAAAGCCCAGAAGTCCGCAGACCGTACCAACTGCGTCATGGGAAGGACCTGCCGTAGACAGAGGGCAAAAGTGTTGCCGGGAGATGCAGCCAGAGGCAGAAGGCACCTGCAGTCCTGCAGCCTCCCTCGGGCAGCCCCAGGCGCACAGCCTCCCGGGAGTGATGGCGTGGTTGGTGGATCCCCAGCCCTGGATTCACAAAGCGCTGGGAGCCCCCTGGTTTATAAGTGGCTTGGTCCTCCCCTTCGTCTATTCAGACTCTACACACATCTGTAACATCCCTCAGTTCAGTTCAGTTCAGTCGCTCAGTCGTGTCCAACTCTTTGCGACCCCATGAATCGCAGTACGCCGGGCCTCCCTGTCCATCTCCAACTCCCAGGGTTCACCCAGACTCACGTCCATCTAGTCAGTGATGCCATCCCTACCGAAAGAAAAAAACAAACTGTGTTTCTGCTCACAAAGCTTCATGCAACTGATATCCTTCACACACATAAAGATTTTCTCATTCTTGTCCTGGGAGGGGGTCACACCACCCCTCTGGGCTATGCCAGGAATTTCTCAAACCCAGCCCTGGTTGGTCCTAGTTCCCACGGCCGCCGCAACACATGGCCACAGAGTCAGGTGGCTCCAAGCCGCACGGATTTATGTCCTGCAGTTCTGGAACTTGGAAGTCTGGCAAGGGTCTCTCTGGGGCTCCTTGTCTCTTCCAGCTTCTAGAGGCAGCCGGCCCCATTTCTTGGCTAATGGGCCCTTCCTCCACCTTTAAAACCAGAAATGTTGCATCTTTCTCTCTTCGGAACCCCAGAATCCTGTCCAGAGCTTGACGCAGCCAGATGTTGAGTAAACGCAGGGCGATGGGCCCCTGTGAACGCAGCCGTGCCCAGGTGTGCTGTTCCCAGGAGGCCGGTCGTGAGCGTCCAGAGAACCAGCGCTGTGTCTGCACTCCGGGAGGGCCGTCCCGCTGGAACCAAGCAGGGCGAGGTCTATGTGCCTGAAGCCAGCACTGAAGACTAAGGCCCGTTTTTCTGTTGGACGGATGTCACTGATAAGGCATTCAGAACAGCACACCGCTTTTGATGAGCAGTGATCAAAAATTCATACCCTAGTTCTCTGTCAAAAAGCGGAATAGGGGGGCTTCCCTGGTGGTCCAGGGATTAA
Source organism: Bos taurus (assembly GCF_002263795.3). Classification (NCBI taxonomy): domain Eukaryota; kingdom Metazoa; phylum Chordata; class Mammalia; order Artiodactyla; family Bovidae; genus Bos; species Bos taurus. The sequence goes on from NC_037356.1 coordinate 48,147,402, forward strand.
GAACCCGCCTTCCAATGCAGGGAACTTGGGTTTGATCCCTGGTTGGGGAACTAAGATCCCACATGATGAGGGGCAACTGAGAACACAACCCACACACCGCAACCAGGGAGAAGGCCATGTGCAGCCTCGGAGATCCTGTGTGCCGAAGCTAAGCTCAGAAGCGGCCAAAAATAATGAATAAATCAGTAAATACCTTTTTAAAAAGTAGAATGGAACTGGATACAGAACGAACAACAAGGACGTGCTGGACAGCACAGGGAACGTGGCCAGTAGCGTGTGGTCTAACGGAGAAGAACCTGGAGAAGAAGACACATGTGCGCGTAGTTAAGTGATTGTGCTGACACAACACTGCAAATCAACGACACTTCAATTTTAAAAAAAGAACAAGAAAGGAGGAAAAGGTAGGAGGGAGAACGTCACCCCCTCCCAAGTCCTCACCTTGGTACAAGCAAATGTGACCTCATTGAAAACGGAATCTTTACAGATGTAATAAAGCTCAGGATCTCAAGATGAGATGGTCCTGGATTTGGGGGGGCCCAGATCCAATGACGGGTGTCCTCATGGGAACTGGGGACAACGCGGAGACACAGAGGGAGCCACGGTGGGCATGGCGGCAGAGACTGGAGCCGCGGGTCTGCGTGTCCAGGAATGCCGAGGGTCGCCGGCCAGCCCCAGAAGCTGGACGAGGCAGGGACAGGTGCAAGACCTCCGGGAGCCTCCGGGAGCCGGGCCAGCTCCCAGCGGTTCCGGACTTGTGCTCACAGCTGTGAGAGGACGGTTCCTGGTGTTTCTGAGCTGCTCGGGTTGTACTGATTCGTTAAATTAGACACAGAAGAGGACACCCGTGCCTCGAGGGACATGAGACTAGGAGAAACGGCACGGGGGGGCCATCCTGGGGGCTTCGGGCAGCACAGGGGCTGTGGGGAGGGGCCTCAGCGCTGTAGGGGAGGGGGCTGCGTCCCCAGGAAATACCTGCCCCTCACGGGTGTGTCCAGGGCAGTCCTCTTTGCTGGGGGCCAGCTCGGGCCAGTCAGGAGAGCTAAGACAGACCCGGCCCCAGAAGGGAGGGCCCAGGCCGCCACAGCCCGAGCCCGGGATGAGAGACTCTGTTCCTCTAAGTGGGGCCAGTCTTTCCTGCCTCCTAGACAGAGGATTCTCCGGCAAACCCAGCAGACAGAGAGGCTGTGGCTTCAGAGTCTACCAAACCAGTCACTTAGGGGACAGTGGAGAAAACAGGATGGTTCTCCTACCAGCGTGGACCCCAGAATGGAGACCCCCACAGCCTCAGATGCAGGACATCAGTGCCGAGACCCATTCAGAATGTCTTTGCTCCATGGAGGAAAAAGGAGGGATCAGGAAACCGCAAGGAAATGAAAGGGATGCCAGTTGGGGATAGGGCGCGGGGGTGCGGGGCGGAAGAGCTATCCTGGAAACACACACGTCTCAGGCCCCTTGAGAAGCAAAGTGATGGAGCAAGCTTGGCGAGGGGTCTGGACGCACCCAGGGGAGAACGGAAGTCAGCCAAGTTCACAGGAGCTGCTGCTCCCCACTTGTGGGTTGGGTGATAAATGCATTTTTAAAATGTGGCATCCTTTTCAACAAGACTTTGAAGGACACAGCACATATGAAAATCTGGAACAGGGTGAGCATGAAGCCAACGGGGCCTTTGGATGGTCGACTCAGCGCCCAGGGTCATAGCGTAAGAAGGGGCCGTTGAATGGTGCCCCTCTTGTGTGTCTGCCCCTCCCCCACGGCTGCAGGGTCTTGAACCCCTCGTCAGAACCTTGTTCTAGGAATCTGTTACTGAGCAAGAAGCCACCCCAGAAAGTAGAGTCTGCAAACCACAGCGTCGTTTATTTTTCTCTTCTGAGCATCAGCAGGGGTGACCGGGCTCACTGGGGTCCTTCGTGTGTTGCAGCCAGCCGGTAGCTACCCTGGCTTTTCTCGGAGGCGTCCTTGCTCATGTGGTTGGTGTGTGATGCCAATCTGTCTTCTCCACGGAGTCCGGGCTTCCCCACAGCCTGGCAGCTGGGTCCCAAGCAGGGATGAGAGCCACAGAAGCTGGACTGCCTCTCAGGACCTAGCCTCTGGCCCCAGAAGTCACGCAGCCTCTCATCTGCTACATTCTGCTCATTAGACGCAAGTTGCTCAGACAACTGTTATTCAGGGCATGAAATTCGGTCCCAAGTCTTGAGGGCGGGGCATCGAAGGATTCGCATGCATATTTTGAGCCGTCAGCCTTTCCTTCTGGCTTTTTGGGAGGAGGTGAGGTGGGCCAGCTCCGGCCTTTCAAGATCACAGAGGGAGCCCTGGAAACAGCCTCCAGGAAGTAGAGAGCCCACAAGTCAGTGCAATGCCGTCCTGTGAGCTGGCCCCTGAGCCTCAGTCTTCCCATCTGCAGGGTGGGTGGAGCTGGGGTGCACGAGTCCTCAGTTCACACCCCACTCTCTCTGCCCCCAAACCCGCACGGTGCCCGCCACACCCCTGGAATCTTCACCGAGACCCCGTATTCCTTGAGGTTTAAACATACATACCTGAGAGTTCCACTCATACTTAGGTTTTTCTTTAACCAAACCAAGCTCTCGGTTGCCTGCTCTGCGGGCAGGACAGCCAGAGCTGTCTTCCCCCTGGAGCTTGCAGTGGCCCTGGGGACTCCTGCAGGCTTGGGGCCCAGTGCTGAGTGGCAGGGTCAGGCCCAGCCCTCCCTCTCCCAGGTCAGGGTTATGTAACCCAGCAGGAACTCCCGGGCAGCCTGCACGTGGAGGTAGCAGAGGGCAGGCACTCCCTTGCCCACCCCAGCCTGCCGCAGCTGCTCACAGAAGGGCCCTCGGGGTGACCGGGGGATGCTGGGAACCAGAGCAGGGCAGCGGGGGCAGAGGAGTGGAGGCCTGCTCCTGGCGGGGAACCAGGGGGGCCTCAGACCCCCGCCGTTCACTCTGCATAATAAGCAGTTTGCTGAAATCAGCGCTCTTCCCCCTTGATGCTGGCCGGTTAGCCAGCAAATGAATAATTTTTGATCATTATGGACTAATTTCTAAACGAGCATTATTGGAGGACCAGATTACTGCATGCTCATGCCCTGCGTTGGCCTGTGAGTCTACAGCAGCTCCAGGCGACTTTCTGCTACAAAGTCAATTTCAGAAGACCCTCAAACACCCCCCGGGGGGGGTGGGGTTAAGATCCAGCCTCTGTGAATAGGCTCCCTGCCCCCGACCAAGTCAGATACCCTGATGCCCCCCAGGATGGAGGCCTGACATGCTTATTTGGAATAAGAATAGGCTGACTGGTGGGATCACCGAGAAGGTAGAGGCTGGGTTAAGGAAAGCCGTCCATTCAGGTGCTGCTCTGGGGAGCTGGTCCACTGGCGTGAGTCCACAGCGTCAGGCCACGTGGACACTTGGTGCCAGGGAGTCCCAAAAGTCCTTCCTGATCTTAGGCCAAAGAGGGGAGGGTGGTCAGAGAGAAAACACGCTGGACTGCTGGGCAGGAGGCCAGGGTGTAGCCCTTGCTGTGACCTTTACTGAGGGTCTTAATCTCGCCATGCTTGTCATGTTCCAGAATGGACTGCTTCCCGGTCCCAGGGCACCACTCTTCACTCTGTGGACTCAGCGGTGATCCAGAGGAGTCTGCCTCTGCCCCCGTCAACTCTCAGTTGCCCCCTCAGTCTCTGGGGAGACGGAGATTAAACAGACAAGTGGATGTACAACTCCTTAAAGTTGTGGTAGACTTTCCAAGGCATCCCAAAGCTTTTACGAAAGCGTTCTTGCTGTTCAGTCACTAAGTTGTGTCTGACTCTGAAACCCCATGGACTGCAGCACGCCAGGCTCCTCTGTCCTCCACTATCGCCTGGAGCTTGCTCAAATTCAGGTCCACTGAGTCGGTGACGCCACCCGACCATCTCATCCTCTGTCATCCCCTTCTCCTCCTACCTTTAATCTTTCCCAGCATCAGGGTCTTTTCCAATGAGTTGGCTCTTTGCATCAGGTGGCCAGAGTCTTGGAGCTTCAGCTTTAGCATCAGTCCTTCCAATGAATGTGCAGCATTGATTTCCTTTAGGATTGACTGGTTGGATCTCCTTGCTGTTCAGGGGACTCTCAAGTCTTCTCCAGCAGCACAGTTGGAAAGCATCAATTCTTCGGTTGTACTTACCGGTCTCCAGATGTAACACAATTACACTTCCCTCTCACTAAGTCTTGCTCATCACCTGTTCCTCACTCTGGGTGCACCAGGATCCTGCTCTCCTGGGCCGTCACAGATGCTGTATAAGAGGAGACAACACAGAACGGTGGGCAGGCATGTTGCCCACCTCTCCTTTGTCACACACGGGCTCCCCTCTGACATTGGACTTCAGTTACCAAACACACGTTCAAAGATAAATTCTTGAGAATTTCAAGTCAGCAATGACCAAGGTGTGGCCCTTCTAAGACGTGCCGGCCCTGAGTCCTGGCTATAAGAACACATGCCAGGGTGCCGTTGTGTGCCCAGAGAGGGACGTCACAGCCCCAGGATCACATTGAGAAGAGGCGCAGAGTGGAGCCGGGAGAAACACAGGGAAGAAGACGTGGAGACACAGTGACTGCCCTCCAGTGCTCGGCTGGCTCTCAGCTTCCAGCCACCTGAGCCACTGGCTTCGAATCGCTATGAGCTGAGTCTCCTGCTTCTTGGTCCCCAGGTGTCGATTTCCCATCCATGGGGTGGAGACGCCGCGTTCCCGCCCTGCCTGACAACGCAAGGCTGCTGGGCTCTGTGAAAAGGCGCTAAATGCAAGGCTGGTAAGAACTGTGCACGCGGAGAGTACGGTATGTCTCCACCAGATTATCGTGGACCTGACCTAGCAGAGCAGAGAAGGCACTTCACACACAGCCTTTTTCGTTTTGAGACAGTCTGTTCATTCCAGTGGCAGCTGGTTTTGAATGGCGCTTGAGAACCCCCGCTGGTCCGGGACCTGAGATCCTAGACAAAAACGCTCACAGGTGTCTCTGAATGCTTGCTATCCTCGGGCAGTTTCCCTGAACCACTTGAAGCCAAAAGGCAAGGACTGTCTCACAAGTGTTCTGAGGCTGTCATAACATCTTCCCACACACTGGGGGCTTAAACCATCACAAATTCATCCTGCCTTAGTTTTAGAGACTAGACGTCTGGGGTCGGGGAGTCCTGGGGCCGTGGTTCCTTTGGAGACTCCACGGGAGGGTCATTCCCGCATCTTCCAGCCTCTGGGGCTGCAGGTATCCCGGGCTCACGGCTGCATCCCTGCAGGCTCTGCCTCTGTCTTCACTCAGCCTCCTCCCCTCCCTGTGGGTCTGTGTCTTCTTCCCTGTCTCTTGTTAGGATGCCGGTCATGGCTTTCAGGGCCCACTCAGGTGGTGCAGTGGTAAAGAATCTGCCTGCCAGTGCGAGAGACGCCAAAGAGGCAGCTTAGATCCCTGAGTTGGGAAGAGGAAATGGCAACCCACTCCAGTATTCTTGCCTGGGAAAGCCCATGGACAGAGGAACCTGGCCTTCTGTAGTCCATGGGGTTGCAAAGGAGTTGGACTGAGTGACTGAGCACACACATACAAGTGACGCGGAGTGATCGCATCTCAAGACCTTTAACTTCATCACATCTGCAAAGACCCTTTCCCCACACAAGGTCACATTGGCAGGTTCAAGGGTGAGTTGCTATTGTTGCTCAGTTCCTAAGTTGTGTCCGATTCTGTGCAATCCCATGGACTGCAGCACGCCAGGCTCCCCTGTCCTTCACCATCTCCCAGAGCTTGCTCAAACTCATGTCCATCGAGTCAGTGATGCCATCCAACCATCTCATCCTCTGTCGTCCCCTTCTCCTCCTGCCTTCAATCTTTCCCAGCATCAGGGTCTTTTCTGATGAGTCCGCTCTTTGCATCATGTAGCCAAAGTATCAGAGTTTCAGCTTCAGCATTAGTCCTTCCAATGAACATTCAGGGTTGATTTCCTTTAGGATGGACTGTTTTGATCTTCTTGCTGTCCAAGGAACTCTTGAGTCTTTTCTGGCACCACAGTTGGAAAGCATCAAGGACATGGGTATTTGGTGGGGGGTTACCATTCAACTCGCCAAATCGGCGGCTCACTGAGGGATGCTCCCAGGAAGACTCGACTCCACTCTCCAGACCCACTCTGGCCAGAGAAGCTGGTCTTGGCCACGCTGCCCACGCAGGGAGAGGCCCCTTGAGCAATGCCAGAAACAGCTGCTCTGAGTCCCAGGCTGGATGTTGCTGGGAGAATTGTTGTCTAGTCTGACCAACTTTTCCCTTTTTAAATACTGTTCATCCTCAAACCTTTAGAGATGGCTGCTAGGTGGGGGTTAAACTGCAAAGTGGTTTCTCAAACTCTGCCCTCCTGGCATCCGGGGCCGGGTCGTTCTCTGGGGTGAAGGCCATCCTGTGCACTGGGATATTCAGCAGCATCCCTGGCCTTGACCCACCAGACCCGAGTGACACCCCCCAATGCTGACAATCAAAGATGTCTCTAGATAATTGCCATTGTCCCCTGGGGGGCAGAATTGCCCCCGGTGGCGGGCCCCGGGCTGCAGAAGGCGTGGTGGAAACAGCCTACCAGCCTGGGGTCTGGAGGAGGGGCATGCACTGACCCGCCGTGGGACCCTGTGCTTGTTCTGGAAGGTTCTGGCCTCGGGCTTTCATTATGGGAACATAAACACTCAGTGACATTTTGACAGAGCCAAGCTCTGTGTGTAGAGACCATCGAGGGAGCTCCCTGCTTGGCCAGTGGCTAGGAGTCAGTGCCCTTCCTGCCATGGCCTCGGTTCAATCCCTGGTTGCGAAAATGGGACTCTGCAAGCCGAGCTGGGCAGCAGAAGGAAAAAAAGGGACAGTCACGAAGAAAACAGGTGCTCAACAAGGGGCATTCCAGGTTTGGGGTTTATTTTGTGAAGTGTACCATCTTCATTGCAGCCTGCACCCAGCCCAGTGCCAGGCAGCCAGGAGCTGCTCGCTGGGACGTGTCTCCCTGGGCTCATGGTCTTCAGGCGGGTCCCCAGCTTCTGGACACCAGGCCCCCTCACTTCCTGACATTCCATTCTACACGTGGGATGTGAAACGGAATGGGGAGAAAGCTGACCCCCCCGAGGGGTCTGGAGGCTCCTTCTCGTCCCCAGGCTGCCTGCAAGCCCTCCTAAACGTGCCCTCGGTTTGCACTTTGAGAAGATGCTTCCGGAATGTGGACGGCTGGCCTGGAGCCACACTCCTCAGTGTGAATCACCAGAATTTCCCTGGGAACTGGCCTCCACCCAACAGCACCCCAGATGGGCAGAAGCCCTCTGACCCTGCCATCCGGATGCCACTGGACTTGAACCACTGCCCACTCCAGAAACCGTGGATCTGCACTGCCATTCAGGCACTCTGTAGCTGGGTCAAGAAAGGAGCAAAAATTGTAGAGAATTTAAGGATTCCTTTTTAAAAAATCCACCACATTGATGTACGATGGACATTTTCTTCCTTTAAAAAAATCTCTCTAGAACAAATGGCCAGAGGTCTACCCACTAACAGAGTCTCACATGCAGGATATAGCATCCTTGACAGGCGGTACAGTGTCGTACAGCAGACGCCCAGGACTTATCTTGTTTAACCGAAACTTTACGCCTCTTAGACGTGTCCCCGTTTGCCCCTCCCCTCCACCCCAGTGACACAAATTTGCCCTCTATCACTGAGTTTGATTATTTTAGAGAACTCATAAAAGTAGAATAATAAGGCTGTTGTTCATCTAAAACCAACTCATTTCACTTAGCAAAGTGTTCTCAAGCATCGTCTAGATTGTTGTCACAGCAGGGTTTCCTTCCTTTTCATGGGTGAGTAATATTCCGCTGCATGCATAAACCGCACCTTCTTTATCCATTCGTTAGCTGACGCACACTTAGGTAGTTTATTTAGGTAGTATTATTTTGTGAATAATGCTGCAGTAAACATGGACGAACAAAGATCTCCCCAAGATCCTGATTTTAACACTTTTGGGTAGATATCCAGAAGTCAGATTGCCGGATCATTCGGCAATCTTGTTTTTAGAGAATTCTGTGGAAGCTCCATAATGTTTCCCTCAGCCATCGCACCATTTCACATTCCCACCAGCAGTGCAGAAGGCTGCGGTTCTCCATACCTTCACTAACACTTACCTTTCTTTTGATAATAGCTGTCTTAGCGGTAATAAGTCATTGCAGTTTTGATTTCCACTTCTCTGATAATTAGTGAAGTCAAGTGTCTTTTCACATGTATCTTGGCCATTTATACATCTTCTTTGGAGAAATATCTATTTAAGTATTTAAGTTTTGAACTGGTTTATTAATGTTTTGTTTGTTTTTAATTAATTTATTTATTTTAATTGGAGGCTAATTACTTTACAATATTGTGATGGGTTTTGCCATACATTGACATGATTCAGCCATGGGTCCCTCATCCTGAACTCCCCTCCCACCTTCCTCCCCACCCCATCCCTCTGGATTGCTCCAGAGCACCAGCTCTGAGTGCCCTGCTGCATGCATCGAACTCGCTTTGGTCATCTATTTTACAGACGGTAATATACATGTTCCGCTGCCACTCTCTTAAACTGTCCCACCCGCGCCTTCTCCCACAGAGTCCACAAGTCTGTTCTTTACATCTGTGTCTCTTTTGCTGTCTTGCATACAGGGTTGTTATTACTGTCTTTCTAAATTCCATTTATATGCATTGATACACTGCATTGGTGTTTCTGTTTCTGACTTACTTCGCTCTGTATAACAGGCTGCAGTTTCATCCATCTCGTTAGAACTGACTCAAACGCATTCTTCTATATAGCTGAGTAGGATTCCGTTGTGTGTATGTACCACAACTTCCTTACTGAATTGGTTTAGTTATTGTTTGTTTCTTGCTATTTAGTTGTAGGAATTCCTTATAAATTAGGGGTATTAACTTCCTCTCAGCTACATGGCTTGCAAATACTTTCTCCCATTCTATGGGCTGAATTTCTACTCTGTTGGCAGTTTCTTTTGTTATACAGAAGATCATTTTTTCCATCTTTCTAGATCTGTCCTTCACTCAGCAATATGCACATAAGATTCCTCTGTGTCTGTTTGTGGCTCTGTAGATTATTCCTTTTTATTGCCAGATAGTGTTCTTCTGTACTGACGTATGTCAGTTCCTTTATCCATTCCTCTATTAAGAATACTTTGGCTTCTTCCAGTTTTGGGTGATAATGAGTAGAGTTGTAAACTTTCAAATGCAGACTTTTGCGTGCACATAAGTTTTGAATCAGTTGGAGAAACACCCAAGATACACTTCCTGGGTCACGTGGGCTTCACAGGCGGCTCTAGTGATAAAGAAGCTGCCTGTCAGTGCAGGAGACATGAGAGACGCACGTTCAATCCCTGGGTTGGAAAGATCCCCTGGAGAGGGGAATGGAAGCCCACTCCAGTGTTCTTGTCTGAAAAATCCCATGGATGGAGAAGCCTGGCGGGCCACAGTCCATGGGGTCGCACAGAGTCAGCCACGGCTGAGCGCGCACACATACTCTTACATATTCTGTCTCTTCACATTTCTTTTTTCTCTCTGAGTTTCGTTTTATAAGGTTCTCTTGCCCTTTCTCCAAGTTCAGATTCTTTCCTCTGCTGCCTTACAGCTCCTGACGAGCCCGCTGGAGACATTCTTCATTTTTGTTGCCGTGGGTTTTGTTTCCAGTGTCTCCTTTTGATTGGTTCTTAGAGTTTCCATCTCTCTGCTGACATGACCCATCTGTTTTCAGCTGACATTACCCAGGTACTATCTACTTTTTCCATCAGAACCTTCATGTATTAATCACAATTGTTTTAACTCCCCCGTCAGCAAATTCTAACATCTGTGTCATATCTGAGTCTTGCTCTGATGGTTGCTCTGTCTTTTCAGGCTGTGTTTTTTTCTTGCTGCTTGGCAGAGAAGGGAACGGCAACCCACTCCAGCATTCTGGCCTGGAGAATCCCATGGACTGTATATCCATGGGGCCACAAAGAGTCGGACGCAACTGAACGGCTTTTCACTTCACTGGCTGATGCTACAACTATGCTCCTTCTTTGCCAGCCCACACCAGCCTGAGACCTTCTTCCTACATTCTGGGAAGCCCAGCCAGGACCCTGACCCAACCCAGGACTGACAGGGTTGATTTTGCCATCTGGTAAACCTGAAAACAAACAAAGAAAAAACTCCTGCCCCTTCTACTTTGAGGAGAGTGTTTGACATCCCTTCTTCTGTCCCCAACAAATTCCAAGGGAATCAGAGTCAGCACACAAAAGTCCTCTTTCATCAAAACGGAAGCATGAGCAAAGCTGGAGTAACTTCCTCCAGTTTCACAGGGAGTGGTGAGCTGGGAGCCCAGAATCCTGCATCCTCACCTGTGAGCGAGGGAGGGATACAGCTTTGTCCAGCTCTGGGCTGGGAGGGAGCCTGGGGTCTGTCCGAGCCATTGCCTCCCCCCGCCTTGCCATTTATCACAGCTCTGGCCATCAAGGGAGGAAACCACTAGGTCTCCAATGCTCTGAAATCACAGCACGTCTGCAGCTGCTTACCCAGCCCTGGAACAGGCACTGCAGGAAGAAAAAGTCTCTCTACTAAATTCCCAAAGCCTGCTTCTAGGAGCGTAAATGTTCAGTAAACATTAATATTCCAAAAATGCACCTCAACATATGTTAAGAAAGATGCAATAAATGCTAATGATAATAGTGTTAATTATAAGCCTGAGTGCTCGGTACAAGCCGGCAGGGCTTTAATCCTCGACGCACATGACTGGGGTCTCTGAGCCCCTCTCTGCACTGGAGCTCTGAGCTCCACAAGGGCCGCGGGGTGATGCTTTTGTTCACTGCTGCTTCCCCAGCCCTGCGCTCTCTTCTTCTGTGGGAAATGATCACAAGGCAAGACACATGAGGAGAGCTGCAAAACCCCCAGGACGCCTGAGCCTCGGTGTTGTGAATGGTCATGCTGGGGAACAGTAACAGAATCCAGGGTTGGGGAGCTGGGGTCCATTGTGCCTGCACCTGCCTTCTCAGAAAGCACCAAAGCCCCCCACATGCAGGGGGTCCCCTACCCTCTCAGCCTCAGTGACCCTTTGCTTATAAGGTGCGTAAATGAGATGGTTATCCAAAGCCTCATGTCTTAGGTCAGCTGCCGTTACAAAGTATCAAAAGTATCATAGACTTGCAGGCTTAAGCAACAGACATATGCTGTTTTCAATCCTGAGGCTGGAACTCAGGGATCAAGTATATCTGATGGGAGCTGTCTTCCCAGCTTGTAGACCACGCCGTCTCACCGTGGCCTCACACGGCCTTTCCTCCTAGCATGCACGGGCAGAGAGAGAAAGACAGTGAGCCAGAGAGTGTGGGATAAAGACACTTACCCATCGAGTCAGGGCCCCAGCCTTACAACCTCACTTAACCTTATTACTTCCCCAACTCCAAATAGCCGCTCAGGAGTTAGGGCTTCACCATATGAATTTGGGGACACAAATATCCCACCCATAATACATGACAAGCGGGACTTCCCCGGTGGCCCAGGGGTTAAGACTCTGCCTTCCAATGCAGGGGACCCGGGTTCCATCTCCAGTTGGGGAACTAAGGTCCCACGTGCCGCAGGCAACCAAGCCCATCACCACAACTAGGGAGAAGCCCCCACACGCTGCAACCAAGATCTGATGCAACCAAGAACTTAAAAAACCAAAAAAAACAACAAAAACACATAACAAGCAGCGTGTGCACGGAGGCTCTTGTGCACTGATTACAGGCAGCTGGTGGGTGGAGCCTGGTTGGGGGCAGACAAGGGTCTCATCCAGGCTGAGGTCAAACTGCATGGTGACATGGGGAGAAAAGGGTTTGCAATGAGAACCGTCCACTCTCCAGCTGATCTGGGGAAAGCCACTCACCCCTCTGCCTCAGTTTCCCCATCTTCAACGCGGATCCGCTGTCTCCTGGATACTGAAGTCTCTAGAGCCAGGCTGTGCACTAAGTGTGCGTCATCAGCAGCCCCGTCGCAGGCCATCTGAGGACCAGGACTTGTCAGCTGAGGGTCGGCTGCACAGGGCCCAGCGACTGTCCCGCTGGTCCAGTGTGGCCACCAGGGGGTGACCAGGCCATCTCTTGCCTCTGTGTCAACAGTTTCCAGTGAGCCTTTGGCCACGTGGCAGGCATCCACAGACTGGCTGCTGGGCCCGTTACAAACGGCCTGGAAGGAACTACAAGTCTGACACGCGCACTCACCCTGCGACAGGGCTGGAAGAAGCACACTGACCTCGCGGTCACCCAGCTTCTATCCGGCTGTCACGGGAGCCAGGCCACACGGGAGCCAGGCCACACAGACTGGACGCATCTGACGCCGTTGACGGCTGTCGAATAAGGCTCCGGGGCCATCAATCGGGGCCATGTGCTTCTGCTGGCTGTAATTAGCTGCCCTGCTGAGCTTGCCGGGTGCTCTCCGGCCGGCAGCGTTGACCGCGGGCAGCTTCGGGTTCTGCTTCTGCTCCCAGCCCTCGGGCCCAGCCCCCCACCTGTGGGTCCCACACAGAGGCCCCCATGCCAGGTCCTGGGTCCCTAGCTCAGAGCCTCCTGACAGCAGAACCATCCAAGAGAGGGCCCACAGCCAGGGGTCCGAGAATGGACCATGAATTTCGATTCTCCTGTTGGGTGTTTTCAAGGACTTCTGACTTCCGTGGCTGGATCAGCTTCCATCAGACACTGTCCAGGTGTATCAAGGAGCGAACACACACCCCTTTGTTTTGACCTGGGTCTCTATCTCTTTACAGCAGATCCAGGTCTCAGCCCAGAAGCGTGAAGAGATCACATGTCTTCATTTCCTTTAAATCAACCCCAACCTGCCTGGCCTCCAGGTGCTGGGCAAGCAAGCCCTGCCGGGCTGAGACCCCTCCTTCCCCTCTTCCCCTCTTCCCCCATCACCATCTCCCAGGGCGTATCTGAAGAGACAAGCTGTTCCCAGCTTTTCACGAGCGCCTGCCATGTGCCAGGCAGGAGCTGCGGGATTCCTCTAGCAGCATCTCTTCTAAAAAATGTTTAATAAAAATAAGTATTTTTGAAATACAAAGAGCTGTACATAAATTAACAACTTGATGAGCTTTAAGATATACACCTGGGAACCCATCGCCACAATCTACGCGACGAAACTCATCCATCACCTCTGAAGCTTCCCCTGCTCTGAGTTGTCACTTGTGACAAGGACACTTAATATGAGATCTACCCTCCTAGCAACTTTGTGTGTGTGTTTGTGAATTAGTCACTCACTCATGTCTGACTCTTTGTGATCCCATGGACTGTAAGCTCCCCAGGCTCCTCTGTCAATGGGATTCCGCAGGCAAGAAAACTGGAGTGGATAGCCATTTCCTTCTCCAGGGGACCTTCCCGACCCAGGGATCGAGCCCTCTGGAAGCACACAGCTCTGTTGTCTACAGGCCCCGGGCTGGACGGTCGCTCTCTAGGACTCATTCATTCATCCGGCAGAACTGAATCGTCACACCCTTTGTAAAGCTCCTCCAGTTTCCCCTCTCCTATCATCTCTTGGGTGTAGGATTAATCTCTCTGTGCTCAAGGTGAGGAAACAGAGGCCTAAAGATGTTTGGAGTTGGGACTCGAAGGGGAGCCCCGGGCTCTGAGGCTGGCAGGGAGTTCCCAGGATAGGTGGTGTGAGTGAAAAATGTTGCTGCTATGTCAGTAAATAAAGCGTGTGCTGCTGCTGCTACTGCTAAGTCACTTCAGTCGTGTCCGACTCTGTGCGACCCCATAGACGGCAGCCCACCAGGCTCCCCAGTCCCTGGGATTCTCCAGGCAAGAACACTGGAGTAGGTTGCCATTTCCTTCTCCAACGCAGGAAAGTGAAAAGTAAAAGTGAAGTCGCTCAGTTGTGTCCGACTCTTAGCGACCCCATGGACTGCAGCCCACCAGGCTCCTCCATCCATGGGATTCTCCAGGCAAGAGTACTGGAGTGGGGTGCCATTGCCTTCTCCGAAATAAAACGTGTGGTAGCCATCAAGCCATCACCCGCCTGGCTGGAAGGTGAACCCTAAGGAAACTCAGGATGAGAAAGCACAGGAAACTGGCCCCAGAGAGATAAACTGCGTATCAAAGGAATCATTTCAGTGAGCTCAGACTCTTGCATCTTCCCATTCAGAGAAAAGCACTAAATTCCTTGAGGTGTCTATTGTTCAGTTGCTAAGTCATGTTCCACTCTTTGCAACCCCATGGACCGCAGCACACCAGGCCTCCCTGTCTATCACCAACTCCCTGAGCCTACCCAAACGCATGTCCATTGAGTTGGTGATGCCATCTAACCATCTCATCCTCTGTCGTCCCCTTCTCCTCCTGCCTTCAAGCTTGCCCAGCATCAGGGTCTTTTCCTATGAGTCAGCTCTTTGCATCAAGTGGCCTAAGTATCGGAGCTTCAGCTTCAGCATCAGTCCTTCCAATGAACATTCAGGGTTGATTTCCTTTAGGATTGACTGGTTTCATCTCCTTGTAGTCCAAGGGACTCTCAAGAGTCTTCTCTAGCATCATAGTTCAAAAGCATTAGTTCTTCGGGGCTCAGCCTTCTTTATGGTCCAACTCTCACTAAGAACCATCTTTTGTTGCAAAAAGCCCTATATATTCTGGTTTCCCCCACAACTCATCAGAGGAGCCCCTCAGAATTATTTGAGATGCTATGTCTGGGGCTTAAGTCCTCAGATCTGTCGGTCAAATAGAACATAACTCTATGTGTTTAGGCTGTGCTTTTTTTTTCAGTCAGTAGTGGGGAGTGGGCACAGAAGTTAGCGGAAAATAGCAAGTGTGCCAGGACTAGCCAGGAAAGGGGGGTCAGGCTTCACACTGGAGCTTGGGTGGGGGAAGGGAGATTGAGGGAGAGGGAGGGTAGAATCTCTGGGAAGGAACAGACAGGCGCTGTGGCCGGGGGACCCAGAGTCAGGGACACGCTTCATGCCTGCCTGCTATTCAGCTCTGACCTGGTTCCCCACCTGCAGAAGGACCGGCCAGCTCTCCCACCAATCCTGTCTTGGGCCCCCCTGGGAAGTGCTCTTGTGCAAGGGGTTGGTAGGTGAGGCCCCAGGACTGTCCTGGGTGCTGGGCAGTGGGCGGCAGGACCACAGCGGGGTGAGGGGGGCAAATCCTAGTCCCCTCCCCCACTGACTTAGGCTGCACCAGGGGCCCTGGGGATGGGGGCCCTGGGAACGGGGGCAGGGAAAGCTGCCTCTTTCCAGCCCACACACTGGAGGATGGGGCAGCACCCAATTCAGTCCCCATCCTGGGCCTCCCCATCCAGCCATGATGCCAGGCATCCCCTATGCTGCCCCTCACCCCCCACCCTGGATGCCCGCTGAAGCTGAGAGGAGAGGAGGGCTCCCTTCTCCATGAGCTTCTTGCCCTGCAGGGCTCTGAGCAGGGGTCAGGCCTGATGGGACCCTGGTCACTGGTCATTTCCGCCATGGCTGTGGCTGCAGCAGCAAATGGGACCACCTAGAGCTTTTGTAGGCTCTTAGCCTGCATTAAAGGCATTAAGAGCATCCTGCCTTGATCCTGAAGATGGATCCACGAAATAACCGTGAAATGAGATGGAAAAAGACAGGCCGGCAGTTCCCTTTTCTCTAATCTCCTTATTTGAGCTCAATTTGATGTCCAAACAGACCCCGATGCCGACACTGCATTTTGCCAAAGAGATTTCTAAGGGTGAGGTAAGAGATTAGGCAGTCTCACATTCGGAAGCGTGTGCATACATTTGCATATTATATGCATCTATTATAACGGATTGTAAGTTGCATAATCAACCCAAAACAATCACTTTTTGTCCTGCCGCATTTGTATTGTTTCTTGCAAGCGACATGAATCCTGATACCTGCGAGCTCAACAATGGGATCACACTGACGGCTAGGCTCAGAGTTGCCAGCGAAGCTCCTCTGGGAAGCAGTACTTTGGGATCCAAGTCAGGCAGGGGTCCAAACACTGATGGCAGGTTTTCCTTTCAGTCTAGTCTGCACTGCACCCCTCCTGGCCTGGAGTTAAGAGCCCATGAGTAGTCTTAGCACCACGAGGGATTCCGGGTTGATTAGCCTCTTTTGCCTGGGGACCCTAATCTATAAAATGGACACACTTTCAGGACGTCCTTGGTGCTCCAGTGGCTAAGATGCCCAGCTCTCAATGCAGGGGGTGCGGGGAGGGGGCCGGGTTTGATCCCTGGTCAGGGAACTAGACCCCACATGTAGCAGCTAAGAGTTGGCAAGCTGCAGCTAAAGATCATTCATGCTGCAACTAAGACCTGGGGCCGCCAAATAAATAAAGTAAAAATATTATTTTTTCAAAAAAGGACACAGTTTCAAACTTGGCTTCTTCTCTGTGTCTCAGGTTGCTAGAAAAATCCCCAGAGGATTCAGTTAAGTTTCCGTTGCAGGAAACAAATACCACTCTCGATTTAGGTTTTAAGACAAAGGATCCTGGTCCGGCTGGAGTCACAGTCCCAGGCTGGGCCTCCAGGCGAGCCTGTCTGGAAGAGCCCAGTCAGGACGCTGCCCTGGAACTGCTGATTTCTCGAATGTCCCCTGGGACTGGGATGTGAGGGTCGGCTGCTGCCATCTGCACAGCCACCCCTTAGCAGCCACGAAACCAGCGGCCAGGCCACAGCACCCACAGCTCCACGCTGCGTCCATCAGCAGGAACACAGGCCGTTCATGGCTCACACACGGCTGTAACTAGACACTGTGAATTTGCTTTCAGCCAAGTTTTCATTCAGAACCCCAGCTGCACGTGATCTCGGGTGGCCTCAACCTGCAGCAGCATGAAGCAGGGTTTTCGTTTTCCCGGCCAGAGGATGAAGTCAGGCCATGACAGTAAGAGTGCTAAATCCCGGCCTGTAGACCCCCAGGGACAGTGGTCAGCGAAAAGGCCCTGGCCCATCACCTTCGCAGAAAATGAATTTCTACAAAGAGGCAAAAAGTAGTGAGACAAGTAAAGTCTCTGTGCTTAGTTGCTCAGTCGTGTCTGACTCTTTGCAACCCTATGTACTGTAGCCCACCAGGCTCCTCTGTCCATGGGATTCTTCAGGCAAGAACACTGGAGTGGGTAGTCACTTCCTTCTCCAGGGGGTCTTCCCAACCCAAGGATCAAACCCAGGTCTCCCGCATTGCAGGGGAATCCTTTACCGTCTGAACCACCAGGGAAGCCCAGTAAAGTCTTTACCAGGAAGAAAAGAGTATGTGTGGATAGGCACAGAGGCGGTCTCAGTGCAGAGTCGCGCCCTCGAGGTGGTTTGGATCACTTATTTGGGGCGTTTCTTCCGGGTCTCCTCTGTCCAGTCATCTGCTTTATCTGGCTCTGCTCCATATTTGGTTCATCTCAGGGTCCTCGCCTGTGTGCACGCATGCAGCTCTTAGCCAAGGTGGACTCTAGTGAAGAGGCCTATGGGTAGTTGACATCACTCCCTTTTTGACCTTCAAGGAGCCTTTCTGCACAGGTAGTCGGGAAGGTCTCCTGGACCTAAAGAATGAGGAATATGTGGTCTTTTGTCTCTTATCTGGGCAGGCTCAGGTCCTCTCTCTTCACTCCTGCTATTTTGGAGCATCTGTCCACAGGGGAGAAACAAGCTGCTCAGACTGGAGCCCGCCTGCCTCCTGCCTCACAAGGGAGAAGAACCTGGGGAATGTAGTTTTCAATTTCCCAGCTTCTGTAATACAGGCTGGCTCCCCAGAAGGCAGCTGGAATGGCCATGGGCCAATGCACCAGGCCAACCCCACCTGGTGAGCTGGGCACTGCCGGGCCCAGGAAAGGCCAGTGCATCTCTGCTCACTCTGGCTCTTTCTGCTGCAAATGGCCTTTCCTTACATCAGGACTGCTCTCAGATCTGGGAGCAACTGAGTGCTGGGTGATGGGGAGCCAGGATCTGCAGTCAGACCTGGGCTCCACCTTCCCCATTCTGCAAGTTACAAATTCTCCAAACCTCAGTTCCCTTTCTGAAGTGAGTGGGGTCAAGAATTTCTATACAGGGGCTACTGGGAGAAAGAGAGGAGCTGGTCCTTCGGGCACCAGGACCAGTGGCCACACACAGCGAGTGTTCAGTAAACTTGAGCTGAGCTGGCTGGCTGGCCATGAGGACTAGGTCAGCGTAGTGCTGGATGGAGGGCGGGTGTGAGAAATGGAATACTTCCTGCCATATCAGTACACAAGGATGTCAGAGTCACTGTTGATGCCAGCCTTCCAGGGCATTCAGCCATCAAGTTGCAGCCACTCCCTACGGTGAGCACTGAGGCACTCTGGGTGTGAAAGATGCATGATGCTGGCCCCAGATAGCTGAGATGCATTTGAAAGGCACGATGTCAGTGAACCCAGACACTTGCATCTTCCCATATATAGTGTACGTGCGTGCTAAGTTGCTTCAGTCGTGTCTGACTCTGTACAACCCTAAGGACTGTGGCCCACCAGGCTCCTCTGTCCATGGGGATTCTCGAGGCAAGAATACTGGAGTGGATTGCCATGCCCTCCTTCAGGAGATCTTTCCAACCCAGGGGTCACACTCATGTCTGTCGTGTTTCCTGCATTGACAGTTGGATTCTTTACCATTAGTGCTACCTGGGAAGCCTCACATACATAGAAAAGCACTCAACTCCTTAACTTGGGATGTCTGGTTTCCTGGGAAAGTGAAAGTCGCTCAGTCGTGTCCGACTTTTTGCGACCCCGTGGACTATACAGTCCATGGAATTCTCCAGGCCAGAATACTGGAGTGGGCAGCCTTTCCCTTCTCCAGGAGATCTTCCCAACCCAGAGATTGAGCCCAGGTCTCCTGCATTGCAGGCAGATTATTTACCAACTGAGTCATAAGGGAAGCCTAAGAATACTGGAGTGGGTAGCCTATCCCTTCTCTAGCGGATCTTCCTAACCCAGGTATTGAACTGGGGTCTCTTGCATTGCAGGTGGATTCTTTACCAACTGAGCTATCAGGGAAGCCCCTGGTTTCCTGTAATTTGCAATAATCTCTTGATGTTCAAACTACCCGCCCTTTGTGGCGAAACTTCTACATAACGTGGCTCCTCCCTCATCGTCTCCTTGGAGCAGTCCTCTCAGGGTCACTTGAGATGTTGCCTCCTGGGCTTAAGTCCTGAAAATTTCTGCCAAAGAAAACATAACTCTCAACTTTTAGGCTGTGACTATTTTTTGACAGTACGGATCAAGGAGCCTAGGGTTTGGACCTTTCAAGTTGTCCCCAAACAGGTTTCTCTCTGCTTCCATCCTCATCTCGGACACAGCCATTGGCTCCCAGGGCTAAAAGCACCCCAGCAGGACACCCTTAGCCCCAGGCTGGTGCCGAGAGCTCATAGTGGACTCCAGGAGCACCCCACCCGTCTCCACCGAGCTGGTCTGAGAGAGGACGACGGGCACTGCCAGCCCTGGCTGTGCCAAGCGCACTGAGCAGGACCCAGATGCTAATTATCTCCTGCTGGCCAGCCTGCTCCCCAGGCACCAGGGCGCCCCCGCTGGCCCTGCTGGCCACTGGCCTCTGTACCGGGCCCATTAGCCAGCCCCCCCTCCATTTCACCTTCACTGTCCCAGAGGAATGATGTGTGGGCAGGTCTCAGGGAAGGTCAGTGCCACCGAGCTCCTGCCTGGGGGTTCTCTTTGCATTCTCTGGAAGTGTCTCAGAGGGTCCCCACATGAAAGTGACTCTGAGAAGCCGCCTGCAGGCCCAAGGGCACACCCCCTCCAGCTGGGAGCTCTCCCTTCCCCAGCCCCCTCCCTCTGTGGCCCCGCTGGATGCTCGTGAAGCAGGACACCTCCTTGGCCACCCCGGGGACTGTAACTGCAGATGCGTGGAGGGTGAGTGGCACAGACCCAGGCGCTGCTCAGTGAGTGACCAGCCACCTCAGCACTGGAGATGCTCCACGCGGAGAAGCCCTGCTGGTTCTGAGCACGACAAGGCCCAAGCGAGACCCCATGACGGGTGCCGACTGCACAAGGTGGACAAATGTCGGAAACTGCGCTCCAAGACCCACAACGCAGGAGGCTGCCAGCCTTCGAAAGATAACGTGCGCACGGCGGTCCCCCTGGAGCCGGGCACCCAGGAAGAGCTCTGTCTGAGGAAACTGATGCTTCAGAGAAACGAACATCCAACCGATAGCTCAGCCCTCTGGGGTGTGCGGGACAGGACCACCCATCTTCCATGACCCGCACCACTTCCCACACTGCACCGCTTCACGCTCCCCGGAAGCGACCCTTCTCCCGGTTCACCACTTTGCCCGGATCTCTTCTGTTTCTTTTTAAAGAATTAATTCAACGTAACCAAGTAGGGCTAATCCAAGAATTTGAGAGATGATTAACACATATCAAGACAGCTCCACATATTAACAGCTTAAAAAATAAAACCACGAGGCCATCTTGAGAGATAATGAAAAGCGCTTGCAAAATTAGCCACGCTTGAGAAAAGAAATCAGTAAATGGGGTTAGCGGTAAGCATATACTTGTTTCCATGAAGAGCAGCTATTATTTTCAATGAAAAACAATACATTTGTAGTTGAAAAATTAAAAATCCTAGTTGGAAGAAGAAGAAGAAAAGCCACAAAAGATAATATTATAATAAAGGGAGATATTTAATGACATTATTTGCAGAGTTATGCTTGTAATATCTAAGTTATCGAACTTTTAGGTAGGGGTAAAATCTCAATTTAGCAACTACAGAAAGAAGTAAAACTTTGCATTAGAATTAAATAAATTTCAGTGTAATGGCCTATTTAAGGTCAATATCAGAAAATGTTTAGTGTGTCTATATTCCTGGGTCTATTACTAACATGCCGCCTCGCATCCAGAGTTTGGTGCTGGGAGGTGAGTGCTGTACTCCGCAGAGTCTGGGACTATAAGCCTGCAGCCCAGCTGCACTTCACCTCCCTTATGCTGTGACATAACACTCCTGTTAATGCAGCCCAGGTTGGGGGTGGCTCATGCTGCAGTCCATGGGGTCGCAGAGTCGGACACGACTGAGCGACTGAACTGAACTGAACCTGGCATGATTAGCAGCCCAGAGCTTGCAGTCGATCATGCACAGAGAGGTGAGGACCTGGCCTCCACAGTGGGGTGGGCGCAGGGTCACTCTAGGCCGGTGCCGGCTTCTCTGTGCCGCTGCAGCACCCGCCCTCAGTCGCTCTGACTGCCTTGAGACGTCCACCCTGGTCAGCTGGCTCTCCCAGTCTCCCACATGCCTGTCACAGAGCTCAGGCTGAGCAGGGGCTGCTGGCCAGGGTGGGAAGGAGGGCGGGGTGGGGTAGGGTGAGGGGTGTGTCTGGGATACCGGCTGCCTTCTGAGAGCCAGCATGGTGAGCTGGGGGGTGGGTCATCTGCTGAGCACAGACAGTCTACTGACTTTAAGAGCAGACACTGCAAAACCTCCCTGTTCCAGACCCTAAACAGAACCCAGAACTTGGAGTCCCAAAACCTGCTCTGCCTCACCATGGGCCGCCAGAGGATGCTTCCAATCAGCGTCGCAGTACGCAGAGCCCCACGGGGAAACCCCAGGTTACAAGCTTGCAGCTGAGAAGACATGAGCCAGAGGCCGGACATCTCTCTCCTTCATCTCAGTTGATGTTTCTGGGAGAAACAACGAGGAAATACTGGATATACAAACGGCAAAAATAAGCCCGAGCAGCACGCACACGAGATGCACATGGTGGATCACACCACCGGGGGCGGCCTCCCCAGCGGGGGGACCCTCTGTCATCCTCGCTGGATGGTTTTGAGGAGGCGGGTGTTACCAGTAATCACGTGGCATCAGGTACAAAGCAGGGGAAGTGAAAGTGAAAGCCTCTCAGTCGTGTCCAGCTCTTTGCAACCCCATGGACTATACCGTCCATGGAATTCTCCAGGCCAGAACACTGGAGTGGGCAGCTTTTCCCTTCTCCTGGGGATCTTCCCAACCCAGGGATCAAACCCAAGTCTTCCACATTGCAGGCAGATGCTTTACCAGCTGAGCCCATCAGGGAAGCCCATAAAGCGGGGATGGTGTTGGCAAACCAGGACCTGTGGCCGCTGTGGTGTCCGTGCAGTTTGCAAGGATAATAAACACGGACAGGAGGGCTGGGAAACCGGGACAGCACTGCCGTCTGAGATCCGCGATGTGGTGGCCGGTTTGTTCATCCCACAGGCTGCTGAGCTCTGGCTGTGTGGCCTGGGGGCAGTTACAGAGTGAGACAACCTGTGGCTCGTGTGCCCTCCCCGCAGCCAGCTTTGCAGAGAGGCAGCAGGTGGAATGGAGAGGACAGGGCTTCGGACGCAGGCTGCCTGGGTTCAGGTCAGTTCCCAGCCAACAGCGCACCAGCCGAGTGGGGAAGGTATTCGTTGGCGTGGATTTTCTCCTCTCCTGCCCTCCTGGGTCTTGGTGGGGAGGACAGGCCCCACCGAGGACACAGCAAAAGCTGAGCTCTGCTGAAGTACAGAGATGAACCACGCACTCCTGAGGTCAGGGAAGACTTCCCTGCCTGCACATGCGCAGGAAGGCTTCTTGGGGGTCGAAAAGGGAGGGGGCCCCACCCCATGATAAGTGTGGACATGCACCCATAGACTTCTGCGGAGGGAACCATCTTAGAAAACAGCTGTGCATGCATCTTGGGGAGGGTCTAAGACCAGTCAGGTGTGGAGAAAGAAAAAGTTAATTGGCCATACGTAGGAAAAGACCCGGAGGACTGTCCTATAAAAGGTGATGTAAATCACCTCTGTGCTGTGCTCCTTACTCAGGACACCTGCGCTCCTCTTTTGGTGAGTATCTCTCCTGTGCCTCTGACATAAATAAATAAAACTGTTTCTCTGTGTGCTCTTCCATATATTGTACTTCATCTCTAATAATAAACTTTGTATCTGTTTTACAGTTTTTTGCCTCCTTGAAACATTCTTGGTTTCAGACAGAGTAAGACTCAGGGAACTTTGCTTCTAGCCTCTAGCCCCTGGTGGACTGGAGGCTAGGTTCAATCCCTGGACAGGGAAATAAGATCTTGATTCAAGACTACTGTCCCTCTGAGAACACTATGACTAAAGCTCAAAGCACCAGAACTTGGCTTTACCAGGCTTCCTGGGATCCGGGCGTGGGAGGGTGTTCTGATCCAGCCAATCATATGTTCTGCCTATGAGCTACTTAGCCAATCAGTTGCATCTGCTCAGAATCATGTGGCCAATCAGATGGAACTGTCCTAAACTTCTCAGCCAACCTGATAGACTTCCCCTGAACTTCCCAGCCAACCAGATGTGCCTGCTCTGAATTACTTGGCCAGTCAGGCGTGACTATTCCGATCTGGGCCAGTCTGCAGGCATCCTGGCTGGGACATCCGGGCTTCAGGGTCTTGACTGCGGTCACCTCGCCTGACCTGTTCTGAAACTCTGTCTGCACACCTTTGGAGCCGCGTATTCCCTTCCTCCTATCAGCGTTGTGTGCTGGGCCTCATTTTTCTAATCCATTTCTGTTCTGTGTATATTTGTCATATCCATTTTTCCCTTTTGTTGAAGAAGTCGTGTCTGACTCTATGACCCCACAAACTACAGCACACCAGGCTGCCCTGTCCTCTACTATCTACCCAAGTTTGATCAAACTCCTGTCCACTGAATCAGTGATACCATCCGACCATCTCATCCTCTGTCTCCCCCTTCTCCTCCTGCCCTCCATCTTTCCCAGCATCAGGGTCTTTTCCAATGAGTCGACTCCTCACATCAGGTGGCCAAAGTACCTGGGCTTCAGCTTCAGCATCAGTCCTTCCAATGAATATCAGGACTGATTCCCTTTAGGATGGACTGGTTTGATCTCCTTGCAGTCCAAGGGACTCTCAAGAGTCTTCTCCAGCACCACAGTTTGAAAGCATCAGTTCTTCGGTGTTCAGCCTTATTTATGGTCCAACTATCACATCCATACATGACCACTGGAAAATCCATAGCTTTAACAGGATGGACCTTTGTCGGTAAATGGTGTCTCTGCTTTTTAATACACTGTCTAGGTTTGCCATTGCTTTTCTTGCTTATAACCAAAGCACCTTGACTAATACACTGTGTGAGCTTGGGTAAGTCTTGCCAATCTCTGAGCCGATAGTGGTTATTCTTAAAATGGGATGAGAACCCCCGGCAGGATGGTTAAGACATGTGCTGTGTGTGTGCTCCTGGGCCACCTGCATGGTCTGGAGGACCTGTGAGAGCGGTGTGGGCAGGAGTGCAGCTGCAGAAGCCAGCTTGCTAAATAATAGCTTGTTAGCCTACTTATTAATCTCCTTTCTGTCAAGAGGTTAACATTTTCAGAAATAAGAAATGTCTATCAGAAACAATATGTCAAACCATTTAAGAGGATTTGGTTACCTGATACTCTGGCCACTGGATGCAAAGAGTCGACTCACTGGAAAAGACCCTGATGCTGAGAAAGACTGAGGGCAGGAGGAGAAGGGGGCAACAGAGGATGAGATGGGTGGGTGACATCACTGACTCAATGGACGTGAGTCTGAACAAGCTCAGGGAGGCGGTGGGGGACGGGGAAGCCTGGCCTGCTGCAGTCCCTGGGGTCCTGGTGTGCTGGCATCCCGGCATGCTGCAGTCCGTTTAAGAGCCCACGTGAGGAGCTTTGCTTCCCAGGTAGGTTTGCCAGCTAAAATACAGGACCCCTGGTACATTGGACTGTCTGACAAATGACCATTTTGATTTTATCATTATTACTTTTGGCCACCCCTCATAGCTTGCGGGATCTTAGTTCTCTGATCAGGGATTGAACCTAGAGCCCAGAAAGCACCAAGTCCTAACCACTGGCCTGCCAGGAAATCCCCAGACAACCATTTTTTACAGCATAAATATGTCCCATGCAATATTCAGGACACACTTCTACAAGCGCGGTGGTGGCTTGTCTGGGATGCCAGGGTGCCCGGCTGCCCTGTGCTTTTTTCTGAACCTTGGCTTCCTCGGGAGTTCATCTCCCACATCCTCACTGGGCCTGCACTTTGCAGGGGCTCTGCTGACCATCACTGGCTATTACCCGATGCATCCCTCAACGCCTGTTGCATTCGCTCCGAGAATATTAGGTCAGGCCATTTCGACAGCAACGAGGAACATATGCGCACCCACAGCCATGTTCCAGAACCAATGGTGTCTCAATAATGAAATTGCCAGCACTCTCATGCACCTCACCACAGGGAGTCCAGTAGGAAGCATAAACACCCTTCTGGCTCATTATGGCTCATTTTCGCATCCCAAAGAGCCTGTTTCTCAGCGGGTGCCTCGGATCCTTCCCCCACCAACCCAGCCCTGTCCCTCAGAGCGCCGCTCAGCCCAGGTCCGTTATGCACTCCCCTCTGTCCACTGCGGCCAGAGCGGAGAACACATTTGCTCGACAAGCCTCAACCTGTTAGTCTGCTTCCCCCAGGCAGACACGGACGCTTCACGTGACGTCTTACTGCATCACCCAGGGAGGAAGACCATTTCCTGGACTGGGCTGCCTGGAAAAGACTCTCCCTCCCAAAGTGGCATGTGGAGGGTCGGACCTGGTGGAGGCCACGTGGTGACCTCCAGCCACGTGGAGAACAAAGCCGAAGGTGCCTGGGTCAGAGGCGCCCCCTGCCTGTGGGCTCTGTCTGGAGGCCGCAGAGCCAGTGGCTCAGACAAGATTGCTGACGGTGACTGTGGGCCTCGGGGACCGCATTTCGGGAGGCTGGTCAGCATCTCCGGGGAAGCGTCTCCTGTGCTTCATTGTTCTGCAAAGCCGATACAGCAGTCTTGAAAGGAGTGCCCGCAGCAAGCGCTCTGGGGTTGTCCCGGAGCAAGATTGAGGTTGATTTACTGTGATCGCTCACGGGCCTCTGTGATGCTGGTTCTGAGAATAAGTCACAAAACACACAGACGGTCATGCCCCCAAGAGTCCTCACTGCCGCGGATTTTAAAGCTGCCAGACGAGTTCCTGATGTGAACCTGGCCAGGCGGGTCCGTTCAGGCCTCAGTTCTGCTGTTCTTTCATCAGTCCACTCAAGAAACATTTCTTGGGCCCTAACACATGCCAAGACTCCTGGGCTGGGGCAGCTCTGGCAATGAGGAGGGGCGGGGGGGACCATGGGGTGCAGTTGATTGTCAGATGAGGAATTCCAGGCCATGCGTGATGGAAGCAATCAGACGCAGCAGAGCTGTGTGCGGAGCGGCCCTGAGAGGCAGACGCAGGGCCACACGGCTGCCACGGAGGGGTGCCCACGGGTCCCACCTCACGCCCCGTCCTGGCCTCCTGCCCCTCCCGTGTCTTCACTCTCCCGGGGTCCAGACCTTTCCCCCTGTCTGTGCTGTTTCCCATCCCGGGAGCTGGGGCTGAAAAGTCCAGTTCACACGAGCGATTCTGGCAGACATTGCCGCATATCTGGAAGGCTCCCTTCTCTGCAGCCTCCTAATCTGGGCCCCACGAAGGGCACAGGGGGCGGGGGTGGGGGTGGCGGCACTGGGATTTAAAGAAGGAACAAGGAGGCCCTGGGTGGCTGGCTTTGAGACATGAACTTCAGGAACTGCCGTGAGCGTACAGATGCTGTCGGCTGCAGCCAGGGGAGAGGGAGCCGAGGCTGCTGGGGCTTTCCAGACGGCGCGCCTTGGCCTGGGGGGCACACGGAGGGGCTACCATGCTCCCCCCTGCCAGCCCCAGACTGGCACACGCTGGCTCAGCCCCGGTCTGTATACTGACCTGTGGGGAGGGGACACCCTGGCCCCCGCTACTACAGGCATGGTCTGTGGACCAGCCGTATGGGCATCACCTGGGCGTTTGCTCCAAGGCCAAATGCAGGCCCCACCTCCGGGCACAGGACTCAGTGGTGGGCCAAGGTGGGATTCAAAAGGGGACCGCAGAGGAGAACCTCCTGGGGGTCCAGTGATTAGGACTCCACGCTGTCCCGCTGCCGAGGACCTGGGGTCAGTCCATGAGAAGTGAGAACTAATGGGAACTAAGATCCCATAGGCCACGTGGTGCAGCCAAGAACAAACGAAAAAGCTTTAAAAAATGGGCTGCAGAGGGAACAGCGTCATCTGTTCATCAGACACACATGCGAGGGGGGCTAGCGCGGTCGTGGGCATGGGACGGGGCTGAGGAAGAAAAGACTGATGTGGTGATTGAGCACAGTGATGAGCAACACTTGGTCCCCCCCGGGGAGGGCTCGTGGGTTAATTGCTTTATAACCAGGAATTACACGATTTTTCCAGGACCAGGCTGAGCTTCCCTCTTCTGCCTCAGGCTCATCCCCTGCTCCTCCCCCATCCATTAGTTTGCATCTCAAAGTGTGGCCCACTGTCAGCAGTACCACGCACTCATCACTCACTCGGGAGCTTATTAGGGAAGAAGGCTCCTGGACCAACCCCAGAGCCATGAGTCAGAATCTCCGGGTGCTGGGTCAGAGATCCGGTTTATAAGCCCGGGCTTAACGAGGAAGGGATCTATTCTCCCCACGTCCCGAGAAGTGCCAGGCAGACCATCGAGGGGTGGAGTGCGACCAGGATGCTTTCTGGCGAGCTGCTCAGGCCTTGTGTGCAGTTTGTCCTCCTGCTGGTGGTCGTGCGTTTTAGGCGAACTGTCCCCTTCGTGTGGCCCAGGAAGGAGGAGAGAAGGGACTGGCTGGGTCCAGCCCTTGTAGCCCCTTTTCCAGAAGCTCCCCCAGAACATCACATCTTGTTCATGTGGCTGTAGCTGGAGGGACGGGAGCTGGGAAACACAGCGTTTGAGCTGGGCTGGAGGCCACCCCACCCCACTGGGCTTCTGCTGTAAAGAGGAGACTAAGTGTGGGTCCCGGGCACCCCCAGAGTCTGCCTGTGCACACTCACGTGTGGGTCCTCTCCCCTCGGCTTGCAGAGCTGCGGTCCTGTCTTCTCTATGGGGACTGGGAGGCATGGAACAGGTCCGACCAATGAACTGTGCATAGAAGTAGGTCAAGCATTTGCAGTGCGGGCCTGAGACTCTCCAGGGCTCTTTCCATCTGCACAGCAGCTGGCGGGGTTTGAGAACACAGCTGCTTCCGAGCCCGGGGCCCCGAGTGGCTACAACAAACAGGCTCTCTGCTCGTTGTTCCCGATCCCTGCTGACACATGATTGACATGCCGCCTGAGCAAAGAAACCATCTGGCGCTGTTTAAACCCCTGGGACTTAGGGGGTGCTTGTTACTTCAGCATAACCTTGGTTACCCTGACTGATATCATTCTTCTCAATACATATCAATAGTCCCATAAGGCGACTTAATATTTTCAGACAGTTGCTTACATATACTTTGTCCATTCCACTCGCAGACTTGTCCATCTTTCAAAACTCCAGTTGCGTGTTCCTGCGAAGCCTGTCCTGACCTCCTCAGGGTGAATGGGCCCTGTGCCTCCCCGCTTCTTGGCCTGGTGCCCCGCGAGAGCAACGGCTCCTTGGCTATCAGCTGTCTGCACACCCTGACCTCTCAGTGCGCTGTTTCCCAAGGGTTGGGATCAGGGTTTACTCATCTCTAGATCTCAGCCTCAGAACGGTGCCTGGCACGTGGGAGACCCTCGAAAGACACGTTGAATTGAACTGAAACAGGACACACGCAGACAGACAAGTGCACGGGAGATCAGTGGTGCACTTTGCCTGCTTGTGCGCCTTGCTCACACGCCTTCCTTTGCTTGCAGTGTTCATTTCATCTTCTAAGTCCCCATCTATGCCCCATCTAAGTCCCACATCTATTATGTGCACACCCACCCGTAAGGGCACTGCCTTGTACAGAAAGTCATCAATCACCCAATAACTATTTATTAAGAAGCTATTATGTACCAAGTATGTGTCTAGATTCTTAGTCTGCAGTGATGAGCAAAACAGACAAAAGTATTTGTATTCTACTGGACGAGATGGCAAGAAAAAGCACATTAGGATGTCAGATTACGTGAGATTCGCCAAATGCCCTGAAGAAAGGTTAACCGGGGAAAGGGCTGGTAGGTGGTAGGTGATGCTGTGTTCAGAGGAAGGTGAAGAAAAGTCTGGGACTAGGGGACGTTTGAGCTGACATCTGAAGAAAGTGAGAAATTCACCAGGCAGATAACGCAGGGCAGGACATGTCCAGAGGAACAGTTTCTTTAGACAAACAGTTTAGGCCAGTGCCAAGGCCGGAAGTGTGAAGAGCAGTGAGTAATGGGGGGACTGAGGCAGGGAGGCTGGGGAGGTGGGTGGAGCCACAGAGACCCCTCTGGCTGAGAGTCAGAGGGTAGGTGGGGCTGGGGGTGACAGACGTCGGAGACTAGGAAGAGGTGATGGTGGCCAGTTTGATGGAGCCTGTTAGGTGGCCAAATGGCCACGTGGGGGACGCTATTTGATAGTCTGGGGCCCGTGGAAAAGGGCAGGGCTGGGGGAGCTGAAATCTGAGGGCCTCTAACATCTCTGGATGCTAAGTCAGTGGCTGGACAGCATCACTGGGAGGGGGTGGGGAGGGCTAATAGATAAGAACAGAGACCCAAGCGCAACCCTAGGGCCACAGGTAAAGATGGGAAGAAGAGGAGGGGTCCCTGAAGAAGGAGAAGGACTAGCCAGGAAGGTATGAGTAGAGAATAAACAAAACACAGAATCAGGACGCTCATTTGAGTATAAAATGAACCCCCAAGGTTTTCTCTGACTTGCTAATTAACAAAGACATCAGTCAGATGTTACAGCCAGGAGAATTTAAAGAGCATTATAGAGGACGTAAGGCTTCCACAGACAAACTTACATATATTCCTGGCAGTTCTGTCTACAGGGCGAAAACCAATTTCATTCCAGCAGCGGCAACTAATTTGCATTTCCATGCCTGCGAATCATTTTCATTATTCTGTTTTCCACAACAGTTTTGTGCAACTTGTAAAAGAGCTCGAGGAAAAATAGGGGGAAAAAAAACCAAACGGACAGGTGCAGCCGACAGGCCACTCAGGAAATTGGTGGGGAGTTTTGGTGATTGTTTTTTGCCCATTTAAAGTCTTTGCCTATTTTTCCTGATGCAGGAGACCATGGCGCCTTAGAAGACACAAAAGCTAAGTGTTTCCAGAAGGAATGATCCGCGCGTCAAGTGCTGGAGGGAAGGCGAGTTGAGAGTTGGCTCCTGGATTTGCCCAGATGCAGCGGTTGGTGGCGTGACAAGGGTGGTTTTGGTCCATTGACGAGAAGGGCAGCTGCAATGGGGGCAGGGGGCATTCAGGAGACGGTGGGAGGTGGGGCAGAGGAGCCAGCGAGACTAGACCCCTCTAGGGAGGTGATCACAGACTCCTCTGACCTGGAGCAGAGAACGGCTGGAAGAAATAGCTCTTCTGGGGCTGGTCCTTATCACCACCACCCCTGGGGACTTGCTGCTTTCTTGGGAAAACAGATCCAAGCGGCCACAGACCACCTGTCCTAGGAGAAAGAGACCAGCACCAAAGCAAAAGCCCAAGGGCAGAGGGGAACTAGCTCCAGAGGATGCAGACAGCATGACTCCCCAGGGTGAGCGTCCTCCCAGAGGCTGCAGATAGCGGAGCCCCCTCCAGACCGGGGGGCGTCCAAAAGGGTGCCCTTGTCCTGTAGGCTCCAGACCAGGGTGCCACCTCACCATCGCCCTGCCGCCACCCCCCAGCCCCGGGTTCCCATCCTGCTCCGTCCCCTCCTCCCTTGCCCGCCCCTCCCTCCAACTGTTGAGTCACTGCGGCTGTGAACACAGCACTCCCGGGGCTCACAGCTATTAAGAGTCTCGGCAGGAGGCGCGCCCTGCCGGCTCGGGGCCAGAGTCTCTGCTCTTTAAGCTGCCATGTCCTTGGGAGAGAAACGTGTTGGAAAACACGGTCGTGCGTGCCCCCAGCTGAAACGTGGTGTTTGGAAACGTGTGATTTTTGTTTGTGCGTTTGCCTCTGAGAATTCGCTGTCACATCGAGGTTTATCTTAGAGAGAGAGAGAGAAAAAAAAAGAGGGCAAGAGAAACTGTGAGGAAGAGAGAGTGGAAAGGCAGCTGGCCACCGGGGAAGGCGTGGCTGGCTGGGCCTCCGGCAGGGGCTTCTCTGGAGGCCTGTGATCTCCGAGCTCCTGCTTTGCAGAGTCACAGCCCAAACCTCGGGAGCTGGGTTCTCTTCTCACTTCACGGAGGAGACTGGGGCCCCCGGGGGTTTGCTAAGATCCTGAGTTGGGAGTCGCTCGTGTCTGAGTGGCTGCCAAATGCCAGCTCTGGTCCCATCACTACCTCCCAGGAGAGCCGTGAGTCAGTGGTGCTGCCTTTGAACCAGGAGCAGGGTTAGACTTTCTGGAAAAGTGAAACGGGCGGGTGGGAGACATGGTGTTGAAGAATGAGAGCGGGGCCAAGGGCTAGTGAACGTGAAAGCACAGTCCTCAGTCCTGCCCGGCTCCCTGCGACCCCGCGGGCTGTAGCCTGTCAGGCTCCTCTGTCCCTGGGATTCTCCAGGCAAGAATACTGGAGTGGGTGGCCACTTCCTTCTCCAGGGGATCCTCCTGACCCAGGGGTCAGGCCTGAGTCTCCTGCATTGGCAGGCAGATTCTTTAGCGTCTGGGCCACCAGGGGAGCCTTGGCCAAGGGCTGCGTTCCCTGTAAATGTCTTCAGTGGGGATTCCATGTCATTCCTGTGTTTGAGCCAGCACAGGGGTCACGGGTCCTTGCCTGGCCCCAATCCTCCTGGGGTTCGGAGCCCCCAGCCCCTGCTACGGTGAGTCCCAGTAGTGCTCGGCCCCACCCTGCACATCCACGGTCTCCCCTCCTGTGAGCAGGGAGACTGTGATGCTGTCCAGGTGAGCCTGCCGGCTCTCAGGAAGATGATCAAATGCATCCCCTCGACTGCTATGACAGTGCCCACCAGCCCCTGGCAGCAAGCATGGGACGCGGGCAGAAGTCAAAGGGGCTGGACCCTGGCTTCTCGGCTAAGAAGGCAACGTGAGGACCAAATCGTGAACCCAGATCTCCAGCGACTCCTGGGTCTCAGGGGCACCTGCCCCCCAGGGCAGCAAGGTTTCCTTCATGGTTTTGGAAAGTTTAAAGGCAAAAATGAGGATTTAAAATGTCATGACCACTATAGATGAGAAAATCTGGGCTCTTCCAGAGATGCCCTTGCCAGCTTCTAAGTGCCTTGTCATACTCTCCCCCTCCTAGAAGGCAGGGGCTTATTCTTTTTCATTCCTCCTTTTTATATTTCTGTAAGTAGAACATGCATGTATGTGTATGTGAGAGAGTGTGTGTGTGTGTGCAGATATACATTTAAGAGGATACATATGTCAAATATTCCTGCAGGAGGGCAAGGCAACACACTCCAGTACTCGTGCCTGGAGCACGCCATGGACTGCAGGGCCTAGCGGGTTAGGGTCCACAGTGTCACAAAGGCAGACATGACTGGAGTGACTTACTACACACGCAGCGTGTCAAACGTTGCTGAAGGGCTTGTAAACAGCTGTCCCCACCTCCACCCCAACTTCTCAAAGGCGTTGGCTTTCAACTCTTAGTTAAGTCTCTAAGTATTGAATACTTACATCATCTATGCTCTTAAAGAAATACATTGCTTTCATCACAGTCTCTAGATTCAACAGCTTTAGGCAGTATTACAGAATGCTGGGGTACTCGCCTCTCTCTAAGTTACCGCTTCCTCTCCCAGTCCCTCAACGTGGCTGTGGCCCAAATTTTGGACCAATCGCTATTCTGCATTTTCATTATTGCAACTAGGTGATTGTCATTTGCTTTTGAGTCAAGCGTAACTGGTTTTTCTTTTTTCTTACATAACTTTTAGTTTTTCCTGGAGTTAATACTTGCCTTTTTTACCTGTAAGTTGCTTGGGTTGTTTTTTTTAAATCATATCTCCTCGTGGCTAAGTCCTCCCGCACTCCAGCAGCCTCTCCACCAATCTTCCCCGGCACCAAGGCCATCAGGGTGCCCTTTTAGCTCCATTTTTCCTACACCCTCTCTTCTGGGATCCCTCCAGCCATTTGATTTACTCTGGATCTTTGCTCTCGAGGCCAGGGATGGGGGCCTGGTGGGGAGAGGGGTCCCCGTACCGTCTGCAGGGACTGAGGCAGTGCTTTCAGAGTCTCACTGCACCCCCGCCCTGCAGATTTGGTGAAGACGTGTGCTGCGGTGTTCCCGGCCATGTTCTTTCCTTTTGCAACATGTTTTAATCTGTAGGCCAGGCTCAGCTTTGGCACGAGCGAGCACCTCTTTGAATAACTCCAGGGAATGGCACGCGTCCTGTGACTGCTGCCCAGCTTGCCTTCTGTTGCTCCTCCTCCCTCGGTGTGCCCCCGCCTGACGGCCCCTCCACCCTGTCCCCGCCAGCGAAACCCCCAGCCTCCTCTCTGCTGAGGGCAGCCTCTGCCTGTCTTCCCCTTCATGACCGGCTTTCTTTCAAGCTGCTACCTCCCTTTCTTCCCACCACGGCACACGGCTCGCTGGACCTACCAGTCTTTCCTTCCCTTGGAATGTGAGCTGCCGAAAACCCAGGGAGCCTCCGTCACAATGCTTTGCCCAAAGCCCCTATTCGATAAATATTTCACAAACACTGATTGGCATCCTCTGCGTGTCCTGGCGAGGGGTCTCCAGAACCGATCTCCACCCAGATGGTGCTCTCAGAAATCAGGAAAAAAGGATAAAGGATGTCTCTTATTCTCATAGATCTTGGCAAACATCTTTCATTCAGTATTAACTCTGTGTACGTTTCAGCTCAGCCAAAACTAAGTCTCCCAGGAATTGTCTGAGATGAGAAAAAACAATCACTCGAACTCCCTGAATTCTAGAGCTTGTGGGCTCTTTCTTCCCGTCCTACCCTTCCCCCTCCTCCTCCTTTAATATTTGTCACTTATCTTTAAAGAGATTCTCGGCCGGGTTTGGGCCAGTATTGACCAAGCACGAGTAGAAACATCTGGCCTCAGTTGTTTCCACCAGAATTTCCCCCAACTTCCTGCTGCATATTCCAGGCTGCCACGTCAGTGCAGGGCACGAGGCTCCCTGGGACGGATGCACGGCAGCCTCACCGCAGAAGGGTGGACGGGGCCATCCTTCATGCCTGTGCCAGGTTATTCTGCCCCCAAATTGCTGACAACTTTTGTCCTGCCTTTAAAGACAATTTAGCCAATTTTTTTTTTCTCAAAGATTCCAAGATATTGAGAAAAAGATTCCATTGTGGAAGTGTCACAGGATTGGGACTTATTGTCTTCCCTTATTACCAGCTCGCTCGATGAGACTCTCAGGCTGTGGAATTAAGGCCTTTCTATTTTTGATGCCCCATTTCTCAAAATAGGTGGTGCATGAGCCTACTTGCTGGCCCAGATCGTCCACCTGGGCCCTTGGGTTTGAGGGGGTTCCTGCCTCGACTTCCAACTCAAGCCTTGGTCCAAATCCATGCAAGGAGCCCAGGATATGTCCCGAATTCACCAGACCCTCAGGACCAGACTCGAGATAGAGTTTCATCCCAGGACCCTAGGAGAAAGACATGGGTTGGCTTTTTTGAGTCATCCATTGAGTGACACAGAAAATGTAGAATTCTCTGATAAAGTTATAGGCATGCTCGGAAAACTATAAAGTACTTTATCCCTACTGTTGATTGTCTAATGAAGCATCTACCCCACCTGGAATACTTTGTTTCCTTAGGTTTGGGCTCCCCGTCACCTCTCCCAGGATGGTGTGGCTGACCTGGGGGTCAGAGAGTGGGCCCTGGCAGAGGTGATCGAGGGGTGCTTGGATGGCCACTCGGGAGCATGATAAAGGCCTCCCACATTTTGGCTGAGAGCTCAGATCAAATGGCCTCTAAATTCCCTCCAGTCCTGGCATGCTCATTCACTTTAGTCCTGTCCAGCTCTTTGTGACCCCATGGACTGTAGCCCACCAGGCTCCTCTGTCCATGCGGTTCTCCAGGCAAGGATACTGGGGTAGGTTGCCATGCCCTTCTCCAGAGGCTCTTCCTGACCCAGCAATAGAACCCTCGTCTCTTGCGTCTCCTGCATTGGCAGGCGGGTTCTTTACCACTAGCGCCACCTGGGAAGCCCAGTCCCGAGGCCTCAGCTTTGCTGGAGGCTGAAGGCATTAAGGATTTGCTCTAGCTCAGACGCGCCCAGTCCACGCCTCGGCCACTGACCCCTGCTGTGGGCTGCTCTTCCTGGTCTCCCACTCTGTTCCTCGGTGACCCAGACCTGAGGATGGGGAATGGATTCACTGACATTCACCAGTGACTGAGCATCTCCCCAGAGCCAGGCCCTGGGCAACAGGCTTATTATCTAAGGCAGAAATAGATGGATGGGAAGCCCCAAGGGGGCCCTGAACCAGCCCCTGGGTTGGGAGGGAGAGAGTAGTCCCCCCACTGCAGGCTTGGAAGAAATCCCTGGTGTCTGTGCTCTTGGTATCTGTGGAGAGACAGTAAGTCCTCTGAAATATTAGGTGGAGAGGGGAACCAGTATTTTTACAGGCTCAACTGAAAGTCGCGGGGATATTGGCCGGCCCTGTCTCCCTGCTCCCTGGCAAGGAGGTCCAAGCTTCCTTAACAGAAGGCAGCAAGCTTGCAGTTACTTTATCTGTTGCTGCTGTTCAGTCACTAAGTCGTGTCTGACTCTGTGAGACCCCGTGGCCTGCAGCACGCCGGTCCTCCCTGTCCTTCACTATCTCCTGCAGTTTGCACAAATTCACATCCACTGAGTCAGTGATACTGTCTAACCACCTCATCTTCTGCTGCCCCCTTCTCCTTTGGCCTTCAATCTTTTCCAGCATCAGGGTCTTTCCTGGTGAGTCAGCTCTTTATTTACCTGATGATTTATTTTTGTCTGTGTCCCTCACTTGGAAGCTCCCTGTGAACAAGGACTGTGATGGCTGTGATTTCTTGGTGCCCGAGAAAGGTTCTCAATGTCTATTTGTTGAGTGGATGGGTGGATGCATGATTCGAATTTTAAAAATTAGAAGGCTTACGAGAAAATGAAGTTCACCTCCATATGCTTCTCTCAAATACCAGCCGCTGCATTGCAGCTCCGCTTCTCGGAGGCCTGCTGTGCTTTCTGGAAGGCGCGTCACTCACCTCTGTGTCAAGGAGACTGCGGGAGAGTTTGTGTCAAGGAGACTGCGGGAGAGTTTGTGTGGACGGAGGGAAGGGGACAGGAGGTGCCGAGTCCCAGCTTTGTCCTGGCGATCAGGGCCGTCTCTTTCCTTCTCTAATTTCCCTTATCATTTCTCCTTTGATCCATGGGTTATTTAGAAATGAGTTGCTTAACTTTCAAACACTTGAGTTTTTCTACTGTTCTCCCAGTTGTTAAGTTCTAATTTAATTCCATTGTGGCCACAGGTCACCTGGATATCCCAGGATAACTGGTGATCTATTGGGAAGAAATGAAACTCATCATTTACTGCACATTTATACACAAAAGTTGGTCTTCCCAGAATCCACCTGCCAATGCAGGGGACTCGGGTTTGATCCCTGGTCCAGGAAGATCCCACATGCTGTGGAGTAGCTAAGCCTGTGTGCAACAACTACTGAGCCTGTGCTCTGGAGCCCAAGCTCTGCAGCAAGAGAAGCCACCGCGATGAGAAGCCCGCCCACCACAACCACAGAGAAGCTGAGCTCACTGCAATTAGAGAAAAGCCCTCGCAGCAGCGGAGGCCCAACGCAATCAAAAAATAAAAATAAATAAGCAAATAAATAAAGTCACTTAAAAATAAAAATTAAAACAACACCTTAAAAAAAGAAAATGAAAGGAATGCCCACAAATGTCAAAAAATATTCACAAAATACGTATCTCACCATAGACTCGTATCCAGCCTATATGAAGAACTCCTGTGTGCGTGCTAAGTCACTTCAGTTGTACCCGACTCTTTGTGACCTCATGGACTGTAGCCCGCCAGGCTCCTCTGTCCATGGGATTCTCCAGGTAAGAATACTGGAGTGGGTTGCCATGCCCTCCCCCAGGGGATCTTCCCGACCCAGGGATGGAACCTGTGTCTCTTACCTCCTTTGCATTGGCAGGTGGGTTCTTTACCACTAGCACCACCTGGGGAGCCCCAAAAGAACTCAATAGAAAGATAAACAACCGGAATAAAAGTGGGCAAAACACACGAACAGACACTTCACTGGCGTCCAGCACTGCCCAGAGGTAAGTTTCAGCTGCCCGCTGAGCATGCCCAGGCTCCTGGTGTTGGCCCTTGGTTTTCTTGGTCAGAAAAGAAAACTCTGCCCTCCTCCTCTGTCCACGTGCTTGAGCAGATGTCACTTCCCGTCTGGTCCCTGAGAGAGGCCATCAGAGCATCACATTCCTCTAACACAGAGTCTGCTTGGAGGCAGGCCCATGGCTCAGAGCCAGGGTCAGGCAAGTCCAGGACCTGGAACCTGGTGAATCTTTCATCCTCACGGACCTGAGCTGGGAAGGTAGGGTCCAGAGCTGCCCTTGTTGGTGGCCAGCTTGCCAAGCCACCGGGAGAGCCAGCCTGAGAGGCAAGAAGCAGAGATGCTGCTTGAGTTCCTGGATCCAGCCCAACCTGAAGCCCAGTTGGGAGATTGCACACATGGCCACACATCTTTCCCACCTCTGTGACTTTAGAGTCCTCCCAATAAGTCAAGTCCCTTCATCTACCCACTTGAATCTCGGCTGGCTGGGCCACCTGACCTGCCTGGGTCAATGCAACAGTGGAAAATGTGACCCAAGCCGAGACCGGGAAGGTGGTTGTATGTAGACCCGTATGTAGCACGCCCACGGGAGTTCTTTACATAGGCTGGATACGAGTCTATGTATGGATAGGAGCAGGTGGACCTGCCCTTGGGCTGCCTGCGAGGCAGTGAGAGACACATGGCCCAGTCACCCCCATCATCTTGCTGGCCTTCAGCTCCAACTGACCACCAGAGCCACCTGGCCTCCACGTGACTTAGGACATCCTGGACCACCAGTCCCCAGTCTAATGGCCTCAGCCAAGGGCATACTGTCCAGTGGATGTACAGCCTCATGAGCAATAACACAGTGGGGGTGGTTGAGTTTGGGGACGCTTTGTTACACAACACATCTGCCTGAACTTAACTAATACCCAGAACTGATGACTGGACCTTTCTCTTATGCAAGACAAAACGTAATCTCTTTTTTTTCCGCTTTGGTTTGGTTTAGTTGGGATTACACCTCTTTTCAAGAACAAGCCCAGAGCTCTCTCTCCACCTCCATGTCACCTTGGCAACAGCTGAAGGGTCTCATGCAAGCATTTATTTCAAACTTCCACACCTGGCAACAGCTGAAGGGTCTCATGCAAGCATTTATTTCAAACTTCTTCTGAATCTACATATACGTGAGTCTCTCTATGAATTTGGATCTATAAACATGTTCAGACTAAGCCGTCGTGGTGCTAGCAGTAAAGAACCGGCCTGCCAATGCAGGGCATGTGAGAAAGGTGGGTTTGATCCCTGGGCTGGAAAGATCCCCTGGAGGAGGGCATGGCAACTCACCCCAGTGTTCTTGCTTGGAGAATCCCATGGACAGAGGAGCCTGGTCCTCCTCCGTCTACGGGATCACAAAGAGTCAGACACAGCTGAACAAGTGAACAGCAACAACGAGAGGTCTTACTTGAGACGGGGACGCCTGTGCACAGAGGAAGCTAAAGAGAATATTCTGACTGTGATGCCACTCGTACCCACACCTGCCACCTGCCACCCTCCTGTGGTTTTAGGTCGACGTTCCCTCAAAGCCCCCTGCTTCTCGACTCCTTCCAGGAGTTTCTCCCCTTGGCTGGGGACATGTGCAGACTCGGAGGTGACGTGTGCACGCTTTCACCTGGGTCCTCTGAGAGTGACCCGTTTCCTCTTCGGTTCTAGGACGAGCCGGGCTCACCAATTAATCACGGTGACCTCACTCAGCACAGCACCCTCCTCCACCTTGAAACAGAGGAAGCCCCATCAGGATGGACCTGCGAGGCTAGGAGTCTCCCAGCACTGTGACGGGTGGCCTGAGTGGGGTCCCCCTTCTGGGGGAGACTCCAGACCCAACTGGGCCAGTCCTTTCTGCTCTCCTCTCAGAGGCAGATCCTAAGGCTTGGGATGGGAAGACTCATGGGAGTCACTTCTAGAACCCACTGATCTAAGGATATGAATGAGGGACCAACTCAAGAGAGCCAGACTGTCCCCACACTGTCCAGGGTCTGTGTCCTCTAGAGCCGGGGTCTGGAGACCCGCGGTCATCTACATATTCACCTCCTGGAGATCTGCTTTTCCCATCCCAAAGACGGGGCCCTGTCACTCCCTCCCCAGGGGATAACCTGAAGTCACGCACAGGAAGCGCTTGGCAGAGCACCTCCCCGACACGGTACGATCGGCAATCGGGGGATGACGGGGTTGTTGCCACGTTGTCACTGTCACCACCAGCATCAGACCTTATTGTCGTCATCACTGTTCTTACAACTGGTCTCGGGACATCACTGAAGAGCGCAGCAGAGCAGTAATAACCAATATCTCTTAATGTGCCAAATTGCACTATTGGTAAAGAACTTGCCTGCCAATGCAGGAGACTCAGGAGACCGGGGTTCTATCCCTGGATGGGGAAGATCCCCTGGAGGAGGGCATGGCAACCCACTCCAGTATTCTTGCCTGGAGAATCCCGTGGACAGAGGAGCCTGGAGGCCCACAGTCCGTGGGTTCACAGTCGGACATGACTGAAGCGACTCAGTAACAGCAGCAGCACAACTTGCAGAGCGCTTGCTTCCTTTGGTTCCTGACAGCACACCGGGGGAGCACAGCCAGTGCCGGGAGGAATGAGGGTCAGAGAGGTTGATCCACTGGCCCCGAGTCACACAGCCGGCCAGCAGCAGAGCCAGGGCCCGAGGACTCGGGGAGCCTGGAGCGGGGTGTCCATCCCTGGCCGTGGTCAGCATGGACTCTGGGTCGGGCTGCAGCCACAGAGGCTTCCTGGAAGAGGGCTTCCTGCTTAGCCTGTTACTGTGACCTCTCAGTCTGGGCTTGATAAAGGGCGTCATTAGTGAGGATAATTGCCCTGTATTACTTTCCACCACGGGCCTCATCGTCACACCCATACAGAGAAGCCTCGCACCAGAGGAAAGGCGACGAGAACATCCCGAGTCTGCAGAAAAGACAGGAGGGGCTCTGGGGCCGGGGTGGGAGGGGCAGCCCGCACTGAGGGGGCTGGGTGATCTTCATGATGCTTGCCCGCAGGCCTGCCTGCTCATCTGTCAATCTATCTGCTTGTCTGCCTTTCGATCTATAATCTATCAATATTTTCCTATCTATTTTTCTATCTTCCTATTTTTCTATCTAATCCATCCATCCACCCACCCATCTATCCAGCCATCCATTATCCATCATCCACCCACCCACCTATCCACCCATCCATCCATCAACCCATCCACCCATCCATTCACCCATACATCTATCCAACCCTCCATTCATCCACCCACCCACCAACCCACCTATCCATCCATCCATCCATCCATCCACCCATCCATCCATCAATCATTTATCCATCCATCCACCCATCCATCCATCTATCAATCCATCCACCCATCCATTGATTCACCCACCCATCTATCCAACCACCCACCCACCCATCCATCCATCCAGTCCTCCATCCATCCAATCTGTCTCTCTCTCAAGCTAGCTAGCTAGCTAATCCATCTATTCTCCCAATCTAGCCCTCCATCAGAGGCATCTCTACGTTGGTTTGGAGAACAGGGTC
The DNA here is from genome assembly GCF_002263795.3 of Bos taurus. Taxonomy (NCBI): domain Eukaryota; kingdom Metazoa; phylum Chordata; class Mammalia; order Artiodactyla; family Bovidae; genus Bos; species Bos taurus. The sequence continues at coordinate 48,187,988 of NC_037356.1, forward strand.
ACAGAGCAGAAAGTGAGGCCACCTGCGCAGGGGGACAGAGAGCCCCATGCTGACCGCCAGAGGATGCCGGCTTGCATGGAGGGGAGGTGAGTCCCTGGGATGCTGTTTCACAGGTGTTGTGAGCTCAGAGCTCAGCTGTGTGCTGCGTGCAGGGCTCTGTTAGGGGAATCCAAGCTGAACCTGGAGCGCCGAGAGGTGGAAACCCGATTCGAGGGCAGCCTCAGGCTCCGCTGCTCCTCACAGGCTCTCCTCGTCCACAGACCAGCTGGGTGAGCTCGCAGAGACCACCCGTCTGCCGTGATTTCTACACTTGTTCACCCCCAACACCTGTCCCCACATCGCCACCTGAGCCAACAGCCATGAAGTTGCTTCCTAAGCTGATCGGGGTGTGTGGGGCCCTGCTCGAGACACCCAGCTGCTCGGTCAAGGGCTGTGGGCCCACACAGAGCCTCAGGTGGGCTCTGCCTGTAGCGTGTCAAGTTGGAGGAGACTGCAGGGGTGGGTGTGCACGCCCCTTCCCGTAACAAAACCCTGGTCCTTTAGGATGAAGCTCAGTCCATGGCCCGCAGGTCCCCTTGGAGGGCCCAAGGAAGCCGTCAAGCCATCTGGAAAGTTCTTGAGCTCTCTCAGGTGGAGGTGAGTCTGTTCCCCAGTCAGTGGAGCAGCTGGACGCCCGCCCAGCTTTCAGAGCCCCGCGGACCCCCGACCCGGGATGGCTGCTCAGAAGCACCCAGCACTGTCTGGCTCTGAGCTGCCTGCGGCTGCTGGACCGTGAGAAGGGGCTGGGGCGTCTGTGCCCATGTCCTTAGTGCCTGAGTGATGTTGGGGACCCAGCGTCACCGCTGGGCCAGGCGCACATTCCGTACGTGACTCCCACTCCCAACAGCTCTGCAGGGCCTTCCCGCGGTTCCCAGTCACCAGTGAGGCCGCGGGTCCAGCAGCTCAGTCCGGGCCCTGCCGTGCTGCCCAGCAGTGGGGCCGAGCGTGGCCTCTGAGCTGCCGTCTCTGTCCACCCGGCCGCCCGGCCGCCTCTCCTGGGCCTCTGCTTCCTCTTTCATTCCTGGAGATTCTGCTGGCTCATCCCTTCGATTCTGGGAGGCACGGAGCCCTTAGTGGGGGCGCCCTTCCAGGCATGTCACAGGCTGGATTGTGAGTCTCCAAGGGCCTGACATTGTCCCTAGCCTGTAGACGGGAGAACTGAGCCCCAGAGGGGCTGGGATGCCAGACACCTGGTTGCCAGTGTGTGAAGCTACAGGTCAAATGCAGGACGGCTGGGTCCAGTGCTCTGCTTCCCGCCTACGATGCTAGGACTCTCACCTCCTCTCAGCATTCAGCTCTATGTGGACCGCACCTGACGCTCGACACAGTGGTCGGGCGGGATCTGCACTCCAGGTGAGCAGCCTGGGACCGGGGACCCTTCGCTGCAGTGTTTGTGCCTGGACAAACGTCTCCTCGAGCAACACGGTACAAAGAAACTCTGTGCTTAGCCACTCAGTCGTGTCCAGCTCTCTGTGACCCCATGGACCATAGCCCGCCAGCTCCTCTGTCCAAGGGGATTCTCCAGGCAAGAATACTAGAGAGGGTTGCCGTGCCCTCCTGCAGAGGATCTTCCCAACCCAGGGATCGAACCCAGGTCTCCCGCACTGCAGGCGGTTTCTTTACTGTCTGAGCCCCCAGGGAAGCCCACAGAGAAGCTCTGAGGGGCTAAAAATAACTAGCATGTGCTTTTCATTTGCTTGTTCAGTCGCTCAGTCGTGTCTGACTCTGCGACGCCAGGAACGGTAGCCTGCCAGGCTCCTCTGTCCATGGGCTTTCCTAGGCAAGAATGCTGGAGTGGGTTGTCCTTCCCTTCTCCAGGGGATCCTCTCAACCCAGGGATCGAACTCGCATCTCCTGCATTGGCAGGTGGATTCTTTACCATCTGAGCCACCAGGGTTAGTTATGTGCAATTGGGGCAAATTCTGGACAAAAAGACACAAAGAGACCCAAAGCCCAACTGCCACTTTTGAAGAGCTGGAAGCGAGAGCAGGGCGCCGTGCAAGCCCCTGCAGTCGGCACCACAAAAGGGCGGGCAGACCACCCAAGCCACCCTCTGGCCAGCTGCCCGACACGCCCCTATCCTCACCTCTATCAGGAAGCAGCTCAGCCCCCTCGGGGGAGGGGCCAAGGGAACCTGTTTCTGTCCCCGCACCCCCCTGCTGCAACAGGGCCCCAATAAAGCCTTGCCTGAATTTCTTGTCTGGGCTCTAGTCGATTTCTGCTGATTAAGGGGGCTAAGACCCCTGGTGGGTAGCACAGGCACTAATGTGGCCCAGGCCTTGCACTTGGATGGCCTCAAATGGTTCCCTGGTCGCCTTCCTGGCAGGGACGAGCCCTCCTCGTGGCTCCTGCCCACCACCCTCATCAACTAGCCACCGGAGGCTGGGACAGGTTCCCTAGGGCAGTGTCGGGCCAGGGCCAGACACAGCAGGAAGATGCCTTGATGGGGCGGTGGGAGGTGTTCACCCTCCCTCCCGAGGGTCTCTGTCCTTGGAATTTCCTGCCAGAGAATGAACTAGGTCAAGCTTCTTCAGTGAAATAAGCAGCCCCTCTCCATGTTTCAGGGAAGACTCCAGGAGCAGCGCTGGTCCAAGTCGCTGATGAGCTTCCTGTGATCTCCAGACGCTCGACAGCTCCGCCAGCCAGGACGCGCACCCCCGCCGGCTCATAGGCCTTCACCTCCGGATGCTGACTCCCCACCCCCACCGCCTTGGCCCTGCCCCCCATCCATCTTCCTGCCACCGGGAAAGTGGTTCTGAAAGGGAAGCCTGGCCAGGCTCGCTCTCTGTAATGGATGGGGTCCTAGCCAGAGACACAGGGGGCCCGGGAATGGCCCCCGCGCCCCGACCTTGGCGGGGAGGACCAGCGACTGGGGAGGGGCACTGTGTCCGCGCCAGGCAGTGTCGGGAGGGACCCGGGCCTCAGAGGCAGGAGGGGGCTCCGCGCGGCTTCGCTCCTGGTTCCCTCACGCCCCTCAGGGCCCCAGCTCAGGGGCGGCAGCGTCTCTCCAGCTCTGAATGAGCCTGTGCTTGCTGCCCGATGGGCGCTCGGGGAGTCTGCCAAATGAAACGCGCCCCCGCCCCACCAGGGTGACCGGGACTGGCGTTCACCAAGGCTGCAGGCTCCCCGAGCCCTCCTCGGCCAGGCGGCACCCTCGCTGTGATGGGGCAGCCACGGCCGCCCGGGGAAAGCGGGTCCCCACGAGGCCTCCCCCAGGGTGACTGGCATTCACTTGGGTGGGCAAGGCCAGAGAGCTGCGCCCCACCTCCCACTCCGGGTCTGATTTGAGATGTTTGTCAGGGACGTACTTGTGGAGTTCACCCCTCCTTGTCCCTGGTGGCTCAGACGGTAAAGCGTCCGCCTGCAATGCGGGAGGCCTGGGTTCAACCCCTGGGTTGGGAAGATCCCCTGGAGAAGGACATGGCAACCCACTCCAGTACTCTTGTCTGGAAAATCCCATGGACGGAGGAGCCTGGTAGGCTACAGTCCACGGGATCGCAGAGTCGGAAACGACTGAGCGACTTCACTCACTGAAGGCACAGACACACGGACACACCCACTCACACGCGCCCTCCTGCTCCTGGTCAGGGCCTGGTCGAAGGTGATTGCCCACGGATCTTCAGCAGCTTGGCCGAGAGCTGCTGGACGGCCCATCCTGCAGCCTGGTGTCAGGGTGACACCTGCTGGTCAGTTCTGAATGGCGTCCCAGGCCCTGTGTGCCTGCCAAGTCACTTCAGTCATGTCCAACCCTGTATGACCCCAGGCTCCATAGCACGCCAGGCTCCTCTGTCCATAGGATTCTCCAGGCAAGAACATTGGAGTGGGTTACCATTTCTTTCTCCAAGGGATCTGCCCAACCCAGGGATCGAACCCACATCTCAAGTCTCCTGTGTTGGCAGGCGGGTTCTTTACCACTGAGCCCCCTGGGAAGCCCAGCCTGGCCCTGACTTGGGCAGAGACCTGGGTGCTGCTAACTCCAGGCCCAGCCGCTGCCCAGGAATCCCGAGTCTGGGTTGGGGTGGCTGGGAATCTGCATTTCCACCAGCCCGAGGTCCTGCTGCTGCTGCTGGACCTTGCTGAGCTGGGCAGAAACTCAGCCAGCGACGGACAGTGAGCCAGCCGGGAGCGAGTCAGCACCTCGAACTGATGCACAGGCCAGGAGATGGGGGTGCTGCGTGCGTGGGGTGATGAGGAGGGGGAGACGGCAGGGGACGTGGTTCGGTCCCCAACACAGGCATGGTGCCCTTCACAGCGACTCTGGGTGGCCGGCCTTCTCGCCTTGAGAGCTGGTTTTCGCCCTGGTCGTGGTCCCCCAGGGAGAAGGTGGATGAATTGTGCATCCCTCCTTCCCACACACAGCACCCCCACCCTGCTCCATGCGGGGAGGGCGGGGTTTCCATCTTACAGGAAGTGGTGGGAGGTGCCAGGGAGGACTATGAGCTGGTGCCTGCAGTGAATTCTCTTGAAATCTGCCTCATTTATGAATCTGTCTCTCAGGGAGCTGGCTAAGCCCTGGCTCTAATCAGCCCCTCCTCAAGGGAAAATGTTCCTGAGTGGCCTCTGTCTTTGGAAAAATACTCAGATTCTGGGCTTCTCTGGTGACTCAGACGGTAAAGAATCTGCCTGCAATGAGGGAGACCCAGGTTCAATCCCTGGGTTGGGAAGATCCCCTGGACAAGGGACTGGCAACCCACTCCAGTATTCTTGCCATGTAGAAAGTCCATGGGCAGAGAAGCCTGGTGGGCTACAGTCCAGGGGTCGCAAAGAATTGGACACAACTGAAACGACTTAGCACACGCACCAAGTGCCCCAGTGACTTGGGCTGGACACTCTGGACTCCTCACTGTCTGCGGCCAGAGGCGGTCAGGTGGTTCACCTCTGCAGGTGACAGTCGGCAGCTGACGGGCTGGTGGTCAGCTGGAGTTAGGGGTCCCTAGGCCTTGCATCGCCCATCGTCCCAGGTGTGTCCAGCAGTTACCAGGTGGCGGCTGCAGCGTTTCTAAGGGCAAGCCCGCTGCACGTGTGCTGCTCAAGCTCCTGCCTGCGTCCCCTTGCTGTTGCCCATCGCTCATTGGCCCACATTGGTCACATGACACACAGACTCCTCCCCCAGTGGGAGGGGCGGGGTCTGTGGCCGGGTATGCCATCCGCCCCGGCAGGCGCTCACAGTACGCGAAGTGTCTGTTGCCTTGTCCTGGGTGCTCTCTCGCCAGCGGGTGCTTGTTTCTTGTGACCCTAATGGTAAGGGTTCGCTTTCTGCGGCTTCTCCTCCGTATACGGTGGTGGACGTCCCCTGAAAGTATGGCAAGTGCATCCGAAGAATCGGTGCTGGAGAACTGTGCTGCTGGAGAAGACTCTTGAGAGTTCCTTGGCCTGCAAGGGAATCAGATCAGTCGATCCTTAAGGAAATCAACCCTCAGTATTCGTTGGGAGGACTGAAGCTGAAGCTCCAATACTTTAGCCACTTGAGGTGAAGAACTGACTCATTAGAAAAGACCCTGATGCTAGTAAAGATTTAAGGCAGGAGGAGAAGGGGACGACAGAGGATGAGACAGACGGTTGAATGGCATCACCAACGTAATACCCATGAGTTTGAGCAAACTCCAAGAGATAATGAAGGACAGGGAAGCCTGGCGGGCTGCAGTCCATGGGGTCACAAAGAGTCGGACAGAACTTGGCAACTAAGCAACAACAATCCATTTGCCCAGCTCCAAGCAACGGACCTGGGGAAATGCAGCTCACACATGCATGCTCAGTCACGCAGTCGTGGCCAACTCTTACACGACCCCATGGACTGTAGCCCACTGGGCTCTGCTGTCCATGGGAGTTTCCAGGCAAGAATACTGGAGCAGGTTGCCATGCCCTCCTCCAGGGGATTTTCCCGACCCAGGAATCAAATCTGTGTCTCATGTCTTACTCAGTGAGTGTTTATTAAACAAGCCATTGAATTTGTTGAATGGAATTGAGAGTGAAGATGGCTGCAGGTGAGCAATATATTAATTAGACCCAGGATCTGAAACTCCAGATGGGCAGCATGCAAATTAGTAGTGCTTTTCAGAGCAGTACTTTAGATGCCAAGCTCACGGTGATTTGACTCCCCACCAATGTTCTGGGGCACCTGCTCTGACCCGGGGGCATGTCCTGCAGACCACCAATGGGGAATGTTCCCACCCTCCCTTGGGTCATAGCCCCACTGAGAAGCTGATGAAAACAATGGACCTTCTCCCCAGAAAGCACACTCCTGTGTTGTATGTACTGGGGCTCTTGCAGGGAACAGGATGCCCTCCAGCTGATTTTAGTCGAAAGGAGATCATCATGGGGTATCAGGGCACTGGGGTCACAGGAGATGCTGAGGAAACAGATTCTGAGCTGTGGCCTCAGGAATGACTCTGGAAACATAACTGGGCCAAGCAAGCGGCTCCTTGCTCACTGGAAGCCCCCTGCCTGGCTGGGAAGCTGCTGCGACATCCTTTGAGCTTTAGAGTCAGGCCACACTGTTGCCATCAGAAAACTTCCAGAAACCGCCTGGGTTGGGAAGCTGCCGATAGGAAAGCCACACATCTGTGCTCACCTGCAAGGACATCCAGCGGTGGTGGCAGAGCCTTTGCCTTACGAGCACTTTCAGCTGGATGGAGATGTATCCTTGGGTCACGCACACATCACAGCTGTACCACTCACTGCAAGGGAGTGTGGGAAGTGCAACCAGGAGGATGCTAGGGAGGGTTAAGATGAAGGGTGGTCTTCACGACTCTGCTCTGCACTCTGCATCTCTCTCTATTTCCCAGACAATACAGCTCCCCATCCATTTACTGTAGGAGACAAACCCCAGGTCGGTAGCTTTAAGGTGCAACAGTTCCAGTAGTTCTTACGAGTTCAGAATCAGAGCGAAATCTTTCCTAGAGCAAAGCAGGCAGTACTGTGAGGCTATGATCATTGAGTCTGGATTTCTGAACTTGTCTGTGCCTTAAAGAGAGCAGAGACAGGGTTATCGTTGTGTATTTGTTTTTGGAGAAATGAGTTTATGCATCTTTCCACAGAGTGCCCCCTCCTGGACGCCCACCCTCCTGCTCACAACCTTCCTAAAGAAGGCCGCATAAAATGTCCATGAGGGCAGATAAAAGAATTTCTCTGAGGATTTGTGCATTTCTTCCAAGTTGTCCATTCTGTTGGCATATATTGCTGATAGTAGATCCTTTGCATTTCTGTGTTGTCTGTTGTGATCTCTCCATTTTCATTTCTAATTTTGTTGATTTGATTTTTCTCCCTTTGTTTCTTGATGAGTCTGGCTAATGGTTTGTCTATTTCATTTATTTCCTCAAAGAACCAGCTTTTAGATTTGTTGATTTTGCTATGGTCTCTTTTGTTTCTTTTGCGTTTATTTCTGCCCTAATTTTCATGATTTCTTTCCTTCTACTCACCTTGAGGTTCTTCATTTCTTCCTTTTCTAGTTGCTGTAGGTGTAGAGTTAGGTTATTTATTTGACTTTTTTCTTGTTTCCTGAGGTAAGCCTGTATTGCTATGAACCTTCCCCCTTAGCACTGCTTTTACAGTGTCCCATAGGTTTTGGGTTGTTGTGTTTTCATTTTCATTTGTTTCTATGCATATTTTTATTTCTTTTTTTATTTCTTCTGCGATTTGTTGGTTATTCAGAAATGTGTTGTTTAGCCTCCATATGTTGGAATTTTTAATAGTTTCTTTCTCCTGTAGTTGACACCTAATCTTACTGCCTTATGATCAGAAAAGATGTTTGGAATGAGGATGGGGAACCGATGTACACCCATGGCTGATTCATGTCGATGTATGGCAAAAACCACTACAATTTTGTAAAGCAATTAGCCTCCAATTAAAATAAATAAATTAAAAAAATTTTAAAAAGATTTTCTCTAAGTTTACTCAGGAAGAGAGAGGCTGGGGATGGGAGGAGAGGGGAGAGATGTGACCACTCGCTTGTTCCCTGCATGTGTGCGTGCGTTTGTTTTGTTATGTACATTCATTTTACTTTCTAGATTCCACATATAAGTGATAACATACAGCATTTGTCTTCCTTGACTTATTTCACTAAGCACAATATTCTCTAGGTCCAGTCACACTGTTGCAAATGGCAATATTTCTTTCCTTTTTACAACCAAGGAGCATTCCATTGTATATCCCTTCTTCTGTTGACAGACACCTAGGTTGCTTCCAGGTCTTGGCTATTGTAAATAATTCTGCTACGAACATTGAGGGTCACGTATCTTTCCAAATCGGTGTTTTCATTTTCTTCAGGTAAATGCCCAGGAGTGGAATCGTGAGATCATACGGCAGTTCTGTTTTTCGTTTTTTGAAGAATCTTCATACTATTTCCCACAGTGGTACACCAACTTACATTCCTACCAGCAGTGTACGGGGTTCCCCCATTTCCACACCACTCCAACATTTGTTATTTTTGGCCTTTTCGATATTCAAAACTCAACTCAAAGTGAATTAAAGGCCTAGTGAAGACCTGAAGGGCTTGCCAGATGGCGCTAGTGGTGAAGAAGCGCTAGCCAACGCAGCAGAGGTAAGAGACGCAGGTTCCATCCCTGGATCTGCAAGACCCCCTGGAGGAAGGACATGGCAACCTAGCCCAGTGTCCTTGCCTGGAGAATCCCGTGGACAAAGGAGCCTGGCGGGCTACAGTCCACGGGGTCACAAAGAGCTGGACACGACTGAAGCAGCTTAGCGTGCATGCACACATAAGACCCAAAACCACAAAACTCCTAGAAAACATAGGTAGGACAGTCTTTGACATAAAATGTCACAATATCTTTTTGGTCCCATATCCTAAGGCAAAAGAAATTAAAGCAAAAATAACACAAATGGGACCTAATTAAAGTGAAAAGCTTTTGCACAGCAAAGAAACCCTTCAACAACTCAAAAAACAGCCTATGGAATGGGAGACAACGTTTGCAAATGATATGACAGATAAGGGGTTAATATTCAAAATATACACACAGCTCATAGAGCTCAATATTTTAAAAAGTCGATTAAAAAATAGGCAGAAGACCTGAATAGACATTTTCCCAAAGAAGACATACTGATGGCCAACAGGTACATGGAAAGTTGCTCAACACCAGAGAAGAGTTTGTATCGGAGAAATGCAAATTGAAACCACGAGATATCACCTCACACCTGCCAGAATGGCCGTCACCAGAAAGACCTCCAGGGGACTGCGATGCACTTTCAGCTTGAGAAGCCCTGGTTTATGCCAATGCCTTATGCTTACAGACAGCTTTATCATTTGTGTATGCCGTTTCTTACTCATTCTTGTAACAGCTCTGCTCATAGAGACAGAGATGCGGTTGTTGTTCAGTTGCTAGGCTGTGTCCAGCTCTTTGCAACTCCATGGACCGCAGCACACCAGGCTTCCCTGTCCTTCCATCTCCCAGAGCTTGCTTAAACTCATGTTCATTGAGTCAGTGATGCCATCCAATCATCTCATCCTCTGTCACCCCCTTCTCCTCCTGCCCTCAATCTTTCTTAGCATCAGGATCTTTTCCAATGAGTCAGCTCTTCACATCAGGGGGCCAGTTTATTGGAGCTTTGGTTTCAGCAACAGTCCTTCCAATGAACATTCAGAGTTGATTTCCTTTAGAATTGCCTGGTTTGATCTCCTTGCTATCCAAGGGACTCTGAAGGGTCTTCTCCAGCCCCACAGTTCGAAAACATCAATTCCTTGGTGCTCAGCCTTCTTCATGGTCCAACTCTCACATCCATACTTGACTACTGGGAAAACCATAGGTTTGACTAGACAGACCTTTGTTGGAAAAGTGATGTCTCTGGTTTCTAATATGCTGTCTAAGTATGTCACAGCATACTGTTCATAGGGTTCTTGAGGCAAAAGCACTGGAGTGGTCTGCCATTCCGTTCCCCAGTGTAAGAGACGAATGAGGCAGACACAGAGATAAGGACAGAAACAGAGACTGAGCAGATGGTCAGAAAGGATGGTGCTGGGTCAAGGGAAGTTCAGGATGATCATGTGACCTGCCTGACGTCACAGGTCACAGCTTAGCCATGACCTCGAAGTTCCTCTTTCTCCATCATGCCATTCTCCTTCAGAAAGGAGGGATTTGTGTGAAAGGAGAAGCCAATGGTATCTGCTTTGCATTATGTAGATTTTTCCTTCAAAGTTCAGGCTTCCATCCCACATAGGGTGAGCCAAAATGGCACTATGAGCCTGAGGTTGCAAGTCACGCTGACTGTGATGACGCACTGTGCCCTGAGCCTGTGGCCTGCTCCAGGTAGACCAGCTCTCCATCCCGCCCTGTCCCCGTCCCTGACTGCTGAGCCTGGCAGTCCGTCCACCTGGTGAGAGGCGCAGAGAGCAAACTTGATACTTGCCAAGTGGGTTCAACTGCTCCACAGCTTAGCTTTTAATTTTAAATTATCCATTTTCCCCTGACATTATGGCTTTTTCTCAAGGGACATCTAATCACAGATTTCAACATTTTCTATAAATCAGTGAGCTTTGGTGCTGGAAAATCTAACATGCACCCCAACTTTGTCCAGAGTTAGAAGACATCTGGAAGATCATCTGGGTCTGTCTCTTTATGGAGATACAGAAACAGCAAGTTGCTTTGCTCACTAAAATGTTGGTAATTAAGAATACCAGTATGTTAAACCAGTCTTCTCATCGAGAAGTTTTTAGTTTAATGCAGTGTCATGATTTGCATTTAAAAAGCACTGAGTTTTAACAATGACTTGAACAGAAATAAAACATAAGAATAAGATTACAGTATTATCTTTATTTCAAAGCGGCAAAAAGGTTTCTCCGGAAGCATTTAACTACCACATTTCCAAGTCAAGCTCCTTGTCTTCCAAAGCCTGAGCAAACTTGAGTATTACATAATTCCTTAGCATGCTACCAGCTCTGTGAAACCTTTGAACTCCAGAACTTTTTCTGGACTTCTCTTTAAAACCTCTCTTTAAATATGGTTTACAGTAACTCTTGGTGAATATTTAATAATAACGATAATGAAACAAGTGTTCAACCTGAGGCATGTGGGATCTTGGGAATCTTAGCTCTCTGACTAGGGATCAAACCCATGCCCCCTGCATTGAGGGGCAAAGTCTTAACCACAGGACTGCCAAGTAATTCCTCAAAAATTGTGTTTTATTCATACATAGAATGTTCTTTGGCAATAAAATATAACAAACTATTAATAATGCTATATCATAAGCAAACCTTAAAATATCATGCTCAGTGAAAGAATTCATTCATCAAAGACTACATATCATACGGTTCCATTGTGTGAAATATCCAGAAGAGCTACATGAATAGAGACAGAACACGGACTGGTGATTACCTGGGGGAGAAAGAAATGAGGAGCAGCTGTTCAGTGAGCCCAGGATTTTCTTTCGGGGTGATGAAAATGTTTTGGAACTAAATAGGGGTGGTAACTGTACATTTTTAATGTACCAAATGTTACTGAATTGTATACTTTAAAATTGTCAAATCTTTATGTGAATTTCACTTCAGTTAAAAAAAAATAAAGGCTGAAAAAAAGACAGAAAAAAATAAAACAAGTGCTCAAAAAATTTACTGAACACTTTTTACCCAGAAGGCAGTTTTCCAGACCCCTTATATGGGTCAGTTCTTTGGATCCACTGCAATTCTATTGTCTTCTCCACTTTACAGCAGAAGAAACTGTGCTATAAAGTTAGTAACTTGCATAAGGTCATACAGCTTGTTTGAACCAGACTTCAAATCCGAGTGTTTCACCGCAAACTTGTACACTTATGAGGTGTGACCTCAGTATTTAACAAATGAGTGAGGGAGGGATGGATGGGTGGGTAAATGGATGGATGGATGGATGGTTGAAGGAGTGGATGGATGGACAGATGGAGGAGGGGAGGGAGGGAGTGATGGATGAAGGGGATGGATGGATGAAGGGCTGACTGGCTGGGCAGATGGATGAAAATAAAGAACAAGAAGGAGTACCCTTGGGTCACCTCTAGCCTAGACTCTTCACCCCTGAGCATCCAGCACCAAGTGCACAGATACAGGCTGGGCCGGCCCAGGGACGGCTCCCAGGGTGACAGTGTCACCCTGAGTGAGCTGGGAGGGGCTCGCTTGAAATAACCACCAGTCGGGAAGTCCCGGGAGTGACGGGACAGCCCCAGCTGAACCGTCTTCCCTCGCTGCTGTTGTCCAGACTGGAGCATAAACAGCCCCCTAATCTGAGCTCCGAAGAGCTGCCCAGGGCACGCGACACCTTGGGCTCAGATTGGGAATCCAGCCAAAGGCAGAGACCAAACTCTCCAGGGGCAGGAGAGTCATCAGGGGGCTGAGTTTACAGTTATTTACCCCAATCTCTCAATTGGCTTTTAACAAAGCCATTTTCAGCATCCAATTAAGTCGTAATGGACTATTAGGATCACTAATTGTTGTGTATTTAATAGGAGAAACTCATTCTCGAGTAGTTAATGTAAATCACTTGCTGAATGCGGACAGCTACACTCCCCAGGCAAGCCGGATTTCTGTGTGTGAAGCCATAAGTTCCCCTTGGCTCACCCTCCCTGAATGGACTTTCCACCTCTCCAGTCAGACACGCCCTCTGTTCACAACTGCAGGGAGGGTTTTGCTTCTGTCCCGTGGAACACAAGATGGGAATCTTCTCTCTAAGCATCCCACCAGCATCACCTCCCCTCCAACCTGCACTGGAAGCCTCTTTTGGCTATTTGGGGAGTTTGGAGAGCAAGGTCAATGCTTTTCTCTATCCCGAGCATGCAGCTTGACACCTGCTATAATCGCTGGCTGTATGATGAGAACAGAGGGAGGAAAGACTAGGGGGTGAGGATGCTCCCATATCCACAGCCTGTGCCTGTTCTGGAGGCTGAAGCATGGGGACTGGAGAGAGCCGCCGGAGGCCTTCTACTGCAGGTGGCATTGCTAGACAGTCTGCCTGGGCTCACAGCCCTGGTGGTGACGATGTCAAGACTGAAAGCCCTACCAGCAGGCACCAAGGCCCTTTCCCCAGGAAAATAAAACCCCACCAAACCTGCCAGCTATGTGACACCCCGTTTCTCAGATGGAAGAACAGAGACTTTAGAGGACCTCCTGACTTCAGCCCTCCCCACTCCACTCCAGGTAGAAAGGGGCTTTGGGGTGAATGAGAAAATAAGAGAGTGAGTAGATAATATACCCCCAGGAGGAAGTATGTTCTAAAGCCAGGTATTTGGAAAGATCGTTGTTGTTCAGTCGCTCAGTCTCGTCTGACTCTGTGACCCCATGGATTGCAGCACACTAGGCTTCCCTGTCCATCACCATCTCCTGGAGCTTGCTCGAACTCAGGTCCATTGAGTTGGTGATGGTTGGTGATGTCCAACCATCTCATCCTCTGTCATCACCTTTTTCTCCTTGGAAAAGATTGCTGCTGCTAAGCTGATAAGTCACTTCAGTCGTGTCTGACTCTGTGTGACCCCATAGACGTCAGCCCACCAGGCTCCCCCGACCCTGGGATTCTCCAGGCAAGAACACTGGAGTGGGTTGCCATTTCCTTCTCCAATGCATGAAAGTGAAAAGTGAAAGTGAAGTCGCTCAGTCGTGTCCGACTCTTAGCGACCCCATGGACTGCAGCCTACCAGGCTCCTCCATCCATGGGATTTTCCAGGCAAGAGTACTGGAGTGGGGTACCATTGCCTTCTCCATGGAAAAGATTATCCAAGTCTAAATCCCAGTGCAAAATTCCCGTCCCAAATACACTGACAAGGAAAAGGATTTTATTTTTCTATATTTATCCACAACACCTAAGGTTGGTTCCCAGACCTCTTCTGTTCTGAAAAATCATCTTTAACTACAGACTAGATTAAATAAAATTAAGATATACTGGCTTCCCAAATGATGACTCTGTGATAGATTTCAGGCTTGGTTGGTTGAAGCCGTGCTGTGAGGCGTCAGAATCTCCTCTGTTTCCCTTTCTCTCTCTCTGTCTCTCTCCCTCGTCCACCCTTCCCTTCTCCTCTCCGCACCCCAGGATCTTCTGCAATGGTGTGGTTCTCATGCGGGCTCTCCATCGTGGCAGCTTGCAGTCGGCAGCTCTAGGCTTCTATCTAAGAGGGCAGCTCCCTCCCAATGGGAGCTGCTATCCGACAGCTAATGTCCTGGAATTGAGTCTCACTGACCCAGCCTGGGTGACATTCCACTGGGACTGGTCAGCCAGGCTCTGGTCATATGCCCATACTTGCAGGAGAGGGTAGGTGTAAACTTCATCCCAACCACCCCAAAGGAAGACGCAGAGGGAGACAGAGGGCTGCACCACGAATGTATCAGTCCTGTCCTGACATGCTGTGCTCTGTATCCTGGGGACCTCGACCAGCCAGGACCACATCCCAGGGTGCTGGGCAGTGGCTCTCTGAGAAGCACCGAGACTCAGGCGTGGCTGGGCCATGGCCCGGGTGTGCTGCTGGCTGTTGTGAAGGGGGCGGCTCTGGACACCCCAAGTGGGAGCCCGTTGGGGCGGTCCTCGGTATTTTTGGTATTTTCTCTTCTGAATGACACTTGGATCATCTTGTCAAATTCCACTCAAATCTCACTGGAATTTGATTAGGGTTGCACTGATCTCTAGGTGAACTGGGGAGAACTGACATTTTATATATCGTTTCTTACCCTCGAGCATGTTATTTCCTCCCTGTACTGGCGTCTTCTTTAGTAAGTCAGTAGAAGCTTAGGGTTTTCTTAATGTAAGTCTTGTACGTTTCTTGTTCGTTTACTTTTCTTCTCTAGGTATTTTACAGCATTTGTTGTCCTTTCTCAATCTTATTTTCTAATTGTTTATTGTAGATTGCATCATGCACACTTATTTTTGGCTCCCAAGAGATAAAGAAAGATTCAGTTGAGACTTAATTATAACAAAAAAGGGTGTGTGGTTTATGTCATTAAACTGAAAAACTGAGGGCTGGCTGGCTTCAGGCATCAAAGGATGAAACCTCTGCCCCTACCTGTGGCCTCCATGTACATACCGTTTAGGGAAACGCCAGCTGCTTCAACAGATGACCCTTGGTCTTGGCAGCTTAACCCAACACAAGATGAGTCTGTTTACTGATCATCTGAGAGTCTCAGTGCCTCTTCTCTGAGCTGGGATTCCAGGACCCAGCCTCCCTCAACCCAGGGCTCCCAAGGTCAGCTCCAATCTACGCAGGAGGCAGGGAGGAGGGGGTAGCGCTTACGTGTCTACACGGAAGTTGTCAGAGTCAAAGGATGAGGAAAAGCAAAATGCAGTCCAGCCACACCTTGGGACTCACTCAGTGACAAAAAGGCAGGAATTTATAGACACAGGCTGCAACGCAGATGCAGCTTGGAGATACAGCCCGTGAAAGAAGCCACATAGGGAAGGCCAGTACTGTGCACCTCCACGTTTATGAAATGAATAAGGGTGTCTCCATAGGGACAGAGAGCAGGTGAGGGGTTGCCAGGGGCCAGGGGAGAGGAGGATGCAAATCAGATCAGATCAGATCAGATCAGTCGCTCAGTCGTGTCCGACTCTTTGCGACCCCATGAATCGCAGCACGCCAGGCCTCCTTGTCCATCACCAACTCCCGGAGTTCACTGAGACTCACGTCCATTGAGTCAGTGATGCCATCCAGCCAACTCATCCTCTGTCGTCCCCTTTTCCTCCTGCTCCCAATCCCTCCCAGCATCAGAGTCTTTTCCAGTGAGTCAACTCTTCGCATGAGGTGGCCAAAGTACTGGAGTTTCAGCTTCAGCATCATTCCTTCCAAAGAAATCCCAGGGCTGATCTCCTTCAGAATGGACTGGTTGGATCTCCTTGCAGTCCAAGGGACTCTCAAGAGTCTTCTCCAACACCACAGTTCAAAAGCATCAATTCTTCGGCACTCAGCTTCTTCACAGTCCAATTCTCACATCCATACATGTCCACAGGAAAAACCATAGTCTTGACTAGACGAACCTTTGTTGGCAAAGTAATGTCTCTGCTTTTGAATATGCTATCTAGGTTGGTCATAACTTTCCTTCCAAGGAGTAAGCGTCTTTTAATTTCATGGCTGCAGTCACCATCTGCAGTGATTTGGGAGCCCAGAAAAATAAAGTCTGACACTGTTTTCACTGTTTCCCCATCTATTTCCCATGAAGTCATGGGACCGGATGCCATGATCTTCGTTTTCTGAATGTTGAGCTTTAAGCCAACTTTTTCACTCTCCACTTTCACTTTTATCAAGAGGCTTTTGAGTTCCTCTTCACTTTCTGCCATAAGGGTGGTGTCATCTGCATATCTGAGGTTATTGATATTTCTCCCGGCAATCTTGATTCCAACTTGTGTTTCTTCCAGTCCAGCGTTTCTCATGATGTACTCTGCATATAAGTTAAATAAGCAGGGTGACAATATACAGCCTTGACGAACTCCTTTTTCCTATTTGGAACCAGTCTGTTGTTCCATGTCCAGTTCTAACTGTTGCTTCCTGACCTGCATACAAATTTCTCAAGAGGCAGGTCAGGTGGTCTGGTATTCCCATCTCTTTCAGAATTATCCACAGTTTATTGTGATCCACGCAGTCAAAGGCTTTGGCATAGTCAATAAAGCAGAAATAGATGTTTTTCTGGAACTCTCTTGCTTTTTCCATGATCCAGCGGATGTTGGCAATTTGATCTCTGGTTCCTCTGCCTTTTCTAAAACCAGCTTGAACATCAGGAAGTTCACGGTTCACATATTGCTGAAGCCTGGCTTGGAGAATTTTGAGCATTACTTTCCTAGTGTGTGAGATGAGTGCAATTGTGTGGTAGTTTGAGCATTCTTTGGAATTGCCTTTCTTTGGGATTGGAATGAAAACTGACCTTTTCCAGTCCTGTGGCCACTGCTGAGTTTTCCAAATTTGCTGGCATATTGAGTGCAGCACTTTCACAGCATCATCTTTCAGGATTTGGAATAGTTCAACTGGAATTCCATCACCTCCACTAGCTTTGTTCGTAGTGATGCTTTCTAAGGCCCAATTGACTTCACATTCCAGGATGTCTGGCTCTAGGTGAGGGATCACACCATCATGATTATCTGGGTCGTGAATATCTTTTTTGTACAGTTCTTCTGTGTATTCCTGCCATCTCTTCTTAATATCTTCTGCTTCTGTTAGGTCCATACCATTTCTGTCCTTTATCGAGCCCATCTTTGCATGAAATGTTCCTTTGGTATCTCTGATTTTCTTGAAGAGATCCCTAGTCTTTCCCATTCTTTTGTTTTCCTCTATTTATTTGCATTGATTGCTGAAGAAGGCTTTCTTATCTCTTCTTGCTATTCTTTGGGACTCTGCATTCAGATGCTTATATCTTTCCTTTTCTCCTTTGCTTTCGCTTCTCTTCTTTTCACAGCTATTTGTAAGGCCTCCCCAGACAGCCATTTTGCTTTTTTGCATTTCTTTTCTATGGGAATGGTCTTGATCCCTGTCTCCTGTACAATGTCACGAACCTCATTCCACAGTTCATCAGGCACTCTATCTATCAGATCTAGGCCCTTAAATCTATTTCTCACTTCCACTGTATAATCATAAGGGATAGGGATTTGATTTAGGTCATACCTGAATGGTCTAGTGGTTTTCCCTACTTTCTTCAATTTAAGTCTGAATTAGGCAGTAAGGAGTTCATGGTCTGAGCCACAGTCAGCTCCTGGTCTTGTTTTTGCTGACTGTATAGAGCTTCTCCATCTTTGGCTGCAAAGAATATAATCAATCTGATTTCAGTATTGACCATCTGGTGATGTCCATGTATAGAGTCTTCTCTTGTGTTGTTGGAAGAGGGTGTTTGTTATGACCAGTGCATTTTCTTGGCAAAACTCTATTAGTCTTTGCCCTGCTTCATTCTGTATTCCAAGGCCAAATTTGCCTGTTACTCCAGGTGTTTCTTGACTTCCTACTTTTGCATTCCAGTCCCTTATAATGAAAAGGACATCTTTTGTGGGTGTTAGTTCTAAAAGGTCTTGTAGGTCTTCATAGAACCGTTCAACTTCAGCTTCTTCAGTGTTACTGGTTGGGGCATAGACTTGGATTACTGTGGTATTGAATGGTTTGCCTTGGAAACGAACAGAGATTATTCTGTCGTTTTTGAGATTGCATCCAAGTACTGCATTTCGGACTCTTTTGTTGACCATGACAACTACCCCATTTCTTCTGAGGGATTCCTGCCCGCAGTAGTAGATATAATGGTCATCTGAGTTAAATTCACCCATTCCAGTCCCTTTCAGTTCGCTGATTCCTAGAATGTCGACATTCACTCTTGCCATCTCTTGTTTGACCGCTTCCAATTTGCCTTGATTCATGGACCTGACATTCCAGGTTCCTATGCAATATTGCTCTTTACAGCATCGGACCTTGCTTCTATCACCAGTCACATCCACAGCTTGGTATTGTTTTTGCTTTGGCTCCATCCCTTCATTCTTTCTGGAGTTATTTCTCCACTGATCTCCAGTAGCATATTGGGCACCTACTGACCTGGGGAGTTTCTCTTTCAGTATCCTATCATTTTGCCTTTTCATACTTTTCATGGGGTTCTCAAGGCAAGAATACTGAAGTGGTTTGCCATTCCCTTCTCCAGTGAACCACATTCTGTCAGATCTCTCCACCATGACCCGCCCGTCTTGGGTTGCCCCACGGGCATGGCTTAGTTTCATTGAGTTAGACAAGGCTGTGGTACTAGTGTGATTAGACTGACTAGTTTTCTGTGAGTATGGTTTCAGTGTGTTTGCCCTCTGATGCCCTCTTGCAACACCTACCGTCTTAGTTGGGTTTCTCTTACCTTGGGCGTTGGGTATCTCTTCACGGCTGCTAACGGATGCAGCGGGGCTTGGGCCTCTAGGTGGGAACTACTTCCGGATGCTCGTGGTGACTTTCTTTCCTCATTCTCTGCCCCTGATCTCCAGTGCCCCTACTTGGGGTTCTTTACGGATTTAAACCCATCCCTGTCAAATGACCTTGCTCAAGTTCGTGAACCTCTCTCTCAACTTTGGCTCCTGCACCACGAAATCAGCTCAAATAAGCCAATCTCACAGACTTATTTCTTGAAAAGCAAAGTCTGTAATATCTCTCTTCAGCAATGACCACCAGCTTTCACATGTTCTTTTTTTAAATATTGATATTTAAATTTACCATATACATACTATGTACACAGTTTTAAAGGAATAAAAATCCTACACTCTAGAACATAAGACAATACACAGAGCAAAGACTGGCGGTACTATACAGATGGGATTAACAAACATAAGTAAGAAGTATATGATTCTTGGCTTTCCAGGTGGCACCAGTGGTAAAGAACCCACCTGCCAGCACAGGAGACAGAAGAGATGCAGGTCTCATCCCTCCCTGGAGGAAGACATGGCAACCCACCCCAGTGCTCTTGCCTGGAGAATTCCCAGGGATGGGGGAGCCTGGTGAGCTGCCGTCTATGGGGTCACACAGAGTCAGACACGACTGAAGTGACTTAGCAGCAGCAGCAGCAGCATGTGGAATAAGTGAGGAATAAATACATGAAGGATATGCTTTCATGAACTTAACTGTGCTTTCAGGAACCAGAGCATCCATGTTGTTCCTGCCACGTTGGAGGTCAAGTTCATGTCAGGGGGCCCTCCCCAGCCCCCATGGTGGTCTGGGGCCATGTGACTTCCTCTGGACAATTAATTGTGGATAGATGTGCCGCGTGTACCTTTGCTGCCAGGGAAAGTTCCTCCAGGGCACCCGTATGTGCACTCACAGGGCAAGACAATGTTCCAGATGGTGTCAGCTGTCAGCCTGATTGCGGGGGTGAGGGTGAAGCAGGAGTGAGTCCCTGGGACCTTCAATGGACTTGCAACATGGATGAGAAACAGACTTTTGTTCTGTGGCACTGAGTCTTGGGGGATGTTTGTTTCTTCAGCAGAGCTTAGCCACACTGACAGATACACAGTTGCCAGAGATCCCCTCCGCTCATTACTCTGCTCTGATGCAGAGAGAGCCCTGTGAGCATTTCCCAAAATGCTGCAAGCCTTGCTCAAAGAGGCTGTCTATTCTTTATTGACCCTTTTAATCGAAGTCTGGGGGAGGAAAGGCCATGCCCACATTTGAGTTTGTTGTGAGCTCTGATCAATTCAGTCAAGCTGAGGTTCTGCCTGGAGCTCGTGAGACAGCTGTTGTGGTCCAGACAGCCACGAATCAGAGGGTCCTCCTGCCGACGACGGAGAAGCCCATCTCCCTGTATTCCTCTATGGTGACCCACATGTCCTTGAAGGTGGAGAGCGAGCACAGCATGGAGCCACCTACCCACGCACCGTACATGGAATACGGACAGGTGGACGCCTGCACGGGGGTGGAGGAGGGAAGGGAGGAGGGTGAGGCAGGAGGGAGGGTCAGAGGGGAGAGAGGGAGAGAAACCTGGATCAAAATCCTAACAAACTGGGGATCAGAATGCCAATCCCTGAGCGAACTTCACAGGCAGTCATTGCCCCCTGGCCCCCCAGGAAGTACAGTCTATTCCAACCTTTAAAGATGCTCCGTGGCCCTCATCCCGCTGCTTGTAGCTTAAAATTATAGGATAAAAGGAATAAGAACACCAAGGACTCACAGCTGACTCTTGGATTCACTCTAAAATGCATGACACACTTGATGTGTGTATTAAGACTATGCAAAAGGCACACGTTATTTTGTAGAAAAAATACAGCTAAGCAAAAAAAAAAAAAAAAAAAATCCAAGCAATCAGACCACGTGGAGAAGATCTCATCTACCGCCTGAGGCATCACACCAAGACTTTCTCTGGTTTCGCTGCTCTTACTTTTACGCTGACATTGGCCACCCGAGGCATCACACCAAGACTTTCTCTGGTTTCGCTCTGCTCTTACTTTTACGCTGACATTGGCCACCCATGGGGCAGATAGTGGTGTTTCTTCTCCAAGTCACGTCACCCCTGGATTGAGCAGGTAAACGTCTCCACACCCACTTGCCAGGTGGCATCACTGAGGCTCTGAAGGACAGTTCACTTGCTCAAGGCCAGATGGTGTCATCCTCACATGTTCACTGACTTTCCTTAAGGCTCTTAGATACGTCATAGTACAACACGTTTATTCTCCTAAAAAGCGAGGTGAACACTACTGCAGGGCAAAGGGATTTAGAAGGAGGCTTTCAGACACCCACGGTCCAGTTGGAAGTGGGAATGAGGGAAGATGAGTTATCAGATTCAGTCATGGGGAAGCTTGCTGACTCTATTGCCATAGAACCATGCTTGGCTTGGAAACCATCTGCTACTATTGGTTAAGACAAGAAAAACTGCTAAAATTTTAAGGGGAAAGAAAAACAAGGAGCACATTCAGGGTCAGGCATCAGGCAGAGAAAAGAGCTGGTCACAGGTGCCTGGGACCCTGTGTTCTGACTTTTTTTCCATCAATAAGCTGCCACCCTGGATGAGCCACAGGCCCCATCTATGTCCTGTGTAAACAAACAAACAAAACCAGGCAGAGGTGTCCACAAAATGAGGTCTGTTCGTTCAAAAGAGAGCAAAGCCCCCAGCAGAAAAAAATGGCCAGAAGGTTGGAATAAGTGATTACAAAAATATAAAAGAAGATAAACAAGAAGGTATATAGCACAGGGAACTATATTCAATATCCTGAGATAAACCATAATGGATAGAACATTAAAAAATGAATCCATGTGTATCACTTAATCACTTTGGTGAATAGCAGAAATGAACACAACTGTTCTTCAATTTAAAAAAAGAAAAAGAGAAAACTACAGACAACTAGGAAACCTGCCAAAGACTCACCGTCATTAGTCATTAAAGAAACAAAATTAAAGCAGTTATTTTTCATCTACCCACTTGGGAAAGAGTTTTAAAAATGATGGACCCCATTGGAAGGACTGATGTTGAGGCTGAAACTCCAGTACTTTGGCCACCTGATGCGAAGAACTGACTCATTTGAAAAGACCCTAATGCTGGGAAAGATTGAGGGCAGGAAGAGAAGGGGACGACAGAGGATGAGATTTCTGGATGGCATCACCGACTCAATGGACATGAGTTTGGGTGAACTCCAGGAGTTGGTGATGGACAGGGAGTCCTGGCGTGCTGCAGTCCATGGGGTCGCAAAGATCAGACACGACTGAGCAATTGAACTGAACTGAACTGAACTGATGCTGAAGGAACAACGTCGGTGAGACACTGCCTCCCTGGTGTTCACAGGACTAGAGGCTTGCTTTTCTCAGGGGCACCTTGGCTGTAGGTTCCAAAAGCCTTACCAGTGCATATATTTCTGGCTCAAGAAATACCCATCTGGAAATGGATTCTAAGGGGAAAAAATTCTCCTAAAGAAATAAGAGGAAATCACGGCACACGAACATTATTATAGCAAGATTTAGGTTGTCAGGAGAAGCTATTATTTTAAACGTTGGCCCCATGGAAACCAGCTGTTCTCTGAAGGGAGATGAGTCTGTTTTAGGGAGAGCATCCTTCTGTTCTTTAGGGGGCAATATAATGAGCTCTGTTGATAACTAAAGGTGAACCCATATCCCCTTCTCTTCCAGAGATGTCTAGATGGGAGAGAACTTGGGCAGAGACAGAGCTAAGTTTTAATAAAGTTACAGAAAAAGGGTGATGTCTTCAAGCTTCATATGGAGAAGTTTTCGGGGTGGGGGGCTGGAGGAGTAACTTGAGGGCTCAGAAGAAGTGGGGATGGGAGACTTTGGTTCAAACCTCAGTCCAGCCACAGGCTGGTAGGCAAAGCCACTGCATGACAGTATAAAGGGTGCTCTTTGCAATGGTGGTCAAGAAACACAGAGAGATGTACACATTTCCATTTGTTTTCCATTCTGGCTAAGCTTGCCTTCCTTTCTGGTTTAGGGTTTTCCCCAGGGGCTCAGATGGTAAAGATTCTGCCTGCAATGTGGGAGACTGGGGTTTGATGCTGGGCCGGGGAGATCCCATTCTCCAGGGAGGGAATGGAAACCCACTCTAGTATTCTTGCCTGGAGAATCCCATGGACAGAGGAGCCTGGCAGACTACAGTCATGTCCAAACAGTTGGACATGACTGAGTTACTAACATTTTCACTTCCTGGTTTAATGCAAGGTTTTCACAGGTAAGAATTCGGAGGGTCAAGAGGAGGAGCAGCGGAAATGTATTCTCAAGGAGAGCAGAGGACATCAGAGTGAGAAGCCGTGAAGGGTAAGAGCTTTCTAATACTTATGTAAATGTCTCATCTCATGTGAGATGGCTGCAGCCTTGGGAGGTGAGGAAGCAGGTCAGTAACAATTTTCCAACATCACCTATATTTATGTAGCATCATACGAAACTGTATAAAGAAGACGGCAGCCTTAGGAAGCGCAAAGGCTGGGGCACTGTTCTTTAATATAAATGTGTGCCCTGGTGGATCCTATTTTATGATGAGGGTTCCAGTCTTAAGAAGGAAGGGATGGGATTAATTTTCCAGTATTACATGGATTTGTATAATAATAATGTAGTCCATCCTAAAGGAGACCAGTCCGGGGCATACATTGGAAGGACTGATGCTGAGGCTGAAACTCCAATACTTTGGCCACCTCATGCGAAGAGTTGACTCATTGGAAAAGCCCTTGATGCTGGGGGGGATTCGGGGCAGGAGGAGAAGGGGACAACAGAGGAAGAGATGGCTGGGTGGCATCACCAACTCGATGCACCTGAGTTTGGGTGATCTCCGGGAGTTGGTGATGGACAGGGAGGCCTGGCGTGCTGTGATGCACGGGGTCGCAATGAGTCGGACATGACTGAGCGACTGAACTGAACTGAACTGAATGGAGCTTTATGTATAATGTATATACAAGAGGGCTGCTGACTTTGGAAGGGAGGCCTGTATTGATTATACAATACCTGATACATTTACCTTTCCATGAAATTCCTGAGTCTTCCCTGTTGCCCCAATAGCTCTGGAGGAGGAGGCATAGAGACCAGCCAGAGCAAGGAGCACTGCTGTGCTTGGGGGACAAGCCTCGGTCCTCAGTCTCTGAGGGGTGAAGAAGGCCCCTATTTAACCAAGAGCACGTGGGTGGCCCCATCCCTCCAACCCCCAGCCACCCAGCCTGAGCTCATGCTGAGCTGGTTCCTTACAATTAGAGGGAGAGATAGGAAGATGCTTCTTCATGGCACAAATTGGGACTGAAACTCCAAACCCAGTGTATCAGTTCAGTTAAGTCACTCAGTCATGTCCGACTCTTTGTGACCCCATGGACTGCAGCACTCCAGGCTTCCCTGTCCTTCACTAACTCCCGGAGCCTACCCAAACTTATGTCCGTTGAGTTGGTGATGCCAACCAACCATCTCATCCTTTGTCATCCTGCCTCCCACCTTCAATCTTTCCCAGTATTAGGGTCTTCTCAAATGAGTCATTTCTTTGCATCAGGTGGCCAACGTATTGGAGTTTCAGCTTCAGCATCAGTCCTTCCAATGAATATTCAGTACTGATTTCCTTTAGGATGGAACTGGTTTGATATCCTTGCAGTCCAAGGGACTCGCAAGAGTCTTCTCCAACACCACAGTTCAAAAGCATCAATTCTTTGGCACTCAGCTTTCTTTACAGTCCAACTCTCATATCCATACATGACTACTGGAAAACCCATAGCTTTGACTAGGTGAACCTTTGTGGGCAAAGAGATGTCTCTGCTTCTAATGTGCTTCCAACTCTCGTATCCATACATGACTACTGGAAAAACCATAGCTTTGACTAGATGAACCTTTGTGGGCAAAGAGATGTCTAGGTTGGTCATAGCTTTTCTTCCAAGGAGCAAGCATCTTTTAATTTCGTGGCTGCAGTCACCATCTGCAGTAATTTTGGAGCCCCCCCAAAATAAAGTCTGTCACTGTTTCCATTGTTTCCCCATGTATTTGCCATGAAGTGATGGGACCAGATGCCATGATCTTAGTTTTCTGAATGTTGAGTTTTAAGCCAACTTTTTCACTCTCCTCTTTCACTTTCATCAAGAGGCTCTTTAGTTCTTTGCTTTCTTCCATAAGGGTGGTGTCATCTGTGTATTTGATATTATTGATATTTCTCCCTGCAATCTTGATTCCAGCTTGAGCTCCATCTAGCGTGGCATTTCATGTGATGTACTCTGCATATAAGTTAAATATAGATGACAATATACAGCCTTGACATACTCCTTTCCCGATTTTGAAGCAGTCCATTGTTTCATGTCCAGTTCTAACTGCTGCTTCTTGACCTGCATACAGATTTCTCCAGAGGCACATCAGGTGGTCTGGTATCCCCATCTCTTTAAGAACTGTGGACAGAGGTTTGTGACATTGTGCAGGGGGCAGTGATCAAGACCATCTCCAAGAAAAAGAAATGCAAAATGGTTGTCTGAAGAGGCCTTACAAATAGCTGAGAAAAGAAGAGAAGCTAAAGGCAAAGGAGAAAAGGAAAGATACACCCATTTGAATGCAAAGTTCCAAAGAATAGCAAATAGAGACCAGAAAGCCTTCCTCAATGATCAGTGCAAAGAAATAGAGGAAAACAGTAGAATGGGAAAAACTAGAGATCTCTTCAAGAAAATTAGAGATACTGAAAGGTTGTTGCTGAACCACGAAAGATGCCAGGATTCTTGGCCTCTGGAAGAGAATAATTCAATCCAGGGCTAGAGATGAGGCTTTATCGCTCAGCACTTTTGTGCAATAAAATTTAATTAAAGTATAAAGGAGATAGAGAAAGCTTCTGACATAGGCATCAGAAGGGGGCAGAAAGAGTACCCCCTGCTAATCTTTAGCTGGATGTTATATAGCTACTCAGTTCAGTTCAGTTCAGTCGCTCAGTCATGTCTGACTCTTGGCGACCCCATGAATCGCAGCACGCCAGGCCTCCCTGTCCATCACCAACTCCCAGAATTCACTCAGACTCACATCCATTGAGTCAGTGATGCCATCCAGCCATTTCATCCTCTGTCGTCCCCTTCTCCTCCTGCCCCCAATTCCTCCCAGCATCAGAGTCTTTTCCAATGAGTCAACTCTTCACATGAGGTGGCCAAAGTATTGGAGTTTCAGCTTCAGCATCATTCCTTCCAAAGAAATCCCAGGGCTGATCTCCTTCAAAATGGACTGGTTGGATCTCCTTGCAGTCCAAGGGACTCTCAAGAGTCTTCTCCAACACCACAGTTCAAAAGCATCAATTCTTCGGCACTCAGCCTTCTTCACAGTCCAACTCTCACATCCATACATGACCACAGGAAAAACCATAGCCTTGACTAGACGGATCTTTGTTGGCAAAGAAATGTCTCTGCTTTTGAATATGCTACTAGCAGTCTGCTAATTAAAGAAAGGAAATGTCTCAAAACAGAGGATGGCACCGGGCGCCTCACCCACAAGATGCATTTTGAGACCCTTGGCACCAGGTGAGTCAGCCTGGGCCATAAAATGATTGACGTGAATCTTGAAGAAAGGCAGATTTCCATACAAATACATAGTTTCACTAACATAGATTAGGAGAACAATGTGTGAGTATAACATACTGGTTTGTCAAGTCAGTTCTGAGCCTTTAGGCGGAACCTACTTGAAGACAGAGTCTGGGGTAAATGCATAAGTACATTAACATAGCTTAAGACAAACATTTCCATAAGAAAAAGGCATTGGTTAGCTCAAGGTTTGAGAGGGGTTAAGTTCAGGTGGAGCCAGGTGCCTTTCTGGCAACACAGAATTTTAAGAGAAACCTCTTTTTAAACTTGCAGAGACAAGGCGGGGAAATGTAAACTGGTTAGTTTCCTCCTGCTGCTTAAGAGAGCGGAGAAGGCAATGGCACCCCACTCCAGTACTCTTGCCTGGAAAATCCCATGGACGGAGGAGCCTGGTGGGCTGCAGTCCATGGGGTTGCTAGGAGTTGGATACGACTGAGTGACTTCACTTTCACTTTCCACTTTCATGCATTGGAGAAGGAAATGGCAACCCACCCCAGTATTCTTGCCTGGAGAATCCCAGGGATGGGGGAGCCTGGTGGGCTGCCATCTATGGGGTTGCACAGAGTCGGACATGACTGAAGTGACTTAGCAGCAGCAGCAGCAGCTTAAGAGAGAGATTAAAAAATGTCTGACACTTGCAGCCTATTTCCTCCATTGGAGACCCCTGGCCTTCCTGCCTGTTACCCTCTCAATACCAAAGGAACATTTCATGCGAAAATGGGTACAATAAAGGACAGAAGTGGTATGGACCTAACAGAAGCAGAAAAAACCCAGCGCGTAAGCATTGCTTCCAGAACTACTTTTATAAACAGGGGGGAAAAAAGAAAGAAAAGGTTTGAAAATGGAGTCAGAAAGAAGCCCACGTGAAAAGGCTACAGGCTCTGTGATTCCAACTACACGAGCTTCCAACAACTCGATTCCAGCTACATGGTGTTCTGGAAAAGGCAAATCTATGCAGACATTAAAATCATCCATCGTTGCTTGGGGACGGGGGAGGTGGGGAGCAGTGGGCAGCGCCCAGGGCGTTATAACATGAACTATCATGTGACAGCCACCAAGAATGTGGAATCACGTCCTCTACAGGACAGGGCGTCTGCGGGTGCACGACCTTCTACATTCCTCAGAGCCCATCAGACGCACAACACCAGGGGTGAAGCATAACGTCAACTCCAGACGTCAGCTGACAACAGTTGGTTCATCGGCTGTAACCAATGCACCAGAAGAAAACAACGGGTAGGCTCACGGGGCGACTGGGTGCACAGGGAGGAATAAGTGGGAACTCGCTTTCTCTTCGGTTTTCCTGTAAACCTAAGACTGCTCTTAAAAAATAAAGGCTGTGAATTTGAAAGTAAACAAGTAAAATTTACATGGTGGTGAGAGCATGGCAGGAAGCCCCCTGGCAGGGGTGGAGGGTCAGGCAGGGGAGGGTCCCTGGCTTCCTAAAGCCCGAGGTGCATGGAAGCCGGCCTGCTTTTTGCAGATCTGGACCCGGGAAGTGGGGGTAGGGGCGGGGGAAGTGGGGGGAGCCTTTGCGTCAACCTCTCTCTGCACCGTCAGCTTCCTCTCCCTGCAGATCAGTTAGGTAGCTCTCCTGTCTTAAAACCACCGCCACCACAACTGCAAAACTCCCGATCTTGCGTCCCAGCTGTTGCCCGGCTTTTCTGTGCTTCTTTGCAGCAGAAGTCCTTCAAGTCCCCTCCAGACATCGGCTTTAAAGGCCCTCCAGGTGGTCTGTCTCACCGGACAGAAGATGCTGAATCCCAGGCCCCCAGGGGCTGGTCGTCAGCTTGCCCCACCTGCCAATGTGGCAGGAGTTCTAGTCCGGCTTTCTGCTACCAGCAGGGCTGCCCACTCTCGTCCTTTCCTGCCTGCACTCTGGAGCTCCGGTTCCTGGGGGCACCCCTGTTCCTCCAGCCTCTCCCGACGGACCGAGGGGGCTGCACCCCTGCCCCTGGTCTCTAGCCCCGCCTCTGATGAAGTCTCCAGTGTGGAGCTGGAGCCCAGCCTCCTCCCACCTCTGAGCTCAATCCCTCCTGAATTCTGCTCCCCGACAGAGAGGAGAGATCCCAAGTGGATGTGTCCAAAGCGCCACTTCAGACTTCCCCTGACTACCCCTCTGCTGACCTCGACCATCTCTGCCACAGTGTCTCCATCTCCCCAGTGTTCAGGCTAGAACTTCAGGACCCGCCCAGGGTTCCTCTGTCTCACCACTACTTCACGTCTCCCCCAAAATCTTACTGCCTTTGCCTTGAGTGTGAGCTCAAAATCTGGCCACCTCCCCACACCCTCCGTGCTGCTGACCCCGAGCCACCAGCATGCCTCACCTGGACCCCAGCATCACCTCCCAGCTGCAGCCACATAGCCCACTCCCCGCGCAGCAGCCTGGCCCCTCCAGAGCCTGGCCTGATGTTGTCACGGCCCTACCCAAAGCTCCTGCTGGTTTCCAGTCTCCCTCACGGTAAAGTCTCGCGTGGCTTCTCTGACCCTGTTTACCCCGCTCCCTCTCTCAGCCCAGCCAACCTTTCTCAGCATTTCCTTAAGAAACCAGCCTCTGGGCCGCTGTGTGGGCTGTTCCCTGGGCCTGAATGCTCTTCCCCACATATCCAGCTGCTCCCCTCTCCTCCTTCAAGTATTCACTCAACACGGCCTTTCCAGGAGTGCCCCTGCCCTGACCTCTCTCCCCTTCTTCCTTTCTGTCTCCCCACCCTGAGCCTCATAGCCCTTCCCAGCATATTACCTCCGTACATATGATCTATATTGCTTAGTCCTCATCACTGGCCCCCACACACTAGAATGTAAGCTCCCGGAGTTTCGTCGCTTTCTGTTAACTGAGGCTTCTGCAAGCGCCTGGCACCTCAGAGGCATTCCAGGAACATCTGTGGAATAAATCGCTGAGCCCCAGAGGGTGGGTGTAGGAAGCCTACCTTCACATTAATCTTCGGGGAGACCAGGGTGGATGTTTCTTTCTGCAGCCGGGACCTCAAGCCAGAGCAGGTGCCCGTACCTCCCGACAGGATGATGTGGCCAAAAAGGATCTTCCAGAAGGCGGGGTTGCAGGAGCTGATGCACTCGAAGGCCTTAATGTGAATGCCCAGATTGTTCCGCTCTGCCAGGACGGACGGAACAAGGAAGAGACTTAGGGGATGGCTGCACCCCTGGGCTCCTCCCTTCCCCGGCAGGGACCAGGGACGCAGGGGCCCCCGAGTCTCAGGCAGCTCGAGTGCAGTGGACAAACAGCACCGCTGACCGCAAGGCCCTTACGGGTTCAACACAGCAAAGTACATGAACGCCCAGCGCAGCCGTGGGGCCCACCACTCACGACTGGAGAAGTACACGTCAATTCTCCTCGCTCACCCAGAAGACCTTGCATTGAAATGTCACCGACAGTTATTAATTTTTAATTTTTAAAAATTCTTTAGATTCATTTCTATTGGGTATGGTTTCTCTACGATGGTGTTTGTCCGTCTCTGCTGTTCAGCAAAGTGAATCCGCTATACGCACACATATGTCTCCTCTCTGTTGGATTTCCGTTCCATGTAGGTCACCGAGGAGCACGGAGTTCTCTGAGCTGTACGCAGGCTCCCACTTGTTGTCTGTTTTACACACGCGTCAGCAGCGTGCTCCCACGCGTCGTCTGCTTTACACGCGCGTCAGCAGCGTGTAAACGTCAGTCCCAGTCTCCCAGCCCACGCCGCCCCCTTGGTGTCCGTGTTTGCTCTGTTTGTCTGTGAGTTACCCGTTTTCAGTGCATCGGCATTGATCGCCTTACGAAAGGACTTCTGTAGCTGCAGGCTCTTGCTCCGGTGGCCTTGCAGAATTATCCTGGTCCTTCCTCTCCGGACTCAGCCCTCACCTATATGGCCTCCGATGCAATGAGACCAGACCTAAAGGATGTGTGCGCTGTGGTCCCGTCTGTCTGAGAGTGTGAGGTGCTGGGAGGGATGGCGGGTGCCTATCACTGTGGCCTCAGCTGTGACGGTACTGACGTGTGACCCTGGGATAAGGACCGAAAAGTCGAATTCACAGGAGCCGTGTAGACGTGTGCACCAGCAGCTACTGTCAAAGGCACGGTTGTGCCCGCAAAGCTGCAGTCTACCTAGACCCGGAAGAGAACTTTCATACTGCAGGTGAAACTTCATCCAACGGCTTCTTCATTTCCCCTTGATATCTGGAGGCATGTGCCATGTTTTAAACCTTTACCCCCTACACAACGTGTCAGAGAACACAGAACCCGGCTCACCTGTACTAGATAAAAACGCTGGGTCCTTGCTAGGTACTAATTCTGGGGAGGTTTACTTCTCTGTTATTCCGCTTTGTCCCTTATTAATGTAACCAGTTATCTTTAAGTTTTGATTTCAGGCAAGAGCTGGCTTTCCTTGACTACTTTACAGACTTCATTTTCCCAATCAAAGGGAATTTTATAACTCATCACTTTTTTTTCCTGTTCTCCCATGTCTGCCAGAGAGCTTTGTCAGCTCAACCTTCATTTAAAATCTCTAGATCAGCCAGATTTTTAAAGTTTCCTTCAAATTCCATGGGTTTTGCTTCTTTGCTTTGTCTCAAATCTATATTCTAAAGTATTTTGTAAGTAGGTAGAGTATAAATAATAAATAATGAAAAAGATTTGCTGTCCAGGGCAGTATCTCATCACATCTGATGGACGAGCTAACACTTTCTAGTAGGTCTCTTCATCTGTAAGATGAAATAATGTGAGATCTGGGGAAGGCTGAAATGGTCAGCAACGTGACGAGTATGTTGTTGTTAATCGCTGTTTAGTTGCTAAGTCATGTCCAACTCTTTTGTGACCCCCATGGACTGTAGCCCACCAGGCTCCCCTGTTCATGGAATTTCCCAGGCAAGAATACCGGAGTGGGTTGCCATTTCCTTCTCCAGGGGATCGTCCCGATCCAGGGATCGAACCCCAGTCTCCTGTATTGGCAAGTGGATTCTTTACCTGCTGAGCCACCAAGGAAGTCCTGGAGACTATTTCTTAAATAGTGGTAAACTGTGTTTTGGTGCTTAACAAGTGACGGTTGTTATCAGGGGACCTTTTGAAATGAAGGTGTCAGCTTGCTATTATTGCTACTCAAAATAGAATGCCCTCCTGGCAACCCATCTCCTGCCTTGCGACGTGCTCATCTGTCTGTCCCCCTCCATGGACTCACCTATGAGGTCTGGCTGGAAAAGCGCTTCGGGGCAGAAAAACCTCTCCCTCCCAAGGTCTATCTCCTGGCCGTCAGGCAGCTGACACTTTTGCGGGTAGGAGGGAGAGTTGGCTTCTGCCTTCTCTTTTTCAAAGTCCAAAGCCACAAAACAATTTTTCTCTTTCAGGTCCCGTGCACACTCCCGGTCAGCTGTGGAAGAAACAAAAAGGGTCTGGCTGTGAGTTGAGTTCACGAAAGGATTTGTTTCTCCAGGAGCCTCCTTCTAAAGCTTCAGTTCCTTGCAGGTGTGGGGACCAGACAGAACTGTTAGGGGAAGCACATCGATTGAAAATGCCCACCCTGGCCAGGCTACCAGGCCTGGTTACCACAGTAACCATTTGCATGAGCTGTTTTACGACAGGAGGTCCTGGTAAGGAACAGGGAACTAATAAGCCTCCACCAACCAGAAGAGTCGGGAAAGGTCAAAAGGAGACACCACCTGTCCGACCACCTCCCAGAATCCTTCTCTCTGGCATCCATCTCGGCTGAACAAGACGTGCACCACCAGGAAAGACTCAGAGTCAGAAGATTGGCTAAGGACAACCCGGAAACTAATCCCATCACCATAAAACCCGAGACTGCAAGTCATTGCGGCAAATCTGTTCTCCTGGGTTCCCTTACCCTACTGCTCTCCACCCGGGCGCCCTTTCCCAATAAAATCTCTTGCTTTGTCAGCAGATGTGTCTCCTCGGACAATTCATTTCCGAGTGTTAGACAAAGCCCAGTTTCGGGCCCTGGAAGGGGTCCGCTTTCCTGCAACAGAACCATTGCAGAGGCAATTTCTATTTTCATCTCATATTCTAGTACCCGACTTCACACAGCTCAGTGTAAAGATTTTGCCTGCAACGCAGGAGACTCAGGTTCTGTCCCTAGGTTGGGAAGATTCTTTGGAGAAGGGAATGGCCACCCACTCCAGTATTCTTTCCTGGGAAATCCCATGGACAGAGGAGCCTTGTGGGCTACAGTGCATGCAGTCTCAAAGAAATGGACACGACTTAGTGACTAGACAACAACACTCGAGTGCCTGCTGATCTGTAACGTGTGTTGGGGCCGGGTCTGTGCTTGAGAAGGGTGGACTGGGGATGTTCCGAACTAAAATGCAAATGTTTGAGAAGTGTCTTCATTTATATGCTCTGTGCTTGGGGGCTGGATAATCAAGTTCAATTTTATTATCTATTAATCTGGAGGTGATGGTGCTCGTATCCCTACCTGCTACAAATATTGGCCTCCGAACAGTTCACAACTGCCCCCTCCTCTGGAGAACTGCCCAAGACAACGGAAGCCCCCTATTCCAGAAACATCCCACCTTCTGGACTGCTGACAACAGGTTTCAGACTCCAGCTACATCTCCTGGTGTTAGACTTCTATTTTTCATCCACCATCGCTTTTGAGATTGGTCCAGAGGGCTCTCCCTGCGCCTGCTCACCTGGAAATCCGCTGGTCTCACCCATGGACATCTGACCTCTACTTCTCACTTGCCTAAACCAGGATGATGAATCCGTCACTTGTAATGGCAGAAGTGGGGAGAAGTGAGAGTTGAAGCAGACTTTTTCTTGACTTTTTTCCCTCCAACAACTAATGCTGTTGGTCACACCTTCTCTTTCCTTGCCTCCCGGGGTAAACACCTTATAGTTTCCCCTTCTTTGCCTGGTTTGGGCTTGGGTGAGACAAGTACAGTCAAATTACCTCTTCCACCTCTGCCATTTACCAAGTGCCAAGCTTCCTGATAGCTCAGTTGGTAAAGAATCTGCCCACAATGAAGGAGACCCTAGTTTGATTCCTAGATTGGGAAGATCCTCTGGAGAAGGGATAGATTACCCACTCCAGTATTCTTGGGCTTCCCTTGTAGCTCAGCTAGTAATAATCCACCTGCAATCCAGGAGACCTGGGTTTGATCACTGGGTTTGGAAGACCTCCTGGAGAAGGGAAAGGCTACCCCCACGTCCAGTATTCATGGCCAGAATTCCATGGGCTGTATAGTCCATGAGGTTCGCAAAGAGTTGGACACAACTGAGCAAACTTTCACTTCACTTTCAAGCTCATTATCCTCTTAACTTCCCTCTCCTTGTCTTCAAGAGTGGGAACTGATCCTCCCTCACAGCATTGCTGTAAGGATGAAGATGAAATAATGCATATGTGATTTTGCTAAAGTGTGAGGTGTCAGTAACAGGTATGGAGACGATCCCAGCCGATCCTTACCACTGCCCCGTGCTTTCCTCTAATTGAACCCACTATTCTTCTGGGTTCCGTACTTTACAGGGTTTGGACATAGACCTCTGGCCTGAGAAGACCAGAAACCGCAAGGTGGGTTAGAGGCTGTTGGGAACGGGTGTCAGGTAGGGTCTACAAGCTGGGACTTAGTCCAGGAAGTGGATGAAGAGTGGACAGGCACCTCCCTGTCCGGAGTCCTTGGGTTCCCTTCTCAGCAGTTATACCTACGAGTCATGGGAAGTTGAGTCATCTAACTTTCCTAAACCTATTCCTCTTGCAGTGGAGGTAACTGTTCTACCAGGGTATTGAAGCATAAAGCAGTGAGAGAATGTAATGCGGACTGTTTCCTTAGCCTGGTGCCTTTCACAGGGTTAAAGTGAAAGTGAAAGTGAAGTCGCTCAGTCGTGTCTGACTCTTCGCGACCCCATTGGACTGCAGCCCACCAGGCTCCTCCGTCCATGGGATTTTCCAGGCAAGAGTACTGGAGTGGGTGCCATTGCCTTCTCCAGTAGGGAGTAAGTACCCTCTTACACAGGGTAAGTGCTCTGTAAAGCTTAGCTCATCAGCATCAGCGTCACCATCCCTCACCACATCACCATCGCCTTCACCACCACCATTATCATGACCACCACCGTCATCTCCATTACACCGCATGACGCCTCCATCACCATCAAATAGTCCTCATCTTCCCATCATCCTGTGTTGCCATCCATCAATGCACTAAATGTCTCCTAAACAACATATGGCATTGCTTTTTAGAGATAGAAGTGATGAGAAAGTAGCCTTTGCTTTACAAATTGAGGGCTGTGGGTGCAGGAAGCTAAGGAGGCCATTACGGCCCCGAAGACTGGGTCCCACCCTGGCTGAGAGGGAGCAACGTCCCACCTGTGCTCACAAATGAGTGCCGCTTTCTCTGACAGCAGATGCAGGAAGTACAAGGTTAGGTCTTGGCCTGCATGTCCATGTGGAAGGTCGACTGATGCAAAGGGCAAGCCGTCAAGATGGCACAAAGTATGTCATCCTTCCTCCAGATTCGATTGTCATTCCTGGGTGAGAAAAACACACGGGCAATCATGGTTCAGGTCCAGGGCATTGCTTATCAGTTGTCAAGTCTGCTTGAAGACATGGCAGAGGAGCAGATACCAGATGGGAATCTGGTTAAGGGATCTGAGGAGAAAACCTTTCTTTCCCTGCAGAAGAGTGTGCTAGGATAGTGCCGATTGGGCCAGACCAATGGCTGAATGTGCTGGAAGAGGAAGTCTGCAGGTTTCTAATTAATCAGACTTTCAGGTGTTAGTCTTTTCATAACTGTTCACGGGGTTTTGCCATTCCCTTCTGCAGTGGACCATCTCAAGGCTGTAATTGTCTCCCGGCTTAATTAACTTATTGCAGAGTACATCATGTGAACGCTCGGTTAGATAAATCACAAGCTGGAATCAAGAATGCTGGGAGAAATACCAACAACCTCAGATATGCAGATGATACCATTCTAAAGACAGAAAGCAAAGTAGAACTAAAAATCCCCTTGATGAGGGTCAAAGAGGAAAAAAACTGGCTTAAAACTCAACATTCAAAACACAACCATCATGGCATCTGATTCTATCACTTCATGACAAACAGATGGGGGAAAGTGGAACAGTGACAGATTTAATTTTCTTGGGCTCCAAAATCATTGTGGATGGTGACTGCGGCCATGAAATTAAAAGATGTTTGCTCTTTGGAAGAAAAACTATGACAGACTTAGACAGTGTATTGAAAAGCAGAAACATTACTTTGCTGGCAAAGGTCTGTCTAGTCAAAGCTATGGTTTTTCCAGTAGTCATGTATGGATGTGAGAGCTGGACCATAAAGAAGGCTGAGCACCTAAGAATTGATGCTTTTGAATTGTGGTGTTGGAGAAGACTCTTGGCAGTCCCTTGGGCTGCAGGGAGATCAAACCAGTCAGTCCTAAAGGAAATAAGTCCTGAATATTCATTGGAAGGACTGATGCTGAAGCTGAAGCTCCAAATACTTTGGCCACCTGATCATAAGAGCCAACTCAGTGGAAAAGACTCTGATGCTGCTAAAGAGTGAGGAGAAGAAAAGAGAAGGGGATGACAGAGGATGAGATGGTTGGATGGCATCACCAACTCAATGGACATAAGTTTGAGCAAACTATGGAAGACAGTGAAGGACAGGGAATCCTGGCATGCTGTAGTGCACAGGGTCCCGAAGAGTACGACATGACTTAGCAACTGAACGACGGCAAGGCATGGCACCAGCATGTTCTTATTTTAAGACTTCGTAAGCTAGGAAAAGGCAACCCACTCCAGTGTTCTTCCCTGAAGAGTTCCGTGACAGAGGAGCCTGGCGGCTACAGTCCACAGGGTCACAAAGAGTCAGACATGACTGAGTGACTCACCCTTTCAGAGCTACAGCAATCAAGAGAATGTAGTATTATCCTACAGCTACACAAACAGATCTGGAGGAGGAATGGCAGCCCGCTCCAGTATTCTTGCCTGGGAAACCCAATGGACAGAGGAGCCTGGTGGGCTACAGTCCAAGGGTCGCAGACAGTCAGACACGACCGAAGTGACTTAGCACACACGAATAGACTGATGAAGTAGGACAGAGAACACAGAAAACAGACCCCCACACACAGACAGCTGTTCTCAAAAAATGGGCAAAGGCAATCCAGTGAAGAAAGCATGGTCTTTAAACAAATACTGTGGAGAAGATGAGACCTCCACACACACACAAAAAACAAAGCATCTTTTAATTTCGTGGCTGCAGTCACCATCGCAGTAATTTTGGAGCCCCCCCCAAAATAAAGTCTGGGTCACTGTTTCCATTGGTTTTTCCCCATTATTTGCCATGAAGATGATGGGACCAGATGCCATGAATCTTAGTTTTCTGAATGTTGAGTTTTAATGCCAACTTTTTTCACTCTTCCTCTTCACTTTCATCAAGAGGCTCTTTAGTTCTTTGCTTTCTTCCATAAGGTGGTGTCATCTGTGCTATTTGGATATTATTGATATTTCTCCCTGGCAATTCTGATTTCAGCTTTGAGCCTCCATCTAGCGTGCATTTCATTTGATGGTTACTCGCAGTATAAGTTAAATATAGATGACAATATACAGCCTTGACATACTTCCTTTCCCGATTGAGCACCATGTTTCATGTCCAGTTCTAACTGCTGCTTCTTGACCTGCATACAGATTTCTCCAGAGGCCCACATCAGTGGTCTGAGTATCCCATCTCTTAAGAACTGTACAGAGTTTGTGACAATTTGTGCAGGGGGCAGTGAGCAAGACCATCTCCAAGAAAAAAGAAATGCAAAAATGGTTGTCTGAAGGAGGCCTTACAAAATAGCTTGAGAAAAAAGAGAAGCTAAAGCAAGGAGAAAGGAAAATACACCCATTTGAAGTGCCAAAGTTCCAAAGAATAGCAAATAGAACCAGAAAGCCTTTCCTCATGATCAGTGCAAGAGAAATAGAGGAAAACAGTAGAAATGGCGAAAACTAGAGATTCTTCAAGAAATTAGAGATACTGAAAGGTTGTTGCTGAACACGAAAGATGCCAGGATTCTTGGCCTCGGGAAGAGAATAATTCAATCGGGCTAGAGATGAGGCTTTATCACTTCAAGCACTTATTGTGCCAGATAAATTTAATTAAATATAAAGGAGATAGAAAAGCTTCTGACATAGGCATCAGAAGGGGGCCAGAAAGGAGTACCCCCCTGCTCATCTTTAAGCTGTCGTGTTATATAGCTACTCGTTCAGTTTCCAGTTTCAGTCGCTCAGTCATGCTGACTCTTGGCGGACCCATGAATCGCAGCACGCCAGGCCTCCCTGTCCATCACCAACTCCAGATTTCACTCAGACTCACATCCATTTGAGTCAAGGTGATGCCATCCAGCCATTCATCCTCTGTCGTCCCCTTCTCCTCCTTGCCCCCCAAATTCCTCCCAGCATCAGAAGTCTTTTCCAATGAGTCAACTCTTCACATGAGGTGGCCCAAAGTATTGGAGTTTTCAGCTTCAGCATCATTCCTCCAAAGGAAATCCCAGGGCTGATCTCCTTCCAAATGGATCTGGTTGGATCTCCTGCAGTGCCAAGGGACTCCTCAAGGAGTCTTTCTCCAACACCACAGTTTCAAAAGCATCAATTCTTCGGCACTCAGCCTTCTTCACAGTCCAACTCTCACATCCATACATGACCACAGGAAAAAACCATAGCCTTGAGCTTAGCGGATCTTTTTGGCAAAGAATGTCTCTGCTTTTGAATGATGCTACTAGCAGTCTGCTAATTAAAGAAAGGAAATGTCTCAAAACAGAGGATGGCACCGGGCGCCTCCACCACAAGATGCATTTGAGACCCTTGCACCAGGTGAGTCAGCCTGCGGCCATAAATGTTGACGTGAAGTCTTGAAGAAGCGCAGATTTCCTACAAATACATAGTTTCACTAACTTAAGATTAGGAGAACAATGTGTGAGTAGAACATATGCGTTTGTCAATTCAGTTCTTGAGCCTTTAGCGGAACCCTATTGAAACAAGAGTCTGGTAAGCATAAGTACATTAACATAGCTTAAGAAAACATTTCCATAAGAAAAAGGGCATTGGTTAGCTCAATTTGAGAGGTTAAGTTCAGGTGGAGCCACGTGCCTTCTGCAACACAGAATTTTAAGAGAAACCTCTATTTTAAACTTGCAGAGACAAGGCGGGAAATGTAAACTGTAGTTCTCTGCTGCTTAAGAGAGCGGAGAAGGCAATGGCCACCCCATCCAGTACTCTTGCCTGGAAATTCCCATGGACGAGAGGCTGGTTGGCTGCAGTCCATGGTGGTTGCTAGGATGTGATACGACTGAGTTGACTTCACTTTCCCTTTCCACATTTCATGCATTGGAGAAGGAATGGCAACCCACCCCAGTATTCTTGCCTGGAGAATCCCAGGGATGGGGAGCCGGGTGGGCTTGCCATCTATGCGGTTGCACAGAGTCGGCATGACTGAAGTGACTTAAGCAGCAGCCAGCAGCAGCTTAAGAGATGAGATTAAAAAATGTCTGACACTGGCAGGTCCTATTTCCTCCATTGGAGACCCCTGCTTCCTGCCTGTTACCCTCTCAATACCAAAGGAACATTTCATGCGAAGATGGTACATAAAGGACAGAAGGGTATGGACCTAACAGAAGCGAAAAAACCCAGCGCGTTTAAGCAGGGCTTCCAGAAGACTACTGTTTATACAACAGGGGAAAGAAAGAAATGTTGAAAATGAGTCAGAAAGAAGCCCACGTGAAAAGGCTACAGGCTCTGTGATTCCAACTACACGAGCTTCAACAACTTGATTCCAGCTACATGGTGTTCTGGAAAAGCAAATCTTTCAGACATGTTTACTATATATCCGAAACACCATTTCCTAACGGTGTCTGGGTTATGATCACGGGGTGTGTGCGGAAGTGCGTACGTATGAGACAGTGCCACGCCAGGGAGCGCCTGTATTAAGCATAACTTATCATGTGACAGCCCACCAAGAAGTGTGAATCACTCCTCTACCAGGACAGGCGTCGTGCGTGGTGCACGACCTTTCTACACTCCTCAGGGCCCATCAGACGCCAACACCAGGCGTGAAGCATAACTTCAACTCCAGGCGTCAGCTGACAACATTGTCATCGGCTGTAACCAATGCACCAGAAGAAAACAACGGGTAGGCTCACGGGGCGACTGGGTGCACAGGGGGAGATAAGTGGGAACTCGCTTTTCTCTTCGGTTTTCCTGTAAACCTAAGACTGCTCTTAAAATATAAAGGCTGTGAATTTGAAAGTAAACAAGTAAAATTTACATGGTGGTGATGAGCATGGCAGGAAGCCCCCTGGCAGGGTGAGGTCAGGCAGGGGGCGTCCCGGGCTTCCCTAAAAGCCCGAGGTGCAATGGAACCGACCTGCTTTTTTGCAGGGGGGCCTTGGGGGGGAGACCCGGGAAGTGGAGTGAGGGCGGGGGAAGTGGGGGGAGCCTTTGCGTCAACCTCTCTCTGCCACTCAGGCTCCCTCTCCCTGCAGATCAGTTAGGTAGCTCTCCTGTCTTAAAACCACCGCCACCACACCAAAACTTCCCGATCTTGCGTCCCAAGTTTGCCCGGCTTTTCTGTGCTTCTTTGCCAGCAAAAGCTTCCTTCAAGTCCCCTCCAGACATCGCTTTAAAAGGCCCTCCAGTGGCTCTGTCTCACCGGACAAAAATGCTGAAATCCCAGGCCCCCAGGGGCGTGTCGTCAGCTTGGCCCCCACCTGCCAATGTGGCAGGAGTTACCTAGTCCGGCTTTCTGCTACCAGCATGCTTGCCCACTCTCGCCTTTCCTGCCTGCACTCTGGAGCTCCGGTTCCTGGGGCCACCCCTGCTCCTCCAGCCTTCTTCCCGACGGACCGAGGGGGCTGCACCCCTGCCCCTCGTCTCTAGCCCCGCCTCTGATGAAGTCTCCAGTGTGGAGCTGGAGCCCAGCACTCCTCCCACCTCTCGGCTCAATCCTTCCTGAATTTCTGCTTCCCCGACAGAGAGGAGAGATCCCAAAGTGGATGCGTCCAAAGCGCCAGTTCAGACTTCCCTGACTACCCTCTGCTGACCTCGCACCATCTCTGCCACGAGTGTCTCCATCTCCCAGTGTTCAGGCTAGAACTCAGGACCTTGCCCAGCTTCTCTGTCTCACCACTACTTCACGTCTCCCCCAAATCTTTACTGCCTTTTGCCTTGAGTGTGAGCTCAAAATCTGGCACCTCCCCACACCCCTCCGTCTGCTGACCCCGAGCCACCAGCAGCCTCACCTTAGGACCCCAGCTCACTTCCCAGCTGCACCACAGAGCCCACCTCCCACCGCGCAGCAGCCTGGCCCCTCAGAGCCTGGCCTGATGTTGTACGGCCCTACCAAAGCTCCTGCTGTTTCAGTCTCCTTCACCGGTAAATTCTCGCGTGTTCTCTGACCCTGTTTACCCCGCTCCCTCTCTTCAGCCAGCAAACTTTCTCAGCATTTCTTTAATAAACCAGCCTCTGGGCCGCATGATGTGGGCTGTTTCCCTTGGGCCTGAATCTCTTCCCCACATATCCAGCTGCTCCCCTCTCCTCCTTCAAGTATTCATCTCAACACGCCTTTCCAGGAGTGCCCCTTGCCCTGACCTCTCTCCCCTTCTTTCCTTTCTGTCTCCCCACCCTGAGCTCATAGCCCTTCCCAGGCATATTACCTCCGTACATATGATCAATATTGCTTGTCCTCATCACGGCCCCACACACTAGAATGTAAGCTCCTGGGAGTTTCATCGCTTTCTGTTAACTGGGCTTCGTGCAAGCGCCTGGCACCTCAGAGGCCATTCAGGAACCATCTGTGTGAATAAATCGCTAGCCCCAGAGGGCTGGGTGTTAGGAAAGCCTACCGTCACATTAATCTTCGGGGAGACCAGGCGTGGATGTTTCTTTCTGCAGCCCGGACCTTCAAAGCCAGACAGGTCCCGTACCTCCCGACAGGATATGTGGACAAAAGATCTTCCAAAGGCGGGTGCAGGAGTGATGGCACTCAAGGCCTTATGTTGAATGCCCGATTGTTCCGCTCTGCCAGGACGGACGACAGGAAGAACTTAGGGGATGGCTGCACCCCTGGCTCCTCCCTTCCCGGCAGAGACAGGACGCCAGGGGCCCCCGAGTTCAGGCAGCTCGAGTGCAGTGGACAAAACAGCACCGCTGACCGCGAGGCCCCGACGGGTTCAACACAGCCAAAGTACTGAACGCGCCCAGCGCAGCGTGGGGCCCACACTCACGACTGAGAGTACACATCAATTCTCCTCGCTCACCGGAAGACCTTGATTGAAATGTCACCGACAGTTATTAATTTTAATTTTTAAAAATTCTTAGATTCATTTCTATTGGTATGGTTTCTCTTAGCGATTTTTGTCTGTCTCTTGCCGTTCAGCCAAAGTGAATCCGCTATACGCACACATACGTCTCCTCTCTGTTGGATTTTCCGTTCCATGAGGTCACCGAGGAGACGGAGTTCTCTGAGCTGTACGCAGGGTCCACGCGATCGTCATGTTTGACACACGCCGGTCAGCAGCTGTAAAACGTCAGTCCCAGTCCTTCCCAGCCCACGCCGCCCCCTGGTTGTCCGTGTTTGCTCTGTTTGTTGTGAGTTACCCGTTTTCAGTCATCGCATGGTTCCGCCTTACGAAACTTCTGTAGCTGCCAGGCTCTTAGGCTCCTGTGGCCTTGCAGAATTATCTGGTCCTTCCTCTCGACTCAGCCCTCGCCTATATGGCCTCCGATTTGCAATGGACCAGACCTAAAAGGATGTGTGCGTCTGATGTCCCGTTGTCTGAGAGTGTGAAGGTGCTGGGAGGCATGGGCGGTGCCTATCCTGTGGCCTCAGGCTGTGACGTACCGACGTGTGACCCTGGATAAGACCGAAAAAGTCGAATTCACAGGCCGTGTAGACGTAGTGCACCAGCAAGCTACCGTCAAAGCCACGTTTTGCCCGCAAAGCTCAGTCTACCATAGACCCGAAGAGAACGTTCATACTGCAGGTGAAACTTTCATCAATGGCTTCTTATTTCCCCTTAATATCTGGAGCATGTGCCTGTTTTAAACCTTTACCCCTACACAACCCTCAGAGAACAAAGAACCCAAAGCTCACCTGTACTAGATAAAAATTCGGCCGTCCTGCTAGGGTACTAATTCTGGGGAGGTTTACTCTCTGTTATCTCCGCTTTGTCCCTTATAATGTAACCAGTTATCTTTAAGTTTGATTTCAGGCAAAAGAGCTGGCTTCCTTGACTACTTTGCAGACTTCATTTTCCCAATCAAAAGGGAATTTTATAACTCATCACGTTTTTTCCTGTTCTCCATTGTCTGCCAGAGAGAGCCTTTGTCAGCTCAACCTTCATTTAAATCTCTGATCAGCCAGATTTTGTGTTGAAGTTCCTTCAAATTCCAGGTTTTGCTTCTTTGCTTTGTCTCAAATCTAATTTCTAAAGTATTTTGTAAGTAGGTAGAGATAAATAATAAATAATGAAAAAGATTTGCTGTCCAGGGCAGTATCTCATCCACATTCTGGCATGGACGACTAACACTTTCTAGTAGTCTCTTCTATCTGTAAGATGAAATAAGTAGATTGGGGAAGGCCTGAAATGTCAGAACTTGACGAGTATGTTTTTTAATCGCTGTTAGTCGTAAGTCAGTGGCCAACTCTTTTGTACCCCCATTGGACTGTAAGCCCACCAGGCTCCCCCTTTTCATGTGAATTTCCCAGGCAAGAATACCGGATTGGTTGCCATTTCCTTCTCCAGGATCGCCCGAGCCAGGGATCGAAACCCAGTCTCCTGTATTGGCAAGTGGATTCTTTACCTGGCTGAGCACCAGGAAGTCCTGGAGACTATTTCTTAAATTAGTGTGTTAACTGTTGTTTTGGTGGCTTGAACAAGTGACGGTTTATCAGGACCTTTTTGAAATGAAGTGTCAGCTTGCTATATTGCACTCAAAATAGATGCCCCTCCTGGCAACCAATCTCCTGCCTGTGTGACGATTGTCATCTGTCTGTCCCCCTCCATGGACTCACCTATAGAGGTCTGGCTGGAAAGCGCTTCGGGCAGAAAAACCCTCTCCCTTCCAAGGTCTATCCCTGGCCGCGGCAGCTGACACTTTTGCGTGGGTAGGAGGAGAGTTGGACTTCTTGCCTTCTCTTTTTCAAAGTCCAAGCCACAAAACAATTTTTCTCTTTCAGGTCTCCGTGCACACTCCCGTCAGCTGTGAAGAACAAAAGGGTCTGGCGTGAGTTGAGTTCACGATAGGATTTGGTTTTCTCCTAGGAGCCTCCTTTCTAAGCTTCAGTCCTTGCAAGTGTGAGGGGACCAGACAGAACTGTTAAGGGAGCACTCGATTGAAAAATGCCCACCCTGGCAGGCTACCAGGTCCCTGGTTACCACCAGTAAACCATTTGCATGAAGCTGTTTTACAGACCAGGAGCG
Source organism: Bos taurus (assembly GCF_002263795.3). Lineage (NCBI taxonomy): Eukaryota > Metazoa > Chordata > Mammalia > Artiodactyla > Bovidae > Bos > Bos taurus. The sequence goes on from NC_037356.1 coordinate 48,231,802, forward strand.
TCCTTGGTAAGGAACAGGAAACTAATAAGCCTCCACCAACCAGAGAGTCGGGAAGGTCAAAAAAGGAGAACCACACTGTCCGACCACCTCCCAGATCCTTCTCTACTGCATCATCTGGCTGAACAAGGCGTGCACCACCAGGAAAGACTCAAGAGTTCAGGAAATTGCTAAGGACAACCCGGAAACTAATTCCCATCACATAAAACCCGGACTGCAAGTCAGTCCGGCAAATCTTTCTCCTGGGTTTCCCTTACGCCTACTGCTCTCCACCCGGGCGCCCTTTCCCAATAAAATCTCTTGCTTTGTCAGCAGTATGGGTCTCCTCGGACGATTCATTTCCGAGTGTGAGACAAACCCAGTTCGGCCCTGGAGGGTCCGCTTTCCTTGCAACAGAACCATTGCAGAGGCATTCTATTTTCATCTCATATTCTAGTACCCGACTTCACATAGCTCTCAGTTGTGAAGATTTTTCCTGCAACCCAGAGGCTCAGGTTTCTGTCCCTAGGTTGGAAGATTCTTTGGAGAAGGGAAATGGCCACCACTCAGGATTCTTTCCTGGGCAATCCATGGACAGAGGAGCCTCCTTGTGGCTACAGTGCATGCAGTTCTCAAAGAAAATGGACACGACTTAAGTATGACTAGACAACAACCTGGGAGTGCCTGCTGATCTGTAACGTGTGTTGGGCCGAGTCATGTGCTTGAGAAGGGTGGACTGGCGATGTTCCGAACTAAAATGCAAATGTTTGGAAGTGTCTCATTTTATATGTCTGTGCTTGGGGGCTGGATAATCAAGTTCCAATTTTATTTCATCTATTAATGATGGTGATGGTGCTCGTATCCCTTACCTGCTACAAATATGCCTCCGAACAGTGTCACAACTGCCCCCTCTCTGTCGAGAACTGCCCAAGGACACGGGAACCCCTATTCCAGAAAAACATCCCACCTTCTGGACTGCTGACAAGGTTTCAGACTCGCTACATCTCCTGAGTGTTAGACTTCTATTTTCATCCACCATCCCTTTTTGAGATTGTCCAAGAGGGCTCTCGCCTGCGCCTGCTTCACCTGAAATCCCGCTGGTCTTTCAGCCCATGGACATCTGACTCTACCTTCTCCTTGCCTAAACCAAGGTGATGAATCGTCACTTTGTAATGGCAAAGTGGGAGAGTGAGAGTTGAACAGACTTGTTCTTGACTTTTTCCTCCAACAATAATGACTGTTGGTCACACCCTTCTCTTTCCTTGCCTCCGGGTAACACCTTATAGTTTCCCTTCTGCTTGCCCTGGTTTGGGCTTTGGGAACAAGTACAGCGTTCAAATTACCTCTTCACCTCTGCCATTTCAAGTGCCAAGCTTCCCTGATAGCTCAGTTGCTAAAGAATCTGCCCACAATGAAGAGACCTAGTTTGATTCTAGATTGGGAAGATCCTCTGGAGAAGGGATTAGATTCCCCACTCCAGTATTCTTGGCTTCCTTGTGCGTGTCAGCTAGTAAATAATCCACCTGCCATCCAGGAGACCTGGTTTGATCACTGGGTTGGAAGACCTCTGGAGAAGGAAAGGCTACCTCCAGTATTCATGCCAGAATTCCAATGGGCCTGTATAGTCCATGAGGTCGCAAAGAGTTGGACCACCAACTGAGCAACTTTCACTTCATTTCAAGCTCATTATCCTTGTACCTTCCCTTCTCCTTGTCTCAGAGTGGAAACTGATCCTCCCTCACAGCTTTGCTGTAAGGATGAGATGAAATTAATGCATATTGACTTTGTAAGTTTGAGGTGTCCGTAACAGTATGAGACATCCCAGCGATCCTTACCACTGCCCCGTTCTTTCCTCTAATTGACCCACTATTCTTCATGGGTTCCGTATTTTACAGGGTCTTGACATAGACCTCTGGCCTGGAAGACCAGAACCGCAAGTGGGTTGAGGCTTGTTGGGAACGGGTGTCAGGTAGCGGTCTACAGGCTGGACTTAGTCCAGGAAGTGCATGCAAGAGTGGGGAACAGGCACCTCCCTGTCCGGCAGTCCTTGGGTTCCCTTCTCAGCGTTATACCTTAACGAGTCATGGGAAGTTGATAAAGCCTTACCAGTGCATATATTTCTGGCTCAAGAAATACCCATCTGGAAATGGATTCTAAGGGGAAAAAATTCTCCTAAAGAAATAAGAGGAAATCACGGCACACGAACTTATTATAGCAAGATTTAGGTTGTCAGGAGAAGCTATTATTTTAAACGTTGGCCCCATGGAAACCAGCTGTTCTCTGAAGGGAGATGAGTCTGTTTTAGGGAGAGCATCCTTCTGTTCTTTAGGGGGCAAATAATGAGCTCTGTTGATAACTAAAGGTGAACCCATATCCCCTTCTCTTCCAGAGATGTCTAGATGGGAGAGAACTTGGGCAGAGACAGAGCTAAGTTTTAATAAAGTTACAGAAAAAGGGTGATGTCTTCAAGCTTCATATGGAGAAGTTTTCGGGGTGGGGGCTGGAGGAGTAACTTGAGGGCTCAGAAGAAGTGGGGATGGGAGACTTTGGTTCAAACCTCAGTCCAGCCACAGGCTGGTAGGCAAAGCCACTGCATGACAGTAAGGGTGCTCTTTGCAATGGTGGTCAAGAAACACAGAGAGATGTACACATTTCCATTTGTTTTCCATTCTGGCTAAGCTTGCCTTCCTTTCTGGTTTAGGGTTTTCCCCAGGGGCTCAGATGGTAAAGATTCTGCCTGCAATGTGGGAGACTGGGTTTGATGCTGGGCCGGGGAGATCCCATTCTCCAGGGAGGGAATGGAAACCCACTCTAGTATTCTTGCCTGGAGAATCCCATGGACAGAGGAGCCTGGCAGACTACAGTCATGTCCAAACAGTTGGACATGACTGAGTTACTAACATTTTCACTTCCTGGTTTAATGCAAGGTTTTCACAGGTAAGAATTCGGAGGGTCAAGAGGAGGAGCAGCGGAAATGTATTCTCAAGGAGGAGGCAGAGGACATCAGAGTGAGAAGCCGTGAAGGGTAAGAGCTTTCTAATACTTATGTAAATGTCTCATCTCATGTGAGATGGCTGCAGCCTTGGGAGGTGAGGAAGCAGGTCAGTAACAATTTTCCAACATCACCTATATTTTGTAGCATCATACGAAACTGTATAAAGAAGACGGCAGCCTTAGGAAGCGCAAAGGCTGGGGCACTGTTCTTTAATATAAATGTGTGCCCTGGTGGATCCTTTTTATGATGAGGGTTCCAGTCTTAAGAAGGAAGGATGGGATTAATTTTCCAGTTACATGGATTGTATATAATAATGTAGTCCATCCTAAAGGAGACCAGTCCGGGGCATACATGGAAGGACTGATGCTGAGGCTGAGAACTCCATACTTTGGCCACCTCATGCGAAGAGTTGACTCATTGGAAAAGCCCTTGATGCTGGGGGGAGTCGGGGCAGGAAGAAGGGGACAACGAGGAAAGATGGCTGGGTGCATCACCAAACTCGGATGCACCTGATTTGGGTGATCTCCGGAGTTGGTGTGGACAGGGAGGCCTGGCGTGCTGTGATGCACGGGGTCGGCAATGAGTCGGACATGACTGAGCGACTGAACTGAACTGAACTGAATGGAGCTTTATGTATAATGTATATACAAGAGGGCTGCTGACTTTGGAAGGGAGGCCTGTATTGATTATACAATACCTGATACATTTACCTTTCCATGAAATTCCTGAGTCTTCCCTGTTGCCCCAATAGCTCTGGAGGAGGAGGCATAGAGACCAGCCAGAGCAAGGAGCACCGCTGTGCTTGGGGGACAAGCCTCGGTCCTCAGTCTCTGAGGGGTGAAGAAGGCCCCTATTTAACCAAGAGCACGTGGGTGGCCCCATCCCTCCCCCCAGCCACCCAGCCTGAGCTCATGCTGAGCTGGTTCCTTACAATTAGAGGGAGAGATAGGAAGATGCTTCTTCATGGCACAAATTGGGACTGAAACTCCAAACCCAGTGTATCAGTTCAGTTAAGTCACTCAGTCATGTCCGACTCTTTGTGACCCCATGGACTGCAGCACTCCAGGCTTCCCTGTCCTTCACTAACTCCCGGAGCCTACCCAAACTTATGTCCGTTGAGTTGGTGATGCAACCAACCATCTCATCCTTTGTCATCCTGCCTCCCACCTTCAATCTTTCCCAGTATTAGGGTCTTCTCAAATGAGTCATTTCTTTGCATCAGGTGGCCAACGTATTGGAGTTTCAGCTTCAGCATCAGTCCTTCCAATGAATATTCAGTACTGATTTCCTTTAGGATGGAACTGGTTTGATATCCTTGCAGTCCAAGGGACTCGCAAGAGTCTTCTCCAACACCACAGTTCAAAAGCATCAATTCTTTGGCACTCAGCTTTCTTTACAGTCCAACTCTCATATCCATACATGACTACTGGAAAACCCATAGCTTTGACTAGGTGAACCTTTGTGGGCAAAGAGATGTCTCTGCTTCTAATGTGCTTCCAACTCTCGTATCCATACATGACTACTGGAAAAACCATAGCTTTGACTAGATGAACCTTTGTGGGCAAAGAGATGTCTAGGTTGGTCATAGCTTTTCTTCCAAGGAGCAAGCATCTTTTAATTTCGTGGCTGCAGTCACCATCTGCAGTAATTTTGGAGCCCCCCAAAATAAAGTCTGTCACTGTTTCCATTGTTTCCCCATGTATTTGCCATGAAGTGATGGGACCAGATGCCATGATCTTAGTTTTCTGAATGTTGAGTTTTAAGCCAACTTTTTCACTCTCCTCTTTCACTTTCATCAAGAGGCTCTTTAGTTCTTTGCTTTCTTCCATAAGGGTGGTGTCATCTGTGTATTTGATTATTGATATTTCTCCCTGCAATCTTGATTCCAGCTTGAGCTCCATCTAGCGTGGCATTTCATGTGATGTACTCTGCATATAAGTTAAATATAGATGACAATATACAGCCTTGACATACTCCTTTCCCGATTTTGAAGCAGTCCATTGTTTCATGTCCAGTTCTAACTGCTGCTTCTTGACCTGCATACAGATTTCTCCAGAGGCACATCAGGTGGTCTGGTATCCCCATCTCTTTAAGAACTGTGGACAGAGGTTTGTGACATTGTGCAGGGGGCAGTGATCAAGACCATCTCCAAGAAAAAGAAATGCAAAATGGTTGTCTGAAGAGGCCTTACAAATAGCTGAGAAAAGAGAGAAGCTAAAGGCAAAGGAGAAAAGGAAAGATACACCCATTTGAATGCAAAGTTCCAAAGAATAGCAAATAGAGACCAGAAAGCCTTCCTCAATGATCAGTGCAAAGAAATAGAGGAAAACAGTAGAATGGGAAAAACTAGAGATCTCTTCAAGAAAATTAGAGATACTGAAAGGTTGTTGCTGAACCACGAAAGATGCCAGGATTCTGGCCTCTGGAAGAGAATAATTCAATCCAGGGCTAGAGATGAGGCTTTATCGCTCAGCACTTTTGTGCAATAAAATTTAATTAAAGTATAAAGGAGATAGAGAAAGCTTCTGACATAGGCATCAGAAGGGGCAGAAAGAGTACCCCTGCTAATCTTTAGCTGGATGTTATATAGCTACTCAGTTCAGTTCAGTTCAGTCGCGCAGTCCAATGTCTGACTCTTTGGGCCGGACCCCCCATGAATCGCAAGCCAACGCCAGGAGGCCTCCCTGTCCATCACCAACTCCCAGAATTCACTCCAGACTCACATCCATTGAGTCCAGTGATTGCCATCCAGCCATTTCATCCTCTGTCGTCCCCCTTCTCCTCCTGCCCCAATTCCTCCCAGCATCAGGAGTCTTTTCCAATGAGTCAACTCTTCACATGAGGGTGGCCAAGTATTGGAGTTTCAGCTTCAGCATTCAATTCCTTCCAAAGAAATCCCAGGGCTGATCTCCTTCAAAATGGACTGGTTGGATCTCCTTGCAGTCCAAGGGACTCTCAAGAGTCTTCTCCAACACCACAGTTCAAAAGCAATCAATTCTTCGGCACTTCAGCCTTCTTCACAGTCCAACTCTCACATCCATTACATGACCACAGGAAAAACCATAGCCTTGACTAGACGGATCTTTGTTGGCAAAGAAATGTCTCTGCTTTTGAATATGCTACTAGCAGTCTGCTAATTAAAGAAAGGAAATGTCTCAAAACAGAGGATGGCACCGGGCGCCTCACCCACAAGATGCATTTTGAGACCCCTTGGCACCAGGTGAGTCAGCCTGGGGCCATAAAATGATTGACGTGAATCTTGAAGAAAGGCAGATTTCCATACAAATACATAGTTTCACTAACATAGACTTAGGAGAACAATGTGTGAGTATAACATATCTGGTTTGTCAAGTCAGTTCTGAGCCTTTAGGCGGAACCTACTTGAAAGACAGAGTCTGGGGTAAATGCATAAGTACATTAACATAGCTTAAGACAACATTTCCATAAGAAAAAGGCATTGGTTAGCTCAAGGTTTGAGAGGGGTTAAGTTCAGGTGGAGCCAGGTGCCTTTCTGGCAACACAGAATTTTAAGAGAAACCTCTTTTTAAACTTGCAGAGACAAGGCGGGGAATGTAAACTGGTTAGTTTCCTCCTGCTGCTTAAGAGAGCGGAGAAGGCAATGGCACCCCACTCCAGTACTCTTGCCTGGAAAATCCATGGACGGAGGAGCCTGGTGGGCTGCAGTCCATGGGTTGCTAGGAGTTGGATACGACTGAGTGACTTCACTTTCACTTTCCCACTTTCATGCATTGGAGAAGGAAATGGCAACCCACCCCAGTATTCTTGCCTGGAGAATCCCAGGGATGGGGGAGCCTGGTGGGCTGCCATCTATGGGGTTGCACAGAGTCGGACATGACTGAAGTGACTTAGCAGCAGCAGCAGCAGCTTAAGAAGAGAGATTAAAAAATGTTCCTGACACTTGCAGCCTATTTCCTCCAATTGGAGACCCCTGGCCTTCCTGCCTGTTACCCTCTCAATACAAAGGAACATTTCATGCGAGAATGGGTACAATAAAAGGACAGAAGTGGTATGGAACCTAACAGAAGCAGAAAAAACCCAGCGCGTAAGCATTGCTTCCAGAACTACTTTTATAAACAGGGGGGAAAAAAAGAAAGAAAAGGTTTGAAAATGGAGTCAGAAAGAAAGCCCACGTGAAAGGCTACAGGCTCTGTGATTCCAACTACACGAGCTTTCCAACAACTTCGATTCCAGCTACATAGGTGTTCTGGAAAAGGCAAATCTATGCAGACATTAAAAATCATCCATCGTTGCTTTGGGGACGGGGGAGGTGGGGAGCAGTGGGCAGCGCCCAGGGCGTTATAACATGAACTATCATGTGACAGCCACCAAGAATGTGGAATCACGTCCTCTACAGGACAGGGGCGTCTGCGGGTGCACGACCTTCTACATTCCTCAGAGCCCATCAGACGCACAAACACCAGGGGTGAAGCATAACGTCAACCTCCAGACGTCAGCTGACAACAGTTGGTTCATCGGCTGTAACCAATGCACCAGAAGAAACAACGGGTAGGCTCACGGGGCGACTGGGTGCACAGGGAGGAATAAGTGGGAACTCGCTTTCCTCTTCGGTTTTCCTGTAAACCTAAGACTGCTCTTAAAAAATAAAGGCTGTGAATTTGAAAGTAAACAAGTAAAATTTACATGGTGGTGAGAGCATGGCAGGAAGCCCCCTGGCAGGGTGGAGGGTCAGGCAGGGGAGGGTCCCTGGCTTCCTAAAGCCCGAGGTGCATGGAAGCCGACCTGCTTTTTGCAGGCCTGGACCCGGGAAGTGGGGGTGGGGGCGGGGGAAGTGGGGGGAGCCTTTGCGTCAACCTCTCTCTGCACCGTCAGCTTCCTCTCCCTGCAGATCAGTTAGGTAGCTCTCCTGTCTTAAAACCACCGCCACCACAACCACAAAACTCCCGATCTTGCGTCCCAGCTGTTGCCCGGCTTTTCTGTGCTTCTTTGCAGCAAAAGTCCTTCAAGTCCCCTCCAGACATCGGCTTTAAAGGCCCTCCAGGTGGTCTGTCTCACCGGACAAAAGATGCTGAATCCCAGGCCCCCAGGGGCTGGTCGTCAGCTTGCCCCACCTGCCAATGTGGCAGGAGTTCTAGTCCGGCTTTCTGCTACCAGCAGGGCTGCCCACTCTCGTCCTTTCCTGCCTGCACTCTGGAGCTCCGGTTCCTGGGGCACCCCTGCTCCTCCAGCCTCTCCCGACGGACCGAGGGGGCTGCACCCCTGCCCCTGGTCTCTAGCCCCGCCTCTGATGAAGTCCTCCAGTGTGGAGCTGGAGCCCAGCCTCCTCCCACCTCTGAGCTCAATCCCTCCTGAAGTTCTGCTCCCCGACAGAGAGAGAGATCCCAAGTGGATGCGTCCAAAAGCGCCACTTCAGATTCCCCTGACTACCCCTCTGCTGACCTCGACCATCTCTGCCACAGTGTCTCCATCTCCCCAGTGTTCAGGCTAGAACTTCCAGGACCTGCCAGGGTTCCTCTGTCCTCACACTAACTTCAACGTCTCCCCCAATCTTACTGCTTTGCTTCAGTGTGAGCTCAAAATCTGGCCACCTCCCCACCCTCCGTCTGCTGACCCCGAGCCACCAGCATGCTCAACCTGGAACCCCAGCATCAACTTCCCAGCTGCAGCCACATAGCCCACTCCCCGCGCAGCTAGCCTTGGCCCTCCAGAGCCTGGCTGAATGTTGTCACGGCCCTACCCAAAGCTCCTGCTGGTTTCCAGTCTCCCTCACGGTAAGTCTCGCTGGCTTCTCTGACCCTGTTTACCGCCGCTCCCCTCTCTCAGCCCAGCCAACCTTTCTCAGCATTTCCTTAAGAAACCCAGCCTCTGGGCCGCTGTGTGGGCTGTTCCCTGGGCCTGAATGCTCTTCCCCACATATCCAGCTGCTCCCCTCTCCTTCCTTCAAGTATTCACTCAACACGGCCTTTCCAGGAGTGCCCCTGCCCTGACTCTCTCCCCTTCTTCCTTTCTGTCTCCCCACCCTGAGCCTCATAGCCCTTCCCAGCATATTACCTCCCGTACATATGATCTATATTGCTTAGGTCCTCATCACTGGCCCCAACACTAGAATGTAAGCTCCCGGAGTTTCGTCGCTTTCTGTTAACTGAGGCTTCTGCAAGCGCCCTGGCACCTCAGAGGCATTCCAGGACATCTGTGGAATAAATCGCTGAGCCCAGAGGGTGGGTGTAGGAAGCCTACCTTCACATTAATCTTCGGGGAGACCAGGGTGGATGTTTCTTTCTGCAGCCGGGACCTCAGCCAGAGCAGGGTGCCACGTACCTCCCGACAGGATGATGTGCCAAAAAGGATCTTCCCAGAAGGCGGGTTGCAGGAGCTGATGCACTCGAAGGCCTTAATGGAATGCCGCAGATTGTTCGCTCTGGCCAGGAGCGGACGGAAAAGGAAGAGACTAGGGGATGGCTGCACCCCTGGGCTCCTCCCTTCCCCGGCAGGGGACCAGGGACGCAGGGGCCCCCGAGTTCTCAGGCAGCTCGGAGTGCAGTGGACAAACAGCACCGCTGACCGCAGCCCCCTTACGGGTTCAACAGCAAAGTACATGAACGCCCAGCGCAGCCGTGGGGCCCACCACTCACGACTGGAGAAGTACACGTCAATTCTCCTCGCTCACCCAGAAGACCTTGCATTGAAATGTCACCGACAGTTATTAATTTTTAATTTTTAAAAATTCTTTAGATTCATTTCTATTGGGGTATGGTTTCTCTACGATGGTGTTTGTCTGTCTTCTGCCGTTCAGCAAGAGTGGAATCCGCCATACGCACGACATACGTTCTCCTCTCTGTTGGATTTCCGTTCCATTGTAGGTCACCGAGGAGCACGGAGTTCTCTGAGCTGTACGCAGGCTCCCACGCGTCGTCTGTTTTACACAGACGGCGGTGCGAGCAGCGTGTAAACGTCAGTCCCAGTCTCCCAGCCCACGCCGCCCCTTGGTGTCCGTGTTTGCCTCTGTTTGTCTGTGAGTTACCCGTTTTCAGTGCATCGGCATTGATCGCCTTACGAAAGGACTTCTGTAGCTGCAGGCTCTTGCTCCGGTGGCCTTGCAGAATTATCCTGTCCTTCCTCTCCGGACTCAGCCCTCGCCTATATGGCCTCCGATGCAATGAGACCAGACCTAAGGATGTGTGCGCTGTGGTCCCGTCTGTCTGAGAGTGTGAGGTGCTGGGAGGGATGGCGGGTGCCTATCACTGTGGCCTCAGCTGTGACGGTACCGACGTGTGACCCTGGGATAAGGACCGAAAAGTCGAATTCACAGGAGCCGTGTAGACGTGTGCACCAGCAGCTACCGTCAAAGGCACGGTTGTGCCCGCAAAGCTGCAGTCTACCTAGACCCGGAAGAGAACTTTCATACTGCAGGTGAAACTTCATCCAACGGCTTCTTCATTTCCCCTTGATATCTGGAGGCATGTGCCATGTTTTAAACCTTTACCCCCTACACAACGTGTCAGAGAACACAGAACCCGGCTCACCTGTACTAGATAAAAACGCTGGGTCCTTGCTAGGTACTAATTCTGGGGAGGTTTACTTCTCTGTTATTCCGCTTTGTCCCTTATTAATGTAACCAGTTATCTTTAAGTTTTGATTTCAGGCAAGAGCTGGCTTTCCTTGACTACTTTACAGACTTCATTTTCCCAATCAAAGGGAATTTTATAACTCATCACTTTTTTTTCCTGTTCTCCCATGTCTGCCAGAGAGCTTTGTCAGCTCAACCTTCATTTAAAATCTCTAGATCAGCCAGATTTTTAAAGTTTCCTTCAAATTCCATGGGTTTTGCTTCTTTGCTTTGTCTCAAATCTATATTCTAAAGTATTTTGTAAGTAGGTAGAGTATAAATAATAAATAATGAAAAAGATTTGCTGTCCAGGGCAGTATCTCATCACATCTGATGGACGAGCTAACACTTTCTAGTAGGTCTCTTCATCTGTAAGATGAAATAATGTGAGATCTGGGGAAGGCTGAAATGGTCAGCAACGTGACGGTATGTTGTTAATTGCTGTTTAGTTGCTAAGTCACGTCCAACTCTTTTGTGACCCCCATGGACTGTAGCCCACCAGGCTCCCCTGTTCATGGAATTTCCCAGGCAAGAATACCGGAGTGGGTTGCCATTTCCTTCTCCAGGGGATCGTCCCGACCCAGGGATCGAACCCCGGTCCCCTGTATTGGCAAGTGGATTCTTTACCTGCTGAGCCACCAAGGAAGTCCTGGAGACTTTCTTAAATAGTGGTAAACTGTGTTTTGGTGCTTAACAAGTGACGGTTGATATCAGGGGACCTTTTGAAATGAAGGTGTCAGCTTGCTATTATTTGCTACTCAAAATAGAATGCCCTCCTGGCAACCCATCTCCTGCCTTGCGACGTGCTCATCTGTCTGTCCCCCTCCACGGACTCACCTATGAGGTCTGGCTGGAAAAGCACTTCAGGGCAGAAAAACCTCTCCCTCCCAAGGTCTATCTCCTGGCCGTCAGGCAGCTGACACTTTTGCGGGTAGGAGGGAGAGTTGGCTTCTGCCTTCTCTTTTTCAAAGTCCAAAGCCACAAAACAATTTTTCTCTTTCAGGTCCCGTGCACACTCCCGGTCAGCTGTGGAAGAAACAAAAAGGGTCTGGCTGTGAGTTGAGTTCACGAAAGGATTTGTTTCTCCAGGAGCCTCCTTCTAAAGCTTCAGTTCCTTGCAGGTGTGGGGACCAGACAGAACTGTTAGGGGAAGCACATCGATTGAAAATGCCCACCCTGGCCAGGCTACCAGGCCTGGTTACCACAGTAACCATTTGCATGAGCTGTTTTACGACAGGAGGTCCTGGTAAGGAACAGGGAACTAATAAGCCTCCACCAACCAGAAGAGTTCGGGAAAGGTCAAAAGGAGACACCACCTGTCCGACCACCTCCCAGAATCCTTCTCTCTGGCATCCATCTCGGCTGAACAAGACGTGCACCACCAGGAAAGACTCAGAGTCAGAATGATTGGCTAAGGACAACCCGGAAACTAATCCCATCACCATAAAACCCGAGACTGCAAGTCATGCGGCAAATCTGTTCTCCTGGGTTCCCTTACCCTACTGCTCTCCACCCGGGCGCCCTTTCCCAATAAAATCTCTTGCTTTGTCAGCAGATGTGTCTCCTCGGACAATTCATTTCCGAGTGTTAGACAAAGCCCAGTTTCGGGCCCTGGAAGGGGTCCGCTTTCCTGCAACAGAACCATTGCAGAGGCAATTTCTATTTTCATCTCATATTCTAGTACCCGACTTCACACAGCTCAGTGTAAAGATTTTTGCCTGCAACGCAGGAGACTCAGGTTCTGTCCCTAGGTTGGGAAGATTCTTTGGAGAAGGGAATGGCCACCCACTCCAGTATTCTTTCCTGGGAAATCCCATGGACAGAGGAGCCTTGTGGGCTACAGTGCATGCAGTCTCAAAGAAATGGACACGACTTAGTGACTAGACAACAACACTCGAGTGCCTGCTGATCTGTAACGTGTGTTGGGGCCGGGTCTGTGCTTGAGAAGGGTGGACTGGGGATGTTCCGAACTAAAATGCAAATGTTTGAGAAGTGTCTTCATTTTATATGCTCTGTGCTTGGGGGGCTGGATAATCAAGTTCAATTTTATTATCTATTAATCTGGGAGGTGATGGTGCTCGTATCCCTACCTGCTACAAATATTGCCTCTGAACAGTTCACAACTGCCCCCTCCTCTGGAGAACTGCCCAAGACAACGGAAGCCCCCTATTCCAGAAACATCCCACCTTCTGGACTGCTGACAACAGGTTTCAGACTCAGCTACATCTCCTGGTGTTAGACTTCTATTTTTCATCCACCATCGCTTTTGAGATTGGTCCAGAGGGCTCTCCCTGCGCCTGCTCACCTGGAAATCCCGCTGGTCCTTCAGCCCATGGACATCTGACCTCTACCTTCTCACTTTGCCTAAACCAGGATGATGAATCCGTCACTTGGTAATGGCAGAAGTGGGAGAAGTGAGAGTTGAAAGCAGACTTTTTCTTGACTTTTTTCCCTCCAACAACTAATGCTGTTGGTCACACCCTTCTCTTTCCTTGCCTCCGGGGTAACACCTTATAGTTTCCCCTTCTTTGCCTGGTTTGGGCTTTGGTGAGACAAGTACAGGTTCAAATTACCTCTTCCACCTCTGCCATTTACCAAGTGCCAAGCTTCCCTGATAGCTCAGTTGGTAAAGAATCTGCCCACAATGAAGGAGACCCTAGTTTGATTCCTAGATTGGGAAGATCCTCTGGAGAAGGGATAGATTACCCACTCCAGTATTCTTGGGCTTCCCTTGTAGCTCAGCTAGTAAATAATCCACCTGCAATCCAGGAGACCTGGGTTTGATCACTGGGTTTGGAAGACCTCCTGGAGAAGGGAAAGGCTACCCACTCCAGTATTCATGGCCAGAATTCCATGGGCTGTATAGTCCATGAGGTCGCAAAGAGTTGGACACAACTGAGCAACTTTCACTTCACTTTCAAGCTCATTATCCTCTTAACCTTCCCTCTCCTTGTCTTCAAGAGTGGGACTGATCCTCCCTCACAGCATTGCTGTAAGGATGAGATGAAATAATGCATATGTGACTTTGCTAAGTGTGAGGTGTCAGTAACAGGTATGAGACGATCCCAGCCGATCCTTACCACTGCCCCGTGCTTTCCTCTAATTGACCCACTATTCTTCTGGGTTCCGTACTTTACAGGGTTTGGACATAGACCTCTGGCCTGAGAAGACCAGAAACCGCAAGGTGGGTTAGAGGCTTGTTGGGAACGGGTGTCAGGTAGGGTCTACAGGCTGGGACTTAGTCCAGGAAGTGGATGAAGAGTGGACAGGCACCTCCCTGTCCGGAGTCCTTGGGTTCCCTTCTCAGCAGTTATACCTACGAGTCATGGGAAGTTGAGTCATCTAACTTTCCTAAACCTATTCCTCTTGCAGTGGAGGTAACTGTTTCTACCCAGGGTATTGAAGCATAAAGCAGTGAGAGAATGTATGCGGACTGTTTCCTTAGCCTGGTGCCTTTCACAGGGTAAAGTGAAAAGTGAAAGTGAAGTCGCTCAGTCGTGTCTGACTCTTCGCGACCCCATGGACTGCAGCCCACCAGGCTCCTCCGTCCATGGGATTTTCCAGGCAAGAGTACTGGAGTGGGGTGCCATTGCCTTCTCCAGTAGGGAGTAAGTACCCTCTTACACAGGGTAAGTGCTCTGTAAAGCTTAGCTCATCAGCATCAGCGTCACCATCCCCTCACCACCATCACCATCGCCTTCACCACCACCATTATCATGACCACCACCGTCATCTCCATTACACCCGCATGACCGCCTCCATCACCATCATATCCTCATCTTCACCATCATCCTTGTTGCCATCATCAATGCACTAAATGTCCCTAAACACATATGGCATTGCTTTTTAGAGATAGAATGATGAGAAAGTAGCCTTTGCTTTACAAATTGAGGGCTGTGGGTGCAGGAAGCTAAGGAGGCCATTACGGCCCGAAGACTGGTCCACCTGGCTGAGAGGAGCAACGTCCCACCTGTGCTCACAAATGAGTGCCCGCTTTCTGACAGCAGATGCAGGAAGTACAAGGTTAGGTCTTGGCCTGCGATGTCCATGTGGAAGGTCGACTGATGCAAAGGGCAGCCGTCAATGATGGGCACAAAGTATGTCATTCCTTCTCCAGATTCGATTGTCATTCCTGGGTGAGAAAACACACGGGCATCATGTCAGGTCCAGGGCATTGCTTATCAGTTGTCAAGTCTGCTTGAAGACATGGCAGAGGAGCAGATAACCAGATGGGAATCTGGTTAAGGGATCTGAGGAGAAAACTTTCTTTCCCTGCAGAAGAGTGTGCTAGGATAGTGCCGATCTGGGCCAGACCAATGGCTGAATGTGCTGGAGAGGAAGTCTGCAGGTTTTCTAATTAAATCAGACTTTCAGGTGTTAGTCTTTTCATAACTGTTCACGGGGTTTGCCATTCCCTTCTGCAGTGGACCATCTCAAGGCTGTATATTGTCTCCCGGCTTAATTAACTTATTGCAGAGTACATCATGTGAAACGCTCGGTTAGATAAATCACAAGCTGGAATCAAGAATGCTGGGAGAAATACCAACAACCTCAGATATGCAGATGATACCATTCTAAAGACAGAAAGCAAAGTAGAACTAAAAATCCCCTTGATGAGGGTCAAAGAGGAAAAAAACTGGCTTAAAACTCAACATTCAAAACACAACCATCATGGCATCTGATTCTATCACTTCATGACAAACAGATGGGGGAAAGTGGAAACAGTGACAGATTTAATTTTCTTGGGCTCCAAAATCATTGTGGATGGTGACTGCGGCCATGAAATTAAAAGATGTTTGCTCTTTGGAAGAAAAACTATGACAGACTTAGACAGTGTATTGAAAAGCAGAAACATTACTTTGCTGGCAAAGGTCTGTCTAGTCAAAGCTATGGTTTTTCCAGTAGTCATGTATGGATGTGAGAGCTGGACCATAAAGAAGGCTGAGCACCTAAGAATTGATGCTTTTGAATTGTGGTGTTGGAGAAGACTCTTGGCAGTCCCTTGGGCTGCAGGGAGATCAAACCAGTCAGTCCTAAAGGAAATAAGTCCTGAATATTCATTGGAAGGACTGATGCTGAAGCTGAAGCTCCAATACTTTGGCCACCTGATCATAAGAGCCAACTCAGTGGAAAAGACTCTGATGCTGCTAAAGAGTGAGGAGAAGAAAAGAGAAGGGGATGACAGAGGATGAGATGGTTGGATGGCATCACCAACTCAATGGACATAAGTTTGAGCAAACTATGGAAGACAGTGAAGGACAGGGAATCCTGGCATGCTGTAGTGCACAGGGTCCCGAAGAGTACGACATGACTTAGCAACTGAACGACGGCAAGGGCATGGCACCAGCATGTTCTTATTTTAAGACTTCGTAAGCTAGGAAAAGGCAACCCACTCCAGTGTTCTTCCCTGAAGAGTTCCGTGGACAGAGGAGCCTGGCGGGCTACAGTCCACAGGGTCACAAAGAGTCAGACATGACTGAGTGACTCACCCTTTCAGAGCTACAGCAATCAAGAGAATGTAGTATTATCCTACAGCTACACAAACAGATCTGGAGGAGGAATGGCAGCCCGCTCCAGTATTCTTGCCTGGGAAACCCAATGGACAGAGGAGCCTGGTGGGCTACAGTCCAAGGGGTCGCAGACAGTCAGACACGACCGAAGTGACTTAGCACACACGAATAGACTGATGAAGTAGGACAGAGAACACAGAAACAGACCCCCACACACAGACAGCTGGTTCTCAAAAAATGGGCAAAGGCAATCCAGTGAAGAAAGCATGGTCTTTAAACAAATACTGTGGAGAAGATGAGACCTCCACACACACACAAAACCTCACTCATACTTCATACCATATACAAAAATTTATTTGAAATGGATCTAAATGGAAAACTAAATGACAAAGTCTCTAGAAGAAAACAGCAGAAAACTTTTTGGGCTCAGTGTGTATTTCTTAGATATGACACTGAAAATAAGATCCACAGAAACTAAATTGATAAATTGATCTTCATTGAAGTTAAAAGCTTCTGCTCTTCAAAATACACATTGAAGAGGGTGAAAAGTCATAAACTGGGAATCAGATCAGATCAGATCAGATCAGTCGCTCAGTCGTGTCTGACTCTTTGTGACCCCATGAATTGCAGCACGCCAGGCCTCCCTGTCCATCACCAACTCCCGGAGTTCACTCAGACTCAAGTCCATCGAGTCAGTGATGCCATCCAGCCATCTCATCCTCTGTCGTCCCCTTCTCCTCCTGCCCCCAATCCCTCCCAGCATCAGAGTCTTTTCCAATGAGTCAACTCTTGTTGCAAAACTTCTGTCTGATAAAAGACTTGTACCCAGAATACAAAAAGAATTCATAAAGCTCAAAGATAAACAACTCAATAAAAAATTGGGCAAAATTGAACAGTTTGAAGTAGATCTACGGATGGTAAATAAACACATGAAAAATGCTCAATCTGATTGGTCTTCAGGGAAATGCCAGTTAAAACCACAATGAGATACCGCTGCACACCTGTTCAAAAGCAGAACTGAAAGCTTGACCCCATCAAGGGCCCTGGAGGAACCAGGCGCCTCACAACGGCTGTGTGGGGCCACACAGAATGGCCCGCGGAACACCACGCTGCAACTAGCCTGGCCGAGTTTTTAAAAAGTTAAACGTCCACCTACCATATAGCACGGTCACCTCCCTTCCAGGTATTTGCCCAAATGAAATGAAAACAAGTGTCCGTGCAAATGTACACAGATGGACACCTGTATACAAATGTCCACAGAAAGTTTATCGATAAGGGTTCCCAACTGGAAACATCCCAAATGGCCATTCCTGGGTGAATGGATGAAGTGTGGGCACTCACCCAAAGGAGCATTACTCAGCAGCAGCACGGGATGAACCGTTGATACAAACCACAACGCGAGTGAGTCTCCAGATAGTCCCGTTGAGTGTAAAAAGCTTTACAGGAAAGGGTACCCACTGCATAATGACACTTCTACGAAACTGCAGAAGATGCAGACCCCCGTGTGGGGACAGACGCCCGGAGGAGGCAGCGTGTGGCGGGGGAGGGGAGTATTTGGGGGTGATGGACAAGTCCGTCCTCTTGACTTGGGGGTGGGTTCAGAGTGTATTCACACCTCAAGGTGTATCCAGCTGTGCACACTGCAGTGCAGTACATGCCAATCATACCTCAGTAAAGATGCTCAGGAAAAAAGTGCTCAGTGCGGGAGGTGGGGGGGAAAGTTCAACCAGGAGGGATGAAAAGGGCTCGTAAGTGGCTTTTATGCATTTTTCTTTTCTTATTTGGTGAAAGGGAGTGGGCAGCCAGAGGGATGGGCTGGGTGTGGGCGTGGGCTCCCAGGGGCGGGCTTCCTCAGGGCCACTCACCAGCGGTGTGGCCAGAAGCATAGAGAGAAAGGACTCCTTGGTTGGCTAAATATAAGGCAGGCACACTGAAGGTCTCAAACAGGATCTGCGAGAGGCGTGGAAGCAGTCAGGGGGCGGTTTGCCTAAATTCCGTGCGTACACGAGTCCCTCTGGCCAGAGGAACATGACTCCCCCAGAGGGATCCAGACAGCAGGGTCAGGAATGCCCCCTTCATCCCAGCCCTGCCCTGACGACCTCTGTGACACCCTGTCTCCCCGTCTACAGAACGGGCCACACCCTTCCCAGGTACCAAAGGGTGAGCGCCTTCTGTGCTGTCTCAGGACCTGCTAGAGAGCATCACGCCATCTTGTAAGCCACCGTTTCCTCACGGTGGGGAAAACACAGACTGCCAAAGCTTCTGAGAAGCCATTGCCTGTCCCTCCACTGAGTACACCCTTCTTTCCTCTCTCCGAGGGTGGGCAGACCCATGCCGACCAGGGTACTGGCCTTCCCCAGTCAGTAGAAATCGATCAGAGGCCAGACAAGACATTCAGGCAAGGCTCGATCGGGGTCCCTGTTGTGAAGGGGGCGTGGCAAGAACAAGCAGCAGGTGCCTGGCTGCCCCTGAGTGGGGATGAGCTGCATCCTTAGGCGGGGGAGGCTCAGGGTATGTCCAGGGGTGAGCAGAGGAGGGGTGTAGGTGGCTTGCCCGCCCCTCCGTGGTGCTGAGGGCAGGGGGCACCCGCAGGGCCCTGCTTCTGCCAGCACTACCCACTTTCTGTCAGTTTTTTTTTTTTTTTGCTGCAGGCTCTTCAGAAGTGGCAGTTGAGTTTTTCAGTCTCTTTGTATCTTTGGGTCCGAAATGTGTCCCCAGTGCACATGCACGCAGCTATTTTTGGTGTTGTATAGTTTCTTTGCTGGAGGAGAGGTGTGTCCCAGTGCAAGCACCACAGAAAAGGCCAGGTCTCAGGGCCTCCCGTCTCCAGACGTCATCGAAATTCCGACACTTGGACTTGGGACAACTCGCTTGTTTCATCACGATGGAGCAATGAAAGCTAACGGCTATTGTGTGTCAACTAACAGGCCAGGCACTTAGTCCAGACATGGCTTGGTCAGGAAATCTCTCCTGGGTGCCATGTACGGGGAGAAGGAGCGCACAGAGGAGGCAGAGCCTCGTGTTTATGGCCCACGGTGGCGGCCCCCTGATGGGTGTGACGTAGGATCCCCCCAACCCCATCCACATGAGCGCCCAGCGGGCAAGAACGTGAGGGAACGGGTGGCAGGAGTGGGGCACGGGCTGCAGAGCACGCCGGGCACCGCCTCTGTGGCCCTGGTGGGGTGAGTGAACAATTTCCCAGCAAGATGGTGACACTGTGGTCCACAGGACTACGGGTTCTTTTTTTTTTAAGTTCCCTCAAGTCCTTCCTAAATCTTTTCCTTTTGGTTTTTTCTTTTTTCTTTTTTTGGCTGGGCTGGTTTGCTGCATGCTGGCTTTGGTCTGGGTGCGGGGGCTCCTCTCTAGTTTCATGGCGGTGGCTTCTCTTGTTGCAGAGCCCAGGCTGTAGGCACACGGGCTCAGTAGCTGTGGTGAACGGGCTTAGCTGCCCCACGGCGTGTGGAATATTCTCAGACCGGGGATCGAAGCTGTGTCCCCATTGAGCCTGTGGTTGTGTTGGCAAGAGGATTCTTAACTGCTGGCCCAGCAGGGAAATTGTATCGGTTCTTCTGATGGCGGGACTCACCGTGGTGTCACTCGGATGGATGGCAGGCAGGCTTCGTCACGTGCAGCTCCAAACCAGGGACAAGCACCAGGCTGTGCCATGGGGGTGGGACGGGAGTACACCAGGAACAGGGTGAGAGGGAGCTGTCGGGGACAGAGCACCGGTGGCCTGCGGGGTGGTCTGCCAGGTTGCAAGGGATCCTTTGGGTCAGCTCGTTTGGCTAAGGTCATGGGCTCCTGTGCATAGAAGCAGACCTTAACGGTCTCGTATCCGGCTCTGAAGCAATTAGGGCAGGTGTATAGCACTCCAGGACTCTTGCCTGGAAAATCCCATGGACGGAGGAGCCTGGTGGGCTGCAGTCCATGGGGTCGCTAAGAGTCGGACACCACTGAGCGACTTCACTTTCACTTTTCCCTTTCATGCATCGGAGAAGGAAATGGCAACCCACTCTGGTGTTCTTGCCTGGAGAATCCCAGGGACGGGGGAGCCTGGTGGGCTGCCGTATGGCGTCGCAGAGTCGGACACGACTGAAGCGACGCAGCAGCATAGGGCCCTGGGGTGTGTGACAGGACCACAGTCAGAGGGTTGGGGTGTGGGCTTAACTCGCTGCCCAAGAGGGAAATTAACCAGCCTCTAGCCAAGACCCCAAGCCAGGTCAAGACAGCCTTTTTAAACAGCATTATACATCTCTAGCCAAGACCCCAAGCCAGGTCAAGACAGCCTTTTTAAACAGCATTATACATCTCTAGCCAAGACCCCAAGCCAGGTCAAGACAGCCTTTTTAAACAGCATTATACATGGAACACACACCACTGAGTGTGTGACTCACAGAGCGTGCTACCCTCTAAGGGGATTATTACAGAGCAGGGTCTGGGGGCTTGATGATTTACCATGAGAGGTGAGAACACACGTCCGCATGAAGATTAGCCTGTGAGTCTGTGCCATTCTTGGGCTCCCCCCACAACTGGATCCTGGAATTTGGATCCTAGTGGAGGTGGGAGGGCAGCTTTTACGATTCAGCTAGAGACCCTTCCCCTTAAAAACACAAAGGAAAAACCAGCTCCACTCCCCCTGGCCTGGCAAGAGCTTGGAAGGGTCTTCAGGGAACCTGAGGTCAAGCCCCCATTTCATAGATGAGAAAACAGAGGCCTAGGGACAAGAACCAGCATTTAGTGAGTGCTTGATGGTGCTAAGCATTGGGACAAGCGCTTCACAGAGTTAACTCATCTCATTTCCATGGCGCCCCCAGGTGATACCGTTATCATCCTCTGAGGGGGCACCAGGACACCGAGAGGACCAGTCACCCACCCGAGGTCACGGGGCCAGCACTTGGGGGTCTCAATGCCAGCCCACGCCCTTCCCTGTGTGCTGGGCTGACCCTACACTGGTTTTTCTCCTGGGACCTGGCCCCCAGAAATCCTCTTCAGATACACATTTATTCTCGGAGGAGAACCAGCCCCGCAGTCCTCAGCCTGCTTGTCTCCAGGAGGAGACCCGGTTGTATCAGCTTCTGGACGGAGGGCCAAAGGCAGGAAGAGGACCGGCTGGAAGGCTGGGGCAGGACGGGGAGCTTGGTGCAGAGCTGCAGGTGTGAAGCCCCCTGTCCGCAGGGAGGGGGCATTCTGGGCCCCAGTGCAGCCGCCACGGCCGGCTGCCCGGGTTTGTCTGCAGAAGCCCCCGCCCTTCAGCACTGCTCCATCCTGGGCTGCGCTCCCAGGTCCCCTGCCCGGGGTGACCCACGGGGATCTGCCTGTGGGGGTCCCGAAGGGGAGACGAGGAGGTGGGAGAAGGCACTGGGCTGCTGGCGTGCCCACGTCCTCCCTCCTGGCCCCTCTGGCTGCTGGTGCCCCCTCCCTCCTGGCCCCTCTGGCTGCTCGTGCCCCCTCCCTCCTGGCCCCTCTGGCTGCTCGTGCCCCCTCCCTCCTGGCCCCTCTGGCTGCTCGTGCCCCCTCCCTCCTGGCCCCTCTGGCTGCTCGTGCCCTCCGGCTGCCCACTCAGCCCCGGCGGGTGTGTCAGCTCATCGCCAGCCCAGAGCCCTGAGCCTCTCCTGTGCCTGTTCTGAGACTTGGGCTCACCCATGTCTGTTGGCTCTTCAATAAACTCTCACCAACGCTACCCCATGTGGGCATCCTTTGGTTTCCTGCTGGGATCCTGATACAATTAGGGAGTGAACTCAGAGACAGTCGTGGCAGAAGGGCAGGGAGCGGGCCTGGGGGTGGTGGGGAAGTGCCCGAGCCAGGCCTTGTGGCCGGCACTGCAGTTAGTGCGAGGCTGGTCAACTTGCCTGGGCACAGGGGGGCCAGACATTGGGTCAAACATGGGTCTGGGTGTGTCTGAGGGTGTTTCTGGATGAGACTGGCAATTAAGTTCATGGGCTAAGTGCTGTGCTCAGTCGCTCAGTCGTGGCCGACTCTTGCAGCCCCATGGACTGCGGCCCGCCAGGCTCCTCTGTCCATGAGATTCTCCAAGCAAGAATACTGGAGTGGGTTGCCATTTCCTTCTCCAGGGGATCTTCCCCACCCAGGTACTGGACCTGTGTCTCTTAAGTCTCCTACATTGGCAGGCAGGCTCTTTACCACTAGCGCCACCCACAGACTGAGCAAAGCAGATTGCTTTTCCCAAAATGAGTGTCGTAAAAGTGAAAGTGTTAGTCGCTCAGGCACGTTGGACTCTTTGTGACCCCATGGACTATAGCCCGCCAGGCTCCTCAGTCCATGGGATTCTCCAGGCCAGAATACTGGAGTGGGTAGTCATTCCCTTCTCCAGGGGATCTTTCCGACCCAGGGATCAAACCCAGGTCTCCTTCACTGCAGTCAGATTCTTTACCGCCTGAGCCACCAGGGAAGGTGGCTCTCATCTAATCAGCTGAAGGGCTGACTACAACAGAAGACCTGAACTTCCCTGAAGGAGAGGGCATTCCTCCTGCCTGACTGCCTTTGAGCTGGGACATCGGGTCTTTTTATTTCCTAATATATTCCTTATTATTATTTTATTTATTTTTGGCTGTGCTGGGTCTTTGTTGCTGCTCGGGCGTTTTCTAGTTGCAGCCAGCACAAGCTTCTTGTTACTGTGGCTTCTCTTGCTGTGGAGCCCAGGCTCCAGGGTTTGCAGGCTCAGTAAGCGCGACTCCCGAGCTCTGGAGCACAGGCTCAGTAGTTGCAGCACACGGGCTTCGTTGCCCGAGGCATGCGGAATCTTCCCAGATCAGGGATCGAACCGGTGTCTCCCGTGTTGGCAGGCAGATTTTTACCACTGAGCCCTCAGGAAATCCTGGGACATCAGTTTTTTTGTGGTTTTCGACTGACTTAGACCACTGGCTGTCCTGGGGTCCATCCTGCTGGCTGCAGATGCTGGGACTTGCCGGCTCCCATGATCCTCATTGACTCTTTATAATAATATGTATTTCTCCTTGTTGTCATTCAGTCGCTCAGTCATGTTCAATTCTTTGCAACCCCAGGGACTGCAGCACACCAGGCTTCCCTGTACATCACCATCTCCCAGAGTTTGGTCAAACTCTTGTCCATTGAGTTGGTGATGCCATCCAACTATCTCATCCTCTGTCGCCCCCTTCTCCTCCTGCCCTCAATCTTTCCCGGCATCAGGGTCTTTTCCAATGAGTTGGCTCTTTGCATCAGGTGGCCAAGGATTGGAGCTTCAGCTTCAGCATCATTCCTTCCAGTGGATATTCACTGGAGGGTTGGTTTCCTTCAGGAGGGACAGGTATAAATCCCTTGACTCTGTGGGTCTCCTCCACTGAATGTCTATCTCCTCCTGGTTCTGCTTCCCTGGGAAGCCCTGAACAAGACTGTCTGGAGCAGTGCGTTCCCTCGGGGGAAGGATGCTTCTGTCTCTCTCTTTTCTCTCCAGCTCACACGGGCCCCTTCGGGCACTGGGCATTCTCAAAGCTGCTGTCTGCTGTGGCAGGACTGAGGCTTATGCCAAGTCCACGTGCCTAGCATGGCCCACCACCCACGTGCAGGGGAGGACTCGTGGGAGCCCCCGAGCCCTGTGTTAAATGAGGCAGGGCTCACATCTGTGCTGCGGTGGACGCCACTCTGTTTCTGGGCCGCGGAGGGAGCCTCCTCCCTGGGCAGGTGGTGCCTCCGGCCGCTGGGCATGCCTGCTGGGTCACCGCTCACCGCGGGAAGCGCCGCTGGGCTCCAGGAGTCCGAGCCAGGTGGCAGAACCTGGCTGCTTGCTTCATTAGCTCGCTGACGTCCTCACCGCTCACCGCGGGAAGCGCCGCTGGGCTCCAGGAGTCCGAGCCAGGTGGCAGAACCTGGCTGCTTGCTTCATTAGCTCGCTGATGTCCTCACCGCTCACCACGGGAAGCGCCGCTGGGCTCCAGGAGTCCGAGCCAGGTGGCAGAACCTGGCTGCTTGCTTCATTAGCTCGCTGACGTCCTCATTAGGCAGCCGTTGCAGCTCTTGCCCCACCTGGACCCCATACCAGCCCTGAGGAGGGCTCTGCCATCTGCACTGGGGGTGCATCCCCTTCCCCACCAGCCTTGATGGGCTCCGTCACCCAGTTCAACCCAGTTCAAGCTGAGGCAATCCAACCAGCACACATCACCCACTCCTTGGGGTTGGGGGGCAAGCCAGGGGTGAGGCCTAGAGGTGGAGGAGGCCCTGGAGCTTTTAAGTCAGGCTTAGACCCGCAGGCCGGACACACCGGGCATCAATGCTGAGAACACACTGCAAACACAGATCCCGGGGGTTGGGTGTGTCCACAGGCCACTCGCTGTGCAACCTCAGCCAACGACTGCCTCGGCTCCTGGAAGCCCCAGTTTCCCTGCCTGCCCAAAGGGGCACATAAGCGCCCTGCACGTAGCGTGGCTGCAGGTCCAGATGAAACCATCCAGCTTCAACAGCTTACCTGTGCTCGATGGTTTGTGAGCCCTCTGGTGGAAGCTGTCACTCTTGCTGATACCGAAAGGGTCAGGTCTCGCTGGCGTCTCTGTCTCTCCCAAGGTTGGGGAGGGGCCCCTGCCGCCCTCCACCAGCCTGCTCCCTGACCCCCGAGCTCCCCTCCTGGCCTCTTACCTGTGACAGTCTCTCTTTACTGGATATGGAGTTCAAGGGCGGCTCTGCCATCAGCAGAGGGTGCTGCTCTGGGGCGACGTGGAGCATCTGGTAGAAGGAATAGTGCCAGATCTGACGAGAGAGGGGGCGCGACTGTCAGCGCCCCGCAGCCCCCACCCCGGCCCCTACCATTTCCCGCCCAGGAGGAGGCCAGCCGCGGGCCGTGAGGACCGCAGGGAGGCCCCACAGAGAGGCCACGTCGAGAGGGGCCCGCTTGCTGGCCCTGCAGAGCAGCATCTCAGAAATGGGTCCTCCGGCTCTAGTCGAGCCTTCGGACGCCAGAGCCCCAGCCAACACCTGCCTGCAACCCCATGAGAATCAAGCCAGAACCACCCAGCTAAGCTGCCCCCGAGTTCCTGGCCCACGGAAACTGTGGGAGGTAACCGGTGACCATCCCTGTTTCCAGCCACTCCGTGTCGGGATGACCTTAAGCCTTGGATAGTTAACGCATCATCCACGGCAATGTGACCCTGTTCAACTACATACGGAGCCCTCAGCTACTGAGAGAGTAGTTCAAGGCAGCTGTGTCCATCCCATCCATACTGCACTGGACATGGTTGGATGGCATCGCCGACTCAATGGGCATGAACTTGGGCAAACTCTGGGAGATAGTGAGGGACAGGGAGGCCTGGTGTGCTGCAATCCATGGGGTCACAAAGAGTCAGACACGACTGAGCGACTGAGCAACAATAGGAAAGATACACGGAGCGCAAACTTCACCACTGTAAGCTTTTTCCAGCTGTGCAGTCCAGGGCACTAAGTGCATGAACACTGTCGCACAACCATCGCCTCCGTCCATCTCCAGAACTTTCTATCTCCCCAAACTGACACTCTCCCCAGTAAACACTAACTCTCCATCCCCTCCCCCAGCCCCTGGTCCCCAACCTCCCACTCTCTGTCTCCATGAATTGGATGACCCTCGGTCCTCATAGAAGTGGCGTCGTACGTTACTGTCCTTCTGTGACTGCCCCATTTCACTGAGCATCCTGTCCTCAAGGTTCACCCCCGTTGCAGCTGTGTCAGGATTTCCTTCCTGTTAAAGACCAGATACAATTCCACTGTGTGGAAGGGCCACGTTGCGTGCGTCCAGTCATTCACTGAAGGACACTTAGATCATGTCTACCTTTTAGCTGCTGTGAACCTTACTGCTATGAACACATGTGTACAAATATCTCTTCCTGGCCTTGCTTCCAAGTCTTTGGGGATTCACTCTGAAGGGGGATTGCTTCCCTGGTGGCTCAGACAGCAAAAATCTTCCGGAGACTGATTGATCTACAGGATACCCTGGGTTCGATCCTTGGGTCGGGAAGGTTTCCTGGAGAAGGGAATGGAAACCCACTCCAGTACTCTTGCCTGGAGAATTCCATGGACAGAGGAGCCAGGTGGGCTACAGTCCACAGGGTCTCAAAGAGTCGGACACGACTGGGTGACTAGCACACTCACGTTCGCGGTGATTCTAGCATGATTTTTGGGGAATCATTATATTGTTCCCTATAGTGACTGCACTGTTTTACATTCCCACCAAGAGTGTCTGAGAATTCCAAATTTCTGACTCCTCATTCTCACCAACATTTGTCATTTGGTGGAGGGTGAGGGGTGAGGTGTTTATTTGTTTTTAAGATAACAGTCATCTTAATAAGTGTGGAGCATGTTTCAGATTTTTTTTTAATCCATTGTCTCCTTTAATTCTCACATCAGTGTTATATGGTAGGAAAAGTTATATCCCTTTCCTACAGATTAGGAAACTGAGGACCAGAGAGCCAAATTACGGGTCCAAAATGATGCAGGTCATGCATGATGGAGACGGGATTCAGGCCCAGGTCTGTGGTTCTAAGACCTGTATGGTGAGTACTGCGATGTAGCATCTCCAGAGACCCAGAGCCGGGAGATGCCGGGAAAGCCCTGGATGTTGTCTGTACGTCCCTTCTGAGGTGCCGGGCAGCAGGCCACCCCAGGCATTGGTGGGGGCCCTTGAGCACAGCCCACCCAACAGCAGCCACTGCCTACCTTCTCCATGTCGTCCCAGTTGGTGATGGCAGCCCTAGAGACGGGGTATAAGAGGTTGAGTTTCCCTTGGTTTTTCGGAACCTCATTTCCGATGAACCAGTCTTCCTCTTCCATTCCCACCAACAGCTTCTGAAACACACAGGCCAGGCCACGTCTGCCCTCAGCAGCATCTCCCTTGACTTGGGTCTGTGGGTGCACAGTGGACGGCGGGGAGCCCCAGTGTGATGCCGGGGCCACTCCGGGTCACAGCACTGCTGTTGGTGGCCCCCTCAGACCCCCACACTGTGTCAAAATGCTGCTAAGGGGTTTCAGCAGATGACCAGCAAGCAGAAGGTGCACCCAGGAACCCCTGCTGGGACGGGCTCTTGTCCGCTTTGTAGGTGAGGAGACTAAGGCCACAGAGAGAGGGGTGGGAAGGAAGGAGCTCTGGAAGTGGGGGTGGGGGCGGACACACTGGCTTCTATCTTTGCTTTGGAAAGTAAGCAGGGCGAGTCTCCAATTTAATATAATCCGTTATTTGGGGGAAGACAAATCTACTTTCATGCAGGTTAAACCATGCATTCCATCATTTGGAAACGATCTGAGAGTCAGCTCTGTGTTAATCTGAGTCCACCAAGAACCAGACACCAAGAGGAGATGAACAGTACAAGGATTTTATTCGGGAACACGCAGATGAGGAGAGACACAGGCTGTCGTCCGATTCTGAGGCCAGGACAGCAGGCTGGATGGGCAACCTGGAGAAGTCCTTGAGCCAACATCATTCATCAGGGTCATTCATTCATTCGTGTCTCCCAGAAGTGGGTCTGCCTGGCTGTCCCTGCCGTGCTCCGTTGTTGGCTACGAGTCATCTGTGGGCAGCACGGCCCTGGTGTCCTGGGGCAAGCTGGTGCTGGTGTGGAGGCAGGGGGCTGAGGTGGTGTGCTGGTGCACGCGGGCCATGCTGCATGGTGCCAGGCTGCGATGGTGCATGCGGCAGTGATGCTGGTGATCCAATGGCCTGGTGGTGCCAGGCTGCCCTGCTGCAGCGGATTTCAGAGAAAGGCCCCTCAGGGAGCACCACAGCTCCTCCGCACAGAGCTCTTCCATCTCAGGAATTTGTATTTTAGGCGGAAGAGGCCGTGCACCTCACGCATGGAGTCTGCTCTGTCTGAGCTCCGCTTCCTTCTCTGGCCGGTATGACAGTGGCCGGCCACAGTGTTGCCAGGGATGAAGTCTAGTAAGTCTGTGGCTTGGAAAACGTTTTATAAACCGAAAGTATCCGCTGACACATTGGGCAGATTTCAGCTCAGCCCAACCTTCATGAGAAGGGAGAGGAACCAGGGGTGCCTGTGGGAATGAGGAAGAGGCAGCCTCGTCCTGGTTCAATGTGGATGGAGCTCGGGTCTGACGGCTGCTTTGGTTACAGCGGTTGCGTGACTCTGGGCAGAGCCTGTCCCACCCCTCCATGGCCAGAGGTCCCCCACGAGGGGTCTCCCTGCCCTCCTGCTGCCACACAGAAGGGCCCGGGAGGGACCATGGTGTGGTTGGCACAGATGGAAATGAGCCCACGCGGAGCATCCTGCCATGTGCCGACCCCTCTTGGAGGCAGAAGCTTCACCAGGGACTTGCCCGAAGCCCGGACAGGTGGCACCAAGATGCCTTACAGAACACGAAGACTGAGAACCCAGTAGGCTGCGGTTCCGATAGAGGGTTTGCTGCCTGATCATTCGTCTTGGTCACACGGTGCCATTTTGGTGAGGAATTTGAACTTTTTTGCAGTAATCTTGTGCCTCCCCAGGTATGTAACCTGCACTGTTTCTCATTGAACCTCTTTGTAGAGTGAACAGGTATTACACCCTCCCTGGGGCTGTAGCATGTTGTTCTGTGGGCCAACGTTAATTTTTTTTTTTTTTTTTTTTTTAGGATTTAGGCTATTTCTTTATTTCTTTCTTTTAGTTAGAGGATAATTACAATATTGTGATGGTTTTTGCCATACATCAACATGAATCAGCGTTAGTTATAACCCCTCCCTCTTGAACCCCCTTTCCCACCGCTTTAGGTTCAGTGTTAAGTTTGACCTTGCAGGACAAATGATCACACCTGTTGGGGCAAGAGATGTCACATTGAGGGCTTCAAACAGAGGGACTGAGTACAGGGAGGCGGTTACACCGCGCTGGGAGTCTGAAAGCGCAAGAAGGGCAGAGAGTAGGACCCCCTGGAGGCCGCCTGACTGTGGGAAGAACCGGGCGGTGGGTTTGCAGAACAAAGGCTCAGAGGAGGTCCCTCAGGGCTGGGAGGGGCCCTCCTGGGGCCGCAGGGCGATCCTTGGATGGAGGGGAGGATGAGGGCTGCCTGCTGCTGGGGGGTAGTGGGGCTGAACAGTGTGGGAAAGCAGGCAGCCTGCCCCTCCTGCCGCCTTCCGAGTGGCTTTGGTGCCTCCTACTTGCACAACCTCTCAGAGGCCGGCTGGTAGAGGAGCCCCAGCTCCAGCATCAGAGCAGAGCAGAGGTTTGAATGGCGGTTCCTGAGATAGGTCCACGTGTAGGCCCCAGAACCCACATGAGCGCGACCTTGCTTGGGAACAGGGTCTTTGCCGATGTGACTCTTTTAGGGATCTGGAATGCGGCTGGATTTAGGGCAGGGAGACCCAGTGGCAAGTGCCCTTATGAGAAGGGAGGGGAGAGTGAGCAGAGAAGGGGAAGGAGGAGAGAGAAGCCACGTGAAGACGGAGCCACACGCCGCAGAGATCCAGCCTCAGGCCGTGAACGCCACCGGAAGTGGGAAGACTCCGCCGTGAACGTCACCGGAAGTGGGAAGACGCCGGGAGGACCCTCCCCCAGACCCTGGAAAACGTGGTCCTGCGACACGCTGTCACCTGTTGTATAAGTAAACAGAGGGTGTCGCGGCCAACAAGCCCCCCGACTGTGCACCCACAGGGGACTCGGGATGGAGAAAAGCAGATGCCGGCCCCAGACAGCTGAAAGAGCTAGTCGCTCAGTTGTGTCCAACTCTTTGCAACCTCATGAACTGTACCCCACCAGGCTCCCTGTCCATGGGATTCTCCAGACAAGATTGCTGGAGTGGGTTGCCATTACTTTCTCCAGGGGATCTTCCCAACCCAGGGACTGAACCCAGGTCTCCTGCATTGCCGGTGGATTCTTTACTGTCTGAGCCACCAGGGAAGTCCAAGAATACTGGAGTGGGCAACCTATTCCTTCTCCAGGGGATCTTCCCGACCCAGGGATCAAACCTGCATCTCTGAATTGGCAGGCGGGTTCTTCACCAGACGGTCAAAGTGCATATCAAAGGAATGATTCCAACGAGCCCAGACTCTTGCCTCTTCCCGTATAGAGAAGACCGCTAAATTTATTGACTTGAGATATGTGCTTTTCCTTAACTAAGAGCAATCTTGTGATGTACCGACTACCTGGTTTTCATCACAAAAACCCCTATATCCCCTGGTTCCTCCCTTACCCTGCAGAGCAGATCCTCAGAGCGACCTGAGAGCCTGTCTACTGGACCAAAGTCCCTCCGTAAGTCCACTGAACAAAACAGAATATTCAGCTTTGAGGCTGTGCCAGTTTGTCTCTTTGCTTCCGTCGACAACACCTTGATTCTGGACCTGCGACTCCAGAACCAGGAGGGTCCGAAGTTACGCTGTCTCGGCACCAAGACAGCAGCCCTCGTCACAGCCTCCCCAGGGCACTAACCCAGCAGCAGCTACAACAGATGAAGTATAAGCCTCCCTCTGCCACGCACCCCCAGCTAACTCCCATTCCCCCCTCCCAACTGTTGAGTAGATAAACCCCTACAAAGCAGGGTGGGCGAGGGGGGAGGCAAATGCTTTTCCATCCTCTTGAGGCTGGTGGGGAATTATTCAGAGACAGTTTAGTTTCCAAGAGAGAGTGGACAGCAGAGAGGGCTCAAAGGTCCCAAACCTCTGGGAGGCAGGAGCCAGGGGAGGCCCCTGGCCAAGCTGGTGCTTCTGGGGACACGGTGGAAGGAGGGCAGGGGCCAACGGACAGTCTGCTCCTTCCTGGCCTTGACCGGCGGCTGTCACGGTGGCCGGAGCTCTGCCTGCAGCTGTGCATTGGGAGGGCGGCCTGGAGGGGTGTCGGGACCCTTCTCTCACCCAGCTGAGCCGCAGTAAGTGGATTAAGCAGGGCTCTTGCAGCCTTTTCTTATCTCCAGTGTTCGCACCGCCCCAGACTGCCGAGCCCACGGGACCGGAAGTCAGCCGCCACCACTAGCAACAAAGGCTAGACATGGGGAGCTTGGGCGGCTCTTCCGGAAGGTCAGGTGGCTCAGGCCCCAAGGAAACCCGCACACCCGACAGGTCCCCCTGCCTCTGACTCTGGCAGCCCTGCCTCTTCCCGCGCCCGGCCCCCCCCCGCCCCCCCTACCCGCCCCCCGCCTTGCCTTCCTCTCTCCGCTTCTTGGATGCACAGGACGAGCCCATCTGGCTCCAGGGGACGCGGCTGGAGGGGCAGCCAGGAGACATAGAAGGAGGGAGGGGATGGCCTCAGAGAGAAGGGGCTCAGACAGGGCAAGGCTGGTGCTTCCTTTCCCTCCCCCAAGAAAGCACACTTTCATCACTGCTTAAAGCATGTTATCAGTTGAACTGCGTCCCTCCCAGAAAACTCTGTGCTGAAGCCCTGACCTCAGGGTGTGGCTGTTTCGGGAGCCAGGCCCTTAAAGAGGTGATTACAGTAAAATGAGGTCACGAGGGTGGGCCCTAGACCCACAAGACTGGTGTCCTTATAAGAAGAGGAGGTCAGGACACAGACACACAGAGGGACGACCCTGTGAGGACACGGGGAGGAGACGGCTGTCTGCACGCCCAGGAGGGGGCCTCAGGAGGACCGGCCCTGCCCACAGCTGGGTCTGGGATTCCAGCCTCCACGCCTGGAGAGAGTAATTGTCTGGTGTTTAAGCTGCCCCGGCTGTGGGCCTTTGTCCCAGCAGCTCGAGCAAAGCAACACAAAGCAAAAGATGAAACAATGTGTAGCGATCTTGAGCCAGGTCCTCTTGGTGGGATGTCTTAAGACAAAGCTCAAGGCCCTTTGAATCTTAGCTGGGGAGGGGCTGCGGCCCCCAGGGAGGACGCCTGGCACTCACCTCGTGGCGGAGTTTCCCGAGGATGGTTGGGAACACGGCCAGGGGTGCCTCGGTCCCCGCGAAGCCCACCTTGCTGAAGCCCGAGCCGTAGTCACAGATGAGGGGCACGTTCATGGTGCTGCGTGTGAGCCAGCTGCAGGGAAGACAGAGGGTGCGGCTGTTTGTGCTGTTTGCAAGGTGCCAACCTGAGGAGCAGCTGCAGTGCCAGGTAGGATCTCAGCTCTGGGCACCCGGAGCTGGGCCTGCCTTCGGGGTGAGCTGCATCTGGATGCACTGGGCAGTTTGCTGGAGTGGCCGGGCTCTCAGGTGACCACCTGCGCTGGCTGCCCTGGAGCCGTGTGGCTTTTGCCGGTGCAGCCCATGACCTGCTTCACTGGGGTCTCCTGAAGCACTCCCTTCACCGTTCGCCCAGCCGGGGGTTTGGCCAGGGGGCCCCGGGAGGTTCAGTGGCCCTGGTGGTCTGCATGCTGGTGTCACGGCCAGACCCCCAACCCCTCTCCTGTGAGGCCTCCTGCACCTCCTGGCCCCAGGTCAAAATCAATCCCTCCCCTCCACTTGGCTTTTAGACAGCTTCTTCCAGGTTTTGGCAAGTTTGGAAAACATGAGAAGAAGAATAAAGAAGGAAATCTCAACCTAGAACTGGTTCAGAGTGGGGAGGGATTTGCCTCCAACCAGCCGACTCCCTGAGCCTGCTGGTCACTGGAGAGTGGGGTAGGGCTGCTGAACCCAGGACAGAGCAGTCCCCGAAGGAGCATTCTCCTGCTTTACCCCAAATTCTCATGGAGCCGGGAGTCACTTGTGAGTCTAAATATTCAGTATCAACACAGAGAAGCAAAAATCTACAAAGGGTGTCATGGAGATTGGAAAGGAAAAGTTCAGACCATTAGGAGAAGGAACTGGAGCTTCCCTGGTGGCTCAGTGGTAAAGAACCTGCCTGCCAGTGCAGGAGACGCGCATTCAACCCCTGATCCAGGAAGACCCCACGTGCTGAGGAGCAACTAAACTATTGAGCCTGTGCTCTGGAGCTCGGGAAGTGCAACCACTGAGCCCGCTCACTGCGACTATCGAAGCCCATGCACCCTAGAGCCTGCTGCTTCATGACAAGAGATGCCACCGCAATGGAAGCCTGTGAGCCGCAGCTAGAGAGTAGCCCCCCAATCACTGCAACTAGAAAAAAGCCCACACGGCAACAGCACAGTGAAATTAAATAAAGCTATTTAAAAATCACTTTAATCCAATGTGATAAGGGCTGTGCATAGGAGGCAACGTTCTAAGTCAGCCTGGGAGGACTTGGACGAGGAGCTGCACCCTCAGACTGACAAGAGAGGGGGGAGTATTCTTTTTCTCTTTATCCTATTTTGTGATGATATACATCCATGCCTCAGTGGTAAAGAATTCACCTGACAATGCAGGAGACATGGCTTCAGTCCCTGGGTCAGGAAGATCCCCTGGAGAAGGAGATGGCAACCCACTCCAGTATTCCTGTCTGAAAAATTTCATGGACAAAGGAGCCTGGGGGGCTACAGCCCATGGGGTCACAAAAGAGTCAGACATGACTTAGCGCCTAAACAACAACAACATCCAGGTGAGGCTCGGCACCGCCACGTGCCCCTCACAGCACTTGACCTCTCCCCTAAACAAACGTTGAGGTTAATTATTTAAGTAATGAGGCCCAAAGCAATATTGGCTTGCTGTCCTAGGATCCCAGGCTTCTTGGTCTAGTCCGGAGGACATCACATTTACATATTTAGAATTAAGTATTTGTATGCACAAGTTGGAGGAGGAAATGGCAACCCACTCCAGTATTCTTGCCTGGAGAATCCTGTGGACAGAGGAGCCTGGTGGGTTGCTGTCTATGGGGTCGCACAGAGTCAGACACGACTTAGCAGCAGCAGCAGCATGCATGCATGTTAATGCATATCAGCAAACTGTCTGCAGAGGGTGGCATCAGAAGAAGACTTCTGGTGCAGCGTTTTCCATCCTGGATCCCAGGTCTTGCAGCCCAAGAGTGCACACAATGCGACCTGGGACGGTGCCGCCCTTCAAGATGCTGGGCTCTACTCTGCTTCTTCCTGCAAAGCTGTCGTCTCCTGTGTGTCCTGGCTGCCCCCTGGTGGCCGCTCACTAGACCACAGCTCTCAGATCCAAGTTAGGAAAGATTGCACACGTTCCTCCTTCTGGAGCCAAGAAAGGCTTTCAGCCCTTCAATTGACCTCTAACACAATGCAGAGTAATTTGACAACATTAAAAAAATTTTAAGTACAAGAAGGAAAGGGAGAGGCAGTTTTTCTTCTTCTCTTTTTAAAATTGTAGTTGATTTACTATGTTTTATTTCTGCTGTGCAGCAATGTGATTCAGTTACACATTCTTAGCCATTGCGGCTTATCACAGGGTGGTGATTATAGTTCCCTGGGCTGCCCAGCAGGACGGTGCTGTCTATCCATTCTAAGTGCCACCGTTTTCATCTGCTAACCCCAAACTCCACTCCAGCCCTCCCCACTCCTGCCCTCGGCAGCCGCAAGTCTGCTCTCTGCGTCTGTGAGTCTGTCTCTGTTTCACAGACTCGTTCATTTGTGTCGTATTTTAGATTCCACATGTAAGTGCTATCACATGGTACTGTCTTTCTCTATCTGACTTACTTCGCTTAGTCTGGTCATCTCCAGGTCCATCCTGCAAATGGCAGGATGCAAATGGCCTTGCAGCTGCAAATGGCATTGTTTTGCTCTTTTGCACGGCTGAGTCGTATTGCGTTGTGTGTGTATGCACCACATCTTCTTCACCCATTCACGGGTCGATGGACACTTAGGTTGCTTCCATGTCTTAGCTATTGTAAATAGCGCTGCTGTGGACACTGGGAGCCTTGTATCCTTTCAAACTCGAGTTTTGTCTGGAGAAATGCCCAGGAATGTGTTGCTGGATCACACAGTGACTTTTTTTTTCAGTTTTCTGAGGAACCTCTGTGCTGTTTTCCACAGTGGTTGCACCAGCTTGCCTTCTCTCCAACAGTGTAGGACGGCTCCCTTTGGGAGGGGCAATTCTAACACATTTGTACTTAACTTAAATATCCAGTTCTGGGTCCTGAAAGAATACACAGGCGCTGTCTCTATCCTGTAGAGGTGATGAGTCCATCTCATACAGAGGGTCACACGCATGGCCCATGGGCCACTTCCAGCTTCCGTCTGTTTTCTTAAAGTTTTATTGGCACACAGCCACACCCATTTGTCTACATACTGTCTCTGGTCCTTTCTTACTACAGCAGCAGCATTGAATGGTTGTGACTGAGGCCGTCTGACCCGCAAAGCCTAAAGGATTTCCTAGTTGGCTTTTTCTGGAAAACATCTGCCCACTCCTGGGTGCACCGGTTCATGGTGACACCTGCAAAATGGACTCTGGTTAGCTTGGAAAGACGTTTCCTCTGTGGATTTGATTTTTCATCAGTTCGTTCCAAAAATTATTGCAGAGCTACTGTGTGCCAGGCATTATTTCTGATCAGAAAAGATGCTTGATGTTTTCAATCTTGGAGAGCATCCATATTTTCAGTTTGGACAATAGTCATGCCAGTTACCAGCATTTTCCACCCAAAATGGCATCTCACTCTTTTTCAGCTTCCACACCAAGCCCACCACCTGGACCAAAGTTTCACCCATTCAACACAGCTTCCCTGTCCGCTAGACTGAAATTTATCATGGGTGCCCTCTCCTCAGTCACCTGTATCCCGATAGTGTTGGAGGCCAAATTCATCCTCCAGAGAGAACAACAGCAATGAACAGTCCACCTCACCTGGTCAGGTCCCACAGGAAGGGAGAGGAAATCTGGGTCTGGTTTTGCACCTGCTGTTAAGTCAAGGCTCTGCTCCCTGAAGTCCTTAGACCTCCACTAAAGATTTCTTCACCTGTGTCCCCCTGGCTTGTGTCACTGATGAGAAATGCAAATGCTTGTGAATTTCAAATACACATTTGGAAGAAAATGCTGACGTATTTTCATTTACCAGCGGCCATAAGCAGCCCCAAATGGACCCTTCTCCTTCATAGAATCTTAATTTAAACGTGACTGCATGGAGCTGTTTGGATACATGAAAAGGAACCCAGGCTGCTTTGCTGTGTGTTTTGCCAGGAGCCCCTGACTCTGGGGCCTAGGAGTCTGCTCAGGTGCCCAGACTCACAAAAATTGGGGAATACCTGAGACTTTGAGAATTGAATTCCAGACCGTTTTAGATGTAATTTGGTTAAATCCCTACTTAGAAGTCTTTTATATATATATCTGAAGGAAGAATATTAAAGGAAGCATCAAGAGAAAGCTTGATGAGGAATTGCCTGGTGGACTATTGGTTAAGAATCTGCCTACCAATGCAGGAGACATGGGCTCGATCCCACGTCTGGGAAGATGCCACAGGGCGTGGGGCAACTAAGCCCTCACGCCACAGCCACTGTGCCCACCTGCCCGCGAACGTGTGCGCCACAGCAAGAGAAGCCACTGCAGTGAGAAGCCCACCCGCCAAAGCAAAGACCTAGTGTAGACAAACACAAAATTTTTAAATTTTTTTCTTTTTTGGAAAAGAGAAAACATGAAGCCATTCATTTTTGTTGGTGGTGGTGTTCAGTTGCTAAGTCGTGTCCAACTCTTTGTGACCCCATGGACTGCGCACGCCAGGCCTCCCAGTCTCTCATCTCCCAGAGCTTGCATAACTAAGTTCATGTCCATCAAACCATCTCATCCTCTGCTGCCCTCTTCTCCCCCTGCCCTCAATCTTTCCCAGCATCAGGGTCTTTTCCAATGAGTCAGCTCTTGGCATCAGGTGGCCAAAGGATTGGAGCTTCAGCTTCAGCATCAGTCCTTCTAATGAGTATTCAGGGTAGATTTCCTTTAAGATTGATTGGTTTGATCTCCTTGTGGTCCAAGGGACTCTTATGAGTCTTCTCCAACACCACAGTTCGAAAGCATCATTTCTTCAGTGTTCTTCCTTCATTATGGTCCAGCTCTCACATCAGTACATGACTACTGGAAAGACCATAGCCTTAACTATACACACCTTAGTCAGCAAGAAA